>NC_138342.1:163019886-164464053 GCF_046562875.1 Panthera onca | reverse complement strand
TTGATAATTGTATTTTGGTTATGCAGAAATGGCTTTGTTTTTAGGAGATATATAGATGGTAAAGTATTTAGGAATGAAATGGCATGTGATTTCAACTAACTCTCAAATGGTTAAGAAAAAAAAAGACCAGAAGTAAATGTCCAAAGTGTTAATAATTGGTGAATCTAGGTAGAAGATATATGGGTGTTCATTGCATTATTCTTAAAACTTTACTGTAAGTTTTACATTGTTCAAAATAAGAAGTTGGAGAGAAAACACACCCACAAAGTCATCGATGTTCAGTCCACAATACCAAGTTGCTGCTTAATATTATTATTTACCTGCTATGTGTAAGGCATTTCAGGCTAATAAGAGATCAGTAGATAAATGCTCCCAAAGGACTCATAATGTAGGACTTAGACAAATACCTGCCAAATGAGGCAGAGTTGATAAATATAAGTAAACAGTGTATCTAAGTAGGCCAAATGAAATGACCTTTAGAGTCCAAAGAGGTGGTGTTTGTATCCCAGATCTGCCAACTCTTCGGTCTGAGGCAAGCAACTTAACCTCTCTATGCTTCAGTTTCTACCTCTGTGAAACAGATATAAGTAGTATCTACTTCAGAGGGTTGAGTGGATAGTAAATAAAATAATGTATCTAAAGCACATAACAATCTACCTAGCATATGGAAAATGTTAATTCGTTAATGACAAATGAAAATATGCTAGAAGTCTGAAAGTTATGTAGGCAAAGAATACGCATATATACACATACACACATAATTATACACACACACACACACACACACACACACATATTAAAGCCACACTTCAGCCTGTACTCTGGCACAGACCTGGCTTTTGTCAGATATACCTGGCCATTAAAGGCTACAAAGAGCACTTGAATGGGAATTTGGCAAAATTCCTTCCTTCTGCTTCTGTTATCCAAAGATCTTTCTTCTAAAAGGATCTCACAACACCAGTCCCAGGTCATGCAGAGAGACTTCCTCTTTCCCAACACCTGATATAGGAAGAAGGTGTTGAAAGAAAGTGTCAAGGAAAACAGCTGCTACCGAGGAAATCCTTGCTTTGCTTCATGTCCCTCTGGCCCTGTCAAGTTGGCATCCATGCTAATGCTCAAGGTCTATGTCAAGACCCTGACCTTGACCACTTTGAAACTACAGCTACTTCTCATTCCCCCACTTGCACTGGGATCTAAACCCTTAGAACTTTCTCGGTCCAAATTCTAATAATATGGCATTCTTTTCCTATAAAATCTCTAGAAACAGAATTTTAGAGCAGGAAGGGATCTGAGACACCTTCATTTGTGAAACATTTGCTGAATACTTGCTATGTGCAGGCACCATGCTCAGAGCTGTTACATGAGGAAACCGCCCTAAGTGCTATATGGGTCCAGAGGCCCATGTTACCTTGTGAGCAGTTTTCCAGTATAAGTCACCTGCTCTAGTGAAAATAGCCTGCTGAACTGCCTACATTACCATTTTTTTAAGTTTATTTATTTTATTTTGAAAGAGAGAGAGAGTGAGTGTGAGTGGCAGAGGGACAGAGAGAGAATCCCAAGCAGGCTCCATGCATAACTCCAGTACAGAGTCTGACTCAGGGCTCACTCTCATGTACTGTGAGATAATGACCTGAGCCAAAATCAAGAGTTGGACACTTAACCAACTGGGCCACCCAGGCGCCCCTACATTACCTTTTTGAGAGAAAAATCTCAAAAGTTAGTATAGTTTTACCCTCAGAAATGAAAAAACAACTGAAGAGCAGAGGCCCCGCTGTGAAGATTTGGTAGCTCAATTATGCTAAACGTAAAAAAGTAATAATAAGATTCTAATGCCAGTGGTATTATTTAATTCCCTGTTTCTTTTTAATTTTTTTAAAACATTTATTTATTTTTGAAGACAGAGTGAGACAGAGCACGAATGGGGGAGGGGCAGAGAGAACGAGGGAGACACAGAATCCAAAGCAGGCTCCAGGCTCCAAGCTGTCCGCACGGAGTCCGATGCGGGGCTTGAACCCCTGGACCGCGAGATCATGACCTGAGCCAAAGCCGGACGATCAACTGACTGAGCCACCCAGGCGCCCCATTCCCTGTTTCTTTTGAAGCAAAAGGGCTCACTTGTTTCTTTTCAAGGACTCCAAAATTCTGATGAGGGGTGAGGATCCCCTAGTTACTGAGCATCTTTGAAGAGGAGGAGATGCAACCCATGTCCTTTGGCCGTCTACAAGGAGGCTGCAGAGCACAGGGGGACCCAGCAGTGAGAGCACCTAAGCGGGCTAGGGGAAGAGACTGGAGGCTGCTCCGAGGAGGTGATGTCTCAGAACGGCTCAGGAGGACAAGAGGGCCATGGCTTCCAGTGCAGAGGGGCAGAGTGGTCAAAGACTTCAGTACACCATACCCTGAAATTCCATGCCTAAGGGCTCATCTCTAGGAAACAATCATAGATGTATTCTCTTAAACAGCTTGAATGATTTAGAGTGGCAAAAATTTTAAAACAATCTGAATGACCAACATTTAGAGGATTCATTAAGTAAACTGTAATACACCTGTATTCTGGGTGAAGGTACAGCCATGTGTTCTGATAATATTTGATGATCTAAGGAAAATGTTCAGTGGGGAAAAAAAAAAAGAGGAAACAAAAGTAAATAGAGTGTAATCCCAAGTTGTGTGTGTATGTTGTAATTTTACTTTAAGAGGAAACAACGGAATGATAACCATAAACATCAGTGTTGGGGAGGCAGACAGAGGGACTGGGTAGAGGAGACACACATGAGCAGGGGTAAGCATTAGAAATGGCAAGTTCTGGAGCTGGTGATAGATTAATTATATTGTATATTACAAAATAAATGAGGGGCGCCTGGGTGGCTCAGTCAGTTAAGCATCCGACTTTAGCTCAGGTCATGATCTCATGGTTTGTGAGTTCCAGCCTTGTATTGGGCTCTGTGCTGACAGCTCGGAGCCTGGAGCCTACTTCAGATTCTGTGTTTCCCTCTCTGTCTGCCCCTACCCCGCTCACACTCTGTCTCTCTCTCTCTCAAAAATAAATAAGCATTTTAAAAATTATAAAAAAAAATGCTACATGTATATGTGTATATGTACCTGCATAGAAAAAATTGGGGGGAATTCACCGAAATTTGATAGTGACTGTCTCTGCTGGGTCAGAGTATGTGTGACTTTTAATTTCTTCTTCACACTTTTACGTATTTTCCAAAATTTCTAAAATTTGAAAACATGTTTTTCTGTTATAATTAGAAAAGGGAAGGTCACTTTCATAAGGTGGGGAAGTACTTAGGTTTATGAGAAGGCGAGTGCTGTTCCATGGGGAATTTCCACCAAAAATTGAGAAATACCTCTGGAATGGAGTACCTGGAATTTACATTGGGCCTTCCGAGTGCTCACTTCACTCTTGACCACAAGAGGGTGCAAGGAATCAAAGTAAATGCAAAGCTAAATGTGCTAGTGGGCACTGGGTTTGGGGTTTGCGTGTCAGGGTGATGAACTCTGTCCTCCTCTTGCTCTCCAGAGCTTTATCCAAATTCTTCACAAGGTTGTGAACACAGTTATGAATCCTATCGGGTTGGATGGTGTGTCTGGGGGCTTCCCTACCAAAGTCAAAGCCTATGTTGAAGGTTGAAAGGGCACCATCAAATCTTTGCAAATTGTCTATATGAGGAAACCAGTGTTGTCAATGTACCACATGTAGATTAGGGTACAGCCTGGCTGACACAACCTGCAAGTTATTTCATCTTAACCACTATATCACATTTCCATAAAGGATAATATAGGGAAAAGGTGACATAGTCCTACAGCTGTATATAATCCAAATATGGCAACAGGCAGTGTTCCCTGTGATTTTATTTCTTAGTGAATATACACCTGTGTTTCATGCAATTTGCTATGTTTGGGAATGGACTTTAGCTAGCAAGCTGTGTAGTGTGGTATAGTGGAAAAAATAAACTTTGGAACCAGAAAACTGATGTTCAAATCCTATATCTGCAACTCACTAGCCATGTGACCTAGGCAAATTACTTGACCTCTGTGAACTTCAGTGTCTTCACCCCCCTACACCCACCCAGTATTAAACTGGTCAAATGGGGCCCAGCCAGAGGGCTCCAGCCACACAGACAGCTTACTTTGGCCAAAGTTATGAGGCAGCTTGGACCACATCCAGGGTATATACAGAGTAGGAGCCTGGACAGAGAAGGCTAGATCACATTCAGTGAGTCAGATACTTCACAACACCTGGGGAGATGGAGTAACCAGATGAAGACACCCTGGAAGAGTGACTCTAACGGGGAAGGATACCAGAACTGGGAGAGCCTCCTGGAGAATACCCCGGGGAAATTCACAGCAAGTAGCTTATCCCCTCCAGAAGGGGATTCCAGAGTTCATGTGTGCAGAGCTCATGGGTAGCCATTCTTTTTTACTAGTGTTACTAAGATATAATTGACATATAACATCATGTAACCTTAAGGAGTACAATGTGATTATTTGATTCACATATATGTAGCAAATATGTACCACAATAAGGCTAGTTAACCTATCCTTTATCGTACATAATTATCTTCTTGTTGTTGCTATGGTGGGAACATTAAAGCTCTACTTTCATAGCAACTTCTACATACACAGCACGGTATTGTTACTATAGCCACTATAGCCATACATTTTTAAAAATGTGCTTCTTCAGAATTGAGACTCCAGGCAGATTTGGGGTCTCCTAATGCAGTTGGACTGACCCCTGCCCCCGAACTTTTGAGGGAAAAGAATCAGACCCAGTTTGGTCTAGATCAAAAGATGGCAGAACCCGCTTTGTCATGGGAAGAGGCTGCGGACAACCAAAAGTCTGAAAGGGCCTCAAGAAGTCAGTTGTAGACTCTCTAGAAATGGAAATATCATTCAGTTAAAAAAAAAAAACAACCGACATCAAAATCTGACACACGTGGTCAATAGACCTCAGCTGGGGAATATGGCGGCATGGACAAAAGGACATCCTAGTCACAGAGCCACAGCAGCAGTGACACAGTTCACCCAAACATACACACGCCCTCTTCTCAGTTCGTTGGCTCCTTCACTGACCGATGACGGGAGCTGTTACGCTTTCCAGCTGATAGGTATTGCCACAGGGGCAGCTTCTTTTTCATGTTTTCTTGCCTTTTCATAGTAGCATTTGTTGTCACACTCCCCCGCCCCCCACGTTTTGTGCAATGTGATATGTCGGTGACAACCTGGTATGGGGGAGGAAGAGTATTGCCATGGTCTGAATGCTTGCATCCTCTCCAAATTCTTACGTAGAAATCTTAATGCCTGATGTGACAGGTTTAGGAGGTGGGGGCTTTTGGGGGAGTGCTTAGGGCATGAGGATGAAGTCTTCATGAGTGGGATTGTGTCCTTATAAGGGAGATCCCAGAGAACTTCCTCTCTCGTTCTACCACGTGAGGAGACAGCTGTTCATAAACCAGAACCCAGGCCTGAACCTGACGTTGTGGGCACCCTGACTTTGGACTTCCAGACTCCAGAACTGTGAGAGATGAATTTCTGTTGTTTAGAAGCCCCCCAGTCTGTGGTATTTTTGTTGTAGCAGCCTGAACGGACTAAGACAAGTACCTGGGAACAGGGCGGGACAGATAGGCATTATTTGGGTTTATGAAGTCACACACAACCTCATCTAATTTTTTTAAGTAAAAAACAAATGAAGACAGAGCATATCCTGGAAGACGGAAGCTCGTGGATTCTTGGAGCTGCTTCTAGCTGGGTGCCTGGAATGAAGTCGGGAGAGTTCTGAGGCTGTTGCTGCAAGAAAAGGGAGTCCCCAGCACCTCCTTGGGGGTAGACTCCAAAGCGGGTGATTCACACAGACTAGCATCCAAACAATCTCCTGGAGCTGAGCAACATGGTGGCCAGGGACCCCCCTGTAATCTCCCAGAACACTGGTCTCTAAGAGGCTCTCGGAAAGATGAGGAGGTTAGCTGGGAGATGATGTGACCAAGCCAAGGCCACACAGTCAGTGAAGAGGCCAGGACCCCATCTCCCTGGCTTCCGCCTTAATGCCTCCAGCGTTGCCCCCATGCTTAGCTGCGAGACATCTGACAGGCGACTCCTCAGCTGTTACAAGTGGTTTGCTTTACCTTCTGACCTCAGGTAACTAAACCGTAACGTTTACAGCAACTCTTTGATTATATCCTGCAATCTCTGTCTCTTCTCAACATGCCCTTCTCATTTTTTATTTTATTGAACATTTCCTGTGAGATTCTGCCAAAGACCTGCTTGTTTCAGTTACTTTGATTTTTCTTTTAAGGAAAGCAAAATTTATGGAAATCAAACTGGTTTTGACACAGGAGCCATAGCAAATAAAAATTTCCATTCCTAAGTGACTATAAATCACGGGTTCTGACACTCTGCCTTTGACTTGAACTAGAGCAGCTGTCATTCCGGAGGATACAGGTGTCTGCTCCCACACACCAGCCCACAGTGCTTCCCGGACAAACAATGTGAGTCACCCACGGAGCGGCAGGTGACATACAGAGCCGAAGCTGGGGCCCTTGGGGGTTTCTCTGGGAATTTTCACTTCTTCTAAACTCAGTCCCTAGTGCTCCATCTGAATGTTCTTTTGGCCTAGATACTCATTGTGGAAGTAAGAGAATCAGTTTGAGATTTTCAGTGAACCCCTAATCCTTGTCAGAGGGTGTCAAGATGGCGGCATCTCGGCCAAAAGTGTGTGTGAGGGTTTCTTTGTTCTGCGGCTGACAGAGCTCCTGGTGTCTCTCTGAGAGGCAACCACAGCCTCTGCAAGGTCCTTGCTGCCGCAGTCTGAGTGTGTGTGCTTTGGCGCCCTGACCTAAGAGCAGGGAAAATGCCTTTTAAGCAGAAACGTTTGTAAAGCTGTCCCCTCCCTCCTTCCCTCTCCCTGCCATCCTCTTCCCGCTGCCCCATCATCTCTAATCCCCAGATGACTGAGATGAAGCCTTGCAGTAAACGCTGCCACAGGGGCATCTCCTTTCAGTTGCTGGCATCCCAACTGAGGCACGCTGTGATTATGAACGAGCCAGTGGCCTTGGCAGATTTGAAAATATGCCAAAAGCTACTTTCCAGGCAGATGTCACATACTTAATTTCCTCAAAATTGCTCTGGCTTTTTAGGAGACATAGAAATAGTGGCCCTGTTGCCAAATGAGGCCCGAGGTTAGGGGAGATTCTTCCTTGATGAATTGGTGGAACAAAGATCTGTGG
Source organism: Panthera onca (assembly GCF_046562875.1). NCBI lineage: Eukaryota > Metazoa > Chordata > Mammalia > Carnivora > Felidae > Panthera > Panthera onca. Next base: position 164,456,830 of record NC_138342.1, on the reverse strand, counting down.
AGAGCCTGCCACGGAAGGGCTGTGTGTCATGCTGGGTACTGAAGTTTATGTGACACTGGAAAGTTCTGGCCTGGAAAAGAGGTAAAAGACACGTATTTGGAGTGTTGAGTGCCAGTGACTGCCCCAGGCCCTTACACATGTTTTCACACATCGAACCCTCAAAATGTCATCATTATGGAGGAGGGCAGCCAGCTTCCAGCAGGGGATACTGCAGCCTGGAAAGATGAAGTAACTTGCCCAGCACCACAAAGTTACTCCACATTCATTTAAAAATTTTTTCATGTTTATTTTATTTTTGAGACAGAGAGAGAGAGTGAGTGGGGGAGGGACAGAGAGGGAGACACAGAATCTGAAGCAGCTCCAGGCTCTGAGCTGTCAGCACAGAGCCTGACGTGGGGCTCGAACTTGTGAACCATGAGATCATGGCCTGAGTCGAAGTCAGACACCCAACTGACTGCGCCACCCAGGCGCCCCACTATATATCCATTTATTTGTGCATTCATCTATCACATCAAAATTGTGTGGGGCTTCTCTTGAGTGCCGGGCACTCCAGGCATGAGGATATCAAGATGAATTAGCTATGGGCCTGCCTTCACAGAGCTTATCATCTGGCTGTAGACACAATAAGTAGACAAAAGAGCTTTGTAAGTGCCATGATAGGTAGAGGGATGCACAGGGGAGGTGGGTGTGGTGGGGACACGGGAGAAGCCAGCGTTGTGATTGATTCAGGCCAGTCTGACCCCAAATCTCGTACTCAGTGCAGAGAGACACAGACACGGACATGTGTGCTAATCTGTTCTATTCCATGCCTATTTGTAACCCCCCGGTGTCTGATGTCTGCATCCTTCCTCCCTCTGTCTGTGGGAGGCAGATGGAGAGCATCACTCCTGGAAAACACCTCGATATTAGATGTCCAGCAAAGACTTGATGAACTGGATAGCTTTTCCCATGACCAACTGTCACCCTGCCGCCCCTAACTTGCTTTTCACCCTGAATTCTCTGCTTTAGTGCTGCCACAGCCCACCTGGGGTGTGAGATTAGAACTGGCCGGCTCTCTCAGCTCTTCCCTTCCCACTGGCTCCCTACCCCCCACATCTGATGACAGAGGTTCAACTTCAAAACCCCACCCTTTGCTTGGTCCTCATCACCACTGTGCCACTGCCTTACATTGGACTTCCTCCTCATCATGTGGGAATTGCAACTGAGACCTGAGTCATGGCCCAGTGTCCCCTTTCACCCACTACAACTATTGTTCCATGTGGCCACCACCACTGCCTTCTTAAAAAGGAATTTAGGTCATGCCATTTTCAAGCTTACATATCTCCGATGACTTCGCACATAAGTTAAATCCAGTTTTCTTTGCATGGTGTATCAGGTTCCTCATAGTGTAGCTTCATCTTGTCCTTTACCACCTGCCTCAGGCAGACACAATCTCTCCCTGGAGCTGAGACACACCTCCCTGCCCCTCCACACACTTCACCCCCTGAGCCTGGGGTGAGACCATCCTCTGCTTCTCAGCCCAGGAAACTCCTACTCATCCCACAAAACCCAGCTCCAATATTACCTCCTCTGTAGATGCATTTCTTTATTTCTCTAGAGGGTCTAGTCATGCCATCCCCTGTGATCCTCCAGCCACACATTTATGCCTTTATCTTAGCACTTGTTACAATATATCGGAAGCATCCCTAGATATATATGTATCTTCTGACTGGACACCGGTTCCTCAGGGCCAAGGATTGTGTTTTATTTATTCCCAACATCTAACCACAGGGTCTGCTACATACGAAGTGCTCAATGAATATTTCTGCTGTGTTACAAGATTTCCCATCAGCCCTTTTGTCTGTGTTTATTGCCAGAGGCCTTTGGTGCCCTGATATTCTCTCTTCAGTTAGGTAACAGGAAGCAGAGATCCCCAGCAGAGAGGGAACCCTGGGGCTCTCTCCTTTATCCTTGGTCATAATTGTCCAACTTCAAAATAAATCCTGTAACACACCTAGTCATCAGGCTTATCATAACTATCAAAGGGTGTTTGATGTTTTCAGTTGAAGCAAAAAAAAAAAAAAAAAAAAAAAAAAAGGCATCCTTGCAGAAGAAGTAGCTCCTTCTTGTACTACATGAGTGGTGGACAAGCAGCCCCAACCCAAGGGAGAGAGCTGAGGAAAGGAAGCCTCAGCTCACCTGCTGCTAAATGCTACCAAGCCATTACTCGGGACTGGAAATGTTCCCATTGTACAGCGTGTTGAGATACATTTCAATGGGCTGGGGTTCTGGAGGAAGACCCAGCAATACCAAGACTGCCATTTATGGCTTAGAAACGATGCATTTTTAGATTTGTCGTTGTTGTTGTTGTTAAAGATTTTATTTTTAAGTAATCTCTACACCCAATGTGGGACCCGACCCACAACCCGAAGATCAAGAGGCCCATGCTCCACTGGCCAAGCCAGCCAGGCATACCTGCATTTTTAGATTTTAAACGGCACCTCTCACCTGAGGTACCAGCATGAGTCTACACTGAGAACGACGAAAACAAGGAGTGAGAAAAAAAAATGTTTTGGCCCAGATCTGGATTGTTCCACTGCTAAAATACTTAGGCAGTGATTACAGGTCTAAATGATTTGACTTCTCTAACAGTCTGGCTGAAAAAAGAAAAAATGAGACACCAAGGGATGAAAAAGATGTTTTCAAAAATTCAAATTAGGAAAAATTGAAAATGAATGACATTCCATCTGAAATGTCCAAGAGACCTGGAGACCTGTTCTGCTTGAGTCAATTTTTTTTAACTTAAAAAAAATATATATATATTTATTTTGAGAGAGTGTGCACACATGCATGCATATGCATGGGGGGTGGGGAGGGAGGCAGAGAGAGAGAGAATTCCAAGATGTCAGCGCAGAGCCCGATGTGGAGTTTGATCTCACGAACTGTGAGATCATGATCTGAGCTGAAATCAACAGCCAGACACTTAACTGATCCACACAGGCACCCTGCTCAAGTCAGTTTAACCAATGCAATACAAAGTAAGTAAATACATTGCACATAAAATGCATCCAGAGCTTCCTATTGAATTGTATGAATCTGCATAAAATAGACTTTCTGTGGTTGCCCCCATCATTAAGTAATAGGAGAGGAGGGTTGTTATAAATCTCATTGTTTTCCTAATTAAATAACCGTAGCCTCAAACAGTTCAATTTTCAGTTTAAGGAGGATTATTTTCCAATTGACATTTAATTGGAACAGGTGCCATTATGCTCACAGCTTTTAAGCCATTGGGATTTTTACATCTGGATGCCAGAGCTAATCAGAAGGCATTTTCTCTCTTTTCTATCTGTCTTCACTATCTGAAGCAGAGTTTAAAGCTTCTCAGGATATTTTGTAACTCATTAGTTTTTGGCATCCTTGACGGCATATTGGCCAATATGATTCATTCTTTCTTTGAGCACAATTAGCCGTGAAAACAGATCTTAGAACAGACTCCCTCCACCCCCAAAGGATTATTGAAGGTAGGAAATGCAGGTGATTATCAGAGTTTGCCTTTGATACAGACATCCTGCTCTTCTGCTAACCCTTTGAACTAACTTTGATATGCAATAATTAAGAGGGATTCAACCCCTGGAGGAGAAGCCGCTGTGGCCCTGCCTCTCCTCTCCCTCTATTGAGTCCTTGTTTTGAACTATTGATCAAACAGATCTGAAGGGATTTGTTGAAGCCTGTGTGGGGTAAGGAGGAAGGAAATGAAGGAGGAGGGAGGGAGGTGGAGAGAGATGAGGGGGGCACATCTGGTATAAATCGTTTCAGAAGGAATCTGCTGGTTAGACCTCACTCATCCTATTTCACACACCTTTCTTAGACAAAGATTTGTTTTTCCTTCAGGAAAAGCAGTTACGGACGACTTGCAGGGTTTCCATTTTGGCAAAAGCTCTATTGTAGGTTTATTGCTGCCCAGTTTGGAGAACGCGGAGACAGCTGAGAAGGTCAAGGTGATTGAAGGATGGCGGTGGTGGTCTTGCTGGGGCTCAGCTGGTTCTGTGCCCCCCTGAGTGCTCTGGTTTTGGACTTCAACAACATCAAGAGCTCTGCAGATGTGCACGGGGCTCGGAAGGTAAAGTTCAACCAGGGAGCAGGGGGCAGTTCACTTGGGTAAGACTCACCGAGGTGCTAGCTGGCAAATGGGTGCAGTGATTGATGGGACTCATTTGAGAAAAGAAATCAAATAGGAATGGCACAAATACCCACATTATATTTAATTAAACTGTAGCACAGCTTCTAGAGGTAACAGATATGAATCAAAAATCTCATAACCATCTATAAGACACACATGGGAAGACATTTTCTTCCACTTACAGAAAGAGCATAAGAAATTTAAATCCTGAGTTTTAAAACTAGGACAACTTTTTAGGACAATTTTTCGAACACGAGTAACCTATGCAACACATAGGTTTCTTCATTGGAAATTTGGTCTCTCCTTTGTGGGAGAAAACCAATTATACTGAAAAATTAAGGTGCCACCTAAGGTTTGTCCCTGCATTCAAAGTGCCACTGTGATTTGGCTTCCTCCATCTCCCACTTTGAATTAAAAGTCATTCTACATCTTGTTGGATTGCCTGGCCTGTGACAAGTTTTTCCCTACAGGGTTCACAGTGCTTGTCTGACAAGGACTGCAGTTCCAGAAAATTCTGCCTCAAGCCTCAAGATGAGAGGCCATTCTGTGCTACATGTCGCGGGTTACAAAGGAGGTGCCAACGTAATGCCATGTGCTGTCCTGGAACACTGTGCATGAATGGTAAGCTGTCATAAACCCCTGTGGGACTGCTCTGCCCCATTGAACAGTGGCTTTACACTGAAGACAGCATCTGAATCTCATGCACTAGAATATTCCAAGATAGGCACTCTCTAAAGATTTCCTGGATTTATACTTGAAGTAATTTATGCAGCTGCCTTTTCTTAATGCAACAAAATAGTTTATTTCCTGGCAACAATTTTTGCCAACAACCTAGAGATAATGATTTTCAAGGAAAGGTTCAAGTTGGAACCTTACAAATTCTTTCATTTTCTGGATTCCACTTATTACTTAACCACTTTCTTTACCATATGTGCATGTAAATATTTAGTGCATATGTCCCAGAAATCTTGAAAGTTATATATAAACTGAAGGCAGAGGTACTGCCAAACTATGTAACAGTATGATAATTAGCATGTCTGTGGTTCTAGTCCTTGAAGTTAATAACTCGAACTACATCTGGTTGTTGCTCAGATGTTTGTACTACAATGGAAGATGCAACCCCAATATTGGAAAGGCAGATGGATGACCAAGATGATATAGAAACAAAAGGAACAACTGAGCATCCAATTCAGGAAAACAAACCCAAAAGAAAGCCAAATATTAAGAAACCACAAGGCGGGAAGGGTAAGAGAAGCATTCTGAGCACTCTTTTTTTTTTTTTTTTTTTTTTTTTAAAGAAAAACATTTCCAGGGCGCCTGGGTGGCTCAGTTGGTTAAGCATCCAACTTCGGTTCAAGTCATGATCTTGCAGTTCGTGAGTTTGAGCCCCGCATCTGGCTCTGTGCTGACAGCTCAGAGCCTGGAGCCTGCTTTGGATTCTGTCTCCCTCTCTCTCTGCCCCTCCCCTGCTTGTTCTCTCTCTCTCTCTCTCTCTCAAAACTAAATAAACATTAAAGAAAAACATTTCCTCCCCCTAGCCTTTTAAGGATAGGCTGAAACTGACTTGATTCCTCTCCACTCCAGAAACACATAGGGAGTATGTCTTGTTTCTCATCTCTTTCTGTAAGCAGCTATGGAGATCATGCAGGGAGTAACATAAGGCAATCAGCAAGAGGACAGGGGAATAGCCATAATAATGAACTGGTTAGCAAGATTTTTAATTGAATTTTACACACGTATCTTTTTATAGTCTGTAATTTAACAAATGGCAGTTTCCCTTTCTAGATCCTCAGAATAAAAAATGAAGAGAAAAAAGAGAAATGAAAGTAAATGCATTAACTTTTTATTCTCAAACAAAATACAACCCACTAAAATGAAGCTTTTTACAAAATTGTAGTCTCAAATTCCAATCTGTGACAGAAATTAAGTAGAATGTTTGAAAGCAGTGAATTGGCCATTCTTGTGCCTTCAGGTTAACAGTCCCTTTTATAAGTAATGGTCTTTATGCCAGGATAAATCCCATTTAAAAAAAAAAAAAAAAACACTGATAAGGAATGCTTATTTCATTCCTCAAGACTGGAAATCCCATCTTCCTTTGAAAATGTTTTAACTTTATAAAACAAATTCTATTAGGTAGGGCTGAAATTTCCATTTCATATACTTTTAGTAGATTTAGCTCTGGGAGACCTGCATGCTCTATTGTTCCTTTGTGGCCTTCAGTTCTATATCCCACACCTTTACCCCAGCGATAACCCCCTCACGTGCCACTTTCCCCACTTTTGCTGCAGCCCTTACGAATCTTGTTACAGGACAAGAGGGAGAAAGATGCCTTAGAACTTTGGACTGTGGAGCTGGACTCTGCTGTGCTCGTCATTTCTGGACTAAAATTTGTAAGCCAGTTCTATTGGAGGGACAGGTCTGCTCTAGGAGAGGGCATAAAGATACCGCTCAGGCTCCAGAAATCTTCCAGCGCTGTGACTGTGGTCCTGGACTAATATGTCGAAATCAAGTGACCGGCAACCAACAACACACACGGTTAAGAGTATGCCAAAAAATCTAAACTAAATACTTCAAAATAAAGACAACTCCTTATTGTATTCAAACAGAAATCTCAGACATTACTTTAAAAAATCTTTCCCATACAAGGGTGCCTGGGTGGCTCATTTGGTTAAGTCTCTGACTCTTGGTTTCGGCTCAGGTTGTGATCTTGCAATTAGCTGGATTGAGTCCCGCCTTGGGCTCTGTGCTGACGCTGCGGAGCTTGCCTGGGATTCTCTCTGCCCCTCTCTGCCCCTCCCCATTTCATGCTCTCTCAAAAGAAATAAACTTAAAATAAAAAACTTTCCATACATATATCCCTGAAAATCAAATCTTGTAGTAACTGAGATAGACTGAGTCAGAGCACTGCGATGTGCTGCCCTGTGATGAATGAAAACCAGCTTTGGCTTTTTGTCTATTTCTGCAGGAAAGAAATGTGATTCCACAACAGAAAAGTTTAATTTGATCTAGTGACTCAATTAGTTCAAATAAATCTTTATTTCATTTCCAGTGAAATTCTGGTACCTGACAGTAGCTTGGGGGACAAAAGTGAAGGTTTCTGCAGTTAATTCTTGTATCTTACTGGCAAAAAACTATCACAGTAAATTAAGGAAAAAAATTATATTAAAATCCCTCATTTATTTTCTTTCATTTCTTGTCAGGGAAATATCATTTCACTACAAAATAATTTGGTTAATAAATAAATAAGATTCGGGCGCCTGGGTGGATCAGTCAGTTAAGCGTCAGACTTTGGCTCAGGTAATGATCTCGCAGTTCGTGATTCTGAGCCCTATATCGGGCTCTGTGCTGACAGCTCAGAGCCTGGAACCTGCTTCAAAAGTCTGTGTCTCCCTTTCTTTCTCCCCCTCTCCCATTGATGCTCTGTCTTTCTCTCTATCAAAAATAAACATTAAAAAAAAACAGAAATAAGATTCAAAAGGTAATATTTTATGTGAATATAGTCCTTTGCAAGTTACAAAGCATTTGCATGCATTGTTTTCAATAGCTTTACTTAACCACTTGATAACTTTTTACATTTTATATTTATATAACTTTAATTATATAAATTAATCTAATTTATATTACATTAACTTATTAAATTATATTAATTTACTATATAGATTATATAATTTCAAAGCTAAGGTCTTCAAGGAGTGTTTTTACTTATATGTTTGACCATTTGAATTTAAAAAGTTACCTTGGAGGAAAACTAGAGCAAATAAGTGAAATTTTTGTTTGTTTGAAGTTGAAGAGGCCATATTTTGTACATACAGGTGCATATTGTAAGTGGTTTTGCTTAGGTAAGTTCTTTCTGATGAATTACAACCAATTTCAGATTTAAGAGATAAACCTATACTTAGGTCTTAAGTATATATGACAAAATTGAATGTGGGGGCCAAGCCAACCAAAGAAAATAATTACATTTATGAAGGTCCCTAATTTCTAAAAAACACTGAACCATCTTCCAGTGACCAGTCTCTGGTGTATCCTGACTAATTGTAATTAGTAAATAGGAGGGAAAGGTGGTAGGGTAATGTGGCTTATATAGCATAAGGGCAAAAAAAATGGGAAAATAAAAATTCCCATTGAACACTGCTAACATCTCATCTCTTCATTCTTTCCACTAAATCCTTAGTAAAGTGTGATCGCACATGTTAACATGATATGCTATTTCCTAATAAAATCAGAATAAGATTCTCTGATAATAGTAAGAGAGGCTTTATTGACTACAGTGCAAGCTAAAGCATGAAGAAGAAATAATCACTTAAAAAACACCAAAGACCCTTACATAGCAAAGGTTAAGAAATAAATTAAGACTCCTGTTGAGTTGAGCTGTGTCTGGGAAGAACAGGCCTCATTCACTTCGATCCTTGGGTTCTCGGTATTTCCACTGGATGTAGTCAAAGATGTCTTTCTCACTATCCACTGGCAGGGGCTCTCCAGCAACTCCTAAAAGTACAGAGAGAAAAGAAACTTACCTACAAGCCAGTTTTGGAATTTGATTATGAGGGTGCAAGGAAGACAGCTGTATGGGGCTCACTTTCAGAAGAAAAAGAAAATGGTAACCAAGTCACCAAAAAATGATATTGACTGCCCCACCCCCATCCTCCCACATGGCTTGTGTTTGAGCTTTGTCACATATACTAATCATCCTACAAAAGTAACCTGAGCATCCCAACTGGAGCCACTGCAATGATCCTAATTCATGATTTCCTTCTCTGCTGGATCTCCACTAGAGCTACCATGTATCATATGAAATACTCTCTAGTTTCCTTTGCAGCTCAAAATGTGGTCTCTGGACTAGCAGTACGGGAATCACCTGGAAGCTTACTAGAAATGCAGAATCTTGGGCCCCCCTATTAGAGTCTTCATTTAATGAGGTCCCAATGTGGCTCATACATGTTTACACACGAGAAGCACTGCCCTTGTCTACCAGGGAAGAAAGTTCTATTTTATACTTTGAGGACAAAATGACAAAATCTTCATTTTCCTAGTAGAGAATAGTAAACCACACAGTGGTGAGATATCAACAAGTACAGATTAAGCAATTCTTACTCTTTAAACTTTTCATTTATTAATTTTATTTTTGATTACTCTCTATATCCAACATGAAGCTCGAACACATAACTCTGAGTAAGAACTGCACACTCCACTGACTGGGCCAGCCAGGTGCCCCTAAACTTCTTTTGTTATTTAAAAATCTTTTTTAAAGTAAGCTCTACACCCAATGTGGGGTATGAACTCACGACCCTGACATCAAGAGTTGCATGCTCTACCGACTGAGCCAGCCAGGTGCCCCAACTCTTTAAACTTTAAAAGGCAAGTGGCCAAAGCTACCAAGCTTGGCCTGATACTAAAAGCAATGATACCTGGGTACTGCAGAAGTCTCGGAGATACATTAAAAACAAACAAACCCACTTTAAACCAGTAAGGTTTTTTTTTTTTTTTTTGCTGACCATCACATTAATACATTCTAATAGAGCTAGAAATAACTTTTGCCATCATGGGCTTCAAATGAGGGCTTGATAGCACATATGGATTAAAGACCTTTTGTTGCCTGAGGGACTCATAATACAAAGAAACTACAATTAACTGGCATAATTACTTAAAGGCTTTTTTGAGGAACCAAAGTTGCTAAATCAAAATATATCTGAAAATAACTTTCTCTCCAGATGACTGGGATTATCTCTAATGCACACACAAATACTCACCAGTGACTCCCAAGGGACGGATTGTGTATTCATTGATTGTGAAGCCCTTTTCTAGGGCATGAGCTCTCATATTCTTATTGAAAATATCACTCCCAGTGAAATACAGAACACCACAGTAATACTGATCCTTGGGTATCAACCTAAAATAAATAAATAAACAAATCTTTCACCACACATTTCAAATCTAGCAAAAATAGGACTCTTATAATCAATAAGGCACAAAACACCTAAAATAAGTCTATGTGGTTTAATAACCTAAGGAGGAGACTATCATTAGGTAGACTGCTCAAATTCTTCTGACGTTGCAGTTAGTCTAGGTTTCAGTAAACTATGCTCTGGCAAGCGGTGTGGAGAAACGAAAAGCAGTATCACTTATTACAACCAACGTTCCTCCGGCAGGAAACTACTTTTGAGTTGTGGAAGGCATCATGGTGAGATGCAAATCTAGAGAAAATAGATTAGATTCTGTAGACAGTCGTTATTCTTTACATATTTTCAGGCTGCACACTGTCTATAGCAGGAACATACAGCCCTTCAGAATGAAAAGGGGTTCTAGACATTTATATGAATTCCAAGATATACAGAAGACAAAGGAAAGAGAAAAGAAGGGAAAATTTAATAGGTCAGCAACAAATTTTGAGTAATACCTTATATCAATTCTCCTGTGTGGATACTCCTTTTCATCATTTTTACTGGGAAGCTGGCAAACACCCTAAAATGGATATTTCAAAGAATGCTTAAAGACGTTTTCAAACTTCAGGCTTAATTTCAGTATTATGATGTTAAATGTGAGGTTTCTGCTTTAAGTGCAAGCAGTTTTAGAATTCTGAGCACTTTTAGGGATGCCTGGATGGCTCAGTCGGTTAAGCTACTGACTTCGGCTCAGGTCATGATCTCGTGGTCCCTGGGTTCGAGCCTCACGTCGGGCTCTGTGTTGACAGCTCAGAGCCTGGAGCCTGCTTCGGATTCTGTCTCTCTCTCTCTTTCTCTCTCTGCCCCTCCCCCACTCGCACTCTGTCTCTCTCAAAAATAAATAAACCTTAAAAAAAGAAAGAATTTTAAGCACTTTTAGTTGGATTTTCTATGTGCTGTCTATGGCTACCCTCCTATTATACTTTGTGGCAAATAAAGAAGTACATGGAACAGCAGGCAAGGATTCTAGGTATGAGGATTTGGCCTTTATAGGATTCTAAACGAGAAGCTAACCAGGGAAAGCATCAAACATGAAAGACACAGACCAAAACAGATAAGAGCAATTTGGAAGAAACAATCACTATTCAGGAAGAACACAAAGAGCTATGAGTAGTATTCTCAGATTACAGAAAATATTCCATCCATGAAGTAGGGGCAGAATACCATAGAAAACAGAACACTTAAGGAAAAGGTTTCAACAAAATTTAAAATAGGATAGCAGAAGTAGAATTTAAAATTGAGGAAACCTCCCAGAAATTAGAAAAGACAGAGAGATGAAAAATAAGAAAAATTTAAAAGAAAATTAGAGGATCATTTTCCTCCTCTACAGGTGAGTTTTCATTATACCTCTACAGTTTTTAAACAAACGTTATCAAAGTCTATTTAGTAATCTTCTCCTTTTCTAGAAAAATGGACCAAAATTCTGGACTGGGGAACAACCCATAAATATGTAAAAAGAGCTACAAACATCAGAAATTTCAAATTAAATGTTTCAAATGTCACATTCTAAGAAAAGTACACATGTGGCAGGCTTCTGGTCCTAAAGAACAGTTGACTAAGTATACATGTCACGAAAAGCTATATACTTTTTCACTCAGTAACACGGACAAATTACAATCTAGAATCTAAAATGGGTATTTTCTTTCACTGTTCCTATGGCTGAAAGATTAAATGAAACCTGTTTATCTTCAAAATATGAAAGCTACCTTCTTAGACATTAACAAGTTCTAACTGAACCTTCAAATGGATCAGCAATGCTTTCCATCTGGAATTACCATGAGGTATTACCTTGCGGATATGGATGTTTGGGTGCCACAGGCAATGATCTTGCGGTTTGTCACATCAGTAATAGGATTTCATCTAATGGCTTTGTTCTTTTCCTCAAAGGCTCATTTTATTTCCTGCACTTTTTCTGAACTGCTAATGTTAAAGAATTTCTCTGTATTACTGTAAATTCTTTATTAGATTGAGTGGATTAGTTTTGTTTGGCATTTCAGTTGGGTAGCTTCATGCCTAGTCGTCTGAAATAAAGCCTCTTTCATTTCCCCAGGGGACTCAAGGGATCTTCTATTGTCCCTTGAATCCTTATAGTAGATATTTCACAGGAAATCATCCCAGGCCAAACTTGCACAAAATGCTAAAATCTGAATGGTAGTCATTATATAAAGCAAACAGGCATCTAAATGCAGGAGAAATTGTTTTGTTTTTTTTTTTTCTTCCAAATGTCATTTTATTCACAGGAAGAATAACTCAATTATCTAAAGATCATGGCTTTACAAGAAGATCTGGAATATTAACCCTGGCTTTCCTGAGGCTTGGTGACTATTAGTTTAAAGGAATTCATGCTTTGAAGAGAACTTGAAAAAGACATGAATGGTCATATCTTTAAAATTATTTAGTCAGTTGTTACAGAAATAAGAGATTTTGAAATCAACTGTATATGGAATGAGAATAGTTTATTTCACTTTGCTGTTGTTTTTATTTGTTTTGTTTTTTGGTTGTTTATTTATTTTTAATTTAAATTTTTTAAATTTACATCCAAATTAGTTAGCATATAGTACAACAATGATTTTAGGAGTAGATTCCTTAATGCTCCTTACCCATTCAGCCCATCCCCCCTCCCACAACCCCTCCAACAACCCTCAGTTTGTTCTCCATATTTATGAGTCTCTTCTGTTTTGTCCCCCTCCCTGTTTTTATATTATTTTTGTTTCCCTTATGTTCATCTGTTTTGTCTCTTAAAGTCCTCATGTAAGTGAAGTCATATAATATTTGTCTTTCTCTAATTTCACTTAGTATAATACCCTCTAGTTCCATCCATGTAGTTGTAAATGGCAAGATTTCATTCTTTTTGATTGCCAAATAATACTTCATTGTATATATATATACATGTATATATCCAATATATATTCATATATTATTGAATATATTATTCACATATTTATATTCATATATTATATGAATATATGAATGTATATTCATATATTGAATAATATATTCATATATTATATACAATATATTATTCAATATATATTCAATATATATATATATACACACACATATATGTGTGTGTATATATATATATATATATACATCTTCTTTATCCATTCATCCATCGATTGACATTAACTTTGGCTATTGTTGATAGTGCTGGTATAAACGTTCGACAACAGCACACCTGTATCCCTTGGATAAACACCTAGTAGTGCAATTGCTGGGTCGTAGGGCAGTTCTATTTTTAGTTTTTTTGAGGAACCTCCATACTGTTTTCCAGAGTGGCTGCACCAGCTTGCATTCCCATGTTGTTGTTGTTTTTTTAAAGTAAGCTCTACGCCCAACATAGGGCTTGAACTCATGACCCTGAGATCAAGAGTCACATGCTGTAAAGACTGTGCCAGCCAGGCACCCAGGTTTATTCCATTTTCTAAGGTGACTTTGTTTTTCAGCCAATTTCCTTTCAGAAACTTAAAAGATCTCAGCTTCTTTGACTATCTTTGCTGACGCTCATGCACTCAGGGTAACTGCTCTGACTCCTGCCGAGCTCTCTGCTTGGCTGACTCCCTTACCTCAAGTCCTCTTTCAAGTCTCCTCTTCTCAAAGGGGCTGCTTCTGACCATCCTATTCAATGCTGTTTCCTACATGCCCATCTCCCCATACCCTCCTTTTCTTTTTTTAAAAATAGTACTTATTATCTTAACCTAACATGTGATTTACCTATTTATTATGGTCATTGTGTTTTTTTTTATTTTTTTAATGTTTATTTAGTTTTGAGAGAGAAAGAGACAGAGTGTGAGTGGTGGCGGGCAGACAGACAGGGAGACCAGAATCTGAAGCAGGCTCCAGCCTCTGAGTTGTCAGTACAGAGCCCGACATGGGGCTTGAATCCATGAACTGTGAGATCATGACCTGATGCTTAACCGAGACACCCAGGTGCCCCTATTATGGTCATGTAAACCATCACTCCCTTCCCACACCGTCCCAACTATAAATTCTCCTGAAATTCAGATACATCCCAGGAGATGTACTGAAAAGTGGTAGATGCTTAATGTATATTTGTTGAACTGACTGAACACACCTTTCTCATCCTATTGGCACTCATTCTCCCTGTTTTGTTCTCTCATATCACCATCCTCTCTCACTTTCTGTCCCTCTTTTTGTTTCCCAATTTAATCCCTACCAGGTGCTCTCCTCTACTGATCTGTTTCCAAACAGAAATACTGTATCTATATTATATCACATCATACTATATTAGTGTAACACTTTGTACTACTCTTTTGAAGATTCACTCTATGAAGATAGTTGTACAAACCCTTCAGTGTCCATGTATGTTACTTAATTTGATCTGTATAACTGTCATTTGACACAGCACAAGTGTATCATTTTATAGGTAAAAATATTAAGGCCTTACAGAGGTAAAGCAACTTGCCTAATGTCACACGATCCATTAGTCATGGAGCCAGAATAAGATTTTAGAGCTTCTGTATATTCCTCCACAATGCAACATACCAACACACACTCTTTTCTTTGCAATAAGGTACTAATTACCCCTTATTGCTTCCACAATAAATTGACTTGAAAGCTAACCTGGATTGCTCCTTATCCTACCACATACCAATTATAAATGTCAAACAGCAGGCTCACACATGGCATTTTTTTTAAGCTTCAGAGAATATATGAGCCACATGTACAGTATCCAAACTTTATACACAAACCATCCACTAAGATGGATTCCTATGTCACACACAAAGACCTCAGTTTCTTGCTCAAAGTATAAAAACAAACAAAAAACCCACTTTATTATTATGTTCACCTGTTTTGGAAAATAGATTTGGGGAATTCTCTTTTTGGCAATAACTATATACGTGCTGTTAGGACTATGACTGAGAGAATGGGAAGGCAAGATAGAGTGAAGGTTTCCAGCCTTGTCCTAGGATTGGTGAGTGGCCCTAGTCTTTCAAGCATCACATGTGCAATAAGGTCTGAACCAGCCTGGTTTGTAGCAGTCACTGGAATTTGGCTGACAGACAAAGGTCTTCTCTTCTATGACTGAGCACTTACTGGGGTAACCCAATTCCACTACTGCCAGCAACGCTTTATGTTTACATACACGTGGCTACCCACCTTTCCTTTTTAGGTTATACCCAGCCCACCAGTTTGTAATTTTTCTTTGTATTCTTGCTAGCTGGATTACTAGCCTCTGTTGGTGTTGCCTCTGGATCTCTGTTTGAGCACAGCAGAATACTGTTCAGACTGCAAAAAAAATGTTCCTGCTATTGCATTGCATAAACACCTTCCTGGTCGCTAACTCTGAAAAGAGCAGGTGCGCTCCCCCAGTAGAAGTCCTAGGGCCTTTCACAGAGATGACTAGAGGAGGTAGAGAGTTAGGCCAGAAGGGGTCCCCAGAATATCCCCAGGTATACCAGGACACTTTCCTACAATGAAAAAAAAAAATTCAACTTGTCTACCACATGTTATTTTTAGGATTTTATCTGATTGAATGCTCTTTAAATGTAAGATTATTTTACACAGATTTATTTTTTATGCAGATTCATTTTGGTGAATATAATCAATTTCAATTTAAAAGGGATGTTCCTAGAGCATATATAAACCCTATTTTTAATAACATCTCACATGTCTATATTTCTGGGCATAGAGTAAAAGCTCCAAATCAGACAGATTTGGGAGAACAGCTCATAGATTTAATTCCTAAAGACTTGACTAGAATTTCATTTTTACCTTTCCCAAAGTTCTTTTGAAACATTATAAAACGTGACCAACTTTGGCAATAGTTTCATAGCCCAATAAAATCATCCTGTTGAATTTAATGACATGATTTTCTGTGTGTCTGATTAAATATACACAACATAAAGTTTACCATTTTAGCCATTTTTAAGTTTGAAGTTCTATAGCATTAAGTATATTCACACTGTTGTATAACTATCACCACCATCTGCCTCCAGAACTTCTTCACGTTCCCCAACTGAAACTCTGGGTCTGTTAAATACTAACTCCATATTCCCCTTCCCCACAGGTCCCTGGCGAGCACTGTTCTACTTTTTGAAGGACACGATGTTTCAACGATCTATCTCAACCATCTTATCCTACTTTTGGCTAAAACCACTGTCAAATTATGCAATGAGACTCTTTCTAGTATTAGCATTTCCGCTCCCCAAAAGCACAATCTCTTTCCATTTCAGGCATATGACTTGGGAAAAGGGGACACGGAAAAAAGGAGTTTCAAGGTATGTATTTAAGTGAGCAGCACAACAAAGGTAACCCTTTATTACCTTAGTCCTAGATTTCTACTTGCCTTCCTGTCGGTTTTTTACACAGAGATATTTATTAACCTCTTCTTAATTCATTTGCCATTTGTCTTGAATCTTCAAAGTTTAATTGCCTGGAACTCTACAGGATTTTCACAATTCATCATGATGGGTTTCACCGTGAAAATCTCTATTAACTCCTCTGCTTATCATGCTGCATAACATGTTTGTATCACATGCCCTAATTTCTTCTCTTTCTTTGGTGTTGTAATAGATTAATACTCTTCAGACAATTCTAATCTCACTTACTGAAGAATTCCAAGTCTGAGAATATGAGAACATTTGCTATTTTAGAGAAAAACTTATGATGCATTGAAGTCATTATAGAAATTTTAATAAAAGCAGATTATGCCTAATTATGTATTCCAGTAGCTCAGATTAGTTACAAGTGGAGAATTTAAAACAAAAGTCTTTACTAAAATATTCTGAGATTAGCATCTTATTAATTCTTCTCTAAACTCTCATGGATATCCTATTTATTGACTCTAATACTAACAATACTGAGAGTCATACACTCAGAATGGTTACTGAACAGTTTCCAAGATTTTTGTTCAGAAGTGTTAACTCAAACAAGTACTTACCATGAACTTGGTTTCACCTTTTGACAGAGTATCTGTAATAAAATGGACCTTCTGTAACTGCTCCACAACACGATGTAACAGCTTTGCCTATAGAAACATAAATAGGAAAAAAGAAAAATAATTACTCTTTTATAGCCAGAAAACATTTTTTAAGATGAGTTTTCTAATTATCTATGGAGAAATGCCTAGCTTTCCTCTAAGTACTTTCTTCTTCTAACACAAAACTCATTTATCAAATGAAACATATTTTTAGAAACCATCATTTTTCACCAATATCATTGATACTCCCAAACATCATTTGGGTTCGTCTGTTTCATTAAATCAAAAAGTTAGCTGCTTCATCTTTAAAAGGTATATATTCCAAGGGTGCCTGGGTGGCTCAGTCAGTTAAGCGTCTGACTTCAACTCAGGTCATGATCTCACACTCCGTGAGTTCAAGCCCTGTGCTGACAGCTCGGAGCCTGGAGCCTGCTTTGGATTCTGTGTCTCCTTCTCTCTCTGCCATTCTGCCTCTCATGCTCTGTCTTTCTCTCTCAAAAATAAACAAAGATTAAATAATTTTTTTTAAAAAAAGTATATATTCCAAAATCAAAAATGTTTTGCCTTCATGGGTTTTTCTAACAGGGATAAAGTTTCTTAATATAACATTTTTTAGTAGAAAAATATTCTCTTAATGAAAACCTGAATATTATAGTGGATATTTCTAAAATATCCATGATAGGCAATAAATAATTCTGGAAATGTTGTACTAAGTTTCTTTTTTGAAAATTAGACTGTCCCCCCCCACCCCCAGTTCCTTGCAGAAAAACACTATTGTGTATCCCTTTCAACCACTTACTTTGCCTTTCACAGATGTCAATCAGTACAGAGCACTTCAACTGACTTTTCAAAAAGAGTAAAGCAAAAATTCATTCTGAAATATCCAACTATCATTTAGAAAATGATTATTTAGGAGTGCCTGTGGGGCTCAGTCGGTTAAGTGTCTGACTCTTCATTTCAGTTCAGGTCATGATCTCATAGGTGTGAGATCGACGCCCATGCTGGGCTCTGCATGGGTGTGGAGCCTGCTTGAGATTCTCTCTCTCCTCCCTCTGCCCCTCCCCTGCTTGCACACACACACATGCTCTGTCAAAAAAAAAAAAAAAAAGAAAATGATATTTACTATTGTGTAAGACAGCATATTTGACTATAAATTCTGCAGTACCTGTTTAGTTGACTCAGAGGTAAAGCTTGGATGGGTGAGAAGGACATCCATGTCACCACTGGACTCTGCACCTACAATAACAAAAAATATGTATGGAATTCCCTATGTGACTTTATAAATTAGCAGGCAAATACAACACCAAAGTGATGTCACACTGAGGAGGTTTACTTCTTGTAGACTAACTATATTTCACTGCACTTCATATTCAGAATTAGTTAAAAGATTTCAATTTTCTGTCCAACTGTTCAGGTATACTAATATAAACTGCAGAATCTGGGATAACAACAGTGATTGGCATTAAATGTGCATTACATACAGTTGGTGAGTTTAATGTACTAAAAATGCACCTAGGGGCACCTGGGTAGCT
The DNA here is from genome assembly GCF_046562875.1 of Panthera onca. Classification (NCBI taxonomy): domain Eukaryota; kingdom Metazoa; phylum Chordata; class Mammalia; order Carnivora; family Felidae; genus Panthera; species Panthera onca. Next base: position 164,438,254 of record NC_138342.1, on the reverse strand, counting down.
CAGTCGGTTAAGCGTCTGACTTCAGCTCAGATCATTATCTCACAGTTCATGAGTTCAAGCCCTGCATCAGGCTCTGTGCTGACAGCTGGGAGCCTGAAGCCTGCTTCGGATTCTGTGTCTCCCTCCATCTCTGCCTCTCCCCCACCTGTGCTCTCTCTCTCAAAAATAAATCAATGTTAAAAACAAAAAATTAAAACAAAATGCACCTAAGTACTCAATAATGAATAAAAACAATATTGAAAGACTTTTTTCCAAAAAAGATATACAGATGGCCAACAGACACATGAAAAGATGTTCATCATCACTCATCATCAGGGAAACGAAAATCAAAAGAACAATGAGATTATCACCTCACACCTGTCAGAATGGCTAAAACCAAAAACACAAAAAACAGTGTTGGCGAGGATGTGGAGAAAAAGGAACCCTCATGTACTGTTCGTAGGAATGTAAACTGGTGTAGCCACTGTGGAAGACAGTATAGATGTTTCTCAAAAAATTAAAAATCAAATTACCATATGGTCCAGTAATTCCACTAATAGGTATTTACCCAAAGAAAATAAAGACACTACTTCAAAAACATACATGCACCCCTATGTTTACTGCAACATTATTTACAATAGCTAAGACATGGAAGCAATGAAGTGTCCAGCAATAGATGACCCAAGTGTTCACTGACAGATGAATAGATAAAGAAGACGTGGTCTAGGGGCGCCCGGGTGGCTCAGTTGGTTAAGCGTCCGACTTCGGCTCAGGTCATGATCTCGCGGTTTGTGGGTTCGAGCCCCATATCAGGCTCTGTACTGACAGCTTAGAGCCTGGAACCTGCTTCAGATTCTGTGTCTTCCTCTCTCTCTGCCCCTCCTCCACTTGTGATCTGTCTCTCTCTGTCTCTCAAAAATGAATAAATGTAAAAAAAAAAAAACAATTTAAATTTCTGGGGCTCCTGGGTGGCTTAGTTGGTTAGGCGACTGACTTTTGACTCAGGTCATGATCTCACAGTTCGTGAGTTCGAGCCCTGCGTCAGGCTCTGTGCTGACAGCTCAGAGGCTGGAGCCTACTTCAGATTCTGTGCCTCCCCCTCTCTCTACCCTTCCCCTGCTCACGCTCTGTGTCTCTCTGTCTCTCAATAATAAGTGTTAAAAAAATTTTTTTAAAAAGAAGATGTGGTCGGGGTGCTTGGGTGGCTAAGTTGGTTAAGCATCCAACTTTGGCTCAGGTCATGATCTCGCGGTTTGTGGGTTCGAGCCCCGCATCGGCTCTGTGCTGACAGCTCAGAGCCTGGAGCCTGTTTCGGATTCTGTGTCTCCTCCTCTCTCTCTGCCACCCCCTCCCCCATGCTCATGCTCTGTCTCTGTCTCTCAATAATAAATAAATGTTAAAAAAAAATTTTTATAAAGAAATAAAATAAAATAAAAATAAAAAGAAGATGTGGTCTATATATACAATGGAATATTACGCAGCATAAAAAAAAAGAATGAATCTTGCCATTTGCGACAATATGGATGGATGTAGAGTGTATTATGCTAAGTGAAATAAGTCAGTCAGAGAAAGACAAATACCATACAATTTCACTCATGTGTGGAATTTAAGAAACCAAACACATGAACAAAGAAAAAAATGAGACAAACCTAAAAACAGACTCTTAAATATAGAGAACAAACTGGTGGTTCCCAGAGGTGAGGTGAGGTAGGTGAGGGGATGGGAGAAATAGGTGAAGGGGATTAAAAGTACTTATCATGATGAGCACTGAGTAATGCACAGAATAGTTGAACCATTATATTGTATACCTGAAAACAACTATATGTTAATTAGTAAATCCTCATTATGAAAAAAGCTTTAAAATACAACTATGAATACTATATATCTAAAAACCTCAAATTAAACAATATGTTCTAACTCTGTAAAGGCTAATCAGAAAATCCATTTCAACTCTTACGACTCAATTCATTTAATGAATATTAGTAAAAATTACTATTATGGTATCATGGATAAGAATATAGCACTTTATAATGACTTAGGTTTTTATTTTGACCCCCACTCTACAACCACATAACTTTAGAAAGGTTACATACAGTTATTTATACTTTCTTTTATTATAAAACTATAAAAGTTTGTGTTCATTTCAATGGATTTTCATTTTAAATGTCTTTTGTTTCAATATTACAAGTGTGGACTGTATATTCCTTTGGACCTCAGTTTCTCTGTCTATAAACTACTAAAAACTACTCTATTGGCCATTGTACAACTAAGAATAATATGTAAAAGCATCTAGAATAGTGCCTGCCGCACAGTCGGCATAGAATAATACTGTTTATCGCCTTTCTTTGCATTTTTGTAAGTACAATATATGCAAAACATACTTTTGGTCACTGAAGATATGGCAGTGTCTCTGGACCACCACTTTATGCATCAATAATCTTTAACCAGCTATTTAAACATAAAGAAGACTAGATTCATTGTGTGCTGTTCCCAGGACATTCAAGGAAGCTATTTTAAGAAAGAAAATTTTGTCTTCTTTTCTTCTCATTTCTCTTAAAAGTTGTGTCTTTTACCATCAACCTACTACCCAAAATGTATTACTCTATCCATTTAAAAAACAAAACAATTACTTTAGCATAAAAAGGGAAATAACCCAAGAGTCTACTAACAAAGGACCAAATAAATAAAGTATGAAACACCGACATAACCAAATGTTATGAAGCTATAAAAAAAGAACAGGGGTGCCTGGGTGGCTCAGTCGGTTGGTTAACCGTCCAACTTCGGCTCAGGTCCTGATCTCGTGGGTTGAGTTGGAGCCCCGCATCCGGCTCTCTGGTGATAGCTCAGAGCCTAGAGCCTGCTTTGGATTCTGTGTCTTCCCCTCTCTCTGACCCTCCCCCGCTCACACACTGTGTCTGTCTCTCAATAATAAATAAATAAAAAAGAATAAACATGCTCTCTATATACTGATGTGGAAAAGATCTCCAAGATATGTTTTTATTAAGAAGTAAGGCACATACTGTGTATATACTACGTTACTTTTGTGAAAGAAAGGGGGAGGAGGACAGCAAGAATGTGTATTCATTAGGTAAAGACAATGTGGTATCAGTATACAATGGAATGTTACTCAGTCCTAAAAAAGAATGAGATCTTGGGTGCCTGGGTGGCGCAGTCGGTTAAGCGTCCGACTTCAGCCAGGTCACGATCTCGCGGTCCGTGAGTTCGAGCCCCGCGTCAGGCTTTGTGCTGACGGCTCGGAGCCTGGAGCCTGTTTCCGATTCTGTGTCTCCCTCTCTCTCTGCCCCTCCCCCGTTCATGCTCTGTCTCTCTCTGTCCCAAAAATAAATAAAAAAAAAAAACGTTGAAAAAAAAAAAATTTAAAAAAAAAAAAAAAAAAAAAAAAAAAAAAAAAAAAAAAAAGAATGAGATCTTGTCATTTTTGACAGTATGGATGGACCTAGAGAGTATTATGCTAGGTGAAATAAGTCAGAGAAAGATAAATACCATATGATTCATTTATATGTGGAATCTAAAAAACAAAACAAACTACAAACAAAACAAACAGACTTATAAATACAGAGAACTGGTAGCTGCCAGAGGTAGGGCTAAGTGGGGGGATGGATAAAATAGGTGAAAGCGATTAGGAAGTAAAAATTTCCAGTCATAAAAGAAGTGATGGAGATGAAAAGCACAGCATAGTTAACACAGTCAGTATTGTATTAACATTGTATGGTGAGAGATGGTAACTACACTTATTGTGGTGAGCACCGTGTAGTGTACAGAACTGTCACCACTATGTTGTACACCTGAAACTAATATAACATTGTATGTCAACTATACTTCAATAATAAAAAGATTTTAAATAAATAAAAAAAACAAAACGGGAAAAAAGAATATATATTCACATTCATTATATTTACTTGTAAAACCACTGAAAGAACACACAGGAGAGTGGTCATTAATGGGACAGTGGTGGGAGGGAGTGGAAAGAGTGAACTAGGATAGGGTAGAAGGGAAACTTCTTAGTGTATACCTTTTTTATATTAAAGCATGCAACCATATGACCTACTCAATAAAAGCAAAACTAAAATAGAAATACTGAAATCCAGAAAGGCTGTCATCTTCAACTGAGCATGCATTTGTCCTGCTGTGTATTCAAGTCTATGTTCTGAAAATACAGATTCTAAGGCCCCACCTAAAAAGATTCTTATTTAGTAGGTTTGTAGCACTGTACAGCAATGTGTACTTCTCTTTTTAAACTTTCTAGGTATTTCTGATGTACAGAAAAACTCAAACAACTGGTTAACTTTAATCCTCTCATTTTGCAAATATGGAAAAGGGGATGTGAAGAGCAGACTGACTTCAATCATGTAGTGACAGTAGATTTGGCCTCAGGGCCCAAGTCTTTTGGTCCCAGTCCCATGTTCTTTCTACTTATCGACAATTATTGATGTGTCACTTTCCTCTCCCAGCTCCAGATTCTTAAAGCAGCTACCCTGAGAATTTGTGGTAGCTCATTACCTACTGCTTAAGCAATACTCCAAAGGTGGCCAGGGATTCAGTCAGATAACTATTCCAAAAGTTTTAAATCAAGTTTTGGTATTACAATTTTTAAAGTTAATATTTTAAAATTTATATTACCCTTCCATATTCTGAGCCAGTAAGAAACCAGGATTCTCTTGGTTCCCACTTTGCTCACATTCACACAGAATGAGATCATCTGAAGGACCTGGTTGTTGTGAGAACTGGTTTGGAACTAGTGCTTCAGAGACAGTATTTTTAGATTCGTTACAGAAAACTTAGAAAATAAAAAAAGTTAAAAAAAAAAACACCACCACCTTCCCACAGCTTTACTAGCATGTAGTCAATTGCTCTTAAGCTCTTAATATATATAAAATTATTTTATAAAATTTGTTAAAGCTAGTCATTAAAATATCATCCTATAATAAAATAAGGATGAATTTTCTCTAATTTTTAATACATATTCCTATCTATAAACAAATAAACTTAGATAATACTCTACTGGATCTTAGTATATCTATAAAGTAACAGAAATTACCTCTCTTTGTTCCATTTTTTTTTGGTATACATTAGGCAATTATAATATCAAGGCATGAATAACCTAAGATCAGGAAGTATGTTACCTCTTCTGAAACTGCCACAGACTGTAGCAATGTATTCAGAATCCACTTTTTTAACTTCATTTAGTACAATATCCTAATAGAAAAAAAATTAAGTCAGTATTCTAAAAATGGCTTTTCAACAAGTGACATTGTCAATTCTAATCAAAGAATACAATTCAGCACACGCTTACTTGCATTTGTAACATCTCTTCACGAGGAATTCTTTTCTCAAAGTCCTCAAAATATCTATAAAGACAGAATAAGCAGACAAACGATTTTTGTGAAATTTAAATCGTCTTAAAAAATAAACTGCCTACCATATCAAGTGTCCTTATCCCAGTACATCATTCAAAAATCAAGACTAGCACTTAGTAAGAAGATAACAGTAAAAATGGGGGGTAAGGGTAAGTTTGTTTCTTAACTTAGACTAAAATTTTTAAGTGTCATTCTTTATGCTATTCCAGATACTCCATCTAAACTTCTTTTAAATAAACTTCACATTCCTATACCAAGAGTAAGTAAATATATTTAAATAAACTTCACACTTCCTATACCAAGAGTAAGTTAGTATATTTCCAAAGTGGACTGCTCCCTCCACTTTGTGTGTAAGTCACGGGGTTACAGTTTATTGCTCTTAAATCCTGCAAAATTATCATATTTTAAAACATTATCCTATGAATCCAGATAACATTATGCTATGTGAAAGAAGGCATTCACAAAAGATCACATACTGTATGATTTCATTTATATGAAACGACCAGAAAAGGCAAATCTATATTGACAGAAAGTATATTAATGATTGTCAGAGAGGGGGTGGGGGTGGAGGGGGGGGTGGGTGGAGACAGAGGGCAGGTAGAGAGAAATGGGGAGTAAATGCCAATAGGTATGGGTTCTTTTTGGGATATAACAAAGATGTTCTAAAATCAACTGTCGTTATGGTTGCACAATTCCATGGATATACTAAAAACCACTGAACTGTATACTTTATAAAAGGATGAATTGTATGGTATCTGAATTATATTTCAATAAAGCTGTTACAAGAATATCTCAGTATGAAATAACATCTAAAACTGATAAAGCACCTGCTCAAAACCACCTCTCACAACAACCAAGTTCTTCAGAAGATCTCTGTTAAGTAAATGCAAGGAAAGGGAGGACTACACCATCCTGGTTTCTGACCAGCTCAGAGTCTTAGAAGAGCAGTGTGAGTTTAGAGGATTATGGTGAGGCATCAACAGGGCTAACCTGCCAACAAGACTATGTAAGACAGGAAGTGAGACCTGCTTATGTTCTATGCATTACAAAAGGGATTCCAGATTGTATCCAGCACACAAAATAATTACTGATGCTGATATACAACATTCCTACTAGTTATTCCTACACCATTATTTAGGTCTTTGGGTTTTTATCTTTTTCTTTTTTTAATTTAGCATTCCATACTCACGTCCTAGCTTCTTGGGCAGACTCTAAACTTCTTAAGAGCTACACTGATCCTATTTATATCCTTACCCCAGACCTGACACAATGCTTTCTACAATAGTTAAGCACAAAATAAACACCTGCTAACTGACTGATGCACTCAGTCCTATGTATTTTAAGAGGAAGTTCCTCCCTGAAGTCAAGAGCATGGGGGAAACACTCAACACAAGAAAGCAAACTAGAAGGCAATAACAAGATGTGTGAAAACAGGCATATTCTCTACAAAAGCTGCAACAAATCTTAGTATTCCTGAAATAGAAAAATGATTGTGTTTAGCTAAGTTTGAAGAATTATTATGGTGTATGGAAGAAGAATGGCTATAAAAAAATTTTACTTTTACATCTTAAGTGTCAAAATAAAAGAAAATTTGCTATCTTACTTCAGCCCAATTCGCTGATGATGGTTCAACTTATCTTCATGTTTCCTGAGATCTGTATAGAAGACATATAAAGTTGAGGTGCTAATTTAAACATTCTTGGGAAGAAAGTCGCTAAATTTAGTGATCCTTTTTACAAAGAACTACCAGGAAAATACACTGAAACGACTTTGAAAAGATAAAAAAATTCTGATATTAAGAACTAGATAAAAGTTTCTTCAAATCAATGTAGTAAAATCTAACAGTTAATTTCATGATTTTTATTTACTGAATCAAAATTTCAATTATAGTTACACAGAATAATAGATTAAACATGCCAGGATCATACCACACTTCACTGACTATAGCAAAAAGCAGCCTTATAAGAACCTATATTGCTTAATTTATGGTTCATAGCAGCAGTAGTAGCCACAACTTCTGAATGTTTTAGGACTACGTTATTTGTTCATTTACTCCTTCATTCAACTAGTATTTATTGAATAGTAACTTGTATAGGCACTGTGGCTGAAATCCTGTTGAAAGGAAAAGTGTTATCTTCATTATTTTGATTAAAAAGCTGTCATATCATATCTGAAATCTAGAAGTGATGTTCCTTTACTGGGCATAAGTACAGGAGTAAGCCTTGTTAAAGAAACAGCAAGATAAGTATGCTTCCAAAGCAATTTCTACAGTCACCCTTATATTCACAATCATAGATTCTCTCTGGAGATACAAAATGGAGAAAAATAAAAATCTTTATAATACATGGAGCACTTAATATTTGTCATAGTTCTGTGTACATAGTAAACACTGAAAATGCAATGGAACTAATGAATTTGTAATATGTAAGGATATAGATGTTGACAGTTATCATAGTACATATCTGTGAATGGTGAAATACTGTAAAAACCATTATAGATGATCTCTGACACTCCCAAGGGATGCAACTTCTGTTTAAAAACAAATTCTTGACCACTTTAACCAATATTTCACTCAGATAAACCAAATATGCCACAGGCAGAAGAGCCCAAACCCTCTCTGAGATGCAGATATAGTAGAGTTCATTCTCTTGCTATGTGACTCACACAAATTCTTAACTTTGCAGTATTACTAATTAATCATGCCTCTTGAGAGTCAGTTACCACTTTTAAGTACTTACTACGTACCAAGAACTGTGCACTAAGTGCTTTTCATACATTACTGCTTTAAATCATATGAGGTAGAAATTATGATAGCATTTTGCAGCTAAGAAACCAAAGCACCATGATCATCCATTCTAATAAAGTGGTGGAGAATGGATTCAAACCCAGGTTCATCTCTAGAACCTGTCCACCTAATCATTTCGGTTGCTTGCAGATAATTGAATCCACAAATATTAAACCCCAAATGCTGTAATAAATCTATCTATACTGTATACTGTACATACATACTATAATAAATATACTGTAATAAATCTATCTATATATAGTATACACCCTTTAAAAAGTATGAAGAAATAAATTATATTCAAAGGATTACTATACTAGGTTTAAGGAATATGTTTATAATTACTTGATTTAGGCTCTATTTTTATCACTTCTTTGAAATCAAAAATTCCTTCAGTAAGTATTGCAAGCCTCTTACAGAATCTTTCTCCATGTATATCACTTTGCTTTTAAGGCTGAATGCGTAGGATTCTGTTGTCTAAAATTTCACTAGAGAAACAAAAGGCAATTTAAATTGTTTCAAAATCTACAAATGAAATCACTGCATTTAAATAAAGAAGCCACTTCCTCTTCTGAGTTATAAACCTAAACAAGTTTAATATAGGAATAAAAGCTCTATTTTACATCTACTCTCTGCTATAGAGTTAAAATGAAACTCTTACCATTCCTATTTACTAGTTGAGAAAAGGTTTTTCAAGTTCTAGTTTGCTAGAGCATTAACCATCCTTCAGGAGCATATGTGACCTGGGACTGGTGACCTATTGTACATACTCACCTTCTAATGTTTTAATCCCTTCATCTACAAACTTCCTTGCAGCAGATGGACTACAAAAAAAGAAAAGCATTATCTAAATATCAAGTGAAACTCAGGACCCCTTAATAACAAATAACCAAGTATGTCTTCTCTTGTCAAACATGAAGAGTTACTGTGGAAATAAACAAGACCTGTTAAAATGTGGTGTGATTTTATCCAAAGAGAAGAATTCCTGAAGTCTCAATCTAGGAATACAATCATGAACCTGGATATGAAACAGACATCTAAGCAGCTAGGTGCTATAGTACACATATACCTTATTCATCAGACAGACATACAAATAGGAAAACAGTTCTTTCATTCAAACGATTAACTGAGGGCCTATTATGTGCCAGATACTCTTCTAGGTGCTGAAAATACAGCAAGAATAAGACAAATAAGCACCTTGGTCTTACCTACCTACTTACATTCCAGTGGGGAGAGAGAGAAAATAAATAGGTATATAAACAAATTTTTAAAGTATCAGGTAAATGAATTAAAATACGGAAAAGTGACGAGTGGCTGGGTCCTACTTTAGATTGGGTAGCAAAGGAAGGTCTCTGAAATGGTATTTAAACTAAAATTTTAATGACAAAGAGTATTTGTAGAGACACAGAAACAGATATTCATAGCAGAAAGGCAATATGGCACATAACAAGTAGAACTGAATTGGGAGTCCGGAAACATGGGTTCTAATTCTGACTTTGCCAGTTACCCCACTTGCAATATTCAGTGTTTTTCCCTAGAAAAAGAAGATAATAATAACACAGATGCTCTTTAAAACAACTTCTAATACTTTAGAAAGGCCCGAAGTCCCTGAGGAGTCATGTTCATTTTCAGTACTGAGTTTAAGAATTTAATATATTTTACAATAACTTTCATCAAAATGTGGCTATTTAAAGGAACACTCACATATCTAAAAGAATGCCTCATTCCATAAAGATGCGGCTTAAGCAAAGCAGTATAGCCTTAGTGGTTTTTGTTGTTGTTGTTTTTAATTTTTTTAACATTTATTCATTTTTGAAAGGCAGAGAGAGACAGAGCGCGAACAGGGGAGGGGCAGAGAGAAAGGGAGACACAGAAACAGTAGCAGGCTCCAGGCTCCGATCTATCAGCACAGAGCCCGATGCGGGGCTTGAACTTACGGACTGCGAGATCATGACCTGAGCCGAATCGGCCACTTAACCGATTGAGCCACCCAGGCACCTCTGTTTGTTTGTTTTTTAAGATTTTAGTTTTTAGGGGAGCCTGGGTGGCTCACTTGGGTAAGCATCCAACTTCAGCTCAGGTCATGATCTCCCAGTTTGTGAGTTTGAGCCTTGCATCAGGTTCTGTGCTGACAGCTCAGAGCCTGGAACCTGCTTTGGATTCTGTGTCTCCCTCTCTCTGCTCCTCCCCTACTCATGCTCTGTCTCTCTCTCAAAAATAAATGTTAAACAAAAATTAAAATACAAACAAAAAGATCTTAGATTTTAAAGACTGGCATATCTTGACATTTGCAAAAATGTGGCTGGAACTACAGTGTATTATGCTAAGTGAAATAAGTCAGGCAGAGAAAGACAAGTACCATATGATTTCACTCGTGGAATTCAAGAAACACAATATTAACATAGGGGAAGGGAAGGAAAAGTAAGATAAAAACAAAAAGGGAAGCAAACCATAAGAAACTCTTAAAGACAGAGAACAAACTAAGGGTTGCTGGAGGTGGGTAGGGAATGGGCTAAATGGGTGATGGACATTAAGGAGGGCACTTGGGATGAGTGCTGGGTGTTATATGTACGTGATGAATCACTGAGTTCTACTCCTGAAACCAATACTATACTTTGTTAACTAACTTGGATTTAAATAAATAAATATTTTATTTTTTAAGTAATCTCTACACCCAATGTGGGGCTCAAACTCACACCTTGAGATGAAGAGTCACATGCTCCACCAACTGAGCCAGCCAAGTGCCCCACAACCTTAATGTTTTAATGTTAATCTTTATGTTGCCAAGAAGTGTCAAAGAAGCCCCCTTTGGTGCTAACTCAAATTTTAAGATAGAGATTCCTTCATTAAAAAATGCTTGGACTTGGATGCTTGTCCCAAATTTATAAGGTACTATGTTAGGTGCTATGGAAAAAAAGTTTAAATGCTTAAGATAAATATCATGCTCAGAGAGGCAAAAGAGGCATAATCTGGAGGGAGTGATAAGATGTACACAGAGATGTAGGTGGAGGTTAGAAGAAGGAGATTATATCTGACTGGGGAATCAAACTGGTTTTATGAAGGAGGTAACACTTGCCTTGGATGGACTTTGAAAGGAGAGGTAGCACCTGAAGAACCAGCCTCAGACATATAAGATATGGAAGAGTGAACTATATGGACAAAGACACAGAGATGGCAAGGTACAGGTTTTGAAGGGAAACAGAATATACTTATTCTGTCTTACATAAAAAATAAAACCAACCCTACTACTGTGTCTACTTAAAAAATACTTCTTACCCGATGCCACTAACTCGAGTCAGGAAATTGATAGATGAACTCGTATCATCCTGCCGAATCTTTAAGAAAAAAAAAAAAAAGTCTAATAATGATTTTGGAATGCTCTGAGGACTCAAATGATCTTATTGGAAATATACCAGTCTGCTAAGAGACCTGAGGAGCCATTTACATTTGTTTGTAAAACCATACAAAAGTATTCGCAAATAACCTCAGTGGTTATAGATGAATAACAAAGCAAATGAAGATATTTCATCTCTCATTTATCCAATACTTTTAAAAGGCTTATTCATAAAAGACCATAAGTGGTATAGTTACTATCACCAGGGTGAAATAAAATCATAAAAATGCTTTAAAGAGCTTAAGAATAGAAATTCTAAAATATAACAATCTTTTATCAAAGTTTATAACCTACCTTCTGAATGATACGAGGAGCTAATTATAATACAGCTGCTAACAGTCTCTTAAAGGACATATAGAAAGGGGCACCTGGGTGGCTCAGTTGGTTAAGTGTCCGACTTCGGCTCAGGTGATAATCTCACGAGTCATGATTTTGAGCCCTGCGTTGGGCTTTGTGCTGACAGCTCAGAGCCTGGAGCTTGCTTTGGATTCTGTGTCTTCCTCTCTCTCTGCCCCTCCCCTACTTGCGCTCTGTTTCTCTGTCTCTCTCTCAAAAATAAGTAAATATTAAAAATAAAAACATTTTTGTGAGAAAGAGAGAAACAGAACATGAGTGGGGGAGAAGTGAGAGGGAGAGAGGGAGACACAGAAGAATCCAAAGCAAGCTCCAGGCTGAGCTGTCAGCACAGAGCCCAACGTGGGGCTCGAACTCACAAACTGCGAGATCATGACCTGAGCCAAAGTCAGATGCCCAAAGACAGCCACCCAGGCACCCCAAAAAACATATTTTTTAAAAATAAAGGACACATAAAATAAGTGAACAATTATCATCTTAGGGGAACAATATTCAAATTAAAAAAATAGAACACTTAAAGCCATAAACTCCACTCCTCTCTTTTTCTTCTCCATGTCACCAGGTGAATGACATCAGTCACCCTGCAATGATGCTACATGATAGTTGCCCTAAAGACAGACACTAGAGGGGCACCTGGTGGCTCAGTCCATTAAGTGTCCAAATCTTGATTTCAGCTCAGGTCATAATCTCACAAATAGTGAGACTGAGCCCTGCATTGGACTCTAATAGCATGGAGTGCTATTAGCACTAATATAGCACTAAATTAGCACTAATTAGCACTAAATATTAGTGCTAATATGCTAATAGCATGGAGTCTGCTTGGGATTTTCTCTCTCCCTCTCTCTCCCTCCCCCACTCGTGCTTGCTCTCCTTCTCTTGAAATAAAAAAAACACTAAAAAAAAAAAAACAAAAACAAAAGCATACACTATAATCAAATAAGCAAACAAGTTAAAATTTTACCTTTTCCAGCTTACGCAATTTTCCAGTCGCTAAAAATTCATCAATCTTTTCAGCAATTTTTGTTCCTACACCAGGCTAATAGAAAATTAAAAATATAAAACTCATATAAATATAATGCTTACCAAATCACTCAAAGATAAAGTAAAAAATGGGAAATGAAAAAAATGATCATCACATGACCAGTTTTAAAACCAAAGACACAGAAAATTGAGTCATGGTGAAAATATATTCTCCCAACAAAATCCTTAAATGACTGACAAAAGAGAAGTCCTAATAAAACAATTCTAAATGACTTATTTTTTAAATTAATTTTTGTTGTAGAAAAGAGAAATAGAATTGCAAAAAGAAAAATATTAAAATCACTTGCTAATTTCATCACCCTGAAAATTAAAATAAATTGTAATCTCATAACCTAACATCTGCTACATAGCCTTCTCTGCTTATATACATAAGCAGAGTTATATGTGCATATATGTGCATATATATATATATATATATACACACACACACATACACACACAGTTTTCTTACAAAAACAGAATCATACTGCTTTGTATTTTCTTAAAAACAGATCATGAACAAATCTCCATGTCAATATATAAATACAACATCAGTATCTTTAATGGCTGCATAGTATATCACTGTACAAATGTATCATAATTTACTTAACAAATACCCTACAGGTAAACATTTAGATAGTTCACAAACTTTGATATAACCATGTCATGAATTTCCTCTAGAGCAGAGGTTCTTAAGCTTTTACATACATTATCATCACCTTGGGGATGCAGTAAAACACAGAAAGCCAATCTCACCCTAGAGTTTCTGACTTAAAAGGTTTCCCTTCTCTCCCCTTCCCTTGTTTCTTTTTCTTTTCTTTTCTTTTCTTTTCTTTCTTCTTTCTTTCTTTCTTTCTTTCTCCTTCCTTCCTTCCTTTTTTTTTTTTTTTTTTTTTTAAATTTTTTTTTTTTAACGTTTATTTATTTTTGAGACAGAGAGAGACAGAGCATGAACGGGGGAGGGTCAGAGAGAGGGAGACACAGAATCTGAAACAGGCTCCAGGCTCTGAGCTGTCAGCACAGAGCCCGACGCGGGGCTCGAACCCACAGACAGTGAGATCGTGACCTGAGCCGAAGTCGGAGGCTTAGCCGACTGAGCCACCCAGGCGCCCCCCTTCCTTCCTTTTAAAGTAAACTCTACATCTAACGTGGGGCTTAAACTCACAACACTGACAAGCTCTACCAACTAAGTCAGCCAGCTCCCCCAGTAGGTTGCATTTCTAACAAGTTCCCAGGTAGTGATGCTGCTGCTGGTCTACGTACCACACTGAGAACCACTGCTCTAGAACTGTATAGTTCAACATGGTAGCCACCGGCCACATGAGACGATCTAAGTTTACATGATTAAAATGAAAAAATGCAATCCCTGAGTCACATTAGCCACACTTCAAGAGCTCACTAGCCAAATGCAGCTCATGGTTATTGTGATGGACAGCACGGCTCTAGAACATAAGCCCCATGAGAGCAGAGATCATGTCTTTTTACTGCTTCACCTGAAGCACCAGGAGAATACGTGGCATACAGGTGCAGAACAAATGATGCTTACATACATCTATCTCTACTGGTTTCCTCAGGATAAATTCCTCAAAGTAAAATTGTTGGGACAAAGGAGATAGGCATTTTGCCAACATTCTGCCAAATTATCCTTCAGAAAAGCTGTAAATAACCAAGATTTCCATCATTAGTAACTGTATGTCTTTTTCCACATCTTTATCCATACTGTACATTATATTTGATAGTTTGATAACACCATACAGCATCTTGTTTTAATTTGCAACTCTGATTATTGGTCAAGTTGAACACTTTTTTCATGTTTTTTTCTTTTATTTTTTCCCTTTAAATAAGTTTTTACAGTAGTTACAGGTTCATGGCAAAATTGATCACTAAGTACGGAGTTCCCGCATACCCTCAGCCCCCACACACACATAGCCTCCACAACTATCAACATCCCCCACCACAACGCTACCTTTATTATAACTGATGAACCTACATTGAAACATCATCATCAAAGCCCACAGTTTACATTAGTGCTCACTCTTGGTGGTATTGGTCCTTTTAAGTTAAATGTTCAAGTGCACAACATGTGTGCCAGTTATTTCCTATTGTCTCTTAGCCCTACATATACCCTTCCATATTCTTGATTTATTTAATGCTTAATAAGTGTTCCAGGACTACTGAACACATATTCAAGTTCTGAAAACAGCAATTACCAGAGAGAAATGAACAAGATTTAGGAAGCAGAACAGACTAGAAAATGGAAACTGCTCAGGTTTCTCATTTTCTTTATCAGAAGACACATACTGACCTGAAGCAATTTAAGCCTAGGCTATTTCCTATACCTAACATTAAGGATTAAGAGGCAAACACTCATTCTGGAAATATCAGACTTCTAGAATTACTGAGAAGCACTCATATGTGCCAAAGAGTAGGTTGGTGATTTTTAATATAATAGTGAAAAGGAATAATGATGTGATATTCATATTTTCTATCTAATGTTTATTTTTTTGAGAGCGCACACACACACACACACACACACACACGCATGAGTGGGGGAGGGAGAGAGAGACAGAATCTGAAGCAAGCTCCAGGCTCTGAGCTGTCAGCACAGAGCGTGACACAGGGCTTGAACTCACGAACCATGAGATCATGACCTGAGCTGAAGTCAGACACTTAACCAACTGAGCCACCCAGGCGCCCCTATGTGATTTTCATATTAAGTCCAGTCTCATGTAAAAGGAATTTTGGATACTTTTGTGGGTTTTTTTTTTAGAGATATACCATAAGCTCAGATTTGGGATGAAGTGCATTAAAGCTTGTCAAAAGTTTGAATCTAATAAATGAGCAGGTAATTAACATAAAAAAGGAAAGTCAATAGTGATAAAAGGGGAACAGAATGCAAGCAGAAGTGGCTCCTGAGGTTAACACTGGGTCAGTTCACCAGGAAAGAAACTCAGAATTAAAGTCCAATGTATTTATAACTTCCTTGGCTAGTCTATTTGGGGAGGATATACTGAAGTTGAGAACTGTCTATTGATACAAAAGATTTAAAACCTATACACCAGGACATGATTAGTATTGAGTAATTAATTCAAGATGAAGATGTGGCACATGATTAATGTGGATAATCTGTCACTCAATCATAAGATGTACAAGATTTATGGTAATTTCACGACTCTGAAAGGTGAAAATACAGGACAGTTATGGCTCATATTTTGAAGGCTCTCATGAGAAAATTAAGGAAAATCAAATATTGATAACCTAAATTCTAGAGGACTTTTGTGAACACAAATGGGTAAAGAATAACAAAAGAAGGTGATAACTGTCAGGACTTAGACCAATCAAAAGCCACGTCAGTTTGACATCTTTAACAAAAGATGAATTAAAATATGGTCCTCAATTTTCAGGAACTTAGAATCTTTTAGTGAGATTTAGATGAAAGAAAACAACCTATCAGGGGCACCTGGGTGGCTCAGTCGGTTAAACGGCCGACATCAGCTCAGGTCATGGTCTCGTGGTTTGTGGGTTCGAGCCCTGCGTCAGCTCTGTGCTGACAGCTCGAAGCCTGGAGCCTGCTTCAGATTCTGTGTGTGTGTCTCTCTCTCTCTGCTCCTCCCCCACTCCTGCTCTGTCACTTTCTCTCAAAAAAATTAAATAAACATTAAAAAAAAAAAAAAAGAAAGAGAACATGTAGACTTTCCTAGTGTATATTCTATATTCTTGAGGACTAATCCTCAAGCTGAAATTCAGTGTGAATACATATGTATATGGCAGGGTATAGAAAAAAATTATAATTACATATATTTAAAGCAGAATTTCAATCTACACCCTCCACACTTTGACAATGAAACAGTATGACTGATATAGCATTAATATTATTCCAAGAAATCAGGAGCAGTGAAATCTGCGTATGTGGATCAAGGAAGCTTTGGAGAGGCAAATTTAATTTTCCAGTGGAACCCATCAAATTTGTACATATGTGAACTCTACAATCAGCTTGCTCACTAAACTTACCAACTTCTTAGCTTCTGCTCCACTCTTTATTTTGTGTGGGTACTTTGCAATCACAGATGCTGCTTTTCTATAAGAGGAAAAAAAAAAGAAATCAGTTAGTTACAAATCCAGGGAGGTCTTAATTTTTCTTAAACTGGAACACATATACAAGCAAATATTTAGCTTAAACTTTATCATAATAACTAATTTTCCACATCTGTGTCAAACTTAAAAAACTCAGATGAAATGACAGACCACCTGCATATCTTTTAGAAGTATTTTGAAAATCCTCACATTTGAGGATAGCATAATTTTAACTGTATATGTGAAACTAGGGAGATTCAGCAGACCAGTAGCCTTTCCTTTTGGGGATAAGCTAGTTTTCAGAAATTGTTTGTAACTCTCATAAAAATGTGCCACCTGGTGGTATTTAGACTACTAGATACCAAAGGGGTTTATGGATGGTTATTTTTAAATTCATGGCCTAAAATTCCAACTGCATTCCGCCATGTCCTTTTAGTTATATTCTTTTTTTCATTGCTCTCATCTCAGTTCTGCATAAAGCACTGACCTGTGATTCTTGCCCATCTCCACGCACATCCAGCTCAATAATCTGGTGACATATTGGGCACACCCTGAGAGCTTACCGATGGTATCCTGTCTGTAATTTCAGTGCTAAATATAGTTTAGCAATGATGCTGATAAAAAAGCCAGAGTACATCTAAGTCTAAAGCATAAATACCAGGTAGTCTTTGCATCCTTGGTTTTTCATTCTGTTCTAATACATACAGACCTTTAGATTTGGATTTCAACCTCTATTAGCATGTAACTGATGATGAGTCTGGAAAGGTATGTTGAGGACAGTTTGTTGAGGGAACTGTTTCAGTAAAGACAAGTAGTACCAGACAACTGGCATTATGGAGCAAAGCCTGAAGGGAAAAAGAATTAATCCTGAAAGGCCTTCTGGAAGAATGGCAGGATCAGACAACTATTTTCAAAAGAATATATTGGCCACAATCAAGAGAAATGTATATCTGGGTAGGGAAATACATGCAGGCATCACCTGATTTTCCAGACTGATTTCCTCATTCCAACCATATTCCATAAGCAAACTGAACTACTGACTTCCTGGAAAATGTCATACTCCTCAGGTCTCAATACCTTGACACATATTGTTTCCTTTCTTAGACTATTCTTCCTTTCACTTATCCCTTGACAGGCTCCTTCAAAACTAAACATCTCCTCTCTGAAGCCTGGTGCGACATAAAATATAGGGTTGAATATCTCTGATTTTTAGATCATCAAATGTGTGGATGATAGAACAATTATTTTTTTTTGATAGAACAATTACTTTAAACAGGAAGTCATAAAAGATAAGGTAAGAAGCATAATCAGTTTTGAATTTTGAATGGGAAGGGAAGGAGAGAGCTGAGGTTAATTTTGAAAGGGTGGAGATAAAGGTAATAGCAGCCTAAAAATCTGAAGAAAAGTCAATGAGATACAGATTTGGAGTCAATGACATAACCAGTATCCAAAGCCAAGAATGTTAAGACTGCCAGGGAAAGTATGAAAATGAGAAAAAAGGACAGACCTCTGGGAACTCCTAGCATTGGAATACAGGAGGTGAAAGAACAGACAGGAGTGCCATCGCAGAATTCAAGGCTAAGACTTGAATGCAATGAGCTAACGGTGGATGCCAGTGAGAGTTCAATAAGGTGAGATGTAGGTGACAGCATTTTCAGAGGAATGGCAGGATGACAATTATACCACAGTGAGATAATGAATGACCAGGGCTGAGAAAATCCAGACAAGAAACGGATTATTCAAGAAGCTTAACTGTAAAGTGGAGGAAAGAGACAGGAGCTAGCTAGAGGGTAGAGGGAAGTTAAGAAGGCTGTTTTGTTTTTGCTTGTAAGAGCTGAGGGACTTAGGACATGTTTGTGAGCTAAGGGGCACAAGTAACTGGATGTGGGAATAAGGGCTATGATAAGGGTCCTGGTGAGATGGACAGGATAGAATGGATCCAAGGATCGGCCAAACACCAACCAGATGAAGATCTGATTCCATGAATTTCATAGCACAGACCTCATACACTGTCTTTCATTATGGCTTAAAATCAAACTGCATTTTCAGCAATTCATATTTGATGATGGGGAAAACACACATCAGCTACACCGATTAGAAACGATCCTACAGAGCTCTGCCCAAATTATCCCAGAAATATTGTATTAAGGTACAACCACAGAGTCAATACCCTCAGTTGTTGCTTTTTTCTCCTCTTGCATATGGTCCAAATATCCACTGGCCCCTCAGCCCTGTTAACTGCCACACATCCCAGGATGCATGCTACCAGAGAATGCTGCACCGTCCCACCTGTAAGCATTGTACTTGTGGATTGCCTGGTTCACGTTCTTCTCAAAGTTTGCGAGTTCTGCAAAGGCAACAAGAGGCTCGGGTCAACAAGAACCACGAGTAAACAAACGAAAACTGAGTTTTCCAGAAGGGGATGTAACAACTTCTTAAGGGACAGTGACCCTACGCTTCTACACGGGCCAGGCCAAAGACAGCCCAGTGACACAGGAGTCCCCTGGAGGACTGACATTCAGCCACCAGCAATGGGCGCTGAAGGAAGATCCGTACGGAAGACTACCCGCTGCAAGGGGCCAGACCCATCCACAGGGCTGTGGGGACGGGAGAGAAGGAAGGGAAGGCAGTGAGGTAGGAAGAAAGGAGAAGAAAGCCAGCGGCGCCTGGCGCGGCGCTAACCTGTGAGCATGTCCGTGATTCCCCCGTTGAGCGTCTCCTGTGGCGCCTTCCGTTTGCTCATGGTGGCCTGCACCCGAGGACCGCAGAGTGCTCAAAGCCGCGGACTGGCCCCCTCTCCCAGCTTTAAGGAGGGGCCGGGACTTGGAGAGGGGGGCAGGACCAACCCAGCCCTGGCAAAGCCAGCGCGACCTACTGAACAATGGCTGCCTCTGACAGGGGGCGCGGTGCGCGGCGCGCGTGGTGACGTCACGCGCTGGGGGCGGTGCCGGGGCGGGGCTCTCGCGGCTCTTGCTGGGTGCGAGAGAGACGGGAACCACCCGGCGCAGGAGATCTGAGAGAGAAAGCTGGGCGAGATGGTTGGTTTCGTAACGGGGTTTCCGTGGGAAGACCTGGATTCTTAACAAGACAATGTCTGTTTTCCCAGTACGTTTCTCTGGAATCCTCTCCCCAGAAGGGAAAAACTAAGGAGTCCGACTTTGTGAAGTCAACTCAGGTAGTCGGGTGGGAGATAGCATACCGAGGATACTTTTGTGCACATATTGTATGTGCACAATAATAGTTATTGAATGCACGAGGATAAGAGGCAAACACCGGCATCATACTTACTTGTGAAAACTTTCAGTAAGAATATGGTACCAGTGCACTGCAGTGGAGTTCCCTACTAGAGAGCAGGCGGGAACCTAGAATAAAATACGCCGTATTATAGGGAAGCCTCCTATAGTAAACTTTTAACAGATATGCCCGCCAATGTCAGAGTATTTTATTTCTTATTTCCCTGCCTTTTGCAGTAGGGGCTAAAGAGAAAACAGTAGGATGCGGAGAAGTGCTTAACCTAGATAATGAGCAATGAAAATGTCATTAAAACATAATGACCTGGACACCTGGCTCAGTCGGTGGAGCATGCTACTCTTGATCTTGGGGTTGTGGGTTGCCACTCTTGATCTTGAGATTGTGGGTTGGAGCACCAAGTTGGGTGTAGAGAGTACTTAAAAATAAAATCTTAATGGGAGCCTGGGAGGCTCGGTTAAGCGCCAGACTTTGGTTCAGGACATAATCTCATGGTTTGTGAGTTAGAGCCCCACATAGGGCTCTCTGCTGTCATCGAGGAACTCGCTTTGGTTCCTCCGTCCCTTCCCCACTTGCATTGTCTCTTCCTCTCCCTCTCTCTCTCAAAAATGAACATTTAAAAAAATAAATAAAATCTTGAAAAAAAAAAACCAACCATGATGACCTGTATCTGAGAAATTTACAGTTCTGCTTGAAAAACGGATATGTGACATCAATATTTTCACAGGTGTTTCTCTTGGGTTCATACTGAATTGCCAATTCCCGGCAATTGCTTTGTATGTAAATAAAATGAAAAGCTTATTACAAAATAATACATGGATGCTGTAGAAATATTTGAAAATGTATAAATGGAGAAAAGAAAATAAACAATTATCTCACCATCCAGCTTAACCACGATTAATTTTTTAGAACATACTTCTTGTATTATAATCTAGTCCTTTAAAAATTACCATTATTTCAGACACTCAGATCAATGGAATAGAAGAGAGAACCCAGAAATGGACCCACAAACATATGGCCAACTAATCTTTGACAAAGCAGGAAAGAATATCCAGTGGAATAAAGACAGTCTCTTCAGCAAGTGGTGCTTGGAAAACTGGACAGCAACATGCAGAAGAATGAACCTGGACCACTTTCTTACACCATATAGAAAAATAAACTCAAAATGGATGAAAGACCTCAATGTAAGACAGGAAACCATCAAAATCCTCGAGGAGAAAGCAGGCAAAACCCTCTTTGATCTTGCCCGCAGCAACTTCTTACTCACACGTCTCTCTCTGGAGGCAAGGGAAACAAAAGCAAAAATGAACTATTGGGACTTCATCAAAATAAAAAGCTTCTGCACAGTGAAGGAAACAATCAGCAAAACTAAAAGGCAACCGATAGAATGGGAGAAGATATTTGCAAATGATATATCAGATAAAGGGTTAGTATCCAAAATCTATAAATAACTTATCAAACTCAACACCCAAAAAACAAAGAATCCAGTGAAGAAATGGGCAAAAGACATGAATAGACACTTCTCCAACTGACACATGAGATGGCTAACTGACACATGAGAAAATGCTCAACATCACTTATCATCAGGGAAATACAAATTAAAAGCACAATGAGGTACCACCTTACACCTGTCAGAATGGCTAACATTAACAACTCAGGCAGCAACAGATGTTGGCAAGGATGCAGAGAAAGGATCTCTTTTGCATTGTTGGTAGGAACGCAAGCTGGTGCAGCCACTCTGGAAAACAGTATGGAGGTTCCTCAAAAAACTAAAAATAGGGGCGCCTGTCAGTTAAGCGTCCGACTTCAGCTCAGGTCACGATCTCACGGACCGTGAGTTTGAGCCCTGCGTCGGGCTCTGGGCTGATGGCTCAGAGCCTGGAGCCTGCTTCTAGTTCTGTGTCTCCCTCTCTCTCTGCCCCTCCCCCGTTCATGCTCTTTCTCTCTCTGTCTCAAAAATAAATAAACGTTAAAAAAAAATGTTTAAAAAACCTAAAAATAGAACCCTACAACCCAGCAATTGCACTACTAGGCATTTATCCAAGGGATACAGGTGTGCTGTTTCAAAGGGACACATGCACCCTCATGTTTATAGCAGCACTATCCACAATAGCCCAAGTATGGAAAGAGCCCAAATGTCCATCGATGGATGAATGGATAAAGAAGATGTGGTATATATATATACAATGAAGTATTACTCAGCAATCAAAAAGAATGAAATCTTGCCATTTGCAACTACGTGGATGGAACTGGAAGGTATTATGCTAAGTGAAAATAGAGAAAGACAAAAATCATATGACTTCACTCATATGAGGACTTTAAGAGACAAAACATGAACATAAGGGAAGGGAAACAAAGATAATATAAAAACAGGGAGGGGGACAAAACAGAAGAGACTCATAAATATGGAGAACAAACTGAGGGTTGTTGGAGGGGTTGTGGGAGGGGGGAATGGGCTAAATGGGTAAGGGGCATTAAGGAATCTACTCCCGAAATCATTGCTTCACTATATGCTAACTAATTTGGATGTAAATTTTAAAAAATAAAAAATAAAGTTAAAAAAATTACCATTATTTTTTAAATTATTTTTTAATGTTTATTTTTGAGAGAGAGAGAGAGAGCAAGTGGGGTAGGAACAGAGAGAGAGAGGGAGACACAGAATCCGAAGCAGGCTCCAGGCTCTGAGCCATCAGCACAAAGCCTGATGTGGGACTCGAACTCACAAACCTCGAGATCATGATCTGAGCTGAAGTCAGAGGCTTACCCAACTGAACCACCCAGGTGCCCCACCATTATTTTTCAATAATGGAATAATGCTTTAGATACAAGTAATTTCCTTGAATAGCAAGGTTGTAGTTGTTTGTTTCTTCATAATATTAGTGTATATCTTAAATTATCCTTATTGGATATTTGTGTTTCTTTTATGAATTTCCTATCTATATATCCTTTGTTCACTTTTCTATTGGGATAGTTGTCCATTATTAATTTGTTAGCTCTTTTATATATATAAATATTAATCTTTTTGTATATTATATTTGTATGTTATTTGTAAATGTTTGTATTTTCCCAACTTGTCCCTTGCCTTTTTTTTTTAAGTTTATTTATTTATTTTGAGAGAGAGAGAGTGCATGAGTAGGGGAGAGGCAGAGAGAGAGGGAGAGAGAATTTTAAGCAGGCTCCACACTGTCAGTGCAGAGCCTGATTCAAGGCTCCAACTCCCAGACCGTGAGATCATGACCTAAGCCAAAATCAAGAGTGGATGCTTAACTGACTGAGCCACCCAGGTGCCCCTCTCTCTTCCCTTTATAACATAACTTCTTAGCACCTTGATTACCACCTTCATTTAGATATATGAGTCATCTTAGTATTTTTCTCTGTTCAGCTTTTTTCCCATCCAGTTCCTATTCCAGGCTATATTCATATTATTTTGTTCTGAAAAATGATCATCCCTCATTAAATAAAAAAGTTTTTATTCGACTTTGAATAATGACAGTTGCAACTTTAGGGAACTGTGGGATCATTTTTTATATAAGTATTATGAGCATTTTACAGGAGTATTATACCATTTTTATATGAGTATAAAATACTCATTTTATACGAGGATTATACTTTTTAAAAATCAATGCCAGAGAATCCAAGGAAAGTGGTCATCTCTCCTCATCTTCTTGGACCATTTGATCTACTTTGTAACATTTGATCTACTTTGACTACTCTCTTCTTGAAATGATTTGTTTTAGATTGGCTTCTGAGACAGCACATGCCTTGGGTGTTCCTTCTTCCTTCATAGCCACTCCTTCTCAAGTTTTTGTTCTGCTTTTTTGTTCTTATTCCCAGTTCCTCCTCCACTCTCCAGCCTTTATAGGAAAGTGCCTCAGGCCTTTCTCCTCTAACCAGCTTTTCCACTTTGTCCAGTCTCACCTTTTAAAATGCCATGCCAGCTCAAAGACTCCTAAATTTATATTTTTAGCCCTGACCTCTCTCTTGAGTTCCAGTCTCATATATCAAACTTCCAGCTGGATGTCTCTAGTTATTCATAATAAGCATCTCACAAATACATGTCTTAAAGAACTCTTGAATTTTTGCTCCACTAACTTCTTAACTTTTCCCCAGTTTAGTTAATGACATTTTAATCCACCCTGCCATCAGGCAAAACCCTAGGAACCATTCTTAATGGCTCTTTTCATATCCCACATCCAATCTGTCAAGTCTTGCCTGTTCTGTCTCCAGAATATGTGCTCTGAATTGGATGGCCACTCACCACCTCTACTGCCACTACTCTAATCCAGTCTACCACGATCTGCCTCCCCGATTGCTGCCATAGTCTCCAGAGTGGGCTTCCTTGTTTTGCTCTTATCCCCTGAAGGCCATTCTCCAAATAGGACAAAGGTAGGGGCACCTGGGTGGCTCAGTTGGTTAAGCATCTAACTTCAACTCAGGTCATGATCTCACGGTTCTTGAGTTCAAGCCCTGTGCCAGGCTCTGAGCTGGAGCCTAGTTCAGATTCTGCATCTTGATCTCTCTCTGCCTCTTGCCCACTCATGCTCTGTCTCTCTCTCTCAAAAATAAATAAACATTAAAAAATTTTTTTAAAAAGGACAAAAGTAGTCTTTTGAAAATGTATATGTATATGTTATTCATTTGCTTAAATACCCTCTCATTGCACTTAGAATAAATTCCAAATTCCTCCCCAGGGCCTGCAAGGTCTAATGTGATCTACCTCCTTTCAACTCTTTTACTCCAGTTCTTGCCACTTTTCCCTTTGTTAGTTCACACATGTCGTTATGTAGCACACACATGTACCTGCTTCAGGGTTCTTTTCTCATTGTTCAGGGCTTTGCCTGGCTGCCTTCGCATCGTTCCAGTCTCAGCCAGGTAGTCACATCGCTGTCACATTCCTGAGCAACAACACCCACGCCCTCTCTATTACTGTGGAATTACTCCACTCCATGAAAATGATTGGAAACTTACACATGTGTTATTTGCCTACTTCCTACTCCCTGCTCTATTTTTTCCTCCCCTAATGTGAATTGTAAGCTCCATCACAGTAGGACTTAATTTTTGTTTGCCGCAGAGTAGGTAATAAACATGTACTGAATGAATATCCTAAATTGCAATTTTGCTTAAATATCAAATATTTTAAATTACAGAAGAGATTGACACATCATGATGTAGGGGGACTGAGGGGTTTCCTGGGATGCAGAATTTTCAGGGCTCAAACCCAGAAAGTTCTGAACAAACTGAAACAAGTTGATTACACTGACATGTTACCCTTAGATATGTCACTAACAAAACCTAATTTGGAAAAAACACTGAGCACTGTTTAAGGGCTCCTAACTGGATAACTTTTTTTCTAGGTAAACTTTTATTGAATCAGATTCAGCATAGTAGGGGAAAAGGAGTAAGAGGGATTAAAAGATTAAAAGCCATATAACTTGTGAAAACTGCAAAGATTCACACAATTTCAAAGGAGTGAGCCAAAGTTGGTTGGGGGTGATAGAGTAAATCAAATGATAAAAGTCCTCAAATTTCCACACAGAAATAACGTTTTGGCTTTTACAAAAAAAAAAAAAAAAAAAAAAAAAAAAAAAACTAAAAATACCCCAACATTCTCTACCTTAGAAGTTACAAGCCTGGGAAAATGAGAAGAACTGCCTTGAGTGATGATATTTTGGAAATATGAACTGTCAGTTTTCTCTTCCCTTCTACCCATCCCAAGCAAATACTTTTACTTGTTTCATTTCCTCAGCATAAAGAAGAGACAGAACTGAAAGCCCCTAGTCTCTCATTTCAGGATTCCAAAAACCTAAACCCTTTAAAGAGATAGTGCTAAGCACTTCTGACAAAATATGTACGAGATAGAAAGTGCTCATTCATGCAACATACCTTTATTGAACACCTGTCAAGTGCCAAGCCCTGCTTTGGGTGCTGTGTATATAGCAATCAACAGACCAAGTCCCATCTTGTGAAGCTTTTTAATGGGGGTGTGGAGGGACAAATAAATACATTTGGTGGTGATAGTGGCATAAAAACAGATAAGTCAAGATAACAAAGTTACACAGGGAAGTCCTTGGGTGGTGGGATAGGAGATGGGTACCAGTATAGAGAGGATGTCCTATAAAGGCCTCTGATAAGGCTACATTATGAACAGAAATGTAAAGGAAAAGGAAAGGAGCCATGAGGGTATCTGGGGGAGAAAGTGATCCAGGCAGAGGGAAAAGCAGTTGTAGGCTCTAAGGCTGAAACTAAAAAGTTCTAGGCAAGTTGATACAAAGTATGTGACCATTTTAACATATGCTGATACCAACAAAACCTAATTTGAAATGAAACTTTTTTCTTTCATTAAGGATAAACAATGAAGATAGTGTGGGTGGTACAGTGTGAGCAAAGATAAGAGTGACAGATAATGGTACCAGAGGAGCGTGCAGCATGTGCAGGGGATAGAGAAGTGGCCAGAGTAGTGGCAGCAAAGTAAAAGTAGAAAGTGAGGTCAGAGTAGCAGCAGGGAGCAGGGGCCAGATCATGGGCCATTGTAAGAAATTTGGATTTTACTCCAAGTGAGGTGGGAACCTTTGGAGTTGGGTTTTAAGCACAGGAGTGATTTGATCTGGTATAGATTTTAAAAGACTTATCCTGGAAGATTAGGAGAGGAAGCACATGACACAAGCAGGGAGACTGATTAGGAAGCTAAGGCAATAATCCAGGCAAGAGGTGATGGCAGTTTGGGCCGGAGTAATGCTGAAGGAAATGGTAAGTATTCACGTTCTGGATATATTCCAAAAGTTGAACCAACAGGATTCATTGGATGAATTGGATGTAGGGTGTGAAAAAACAGAGAGTAGTTGGGGTGAATCCATGGTTATTCAACTGAGTAACTGGAAGAATGGGGCTGTCATTTAAGGAGATTAGGAAGACAGTGAAGAACAAGTCTGGGAAGGAAAAATCAGGAGTTGACTTTTGGAAGTGAGACGTATATCCAGCTGACAGTGCTGAAGAGGCAGTTGGATACATTATCTTGAGGTTCAGGAGAGGGGTCTGAGCTGGAGGTGTAATTTTGAAACCATCAGCATCTGTATGATATTTAAAACCATGAAGCAGGATTCAATCACTTTGGGAATAAGAGATTAGAGAAGAGAACTGTTAATGTGTGTGTGTTGGTGAGGGGGGCAGGTACTAGTTTAGAGGTCAGGAAGATGTCCCAGAATTAGTCAAGAAACAGGAAGAGCCACCAGTGAGGATGAACGGGATTCGATTAGGTAAGGCATGTAAAAAACTCTTCCCAAAGGAGAAATAATGTGGTATATATCAGGAAAATAGAGTACAGCACAGAAGTTGGTGGAGTATGAGGTTAGAAATAAAGACGAGTGTCAATGTGTGCCAGCCTGTGGAGACTAGACATTAGTCTTTGGGTGCTGTAGGGTCACAGAAGGTTTCAAGTAGCATTTTCCAATTTTTATTCTAACAGCACTATAGAGGATGAATTTTTGATAAGTGGGAGATGTTAGAAAGCAGGGAGACTATTTAAGAACCTAAGGCAGGAGACAGAGAGGAAAATGTTTTTAAACTTAAGAGGTGAAAAACAGGTGGGTCCTGGATGAGAGGAGTGAGGAATAGTCTAGGACGATCACTAATCTCTGCCTTATAGGACTTAGTAGATGACAGTGTCATTACCTGAAATAAAAAATATACAAGTAACAGGTTTGGGGGTGGGGGGTGGGGGAGAATAAATTCAGTATTTTTGAAGTATTTAGATATGTTTACCACAGGTAAATGTACAAATTTGAAGTTTGGGGATAAAAATGTAGCCATCAACATAAAGATGATAGGTAAGACCATGAACATCAACCATTGAAAAAGTCAAGATTTACCGTCAAGTGCATAGAACACACATTCTGAGTGTCCATGAGAAAAGTATAGGCCCATTTCAAATATAAAAATAAATATAGAAATCTCAAAATATTAAGTAACTGAATTTAAAAACAATTATAGAGCAGTGAAACTATTCTGTATGATACTATAATGGTGGATACATGCCATTATACATTTGTCCAAGCCCATAGAATGTACATCACCAAAGGTGAAGTCTAACGTAAACTATGGACTCTAGATGATAATGAAGTGTCAATGTAGGTTTATCAATTGTAACAAATGTTATCACTCTGGTGGGGGATGTCCATGGTGGGGGAGGCAGTGCACGTGTGAGTGCAAAGGGTATATGGGACATTTCTGTACCTTCAACTCAATTTTGCTGTAAACCTAAAGCTGGTTTAAAAAAATAAAGTCTATTGGGGTGTCTGGGTGGCTCAGTCGGTTGGGCATCCAACTTCGGCTGAGGTCATGATCTCACAGCTTGTGAGTCTGAGCTCTGCATTGGGCTCTGTGCTGACAGCTCAGAGCCTGGAGCGTGCTTCGGATTCTGTGTCTCCCTCTCTCTCTGCCCCTCTCCTGCTAGTGATCTGTCTCTCTTTTCTCTAAAAAATAAATAAACATTAAAAAAAAGTCTATTTAAAAAATTGTGGGCAAATAGAGTTTATTCTACCAATGCAAGATCAGTTTAACATCAGAAAAATCTAACAATATTTTTTATTTTAACAGATTCCTCACAGTAACAAGTGAGAGGAAAAAGTACACCACATGATTGTCTCAATATACAGACAAAAAGCACTTGATAAAGTTCAAGCCAATTTGTGATTTTATTTTATTTATTTTGTTAAAGTAGTCTCTACAGCCAACATGGGGCTTGAACTCATGACCCAGAGATCAAGAGTCACATGCTCTTCCGACTGACCCAGTCAGGTGCCCCTCATTTTGTGATTTTACATTTTTAAAAAAAAAATTTTTTTTAAACGTTTATTTATTTTTGAGACAGAGAGAGACAGAGCATGAACGGGGGAGGGTCAGAGAGAGGGAGACACAGAATCTGAAACAGGCTCCAGGCTCCGAGCTGTCAGCACAGAGCCCGACGCGGGGCTTGAACTCACGGACTGTGAGATCATGACCTGAGCCGAAGTCAGCTGCTTAACCGACTGAGCCACCCAGGCGCCCCTCATTTTGTGATTTTAAAAGGACTCAGAAAACTGGAATAGTAGAAAATATCCTTAACTTGATAAAGATTCTGCCAGAAGCCCACAGTAAACATAATTGTTGACAGAGAAACTTTAGTCTCAAAAGAGGGCAAGGATGTCCACTCTCATCACAATTGTGCAAGCAGTAAAGGTATTAGTACTAGAGAAAACAAAACCATAATTATGTGCAGCTAAGCATAATTCTTATACAGAATAAAACAATAGAATTAAGATAAACTGTTGAAACTAATAAAAGTTCAGTAAGATTCCCAGATACATGGTTGACTTACCAACATTAATTCTCTGTTGGCAACAACAAAAAAGAAATTGTAGAAATAAAACATATTGAAAAATGACTTAAGTGGCAATATATGAAATTCAAGGAGCCAAAACTAATCTATGGTGACAGAGGTCAAAATACTTGTCCTCTTTGATGATAAGGGTAATTGGCTGGGAGGGAAGATCCAAAAGGTATAAGTAAATGACATGAGCTAGTGTCTCAGACCCTTAACACTGTCTGATGTTGCTTTGTTTCCTCTCTCTAAAGCCATGTCTGTGGCATGTTAAGGATATGCATTATGGCAGGTTGACTAAAGAAGAGAAACTGTCGCCTGGTTTACAGGTGGCTCTACATGACATGCTGGTGCCACCTGAAAGTAAATAGCTGCAGTAACACAGCTCCACTCAGGGGTAGCACTGAAGCACGGTAGTGAAGGAAAGTCCTCTTGGTGTGCAGAATTTTGAACCATACAGTTTTTGTCCCCTTTGTCTGGAATAAGAGATGGCCAGATTCATGAACTGTTTCTGATGGATTGCCTGAATGCTCAAGGACTTGCAGAGTACAGTATTCAAAGATTGCTGGTTAGGAAGTCCAGAGAAGAGACATGTGGATAAACCTCTCAGAATGGACATAGACTGAAGATATTTGTGTCTCATGTGAATGCTTACCAAAGGACATCCACTGTACAGGAGGCTCCTGATAATAAGGCTGGCAAAATTACATGGTGAGTGGATGCCAGGCTTTTTGCCCCATCATCTCATAGTTTACTCAATAGGGCATGAACACAGTAGCCATGGTGACAGGGTTGGAGGCTATGCATCCATTACAAGTTCAACAATGTATACTTCCTCTACCTGCCAACAGAGACTAACACTATCCCCCAATCTGACACAATTGCCCAGGAAACAAGGCAGCCAAATAAGGGTAGTTTGATTATATTGGAAGGAGCAGATGTTTATCCTCATCATTTCCTGCTGGAATACATACATATTTGGGACATGGATTTGCCTTCTCTGTCTGCTTCTGCTTGCACCACCGTCTGTGGGCTCACAGAACTGCAATCCCTAAAGCATTCTGATCAAAGAACTCATTTCATAGCAAAGGAAGTGCAGCCACATACCCTATCATCCAGAAGTGGCTGGGATAACTAAAATTGGAATAGCTTAATGAAGACATGGTTACAGTATCAGTTGGGACACAACATCCCAAAAAGATGGGGTTCTGTCTTACAGGATGCAGTCTCTACATTGAATCAGAAATCATTATATGATGCTATCTCCCCATAATGATAATACACAGGTCTGGGATTCAAAGGATAAAAGTAGGGGGGTGCCTGGGTGGCTCAGTTGGTTAAGCATCTGACTTCGGCTCAGGTCATGATCTTAGACTTCATGGGTTCGAGCCTCGCATCAGGCTCTGTGCTGACAGCTCAGAGTCTGGAGCCTGTTTTATATTCTGTGTGTGTCTCTCTCTCTCTCTGCCCCTCCCTTGCCCCCCTCCCCTGCTCTCTCTCAAAAAATAAACATTAAAAAAAGGGGGTGACAGTAGGAGTGACTTCTCTCACTACATATACAAACCCCACTTGCAAAATTTTGGCTTCCCACACTGGCAATCTTGAGCTTTGCTTGTCTGGAGGTCTTAGTGATCAAGGGATGCAGGGTGGAGGGTGGATACTTCAACCAGTAGCACCACAATGATTCCATTGAATTGGGACAGGAAGTTGCCACCTGGCCATTTTGGGTTCCTATGCCACTGAGCCAAAAGGCCAAAAAAGAGTTTACTACTGATTAGAAAGATTGACCTTGATTGCCAAGGAGAAACTGAGTTTCTGCTACACAATCGGCAATGAGGGCTACGCCTGAAACCAGGGGGTTTTCTGGGGCTTCGCTTGGCATATTCATGTGCAATCGTTAAGATTAATGCAAAATTATAGCAAAAACAAAAAAAGTCTGTACAATTTTGGACTTGGATCCTTTAGGGATGAAAATTTGTATCACTACACCTGAAAAAGAATCCTGACTAGCTGAGCCTGTGGCTGAGGGCAGGGGACATATGAATGGGTAGTGGGAAGATAAACCTGTAGCTCTCAGTTACAGGCGCATGGGAGACACAGATCACTTACCGAAACAAGCACGGCAGTGACTTTGTGTATTTTCTTTCCATTTATTATATATGTGCTTATTTGCATATGCTATCCATTTTCTTCTCTCCCCTTCTTCCCAATGTTATTTCATATGCAGGTTGTTGAAGATAAACTTTACAACTTAGTGTGACTGAATCTGGGGAGTAATTCATATGGCTAGTGATGGATACAGTGACTGTTGGGCTTGTGCACCTTTTGAGTGGGGGAGAAAAGGGGAGACATTTTCATTTCTATGAAGGGTAGCTGTATCTTGTTGGGTGGAAACAGAGTTGCTTAGTTGCTGCATGGAAGTTTAAATGTATGGAGAAGGATGCATACGGAAGCTGAGTAGTCACAGGGGTGGACTGTGCTGATTACCGATCTATTGCCTCTTAATTCCAAATCCATCCTTCATTGTCTTTTTTTTTTTTTTTTTTTTTTATACTGGAACATCTCTCCCTTGCCACCTGGCACAATTTTAAACTTTGCCACAGGGAACACTGGAAGGACACTGGTGGGATCCTATGGGCAGCTCCTAAAGTGTGTGGAACCAGCAGGAAGATTCCCCTGGCACCCTACAGGTGTTGTGCCGCTCCCGTTGGCAGTTTCTCAGTGAGTTGTGGGGTGCAGTTCCTCCCAATGGACAGCTGCTCCCCACCCTACGCTGTGCCAGAGAGCAGTTTCCTAAGTCTGCCAACTCGGGGCCTCTGGAAACTTCTCCATCATGCAGTGGCAGGCCACGCCACACCCTCTCTGATGATGTCTGGCTTTCAGCCTCGGGGGTGGGGTGGGACTTCTGTAGCCATTGGGGTAGTGGCTATTCTTTTCTAGCTATTCCTGCATTCTTAGTTATCTTTACCCGTTAGAAGCCAATTCCCTGTTAAATGAAACTTTCCTTGTTGAAATTGCTGTGTAGTTTCATTCCCTTGACTGGATCCTGAATGAAAGAATTATGAAAGTGGTATTGTAGTTATGTTGAAATCACAACAAGAAAAGGGTTAAGCTTTTAGAGGTACATAATGAAATCCATATGGGTGAAATGTTACGATGGCTGAGATTTTCTTCATTCATAAAACAGCTGGTGAGGAAATAATATGATTGACCATGCATGGATAAATTTGAATCTGGGCGATTAGAATATAGAACTTTACTACATGATTTTGTCTGTATTTGTATATTTGTCAAATCTCCATAATAAATAAGTTTTTAAAAACCTCTGAACATCCTGATGTTAGTGCACAGGAATTTGTGCAGGAGCACAACACCCCATGGGGGCCATCATTCCAACAAACCGGGAGGCAGTGAGACTTCTGCCCACTCCTACAGCCCCCCCAGGATGAAGAGTCGCTTTTGGGAGACCTCTTGGCCCTCTCAAGAAGGTCAGATTTAATTTAACCTTATTAAACCGCTCCATGCCTCTGTTTCCTCATGGACGAAACGAAGATAATGATAGCACTTACTTCATTAGGATTGTGAGGACTATAGAAGACTATATATATTTTTTAACAATCTTAAACCCACTAAATTGTAAGAAAGGCCATAATTTTATGTACTGCTAAGAAAAAAATGCTATCAATTAAACTATGGCACAATGTCTTAACTATAATCCTGGATGAGAAATGGATTAGTCACACACAAAGCCTCTTGTTGCTTTGAATTTTTCCAGCTATTCTGAGGGATTTGGCAATTTCTCTTGCCTTCAGTGGCATTGCTGGACATGTGATAAGCAGTCCTTTTGCTCGTATTTCAGTGACAAATAGACAGCCTCACCTACCCATAGGTATATTCTTGTCTTAGAACCCCTAAGAATGTGGCTGTTACTTTGAAACGAATTATCGTCATATCTCCTCAAGAAGTATTCATTTGACCATGTCAGATTTATGCTCACTGCTGTTTTTATGCCTTTCTGGGTACACGGTAAATTTCTCAAATCAAACCAAAAGGGAAATCTTTCTGAAGAGATTTTAAAAGGCAATTCAACTCCACATGGGTGATACCAAAGGGATACAGCTCCGCAGAGACAGCTAGGACCAAGTTCCCACAAGTAAATGACAACAGACACAACTGCCACCTGACCCCTTTATCTGTGACATGCCACACATTCAAAGACATATCCCACTGAGAAAAAAATGTGCTTTTTAGAGTTGATGAAATGCATATTTCAAGTAAAGTTATTTCATTGCCTGGCAGAATCTGTGACATGCCACACATTCAAAGACATATCCCACTGAGAAAAAAGTGTGCTTTCTAGAGTTGATGAAACGTGTATTTCAAGTAAAGTTATTTCATTGCCTGGCAGATACTAGCCGATCCATAAATGCTGGTTCTGTTCCAAATGCAGCTTTTAAAGACTGTGTTTTTCTTCTAAAACTGCTCTGTCCGATACAGGAGCCACTTGTCACATGTGGCCATGAACATTTAAAATGAAATCCAATAAAAAGTATAAAGTAAAAATTCAGTTCCTTAGTTGTGCTCACCACTCACGTGTCATTAGTAGCTACCTACCTACTGGCCGTTGCAGATGAGAACATTTTCATCATCACACAACGTTCTACTGAACAACACTTTTCTAGGAAATTCTATCAATGGGGACATCAAATTGTATGCCATAATAGCTTTGTTTTCAAAATTTTTGAATTTCACGTAAATTGGAGTCAAGATGACATGAAGGGAAAAGGAGTTGCTACCTTATATTTATTAATCAGAATGGGTCCAGAAGCAAAGGATAGAGATAAAACCAGCACTCCGCTGACTAGTAAATAGAGTATTGTCAATTTGTACTAAGCACTTATATACATAGAATATGTTACTAAATGTTCATATCACTCACATTCTCTACACTCTTTCCATTTCCACCAGTACCTTCCATTCGTGCTATTTACCTTTAATATAATTATTTATGTGTTAAGGCTTAAATATGCCATTTAATTTTTTGTTTCCTGCTTATTCTTGGTGCTTTTTCTGTTTTCTTTTTCCTGCTTTCTTTAACGTTATGTAAACATTTTTAAAACTTTCACTTTGAGGGGCGCCTGGGTGGCTTAATCAGTTAAGCATCTGACTCTTGATTTTGGTTCACATCATGATCTCAAGGTTCGTGAGTTTGAGTCCTGTGTTGGGCCTGCTTGGGATTTTTCTCTCTCCTTCTCTCTGCCCCTTCCCATCCAGCATGCATGCTCTTTTTCTCAAAACAAATCAACTTTTAAAATGTTTTCATTTTGATTTATCTATAGTGTTTCCAAGTGTATATCTTTGTGTAGCTTTTTTTAGTGGTTGCTGTAGATATCATATTACATATGTAATCTTATCAGTTTACCTGATGCTTGAGTTTAAAGTGTCACTTTATGAATTCATTTTAAGTATAGAAAACTTGCCTCTCTTTATATCCCTTTACCCTTTTCTATTTATAATAAATTTATCTTAAATATTTCCTCTCCATAGATTGGGAACCATATCAAATCATGTCATAATATTTGTTTCAACCATCAAACATAGTCTAGAAAACTCCAGAAAAGTAAAGTCTATTGTATTTATCCATATTTTTACTCCTTATTTAATTCTTCCTTCCTTTTTTTTCCCCCCAAATATTTATTTATTATAAGAAAGAGAGAGAGAGAGAGCACAAGCTGGGGAGGGACAGAAAGACTGGGGGAGAAAGAATTCCAAGCAGGTTCCACACTGTCAGTTAGAGCCTGACACAGGGCTTAAACTCATGAACCATGAGATCATGATCTGAGCCGAAATCAAGAGTCAGATGCTTAACTGACTCAGCCACGTAGGCACCCCTCTTCCTTCTTTTCTGAAGTTCCAAGAATCCTTCTTTTATCATGTTCTTTCTATTTAAAAAACTTCAGTTAGTCATTCTTTTAGGGCATGTCTATTGTCTACAAATTCTCTTTTCTTTCGTTTGAGAATTTCATGACTTTGTCCTTCATTCAGATGACATTTTTGAGTGTACCTCTAGTATATTTTAGCTGGAAAAGGATTCGGGGTTGACCGTTCTTTTCTTTTAGCACTTGAAAAATATCATGTCATTTCTTCTGGCTTCCTTCATTTCTGATAAGAAATCCACTGTCATTCAAATAATTTCTACCACCTTATTCCCTCAAAAGTAAAATACATGTCTTGGAGATTTACACATTTTTTCCTTTGTTTTTAATTTTTAGAGGCTTGACTATATGTGTTTGTGTGGACTTCTTTCTTTGTGTCAGTTCATCTTGTTTGGGGTTTGCTCAGCTTGTTGAATATATAAGGTGTTTTATTTTTGTTTTTTGCCAAATTTGGGGAAGTTGCAGCTACTACTTTGACTACTTTTCAACCACACCCTCTTTCTTCTCTCCTCGTGGGATTTGAATGACATCAATATTAGCTCTTTTAGTACACTCCCACAGGCCTTTGAGGCTCTGTTGTTATGTTTCCCAATTTGTTTTCTCTGTTGTTTTGGTCGGGAAATTTTCGTTCTATCTTCAGGCTCACTGGTTTATTACTCTGCATTCTGCTGTTGACCCTACCCATTGACATTTTTACTTGTTACTGTCTTTTTCAGTTCTAAAATTTTCACTTTGTTCTTCCTCGCATCTTCTGTTTCTTTGCCGAGACTTTGTATTTTTTCATTTGTTTCAAGCAAGGTCATAAGTGTTTGAGGCATTTTTTTATGGTGGTTGCTTTAAAATCCTCTTAGATGATTCTAAATTTTTGCCACCTCAGTGTCTTATCTTTTCTCAGTTGAGGTTTCCTGATTCTTGGTATGATGAGTGATTTTAGATTGAAATCTGGACATCAGAATTTCAGGTGATGAGACTCCGGATTTTATTTAATTCTTCTGTGTTAGCAGGTCTGCTCTGACATTATTCCAGCAGGGAAAGCAGAGTGCTGTCTCATTTCTACCAAGGGTGAGTGGAAGCCCAGGCTTCCCACTTGGCTTCTGCTGACACCTGAGTGGGAAGGGCTCTTCATTACTCCACCAATACCAACTTGGTTGGAAGGGGCAAGGTGCCTCCTTACTGTTCCCCATTCGGTCTCCATTTAACCCAGCGGGATGTTGGAAATGGGTGGCGGGGGGAGACGTTGTTACTGCTTAGCACCAGTGAAAGTCCCAGTTCCTCACCTGGTGAAGTTTAAGCTTCCTATCTGGTCTTTCTAGCAGAGGTAAGACATTTTTTTTTTTTTTTTTTTTTCTGTAGTGTTAACTGAAATTGAGTGGTTATTGTTTAAAAATTTTCTGTGTTCCTAGGCTGCCCCTGTCCTAGCTCTTTGACTAGTGTAATGGGTTGAACAGTGACCTCCCCCTGCCACCAAAGTAGGTTCATGACCTAATTCCCAGAACCTGTATTACCTTATATGGCAAAATATGTGATTAAGGATTTTGAGAAGAGGAGCTATCCCAAAGTATTGAAATGGGTCCTAAATCCAATGGGTCCTGTCTCCAGAGACAGGAGAGATTTGATAAATGGAAAAGGAGGCAATATAACTACTTATGCAGAAACTGGTCAGATGTACCGATAAGCCAAGGATCACCTAGAGCCAGCAGAAGCTGGAAGAGGAAAGGAACATGTCTCCCCTAGAAACCTTGAAGGGAGTGTAGCCACGCCAGCATCTTAATTTCTGACTTCTGGCCTCTAGAACTTTGAGAGAACAAAATTCTGGTGCTTTAAGCCCTGCAGTTTGTGGCCATGTGTTACAGCAGCCCTGGGAATCTAATACCACTAGAGGGAGCCAGTCTCCTCAGTCGTGCCTCTGGGGTGGCTTCTCCAGCACCCGACTGGGGAGAGATGAGGCAAAAGCAAAGCCCACAGAACTCCCCACCACGTCCTTCCTCAGGTCCAAGGTCCCTAGATGGTCTGCTGGCTTCTACCTTTCAGAGTCTTCCTCTATTTGTTTATAGATAATGTTGACAGGTTTCAGCCATACTTAAAGGGAGGAATAGGGGAAAGTACATTTACCTTATCATTTTGGAAGGACAAGTCCTATCTCCCGGTTTTCACTTTTTTTAATCAATTAGCATATTCCAGTTAGTCTTTTCCTTTAATATAAAAAAAAAAAATGTTTTAAAGTTTATTTATTTATTTGGGGTGGGGGAAGACAGAGAGGTAAAGAGAGAATCCGAAGCAGGTTCTGCACTGTCAGTGTGGAGCTGATGTGGGCCTCGAACTCACGAACCCGTGAGATCATGACCTGAGCCAAAACCAAGAGTTGCTTAACCCACTGAGCCACCCCGGAGCCCCTATGTTAGCCTTTTTAAACCATTGCTTTGGTGATGTCATTTTCTTGCTAAAATTCTTCAGTGAAGCTCATAACCCTTAGTCTCGCATTCATTCCCTCCCCAGTCTGGCTCCATCGCAGCCTCCTGTTCTGGTCTTATTTCCCACTATGTTCCTCACCAGTGTTTCCAAAATCATGCTGTATCAAATGTTACACTCACATGGGGGAAAAATGGCTCTGCTGTCAAAGGCATTTGGCAAACAGTAGATTTACACAGTTAAGCCAGTTTATTATTGTAGGACTCTCAGAAACTTTACTATGCCAGTGTACAATGGGAATCTCCAAGAGGCAATTAAAGCATGAAGCATTTCCTAAATGTACTTGGCCCTGAAACCCTTTGTACTGTTTCCATGGAAGCCAGTTTGTAAAATCCTCCTATTCCAACTTTCTTTTCTGACCAAACTCGCCTATTTGTGATCATCTAAACTCGTTTTGTTTTCCTGCTTTTAACATAAAGAACTTTTGTGAAGTGTCAAAGAAGCAGTGCTGTGCTAAGACAACATCAGATCCAGGCACTATTCAATTTTATAACATTTTCCATTAAGCTGGTTTTTGAGTTCCTAAGTCCTGACCATAAATATTGCCAAAAACAGGTTGTGGAACCCAGTATAAATGCTTGAGTCATGTTGCAAAATATAGAAACTATTTTTTAAATAAGTCAATTTAATAATACTGCTAGATGATATGAGAAACAGGCGCTCCCCCATCCCAGCACCACCGCACATAGATGTGTCTGAGCAGGGACAGGTGTGGGCACAGGGGTCAGCAGACTTGTGGTTGACAGAAACCCTTTTTTTCTTCCGTTCTTCTGCACAAGAGCTCATTCGCAGGTAGTCTCCGGGACCCGAAGGAAGGAAGCTGCTCTCTGACCTGGTGCTGGCAGGTCACTCTGTGGCTGAAAGGGCTACAGATGGGGAGAGCTGGCATTAACCTACGACCTTGCCAATGGGGGCACGACCACCAAAGTAGTGGGTAAAAGGGAAATTTTAGCAGCAGTGAAATGAAAAGAGGAAGAGAAAGGATGGGGCCATGCCAAGTCTACAATTTAAAAGTCTGTTTAGTTCCAAATCCAGATGAAACATTAGCTGTGAGGACAGGCGGATCAGGACCTCTGGAGATCAGGAGGGGTCAGGAGAGGGCAGGCTGACACCAAGCGTCCTCCACAGTTTGTCCTGAAAGAGTCATGTTAGACATTTGTCCAGTGATCTGTGGGGCAAAGTACTTTGAGAACTTTTTCCAGACCAGAGGAAGCAGCTGCAGTGGCTTGGTCTCCCTAAATGCTCATGCTTGGCATCAGTGTTTGCTGAGCCTCCAAGACGCAGGACTTCCAGTGTGCAGACAAGTTGCTGGCGGCGCCTGCAGAGGACGCCAGCCCTGGCCCACGGTGAATGTCACAACTCCTGGGGAAGTGAGAAGATCTTTGCCTGGGTGCCGAAGACTGCTGGGACATCATGACAGCGGGGGCCACCATGGGAGGGCCTCGGGGCAGGCAGTCCCATCAGGTGGTCAAGGCCACCCACACAGTCAAGAGGCCTGTTCCAGGCCATTCTGCTCTTCTTCTTCCGTCTGTAACCAGCTCCAGTCTAGAGACTGAAAGTCAACAGGCATGTTAAAAATACAGTGGCCACCAATACACCTCGGATTGTTTGTCTTCCTCAGGAGGCGACCAGCACAATTTAGAAGGAAATTTAAATCCTCTCATTAGTAACAGTCTTGTTATTGCAGGGTACTCTCGAGCTAAAGCTACATTTTCACAACCGTAAGGGAACTTTCCTTTGGCCTAGCTTAAACCCCCTCAGATTCCAGGACTATGGAAACTAGACAGGCAGTTTTAGTACCACCTGTGGCTCATAGCACTTCTGACTGTGGGTAGGTGGTACCAAGAGCTAACCTCAGCTACCAGTTTCCAACCCTACCAGATGAAATGGCCTGATAAGACTTCCTATTTCTCTGGTAGGAGTGCAAATAAGCAGTGAAATGATCAAAATACACGCTGTCAGAAGGAGGATGGGCAGAAATAAAAGATAGCAAAAGCCCTAAACCAGAGACGGACAGTTGAATAAATAAGAAGTGATTACAATTAGTAGTGGTATCCTCTCTGATTCTTCTGGAAACTGAAAAGTTAGGGGGAGGCTAGCAGGTCACCGTATTGGCAGGAAAGGGTCTTTTAAAATCTGAGGAATGGCTTAGCATCTCTGAACCTTTGCCATAAATGTACCTGTATCTTGACCAGTTTTTCATCAGGTTAGTTTCCCTATAAGTAGTACTACCTACTGCTAAGCTCTGAGTCCCTGAGAGGCGGGGCTGTGACAGGTCCTTGTTTTAGCCCCAGACCTCCATGCACACAGATGCTTAGCAGTGCTACAAAAACCACAGGGAGAGAAAGACCTTCTCAGAATGATGCTACCTCCCTTATCAAAATTAAGCGTTACAAGGATTAAATGAGATAATGCACATAGTGTACTCGTATCCATTCAATAATTGTTAGCATTACTCTGAATAAGAAGAAGTCTGTACTAGAAAAGCATAAGCATATACTGAGATGGAGGAAACGCTGGATTGCCTTTGCATTTTCTTTTTCTGGCTTGCTGTGGGGAGAAAGGACACGGAATATGTCGGATTCACACAGGCCATTACCCTTAAACTCTGGTCCTGCTCTTTGATGGTATCTTGCATCACATTTTCTAGCTGGGTGCAGAGCGTGTGTGCTTCAGCCACCAGTTCTTCACTAAGGAAAATGATCAGATTATTAGAAAATGGTCAATGTGAATTTTCAGAGATAATGCTACAGGGATTTTGACAAGATTTTAAAAATGAAGTTACAATTATTTTGATGCTGAGTGTCGTAAAGCACCGTGTCACTGACCAGTAATCTCCTTCATCTAGTTAAGCACTTTTCAGAAGCCCACGCTCAGCCATAAGTGTTACCATTCACAATGTGAAAGAGCAAGCAGATCTCTTTACTTCAGATAATTGAATTTAATTCTCTCTAAACTGCCAAAATCTAAAGATTCCTCACAAATCACCTGTTTTCCAGTTTTTGAAATAGAAAAAAAATATACAGACCACGTAATTTCACCATTTCCATAGTTCCTTGAGATCTGTGAAAAAGCAAGTTCTGGGAACTGATTTCATTTAAACTGCTTTCTCTTTTTCCAGGATAAGAAATGTACCTGTCGTGAATGGCCATGGGGAGAAAGGGAAAGGTATAATAAGCCACTGTCCTATTTTAGCCTCAGCTCTAGGACATGGATGGACAGCCTGTGCTCCCAGGACGACTTTCCCAGGGCTTCCAGGATATCATTGGAGGGAAAATGCCAAATCCAGGAAGACAGTGCCTTGGAAATCCACTCACCTTACAAAGCATGACACTCTGATGGAAGGAACACAGGCCACATTTTTGCTCAGCCTCTTCCACGTAGCTACCAACTAGGTTGAAGGCTTAGGGCCAGCTCCAAAGGGCAATGTAAGAGGCACAGGACCTGGTTACTATCCTCAAGCTCACAGTAGGTTGGGGAAAGAATTAACAATCTAAGGTCACGTACAATTAAGTACCACAACGTATAGGCTATGAATTCCCCAAGCACAGGAACAGGATTTTTATTTTTTTTATTTTTTATTTTTTATTTTTTTAATTTTTTTTTTAACGTTTATTTTTGAGACAGAGAGAGACACAGCATGAACGGGGGAGGGGCAGAGAGAGAGGGAGACACAGAATCGGAAGCAGGCTCCAGGCTCTGAGCCATCAGCCCAGAGCCCGACGCGGGGCTCCAACTCACAGACCGCGAGATCATGACCTGAGCTGAAGTCGGACGCTTAACCGACTGAGCCACCCAGGCGCCCCTATTTTGTTTTGTTTTTAAAGTTTGTTCGAGAGAGAAAGAGAATGAGTGGAGGAGGGACAGAGAGAGAGATGGGGACAGAGGATCTGTTGAGAGCAGAGAACCTGATGCTGGGCTCAAACCCACGAACTGTGAGAGCCAAAAGTCAGACACTTAACTGACTGAGCCACCCAGGAGCCCCAGAACAGGATTTTTAAAATAGCTTTATTGA
This sequence comes from Panthera onca, assembly GCF_046562875.1. Lineage (NCBI taxonomy): Eukaryota > Metazoa > Chordata > Mammalia > Carnivora > Felidae > Panthera > Panthera onca. The sequence continues at coordinate 164,396,246 of NC_138342.1, read as the reverse complement.
TCTATCTATAATTTAGATACCATAAAGTTTACCCATTTAAAGTGTGTAATTCGATAGTTTTAGTGTATTTACAGAATTATACAATCTTGACCATAATCTAATTTTAGAACATTTTCATCATGCAAAAAGAAACCTTGTGCCCATTACCAGTCACTTCCCACCCTCCCCCTCACCTGCCCTAGGCAATCATTAATCTATTTTTTGGTCTATAGATTTGCCCACACAGACAATTTTAACCATTGCCAGTGCCTGAGACCCGACACATAGAGGATGTTGAAGAAACTGCATGGGACTGAACTAGAAACAAAAACACCCAAAGGCGGTCCAAGAAGAGAGAGCTGTGTGAGTGGTCAGGGCATTGGAGGAGAGGGAAGCAGATGTGTCCTGTAGGTGGAAGGACCTCCCAGGACCAGCCCACAGAAGTTCTGGAACTTCAGAGTGCATCAGAAACCAGCCAAGGCTTCTGAAAGGCTGACTGCTCTGCCCTGCCCCTGAGCAGCTGATTCAGCAACTGCATTTCTAACAAGTGCCCAGATGCTGCTGATGCTGCTGGTCTGGATCAGACTTTGAGAACCACTGGGCCAGGGCAAGGAGTCTGTATGGGAACTGGGGATCAGCCTAGACAGTGGCTGAGGTGGCTGTAAATGTCTAAAAAGGCTCAGGTTGAATCCTCCGGGGGAGTGGGAAGCCACTACTAGTTACTGGCCAAAAAATAACTTGATCGAGTGGTATTCTGTGAAGACTAATTTGACTAGGGAGGGCTTGGAGGCAGGACTGGATGGGAAGCAGGGAGGCCAAAGGCCTCACAGAAAAGGCTGAAATGCTCTGTTCACCACCTTAGTGGCAGTGGCCCAAGCAACAGGAGGGGAAAGCAAGGCAGAAGTGGGGGGCGAGGAGAGGCAGTGGGTGGAAAACCCTAATATGGTAACTCAGAGCGGTGGGAGGTGAGAGGGAGGAGGCGGGATGACTGAGGCGTGGCCAACAGGGCACTCCCTGCGGGCAGGCTGGTTCTAAATGACAGATGATGGCTGATGGGACTATATAATAGCATGTGACTGACTAGCACGTTCAATCTCCTCATTAAGCAATTAGTAATCCAATCCTTAGACAAGGCAACTACTTAGCAAGTTGCAAGGCACTAGAGAGCAAAATATCACATTTGCTTGGATATTAACAAACACAAACTCAATACATGCACAAAATTGCTAGACACATAAAATGATCTATCAGTGATAAACATGCATGTCTATTCCCATGACTTCCCAGTGCACCGGGCCATCACTGGCACCTTACAGTGACCTACCTTTTCTTGACAGACTCAGGCAAGCTGTTAGGGGCAGTGGAAGGCTGAGACATTAGCTGACCAGAATGACTGAGGCGAGCAGCATTCATGCTATCTGGGCTTCCACTCACAGGACCACGAACTTTGCTCTAAAAGACAAAACCAAAAGAGAGTCAACAGAATTTTGGAGCAAAGGGATGATTCCAATTTTGCATTCACACCATGGTATTTTCTCACGAAACAATAGGTCACAATACACTAGCTATTCCTACAAATTTTTAGTCAACATCCCTGCATATGGCCACAGTCTTCATTCAGGCTTAGAAAATCTTTCTGCATCTATAGGTGTGCTTTTTAAAAAAAATTTTAATGCTTATTTACTTTTGAGAGAGAGAGAGAGAGAGAGAGAGAGAGAGAGAGAGAGAGAACGCAAGGGGCAGAGAGAAGAAGACACAGAATCCGAAGCAGGCTGCAGGCTCTGAGTTGTCAGCACAGAGCATGACGAGGGGCTTGAACTCACGAACTGTGGGACCATGACCTCAGCTGAAGTAGGATGCTTAACTGACTAAGCCACCCAGGCATCCCTATAGGTGTACTTTTTGATAGAAGATTGTAAATATAGGGAGATTGGAGTACCTGCATTTGTAAGCTTCGTTCATTAGTTTGATTGCTTCAGAAACTCTCATAAGTAAACTAAGAGGGAGACATCTTTGCTGTCTCAAGTAGAAGCCTGAGACATACCAGAAGGTTGTAAGTGGCCTTCTGTGAATTGCACCATCTGTGGGACAGCCAACAAGAAAACCAATATGTCTGACCCCCCGGCTGCTGCAGCTACCCACCTCAGTCAAGAGGTTAAGCCTCCTGCTTCAGGGGCTCGCACCTCCTCACACCTGCAGCCCGCAGATGACCTATGCCAACCTTCCCAGCACCTCGTGCTTTGCCCCACTTCAAGTTTCCAGCTGAACTCTCATCTGTTGGCCTCACGTCTTTTTACAGACCCGGCTCCTGCCCTTGCTGCGGCCCATGGGTCTTCATCCTGCTCAGCCACACGAGCTATGGGACCCATCCTGGTTCCGCATCCTTCCTTCCAGCTGAACGTCAAGGTCTGGCTTCAACCAGTCAGTCAAGCACCCAATTTTGCTCTGCAGATGGTCACCCGTGGAAAGACCCAGACATCCACCTCCTCCACTTAGCCTGGGCCTGCAGGAGAGCAGTCCTTCCACTGTCCTGTCCTGTGCACCCTAAGGGCTGTGCAACTTCAGTCCCCAGAGCAGCGCCCCCCGCTCAGTGGTGACGTTTGCCAAAGTCTCAAATCCATTCTCCAGCTGCCATGAAGGATTTCTCTGAAACCCAAATGTGATCATACCATTCCCATACTTCCTTCGACATGAGAGAGAAAAACAAATTCCTTAGTGTTTGCTATGCCTGCGAAAGCACGTGTGGCCTGCATGAGCTCGTCCTCGCCTGCCTCTCCAGTTTCATTCCAAACGATACCCTTTTGCCCCACACTACGTCACTCTGCGTGTAGCACCCGGAACACACACACTCTTTCAGGCCTCTGTGCCTCTGATAGAGCAATGTCTTCGTTCTGGAATGTCGTCTCCACCTGTCCACCTCATTCTTCAGTTGAAACAACCCTTCCTTGTGAATGTTTCCTGTGGTTCCCTCACCTCCAGGTCTGAAGCTGACGTTGCTCCTTCACACTCATGCTATGGCTCACGCTCATGGCACCACAGCTGCTGCTGAACACTTCCTGCCCCACATTTGAATTCACTTCCCTGTGTGTGCCCCTCTGATTATGAGCTCCTGGGCCGGGTGCCATGCTTCTTTCCCCCTTTACCTCCAGTTTTCATCTCGCTCCTGGGCACGTGGTCAGCGCTCAGTAAACGTCACATGAATGCAGATGGCATATCAGGCTGTCACTGGAAATACCTCAATTTCCCTCTCCTTCCTAAAGCTTCTCTCCTTGTCATCTCTCCTTTTTAAATTTGCTTCCTTTCTTACAGGAGGAAATGTCACTCATCCCTTCCCCAGGCCAATCCTTCCATGCATGCCCATGAAGCTGACACCCTGCTGTTCTCAGGACCTGGACACTCAACTGTCTCCCACCTCTTTGATACTGTGACTCTCCCAGTGCACTGTCTCCTGCCTGACCTACAAATACGCTCCAGTCCATGATCTTAAAAACACCATCCTTGTACCCTGCCTCCACCTTAAGCAACTATCTTCCCATTTTCCTCTTTGCTCTTAACCACCACCAGTGGCTAAATCACTCTTTCATCATAGTCAACCTCGCTGCAGCTGGCATAGTGTGGGTCTTTCTCCCATCAGCTCTGGTTTCCATGGCTTTTACATGGTTCTTCTCCTTCTCTGTCCCGGGCTCTTTTTTGTGTCCCGTTTTCTCCCTGAGCAGCATGCAGTGGAATCTCAGCTACATTAAGACAGTGGGCACAGAAAGTGTGGTTGACAATACTAAGCAGCACAGGCTCAGATGAGGATCAATCAGGTCATGGAGACATGCACTGTGGTGCGTGAAGGTCCCTCAAAAGATCTGCCCATATCTTAAGTCCAGCAACCTGTGAATGTGACCTTCTTGGAAAAAGGGTCTGCACAGATGAAGTTAAGGATCCTGAGAGGAGATCAACTTGGACTACTGAGGTGGGAACCACATTCAATGGCAAGTGTACTGATCTGAGACACCCAGAAGACAGACACGGAGAAGAAGGCCTTGTGAAGACAGGGACAGACAATAGAGTGATGCGGCCAAGGACTAGCCAAGGACTGCCCCGGGCCACCAGAAGCTGGAAGAAGCACAGAAGCATTCTCCCCTAGAGCTTGCAGCGGGAGCTCAGCCCTGCCGACACCTGGATTTTGGACTTCTGGCCTCCAGGACTATAAGGGAATAACTCTGCAGTGCCGCTTTGTGACAGCAGCCACAGGAAATGCACACGTGCAGAATGAAACACACCTGGTGCGGCCCTGACTCGGCCCCTCCCTGCTCCCTCTAAGTCATGGAGAAGAGGAAGGAAAACTGAGCCGTGGCAGTTGAGTAGTGTCTGTCAGTGGCTTTGCGGTCTCTCTTGGAGAGTGGTGACAGCAGCACGGAGGTGGAAAAGAGGCTGGCGGGCTGGGGGCTGAAAGCCCGGCCATGGGGCTCACTCACACAAGCAATCTTCAGGAGATTCCAGAGCTCCTTCTGCCGCTTCTCCTGAAGCCGGACAACAGTCTTCTCGTCTTCGTTCATTAAACTCACCACCTCTTCCACCTTGGGCAACAGTTCCAGAGCCTTCTGCTTGCAAACCACAGTTTTACTGTAAAGAATAAATGTGACAAATTCCAGTGGCATTTGGGTTGGAGAAAGGAGGAAAACATAATCCCTGGTAATTATGAATCCAACAACATCTGCGGATAAATCTCCTTCAGGGTAAGCAAGTCAGAGGGCAGTGAGAAAATGGCCTCACATGGGTCCTTGCTGCTTCTCTGAATTCCACCCTGGAGAAGGGAAGTTGGGGCGGATACCTGAGCTGCGTATAAATCACTCGCACTTTCTTCTCAAAGCCTTGGATGGCCTGAAGAAGCAGCCGGACCATTTCAAGACTGTCACCATCAGTTCGTTGGTCTGGAAAGAGGCAAAGAGCCCCACAGTTCCTCCAGTGGCTGGCAGAGTGTCAACGCCATACACATGACAGAACCAGGCACATGTGGCAGACAGAATGGCCCACTTACCTCTGGGTTTTTCCCGAAGTCTCCTGTAAAGCTCCCTCGCTTGCTCTTCTCTGAAATATACAAAGGAGAAACTCTGTCAAGATGTGAGGTCAAATAAGCACATGTGGGACACTGGTTAGTCAACTCCTGCCAGTAGAATCACTGACTTTTAGAAGCAAGACCAGCACTACGCCTTGACTGGAGGAAATTACTATTCCTGGTGATACTATAGGTGATGCCTATGATGAGGAACTGATGGCTCTCGTTATCAAACCTCACCCTTCTCTCCAAGAGAATCTCTTTTCTCTTTTTTTTAAAGTTTATTTGTATTTACTTTGAGAGAGAGAGACAGAGAGAGCAAGCAAGGGAGGGGTAGAGAGACAGGGAGAGAGAGACTCATAAGCAGGCTCCATGCTGTCAGTGCAGAGCCCAACTTGGGGCTCAAACTCACAAACTGCGAGATGGTGACCTGAGCCGAAACCAAGAGTCAGATGCTTAACCAACTAAGCCACCCAGGCATCCCTAATGAGAAAGAATCTTAAGAAAGGGAGGTTCTACTCTGTCCCTTGGAATTTCCTGTCCACGTGGCTTCTGCAATGGTGATTCCAGTGCCATCACTGGACCTAAGCCTGGAGAACACGGGCTCCCTGTGAGAACTCAAGCCCAAGGGTAGACACAAACTTCTATCCCTCTTCCACCTCAACACAATGAAACTACCTGACATTTCAGAGGTGACTCTCATTTGAAAACTAAAGGAGAATAATGGGTTAAATAACTCGAGAAAATACAGAATACGAATCATCAGATTTCTTCTTTCTTTTTAAACGAATCATCAGATTTCTGATGTTCGAGATTCTGGTCCTGAGAATCCTGGTAAAGGCACTGGAGGACAGTTCTGAGCCCAAGTGGGAGCTCCCAAGAGTTTGAGGCAGCTCGCCTGCTCCCTCTCATCTGGCTTTCCTTCAGATAGGACTGCTTTGCCTGGGCACCTTATCACCTCTCAGAGCCAAGGCCAGATTCCTGATAGAGACTCAAATGAACAGTTCCCAGGTTCAAAATCTTAAGACCTGCTGGTTTCCTTCTCTGTTCTACTTTCTGCTCTTTGAGCCACATCTGGATCAGGGTGGGCTGCATGAACAGTGACGTCTGGTGCCAAGGTTAAAGCTCCTGCATTACAGACTTTAAAGATGATGAACTCCTGCTCTATCTGAATCATCTGAATTGATCTTCACAACTCCGTGAGGTCGGACAATTCTTCTCAACACTTGCTAGATATGGAAATGAAGGCTGACAGTGATGGTGACTGGCCCTTTGCTCATCTCTGCAACTCATCTGGAACATGCCAAGATGCTTCGCCAATGGATCACACTCTATAGAATGGTCTCACAGAGCTTCTGTGATAACCACACTTGAACCCTTAGACGATCTCAACACATGTATGGAAGTTTGGCTGGGGCATCTGTGGGTATGGCCGGACACCGGGTTGGTACTCACAGGTCGTCCAGCGTTCCCCCCTGCTTCCGCCCCATAGGGCTCCTCTGCAGGTCCACAATGTCAGTCTGCAGTGCCATCATCCGCTCCACCAGGTGCTTCACTTCATTCTCCTGATGAAAAAGCTGTGCTAATGTCAACTGATGTAATAAGGGTGTTCTGAGATGCAAGATTGGGGGGGGGGGGTGGGAAACACCTTCCAAACTCACCGAAGACTCTCAGGTGACTGGCTAGAAGGGACAGAGACTCTGGAGTCAGAAGGCCTGGGTTTGGATCTCGGGTCTACCACTTTCTAGCTGTGTGACCCATGGGGAAAGCACCTAACTCCTGAGCTTCAGTTTCCTCTGCTATAAAATAGGCTTCTAATGGGGCCATTTTAAGGGTGAGATAAGATACAGTATGTAAAGTATCTGGCACGGTACCTGGCATAGAGAAGAGCCCAATGCATATTCCTTTCTCTTCCCTTAATTTGTCTACCCCAATGCCATCCCACATTGGGAGGCCTGGGCTCCTCTCTATCGGAGATTCTGGATGTGAGTGCCAGGATGGGCTGGAGCACTCACTGTCTCTCTGGTCAGAGAAGACATCTAAATATAGATACAGTAAATAGTATAGATAATAATATAGATATAGATATAGTAAAAAGCCCAGAAAAGGTCTTGGAGGCTTTGGTCTTCAATTTGTGTGAGGATCACTAAGCCATACTTCCTTCCCTTGCCTCACAATTAACGTTTTTCAGTGGTGTTTGATTTATGCTGTCCTAAAACTTTATGCTTAGACTTTTTCTTTCCTATGGATTTAGTGTCCCAACAAAACTAGGCAAACCCCCCAGCCTGATGGAGTGTTGATCATTCATCTGAGGCCCTTTCTGATAGGAAGAGGCCTGGGCTTCCCGTAAGGACACTTCACATTTTGCGCCTTGTTCAAATGCACACCAGGTCTGCACAGCTCCTGCATCTGCCACCATGGGCCTCCCCTTTACTGGCTACCAGCCTGGCCTCTTCCCATCAAGTCCCAGTTAGGGTCAGAGAGCATGGCGAGGACCTCCTGATTTTGGACGTACAAGATGGATTTGGTGTTCGAGGAGAGAGTGAGAAAAGGTTGTACGAAGCCTCACCCCCCTCGGTAAGGATAGGAATCTAAAACAAGTCTCCTACCCGCCCACAGAGCTCCACAGCCTGTTCCATTTCCCTCCAGGCCAGCAGCAGTTTATCTGATGCTGGAAAAAAAAATGTAGGAAAAAAAAAAAGAAAAACAAAATGAAAACACCACAAAACCAAAATAGACACAAGCAACTAAATTATAAGAGGCAAAAGAAACCTTAGGAAGAGGGGGGGAAAAAGACAGCAATGGTTTTTCCAAACTCATTACAGAGAGTACACTCACTGATCCCAAACTCTGTCTGCTCACTGTACTTCTCCAGGTCAATCTGGATGCTGGTTTTAAAGAAATCCAACTTGGCTTTGAGCTGCTGAGACATGGAAGCCATAGAATTCTTCATCTTGGAGAGGCAGCTATTATTCCGGAGGAGATTCATCCTGCAGGGACCACAAAAAACAGCCTTCAGGCATCTTTGGGATCCAAATACCATTTCCTGTACAACAGCAAAACCACCTCAAATGCCAAGGCAGATCCCTACTATAATTATTATTATTGTATCAAAAGTAGCCACTTATAATCATACAATTTCCTAGCCCTCAGCCAGCACTGGAATAAGGCAAAGTACCACACAAAGGGCCAATAACCCAGTTAGTCATATCCCAGGGGAAAGAGTCAGGCAGACCCCAGCATGACAATCAGGGGAGCTTTGCTGACCCAGACTGCAATGAGCTTTTCCACATTCCAAAATCTGCCCCTAGTTCAGCCAGCCCACCCCTCAGTTTACAGCTCCATGTGCTGACCTCACTCACCTCATAAAGTCTAAAAGGGCCTCCCTCAATCCTGCCCACCTGACCACTTCCTGCCTGTCCAAACCAGCGTCTCCCTCTTGTCTGTCCTAGCAGTTGCTTCTGGGCCCCTGCCTCCGCCACCTCCCTGTGGAAAAAGCCACCACGCGATTTTAAAGTAAGTCCCAAACCGCCTGGCATAATACATGGCAGCTCGCTGTCCCTGCTGTAGCCGGTTACAGTCCTCCTTCAGGGTCTGGATGCTGTGCCAAACCTGGCCCCACACTTTCCTCAGCTGGAAGAAGGAGAGGTTCCTCTTGGGCTCTTGAACTGGAACAGAGACATATGTAACCGTCAGAGAAAAACTGCCCTGCGATTAACCACGTCATGCCTTGTGACATCACTGGCACTTTTACATTTTTCAGTTATATAACTAAACTACTATGCTATCACATAACCTTTTTGGGTGTTAAGCCTGGTTACTGTCACATACATTTTTTGTATCCCATTAATAGCACAAGCATGTACCAGTCAGTAAATACCTACTTATTTGAAGAAACACTTTGTGAACCACATGGAGTCAATTACATGTACACAGGCTCTTATGCTTTCAACAGAAACCTTTATGTTTACAATATTTAAAGTCATATGAAGTTTTCTACGGATTCAGCTTCACCCAGTAGTACTGGAACATTATTAAACAAGCAGTAAGTCTGGAGCTAAGACTCTTGACCCTAGATCTGCTTATTCTGTGTGTGTGTGTGTGTGTGTGTGTGTGTGATAGCAGGAATGGCAGATGCATTAAAATGTCCATCTACCACCCATACAATGGAATATTACACAAGTATTAAAAATAGGCAGCTCCATATGCACCAGCAGGGGAAAAATTTTCTAAAATATTTTATTAAGTGAAAAAGGCAGGTGCAGAACAGTACATGTTGTATGTTACCATATGTTGGGGGGAAAAATACCTATACACTTTATAATGCATAGAATACCCCTGGAAGGTATACCCAAGAACTTGACAGGAGTGGTTTCCCTGGAAGAAACTGGGAAATTGGGAAGAGAGGCTGGCTTGTTACTGTATATTCTTTTGTACCTTTTGATTTTTTTCTATCATGTACAAAATATAAATAAAACTTCAAAAATAAATAAAATGGCCATCTGATTCGATCAAGTTCAGAGGCGTACAGGCAGTATTCTCTGTCCTAGGTTTAGAATTCTATTTGTGAGGTTGAAATTGAAGACTTCCTTTACTCTTTTTTGGCTGGGCTACTCCTAAGTCCCAAGTAAAGAACGTTGCCCCAGGGACTGGATAAGCCCATCTCCTTGGTGTGGAGCCCTCCGCTAGTCCATGTCTGTCCCTCCTACCCTGTTCCAAGCATTGTAAGTGATTATTTAAAAAAAGATTTTTTTTAATGTTTATTTTTGAGAGAGATCGAAAGCGAGTGGGGGAGGAGCAGAGAGAGAGGGAGACACAGAATCTGAAACAGGCTCCAGGCTCCAAGCTGTCAGCACGGAGACCAATGTGGAGTTTGAACCCATGAACTGTGAGATCATGACCTGAGCCAAAGTCTGGCACTTAACCGACTGAGCCACCCAGGCACCCCATAAGTGATTAAAAAATAAAAACAAAAACAAAAACAATGATCTTCTTACGGATACAGCTGACACTTTCAGGTTGGGGCCGTGGCGAGATCTGAGTCTCATACGTGATTTTACTGTTGTCAAAGAGAAAGACGAGATCCATGTCCAATGTGCGGCCCTCATTCAGCTGCAAAAGGATAAGAGGAAGATGAGATCTTGTGGATGCCACCCCTTCCTTTTCCAAGTAATAACAGAGATTTCAGGGCGTTCCCCACTATTTCCCAATGGCATCATCTTCAGCCAGCAAGTACTGAGCACCCATAAAGCCTTTCTTTTTTTTTTTTTAATTTTTTTTTAACGTTTATTTATTTTTGAGACAGAGAGAGACAGAGCATGAATGGGGGAGGGGCAGAGAGAGAGGGAGACACAGAATTGGAAGCAGGCTCCAGGCTCTGAACCATCAGCCCAGAGCCCGACTCGGGGCTCGAACTCACGGACCGTGAAATCGTGACCTGAGCTGAAGTCGGCCGCTTAACTGACTGAGCCACCCAGGCGCCCCACCCATAAAGCCTTTCTTAATGACTCCAGCCTACACCTCCCTTTCCTGGTCCTTTTACACTTTTTTTTTTAATGTTTATTTTGTTATTTATTTTTGAGGGAGGGGAGGGGAAGAGATAGAGGGACATAGAGAGAATCCCAAGCAGGCTCCATGCTGTCAGCACAGAGCCCAAAGCAGGGCTCAAAACCATAAACCATGAGATCCTAAACTGAGCTGAAACTAAGAGTCAGACTCTTAACTGACTGAGCCACCCAAGGAGCCCCCTTTTATGTTTATTATCCAAACGTGCCCCTCAATCACAACTTATTACGGTCTTATTCTCTATTGTCTTTACTGTGCAATTTAAATGTTCGGTCTCTCCGCCCTATCCCATGGTTGTTTCTCACACGTTATCAGTTCTTTGGGGGCAGGGACCACGTCTTGCATTGCTGTGGTCATCAGCACTGTTCTATACACAACAGTTTTGGTTGACTCGGAGGAATGAAGCACTGCTTTGGCAACAGAGCCCACAGAAAGGCGCTCTGAGTGGTCTGAAAGTACCAAGTCAAGCGTGCAGGGATTCATGTCTCCTATTAGACCATGCAGAGGATCTCACATTCCAACTAAAAAACCAGGCAGTTATCTGCATTATGTGACAAAGTAGAGCTGAAATCTGAATGCGCAGTTAGTTCCCCTGGAAGCAAAGCCAGGAAAAGCAGGGCATCCTTAGGGAACAGGGCTTCACCTTGCCCTCTGAAATACACTGAGTAGCCGGCTTGTCAGGGATCAATGCCAGACCAGCTTCTTGCAGCAGCTCCTGGTCCTCCTCGGGGATCCCTGTGTCATTCTGGATTCTGGCCTTTAAGCTCTGCAGACTCTCATCCTCTGTCACTGGATACGTGTGAATGATGCCTGTGACCATGTTCAAGATATGAACCAGCTGCAACACAACCCAGATGTTATTGGAAACAAAAACCCATCTTTACAGAGAGGCCCACCTACTTGCCTGGATCGTCTGCTCCTCCCAACATTTCCCAGCCACACGAAGAAAGGGGCTAGTCGGAAGGAAGGGAGTCTCGGTGCCCAGAGTTCACACATTCTGGTCTTTAATGCTGCTGTTTGTTCACAGTGTGACCTTACAACCGATGTCAACCAGCATGGGGGCAGATGCTCTCACAGGGGCCTCCCTTTCCACAGCTCAGATGGCCCATGACTTGCTTTTGAAGGAGCTCTTCTTTTTTCCCCAGCCCTGCCACAGCCCACTGGGGACCTACTGCCTTGAGGCTAACCTGGCTCCACACTCACCTTTAGGTTTAAGATGTCATCCAGGGCCTTGAAACAGCCATTGGGACCATACACGGGATCGGTGCCCCTCTGTCGTGGGTGCCACATCAGCATCAGCTGCAGCCACTTCTCAAGTCGCTGTGCCAGGACGCTGAGAAGAAGAGCACAGCGTAGGAGGGGACAGCTCCAACACCATCCTCAGGTGGCCTTACCATGCACACCCCACGTACATTCACCATACTCACACCCATGGCAACCAACATGTGATGACTGAAGATGAATTAATCTGATGGAAAGCCAAACTAATGATTCAGGTGCTTATCCCCTCTCTGATCTGCTACAACACCCCCTGAAATTCAGGATTTCTCAACAGACTGAACTTCCACCTGGCTGCATGAGAATGATCTGTGAAGCTCTTTAAATACACTTTACAGGCATGTCCCACCTCTAGGCAATGCCCCCACACAATCTAGACCCCATGCTGCCAGATTTATTTTGTTAATCCACCCCTACCTGCAAAAGCACTCATGGTTCCCACAACACAGTTCATGCCCCTTCCTGGGCACAGACCTACCTCATGGAGGCACTCTCAGCCTCCACAGAGGCCAACTCCCTACTCACTGCCTCCTGAAACATGCCTTTGCTCCCCTCACTCCTTCCCCTTGAATTTCCTTCCTCTTCATCCATCCATCCATGTCCTGCACATCTTTCCAGATCCTTCCAGAAAGTTCTAGCTCATCCAAAGTCATTCCATACAGCTCTAATCCACACAGTACCTCTCTCCCCATCCTCTAAATACTTATGGTGATTATTTTCCATGCTACTCAGTTGTTTGTGACTGCCTTGCCACTTGCTTTTGTACTATTACTCAACGCTGGTATTGCTGCTGTTATTTTGGCTCTAAGACAAGACTGCAATGCTGTTCAAACTACAAAGGTTTATTTGTTGACTATGACACAGTATGAGGCTACACAGGAGTGCAAAGGGAAGTAAAGTAGAAATCCTCTACCCTGAAAAGGCTTATAGTTGACTAGGAGACAAACGCTATGCAAAACCAAATGTAGTACAAGGTAGAAACTACTAAGGGTGGTAAGAGGTACAGATAAATTGCTGTGTGAATTTAGAAAAGAGATGATTTCTAGATGGGGTGAGGGGTGGGAATCCATTCTAAGTTGATGACTGAGACGATTATGTCAAATTCCTAGTCACAGGATACCTTGATAATCTATTTAAAAGTTATCAGATGTCACCGCAGACATCTATTTCTGAAAAAGGAAGAAAACTGCATAGAGGAGAAGTGCCACTGGGCCTTACCTGTTCAGATTATTGGGATAGGGTAAGGAGCTAGAAAACTTCACTGCTCCATTCAAGTCTTCACTGACAACAATGTCCATCTCACTCTTCTGCCGGACTTTGGAATGCCTGCAATACAGCCCTTAAGTCACTTAGCAGGCAGGAGACATTGTACTTTGGTAACATACCGCTTTACAACTGTACAGGATACCCCCAGGTCGTGATTCTATCTTTGGGTAACAGTGCATTTGCTTCCTGCTAGGATGGCTTCCTTCCGAGCACAATAGTCTGTACTGCCTGAAGTAGAGTCATCAACCATCCTGTGCCGAGAGTTCCACAGCCAGTACTACTGACTCCTTATCTCATCCTTCACTTATCCTTATCATTTTCTCTACTTTTCATCTTATCTAATCCAACATTTATGTTTTGAAAGAGGATAAAATTAGAACTTCCAAACCAGGATCACTGCGTGCAGATCACATTTACAGGAAATAACGCACAATACATGCGTGCACAGTGTACTTCCCTCTAAATGCACATGGCTAGATATGATCTCTAATGGTGAATGAACTGTTACATTTCCCAATTTAGAGCACTTATTGATGCATCTGAAATAGTATTTGAAGGGAAAAAAAAATTTAAACCCAACTAGTTTCAAATCTTTTTGGTGATGAGGAAGATAACTTAAATTTGAATAATGCTTCATAGATAACCAAGTACTTGGACACTGAACACATACTTCTTTGCCATGATAACCCCAGGTGGTAGACACTGTTTTTAGTTCCCCATTCAGTGGTAAGGAAATACAGATCAGGTGACTTGCCCAAGGCCACACAACTAAAGAGTGGTAGAACTAGGGACTCAAATCCAAAGTCTGCTGTTCTTTCTAAACTGTATGAATGTCCAAGTCTTTCCTTTCCAAAAACACCTGGGAAATTCAGATAAAAATGTCTTAGTCCTGAACACTTTTCGTTGGCAAGGGGTAAGTTGGCCTAGCTGGAACTGGCATGTGGCAGAGGCTGGTGGTTCACAGCTCTGGCTGGAACAGTGATTACTGTAAGGCAGGTGTACCAAGACTGTCGTCACATACAAATGACACAGGTGATCCTCTAATGGAATACTTAGTCTGTCCATGGGAAATTGTAAAAATAAAAGCTGTAGTAAATAAAATGCTTATTGCTTAGGTCCTGTAATGTATTTCAAAGTAGGATTGTAATAGAATTATAAAGCTCAAATCACATCTGTCCGGAAATTACTATCCATCTGCCATCTGAGAGGAGAGAGTGAAATTTTTAAAAATTCTCTAAGGCATTACAAAGCAGGTAAGACAGCCACTTTTCACTAACTTGTCCACTGAACAGCTCCTGACTGGGCATCCAAGTAGCCTACTTGAAAGCATCAGCTGGTCTCCCAGCACCGGGGAGGGGAGTTCTAAGAAGCTGATTCTGCAGACAACAGACTTACAATAAAGACGCCAAGACATCAGGGATACATTTTCAAATAGTACTTGTTCTTCTGGTTCTAATGGATTTTAACTCATCTTATTAAAAATAATGGAAAAGCTCAACATTGGAACTGAAGAAATGCAACAATTTCTTGGTTAAAAACACTATTGATGTGTAGATATACAGTATATGGTATGACTATAAATTAATGAGCTAATTCCTCAATATTCCAGAACGTGTGCAGGTCAAGTATTGCTTGTTTTATTTTTTTATTTTCTAAAAAACTTTTTTTTCATGTTTATTTTTATTTTTGAGAGAGAGACAGAGCATGGCAGGGCAGGGCAGAGAGAGGGAGATACAGAATCTGAAGCAGGCTCCAGGCTCCGAGCTGTCAGCACAGAACCCAACGTGGGGCTCGAACCCACAAACTGTGAGATCATGACCTGAGCTGAAGTTGGACGCTTGACTGAGCCACCCAGGCGCCCCAATTATTGCTTGTTTTAAAATAAATCACCACAGGAGGGCGTACTTTGCCACTTCACCAGACTCTTGAAGAGCAGGGACCTGGCCTCTTTCACCTCTGCTGAAATTTTCAGTGTTTGGCTTATACGTGCTGACTGAACTGGATTGCCAACACATAAAACCACTCTTCTAGAATTGATTTCCAAGGATATATCTTAGAAATAAATAATTCATGATGTAAATACCTATCCTTTTAAAAACTTAATGTTTTCACTACTTCTAGAAAAGCATTCAGAAAAATGATAGTAGCCAGTGTTAACAATAGTGTGGTGAAAAGGGCAGCTTTGTATGTTCCTGGTAAAAACATTATTTATACAACCTTTCTGTTGAGCAAATGCTCAATACATATCAAAAACCTCTAAAATGTGTATAATCTTTGATCAGTAAATTCCACTCCTAGGAATTATCCTAGGGAAATAATCATGGATATACAAGGATTTCCTTATAAGGACGTTATTCTTGGTTTTATTTTAAGAAGTAAAAATTATAAACTACCCATGCTTCCAATAACAGTGGATAAGTTAAATAAATTCCAGTATAGCCACTCATTTGAATACCAAACAGAAATTATTACAAATAACGGAAAAACATAAAGCATTTTCAATAGTAAGACTGAAAAGTAGGTTATATGAGAGTATGTACAATAATTTATTTGTGTTTTTTTTGTTTTTTTTTTTTTTTTGAAGTATAACACATACACTGAGGAACCCGGAGATGCACAAAAATGTTCATAGTGGTTGTTTCTGGATTTTGTGAAGCTAATTTTCATGGTGTAAAAATGCTCTGAGAGCACATGCAGGATAGTTCCTACTGTGCCATCAACTGATGTAGGAAAGGGGTGAAACATAAACGAGCCAACAGATAAACAGGCCAATTCATACCCGTATGGAACACCCTTGGAAGCATACTGACAACCAGTGGTATCAGATGCCTGTCAGAAAGGAAGCCAGGTGGCTGGGAGGCCAGTAAGAGATGACTTTTCAGTGCATACTCTTTTTATACCTTTGGAAGCTTGAACCATGTGAACTTATTACTGCTCCAAAAAGACACACAAAAACTGGAAATAAAAACAAAATTTGAAACAACAGTAGCATCATTCACATCAGGGTGTGGCCTCCCAAGGAACACTCTGAATGAAACCTGATTTAGGGGCATGTTAATTTTTAAGCTATGTATTTTGATAATGATTAACCTTCACATATACAATGAACACTTATTTTTGTAATAAAAAAGGTTAAGATACAGAGTAATTCTTTTAAAACTTAAGTATGTCCTTTGGTTTTTTTATTAATAAATTTTTTTTTTTGGTAACTTATTTGTGTACACATTGCTTTACATTTTAAGGCACTTTCTTATGCTTTTTTTTTTTTAATTTTTTTTCTTAATGTTTTTATTTATTTTTGAGACAGAGAGACAGAGCATGAGCAGGGAAGGGGCAGAGAGAGAGGGAGACACAGAATCAGAAGCAGGCTCCAGGCTCTGAGCTGTCAGCACAGAGCCCGATATGGGGCTCGAACTCACAGACTTTGAGATCATGACCTGAGCCGAAATCAGACGCTCAACCGACTGAGCCACCCAGGCGCCCCTAATGCTTTTAAAACAAAAATTTAGGGGCGCCTGGGTGGCTCAGTTGGTTAAGTGTCTGACTCTTGGTTTCAGCTCAAGTCATGATCTCATTGTTTGTGCATTCGAGCTCCGTGTCGGGCTCTGCAGTGACAGCATGGAGTCTGCTTGGGATTCTCTCTCTCCCTCTCTCTCTGCCCCTCCCAGTCACTCTCTCTCTCAAAAATAATAAATGAATGAATGAATAAATAAATAAATATTTAAGCATAATAAAATTTGCAGACAATACATTTCCATTTAAATACTTCTCCTTTGTCATGTGTACATCTCCTTTATTTGTCTACTAATCCACAGCATCCTCAGTGAAAGTGCACACATGTATGCAACAGTCTATAAATGTACTGGCATGTTGCTACTAAACACAGGGCAAACACCCTTTATACAGTATCATACTTAACAATTGTTCTACTTCTCTAGGTTTTTGGAGCCTGGACTGCCCACATGCTGAGCCCTCACAGGACTTCCTCTTTGGGAGACAGATCACTGAAGTCTCGGGCCCAGGCTGGAGTGTCCCATGAGATGGAAACAGGTGAAGGACACGTCTAAGGTAGACGGACACCCTCCTCCCTTCAGGTGGCACTCCTGGCCCCACCCACAGGCCCCGGTCCCTCACTCACCACTGCACAGGCTGCCAGTTAGGGAGGAAAGGTCGGAAGCCTGTGATGCACTCAAAAGCCAAGGTGCCGAAGCTCCAGTAGTCCACAGTCACTGTGTACTTCTGCTGCTCGAGGAGTTCCGGGGCCTGTAGAAGAACATGAGGTGGGGAAACACCTGAGCTGCTTCCTTTTCCGAGGAGCCACCACAGGAGGGGGCAACCAGCCCTTCTAATTGTGTCTCCACACCTGCCCAACTCCATCCAGAGGGTACCGGCATGTCCACTCAAGGGTGAGGGGGTGACCACCTGTGTAGCCAGTGGTATCTAGAATTTTTCTCTACCTCATTCACTCCCGATGCTGACACAGGGTCCCTAGAGGTATTTTTAGGTAGACCAGAGTACATTATGTACCTCTTGAGGGCAGTGTCCAGGTGGGAAGTTACATACAACAAGGAAAATGATACCAGGCTATATACACCAAATGCATAATACATATATTTAGGACATGTGGTCGTACAATGGGACAGGATGTTTACAATCAGGTAGGAAAAAAGCCAGATGCATGACTGCTGCCCAAGCAGAGACAGCTGGAGTAACTAGGTGGGCATGGAACTTGGTTCTGAAAAAGGCTCCTCACATGAGTGTCTGCGAGGAGACGTTCTAGAAAGGACCATCACAAGCAAAGGCGTGGAGACAGGACTGTGCGCAATCTGGTTAGATGTGTCACACTTCTGCAGGGGCCAAGGAGTGCAAACCAAGAGGAAAAAGTGGGGGGATGATCAGATCAAGCTCTGGATCTTGTTATGGACAGAAGTTTTAGTTCCTGAAGGTGAAGGATTTGACTGAGCCTCCTGGTCAGAGCATGGGGTGCCCCGACTTAACCTCTGCTGAGCCCATGAGGATTCCAGAGGACGCTCAGCAGGACCTACATAATTACATGATAGGGACACAAGGGCCTAAATCACAGCTCCGCATGAGTCATCACTCTGAAAACTCTACTCCACAGAGCAGGTCATAAGTCAGTGGAGCCCATTATAAATCAATGCAGCCCAAGGGAGTATAAATGCACTCAAAGAGACTTCAAAGAATTTCTTCTTCTTTTTCAAGAACTTGATAAAATGCTTAAGCTCATTTAGCCCGGTGGCTTTCAACCTTTTGTTTGTTTATTACAACTGCAGAACCCTTTATTCAATCAAAATTTTATTGGTTGTTACCATCCACAAGCAATCTATTACCAGGTCTTACTGGGTCTCTTGCTAGGCATTTCTTGACTAGTTTTCTATTTCCCCCCTGCTACCACCAGCTCTGAGCTGCCGATCAGAGCCTCCTTACCTACCATTCGCCCACTCTTTACTCTTATTCAATGCAATTCATTCTCCACTCTGTATCAAGAGTGGTCTTTTCAAAGCGTAAACCTGATCCTTCTCCAACTTAAAACCCTTCAATGTCTTTTAGTCCTCCAATGGACTACATCCTTTGCCTCAATTTCCTCTCCTTTCCCCTACCTCCAGCCCCTTTCTTCTACTCATCCTTCAGGTCCCAGACAAGATAAGGTCCTCCTAATATGTATTCTTATAACACCCTACACTTTCTCTTTGTAACACTTAACGACAATTTTAATTTCTTAGTTATTTGTGTAAGTTTGGGGGTAATGCCTGCTTTCTCACTAAACCCTAGGCTTCTTTTAAAGACCAGGGAAATGCTTGTCTTCTTTCCCATCACATCGCCAGCTCCTAGCACAGTGCCTGGCACGCAAACATAGACTACACTCAATCAGCAGTTTCCTGAATTGAATGAGTGACTCAAACAGAACCCCAAAATAGACAAATAATGTAAAGAAAGAGTGGGAGCTCAGAGCTCAGCTCCTTCTTGGTGGCCTGAGACACCTCATGGAAACTGTGGCTTCTACAGACCAGCACGTATCTAGTTTAAACTATTTTCAGATAAAATACCGAAGTCCAAGATGTTATGGGATGTGTTCAAGGGCACGCACTAGCAAAGAGAATGTCAGAGAAGATGCCCATATCCTTACACTGGGCCTCTGTTGGGAAAAAGTGCTGACTTGAACGGATTACGTCTCTGTCATACAACAATTCCTATACATCTGAGAACATCTGAAGAGCTGGCAAGACTTAGACGCTTAAAAGCAGGACAGAGAGGAGCCGCACAAGTCCAGTCAGCAGAGAAAAGCTGATAAGCAAACATGTAAATCCCATTTCTTACCAGGTATTGCAGGGTCCCCACAAAGGAAGTACAGAGACTGCCCTGATCCAGTTCCTTGGCATATCCTAGGTCAATAATTTTGTGTATTAACTGGAAAAAAAAAAAAAAAGAGAGAAAGAAAAAGGAGAAATCTGAGGGTTATGAGAATACTGGTGACAGAGCAGAGGATATTTCTGAATTCCCAGGTGGTATTAGGTTCTGAGTCCCTAATAACCACCAAATATTTACACAGGAGACTGCCTCCAACATGGTAGATGTAGGGCAAGAGAAGACATAACTGTAAAAATGCTGGAAAAAGGCACATGTTTTCCTTGCTCTGTAACTAATCACCAGGGGGAGGTCAAAATGAACAGACTATGCACCAGCCCTCAAGACTGCTACACTGGGCTTTATGATGTGAAAGACCTTCTCAGTAAATGCCTTCAGTTCTCAAATTTTAGAACCACTTACAAGAATAAGTGTGAACTGGAGCAAAGGTGAGCACTGTGATAGTTATGGGCCAAGCCCAGAATGCTGACGTCTCTATCAGAAGAGACTGAGTGGCCCACAAGTTGGGTTACTACATTCCACTCAGCTGAGTCCTTGCTTGCCACCCCCAGCTAAGCAAAGAAGGCCCTGAAAGGGCACGGGCGCCAAGCCCCATGGGGAGGTTACTGCCACACACAAGCGGGAGGGCCCCTGAGGAGGGTCCCCAGGAGCTCTGGGAAAGCTGCAGGCCGGACCAGGCTCTATATGCAGGTACCAGCTCCAAATGCCTCCTCTCTGCCATAGCTCTCTCTGCCTTCTCTCAGCTCTCTTAGAGCTGGTTTCCAGCTTAGCATCAAAAGTTGCACTCTCAAACACATGGGAAACAAAAAGTCTACTTCCCAGAGGTGTTGGTCCCAAAGGCTGGGGTGGAAGTGGGAGGAGAAACATTTTCCTTATCAGATTCCTGCAACTCGGGCAATTAACAATGTGATCCATTCAAACTTGCCTCAATCTGCAAGCAGGAATTTTTGCTGAATTCTGTTTCAAATCAAAGTGTTCCCAGAGAATCAAAACAAATATAAAGTCAAGGAAATGCAAATATAAACAAAGATACAAAGTGTGTTCCTTCACCACCAGAGCAGCTCCCCTGAGGCACTGCCCAGGACTTTCCAGGAGGGTCACTCACTCTTTGTTCTCCTTGCTGCAGGACAATGTTTTCTGGTTTCAGATCCCGATGGATGATTCTGTTTTCATGAAGGTATCTAAGTGCAGAGGCTGAGAGGGTGGAAAGGGGAGTCAATTTTCATTAAACCTAAAAAATGTGTTTCATTTCAAAATCGCCTATACCATGAAAGATGAATACTGTGTGCCCCTAACATGTACTCTTTCAGGTCACAGACTCACATGGAGGGACAAGGCCCGAGGCAGAAGCTCGTGGGGTGAAGTGAAGGGGACCTGATTACTTGAGCAGAATGTGGACTACCACAAGAATCTGGCTTCTGCAGGCAAAGAACTCTTAGCTTTCCATCCACGAGGTCACCAATTAGTCTAGAGAGCTGTTCTCAAACTGCACTGCCCAGACCAGCAGCATCTGAGCTTTGAGAAATGCAGAATTCTTACATCCCACCCCAGACCTACTGAGTCAGAAACATTCGGGGTGACCACCCCCGCCACCCATCAGTGTTTTAACAAGATCTCCAGGTGATGCTGATGCTGAGAAAAGTTTGAGAAGGGGAATGTCTCTGGTGTCTTTAGGCTCAAAAGTCTAAATTCTACAGGGTGGGTAAGGGGGAAGGGCTCTCTGGGCAAAGAGTACTTTGGTCATCCGATCTAAAGTCCAGTGATGTCAGAGCCAGCTTCAAGGAAGAAGTGGAGAGCCCTGGAAGAAGAGATTAGAAGCATATTTCATGCATCTGACAGTTCAACATGTGTTAATTATGTGTTCAGTCTCTGGTAGGCTCTAGGAAGGACATAAGAGATATGATGTCCAACTTTTTTTTTTTCCAACGTTTATTTATTTTTGAGACAGAGAGAGACAGAGCATGAACAGGGGAGGGGCAGGGAGAGAGGGAGACACATAATCTGAAACAGGCTGCAGGCTCTGAGTGGTCAGCACTGAGCCCGATGCGGGGCTCGAACTCACGGGCCGCGAGATAATGACCTGAGCCGAAGTCCTGAAGTCGGACGCTTAACCGACCAAGCCACCCAGGCGCCCCCCAACTTTATTTTTTTTAAAAAAGCTTATTTGTCCATTTGGAGAAAGAAAGAGAAAGAATGAATAGGGGAGGGGCAGAAAGAGAGAAGGGGACAGAGGATCTGAAGCAGGTTCTGTGCTGACAGCAGAGAGCCCAATGTGGGGTCGAACTCACAAACTGTAAGATCATGATCTGAGCCAAAGCCAGACACTTAACCGACTGAGCCACCCAGGTGCTCCTATGATGCCCAACTTTAAAGAATCCAGTTGGGAAGGAAGAAGCCTGCACAACACTGGCTATGAGGACGAAATATGAGGACATCATACAGGAGGGCCGTGGCACAGAGCAACAGGGCTCCAGCTGCAGCCTAGGCTCCAAGCAGGATGTGATTTTCACCCATAAGAGGTTTAATAACTTTAACAGAAGTCCTAGCTCATTGTACTACAAAAGAGAAAAACAGAATAACCACCGGAAGGTGATAAAATTATCTTTATCTGGAGATGATATGACTCTATGCTTAGAAACTAAATAGACTAAAAACTGGCAAGAATTTAGTAATCTGGAAACAACACAACTATATTCAAATCAATAGCTTTTCTCTATGTCAGCTACATCCAGTTGAAATGGAAAAAGAAAAAAAAATCCTATCTGTGTTAGAAACAAAAACTCTAAAATACCATGGGATAAATTTAGGGGGGAAAAAAGTAGCATAAGGAAAAGTAGGTGGCATGAAGAAGAGCAATACAAACAACACAAAAAGGTCTTAAAAGTTTATGGCAACGTGACACCATTCACAAAGTCAAAAGACAAAAAGGCTAGGGAAAAAATATCTGCAACATATATGCCAAAGAGTAAATATGCCTAATGGACAACAAGTTCTTACAAATCAGTAAGAAAGCAACTCCAGTAGAAAAGGGGGTAATTTACATAAGAAATGCAAATGGCAAACAACACTGCAAAAAGTTGCTTGAGCTCCTGAGTAGTCCACAAAGTGTAAATTAAAGCAAAATGAAATGCCTTTCACTCCCTCTTCAACTGGCAAGGATTTTAGATGAAAAATAAAAGGCACTTCCCTACATTGCTAGGAGTAAAAATTGCTATGCCTTTTTTTGGGAATGAAATATGGCAATATCTATTAATTCTTACAATGTACATATTGTTTGACCCATTATTTTCACCTCTACCTTGTAAAAAAATAAAAATCCTCATAACATACAAATAAGGATGTTTATTGCATAGCTTGGAGTGAAATACTTAGAAAGGAACTGCAAATCGCATATAAAATCAATGTGCAGAAATCTGTTGCATTTCTATACACCAATAACAAAGCAGCAGAAAAAGAAACCAAGGAATTGATACCATTTGCAATTGCACCAAAAACAATAATATATCTAACTAAAGAGGTAAAAGATCTGTACTCTGAAAATTATAGAACACTTAATAAAAGAAAATTGGACAGGAAACAAAGAAATGGGAAAGCATTCCACGTTCAACGATTAGAAGAAAAAACATTGTTAAAATGTCCATACTACCCAAAGCAATCTAAGCATTCAATACAATCTCTATCAAAATACCACCAGCATTTTTCACAGAGCTAGAACAAACAATCCTAAAATTTGTATGGAACTACAAAAGACCTCAAATAGCCAAAGCAATCCTGAAAAAAAAGAAAAAAAATCAAAACTGGAGGCATCATGATTCTGGATTTCAAGCTACATTATGAAGCTGTACTCAAGACAGTATGGTACTGGCACAAAACAGACACATGGATCAATGGAACAGCACAGACATCTCAGAAATGGACCCACAACTATATGGTCAACTCATCTTCAACAAAGCAGGAAAGAATATCCAATGGAAAAAAGATAGTCTTTTCAACAAATGGTGTTGGGAAAACTGGGCAGCTACAAGCCGAAGAATGAAACTGGACCACCTTCTCACACCACACACAAAAATAAATTCAAAATGGATGAAAGACCTAAATGTGATACAGGAATCCATCAAAATCCTAGAGAAGA
The DNA here is from genome assembly GCF_046562875.1 of Panthera onca. NCBI lineage: Eukaryota > Metazoa > Chordata > Mammalia > Carnivora > Felidae > Panthera > Panthera onca. The sequence continues at coordinate 164,372,592 of NC_138342.1, read as the reverse complement.
ACACAGGCAGAAACCTCTGACCTTGGCCAGAGCAACTTCTTAACTAGACATGTCACCAAAGGCAAGGGAAATGAATAAAATATGAACTATTGGGACCTCACCAAGATAAAAAGCTTCTGCCCAGCAAAGGAAACTAATCAACAAAACTAAAAGGCAACCTATGGAATGGGAGAAGATATTGCATGTGACATATTTGATAAAGGGTTAGTATCCAAAATCCATAAAGAACTTCTCAAACACCCCAAAAATAAATAATCCAGTTAAGAAATGGACAGAAGACATGAATAGACATTTTCCAAAGAAGACATCCAGATGGCCAACAGACACATGAAAAGATGCTCAACATCACTCATCATCAGGAAATATAAATCAAAACTGTGATGAGATACCACCTCACACCTGTCAGAATGACTAAAGTTAACACAAGAAACAACAGGTGTTGTGGAGGATGTGGACAAAGGGAAACCCTCTTGCACTGTTGGTGGGAACGCAAACCGGTGGAGCCACTCTGGAGAACAGTAGGGAGGTTCCTCAAGAAACAAAAAATATTTGGTGTATGTGCTTGGCTGAGGAGCCAACGGGGCAAGGCTACCATCTGTGGTATTATGACTGAACGCCTCTAAGTCAGAATCCAGCCCAGGTGGAACTATATGGCAGCACCGTGGAGCCTCAGTTGGCCTTGGATAATTGGGCCCCCCACCATCCCATCGCCTGGCATTGGGACCAGGGTCCAGTGCAGAGAGCCCTTCCTCCCAAGAAACGGGGTGCAGCCAGAAAGGTGGCCACCCCCTCGCCCCTCAAGCAACACTTGTTCCTGGGGAACCTGGTGCTAAACCATTCTTAGATGACCTGCTTCTGGGTCGGGGTTTCAAACACAGCAGAGCAGCTCCCTCACTGCGATCTATTCAAAGTCAGCCTTTGACACAGTGGTTTGTAAACAAACGGAAAAAAACAAAACTAAATGTAGAACTGCCCTACGATCCAGCAATTGCACTATTAGGTATTTACCCAAAGGATACAAAAATACAGATTCAAAGGGGTACATGTACCCCAATGTTTATAGCAGCATTATCAACAATAGCCAAACTATGGAGAGAGTTCATATGTCCACCGACAGATGAACGGATAGAGATATGGTATGTGTATGCATACACACACATACACACACACACACACACACACACACACACACACACACACAGGAATATTATTCAGGCATCAAAAAGAATGAAATCTTGCCATTTGCAATAATGTGGATGGAGCTAGAATGTATTATGCTAAGCAAAATAAATCAGAGAAAGACAAACACCGTATGATTTCACTCATATGTGGAGTTTAAGAAACAAAACAGATGAACATATGGGGGAGGGAAGAAAAGAGAGGGAAATAAACCACAAGAGTGTCTTAACAATACAGAATAAATTAAGGGTTGATGGAGAGAGGTGGATGGGAGATGAGCTAGATGGGTGACGGGTACTTGTGATGAGCACCAGGTGTTGTATGTAAGGGATGAATTACCGAATTCTACGCCTGAAACCAGTATTGCACTGTATGTTAACTAAAATTTAAATTAAAAAAAAAAAAAAAAGGAAAAAAGGTAGAATGAAAAAAAAATGAACTACAAATCATCAAATGGGGAATGGCTGGACAAATTATGACAGATCCACATTATAGCAGGCAACTGTCTTAAAATCATTTAAGTTTGCAGAGAATATAACTCCGATATAGACAATATAACTCAGGAGGATGTCAAAGATAGGTATGTTTTGTTTAAAAAGATAATAAGCAATGACAACACTAAGAGGTTCAACAATGAGGCTTCCCTGTGCCCCACCATGCCCGTACATGCATGCTCTCCCTCTCAGCACACCAGACAGAGCGCAGGCAAACCAGGGAGGTGGGCGGCCTTTCCTGTCTGCTCTGCAGAGGAGGAGGAGAAGGCCTTCCACAGAAACCAAGTAGTCAGACACGCTGTATAAAAAGACTTTCATGCCAAAAGTTTCCTAAAAATGCATCAGAAGGTCAAACCCAGATAAACAACTGACTTCCATCTTAGTAGGGGAGTTCCAGCTCAGAATATAAGTTAATTATGAAACCTCCAACTACATCTACCCTTTTAACAGCCTTTGACCAGTGTTTCATACTTGTTCCTTATTTTTCTTTTCTTTCATAATTGAATACAGTAGATTGGCTTAGGTCCAATGACTGTCCCAATGAAATGAAAGACATGCTGCTTTCAATGCGTGCCCCAAACATTCCACTCTATCTTGTTCCCAATTGTATTAACTTTTAAATAATTTTTTTAAATGTTTGTTAATTTTTGAGAGAGACAGTGCGAGTGGGAGAGGGAGACACAGAATCTGAAGCAGTCTCAAGGCTCTGAGCTGTCAGCACAGAGCCCGATGAGGGGCTCGAACCCACAGACTGTGAGATCATGACCTGAGCCAAAGTCAGACACTCCACTGACTGAGCCACCTAGGTGCCCCCTTTTTTTAATAATTTTTTTAATGTTTATTTATTTTTCAGAGAGACAGACAATTGCATTAACTTTTAAAGACTGATGCTTCTGACCAGCACTTTCATTTGTGTTTTACTAATTTTTCGTTAAAGAATCAAGGCAAAGTACAGGAAGACATTCGAGAAACTGCACAAACACAGCGTTGCGTGCAGGCATGGTGTAGCTGAACCTGAACTCGTGGCTGGCAGGGAGCCCTGCGTACAGTAACTCAACATGTATGTCCACTGATGGACTCACAAAAGGCCCATTTTGGTACATGGTAAGAGTGTCAGAGCACAATATATAAAAGCAGAATACATGAAAGTTGAGATTCATTGTATTTTGAGCAAGAACACATGCCCAGGCTGAGACAACCCCTCTCAAGTCAGATATGGACATCTCTATGCATAGAACATGGGCCACAAGCTAGAGAGACATGCCAAGAAGCCCCCCAGTGCTGGAGAAAAACATTTGGACCAGACCAAAAGCACTATCTTCTACACCAGGCTGATGAGGAATAGTCATCTGATCTTTAGTGAGGAGGCACGCAAGCTGGTAACTAATCCACGGATTACTATTAATAGCGGTCTATTTACATTGAAGCAACTGTACATGAAACAAACTTGAATCCTCATTTCAGGGCAGGCATTTACTCTCAAACACTTTTGTCCACTTAAGATTGACTGTGGAATTAAAGAATTCTTCAGGTATCATTACATGCCGTTTGCTGGACTAACACAGAATTTTGACAGGCAACAACTCTGAAACAACTCCCCTTGCAGAGTCAGTCTTTAAAAAGCATAGCCTGACTGTGCTACATTTTACAAAACAGTACTTGAACAGCAGTGCCACGAAATGAATCAAAATTGTCTCAAGCAAACAGAACCTAATTGGATGGAAAATGAGAATTTGAGATTAAGAAAAATACATTTACATCTGAAAGTTTATTAAAAATCTAAACCTTTAGTGATAGTGAAAATACATGTATATAAAAATTGAAAACCATACCACAAGCATAAAGCCCAAAAGTTAATTTCTCACATTCCAACTGTAGAAAGGAGTTGTAAGAAGCACCCACCGTATGTGAACTTTTAAGCTACACACTGGCATTTCCTAGGACAGCTGATGCTGAGAGGGTCCAGATTAAGACTTGCCACAGGAAAACAATAGCCTCCTTCTGTTATTCCTATCAGGAATGGCATCCGGGTAGTTACCCTAGCTTTCCCTTATCCCAGGAGGAGACACAAATATATGACTGAACAATGTGACGCTCCTGGAGTTCTTATTGATGAACCAGAATTTCAAGTCACAGTTCCTATATATTTTCTTCAGATTACAAACCACAAATTAGGGACCAGCTAGGACCGGCTAGATTTCCATGTAGAAAAGCAGTTTTGTAAGAGCTGTATCCATGAATCCCTACTTACCACACTCCAGATTTAAAGGGATTACTAAACTCCCTTAAGAACATTCTTGTTTTGGATACATTACATAGAAAAGAAACGGGAAGGTAAATGTACCAAAATGCTGAAACAGAGATTAGAGAGAAAAGAAAGACAGTCACCAACTGCTTTAAGTCACCAATGGGTAAGAAGTACAACAGGATGTCTGTTCACTCAATAAAAATTGACTATGTGCCTACTGTTAAAAAAGAGGCAACAGGTCCAAAATGGAGTCACTTGTGCTAAGGCCACATCACCAACAGGGACTTAATTCCTAACCTAACTGCATTTTCAGCCTCTCCTAGAAATGTAATCTTAACTAGTCAGTCTGGAACTAGCTGGTCAGCACTAGTGGGGTAATGTGCCTGACAGACTCCTGCTAGTCCCCAAAGGAAGGTGACTTTGCCTGAAACATTCTACTCTTTGCTAGTGACTTCCATGTCCCTTCTTATTCTGCCTATAAAAGTCTTTCATTTTGGGGGCGCCTGGGTGGCTCAGTGGGTTAAGCCAGCAACTTCGGCTCAGGTCATGATCTCACGGTTCATAGGTTTGAGCCCCGTGTCCTGCTCTGTGTTGACAGCTCGCAGCCTGGAGCCTGCTTTGGATTCTGTGTCTCCCTCTCTCTCTGCCCGCCCCCCCCCCCCACCCCCAACCCACACATGCTCTGTCTCTCTCTCTCAAAAATAAATAAACGTTAAAAAAAAAAAAAGTCTTTCATTTTGTATTATAGTTCTTTGGAGCTCCTTTCTATTTTCTAGATGGGATGCTACCACCACCCAATTCATGAATGGTTGAAAAAGCCAACAAGATCTTTAAAATTTACTCAGTTGAATTTTGTTTTTCAACACATTTGGTGACAGCTGTGAGATCTGAAGGAAACTTCTGACAGCTTCAGGGACAACAAGAAACACAAGCATGTTACCCGGGAACCCTTCCAGTTCTCTTTCTTCCTGTTTTCCAGGGGCCATCGGTGAGTTCTTCTTGGTTCTGAGCTCAGCTCTTTGCACGAAGTGACAATTAGATGGCTCCCCATCTAACTGGCTTTCTACAGTTCCCCATTTGATTAGAATCCCCAATCCTTGGTTTAGTCCTCAGATTCCACCTTGGGAACTGCTGGTGGTTCAGTCCACAGTTTCCCATTTGTTTAGAATACCGGCCCACAGTCCCCATTCTTTGGAATCTGCTGCATTAGTTCTTTCCCCAGTCCCCAGTTCCATGTTAGTAATTGTTGGTGGTTACTGACCAGGGTCAGGCTAGGTTCAATGTGATTTGTGTCGATGAAGGCTATTGTTAATCTCAGAAGCCAAAATCCACAAAACTACTGAGCATACATGAACACTTAAAAGTTGTTAGAATATATGCTAGCTAACTCTTAAGACTCCTGTGTCTTAAGCTGGTCATCCAACTTAAGAATAGATTGGTTACCAAAAAATAAATAAATAATAAAAATTTTTTACAAAGGGGTGCCTGGGTGGCTCAGTCGGTTGAGCATCCAACTCTTGCTCTCAGCTCAGGTCTTGATCTCACAGTCAGGAGTTCAAGCCCCGTGTTGTACTCTGTGCTGGGCATGAAGCCTACTTAAAAATAAATGGATGAATGAATGACTCAATGAGTGAATAAATGAATTGGTCACAGAATAGCCTAGATTGACACTAGGTCACCTGCAACCTCAAGAAAATTTCCATGTGATGAAGTACACCATAAAATACCTTATAATCATTAAACCAGCAACACATTTCCCTTAGGTTATTAGGTTGTCTCCAAGAGAATCAAAGCCTTAGCTTAAAAAAAAAAAATCCTTAAATTCCAAACGGTTGAGTATGCCATCTTCCAGCCACCTACTTATTTATTGACTAAAAACTATGGTTTAGGAAGCTATAAATATCTCCAAAAATCTTACTAAAGACAACCTAGAATTACAATGGCAAATATGGGAACATTCCAATTAAACAAGATCCTTTATTTAAGAAGTACACTTAAAAGCAAGCGCCTGGGTGGCTCAGTTGGTTGAGTGGCCAACTCTTGATTTCAGCTCAGGTCATGATCAGGGTCGTGGGATCAAACTCCATGTCAGGCCCTGTGCTAAGTGTGGAGACTGCTTAAGATTCTCTCTCTCTCCCTTTGCCCCTCTCCCCAGCTTGCACTCTCTTTCTCTCTCTAAAAAAAAAAAAAAAAAAAAAAAAAAAAAAAAAAAGCTAAAAATTAAAAACAGCAAGGGTTTCCAAATCAAACAAACAGAATGGGATGGATACCTATTTTTATTGATGTATAGAAGCTTCCAAAAGTCTTCAAGATACCAAAATAGCTTCATTGAAAGTTTCATTGCAAAAAGGTAATGAAAAATTAAACAAACAAAAGGTATATAAAACAACACCTAGGTCTCCCACATCGCACCCTCTCAGGGGTCCCTCATCAAAAAACTGGCCCTGAAATCAATGTTTCATTTGCAATCAACTGGGACACTGGAAAAATGGTTTTCTCAAACGTCCCATGCACATCCTTCAGCACCAACTCGAATGCTCCATATCTGCCTCTGAAGGAAGGACCCCACAGATGAAACTGAAGGATTTTCTGATAAAGTGCTACATTATTCCCTTAAACAGCCAAGGGTAAACTGAAATTAAAACTAATGAAAAAACCCTTACCAAATCCTGGCTGACACTGGAGCTACACTCTCTACTTTAAACCCCACTCAGAGTCAACCGATGGGATCCTGAAAGACTAGCAGAAGCTGGCTAAGGTGAGAATTCTTACCTGAGTCAGCTCTTCCTGGTATCTGTCTGTCGTAGTCAGTAGAGAGAGGAAAAGAAAATATCTTTTGCATCTTCTTTGGGGATGCCTCTTGAGTCCAAGGGGTTGTTCAATACTGCCAGGAATATTTACTGTTTGTCCCAGCTTGAACTTGACAAAATATTTGAAAGGACTTGTGTGTGTGTGTGTGTGTGTGTGTGTGTGTGTGTGTGTGAGAGAGAGAGAGAGAGAGAGAGAGAGATTTTATTTTTAAGTAATCTCTACACTCAACATGGGGCTTGAACTCACAACCCCAAGATCAAGAGTCACACACTCTACCAACAGAGCCAGTCAGGTACCCCTGAAAGGACTTTTTAAAGTAACACAGTGGTCAGAAGTTGACCACACTGGATCAGAGCCTGATAGGAATTTCTTTTTAGCACTTCTCCCCTAAGCTAAAATTATGTATCCAGAAAGAAAAAAACTTCTGAAGACTTTGTGGAAGGATTTGCTAAAACACTGAAAAGGCAAACAGCTCTAAACTCAGAACACAGAGATCTTTGATCTTCATCTTAGTTGGAAATCTTACTGATATATAAAAAAAAAAAAAGCAAATTAATGTGCTTTAAATGGGTGGATCAACCAACATATGCTATCATTTAAGTTACAACCCAATTCCTTGAGAAATTAAAAGCAACTGTCCTTATCTTACAAATCTTTGCAAAACCAGAAATGCAGCTCCAGAAACAGTTCAAAGTCCACCTATCCTTTTCACCAATCCCCAAACCTGCCTTACTTTTCTCAAAAGGTTTGTAAGGACTGTAAAAATTCTGACCTTAGGGAACAAAAGTACTTCTTAGAGGAACTAGCACTCTTTCCCTGTGCTTTTGAGAGGTAAATGCTCTACCTGGTTGTCTCCAGGAACTCTTATCTAGACCATCCCTAATTCCTAGGAATGAAGAAAAAAGTGGGGAGAGGCTATCTACAAATACAAATTGCTACAGAAGGTCCCTTGTCCCAAATCTGGTTCACGGCTTCTATAAGATTACTTTTAAGGACAACTATAAATCTTAAGTGTCTTCCCCACAAATATTAGTAGAAAAAGCCTTCAACATCTGTGTAGATAACCTCACTTCATCTACCAGAAACTTGATTTGGATCCAAATGCTTTTACAAACTAGTAAGTTTTGCATTATCATACCCTAATTTTTTTTTTTAAGTTTATTTATTTATTTAGAGAAAAAGCATGAGTGGGGGAGGGACAGAGACAGAGGGAGGGAAGGAGGGAGGGAGAGACAAAGAGAGAAAGAGAGAAAGAGAGAGAGAGAAAGAGAGAGAGAGAGAGAGAGAGAGAGAGAGAATATCAAGCAGGTTTTGCACTGTCAGTGCAGAGCCCAATGTGGAGCTCAACCTCATGAACCATGAGATCATGACCTGAGCCGAAGTTGGAAGCTTAACTGACTAAGCTACCCAGGTGCTCCTTTATTGCTAAAATTTTCAATGAAAGCTATAAGGTCTCTCTTTGCATATGTCTGCATGTTTACATGTATCTTTACATAAATGCATTATAGATGTGTGGTATTTTCTTCCTCTGAATGGTATTGACAAAATTAATGTGTTTGTATTTAATTGGCTTAAAAACAAACAAGCATTTATATGAATTAAGTATTCCTAACACGCAGAAATATGATAGGAACTAACCCAAATGGTCTTCAAGTTCACATGATCTGGGAAAATATTTGGTATTAAAGTTAATTTAAATTTGTTGGTTTAATTAAAATAGACATGTCTTAGGGTGCCTCGGTGGCTCAGTCATTTAAGCATCAGACTTCAGCTCAGGTCATGATCTCACGGTTTGTGAATTCGAGTCCCGTGTTGGGCTCTGGGCGGACAGCTCAGAGCCCGGGGACTCTGTGTCTCCCTCTCTCTCTCTCTCTCTGTCCCTTCCCTGCTCACATGCTGTCTGTCTGTCTCTCTCTCTCTCAAAAATAAACATAAAAAAATAGACATGTCCTAGACAAGGCAGTTGAGGAGGAGGGAGCAATTGGAAGCTGGGGGAGGCTAGCTTGGCATGCACTCCAGACCTCGGGAACGTTATTGTGCGTAGATCCGCTGATTTTGGAAGACTGTTGCCCAGAAGAAAAGATATTTGGTTTTCACAACCCAAGGATGTAACCAAGTATAGAGGGCTGCTGTATTTGCAGAGCTAAGTCCTCCAGTTCTTGATTCACTGACAGTAAATGCTATGAAAAAGACTTCCAGGGGCGCCTGGGTGGCTCAGTCGGTTGAGCGGCCGACTTCAGCTCAGGTCACGATCTCGAGGTCCATGAGTTGGAGCCCCGCGTCGGGCTCTGGGCTGATGGCTCAGAGCCTAGAGCCTGCTTCCGATTCTGTGTCTCCCTCTCTCTCTGCCCCTCCCCCGTTCATGCTCTGTCTCTCTCTGTCTCAAAAATAAATAAAACGTTAAAAAAAAAAATTTTTAAAAAAACAAAACAAAACAAAAAAAAAGACTTCCAGAGCTGTCCTGGGTTGCATGAGACTCACTGAGGAGACATCTGGAATGCCTGTGTCCTGCTTGTGAAAAGATGGAAGAAACTGCCAGCAGTATAAACAAACAAACAAACAAACAAACAAAAAACTGGAATCATGTAGCAGATGCAAGGACAGGACCCAGTCTGAAGACAACACTGAAACCAAAGACAGTGAAAACTCTATCTGGAAACAGGATAAAAAGCAACCAGATCAGTAAACTACAGAAGGAATTTAAACGATTCTGATGCTCACAGTACCACCTCAAGTGCCTCCCCAGCTCAGTCTCCTTGTTATGGTAACCAGTCAGATGATGGCTCAGATACAGAGATGGCTCCTGGCTCCAACAGAACGCCCATTTTTTCCTTTTTAGACCTTACATACTGGAAAAGACAGAAAATATGTTGTGGGATTATCTATAAAGGCCATTTTGGAGAAGTCCTCATTGTCACACACCTATTGTCACACACCTAAGCCTTGCTGCAACAATAAGAAAGCAGCTGCTGAGAAGCCGGAGGAGCGGGGGCCAGCGCCTCTGCCCATCTCCACTCAGGAGTGGTGACTGAGGTTTAGGTAGAAAGGGAACAACAACAACAACAACAAAAAAAAACGATTTAAATTTTGGAAAGAAAACAAAGCAACAAAACCCTCCTATTTTTAACTTTGGATACCTGCTATTCTGCCAAAAGACACTTTCTAGAATAGCTTTGAATGGGTTGTTATTTCTCCTCCAATTCCACAAAGTCTGAAGCCAGTGTCCAGCTTACTAAAAGAAAAAAAGTATACATAATATTTAAGATGTTGAGTATTTCATAGGAAAGCTGGATGCTGCTGTAAAGTGCTCTTTAAGACTTTTTTTTTTTTAATCCCCTTCTAATGAAGGAAACTAGGGGAATTTCAGGGGACAGAGATGGGATTTGTTGTATGATAAACGTATGTAGTTTTTACTCTTTCTATATTAAGAAGCAGTGGTTGGGGCATTTTTAAGATGGCTGGCTGTCCTTGTTTTCCTTCATGATAATAAATTTGTCATAACTCAGTAACATGGACTTGCCCCAAGAGGTAGTTGTTAATAATTTAAGGTCTTGCCAAGGTTCTGATGATTCAAACCTGTACTACTGAATATTAAGCAGGGCAGACTAAGTTCTCTGATGCAAATACCTTGAAGGAGTAATTTCTAAACATACAGAGAGGTAACTTGAGTGTGTATGTTGCATCCTCTGTCACCTCCCTCCATACTGATTTTTGATAAAGATTTTAATCTATATTGAAACTGCTAAAACAGAATCAAAGCTCCTCTGGGGAAATGTAAAGTTTTAGGATGAGCAATCCTAAATGAAGAGTACCAAAGCATTACCGCATGGTAGAGATCACAGTCTATTAAAAATGTTAAATTACCTAAAAAATTGTGCAAGTCTTCAGAATGGCATACACACAAAAACAAAGGTTAATGTTTCTTTGGGCACATTTCTTTTTTTTTTTTTTTTTTTAACGTTTTATTTATTTTTGAGACAGAGAGAGACAGAGCATGAACGGGGGAGGGGCAGAGAGAGAGGGAGACACAGAATCGGAAGCAGGCTCCAGGCTCTGAGCCATCAGCCCAGAGCCCGACGCGGGGCTCGAACTCACGGACCGCGAGATCGTGACCTGAGCCGAAGTCGGCCGCTTAACCGACTGAGCCACCCAGGCGCCCCTGGGCACATTTCTTAGACGGTCTGCCTCGTGTGTAAATAATTGACTTTTGTTTGTGTTACATGACTGGTGACTTCATTGAAAATCTGCACAATTCAGTTTTAGCTCTGGATTACTTCAGTTGACCTTTGCAAAGGTTTTGTCTGTGTAGAGTGGTTGTTTGATTGGTTTTACCCTATTAGGGCTTGGGTGTGTTTTTTTTTTCCCCCACTCTATATTGAAGTAAAATTATACTAAAAGAAAAGAGAGGTGTGTGTTAATGCTGAGTGGGCTGGTTTAGGTTTGACTTCTTTGTTAACAGGCTTTGTTAACATTGAAATGTTAGATGATGCATCCTGAACACAAAGCTCTTCAATTCTAAAATCTTCATTTGAAGGCTTTTTACTTACAAAAAAAAAAAAAAAAAAAAAAAAAGAAGGCTTTTTACTTGAACCCAAACCAAAGTACACTCATTGCCTCTTTTCTAAACGTTCAGGAATAACCTATCACTGGTTCAGACTTTTCATAATTAGGGAGGATCATTTGCCTACCTTATAATAACATGACATTGTGTTTATTTTTAAAACTGGATTTTAAAAATTAGACAGTATAAGTAACAGTAAGGAGTGAGCCACTTTTTATGGGTACCCTATAGTTTTATAGTTCTTAATCTAAATTTAAAATTTTATATTTCTTCCTTATGGGAAAAACAAGCCACCATATGCACAGAATACACCGTAGGTTGGATTGGCTCTCCCACAGCCTCTGCGGTGAATTCCAAGAGTATCAGCCACTATCATCTTCCTCCTGTTGTTTCAAAAAAAATTTTTTTTGTACATTTTGGCTACAGTATTGGTGGTAGAATATATTATAATATGGATCATCTATACTTCTGATCTATTACTAGACCTCAACCACAGCCTTCTTTTTCCTCTTCCACCTCTTTGCCTGTAGGATGTACTGTATGTAGTCATGCACTTTGTATTAATATATTAGAAATCTACAAATGTGTTTTGTACTTTTTATACTGTTGGAGATTTACAATCAAAAGTTTTACTAGGATATTGAATAAATTTAGTCTTACTAGAAAATAAAAAAAATAGACATGTCTTCAGCATTATTAGCATTAAATATAATGCAGACATACAACATTTATTCTACATGGGTTTACTAATCAAATAAACTCGTATTATCTATATGATAATATGATATGAATATATGTTATCTATATTATATCATCAATAGGAAAAATAATCGGATGATGGCTGTCTTTAATGTCTCATAAAGTCTCTGTGGGTAGTCTAAACAAAAGTGTATGCTTCTAAAAATTATTAAATATATTCATTCATACATTTGCCAACATGAAGAATGCTGGTTTAACATGCAGTTCACAACAGCTTACATCTCAGTTTTCACTAGAAATTAGTTTGAAGGGTTAAAAATTCTAAATAATATGCAGTAAAAGCTACTGGAAATAATAAGAGAAACATCTCTGTACACAAGGAAAGGAGCGTGTGTGTTTTCGGTAAGAGAAGCTATGAGGAACAGAGAGGCATTTTTGTTAAGGGAAAAGAAATTTTGTCCTTAAGTGAGGCTACTTCAGAATGGGAAAGGGGGAAAAACACAGGACAAAATATGAATGTAAAAAAGACCTAGAATGTTTGTAAAAAAGGAATATTGGGAAAGGAATTTTATGTGTGGTCAAGTTGGCTAATATTAAAATTAATTTATCTGAGGGGCGTCTGGGTGGCTCAGTCAGTTGAGGTCCATCTCTCTTGCTTTAGGCTCAGGTCATGATCTCATCATTGTGGGATTGAACCCCGTGTGTGCTAGGTGTGGAACCTGCTTAGGGTTTTCTCTCTCCCTCTCTCTCTCAAAAAAAAAAATAAATTATTTGAATAAAAAAGGAGTATCAATATCAAAAATAAGATGGTACAAAATTTGAATTTGGTTTCTCTCTTTTAAAATGGCAAAGCTTTCTTGGACTACTGATCTAAATAAAGTCTTTCTGACCCTGAACTAACTAGAATTTTGCAGAGGGCTCCTGGAAGATCTCAAAAGATTTCTTCTCTCTCTTTATACAAAAGGGTATGTGAAACTAATTGGGCTTATTTGCTATGTTAAATTATATGGGAAGCATTGTTATATGAGGTGTAATACTAAGCTTTCTTTATATTATATTTCTGTAGGTATGTAAGTGTTCCAAAAACTGTATGAAATTCCTGGATCTCTATGTTTCCTATAATAATGTTATCAATAATAATTCCAGTTATTATACTAAAATGTTGTATATCACAGAAATTACTCAATTCCCTTATCAAATAAACTCTCGTCATTTTTAAGTCTTCATCATTTGCAGAAAGTTACTATTCTATTCTCCTACTCTGATGCTCTTATGGAAGTGTTTCTGCAGAAGTACTTCAAAGAGAATAGGTTTGTACTTGGGAAAGAACTTTGGCAAGTACAGGTTTCTGATAACTTTATGATCATAAAATTGTCCTCAGTAAAAATTTCCCGAATTAATGAGAGAACTGGATTCAAGCAGAACAAACATTAATTAAATGGGATTGAATGACCTGAGGAGGAGGATTATGCCTTTTGGTTTGAAATACTGCTGGTTCCTCGATGTTTTGTTTTCCTTTCCAGATTTAAGGAAACCTTCTTTTTATTTTTTTAAAAAATTTTAAATGTTTATTTATTTTTGAGAGAGAGAGAGAGAGAGAGAGAGAGACAGAGTGTGAGCAGGGGAGGGGCAGGGAAAGGGGGAGACACAGAATCTGAAGCAGTCTCCAGGCTCTGAGCTGTCAGCACAGAGCCCGACGCAGGGCTCAAACCCATGGACCATGAGATCATGACCTGAGCTGAAGTCAGATGCTTAACAGATTGAGCCACCCAGGAGCCCCTAAGGAAACCTTCTAAGCTATGCCTGACTTACAGCAATTTTATAAAGCATACCTTTGTAACAAAGGTATGAATGAAACATCTACTTTTTCTCCTTACCTGGTCCCTCCAGAATCCAGAAACTCTTGAGTATTCTTTTCATGGTAATACAGCTAGGTATTTGATAAGTCCAATAAGACACTGTTCTCCTTGTAACAAGACACAGTTAAAAACTTGGGCTATATTATCGAGGCCTTGACTGAAATGTTACATTTAAGAGAGATGTGTGTAGACTCAGATATGGCCAGACAGCTTCAAGGAACTGCTTGGAAAAATCACTGGGTACCTTGCTTATAAAAGGTTCCTAGCAGTCTTACCAGATGACTAAGAAAGGTCACTTACTGGCAGGCCCAGAAACCCCAGGATATTTAGCGGAAACTTGAGAAGAGAAAATTCACCTAAATTATAGGTACTGCAGGTAAAATCTGATGATAAATCCTTGGCTTGGCTTCCTGGCCTCAGAGACTGAAGAGTTCAATCTCATTCTTTATGAAGAGGTCCACAAAGCAGTCTTAAAAGGAGCTTATATGGCTAATCACTATTCTTGCTACACTGCCATAAGTAATCAGGCCAAGTTTAATGCAAACACATTAGTTTCACTGTGATCATTTTTAATTTAAAAAATGGGGATAACTGTAGAGAGAAAAATTGTTCACACTTTTGTAGATATTAGATTCTAGTCCTGTTAATTTTCTTTGAGGTTTTGTTATATACCCATAAACTAGATTGGATCCTAAATTCTTCTAGTTTCTTCAAATATTTGGCTATGATTCTCCAAACTAACATTTCTAATTTTCTTCCACCCATCTAATTTGGAATCAATAAAGACAAAGACTGCCCTTCAGTTTCCTTGGAAGAGACTACACCAGGTCTTCCTCTCCCAGATGGCAGCCAGGCTCTCTGACCAGGAAGAGAAATAGCTAATACCAAGGTAGACTACTCCCACCCAAGTCACTAGAGCAAGACTTCATACTTTAAACATGAAATCCTTTCTTCCTCCTTTTCTGTCCTTTACTCTGGCATTGGCCTGGAAAGATAACACCATCATCTGTATGTCCCAGGCCATTGCTAAGGGGGTAATCCAACCTCCAAACAACTGTTGGATGTACCACAATGCCGGTGATTCTGTAACTCTGTCACAAACTTCTGATTTCCAATGTCCCAGTTTCTCTGAACAAACTCTACTCCATCTCTATTGCATCAGACTCTCTAACCCTGGGGGTCCATTTCCCATTCTCTGGTTAACAATCCCAGGGTACCCAGGGAAGCTTGCATCCAGGCTCTACACAAAGAAAGGGACACAAGGCAAAGGTAACCAGAATAAAAACCACCTGTGTGGTATACAGACCCTTAAATTTTACTGGCCTTCATTCCAGTCCTGTGCCAAGGATCCAAATGGGAATTACCAGGAAGCATTCACGATTCAGTATTAGCTCCCTTTGGCAGATTCTTGCTTTCCTGGCTAGGAGTACATATGAGGCTATTATCAAGAAACTCTCCTTAACTCTTAAAGCAATAGCTGCCCAACAAAAATCCTTAGACTCTCTGCGCAAAGTTGTTCCTGATAATAGGACAGTCCTTGATTACCTTTAAGCTGAGCAAGGTGTCTGTGCTACGGCCAACACTACTTACTGTGCCTGGATTAACACTTCAGGGAAGTTGATACTCAGCTACATAAAATCACTGAACTAAGCCACTTGACTTAAGAAAGTGACTCAACACGGTCTGTCTTTATTTGATTTTGATTGGGTTAGGTCTTGGGGGCCATGGTTTTGAAGCGCACTCCAGACGTTGGGAATTACCCTGTGTGTAAAAATCATAGCAATCTCCCTAGCGTGCTGTATTTCCTCAAAAAGTTGTAAATGCATGTTCACAGCCACTAATCATCAAGTGATCGCCCTAAGACTGGAATGTCAAAAAAGGAATGAGGAGAATTACTGACTGAAAAAAATGTGAACCTGAAGCCATGACCTGTGCATTCCACATAGACTCAGCAAAAAGAAGTCATGACCTATGAATAATCACAGAGCATCAGCAAAAACTGTTAGAACTTCAGAGCAGTAGCTGGGAGTGACACTGATGCCTTAAATTTTGATCACATCTCTCAGTTAAGCTCAAAGTCTGATCAAAAGGGAGGAACTGTAAAAAAGAGACAACAGGCCTAAAATGGAGTCAGTCACTTGTGCTAAGCCCATGTCACAAAACTGAAATTTAAGGGGGGCGTCTAACCTAACTGTAGCCTCAGCCTCTGCCAGGAATGTAATCTTAGCCTGGAATTACCTGGTCTGCACTAATGAGGTAATCTGCCTGATGGGGCCCCTGCCATCCTCCAAAGAAAGGTGACCTTACCTGAAACAATCCACTCTTTGCTAGTGACTTCCTTGTCCTGCCCCCTTCTGCCTATCAAAGTCTTTCATTTTGTGCAGCTCCTCAGAGCGCCTTTCTGTTTGCTAGATGGGGCGCTGCCCAATTCATGAATTGTTGAATAAAGCCAGTAAGATCCTTAAAATTTACTCAGTTGAGATTTCTTTTTTTAACATTTAACACTACTATGTGCCAGTCACTCTGGTGTCACTGGACTTTCCAAACAAAACAGATTAGAAAGCCAAGTGTGAACATGTGGAAAAAGATTTAATCTGGCTGAAGGTTTCTCAGCTAAAATAGCCCCCCAGGAAGGTAGCGAGGCAGTCACACCAACTGCTGAGAGAAAAGTGCACAATCGTTCTCATTTGTTCGACAAGTGCTAATGAAGTGTCTTGTGCTTCCTAGGTATTGTGGGAAATCTGACACCGAATCAAGGCATTTTCTTCACTCACTGCAGAGTCTGGTCAGCAGCCCCCAAAGCCAGAAGTCAGTCCTCAAGGTCAGCCACAGGCAGAGATCCAATAACAACAGCAGAGACACCAAGTACCAAGTGAGCACAGGAGGCAACAGGGGAGAGGAATGCCATGAGGAGAGCCACTGTGAGTGACGGGTCAGGGTGGGTCTAAAGCTGTGTCCCGAAAGACAGGAAGGCTTCGGGTCATTGGGCAGGTGCAGGAGCAGCGTTCTTTAGAATGCCCCCCTTTCGGCAGCGCCACGTGCAAAGGCTAGCAGGAGGGTTGAAAAGGGGGTTTTGAGAGCCACATACCTGCTAAGCTGGTGACAGCGGATTGAGAGAAATGTGAAGCAAAGAGGTTTAGCCTTGAAGGATTATGATGAAAGTGTCCTTTCAAAAGCATGAAAGATGGACGAGTAAGATGGGGCTAAGGAGGTCAGGTGAGGGATCATTGCAGTGATTTGCTATAACACTGAATTAGTGTGGGCAGTGGGAACAGAGAGGGAAAACAGGATATGTGGCATGAAGGAGGGCTGAAAGGCTCTGGAGCCTTTAAATGGGAGGGTATGGAACAGGAAGAGGGCAGGTTCTAAGAGACGAGATTCAGAATTGGCACTCATGGCTAGGTTACTGATGGGAAGATGGGTGGTGACACAGGAAAGGGATGCCAGGAAGGGATCTGGCTTAGGGAAGAAGTCTAGGATTTCCATTTGGTAATGATTTGTGGAGAAGTACATAGACATGGGTATGGAGCTGAGGATAAGGCTCAGGGTTGGATACACAGACTTTGGAGAGAATATGGTTGATAAAGATGTCACGAGAACAGCCTGGCAAACAGAATATTAAAAAGCAGTAGGCAATCAGTTCAGGTGCAGAGAGAGACAGAGGGGATGGAGCAGGAATGAACAGAAAGCATCAAGACAAAGCTCTGGGGAAAGGAAATGCACTAGGGGAGAAGTGAGAGAAACCGGGCCATGCAGTCAGGCTGGGATGGAATGTCAAAGACATTCTGGGATGCCCATTCTGAAAACCTACCCTCTGAATAATGAAAATAGAATATTTAGTTAGAAGGGAACTTAGAGATCACCAAGCCCAAACCCTTGATTTTAAGTTTGAGAAAACGTAAGCCCAGAAAGTTACCCAGTTTTCCACAGAGAAGAAATGAAAAGATAAATGGACCATAAGGTACTTGCCTGAGGTAACAGCTCTGGGAAAATGGAGAAGCCAGGACTAAAAGCCAGTTGTCTTCTCTTCTATTATTATTATGTTCATTTATGCTTCCCAACATACTTTATATACAAATGGTCTCAATTTCTCACATCTAGTAGTCCCCTTGTGTTATAAATCCACACAATCAGAGAAACACTAAATAAATTTTGATTCCTAGGATAAGTTCTCTTCCCTAAAGCCCTGTATTCTCTTTGAAATCCTCTCTGCTTTTTAGTGTTGAGGTACTGATGCCTATAAGGAGCAGCTCAAACAGGGACAGAGATGGTGACTCAGAGAATGAAGCACAGATGAAAATGGGGAGTGGGGTTCCTGAAGGTTCAGAGGACAAGATGGTCAGTCCCCACAGTAAACTGGCCATCTGGAAAATCAAGGAAGATCTACTCAGACTTAAGATCTGATGAGCCCATGGTGATCACACAACTGGCCCACCCAACTGGCCAGGGCATGGGCAGGTCCCCGCCTGACAGTGGAGACACGGGCGTCCAGAAAGTGTCAGTCTTTCCCTCAACCTTGAGCGCTCAGCAGTTTGCGCCTCTGCTGGCAGAAGGAAATACACTCCAATGTTTTCCAAAGGCTAATGAGCAAGAGTGTTTAAATAGACTCCACTTAGATATAACTTCCTTGAGCTATTTTAGGGTTACATTATGCGGAAATCCAGATCATTTCCAGCTGCCTCTGCACCTGTCCCCAGATCACTTACCAGCATAGGAGAAACTGTCTAATAGGTCTGTCTGGCCTTTGTGCTCACCAGGAAACTGCTCATTTTCTCCTATGTATTCTGCAGTATCTTCTGGGCCAACTTAAAGTTCACTGGAAAAATCCTTTCTATGTCTATCTATTACCATGATACAGCTCTGAGTGGGCATCTCTGTAAGGTTTGTGGCTCAGAAGAAGTTTGGTTAAAACAGGTTTAATCCAGAAAAGAAGGCCATGAATTCTGGACCCAGTGGTCAAGGGTGTGGCTCTACCACTTATCTGAAGTCAACCTGGCAGAGAACAGCAGTGGCAACTCCAACAAAGGGAACACGGGGCCAGCACTTGGAACAAATTGGAACAAAATATGCTCAGGAAATGTTTCAGAATACAAAAGAGTTATGTTATATGAGCTCCGGGAGATGCCTCTGAACTCTGGCTCAGTGACGAGATCCTTGCAAAAGAAATAAACTTGATGAATCTTGTACACAAATCAGAAACGGAAATGAGAGTAAAATACAAGCTTATCAACAACCACAACCACAACACAACCACAACATCAGGGGATGGGATTGCTCCAAAAGGTGACGGACACAGGAATAGGTCTGAAGATGAACCATGTCCAGGAAGGGAAGTCTCACAAGGCAACCCTCTGCCCGGCTCACCGGATCCCAAATAAGGGTGACTGAGGTTTTTCAAAAGGGATGCTATTAATCCAAATCCAGAGGGGGAAGGAAATGAGAAGGAAATGAATATTTGCTGACCGTACATTACGCGAGGAGCAGAAAACACTGTGCTGGCAGCTTCTTGTATATCATCTCATTTTGTCCTCATAACCATTCTAATGAGGTGAGTGAGTCTCATTTTACAGCTAATAAAACAGATGTTCTTAAAAATTAGGTAACATGACTAAGGTCACAATGCCAATAAGTGTAAAGGCAGGTATTTCACCTGGGACTGTTAATAAAATGTGGACATCATCTTTTGTTTTGTTTTTTAAATAGGTCCTTACTCTTAAAAACTGAGAACAAACTGAGGGTTGATGGGGGGTGGGAGGGAGGGGAGGGTGGGTGATGGGTATTGAGGAGGGTACCTTTTGGGAGGAGCACTGGGTGTAACCAATTTGACAATAAACTTCATATATTGAAAAAAAAACAGAAAATTATACATAAAAAAATTAAATAAATAAATAAATAAGTCCTTAGTTATTTTAATTTCCTTTCCGATTTATTTCATTCACTTGACAAATATTTACAGAGAGGCTACTATATAGGATACCACTATTCTAGATGCTGGAGACACAGCAATGACTAAAATCTCTGCTTTCAAGAATTTCATCCTAGAGTATTAGTACTTCATAGCCTCATTATTTCCAATTTTGGGTCACAGAGAGGAAAGATAGGGAACCAGTGACCTAAAGAATTTTAATATACATCCGCCTATAGGAGGGCTGAATTACATGCACACTCGGGAGTTTACCAATCTTCATTATTCTGACTTATATATAACTTAAACACACACCCACAACTTCAATAGATAATATGAAAGCTATCACACAAGCCAATGGTAACGGCATACAAAATGTGCCCAGACCAAAGAATATGCAATCAGTAGATGCTTTATTAACATCACTACAGAATCACTTAAGGAAGTAAAAGCTTTAGGAGGAAGTAGAAAGTTCTGTGTACTCTAGCCAAGAAATTAAAGACTTTCTTCATAACTATTTGCTAATATAATCAGTGAAAGAAAAATATTTGAGAGGATAACACTTAAAAAAAAATGACTTAAAGCTTGGGGCACTTGGGTGGTTCAGTGGTTAAGCACTGGTCTCTTTTTTCGGCTCAGGTCACTATCCCAGGGTTGTGGGATCAAGCCCTACGTCGAGCTCCACACGAAGCATGGAGCCTGCTTAAGATTCTCTCTCTCTCCCTCTGTCCCTCTCCCCTGCTCATGTGCTCTCTCTCCCTCTAAAAGAAATAAATTAATTCTAAAAAATGACTTAAAGCTCTAACCAGAGAGAAATAAAATAAGTTTCCCATTAAGAGCAAAAGAATATTCCTCAAACTACTAACCAGCCTTTAGCCCAACTCAACAGAATAAATTAATAATTTGGCCACTGGGGTAACAAGACAATCAAGTGTTGTCTAAGCAAAATGTCAAGAAAACAGGTGGAATTCTCAACTGATAGACTAGGCCCTCTAGATAGACAGAGAGGGCCCTTCCAGTAGACTCACACAGGCCAACTCATGAAGGAATCAGTCTGGCTAGTGGTGGACGCCCACTCAAGTCAGATAAAACTGGTGCAATGCCAACTTGTCCCCACTGTGAACTCCATCCAAGGGACAAACACAGGATTCAGAGGGAGATGGAATTTTCTATGTCAGACTGTTTGGATCCTAACTTTATGTCATTGCTGGACTCTCCCCGCCTTCATTCCCTTCTTGCCCACCCTCTATGAAGAGTGACAGAGGGTAAGGGAGAGGTGGACCCACACTAGGAAGGCAGAGTGTTTCAGAGACTAGAGGCTCACCTACCCTTCCAGGGAAAGAGTTAGAAAACACAGCTTTACAGATGTGGCAAAATCGTAGCAACAGGTGAATCCAGCTGAAAGGTATGTGGGTTTCACCGTACTACTCTTTCAACTTTTCTATATATTTGATATTTTTCTAAAAAAAAAAAAAAAAGTTTGAGTAAACGAAAAGATAAAAGCATGTAGCTTGTAGCTTCAGAGAGGCTGAGATGGAGAGGGTTGAAAAGTGGTATCAATGCCCATATCTAGGGGCAACTAGTCACTCAGTGACAAACTCTGGATAACTCTAAACTTTATAAATTATCAATCTGTACCAACAATCTTGGAAATTAAAAAAATAAAGAAAGAAAAAAAGGAGGCTTAGGGCCTGGCCTGCCTTTCTTTCTTTCTTTCTTTCTTTCTTTCTTTCTTTCTTTCTCTCTCTCTCTCTTTCTTTCTTTCCTTTCTTTTTTAATGTTTATTTTAAGAGAGAGAGAGAGAGAGCAGGGGAGGGGCAGAGAGAAAGGGAGAGAGAATCCCAAGCAGCCTCCACGCATCAGTGCAGAGCCTGATGTGGGGCTTGAATTCACAAACCGCGAGATCATGACCTGAGCCGAAAACAAGAGTCAGACACTTAACCAACTGAGCCACCCAGGCATCCCTGATGTCTGTTTCCATAGGCTGGAACCATGTGCTGACCTAGAGCGGGCACCAGGGTCCAGGAGACAGTATCTGACCTCTGTGGTCTGAGGTCACTCTTCTCCCTGATCTACACTCTACACTCCCTCAGAGTGTAGCAGACACCCTCATCTGAGGACACTAACAATACCAAAGGATTGAACAAGAGCAGTTTTTCCTATGCTGTCAATGTGCAAGTGGAAAAATTAGTTGCCAAGGGATGAAATTCATTCAAATGACAACCTATTCTATTGCTGGCCTTTCCAGGAAAGCAGGGAGTGGAGCTTTTCAATGAGAAAGGAAATCTGTTATTCTATATACATCATCATTCACTTCATGACTTAGTCCGGAAGGAAGGGAAATCTATTTGAGTTCAGCGCCTGCCTGACTAGCCCCTTGGTGACAACCCCACCCTCTGTAAAGAACAGAGGACCAAAATATCTCCCCTCTGTGCTCTGCAAGAACTCACAGGGGCACCACACACCCTCCGTGGAGACCATGACCTGACTTCCAGGGCTGGGATTTACCAATGTCACTCAGCAAGGTGAGGATGGCTCCTTCCCGCAGGCCACAGCAGTTCTCAAACTGGTTCAGGTACTGTCAAGAAGTTGAAAAGAAGCATCAGAGTAAGCAGTCCCCTACCACCACCAAGTCCACAGTGTGTCTTCCCAGCTGAAGTCATGCGAGTGCTAACCCCAGCCCTGGGCTTTGAGGACCTAAGGCTGTCAAGACAGCCTGGGCAGCAGGTGGAGGAAGGAGGAAGCAGCAGTGCAACTCCCAGAAGTACTCCCGTACTCATCGGTGAGGTGTCTGAGTCATTCTAAGATGAGAGATTTTTCTCACCTGAGCTGCAGTTCTGAGGGAGGCAGGCCAGAGGCCACACTCGGTGACAATGGGACCACTACTCCCCAGAGTCCCACAGAGGACAGGGTGAAGGCACTCACTGAAAACCACCCTCTGACCATTTCCTCCAACGTGGCCTTGCCAGCGGGATGATGGTGGTGGTGGGGAATATTTAATGAGCACTTATGACATGCCCAGGACCTGGCTAACCTCTGCACAGATTAGCTCAGTAAAGCTTTACCTACATGGTCTCATTTCATCCTCCCACTGCCACTAAGGTGAGTATCTCACAGGTGAGGAGAGCCTGAGACTGGAGGGGTTCAGTGATCTGTCTGTTCACAAAGCCATTCCAGGGCAGTGCTAGAATATAAAGCCATGTCTATCTGAGGCCCAAGCCCAAACACTTGTCCTCTCTGCCCTCCTGGCCCTGGCTCAATATGCTGCTGGCAGCTGGCCTCGATTGAAGACAGCAGAGAAAATAACTTCCCACTCGAGGATCAAAGTTATTAACTAGCATTTATATCCAAGAATATCCAAGAGTCTGTTGCCTGAGCTGGGCATACACACTTCAGTCTTCTAATCAGTTCCTGCTTCCACATTTGCTCATGTGCTGGCCAAGCTTGCCTTTCTGTGCCCAGGGCAGTAGGTTTTGAACTCTTGAGAAGAGGGAAAGATAGGCTACCTCATTTGGAGAACAGAGAGAACAGAGATCCCAGGCCCTTTGGGCAGCAGTGCCCTCCCTGCGCATCCCCCTAGGAGGGAGCAGCATGCACAAAGGCCCCTCAGAGTGCAAGGGCTTCCTGCCTCCCACAGATCATCTCGTGCCCCATGCCAGGTCATTTACACTGAAGTGCGTCATCTTCTTCCATGGCTAACTGGCTCTTTGCTGCCTACACGATCAAGTCTCAAGTTCTCTGCTGGGCTTCAGAGCCCTCCATAATCTGGTCACATCTCACCAACCCCCCTCCCCCTGCCTTCTAAGGACCATCTACTCAACTGTAACAACATGACTCTATCCCTATTTTAAATAACTCATTTAGTAATCGGATGATTGTCAAAGGTTACGAAAACAAAGAGGAAAATCGAAGCATTGTCAAATTCCCCATTTCTCATCCGTTATCAGTTCCCTGCTTGTAGGTCATGCCAATGACTGTTCACATCCTGCTCTCACACTCCCAGGATCTGCCCACCTCCCATGGCAGGAGAAAGCCACTTGGGCAGATCAACACTCATGGAAAGTTTCCTTCACAAAAAGAAGGCGGAAGGGGTCAGAAAAGTAATGAGAACAGCCCATGATGCTGGGTCCAGGAAACTGCCATGTCAAGATAGAAGAAATGTCTGGGTATCCTGCCTAACCCCCCCTCCCCCGCAACCTGTTACAATATAATGGCCCTTCTTCTAGAGTGAAAAGTTAGGGGAAAAGTACACTAACAGAGCGATCTCTTTTTTAGCACAAAAACAACTCTGTTGTCCAGAGCTTTTATTTTTCCTCACACTATGTAGCATCATTTGGTTTCACAGATGGATAGGTGGCCCACAGTGGGGCTCCCACAGACTGTGACCAAAGCAGCTCTGCCACTGCAGCCATGTGAGGCCTGGTCATCGGCCTCAACATTCTGGGCCATGACATCCGTCCTTCACATGGGAATCATAGTTTTACCAACATCACAGGGTTGTTGAAAATCAAACAAGGCAACATATAAAAGCAGGTGGTGTTTCAGACAATGCTGGGGCGGTGGGCAGACACGACCGTACCTGAGACAAGGGGCTGCCGTCAGGCACCCTGAAGTGTACGTCCTAGCAAAGAGAAGTTAATGTGCTAGAGGGACAAATGCCCAGAAGATGAGTCAGTGGTGGCTCTGGGGTTTCATCCCAGTCCCCTGATTACTAAGCCAGCCCCTTCCTGTTCTACTCTGTGACCCTGTGTGCAGTGCCACCACATCAGTAGGAGAAAATCCCTCCTAATAAGGACAGCGGTGACACTGACACTAAAGGACTGCAGTGGCTCTGACATGCCTAGGGAAGAAAAGTTTGTTTTGGAACTTGTCCAGTCCTTCCCCATCCTCAAAACCTGGTGATCTTTTCCTTGTCATTTAGTAATCACTGTGCAGGACATACAGCAAGCCCTTCCCTGCCTTTCTCGTAAGAGCTTCTGATTCAGTCTCTTGATTCACAACACACGCTTGTCACCCCACCCTGAGCATGGATGAGGGGGATCTGAGAAGGGAAAGCAAGCCAGAGTCACCGTGGCTGCCTGAGCTTCCTGGTGATAAAAGGGGTGAAAGGCCTCTCCACCACTCCCTGCCCAGACAGGCTGTGTCCCGCCACCCTGAAGTCTCACCTTTCGGAGATCTCCTCCTTGGCAGTACTCCATGGCCAGCAGAGGCAAGTCATTGGGAGCCAAGTTCTGCATCCCCTCAGGGACATCCCGGGCAGCTACCACATTGGGGTGGTTCAGCCTAGGAAGGAGAAACCAGTGAGGGAGACACCCAAACTTCAGGCTCAAACCCATTTCCTGCTCTGTCCATGTATCAGCAAAGCTTTACAACAAAGGCCTGGACTGGCTCAGGGCCCTCAGGAATTAGCAGGAGGACAGAGGTCAGGAACTGGCTATTTACCTTGGTGCCCGGTCAGTTAGCATCTACCCAGCTCTACTTTCAGCACCACGAGCACAAGGACTGTGAGTGCAACATGTGCAACTGAATTTTCTTTAGAGTGCCTCATATCAAGTCCTCACTGTACTTCAAAACTGCTTCTAAAAGCAGAGAAGGTAGAGGGACTTCCAATCTCATGCCATTCCAGTGGGGATGGGGTGTGCGTGTGTGTGTGTGTGTGTGTGTGTGTGTGTGTGTGTGTGTGTGTGTAAACAAGGTGATGCCTCCCCTTTTTAAGAGGTTCATGGAGGGAGCACCTATTTGAGGTCTTGCAAAATGACTGGGTTGCGAGTATACCTCAACGCTTACCTAAACCCCTCACTACCTGGGAGGACAGCAACCATCCCGGGACTGACAGACAGCCCCTGTCTCCACACTAGAGGAAGAAGTATTGGTGATTGTTTTACAATGGTGGAGAGTCACACACCATCTTGGAATTGGAAATATAAGGGGGAAAAAGCATCTTTGCTGACAAAGGAAAATTCACTGTAACTGCTATTTTAAATTATTTAATATAACAAATAAAACTGACCAGGGGCGCCTGGGTGGCTCAATCAGATAAGCGTCCAACTCAGCTCAGGTCATGATCTTGCAGTTTGTGAGTTCGAGCCCCACATCAGGCTCTTCACTGACAGCTCAGAACCTGGAGTGTGCTTCTCATTCTCTGTCTGTCTCCCTCCCTCCGCCCCTCCCTCTCTCTCTGCCCCTCCCCTGCTTGGGCTCTCTCAAAACTGAATATTGGGGCACCTGGGTGGCTCAGTCGGTTAGGCGGCCGACTTCGGCTCAGGTCATGATCTCGCGGTCCGTGAGTTCGAGCCCCGCGTCGGCCTCTGTGCTGACAGCTCAGAGCCTGGAGCCTGTTTCAGATTCTGTGTCTCCCTCTCTCTGACCCTCCCCTGTTCATGCTCTGTCTCTCTCTGTCTCAAAAATAAATAAACGTTAAAAAAAAAAAAAATTAAAAAAAAAAACTGAATATTAAAAAAAAAAATAAAGAAGAAACAACTGACTAAAAGCACTTAGCAGCCACTCCTCTAGAAGTCATGTTATCCTAACTGAGGGACTGAGACTTACGACTCTTTTCCAGAGGCAGCAGGTGCGGCTGTTGCTCCAGAGGGCTCTCTCCAGATGTCACTTCAATGCCCCAGGGCTCCTCAGCTCCTGCAGTATCTTGGTCCCCCTACAATGATGGCCCTACCTTGGCTTGGTGCACTAGGCCCTCACCTTCTCATGATCTGGATCTCCAGGCACCACCGCTCTCGATTCCGGGGGCTGAGCTCCTGCCGGCACTGCTTGATAGCAATCTGCTCACCTGTTTCCTACAGAGAGAATGTGCACAGGGACAAGATTAGCAGCACTAACATCCAAGCTCACCCACAAAGCCATGAGTCAAATCTAAATTTGTCTCCTTAGGGCCCAAAGCACGGATCACATCACCTCTGGGATACCAAAGCCCACTTTGAGTATCCACTGATAGATGTCCCCAAGTCACTTGCCAGCCTGTTAGGCTGGCCTCCATACTTCCACCTCTCCCATGTTTCTCTCTCATTTCTACCCATCCAGAGTCTAAACCAAGGCCTTGTTTGGTTCCCAACTCCTCCATGAAACCTCTGCTGGCCATTCCTGCTGAAGAGATTTCTTTCTCACTCCTCTGAGCCCCAAATGCTAGATGGAACCATATGAAATTGCTAGTATTGACCATTTTGACCTACACAAATGGCATTTCCATATGATTCAACCTAACAGTTAATGCCACACTGCCGTCCTGTTTCATGCAAGACTTTTGTGTCTCCAGGGGTGCCTAGGTGGCTCAGCGGGTTAAGCGCCAACTTTGGCTCAGGTCATGATCTCATGGTTCGTGAGTTCAAGCCCCCGCGTCGGGCTCTGTGCTGACAGTTCAGAGCCTGGAGCCTGCTTTGGATTCTGTGTCTCCCTCTCTCTCTGCCCTCCCTTGCTTGAGCTCTGTCTCTATCTCTCTCTCTCAAAAATAAAATAAACATTAAAAAAAATTAAAAAATAAAAAAGTCTTGTCTCTCCAGAGAAAAGGCAAGCCTAGCATAGCAGCTGGAACGCAGGATGATTCAATTCAGCATTTACTAACTCTGTGACCTTGGGCAGAGTACCTGGTCCGACTCAGTTTCTTCATCTGTAAAATGACAATACCTACGTCCACCTTTCACAGGGCTATCATGAAGCTGAGCACCTAGCAGTGCCCAGCCCTTAGTAGGTGTTCAATAACACTATGAGGAGCAGACCTATGTCTCTTATAAGTGCTCCTGGCATTTAAAATCCTCTGAACCTTGGCTCTACCCTGCCCTTCCCAGCCACTCTCCCAAGAGTGCTCCACCCGAGGCATCTGACACTGTAGCTGGATTAGACCACCTATCCAATCCTGTGCTTTTCTAGTCTATGTTCTTGCTCATGTGGGTGCCCAGGCACGATACAAGCCCATCTCAAGGGGCTCTTACCCGGCTCTCCAAACACGCAATTCCTTCACTGCACATACCAACCAAAGACTTATTTTCTGTAGAGTCATAGGGTTATTTTCTCTTTGTTAATTTATAGGCTTCTCCATCTTCATGCACTTTAACCTCTTCCAGGGAACTAGGACAATGCCCTCAGCTGGGGGGTTGTGAATGGAAAAGAAGGCAATCAATAAAATGTTTTTGAATAATTAACTGACTGCCGGAGTCCTGAGGATTAACTCATCCCTTTTCCTTGGTGCTCTAGGCAGCACCAAGGAGCCCCAGGGGACAACCTGAAAGGGGAGGCTAACCGGCTGACAGCAGCAGGGACAGCGGCTCTGGCCTCGGGTGCTCTCACCACCACAGGGGGGTCACCACTATACTGCTGTCACCTCCTCAGGCTGATATGGAGGCCTCCAGGATAGCTGAGGGACAGCAGGTGCCTCTGGCTATGCCTTTGGTGGCACCAGCCTGAAAGCTGGTCCCGATGTCAGTGAGCAAGCTGACTTACACCAGTATCCTGTGTGTTCTGTGTACCTGCAGGGAGAACCTCCCCAACAGCCTTAAGTACTGGGGGAGAGCCACAGCCTGCATGATGGCTACAGGAAATCCCTCAACAAGAAAGATTTTAGAACGGTAGCAAAATTCTACTATTTGCCCAACTGAAGGATATTCTAGAGGCCCTGACAGTCCATTTTGTCAGTTTTGCCATTTTATGAAAATGCATATTGAAAAGAACCATAATTCTTGTAAGTGCAGCGATTCATATGACGCTGAATGGGACTTAAGACACATGGAAAACTGTAGCAAGATCTCCTGGTGTGCACGTGGCTGTCCTTAGGGCAGCAGAACTGCATCGCGGCCACACATTTACCAAACTGGCAATGACCCTGGTGGGAACACAGGCCCACCCAGTAAGAAAACGAAAAATGGAAGTCTCCAAACATGAGCAGAAATTGTTTAACCAAACCACTGTATCACTGATCATTAGATTAATCCCTAAAAGGGATTCAGAAATAAGGTTGAAGCGTCTTCTGACTACAACACCTCCACAATACTCTCTGAAGTTGCTTCTGTCAAATGCCACTACTGCTGTGGTTAAGCTGTGTGTTGTGCAGTTACCTCACCTGCCTAGTTTTTTTTTTTTTTTTTTTTTGTTTTTTTTTTTTTAACAGCGCTATTGAAATATAATTGACATACCACACAATTCATCCATTTAAAGTATGCAGTGTAACAGTTTGGGGTATGGTCAGAGTAGTACAACTAAAACCACAATCAATTTCATCCCCCAAGGAAATCTTATACCCATGAGCAGTCACTCTCCATTTTCCCCCAGCCCTTTGAACAAGTACAACCAGGAATCTACCTTTTATCTCTATAGATTTGCTTGCTCTGAACATTTCATATAAATGGTATCACACAGTACGTGGTCTTTTGTGATGGCTTCTTTCACTTTGCAACAACAAACACTCCTTGGTGCCGCCTATGGTAGCAGACATGGATAACCAGATTCTGCTGTATTATTCACACGTAGCTATTAGACCCTGATCTTTGGTCTAGATCCCGAGGTACTCTGAAGAAGAGCTCACCTCTTTGAAAACTCGTAAATCCTATTGTTACTGAACAAATTAGTACAGTTGTACAAGTGCACTTGGGTAGAAATCCATCTAATACTTTTCATTAGTTAGGGAACATGTGAAATTCCATTTCTTCAATCAATGTACAGACTGTATTATATCTCACAAAATGTTATACTCTCTACATCATGAACTTCCTGGTTTCTCTGTCTGTTCTCAAACTGATTTCAATTTATTTTCAAGTGTCACTTCCCCTTAGCATGGAGACTCAAACATTTTTGCCCAGTTCTACAGTAACTTCATCAACAGAAGTGCTGACATGCCATTAGAGATGCTTGATTCTGGTGATGTGGGATCCCCATGGAAACTGAGAGTGGAATGCACCCCAGTTCTACAAATGATGGGCCAAATGTAAAACAAGGGAATAATGCTGAGGGAGTCCATTTAGCATGTAATGTTTTGATGGACAGTCTGATAAGTAACAGTTTAGTAGAAGATTTGCAATTCATGGTTTGTTACCACAGAATGACTCAGAGTTTAAATCAAGATATTTAAGGGAAGGGGCCAACATGGTGGAGAAGTAGGGGGATCTGGAGTTCCCTTGTCTGTCAAAAAAAGCAGTGTTGAGGCCAAAGGACTTTGAACTTCAAGAGTCCGGGTGGTGAAGTGACAGAGAGGCTTCCAGGGACCCACCGGGACAACCTACCGGGCCATACGTGCGTGATTGTGAACTGGGAGAGATAAAATGAACAGAGGAGAGGGATCTCCTCCTGCAGAGAGACAAAGGGAAAAGAAAGAGAGGCTGGGGAAGCATAGGACTATATCTGGACAAGAGAAAACCATGGACTGGGACAGAGAGAGCCCTAACTGCAGGGCTTTCGCTGGATGGGATGGGCTGCCCTGTTCATGCGCCTGGGGAGGAGGGGAGCCAGCCCCAGGCTTGGTAACTAGTTCAGAGTGCAGTCCGCAGTGGGAGAAAGCAATCCCCTCCCTAGAGTGCTGTGGGAAGTATATATCCGCTCAAAGGAGCAGCACTTCCCCAAAACTGGGGTGGACGGAATGGGAACCTTAAAGACATTGGGGTTTAAGTCCCAGCTGGGAGCCAGGGAGTCATGGAGGTCGGTGGAGCAGGACAAACTGCCTCGTTTGCACCCCTGGCACAGTGAGGACGGCTCGAACAGAGTGCTTTGGGATACCAAGTCCGGGTAGGAGACATTGGGGTATCGCCATTTTTCTCTCCACCACCACCAAGGCAGGGCTTCAGGGATTGGACAGCAGGACGGCAGTGGAGGCAGGATTCGCCTACACCAAACCACACCCCTCCACGATGGGTAACTGCGTATCTACTGGAGATAGATGCTGTGGAACCAGATGGACCCTTCCTCCAGGCCAGCGCTGTTGCATTGCCTAGTTTAATTCTTGCACAATTCTTATTATATAGATATATTCTTCTTTCCTTTTCTCCTTCTTATGTCTTCCCTCCTCTAGTCTGGTTACTTTGGTTGTTGGTTTGTTTAAGCAGACATACTTAATCCATTCTCTTGATACATGTTCTACACCTCCTTCTTTATTCTCCTTTCTCTCACTCTGGATTAAGCCGTATAGTTTCTGTCTGGTCAATTTTTATTTTATTTTATTTTTCCCCTGCCCCTGTCACTTCTCTCTTTGTATAGAATAAGACCTCTTTCATCAGCAACACCTCCACCCTGCTGTTTACTTGTAGCTGGTGTTTCTGTGTTTTTGTTTGTTTGTGTGTTTGCTTGTTTTTGTTCTGTTTTTGTTTATTTGTTTTCCTTTCCAGGGCTACTTCAATGAACAAATCAAAGCACACCTGGTGGAGGGTCCAAAACATCACTACGAGTAGGGTGATAAAGTAACCAAAGTCACAACAACAGAGGGCAAGTAACACTTTCCAAAAAACACCCCCTGAAGGGCCAGGCCCTGGACAGTGTATGACCCGTCTTTAATAAAGTAGTGCTCACAGGTGCAGGACACATAACAAGCTTTTAAAACTTATAAGGGACAGAAAACTAGTCAAAATGACGAAATGGAAGAATTCTCCTCAAAAGAAATTCCAGGAAGAAATGACAGCTAAAGAACTGATCAAAACAGATATAAACAATACAATTGAACAAGAATTTAGAACATAGTCATAAGATTAATCGCTGGGCTTGAAAAAAGCATAGAAGACAGCAAAAATCTATTGCTGCAGAGATCGAGGAACTAAAAAATAGTCATGATGAATTTGAAAATGCTACAAATGAGGTGCAAAATAAACTAGAGGTGGTGACAGTGAGGACTGAAGAGGCAGAGGGGAGATTAAGTGTAATAGAAGATAAAATTATGTAAAAAGATGAAGCTGAGAAAAAGAGAGATAAAAAATTCTGGACCACAGGAGAGAATTAGAGAACTGAGTGATTCAATGAAATGGAACAATATCCATATCATGGGAGTGCCAGAAGAAGTGAGAGAAAAGGGACGAAGGTGTACTTGAACAAATCATAGATGAGAACTCCCCCAATTTGGGGAAGGAAACAGACATTGATATCCAGGAGGCACAGAGAACTCTCTTCAGACATAACTGAATTGATCTTCTACATGACATATCATAGTGAAACTGACAAAATACAAAGAGAAAGAGAGAATTCTGAAAGTAGCTAGGGATAAACAGACCTTAACCTACAAGGGTAGACACATAAGGGGAGTAGCAGACCTATCTACTGAAAATTGACAGGCCAGGAGAGGCAGGAAATTTTCAATGTGCTGAATAGGAAAAACATGCAGCCAAGAATCCTTTATCCAGCAAGCCTGTCATTCAGAATAGAAGGAAGGATGAAGGTTTCCCAGACAAACAAAAATTGAAGGAATTCATCACCACTAAATCAGCCCTACAAGAGATCCTAAGGGGGACTCTATGAATGGAACGTTGCAAAGATCACAAAGGACCAGGGACATCACTACAAGCATAAAACCTACAGATAACACAATGACTCTTAATCCATATCTTTCAATAATAACACTGAATGTAAATGGACTAAATGCTCTAATCAAAAGACAGAGGGAATCAGAATAGATTAAAAAAACCAAAAAACAAAAAACAAAAAACAAGACCCATCTATTTGCTGTCTACAAGAGACCCATTTTAGACCTGAGGACACCTTCAGATTGAAAGTGAGGGGATGGAGAACCAACTATCATGCTACTGGAAGTCAAAAGAAAGGTGGAATAGCCATACTTATATCAGACAAACTAGATTTTAAACTAAAGATTTTAAACAAGAGATGAAGAAGGACATTATATCATAATTACAGGGTCTCTCCATCAAGAAAAGCTAACAATTATAAATGTTTGTACACCATATTTGGAAGCACCAAAATATATAAAACAATCACAAACATAAGCAATCTTATTGGTAAGAATGTGGTAATTGCAGGAAAATTTAATACTCCATGTACAACAATAGATCATCTAGACAGAAAGTAAATAAAGAAACAATGGCCCTGAATGATACACTGAACCAGATGGACTTGATAGATATATTTAGAACTTTGCATCTCAAAGCAGCAGAATACACATTCTTCTCGAGTGCACATGGAACATTCTCCAAGATAGATCACATACATACTGGGTCACAAAACAGCCCTCAATAAATATAAAAGAATTGAGATCATACCATGCACACTTTCAGATCACAATGCTATGAAACCTGAAATCAACCAAAGGAAAAAGTTTGGAAAAACCT
Source organism: Panthera onca (assembly GCF_046562875.1). Lineage (NCBI taxonomy): Eukaryota > Metazoa > Chordata > Mammalia > Carnivora > Felidae > Panthera > Panthera onca. The sequence continues at coordinate 164,339,577 of NC_138342.1, read as the reverse complement.
CCCAGTGCATGGAGGGTAAAGAACATCTTACTAAAGAACAAATGGGTCAACTAGACAAAGAAGAAATTTAAAAATATATGGAAACAAATGAAAATGAAAACACAACAGTCCAAACCCTTTGGGATGCAACAAAGGCAGTCCTAAGAGGAAAATATATTGCAATCCAGGCCTATCCAGGACTATCTCAAGAAACAAACAAAAAATCCCAAATACAAAATCTAATAGCACACCTAAAGGAACTAAGAAGCAGAACAACAAAGAAACCCCAAAGCCAGCAGAAGAAGATAAATAATAAAGATCAGAGCAGAAATAAACAATATAAAATACAAAAAAAAAAAAAAAAAACAAAAAAAAACCACAAAAAACCCAAACCCAATAGAACAGATTAATGAAACTAAGAGCTGGTTTTTTGAAAAAATAAACAAAATTGATAAACCCCTAGCCAGACTTCTCAAAAAGAAGAGAGGACCCAAACACATAAAATCATGAATGAAAATGGATTTATTACAACCAATCCCTCAGAAATACAAGCAATTATCAGAGAATACTATGAAAAGTTATATGCCAACAAACTGGACAACCTGAAAGAAATGGACAAATTCCCAGACACCCACACACTACCAAAAGTCAAACAGGAAGAAATAGAAAATTTGAACAGACCCATAACTAGTGAAGAAATGGAATCAGTTATCAAAAATCTCCCAACAAATAAGAGTTCTGGGTCAGATGGCTTCCCAGGGGAATTCTACCAGACATTTAAAGCAGAGTTAATACCTGTCTTTCTCAAGCTGTTCCAAAAAGTAGAAATGGAAAGAAAACTTCCAGACTCATTATATGAAGCCAGCATTACCTTGATTCCCAAACCAGACAGAGACCCCACAAAAAAGGAGAACTATAGGCCAATATCCCTGATGAATATGGATGTAAAAGTTCTCAACAAGATATTAGCAAATAAAATTCAACAGCATATAAAAAGAATTATTCACCATGATCAAGTGGGATCCATTTCTGGGCTGCAGGGCAATATTCACAAATCAATCAATGTGATACATCACATTAATACAAGAAAGAATAAGAACCATATGATCCTGTCAATAGATGAAGAAAACACATTTGACAAAATACAACATCCTTTTTTAATAAAAACCCTCAAGAAAGTCAGGATAGAAGGAACATACTTAAATATCATAAAACCCATATATGAAAAGCTCACAGCTAATATCATCCTCAATGGGGAAAAACTGAGAGCTTTCCCCCTGAGATCAGGAACACGACAGGGATGTCCAGTTTCACCACTGTTGTTTAACATAGTGTTGGAAGTCCGAGACTCAGCAGTCAGACAACAAATGAAATAAAAGACATCAAAATTGGCAAAGAAATCAAACTTTCACTTTTCGCAGACGACATGATACTCTACATGAAAAACCCAAAAGACTCCACCAAAAGACCACTAGAACTGATATACCAATTCAGCAAAGTCACAGGGTACAAAATCAATGTACAGAAGTCGGTTGCATTTTTATACACCAATAATGAAGCAACAGAAAGAGAAATAAACTGATCCCATTTACAACTGCACCAAGGAACCATAAAATACCTAGGAATAAACCTAACCAAATATGTAAAAAATCTGTATGCTGAAAACAATGGAAAATTTATGAAGGAAATTGAAGAAGACACAAAGAAATGGAAAAACATTCCATGCTCACGGATTGGAAGAATAAATATTGTTAAAATGTCAATACTACTCAAAGCAATCTACACATTCAATGCAATCCCAATCAAAATTGCACCAGCATTCTTCTCGAAGCTAGAACAAACCTAAAATTTCTATGGAACCACAAAAGACCCCGAATAGCTAAAGTAATATTGAAGAAAACCAAAGCTGTAGGCATCACAATTCCAGACTTTAGCCTCTACAACAAAGCTGTAATCATTAAGACAGTATGGTACTGGCACAAAAACAGACACATAGACCAATGGAATAGAATAGAGAACCCAGAATTGAACCTACAAATGTATCGCCAACTAATTTTTGACAAAGCAGGAAAGAGTATCCAATGGAAAAAAGACAGTCTCTTTAGCAAATGGTGCTGGGAGAACTGGACAGCAACATGCAGAAGAATGAAACTAGACCAGTTTCTTACACCATACACAAAAATAAACTCAAAATGGGTGAAAAACCTAAATGTGAGACAGGAAACCATCAAAACCCTAGAGGAGAAAGCAGGCAACAACCTCTTTGACCTCAGTCACAGGAATTTCTTGCTCAACACATCTCCAAAGGCAAGAGAATTAAAAGCAAAAATGAACTATTGGGACCTCATCAATATAAAAAGTTTCTGCACTGCAAAGGGAACAATCAGCAAAACTAAAAGGCAACCGACGGAATGGGAAAAGACATTTATTTGCAAATGACATATCAGATAAAGGGTTAGTACCCAAAATCTACAAAGAACTTATCAAACTCAACACACAAAAAACAAACAATCCAGTGAAGAAATGGGCAGAAGACATGAATAGACACTTCTCCAAAGAAGACATCCAGATGGCCAACAGACACATGAAGAGATGCTCAATGTCACTCATCATCAGGAAAATACAAATCAAAACCACGCTGAGATACCACCTCACACCAGTCAGAGTGGCTAAAATGAACAACTCAGGAAACAACAGATGCTGGTGAGGGTGTGGAAAAATGGGAACCCTCTTGCACTGTTGGTGGGAATGCAAACTTGTGCAACCGCTCTGGAAGACAGTGTGGAGGTTCCTCAAAAAATTAAAAATATATCTACCCTATGACCCAGCAATAACACTGCTAGCAATTCACCCAAACAGGAGTGCTGATTCATAAGGATACATGTACCCCAATGTTTACAGCAGCGCTTTCAACAATAGCCAAATTATGGAAAGAGCCTAAGTGTCCATCAACTGATGAATGGATAAAGAAGATGTGGTTTATGTATACAGTGGAATACTACGTGGCAATGAGAAAGAATGAAATCATGCCATTTGCAGCAACATGGATGGAAATGGAAGATATTATGCTGAGTGAAATAAGTCAGTTAGAGAAGGGCAGATATCACATGTTTTCACTCATATGTGGATCTTGAGATACTAACAGAAGACCATGGGGGAAGGGAAGGGGAAAAAATAGTTACAAACAGAGGGAGGGCAAACCATAAGAGACTCTTAAATACAGAGAACAAACTGAGAATGGATGGCGGGGGTGGGGAGGGAAAATGAGTGATGGGCATTGAGGAGGGCACTTGTTGGGATGAGCACTGGGTGTTGTATGTAAGCAATGAACCATGGCAATCTACCCCAAAAACTAAGAACACACTTTACATACTGTATATTAGCCAATTTGATAATAAATTATATTAAAAATAAATAATAAATAATTCAAGATATTTAAAGATCTGCACCTATATTAACTTCAACATACAGAGCAACATGTTAGTTTAAAAAAAAAATTTTTAACGTTTATTTATTTTTGAGAGACAAGAGACATAGTGTGAGTGGGGGAGGGGCAGAGAGAGAGGGAGACACAGAATCCGACACACAGAGCCCGATGCAGGGCTCAAACTCACAAACTGTGAGATCATGACCTGAGCCGAAGTTGGACACTTAACTGACTGAGCCACCCAGGCGCTACTATTAACAAATTGCCACGAACTTAGTTTTTTTACTGCTACTATCAACAAAATGCCATGGACTTAGCAGCTTAAAACAACATAGATTTATTTCCTTACACTTCTGGAGGTCACAAGTCTGGCACACATCTCACCGGGCTGAAATCAAGATGTCATCAGGGTTGTGCTCTTTTCTGGAAGCTTTAGGGGAGAATAAATTTCCTTGACCTTTCTAGCTTCTAGAAGTTGCCTGCATTCCTTGGCTCCTGGCCCCTCCCTCCATCCTCAAAGCCAGCAAGGACCAGTTGACTCTGTCACATTGCATCACTTTGCCACCGACTCTCCTGCCTCTCTCCTCCACTTTTAAGCCCCCTGTGATTACACTGGGATGACCTAGATAATCCAGGATAATTTTCCCATATCACGTCAGCCCATCAACAACCTTAATTCCCCTTTGCCATGGTAACTTACCATATTCACAGGTCCAGGGGATTAGGATACAGACATCTTCGGGAGGAGTTATTCTGCCTACCACAAACAGTATGCTTCCTTCATAAAACTGATAAATACATCAAACCCCAAAGGCAGATTTATTAAGTGATTTAGAAAACATTTCAGGTAACCTATCTATACATTGGATAATTGTACATAACTGCAGTCTTCTGTTCAACACAAACATTGGAACTAACACACAACTGTCACCTGGCCCGACCCAGAGTCCAGAAATAGATTTTGATATTGAAGACTGATATTAAAGATTGAAGATTTGATTTGACATTGGCCTCAACATCCTAATTCAAACTAGACAGTGAACTTAGCAATATGAATACTGAACACATTGTGGACTAATTGGGCATAGAGAGCAGAATGCAGTTTCTATTTGTGGACAGCTCAGTTTAGTCCTATGGTGGCAGGGGAAATCCTAAATTCCTAGGCTTGGGAATGTCCCATACAGACACAGACACACTTAAACTTTCTTACACAGTGGCTCTCTAAGCAGTATTCTAAAACATTCCAGTTTTCTATGTGTTATACTTCATTTGAGACAAAAAAACAGACTGACTTTCTGTTGCTAAGAACATACCTGTTCTAGAAAGCAAAATTCAACTCAACAGTTTAGAAACAGACTAAAAATACTATTTTTGAAACCCTGGGAAGCTTGTTCTTCACTAGCAATGGAACTCAAAGAGCAGTGGATGACTATCTTTATTTGGGTTGGAGCTTTCTAGAGTCTTAGCTCAGTCCTGTGGAAAACTAGACTTGGCCCAAACCATGTCAGCATCCACCTTCTGGTAAATGGATTCCTCAGGGCAAAATTTAAAATTGATTCGTATTTTGAGAAAATGGAGAAAGGTGTCAACAGTGTTACCCATGTTGAATGCAGTTTATTATGAAGGTCCCTCAAGTCTGTGAATCTTGTGCACATGGAAACATAAAATGTGGCAGAATGGGGTGTAGGATGAAGTGAAGGGGAGGAAAGCACTTCCTCAGATGGCTGAGAGCTACCAAAAGGTGTGACAGTACAAGTGAGCTGAAGGCCAGTCTATACAGGAGCTGGCCCAGCTTCCCAAAGTTAGCCTTCTTCTCATGACTAGGGGAACTCACAGGAAGCCAAAGCATACATTCTAACCCTTAGCTCAGAAAGGTGCCTCTTGTTACCATGGCAACCATCCAACAGGCCTTTGTGGTAAAAGGGGGTAATCAGTAATAACCAACTCATTTCTTCTCAGGCCCTGCCCTCCAAGATGAATGCTTCAGAAAGAAAGTACAAAGCTAGGCCTAGAGAGATCCTAGGGACAGAACCCAGGCCTGAGAGTTAAAAGGTCTGGCTGCAGCTTCAGCCCTGACTCAACCATGCTGACCCATCTATGCTGAGAAGGTTCTGAGTTCAACCCATTCCCTTTGGTGTAAACACCCAACGGACATAGTGGCCTCCAAACTCACCCACAGGGGCTTGAGGGGTGAGACAAGTCAAGGTGTAATTCCCTCATCCTTCACCTGGTAAATGTGTGACATTGAGTCCATTAGTTAAGTTTCTAGGTCTTTATCCATAAGAAGAGGACTCTATCCCTCAGTCAAAACAAGATGGAGTGTCTGATACAGACTGAGCCTTAAGTCAATTAAGTAGCATGATTTCCTTTCTCTGGTCCCATGTAGATGTTACTCTACCTATTTGATTTGTCTTCTTTTCAGACTATTCCAGTCTATCTCCTTCAAGATTCTGCTCAAGTTCCATTTCCTCAAGAAGCCTTCCCTCTTCCCTGAGCATTCAAGAGATAATATGGATAAAGCATCTAGCACAGCTGGCACAGGACACTCTCAATAAATAGCAGCCACTTTTTCTACACAACTTGGTGCTTATATTTAGACTCTCTTAGTATATAGCTAAGTATTCACTTTACCTCTTCCATAAGAGCATAAGCACACTGAAGACAAGGTCATTTCTTTTTTCCCCTGATGGAGCTTAGGTCACTGCTACATAAATTCTTAGTGAACTCACTGAAGTCTTTAAGACTTCAATACACACACATAGGGGCACCTGGGTGGCTCAGGTGGTTGAGCATCCAACTTCGGCTCGGGTCATGATCTCGCTGTTTGTGGGTTTGAGCCCTGAGTTGGGCTGCCTACTGTCAGTGCGGAGCCCACTTCCAATCCTCTGTCCCCCTCTCTCTGTGCCCCTCCACCACGCTCTGTCTCTCTCTCAAAAATAAACTTAAAAAAAGCAAAAACACACACATAAGCTGAAGTGAGTTTAATCTTGTCCAGTGAGGAGACAAGTAAAAGGCAGTACTACTTCATAAACGTGGTAATAACACCTTACCTTTTATATCTTTATAACAGCCAGTGCATACATTACCTCATGTCATCTTCACAGGCATCCTTTGGGACCCCAGGTAGCACTTCCCAGTCTCTTTCCCAGCAATGTGCACAGATAATATATTTACAAGGCACCCTGGGACATTCCCAGATGCTTCCAGAGAGCAGCTGCCCTATTTCATGCCCAGACACACTGAGAGCCAAGGAGCTCAATATCTTAGCATCCTCAAACATCCATGGGAGGAAGTTGTGGCCCAAAGTCATGAAGCCAGCAAGTAACAGAGCCAGGACTGGAACCCAGGTATGTGTGACTGGGAGTCATGTGGCTTTTCCCCTTTAGTCCCAGAAGTGCTACAGGCTCAGGTATTCCAGTCATCTCTTTTTCTTCTTCCTCTGTATTTAACAAAGGTCTTATTGAAAATATCAGCCTCTCTAGACTACTGATAAATGGTTTGTGCTGACCCTCAAACTGAGGCTCAAGGAGTATAGACACAGCAAGAACTGCCAACGCCCATGCTTGGTGACAAAATCCAAAAACTCAGGGAAACAAGGGTAGGAATATTTGATATACTGCCCTGCCTCACTAAGAAATAATTCATCTTAGAGTTCTCTGTTAAACAAGAAAGTTTTATTCATGTTGTCCTCCAAAGGAGGGTTTTTTCCTGTAGTATTTCAAAATGGTTTAGACTGATTGTAGAGAACTGACAATGTCCCTAGGCTTGGATCACCCACCATGGCAAAGCCACAAGCCACAGCGGAGAAGGCAGGAGGCTGGGAACTGAATAGATGTAGGTTCAGATTCAGCTCCTTCACTTACTAGCTTAGGCTCTTTAGGTGAATGACCTAACCTCTTTGTGCTTCAATTTTCTCAGTAATAAACAGGAATAAAGACAACAGTTCTTGGGGCACGTGCTGGCTCAGTCACAGGAGCCCCACGAACATGATCTCGGGGTCATGAATTCAAGCCCCATGTTGTGTGTAGAGATTACTTAAATAAATAAACTTTAGGGAAAAAAAGCAACAGTTCTACCTTTAGGGCTATTGTGTGGACAGGAGATAAAGCATGTAAAATACCTAGCCCAATGCTGCCACAGGGTAAGTTCTCGATAAATGATGGGTCTGAGTATTAGGCATCACATATGTGACTAGGGACACCAACAGACTCTTTTATGCAATTTCTCTTGTGATAAACTAAAAAGTCTCTCTTTTATACACAAGATAAAGTATACAGAGTATGCGGAAACGTACATGGCTGCAAAGTGTAATCACGATACCAGACTGGAGTTAAATATCAAAACCACCCTACCCAGAGGCTTTCTTCGAGAGGCTCTGAACACAGGGGCAGCCACCAGAGAACACACTATTCATGGTCATCAACTAAAGAGTCTCCTGAGCGCCCACAGCAGCCTTAAGGATTTCTCCACCCGAGGATCCATACAGGAGGATGATGGAGAGCTTCCAGGATGGAGCCAGGCTCACTACGTATTTGTGAGAGTGGACTCCTCCTACCCTCTCAGCCCTCGCTTGCTATTCCACCGATAAGTCCTGCCGACTTTACCCATCACACAGCTCTCAGATCTGCCCACTTCTCTCCATCTCCACCATCATCAGCCCAGTCCAATCTCTCACCTGGACTCCTCCAAAAGCCCCCTAACTGGTGTCCCCACGTGACAGGGTAGTGCCGGTAGTGTCCTAGGACCAGCTCTTCTGAGGGCGGATTGTTAAATATTAAGGAATTCAGTGAGACCTGCTTATTAAGTTGTCAGTGGCTTGAAACAAGTCACAGCGGGGGTAGTTACCCTGTGGAAACTGGTAAACACTACGAATTGGGACGTTGTTCTCAGGGAGCCGATGTCCCAGCACACCACTGCCTGGGCCCCTTCCAGTCAGAGTGGAGCCCCCTCCAACAGCTTCCTGGTGCCCTTCAGATAAAAACAAAAGCACATCTCACTGTCACCATCTACACCCCAGCCTCCCTTGCACCTGGCTCCCCTTGTCCTCCCTTCTGGTCATGCTGGTCTTTCAGTCCCACCGGCTAGCCTAGATCTGCCCCCTTCACAGGGGTTCTGAATAGGCTGCTCCCTCTGCCTGGGTCCCTCCTCCCACTTTCTCAGCCCAGCTAACTTCTACCAATAACTCAGGTCTCTGCTTAAACGCCACTTCCTTGAAGAAGCCTACCCCAACCTCCTGACGGATTCCACCCTCTGGTATAAGGTATCACTGCTCTGGGCCCCTCTCCCGTGTCACACCTATGAGAGTCGGGAGTTTACATTTATAATTATTGATTAATGGCTCTTTCCCTTTTCCAAAAAGATCTTTACAGAAAGTGAATTATTTTATGCACCCCAAACATGTATAATGTAAAGAAATTGCTATGGGGGAACTGAAAGAAAGCCACAGCCAGACAGGGCCCTGGCTGACCAGGAACTTAGAGCCTTGACAAGACACATTCCTACACACAGATGAAGAGGCAGTGTATGAAGCATGCCAAGTGGAGCTGAAGGCATTCAATGGAAGAACTAATTTCCACTGCATGAATAAATATGCGGCAAGTTTATGGAGGAGGTGGTCTGGAGCTGATCCTGGAGGAATGGCCAGAATTATGTACAGCTGTCCAGGAGACAGAGGCCTATTCCAGAGAGGGCTCAGCCAACCATCTTGTTGGGAGCCAATAAGAGGAGGTGATGCTACAAAGACAGGGTAAGGCCAGACTGTGAAGAGGCCTCAAACAGCAGACTGGGGAGTTTGGCTTTGGCTTTTATAAAACAGAGAACAATAAAAATAAATTAAAAAAGAACAACCATAAACAAAATGAAAAGGCAACCTAGGGAGAAGATATTTGCCAATGATATATTCAATAAGGGGCGAATATCCAAAATGTAAAAAGAACTTACACAACTCAACATCAAAAAGCGTAATAATCCCGTTAAAAAATGGGCAGAAGACAGGTGAAAACATTTTTCCGAAGAAGACATACAGATGACCCGCAGAAGCATGAGAAGATGTTCAACATCACTCATCATCAGGGAAATGCAAATCAAAACCACAATGAGATAGCATCTTACACCTGTCAGAATGGCTACCATCAAAAAGACAATAAATAACAGGTGCTGACAAAGATGTGGAAAAAGGGAACCCTCATGCACTGTTGGTAGGAATGTAAATTGGTACAGCCACAGTGGAAAACAGTAGGAAGGTTCCTCAAAAACTTAAAAATAGAATACTATTATGATCCGGTAATTTTACTGCTATGTGTTTAATCAAAGGAAACAAAACACTAATTTGAAAACACTAAAAATGCACCCCTGTGTTTACTGCAGAATTATTTACAACAGCCAACACAGTGAAGCAACCCAAGTTTCCATCAATAGAGGAATGGATAAAGAATATTACTCAGCCATAAAAAGAATGAAATCTTGCCATTCATGACAACGTGGATGGATGTAAAGGGTATTACGCTAAGTGAAATAAGTTAGAAGAAAGAAAGGTCATACGATTTCACTTCATGTGGAATCTAAACAAAACGAATAAGCAAAAAAAGGAGAAACAGACTCATAAACACAGAAAACTGGTGGTTGCCAGAGGGGAAGGAGTTGGGGGATGGGTGAAATAGGTGAAGGGGAGTAAGAGATACAAACTTTCAGTTGTACAATAAATCTTGGGGATGAAAAGTACAGCATTGTATATATATATATATATACACATAGTCAATAATACTGTGATAACATTGTTTGGTGACAGATGGTAACTATATCTATCATGGTGAGCACTGTATAATGTACAGAATCACCAAATCACTATGTTGTACACCTAAAACTATTATAACAATGTATGCCAACTATACTTCAATTAAACATTAAGTAAAAATGAAAAACAAATTAATTTTTTGAACGGGGGAAGGAACTTGAAAGTAGTAATTTTAGAAGACTAATCCATACACATACACACACATTTACACATTTTCAGGCCCATATCTATAAAGCCAGGAACAAATTCCAACTGACAATAGCTTTCCAAACTCATGGAGCAGATGGAGGCCATTTTGAGCTAGAGATGACAGACACATGGCACATCTGGACACAACTCCTTTCGAGGGAAACCAAACATCTCTAGTTCAGCTGCTGCAAGATACTTGCTGTAGTCAAGAATCCAAAAGCCTTGGCCTGTCTAGAGCAGCCCAGCCCAGGTATCTATGGGCCACAGAACAGTCTGAGTCTTCTGTTGTAATGTTAAGTCCGTAGCTATACTCAGACCAGAATATATTTGAGCCAGTTGTGATTCTTTTTTTTTTATTCTTTTTTTAAATTTATTTTTGAGAGAGAAAGACAGAGTACAAGCGGGGGAGGGGCAGAGAGGGAGAGGGAGACACAGAATCCAAAGCAGGCCCCAGGCTCTGAGCTGTCAGCACAGAGCTCAACGCAGGGCTCAAACTTGTGAACCATGAGATCATGACCTGAGCTGAAGCTGGATGCTTAACCAGACTGAGCCATGCAGGCGCCCCAAGCCAGTTGTGTTTCTAAGGCCCCCTCAGCCAGAGGGTTTGCTGGAATTCTGGTTTCCTAGTTGAATGTGGAAATTACCACCTACAGAACTGTACTCTGCCCTCCAGCTCCGACCCCCCACATTCCTCCACGGGTCATTTCATCCACTCAGAGCTGATAGGACTCAGGCAGGGTTTAGAATGTCTTCCAACTACTGATAAAGGAGGGTGGCTGTCTGGAATGATGCTCTGACATGGCTGGCCAGTAGCCTTGAGGACCCCCACCCCCACCCCCCGGCACTGGCTGCCACAGCAGGCTCCTGGGAAGTGGTGCACAATTTGCCATTCCTTTGGTCCAAAAAAGTGCTCCGCAGCCCCTGATCAAAAAGCAGGTGCCCTCCTTCAAGGACTTCAGGGGTCTGATTTTGGGGTCAGGAAGCTAATTTTAGCTACTTGGTTAAGCTTTTGTTAAGCTTTTCTGATATTAACTTTATAGCACTCTCAGATAATTTTTCAGGTCACGCACATATCACGCATGGTACAGACAGGGGCCTATGGAGGCATGCTGCAGGTTCCAAGTGCCCCGCTTAGGTCGATTATGGATTATAATATCCAATTTCAATAAAATGACTCTCATAAAATGGACAAATGGCTAAAGAAATTCCTGTAGTGAACTTTATTTAGTACATGTAACATCAGCATAAACAAACAGGAATATGGAAGAACTAACACTTCTATGAGAAACTAATTTCAGACACACAAGGAGTAAAAACAATAAGGATCGAATCAGATCTAAAAAGAAATTAGTCCAGGGGCGCCTGGGTGGCTCAGTTGGTTAGGTGTCCGACTTCGGCTCAGGTCATGATCTCACAGTTCATGAGTTTGAGCCCCGCGTCAGGCTCTGTGCTGACAGCTCAGAGCCTGGAGCCTGCTTTGGATTCTGTGTCTCCCTCTCTGCCCCTCCCCTGCTCATGCTCTGTCTCTGTCTCAAAAATAAATAAAACATTTAAAAAAATTTTTTTTAAGAAATTAGTCCAAATAATTCAAAATTATAAAAATTGTTTGAATTATGGATTTTCCTCCACTATCTCTAATGGTAATTCTTTCATATGGATCTGTATACTGTGTGCTGTGCAGTACTGCAAATACTGGGAAGATGTCATAATTGATACGTATTTAAAATGTTTTTAAATTAATTTTTTAGGGGCGCCTGGGTGGCTCAGTCAGTTAAGCGTCAGACTTCGGCTCAGGTCATGATCTCACGGTTTGTGGGTTCGAGCCCCGCGTAGGGCTCTGTGCTGACAGCTCAGAGCCCGGAGCCTGTTTCAGATTCTGTGTCTTCCTATCTCTCTGCCCCTCCCCCACTCATGCTCTGTCTCCCTCTGTCTCAAAAATAAAATAAAAACATTAAAAAAATTTTTTTAATTAATTTTTTAAACACTTAAGTATATTTCACTATGCTCATCCTTTAAATTTTTCTATTTTTTTCTATTTTTGTATGTTTTAGAACATGTAATATATTAGTATACAACATATCAGCACATGACAGTATAATGGCAACACAGATCCTAATTTAAAATATATATAATTGAGGGGCGCCTGGGTGGCTCAGTTGGTTAAGCATCCCACTTCAGGGGTTCCAGCCTCACCTCCAGCTCTGTGCTGACAGCTCAGAGCCCAGAGCCTGCTTGGAATTCTGTGTCTCTCTCTCTGCCCCTCCCCCACTGGTGCTGTCTCTCTCTCTCTCTCTCTCTCTCTCTCAAAAACAAATATTAAAAAAAACAATAATAAAATAAAATATATATAATTGGAGGTGAAAACTTAAAATGTTTACTATTTATTTGGGGGGCATAACCAGTAAAGCTTGGAGACCACTTAGAGTCAGCTCAGCAGCCCTGAAGCCCCTTCCCAGTTCCCCTTTCTCACTCAACAAGTCTATAACCAAAGGTGAGCCCCATTCTCCCACCCAGCACAGTGTTGGGGAGAGGCAATTTGAGGGGAGCCTGTCTTCCCCAGCTCCTACCCCTGGTCGCCCTTGGTTCTTCCCAGCTCCAGAGCCCCTACCTGATTGTGCCATCGAATGACGTTTCCAAATCCCCCTGTCCCAAGTCGTTCTTTCATCTCCCAGGCCCCACATGTCTGGGTTGGCAGCGAAGGTGACCAGCTCATACTGAGGACGTGCTAACTCTGTAAGCAATTTGGTGTGGGGGATAAAAGATTAAGGTTAAGAAAAAATGGAACTCAAAGAGAGGGAGAAGGTAAGAGATACCCTTGCCCTTCAATAAGAGAGAAGAAAAAAACGAGCTGGTTTTCATTTATAAATAAACCATGTTGTCTAGCTTATTTCGGGGTTTTGGTGGCAAACTTGTTTTTCTCACCTTTCCCCCTCCCCCCACCTGGGCTGTTGTAGAAGGAGGCAGGCAGGAAAGTCACTGGAAAGAGAGAATACTCCGCCCCCCCACCCCCACCCCCACCTCGAAAGGGCATCCCAGCCTGGACTCCAGCAAGGGGCGCCCTGCCCCGCGCGCATTCTGTTTAGGGTGGCTGGGACAGAATCTGTTGCTGAGTTTCCCCATGGTCATGGTCACGTGTTGTCTTCACTCAGTCCAAATGAATCACGGCTCTCTCCCAAAGCCACCCACCTCGAAGCGGCCACCTGTACCCACCCCGCCCAGGGCTGCTCTGGACCTCCCAAGTCCAACGCGCACAAGAGAAAGGCTTCTACGACCGGAAAACCCCGACTTTTAAACTCGACAGAAGTTTCTTCAGCAGCCTCAAGTGAAGAGGGAGGTGCCAGCTCGCCGTTGCAGAGGAGACGCAGGGTCTGCAGGTGGCACCAGGGGGTCCCCGCGGCCGCCCAAGGGACTCACCTGTCGTCAGGGACGCAGGGCAGGGGAGCCGCTCCCCGGGGCGGGGGAGGCGGGGCTGAGGTGAAAAAACCGGGGGCTATGGCACCTCCCCAAAGACATTAAAATGCGGGAATCTTAAACCTCCCAGCCCAGCGCGACTTCCTCAAACACTTCCTGCTCTGACATCACAGAGCACGTGGGCCGCGGCCCGCCCTTAAAGGCGCCGCGGGGGGCGCCAGCCTAGGCCACGCCCCTTGCCCGCGGTCCTAGGCCACGCCACCCGGCAGGACCACGGGGCCCTGACCCAGGTGATTCAAGGGGGGCAGCATATGGCTTCTAGACGGCCCCGGTCGGACTTAGACAGGCATTGCTCCTTGAGATAAAAGAGCGGCCCTGAGATGAACCCGAATACGCCCGCGCCCTCTTTAGACAGTAACTTTAACCTGAAGCGGTTTCTGGGACTGGGGAGATGGGGATTTCCTCCCTGGAGCCCTCCTGGGGTGAACTTGACACGCTTCCTAGACTTCTAACTAGGTGGAATTTCCCGCGCCCCCGCCAGGATTGATTTAGAGAGTGTTTACAAGAATTGCCGCGGGCCTCCTCTCCTCAGGCTGCATCCCCCTTATCTGGAAGATTTTTGGCTCAGTATCAAGAATGATAAATCGCAGCTGTACTCCCTGGAAATGACAGCCCCCCCACCCCCACCCGCTTAAGAAAAAAATAAAGAAAAAGGGGAAAAAATCTAGTAGTGTTCACACGAAACTGCAGTTTCAGCCGCAGTGATGTAGGGAAATTGTGAGAGAAACTCGCAGCGCTGAGGTTTATGGTTCAACTCCTACCTACTTGACATAAAATAAGGTCTTTGCTATTGAGTTTCTTGGTTCTGTGGAATTATATTATCACACAAAGGTGTGTGTGTGTTGGTTTACTCAAGCAGGAAAAACATTATTAAAGGAAACATGAAGATAATAGCTCACATTTATAGAGTGCTTACCAAGGGCCAGGCACTGTCTAAACTGTACCTAGAATTCGTCGTTCAGTCCTCAAGGCAATCCTACAAATTGGACAGTAACTGCATTATTGTTAACCCCATTACATGGAAGAGAAAACTGATGCAGGGAGAGGAAAATATGTCAAAGTCACAGGCCAGTAAGTGGATGAACTGATATTCCAACCCAAGCAGCTAGTTCTTGGGCCCAAGCTTTTACTATTTGGTTAAAAGGGGCATACTAAGAAATTCAAAAGGAGGTAAACTGGATTTTGAATCCTAATACGCTGTTATTGACTACTTTGAGGTTTTAGGGCCAATTATTTTGAGGTTTTAGGGCCAAACATGGGGTGGTAACCACTCTTCTTTAAAACGTGGACAACATTAGGTTGAATCACATGAAATTGTCGTTTTCTTTAATGAAACAAAAACAGTTGTGGGGCGCCTGGATTGCTCAGTTGGTTAAGCGCCTGACTGGTTTCAGCTCAGGTCCTGATCTTGGGGTTTGTGAGTTTGAGCGTGGTGTCGGGCTCCATGGCTGCTTGGGATTCTCTCTCTCCCTTTCTCTCTGCCCCTCCCCAACTCTTTGTCTCTCTCAAAATAACTTTATATTTTTTAATTTTTTAATGTTTATTTATTTTTGAGAGAGAGAGAGACAGAGTGCAAACAAGGGAGGGACACAGAGAGAGGGAGACACAGAATCCGAAGCAGGCTCCAGGCTCCAAGCTGTCAGCACAGAGCATGCAGGGCTCAAACTCACCATGAGATTATGACCTGAGGGGAAGTCGGACACTCAACTGACTGAGCCACCCATGCCCCCCTCAAAATAAACTATACATTTTTTAAAATTTATTTTTGAGAGAGAGACAGAGCACAAGTGGGGGCGGGGAGGGGGGGCAGAGAGAGAGGAAGACACAGACTCCAAAGCAGGCTCTAGGCTCTGAGCTGTCAGCACAGAGCCGACCTAGGGCCGGAACTCACAAGCCACGAGATCATGACCTGAGCTGAAGTCGGACGCTTAACCGACTGAGCCACCCAGGCGCCGCAAAATAAATAAACTTTAAAACAAACAAACAAGCAGGGGCGCCTGGGTGGCTCAGTCGGTTTAGTGTCTGACTTCGGCTCAGGTAGTGATCTCACAGTCCAGTCTGTGAGTTCGAGCACTGCATTGGGCTCTGTGCTGACAGCTCCGAGCCTGGACCCTACTTTGGATTCTCTGTCTCGCTCCCTCTCTCTGCCCCTCCCCCACTCATGTTCTGTCTTTCTCTCTCAAAAATAAACATAAACAATTCAAACAAACAACCAAACAAAAAACAAAAACAGTTGAAACAGCAACAAACATAAGTGGTTTCATCCAGTTCAGCCTAAGAGTCACTGGAGGACAGGAGGGCACACAAGTCAGAGAAAGGAATCAGCAGGGTTATTGTAGACAGAGGAGTTCATGGCCATACTTATGCCTGACACAGAGGACACTCGTGTCTGCACATACATCAACCCAAACAGATGAGATGGGTCATTGGTACCCAGGGCCACCTGGTATTTCTCAATTTACCCTATCCTCACTGCTAATTGGCACATTCAGTTTCAAAGCAAGAAGAGAAATAGACATAAGTAAATAGCTGTAAAGCATTCTAAGTGCAATATAAGTTTTTATTTAATACATAAAACATTTATTGAACACCTATATATGCTGGCTCTATGTAAAGTCTATTTCCTATATGACATCATAAAATAATTTCTCTTCTGTCCTGTCACTTCTGCAAATCACTGTCTATGAGAAACTTTGCAGATCCACAGATCTGCAAAAATTTATTCTGCATCATTATAATTTAAGAGTTCTAGGGGTCCCTGGCTGGCTCAGTCAGTGGAGCATGTGACTCTTGATCTCAGGGCTGTGAGTTTGGGCCCCACATTGGGTATAGAGATTACATAATAAAAAATCCTTAAAAAAAAAAAAAAAAGAGTTCTCAGTTCCTAGCTCAAAATAACTTGGTTTTCAACTGAACATATATCTCTCTGGTAAGATCACATATATTTAGATTTTTAAAAATTTGTTGATGGCCCAGAAAGGGGCCTCCAGATTTTATCATATCCCACGATATTTATCATCTTAAGCCCCATTTTCCCTCCAGATAAGACATGTCCGCTGCCTACGTCTGTTCTCTATCCTGCTCTAGAGAGACGTGAGCAAACTGTTTAAAAAAATATTTTCAGATGCAGCAAAAAAAATACTCCTTTTTCTTCCTGCTTTGGGGCTTAATGCTCTTTTAGCAGTGACTATAGGGTAATCAGGAAACACTGAGCAGCCTGAGTGCTTCACACAGTCCCCGGGCACCACCAACACAGGTGATATAAGCAACGTAACTCTCATCAGAGGCACCCAGAATCTTATTAAGGACATAAGACCCACGGAGACCCATCAAGTGATGAGTAATTAGGACCAGGCAATAAAAAAAATCTGTGCTAATTTGTTCTGCTGTGGAGGCAGTACACAGTACTAGTGATAAGGATAAATTTTCTAAGGGGTTTATTTTAAAATAAATTCTTCTTCCGAGGGTAAGTCAGAGATAACTATCTTCTTACGCAGTCTTTTTGTGTCATCAGATGAGAAAACTCTGCTCTCTCACCTGATAGCAGCCAGGCAAAGCAGTACTGAGCTCTTTTGAATGAGGAAAGAATTGTTCTCTGAACAATCTGGAAGCTGAGTCATAATAAGAGAAGCCAGCTTAACAGATAGGAAGGTAACAAAACAGACCACTCGGAATAAGAAGGATTTCCCTCGCACCCCAGAGAGTCAGCTGTGGTTCAGTGATTTCAGCAACTCTCATTATCTTTCCAAGTTTGTTTTACCCCAGCCCTGCAGAGAGAAGACTCTGCAAGTCAGGACTTGCTCCTTCAACAAACAAAAATTCTGCCAGAAAAGTTGGAAAACTCGTTAGTTGGAAGACATGAAGGAACGGCTTTTCTTCCAAGGGAGTTGGGAGATGGGGATGGGCTGATGGAGACTGAGGGTGAACAGGAGCATCAGCCAGGACCCCTCAGGGATCAGCGCTGAGCTAGCTGCAGAAGAAGAAAAAAGAAAACGTGGCTAACTTCCATCTCTGTGAATGAGATCTGGGCCAATAGTGAAACTTTAGAGAAGCAGACCCTGCGGGGCCACTGTGCCTCAAATCTTGCATGAAGCACTGAAAGCTGAGGATTTAGGGCACTGAGTCACCCTTTCTGGAGAAAGATAGCTTGAGGGAGGAAAACACTTTGCATGTTCCCCTCATTTTTACACACATATTTTTATTCCAGTAAATCAAACTAAAGAGGAAGGAGTAACTAAAGGACAGCTGCCCACCCCCTTGGCAATGATGGCAGGGAGACCGTGAATATGGTCTGGGTATATGTGTTTCCTGGCAGATATGTTTCTTCTTTCACTTTTGTTCTGAGCTTTTACTCCATGGAAGCAGAGATTTTGTTCACTGCTACATTCCCAACTCCTGTACATGGTAGAGATGTGATTTAATGTAAATTTACTGGCTGGCTGACTGAAAGAATCAGCCAATGTAAAGATACTGTATACTTTAGTACTTGGTTATACATGGCATCTGGAGTCTGAGAGACACAGGTTCTTTTTTTTGTTTTTAATGTTTATTTTTGAGAGAGAGAGAGCACGTGTGAGATGGAGGAGGGGCAGAAAGAAGAAGACAGAGGATCCAAAGCGGGCTCCACAATGACAGCGGAGAGCCCGATATGAGGCTCTAACTCATGAACTGTGAGATCGTGACCTGAGCCGAAGTCAAGACACTTAACCGACTGAGCCACCTAGGTGCCCCTGAGAGACATAGGTTCTAATGGTAGCTCTGCATTTTCTTGGCTTTGAAGACTCAGGCAGTTTATTAAACCTCACTGCACCTCCGTTTTCTCATCTGTAAAATGGGGGCTGATAAAATTTACTCCCCATGGTTCTAAGGTATAAATGAGATTATACAAAGTGTCTAATATAGAGCTTGGTGCTTATTAAGCCCTCTGAGTGGTAGTTATTAATGCTATTATTTTTAAATGCAATAATCCCAAAGTCAGCTGAGGTCCCTGTGTTCTGTGGTTCAAAATGAAAGGGTTTCAAACCCCCCTCTGCCCCTTACAGTGAAAGCTTTCCAGTCCTTGCACCTTTCGCATCTCTCCATAAATTTGGTATAAGAGGTGGTGGTGTGTGATGGTGGGTGAGGTGGGTGGCATGTTTCTTAGTTAACCTCAGATTCTGAGCTCCTACTTTTGCAAAATTCTTAATCACCCTTTTAAAATAGGTCGTCAGGACGCCTGGGTGGCTCAGTCAGTTAAGTGTCTGACTTTGGCTCAGGTCATGATCTCATGGTTAGTGAATTCAAGCCCCGCATTAGGCTCTGCAAGGACAGTGTGGAGCTTGCTTTGGATTCTCTCTCCACTCCTTCCCCAGCTCTCAAAATAAATAAATTTTAACCTGGGTGGCTCAGTCAGTTAAGCATCCGACTTTGGTTCAGGTCATGATCTTGTGGTTCCTGGTTTCCAGCCAAGTGTTGGGCTTTGTGCGGATAGCTCAGAGGCTGGAGCCTGCTTCAGATTCTGTCTCCTTCTCTCTCTGCCCCTCTCCCATTTGCACTGTGTGTCTCTCTCTCAAAAATAAATAAAAATTAAAAAAAATTTTTTTAATAAATAAATAAATAAATAAAAATAAAATAAGTCCTTCTCTCTACCGTAACTCCCTATTTCATCCCTACACCTCTAGTCTAGTCCTTCAGAGCACTACCAATCTTTTTTAGAGAGTTCAGCTTTTTTTTAATGTTTATTTTTGAGAGAGAGAAACAGACAGAGCATGAGCAGGGGAGGGTCAGAGAGAGAGGGAGACACAGAATCTGAAGCAGGCTCCAGGCTCTGAGCCGTCAGCACACAGCCCGATGCGGGACTCGAACCCACTAACTGTGAGATCATGACCTGAACCAAAGTCGTACTTTTAACCGACTGAGCCACCCAGGAGCCCCTAGAGAGTTCAGCTTTAGATGGAACATGTTACAAAAGAGATCTAATTGTAAAGACCAAAGTCATCATTGGACCCTTCCTTGCTTCTTTCTTTGCATCCAGTCTCTTCTGTGCTGAGGCAGCAGCCTTGGAGGTGGTTGGACCTCCTGCTGGGACAGGGCACCGGCTCCTACATTGCAGCTCAAGTTCCCAATATTGACATTGGCCAGGATGAGTCACAGGACAATAAGAAGAGCAAGTATTTGGTAATAAGAGGTTTACCCTGCCATCCAGATAGGTCATTCAGATAAAATTGTCTCTGGTACTAGCACTCTCTCTGAGCCATACTTCCCATCTGAATTCTTTTAGGTGGTTAAGAAGGAGGTAAAAGTTTTTCTTGAGTCTGCTGGGTCTTGATGGCCTTCAGCTGCAAATAATCCACAAGCCAAAGTGGCATACTTTGGGGTTACATATTCCGATCCCCTTCAAGGGCTGAGTAGACAGAGGCGAACTCTGATTGAGGCCATGGTGCCAGTGAGTGCCAGGCTAGCGCGTGCCTGCCATGGTGCTAGTTAGTTGCCATGTGAAGTAAGGGCCTACTCCAACTCAGCCTTCCTTGGAAGGACTGAGCACGTTAGCACAACTACAGAAATACTTAACACAATATTAGTTTACTGTTTACTGCCCACCTCCTGGTGGCAGCTTCCTGCCTGCCTATTCTGTCCCCCACATCACCTACTAGGGGCTACAATAACAACAACAACATCATCATCATCTTAATAGCAAACATTTATGACTGTGTGGTGGGTGCTCTATAATTCTTTCTGTATTGGAAGAATGTCATCAGGGGTGCCTGGGTGGCTCAGTCGGTTAAGCATCCAACTTCCGCTCAGGTCATGATCTCGTGGTCCGTGAGTTCGAGCCCCATGTCAGCCTCTGTGCTGACAGCTCGGAGCCCAGAGCCTGCTTCCGATTCTGTGTCTCCCTCTCTCTCTGCCCCTCCCCCGTTCATGCTCTGTCTCTCTCTGTCTCAAAAATAAATAAACGTTAAAAAAATAAAAAATAAAAAATAAAAAGAATGTCATCAGTTTCTGGATCATTTTGCCATCCTGGGCTTGTGGATCCTGTTCTTTGCCCAGGCATGGAAGTCAACCCTTTTCTTCAAATTCGTCTCAATGATCATTCACAGAAGGACTTGGTATTTCACAGATTTCACCAAAGGTCTGGCAAGATGGAAAGATGGACATCACAGTGCCACCATAATTTGAAATTAAACATCAGACAATTTCTCTTTAGAAGTTCCCATTTCCACCACCTGGATTTTAGCCCCTGCCAATTCTCCCCACCCCCAGCTTCCCGGACCTTCTGCCCTTGAACAAAGAACAGATCCCTCCTGGTTTTTCACGAAGAGCAAGCAGTTCTCCTCAGCCACAACCCCCAACCTCAGCGAGGTCCTGAATAGAAGCTTGCAACCAGGGGCTGTGAGATGCCCAGCACAGCCTCTGCCTTCCATTATGGTTCCCACTGCCTCGGGCTGCAGCCCAAAGCCTGCCCGGAGTTCCTGCTGATGCCACATCCACCAGCTCACAAGCTGCAGCTTCTCAGGCTGACATGACTCATTCTAGACCCTCTGCCACCCCTTGAAAGCCTCCCCTTGGCATGAGCAAGTTCTGAGCTCAACAGGTCATCTATGCTATGTCTAATTTCTTTCTGTGTCCCTGCCCAGCACTACTTTCTGTAAGAAAAAAGGGATCTGGGCGCCTTGGTGGCTCAGTTGGTTAGGCGTCCGACTTCGGCTCAGGTCATGATCTTGTGGTCGCAAGTTCGAGCCCTGCGTCAGGCTCTGTGCTGACCACCTGGAGCCTGTTTTGGATTCTGTGTCTCCCTCTCTCTGACCCTCCCCCCATTCATGCTCTGTTTCTCTCTGTCTGAAAAATAAATAAACATTTAAAAAAACAATTAAAAAAAAAAAAAGAAAAATGGGATCTGTAGTGACTTCCTAGGAATCATGCCTGCCCTTAGAAGACAGAAACGCCAAACTGAATCAATTCACACTGGTCCACTGGGCAGGTTGCAAAGTGGGCAAAAATGGCATGACTCCCAAGGACGATTCCTTGGGGAGAAAGAACTATAGACTCCTACTCATTTTATTATCAGAGGATGTCATATAATTTAAATACATGGACAATTTCTTTACTTCATTTTGGTCCTTTTAAAAAAATCAGGTTTATAAAGATGTAATTTACATATAATGAAATTTACCAATTTTAAGTGTACAACTTAATGGGTTACTTTACAATTGTATGTAGCCTAGTAACTATCATAAGAAACACCCTATGGAACATATCTATCACTCCATACTCCCTCACCATAAACCCCCTCCCCCAGCCCCTGGCAACCACTGATACAGTCACTGTAGTTTTACAGTTTGTTCCATTTTAATTTAACTTTTTAGTAACCATTTCTAGGGAACTGCTAAGCTGTGGCCAGACTACTGGGTTGGGCTAGATTTCTCATGCCAAAGAGTCAGAGGCCAAAGATGACCAAACAACTGACCCAGCAGGGAAGGGTTTCAGAATAACGCAAGGCTGAGCTAGCCTAGGCGGGAAGGACTGCTAATCACCGAGGCTGCCATGTTTATGCCAGGAATGAGGAACAGAGAGGAAAGGGAAAAGACAGTGCACAGTCTGGGTGGGGAAGAAGGCCACACAGCCAGCCGAGATGGGAACTTTAATTACAGGCCAAGGGCTGTGTTGCAATTCAACAGTCAGACCCAAATCCATCCAGAGCTCAGGCTGCCCTCAGCACTTCCCCTTGTCAGGGCTCTGTCCCACCTACCTGCCAGTCCCAACTTCTCCTTTCTGAGGGAGGCTGCGGGCCACTCAGGGCTGCCAAATCCCCAAATAGGTAAACTGTGTCTCGGGCCACTGGTCACCACCCCTTCCCAGCTCTGGTGTTGGGGGCTCTATCTCAGTGCATCCAGCTCCTTTCTCCTCTGGGCCTGTCTCCAAGTTCAGGCCCTTTTCTATGAGTGGGGCCCTTTGTTGGAGCATTTGATTTTTAGTTGGAAGAAGAAAAAGAAGGAAGTAAATTCATATGTATTGAACATCTTTTACCAGAGGCAGGAAAAATTCAAACAATAAGAAAGATGCAAAATGAAAAGTAAAAACTTCTCTCTCCAGGTCTTGATTCCTAGACTGTTCCCCAAGAGCTGACGTTGTCAAACATTTATTGTCTGTCCTTTGCAGGGGGGGAAGGGGGGAGATTGTTTAAAAGCAACATAACATAGGGGCGCCTGGGTGGCTCAGTCGGTTGAGCGGCCGACTTCGGCTCAGGTCATGATCTCACGGTCCGTGAGTTCGAGCCCCGCGTCGGGCTCTGTGCTGATAGCTCAGAGCCTGGAGCCTGTTTCAGATTCTGTGTCTCCCTCTCTCTGACCCTCCCCTGTTCATGCTCTGTCTCTCTCTGTCTCAAAAATAAATAAGTGTTAAAAAAAATTTTTTTTTAAAAAAGCAACATAATATAGACTTGGCTTTGCACCTTCCTTTTATCGCCATATAATTCATCTTGGAGTGTTTTCCATGCCAGCATATATATTAACTTTGATATAATTTTAAACTTAAAGAAAACCTGCAAGAATAATAGAAAGAATTCATGACACAGATTCACCAATTATTTATACTTCACTCCTTTTACTGAATCTTTTTCTCTGTATCTATCTATCTATCTATCTATCTACATATTATTTTTCCTGAACCATTTTCAAGTATGTTGGAGACATTGTACCCCTACCCCATAATTTCCTCAGTGTGTATTTGCTAAGAACAGGATTTTTCTTTTACATAACCATAGTTCAATTATTACAATTAGGAGACTTAACACTGATACAAAACTGATTCGTAGTGCGTACTTAAATTCTGTCAGTTGTTCCAGTAATATTCCTTTTAGCTGTTTTCCCTCAGTCCAGGATCCAGTCCAGGATCAAATACTGCATTTGATTTCCTATCCTTTACTGTCCTTTATTCTGGAAAGTTTCCCCAGCCTTTCTTTGTATTCCTTCATTTTAGCATTTTTTAAGGAGTACATGACAGTTATTTTGTAGAATATGGGTTCCTCTGACATGATGCTGGGTCTTTCTCAGAGTAGCATCTCAGGGGGCACACGATGTCATTGCATCGCACCCATTTCTGGTGCCCTTGACTTTGATCGTTTGGTTAAGGCGAGGTCTGCCAGATTTTTACCCTTGTAAAGTTACTATTTTCCCTTTGTAATTAAGGTGATTTGTGGAAATGTCCAATTCTTCATCAAACTTTCATCCATTCAATTCAGCATCCATGGATGGTTTTCTACCATCATTCTTATAGTTGGAATTCTACAGTAAAGAAGCTGATTTTAAAAAAAAAAAAAAAAAAGCTGATTTTTTTAGCTGATATTGTACTATAAAAAAAAAAGAGGTTTCCTTTCTCTGCCATTTATTTATTTATTTATGTGTTTGTTTATATTAGTGTAAACTCATAAATTCTTATGTGATTCAATGAGTTATAATCCAATGCCATTATTTTTACTTATTTTGAGAATCACATTGTCCCAGCTGGTCAGTGAAAGCCACTTGAAATTTAAAGGTCCTTTTGGTACGTCCCCATCATTCTTTGAGCTCTTCCTTACATTCTGGTGCAACAGGATGTTTTAGGGTCATCTTACACTTTCTATGCGACAGCCCTGGAATCAGCCTTTTCTCCCAGGAGTCCTGGCTCCTTTTAGTGGAGAATGATGTTTGGAAACCAAAAGCAGGCAGCTAGCAGCTCATACATTTTCACCTAATTGATTTATCAGCTGGGTATTATTCTATGGTATGTATGTAACATGATTTATATAACTAGTCACCTTCAATGGACGTTTGGAGTGCTACCAGTTGTTTGCTGCTGTGAATATTCTTGCACATATATCTTGGCTTACATTTGGGAATATGTCTGTAGAGCAAATTTCTTTTTTTTTTTTAATGTTTATTCATTTGTTTAGTGTTTATTTATTTTTGAGAGAGAGATAGAGTGCCAGTAGGGGAGGGGCAGAGAGAGAGAGAGAGCTACAGAATCCAAAGCAGGCTCCAGGCTCTGAGATTTCAGCACAGAGTCCGACACGCGGCTTGAACTCACGAACTGTGAGATCATGACCTGGGCTGAAGTTGGATGTTTAACCTACTGAGCCACCCAGGAGCCCCAATGTTTATTTATTTTTGAGAGAGAGAGAGAGAGAGAGAGAGAGACAGAGTGTGAATGGGGGAGGGACAGCAAGAGAGGGAGACACAGAATCTGAAGCAGGTTCCAGGCTCTGAGCTGTCAGCACAGACCCCAACAAGGGGCTCGAACCCATGAACCGTGAGATCATGACCTGACCCGAAGTCAGAGGCTTAACTGACTGAGCCACCCAGGCAACCCTGTAGAGCAAATTTCTAGCAGTGAAGTGCTGGATCAATTTTATACACTCAAAAATATGATATGTTTCCAATTTTTACTTAAAAATATTATAAAGTTATACTGTTTCACATATATTCCCAACAAGGGGGTATGGGAATGTCCATTAATCCAAATCTTACTAACTGTGAATACTATCAAAATTTTTAAATTTTGTCAATTTGACTTTGGTTTCTTATGTTTCAAGTGATGTTGAATGTCTTCCATTGGTTTATAGGTTATATGTATTTCATACCGCCTGGTCACATTTTTTCTCATAAGTATATATTTTCTTTATTCTTATTGATATATATGTCTTCCCTACAAACTGAGAAAATTAGCCTTTTGACAAAATTTTTCTCAACTTCTTTTCTGAAACTACTTAGTATGGTTTTTTGTTGTGAAAAACTTTTAAACATTTGCTATAGCCAATTTCCTGATGTTCTGTGGTTTCTGGGCTTTATGTTCTGATTAGACAACACCTTCCTACTACAAAATTATAAATAAATCAAATTTTTTGTTTGTATTTTGTAGTTTCTTTCTTTCTTTCTTTTTTAGGGTTAACAATCCATTTTTTAAAGTTTATTTATTTATTTTGAAAGAGAGACAAGGGGAGGAGCGGGGAGAAAAGAAGAGAGCAAGACTTCCAGGCAGGCTCTTCACTGTCAAGCGTGGAGCCCGACGCAGGGCTCAAACTCACAAGCTGTGAGATCATGACCTGAGTCAGACGCTCAACTTACTGAGCCACCCAGGGACCCTTGGGGTTAAGAATCCATTTAGAAGTTCTTTTGGTATGAAGAATAAGATAGGGTTTCCGCACTATTTTTCTCCCCCAAGGAGCTAGCTTATTGTTCCAGCCATTTATTTAAAAATCCATCTTATTTCTCACTGCCCTGAAATGCTACCTTTATTATTTTCATTTGTTTTGAGTCTATTTCTGAACACTATTTTGTTCAGTTCTCTCTTATTCTCCAGGGGGAAAAAAACTATTGCAATTATTGTAGCTTCATAATATGTTTTAATACATGGAAAGATAATATATGAAAGATAATAAGTGGAAAAGATAATACGTGGAAGATAATACATGAAAATATTTCTCCCGTCATTGCTAATGAGGAAATGCAACAGGGATGAAGCAGCTCACCCCAGACTACAGAGAAGTAGGAGAATGCCTGCATTCTCCCCACACCAGCCTCTCCTTTCCTCTTCAGGACTTGTTTGGAATGCACTGCCTAACAGCAGGGCCTAGTAGGTTCTGATGTCTCACTAGGATTTCAGAGGAGTTGTCAGAGCTGCTCCCTGCACCCTGACTGTCCCCCCCAACAGTAAAAGTCTTGCAGTTAATCTTAGTCCCAGTTAATGGAGATATTCCTCACTCTATGTAACAGATGTTTATGAAAGGTTGTGTTAACCAATTTTTATAAAGTGAATCCTTTTTCATAGGAACCAGAAAGAGTCTCTGTTGAAGAGAACTCTTTAAAGATCTTCTCTTAGGGCAGAGTCTTTTTGCAATTCTAAAATTTGCTCCTTCATGGGCCGGGGCAGGGGTCTTCCGATCGGATAGGGGTTACCAAATGTGGGGTGACCCGATTGGGTGGAGGCTGGTGGCATGGACAGTGAAAGGATTGACCCAAAGCAGAACAAAGGAGATAGAAGTTTACTGAATACATTGCAAGAAGTGGCGGGCAGGACAGTGTGGGAGAGACTGTCTGTCATGAGGCAGTGATGGGGGTCTATAGTTGGAGGGGGATGGTGAGGAGGTATGGGAACATAAGGCATTTTCCTTTCTTGGTACCTGTGTCCGGGTGTAAGTAACCCATGGGTCAGCTAGGGCTTATGGATATTTTGAAGTGGGTCACCTCATGGGCCTGACTGTACTCAGCCAGGGGGTATGAGGTCACTGTGGGCCCTTCTATCTTAACTCAGATTTCCGTTGTTCAAGTTGGTTGCCTAAAAGTGTCCTCTACACTTATCTGTTTTGTGATTCATATTTGGATAGGATATCTGGGTCTCTTAAAAAGAGGCATACCTGCCCCATTAGAGTCCAATCACATTATGGCCAGTGTGCAGTAAGACCAAAGACATCTGTGAAAGAAGCAATAAGGTATAGATCAGAGTTTCTGGGGAGCATCCTCTCTATTTCACCAGCACCTGTTAGTCACTGAACACTTGTCTGGCAAAAATGGCCAGTGGGACAAATGATGGTATCAGTGGTCTAAAGAACCAGTTTATCTTCCTTAGGAAACTTGCAATTGCTGTTATAGGGACAGCCAAAGGGCAGAAAAACTTCTGGAGAAACTGTTTTCCACTGGCTCTCCTCACTGAGATGCTGTGGTTTTCTGCAACAAGATCAAAAAAGTGTCTATTGCACAGAGATGTTTACTAATATTGCAGAGCTTGGATTTAGTGAGCATCACTCCATGGCTGATCTGTGCTAGGGGCTTTATATAAATCTATACTTTTATAAATTGGATCCTTATACATACTTTTCATTACATACATTTTTCCCATTTAAATGCATTTTTAAATGTATTACAATATATTTCAGGGGGGGAAATCAGAACAATACAGCAATGTATAGTACAGAAAGTGAAAACGCCCACAGGACCACGCACAGAGATACTCCCTTGCAATCTTTTTCTACATAATACCATGTCTTGAAAATATATCTCTGTCCATTCTTGTCCTTTTTAATAGCAGCTTAATATCCTATAGGATGGACGTATCACTTCTTAACCATTTCCCCACTAATGGCTGTTCTAAATATCTGCCATTATACACACTGCAGTAAACATCTCTGTGTGTGTATCTTTGCACACATGTCAAGAGTTTCATAAAATCCCTAGAAGTGGAATCGTGAGTTCAAGAAGTATGCAGACACAAATGTTGTAATAGTTATTGCCAAATTGCTTTCTAAAATGTTTACGCTTTCAGGCATTTTCTGTGGGAGGGCTCTTGTGTCTGGTAAACTAAGGGATGTCTTTCCCCTTTCAGCCTGAGTCTTTGATTCTCTTGTGATCACAGTAAGATGAAACTACAGGATCCTGGAGACAGTGTATCACTCTTTATTTTCTGTCAGACTCTTAGCAAGTGGTGTGCAGATAAAGCCCACACTGCTCTCTGCCTGCCTGTGTGATTGTCAACCACCCAACAGCTTCTCCGCCCCAGAGCCAGGTGAGGTGGCCCCTGGGCACTGCTGACAGGTGGCCAACGACCCGACCTGCTGCTGAGCCTTTGTGCACCCAGTCAGTTGGAGGTTCTGAGGGGATGAGGTTTCTTGACCTGTTTTACTGCTCTCCTCAGATCAGAAGCTGCAGACCTCTGGTGACATCCAATCACAATGCTCTCACTTCTTTGGGGGGAGGAGAGGAAAATGGAGAGCTATTTCTCATGTGCAGAGAATTGTAAAAAGTGTGATTTCTAAACAAACGCTTAAGAGACCCTTTAGGCCAGGGCTTTCCTGATGTCCTTTAATCATCCCCTAAATTGCAGATGTGCCCTCCGGGAAAAGGCTCACAGACCTTAGTAGGGCTGGTTTAGGAAAACAGACAGACACCTGCCTGTGTATCCGACTGACTTCCATTTAGAGGGCAAGTTCGTTTGTAGGAGATTTTCTGGAGGACTTCCTATGTATTGTTGGAGTGGACAGTATCTGAGCAATCAGTATCTGAACCCAGGTCTTACTGATTCAAAAGCCTATACTAGGGAATGGGCAGTCTTTTCAACAAATGGTCTTGGAAAAATTGGATACCCACACATAAAAGAATGAAATTGGGCCCTTACCTTGTACCACATATAAAAATTAACTGAAGGTGGATCATATACAACTCAATAGCAAAAAAATCCCAAATAATCAAATTTTAAAATGGGCAAAGGACCTGAGCTGAGATTTTTCCAAAGAAAACACTCAAATGATCAATAGGTACATGAAAAGGTGCTCAGCATCACTAATCATTAGGGAAATGCAAATCAAAACCACAATGAGATCCCACCTTACATTTATTAGGATGGTTACTATATATATAAAAAAAAAAAAACCTACAGAAAAACACCAGGAAATAACAAGTGTTGGTGAGGATGTGGAGAAATCAGAACCTTTGTACACCATTGGTGAGAATGTAAAACAGTGAAGTATATGTGGAAAACAGTATGGCAGTTCCTCAAAAAATTAAAAATAGAATTATCATATGATCCAGCAATCCAGCTTCTGGATACATACCCCAGTAACTGAAAGCAGAGACTTGAAGAGTATTTGTACATCTATGTTCATAGCAGCATTATTTGCAATAATGCAAAAGATCGAAGCAACCCAAGTGTCCATTGACAAATGAACGGATGAGTAAAAGTGCTACATGAACACAATGGAATATTACTCACCCTTAAAAAGGAGGGAAAGTCTGACACGTGCTACAACATGGACAAACCTTGAGAACATTATGCTAAGTGAGATAAGCCAGTCACAAAAAAGACAAAGACTGCATGATTCCACTTATATGAGGTACCTAGAGTAGCTAAAGTCATACAAACAGAGTAGAATGGTGGTTGCCAAGGGTCTAAGGAAAGGGGAAGTGGGGAGTTATTGTTTAATGAATGCAGGGTTTTTGTTTTGCATGTTGAAAAGAGTCCTGGAGATGTGTGTTGGTGACAGTTGCCCAGCATTGTGAATATATTTAATCCCACTGAACGTACACTTCAAAAACGGCTGAGATGGCAAATTTAATGTTATGTGTATTTTACCACAATTAAACATTTTTTTCAAAGTCCATGCTAGTTCTCCTCCAATGTAGAGCCTATGTTGTTTCTCAAAAGTGTGCCCAGCAGACCATTCGTTTCTTAAGAGTTCAGGTTCCTGGGCCTCACCCCCAGCCTATGGAATCGGACTCCAGAAAGAGGGGCCCAGGAATCTGCCATGAGGCAAATTCAGAAGATTCCTTAGCCCACTGTTAGGAGAACCACTGTCTTACAACCAAGTGACCAGCTTGGGGAATACAGACAGCTTTCTTTTTTCTTGCTTTTTTTTTTAATTTTTTTTTTTTAACGTTTATTTATTTTTGAGACAGAGACAGAGCATGAACGGGGGAGAGTCAGAGAGAGGGAGACACAGAATCTGAAGCAGGCTCCAGGCTCTGAGCTGTCAGCACAGAGTCTGATGTGGGGCTCGAACTCACGGACCGCGAGATCATGACCTGAGCCGAAGTCGGCCGCTTAACCGACTGAGCCACCCAGGCGCCCCTTAATTTTTTTTAAAAAATGTTTATTTATTTTTGAGAGAGAGAGAGAAAGATAACACAAGCAAGGAAGGGGCAGAGAGAGGAGACAGAGAATCTGAAGCAGGCTCCAGGCTCTGAGCTGTCAGTACAGAGTGGGACACAGGCCTTGAGCTCACGAATGGTGAGATCATGGCCTGAGCTGAAGTTGGACGCTTCACCGACTGAGCCACCCAGGTGCCCCTATACAGACAGCTTTCTTATACACACTTCTCTGCACGGGACCGAGTAACAGCTGGGACTTTGAAAATCAAAGTGAACCACAAGGGACGCCTGGCTGGCTCAGTCAGTGGAGCACGCGACTCTCGACCTTGGGGTGGTGAGTTTGAGCCCCGTGTTGGGCGTAGAGATTACTTAAAAATAAAAAATCTTTAAAAAGAATAAAAGCAAAACGAACCACAAAGTCATCTTGTGTTTGCAGCATGGGCCTGGTCAGTCAGCAGCGGGCTCCCTGTCTTCACCACCTTCACCTGGAGGTTGAGGATGCTGCCTTCCAGCGGAGCCCTGTGCATGGCTGACCTGGGGCCAGCCTGGTTCTGACCTGTGGTCAACCTCTTTAACCTGCTAAGGTGGGGTGATAGTAACTGTCCCACTAGGTTGGCATGAGGATGAAATGAAGAACACACACAAACTCGGCTTTAAATCAGTTAATAAATATAAATTATTATTATTGAGGAACGCTGAAAATAAATCATTCTGGCAACAACACATGCTCGGATCAGTCTCTGTTGCATGTCAGATCATGCAACAAAAGACCTTCCTCAACAGGGTATAAAATAGAATACAGGGATAGACCTGGTGCGCAGTCCAGCCTGGTACAGTTTAGGAAATAATCCTCACTGCACTTCCTCAGTCTGGATACTGCCTTCCAGTCCCTGACCCAGTTACAGAGAGCAGCACTGTGTGGCTGGATAATCCATTCATAGGTGACAATTTAATACATATACTTAATTATAAATTCCTTTTTGAATAATTGTTATTCCAACACAGTAGTACAGTAAAGAGGATTAAAAGAAGCAAAAGGGGGGCACCCGGGTGGTTCAGTCGGTTAAGTGTCTGACTCTTGGTTTTAGCTCAGGTCATGACCTCTTGGTTTCATGAGTTTGAGCCCCACATGGGGCTCTGCTGCTAGCAAGGAGCCTGCTTGGGCTTCTCTCTTTCCCTCTCTCTCTGCCCCTCCCCCACTCACACTGTCTCTCTCAAATAAATAAAAACTTTTAAAATTATAAAATAAAATCTTTTTTTTTTTTCAGTTTGAAAGGAGAGAGAGAACATGAGCAGGGGAAGGTCAGAGAGAGAGGGGGGAACAGAAAATCCGAAGGAGACTCTGACAGCAGAGGGCTTGAATTCCCAAAATGTGGCATATGACCTGAGCTGAAGTCGGATGCTCAACCTACTGAGCCACCCAGGCACTCCTTAAAAATAAAATCTTAAAAAATAAAAATAAAAATAAAAATAAAATAAAAGAGGGTCACCTGGATGGCTCAGTCTGTTGAGTGTCCAACTTGGGCTCAGGACATGATTTTGTGGTTCATGAGTTTGAGCTCCACATCAGGTTTGCTGCTGTCAGCACAGAGCCTGCTTCAGATCCTCTGTCCCCGCCTTCTCTCTGCCCCTCCCATGCCTGCACTCTGTCAAAAATAAATATACCTTTTTAAAAAATGAAAAACTGGGATGCCTGGGTGGCTCAGTCAGTTAAACGTCCGACTTCGGCTCAGGTCATGATCTCACAGTTTGGGAGTTCAAGTCCCATGTTGGGCTCTACACTGGCGGCATGGAGCCTACTTAGAATTCTGTCTCTGCCCCTCCCCAGCTCTCTCATGAAAGACATTTAGGTCTTTCATGCATTTTGAGTTTATTTTTGTGTGTGGTATAAGAAAGTGGTTCAGGTTCATTTTTTTGCATGTCACTGTCCAGTTTTCCCGGCACCATTTGCTGAAAAGACTGTTTTTGGCACAAAAACAGACACTCAGATCAATAGAACAGAATAGAGAACCCAGAAATGGACTCACAAACTAATGGTCAACTAATCTTTGACAAAGCAGGAAAGAATATCCAATGGAATAAAGACAGTCTCTTCAGCAAGTGGTGCTGGGAAAACTGGACAACAACATGCAGAAGAATGAACCTGGACCACTTTCTTGCACCGTACACAAAAATAAACTCAAAACTCTAAATGTAAGACAGGAAACCATCAAAATTCTCAAGGAGAAAGCAGGCAAAAACCTCTTTGACTTCGGCCACAGCAACTTCTTACTCAACACATCTCTGGAGGTAAGCAGAACAAAAGCAAAAATGAACTATTGGGACCTCATCAATATAAAAACTTCTGCACGGCAAAGGAAACAATCAGCAAAACTAAAACCGACAGAAAGGGAGAAGATATTTGCAAATGACATATCAGATAAAGGGTTAGTATCCAAATTCTATAAAGAACTTATCAAACTCAACACCCAAAAAACAAATAATCCGGTGAAGACATGGGCAAAAGACATGAATAGACACTTCTCTAAAGAAGACATCCAGATGGCCAACAGACACATGAAAATATGCTCATCATCACTCATCATTAGGGAAATACAAATCAAAACCACGATGAGACACCACCTCACGCCTGTCAGAATGGCTAAAATTAACAACTCAGGCAACAACAGATGTTGGCAAGGATGTGGAAAAGAGGATTTTGCATTGCTGGTGGGAATGCAAACTGGTGCAGCCACTCTGGAAAACAGTATGGAGGTTCTTCAAAAAATTAAAAATAGAACTACCCTATGACCCAGCAATTGCACTACTAGGTATTTATCCAAGGGATACAGGTATGCTGTTTCGAAGGGGCACATGTGCCCCAATGTTTATAGCAGTGCTATCGACAATAGCCAGAGTATGGAAAGAACCCAAATGTCCATCAATGAATGAATGGATAAAGAAGACATGGTATATATATACATATATATATACAAAAAAGAATGAAATCTTGCCATTTCCAACTATGTGGATGGAACTAGAGTGTATTATGGTGAGTGAAATAAGTTAGTCGGAGAAAGACAAATATCATGTGACTTCACTCATATGTGGAATTTAAGATACAAAACAGATGAACATAAGGGAAT
The DNA here is from genome assembly GCF_046562875.1 of Panthera onca. NCBI lineage: Eukaryota > Metazoa > Chordata > Mammalia > Carnivora > Felidae > Panthera > Panthera onca. The sequence continues at coordinate 164,306,001 of NC_138342.1, read as the reverse complement.
GGAAGCAAAAATAATATAAAAAAAGAAAGGGGGACAAAACATAAAAGACTTAAATATGGAGAACAAACAGAGGGTTGCTAGTGGGGTTGTGGGTGGGGGGATGGGCTAAATGGGTAAGGGGCATTAAGGAATTTACTCCTGAAATCATTGTTGCACTATATACTAACTAACTTGGATGTAAATTTATAAATTAATTAATTAATTAATTAAAACCACCTTTTTTGCACCCCCCCCCCCCAAAAAGACTGTCTTACTGTCTATTCCATTGGATATTCTTTCCTGCTTTGTCAAAGATTAGTTGGCCATACATTTGTGGACCCATTTCTGGGTTCTCTATTCTGTTCCATTGATCTGAGTGTCTGTTTTTGTGCCAATACCATACTGTCTTGATGATTACAGCTTTATAATACATGAAGTCTGGAATTGTGATGCCTATAGCTTTGGTTTTCTTTTTCAGGATTGCTTTGGCTATTTGACTTCTTTTGTTGTTCCATACAAATTTTAGGATTGTTTGTTCTAGCTCTGTAAAGAATGCTGGTGTTATTTTGAAAGGGATTGCATTGAATATATAGATTGCTTTGGGTAGTATCGACATTTTAACAATATTTGTTCTTCCAATCCATGAGTGTGGACTATTTTTCCTTTTTGTGTGTGTGTGTCTTCTTCAATTTCTTTCATAAGCTTTCTATACTTTGCAGTATATAGATTTTTCACCTCTTTGGTTAGGTTCATTCCTAGATATTTTATGGTTTTTGGTGCAATTGTAAATGGGATTGATTTCTTTTTCTTTTCTATTTTTTTTTTAACGTTTTTATTTATTTTTGAGACAGAGAGAGATAGAGCATGAACAGGGGAAGGGCAGAGAGAGAGGGAAACACAGATCCGAAGCAGGCTCCAGGCTCTGAGCTGTCAGCACAGAGCCCGACGCGGGGCTCAAACTCACGAACCGTGAGATCATGACCTGAGCGGAAGTCGGATGCTTAACCGACTGAGCCACCCAGGCGCCCCAAGGGATTGATTTCTTGATTTCTCTTTCTGGTGCTTCACTGTTGGTGTATAGGAATGTAACCGATTTCTGTGCATTGATTTTATATCCTGTGACTTTGTTGAATTCATGGCTCAGTTCTGGCAGTTTTTTGGTGGAATCTTTGGGTTTTCCACATAGAGTATAATGTCATCTGCAAAGAGTGAAAGTTTGAATTTCTCCTTGCTACTTTGGATGCCTTTTATTTCTTTGTGTTGTCTGGTTGCTGAATCTAAGACTTCTAACACTATGTTGAATAACAGTGGTAAGCGTGTTCCTTGTTGTGTTCCTGACCTTAGGGGGAAAGCTCTTAATTTTTCCCCATTGAGGATGATATTTGCAGTGGGTCTTTAGTATATGGCTTTTATGATCTTGAGGTATGATCCTTCCATCCCTACTTTATTGAGGGTTTTTAAAAAATGTTTATTTATTTTTGAGAGAGAGAGAGAGACAGAGAGCAAGCAAGGGAGGGGCACAGAGAGAGAGAGGGAGACACAGAATCTGAAACAGGCTCCAGGCTCTGCGATGTCAGCGCAGAGCCTGATGTGGGGCTAGAACTCATGAACCACGAGATCATGACCTGAGCCAAAGTTGGACATTCAACCAACTAAGTCACTCAGGTGCCCCCCTATTGAGGGTTTTTATGAAGAAAGGATGCTTTATTTTGTCAAATTCTTTCTCTGCATCTATTGAGAGGATCACGTGGTTCTTATTCTTTCTTTTGTTAATACAATGTATCACATTGATTGATTGCAGATATTGAACCAGCTGTGCATTCCAGGTATAAATCCCACTTATCATGGCAAATAATTCTTTTAATGTACTGTTGGATCTGGTTGGCTATATCTTGTTGAGAATTTTTGCATCCATGTTCATCAGGGAAATTGGTCTGTAGTTCTCCTTTTTAGTGGGGTCTTTTTCTGGTTTTGGAATCAAGGTAATGCTGGCTACATGTGGATTTTTAAAAATAAATTCACTCCAGTACTGTAAATGTGTTGTCTTCTTATGATTTTCTAAATCACATTTTCTTTTTTCTAGCTTACTTTGTAGCTTACTAGCTTTTCTAGCTTTACCTTAAGAATACAGTATGCAATATGTATGACATACAAAATATGTGTTAAGTGACTATGTTATTGGTAAGTCTTCTGTCCAACAGTAGGCTATTAGTAGTTAAATTTGGGGGGGGGGGGTCAAAAGTTATACATGGATTTTTGGCTGTGTGGGGGTCAGTGTCCCTAACCTAGTGTTGTTCAAGGGTCAAATCTAGTTAACATTCATCCTCACACGTAGTTATAATTTTTTCCCACTGAGCCAATGTTGATATGGGGTGGGGGCTCCTCTTTACTGCAGAGCCCTGTAGGAGTTCCAGCCCCCCATCTTGTCTCCACTGACACCCAGTGTGTGTGGGGGAACCTTGTTACTGCTAGTGGTGGAGAAAGTCCTTGTTCTTCACTAGGCTCCAAGGAGGACGGATGGCAGGAACACTTCATTCCAGCTGGGAGAGAGTGATGGTCTAGGCTCCCTGCTCAGTCTCTCTGGTGTGGGTGAGTGTGGTCCAGTTTTTCTGCAATGTTTGGAGAGGGTAGAGCTATCGTCTACAAGTTTTCTGTTCTGCTAGGCTGCCCCTTCCTTGATCCTTTGGCTACAGAAAGCAGGCTTTTCTTAAGGACTTTGTGTGTGTGTCTGCACCCCACTGGCATTTCTAAGTGGCTCACTTCTTCAGCTCCACGTGTGGGATATGTGAGGCACAAAGAAAGCCCAGGAAAAATACCATCATGTTGTTTCTTGGGTCTTACTGCCCCTAACAATCTGTCTTCTCTCCACCTTTCAGAGTCTTAAGGTTTTTTTCAGTTTATTTATTTTGAGAGAGACCGAGACTTCGTGAGTGGGGGGGAAACAGAGAGCTAGGAGACAGAGAATCCCAAGCAGGCTTCATGCTGCCAGCACAGAGACCAACACAGGGCTCAATCTCACGAACCATGAGATCACGACCCGAGTTGACCACTTAACCAAGTTAGCCACCCAGGCACCATCTTAAGTTTATTTTATATGTAATGTCCATGGTTTCTAGTAATACTTAGGAGGAATAGAGAAGAGCATATCTACACCATCTTCCCCGAAGCAGAAGAACTTACCCATTTTTACTATTTCCTGTAAGGGATGTATTTATAACAAGATTTAAAATCACAAATGGCTTTTTCATCAGTAATACTAGCTGCAGCACTAATTCAAGCATATGAAAGTTTATAGGCTCAAAAACTCTTATACTCTCTCATGGTTGAACTTCTATATTACTTATTTGGTAATTGAAATCATGAGAAAACTCATTGGAGTACTACGTATTTATTTGAGGACTATGAACATTACAATCAGCTGAATTAACAAGCTAGCTTTTTTCCTCCTGTTAATCTAACTGGAGCAAATTTGTAACTAATGCTTCTTCTTCTTTTTTTTTTTTTAAAACTAAACATTACTGCTTTACTGATAGGTCCAAATTTAGTTATTAGAACTCTTTACAATTGTACATCGTCATTAAAATAGAATGTAGCACATCTATATACCATTTTAATTGTACTAACCCATCTTTTATATATAAACACACATAAATTTACATGTAATCTCTCTTGTACTCCTGTAACTTAATCCTAAAACTATTCTCGGGTTCAAGTACTACAAATACAATTTAAATTAAACCTTGGAGGGGCACCTGGGTGGCTCAGTCGGTTGAGCATCCGACTTCGGCTCAGGTCGTGATCTCGCAGTCCATGAGTTCAAGCCCCGTGTCGGGCTCTGTGCTGACAGCTCAGAGCCTGGAGCCTATTTCAGGTTCTGTGTCTCCCTCTCTCTGACCCTCCCCCGTTCATGCTCTGTCTCTCTCTGTCTCAAAAATAAATAAACATTAAAAAAAATTTTTTTTAAATAAATTAAACCTTGGATTATGATTCACTAAGAGAAGTTTATTACTTCTAAGAAAGATTTTTAAGAATTTCCAATTCCTTTTACTTGTATAACCGTGGCGGGGTTGGGGGGGGTCCTTCAGATTTTAGATAATGGTAGTTATTTTTTTATTTTAGGTGCTACTCCAAATTAAAAAGTATTATTATATTTACCATTTTAATTGCAATAACCTGATGACTGCTTTTTCTACATTATCCACACATTTGAATAAGTTATATTAATATTCACATTACCTTTAAATATATATTCCCCCATGCCTTTATAACCAGTCTTGTCCCTGGTCTTACATTTAGTAATGCAGAACAGATGACTTCTATTTCAAACCTGTATCAATCAATAATCCAAGTATTTAAGCTAATCATAAGTGTTAAGTTTAATTCTATTTCAGTAACCTTTATTCCTTCCACTTTAATAACATGGTCAATTCTGAAATTTTCAAAAATTAGTACATACTTATTTAAGTATTAATCAATTACTTTAAACATTTACCCTTATTTACAATCACTATATATAATTGTTCTTAACAATATTATCAGACTTTTTATGGTCTAAGAAGGCATAGAAATTATGTCATGTTATTAATTGGTTAATGATTATGGTCAAACAGATGCAAACACAGCATTTCCTCCAAGAAGTTCTCTGTAACTATGTTGAAGAAGTCAGCTTTGAATGTTTTGAAAAATTTATAACTAACTCTACTTCATAAGCTTTTAGCTAATTTTTTTTTAAAGTTTATTTTTTGAGAGAGAGACAGACACATCATGAGTGGGGGAGGGGCAGAGAGAGCAGAAGACAGAATCCAAAGCAGGCTTTAGGCTCTGAGCTCCAAGCTCCAAACTGCCAGCACACAGCCTGACACTCACAGACCTCGAGACCATGACCTGAGCCAAAATCGGACCCTTGACCGAATGAGCCACCCAGATACCCCTAGCTAATTTTTAGAATCAACACTATTTGGGGACCCATTTCAGGATTACTTGAAGCACCTAAGAAATCACCCCAGAATGGCCTCTGGTCATGACTGCCTTCTACTGTAGAATTCTCCACTCTTAACCTTACCTCATTCCCGGAAAAAAGTAGGAACAGGGTTTATTTACACTATCTGAATCTAATATCCCCTAGGGAAAGTAAAACAAAAGGAAACAAATCAAAACAAAACACTTAAACCATAATCCTCTGTTTATGAGCCCAGACAATACTACTTACAGCAATCTATTAAAAAACTGTATTTTAAAAATAGTTCCTTTTTCAACTTTTGACCTATTAGGAGTAACAATGATGCCAACTGGAATTAATCAAACCTACTTAGAAAGAAGATATACAGATGGTAAATAAGCATATGAAAAGGTGCTCTTCATCATATGTCATTAAGGAATTACAAATCAAAACAACGTGGTACCACTACACACCTATTAGAATGGCCAAAATCCAAAATACCGACCATATCAAATGTTGGCAAAGATGTGGGGCAACAAGAAATCTCTCATTCACTGCTAGTGGGAATGCAAAGGCACAGCCATTTTAGAAGACAGTTTATTTATTTCATCTATTACAAAATGAAACATACTCTACATATGATCCCACAATCCTGCTCCTTGGTATTTACCTAGATGAGCTGAAAACATATGTCTACGCAAAAATCCACACCTGGATGTTTATAGCAGCTTTATTTATAATTGCCAGAACTTGGAAGCAACCAAGATGTCCTTCAGTAGATGAAGGGACAAATAACCTGTGGTACATCCAAACAATGGAAGTGTATTCAGCTGTTGGTTTGCAGCCCTCCTGGGAGCTTTCTGGGTACAACCTGAGACTGGCCCCTCTAGCCAGAGGGCAGGGAGAGAATGAGGAAAGAGGCAGGCCTCTCCAGGTTGGGAGGTGGGAGTTTTAATAAGAGAGGGAACTTACATACAAGGCTTGGGTGGCAGCAAGACAGAAGGATCCCTGTACCACTCCCCCCTACCCCCTCCCCCCCCGCTGAATGTTAAAAGTTCATATCTTTTTATAACTGGGTTCAGCCATGTACACTGTGCAGGTATTTTCAACACCACATCACTATCTCAACGCTCTGTCCTTGGAGCAGGCTCTGAGATCAATAAAGGCGAGAGGAACTCACATTTCTAGGACAGGGAAGGGGGTAAGGAAACTCTGATAACCACCTGCAGCTCATAGGTCAACTGGCAGTCATGCCTTTTTGATGACCTTCCCTAACATCAGCACTAAAAAGATATGAGCTATCAAGCCATGATAAGACATGGAGAAAATTAAAATGCATATTACTAAATGAAAGAAGGCAACCTGAAAATGCTATAGACTATATGATTCCAACTACATGAAATTCTGGAAAAGGCAAAACTATGGAGACAATAAAAAGATCAGTGGTTGCCAGGAGTTAGGGGGCAGGGAGGGATGAAAAGGTGGAGCACATAGGATTTTTAGAGAAGTGAAACTATTTTGTATGTGAATAATGTTGGATACATTTGTCCAAATCCATAGAATGTATAACGTCAAGAGTGAACCCTAATGAAAACAATAGACTTTGGGCAATAATGGCATGTCAATGTGCTTTTGTCAATTGTAACAAAAGTACCACTCTGGTAGGGGATGTTGATGGTAGAGGGAGACTGTACTAGCTGGGGGAGCAAGGGGGGTATGGGACCTTTCTATATCTTCCTTTAAATTTTGCTATAAACCTAAAAGTAAAGTCTATTTTTAAAACATTTTTCTTAAATTGTTCCTATTTCAACTTTCTACCTGCTAGAAGTAATAATAATACCAACTGGAATTAAGCAAAGTACTTAAAAATCTTTTACATCTAAACAATGCTTATGTTAAAGCAATTTTATTCATGTACCTGAGCTTTATTAATCACAGCTTTTAATGATTAACAAGACGTTTGTAAGACAGGAAGCCTAATCTCATCCTTCCTCTTTATTGCACATCTTTAGTACCTCACTTTAGTGGAATGCTTTTTCTAGTATAATTTTTAAACGATAAATTGTAAAATATATTAACCTTCAGAAAGTAGAGAAAATAATATGACAGCTGTATATCCACTACTAATTTAAACACAAATGTTAACATTTTGCCATATTTGTTGCATTAGCATTTTTAATTATTTTTTAATTATATATTTTTTAATGCTTATTTATTTTGGTGGAGAGGTAGAGGCAGAGAGAGAGGGGACAGAGAATCTGAAGTGGGCTCTGTGCTGATAGCAGAGAGCCCGATGTAGGGGGTCAAACTCACGAACCGTGAGATCATAGCTCAAGAACTGTGAGATCATGACCTGAGCCAAAGTTGGATGCTTAACCTACTGAGCCACCCAGGCACCCCTGCATTAGCTTTTTTTAAAGGCAAAGTATGATTACTTTTTTGATGGGTCCTATCGCATACTATCACCATGCATATCATCTCTACATTCTTTCTGTAATCAGTAAACTCATAAAAAACAAAAACAAAAACAAAAAAACAAAAAAAACCAGCAACCCTGTTGGAGAAGATCTTTCTTCTTGGTCCTGGCCCATTGTTCAGAGCAGTTTCTTCCTTCTCCCTCCTCCCCCTTCCCCCCTTTCTCCTCCTCCTCCTCCTCCTCCTTCTTCTTCTTCTTCTTCTTCTTCTTCTTCTTCTTCTTCTTCTTCTTCTTCTTCCTCTTCTTCTAGTAATCTCTACACCCAACGTGGGGCTCCAACTCATAACCCCAAGATCAAGAGTTGCATGCTCCAGCGACTGAGCTAGCCAGGCACCTTTCAACACCATAGACTTTTTCTTTAATTATATCAAATCCAATTAATTTCCTTTTTTAAAGTTAGCTCTCTACCCAACATGGGGCTTGAACTCACAACCCCATAATCAAGAGTCACATGCTCTACCTACTGACTGAACCAGCAGGGAGCCCTTCAAAGCAGTTTCTAAGCTGAGCTATGCATAGCTTTTTTTCAAGATCATACAACTTAAAACTGCCCTTAATTCCTCTTAAATAAAACATCATGACAATGAATTCATGACTAATTGGTTCATAGTCACACATAACAGTGTTTGCATCTTTTGTTTTATTTTGTTTTAAGCTAACCTTAATACACATATAGAAAAGCACATAAATTATAAGAGGACAGCTTGACATCACTCAGATCACGTGGGATCTTATTAAATGAGGGAGATGTTATAATCCAGCTATGTTCATAAAAACCTAAATAGAATCTAAGAACTTACAACATGTAATCTATAAATGCTATTTACTGAATGCTTGTGAGAGGTAAAATAAAATAAATCCTTATTTTGTGAAAATTAATGTGTAATGAAGATATGCCCATGGGCATAAATGCATATGAGTTAGTTAAATATAAACTAGAAATAGTTTATACTTAGAAGTAAGTATAAAATTGAGGCACCCAGGTATACCCAAGTATAAAATTGGGGCACCTGAGTGGCTCAGTCAGTTAAGCATCCGACTTCAGCTCAGGTCATGAGCTCACGGTTTGTGAGTTCAAACCCCACATTGGGCTCTCTGCTGTCAGTGCAGAGCCTGCTTGGGATCCTCTGTCCCCCTTTCTCTCTGCCCCTCTCAAAAATAAATAAATATTTAAAAAATGCAGAATCTCAATATTGGGGTGAAACCTCAGATTCTGCATTTAAAAAAAATGGGGCACCTGCATGACTCAGTCAGTTGAGTGTCTGACTCTTGATTTCAGCTCAGGTCATGTCCCCAGGGTCATGGGATTTGGCCCCTGCATAGGGCTCCATGCTGAGAGTGGAGCCTCTTAAGTTTCTCTCTCTCCCTCTGCCCCTTTCTCCTACTCTCATGCTCTCTCTCTCTCTCTCTCTCTCTCTCTCTCTCTCTCTCTCTCTCTCTCAAAAAAACAGAAGTAAGTAGAAAATTAAAACATTGTTTTGACATTTATGTAAATCACCTGATTTTATGCTTCACTGTGGACACGGAAGGCAAAAGCCCCCTGAGTTAATTTAGCTTATATTAAAGCTGGGCAAGGGAAATGCACAGATGGGCTTTCATAGGCTCATAAACATAGAGGGCAGGCCTGGCTTCATTGTCAGTTGTTCACCATTAGGACTGCGCCTGCAAACACCAGCACACCAATGCGAAGCGCATCTAGTTCACTGGTCACTGAGAGGCCGTAGCACCCAGAACACCATAAGGCAGCTCACCACACCGTGCTTGACCATGTCCCCAGGGAACCAGCAGTGAGTTTTAAAAAGAAAACAAACAGTAAATGAGAGTTTGACTAAGCTGTCATTAAAATGACCAATTTTATGGGGCGCTCGGTCGGTTAAGCATCCAACTTGAGCTCAGGTCATGATCTCACAGTCTGTGAGTTCAAGCCCTACATCTGGCTTTGTGCGGACAGCGCAGAGCCTGGAGCCTGCTTCAGATTCTGTCTCCCTCTCTCTCTCTGCCCCTCCCCTGCTCACGCTCTGTCTCTCTCTCTCTCAAGAATAAATAAACATTAAAAAAAAATGATCGATTTTATGCTAGCAATTGGGTTCCTGTAATTAAACTAAACCGATACTTCCTTGTGTAAAGCGTGTCTAAGATTTAAAAGTGAAGTTAAAATTGAACTACTGTGGATAGTTCCAGCTAAAATATAAAAGAAGATACTTCATTTTCTCCCTTTTTTTAGGGGAGAAGGGGGTGGATTTCAAACACTCAGAGAAGTTGAAAGCGCGGTGCAGTGAAAATCCTCATCCCTTCCACCCAGATCAAACAACTGCTAGCATTTTGCCTGCCACATTTGTGTGACCTCTGTTTCTCTCTCAATCTCTGCCTCTGCCTCTCTAGATAGAGGGGTAGATCAACTGATAGATCCAAAGACAGATAGGTAGATTGATCAGTACATCGATAGATAGATGTACAGTTACATAACATATGTTTATATTTTGCTATGTCATTTGAAAGAAAGTCGTAGACATTATGGCAGGATGACAGGTCAACCCTAAATATTCCAAGATGAGTCTTCTAAGAATAAAGACAATCTTCTAAATAACTACAAGTACTTTTATCACACCTGAAAAACTAGAAATCATTCCATAATGGCATCTCTATACAATCCATATTCAAATTTCCAAATTGTCCCAAGAATATTTTTATAGCTTTTGTTGCCTTGTACTTACTTGTCACGTGTTCTTTGATCTCTTTCAACCCAGCAGCTCTCCCACCCCTTTTTTTTTTTTGCCTCAGCGGCCTTGACCTTTTGATGAGTCCAGGACAATTGTCTTGTGGAATGTTCCATAGTCAGGATTTGCCTGGATTTGTCTAATTGACTTCTGGATGTTTTTTAACCTTTCCCCCTCCCCTGTACTTCCTGTGAACTGGAAGTTAGGCTCACAGCCTTGATTAGACTCAGCATGAATATTCTAGGCAATACTTTGTGTTGATTTTGTGTGCTTTTTGCATTATGTTAGGAGACACATACCCAGATTGTCACACAATTTGTGAGGCTGATTTTGATCACTTGATTAAAGTGGTGGTCACCAGGGATGCCTGGGTCAGTTAAGTTTCCAACTTTGGCTCAGGTCATGATCTTGTGGTTCTTGAGTTCAAGCCCCACATCAGGCCTGGAGCCTGCTTCAGATTCCGTGTCTCCCTCTCTCTCCGCCCCTCCCCCACTCTCACTCTGTCTCTCTCTTTCTCAAAAATAAATAAACATTAAAAAAATAATAAGAGAAAAAAAAAAGAATAAAATGGTAATCACCAGGGGCGCCTGGCTGACTCAGTCTGTAGAGCACGTGGTTCTTGATCTTGGGGTTGTAAGTTCACACCCCACATTGGGTGTAGAGATTACTTAAAGAAAATAAAATCTTTTAAGAAAAACAAAGTGGTGACCACCAGATCTCTCCATAATAAAGCTAAATTTTCTCTTTGCAATTCATAACTATTCTGGGGATGGGATTTTGGGATGATGAAAGTATTCTGTTCATTAATAATCTTCCACCTAATGGTTTCAGAGTCTATTGATGATCATTGACTGAATAAATTATTACATTTGGGGGTATAAATTGGTGATTTAAGAAAATGACTTTAGTATTAGAGAATACATAACCCAAGGCCCTGATTAGAATTAGATACTTTACCATGCTTTATCCTAAACTAACACAAAGCATTTTTTGCTAAAGAACTGCTAGTAATGGCTTAAAACTCAAATAATGTGTGCTTCTTATAGGTCTCTGAGAGTCTGTTCTGTAACTCATAGTGTCCTTCACCTCAGCTTTTCTTACCCCTATATCAGCAAAGCCTTTGTTCAGTAGAAGAGTAAGCAGGCTGTACTTACGCAGAGTCATAAAACCAGCAGGAAAAGGTGCAGCATTTGGGTTAAGTCCCCTCGGTTTTTTGGGAAGGAGGTCAACTATAAAATTAATGTGTTCTTTAAAAATCAAATGCTACTGCGGCACCTGAGTGGATCAGTTGGGTAAGCATCGACTCTTGATTTCAGCTCAGGTCATTAACTCCGGGGTCATGGGATCGAGCCCCACATCAGGCTGTGCACTGAATGTGGAGCCTGCTTAAGATTCTCTCTCTTTCCCTCTGCCCCTCTCCTCCACTGGTGCTCTCTCTCTCTCTCTCTCCAATATTAAAAACTAAAAAAAGAATAAATAAACTACATTCTCTAGAGCACAGTACTTATGAAAGTCTCCATGGTTAAACAGCCCAAAGGAGGATATAATAATTAATAAAAACTGTATAAAGCACTCACACACCACTTCACTCTGTCCTCAATGAAAAATGTATAATTTATAATATCATGTATTTGATTGGGACTTGGAGAGGAGTTGAGTCAGAGCATGGTAAGCAGACTGAAAAGTACCTTTAAATGAATCCAATTGTGAGCTCAATCCAAAAACCTTATTTATCTAGGGGACCCCTAATTACTCTGAACTCACCCTAGTCCTCTCCTAAGTCGAATTAAAGTGTGCTTAACACTTCCTCGAACATTCATGTTTGCTTATACAAATGAAAAAATCAAGGATTTTAAGAAAGAGCTGTAAGAAAATGATAAGCAAAGGGATTGTGAAAGTTAGCAAAAGCTAAAACTTACATCTTCGGCATAAAACATTAACCAGAACCATACACCCCAAATCTCACCGGTTTGAAATCCCGTAACTAAATGAACAACTCATTAACAATTAATACAGTGAAGTCATCTATGTCGCAATATAGTGAGAGGGGTTATTAGTAAGGGGGAGAGGCCAACTCTGCCTGGAGATAGTCAACTGTCCAAAATGGTATTCAGGTTAAACTTTAAATGCACTTTCAGCAATAATAACCTCAAGTCTAAATTGATAGATAAAGAAGGTATAGGTCTTTTGAAATAGGAAATATTATTTTTAAATAAATAAAACTGCCCCAAACTCCTGGTAGAGCTAATAGCAGGCATCGATGAAGTGGCTTAATTCTGATAATCAACCAGCCCTCTTTAACAAACTACTGGACACATTTGTAGAAGAAATAATACCAGGGGTACCTGGGTGGCTCAGGCAGTTAAGCATTTGACTTCAGCTCAGGCAGTGAACTCATGGTTCATGGGTTTGAGCCCTGCATCCAGCTCTCTGCTGTCAGCACAGAGCTTTCTTAGGATCCTCTCTCTGCCCCCCCCTTCTCTCTGCCCCTCCCCTGCTTGTGTTCTCTCTGTCTCTCTCAAAATAAAGAAATAAACTTAAAAAAATTTTTTAAAGAAGAAATAATACTTATATAAGTTAGAAATAAGAAAATCGGATTTTTAAGCAACCTTCATTTAAAGGAGTGGGATAGAGACATGTGGGGGGCTCAGTTGGTTGAGTGTCTGACTCTTGATTTCAGCTCAGGTGATTATCTTCAAATTTGTGGGTTTGAGCCCCACATGGGGACACAGCCTGCTTGGGATTCTCTCTCTCCCTCTCTCTCTGCCCCTCCCCTGATCATGCTCTCTCATTCTCAAAGTAAATAAATAAACATTTAAAAAACCCACAAAACTTTAAAGGAGAAGTAGAAGAATAGAAGGCTGGAAAGGTGAGGTGGGGAGCAGGCAGGGGGAGTGGGGGGCTTGAGTTGTAAAGAGTTTGCACATTATTCCATAGGTAGCAGGGAGACAGTGAATGTTCTGGAGCATGGTGACAATCTGAAGAAGGCATCATTGGGAGATGAGTGGGAACTACTGTCTGAGGAAATGATAACAACTAATTTGGGGCATCCTACATGTGCCAGGCTCTCTGCAGGCCGGGTGCATGTTCTTTCTCTGAGCCTCACAGCTATTCTGTAAAGTGAACATCGTCCCTGTTTTACAAATGAGGAACAAGCTCAGAGAGCATGTATCTCACCAAAGGCTGCACTACTGGCAAATTGTGAAACTAAGTTTGAAACAAGCGTGTTGACTTTGAGATTGATATTCTTTCCTCTACCCCAGGCAATGGCCATGAAGAGACCCCACATTTTGTGCATAGAAGCCCGCCAGCTGAGTAGAGGCCCAAGGGCCATAGGATTTCTGCTGTCTTTCCAGGGACAGTGCTGTGACTAGAGGATTCTCTTCCTCCTGTCCAGCCTTTGTCACTTTATTAGCTGTGTGACATTGGAAAAGTCACCTCACTTTTCACTCTAAACCTTTAAAGGCTTGGCAAAGGAATGAAGAAACAGAACACAGGATATCCGTAGCTATGTAAGATGGGAATTTCAGAGGTGTGGTATTTGGCTCTGCCCCTCAAATGTGTCACTTAAAAATTTTTCTACTCTCACTTCCTTCTTACCTAGCCACTTATCACTGCCACCAGAAGCAGGGAGGGGGCAGATACATACAAGGGAAAAAATCATGAAGGGGGACAAATTTGTGGGGGTTAATATGTCTTCTGGACTCAGAGGACTCAGACTATAGCTGGATTCCGAATATACAAAGAATATTGCTTTTGAGGTCAAAGTATGGGTGAGAGACCATTTTTAGGTACAGTGGCAAAATCAAGTACTGTTGTTTCTTAAACTCAACTACACATATGAACAACCTGGGGATCTCATTAGACTAAAGATTCTGATTTAGTAGGTCTGGGGAGGGGCCTGGGACCCTCCCAGCTGGTGTCCATGCTTCTTGGGGTAGCAAGAAGCCAGACTTCCATAAAGGACAACCCTCTGCAAAATGGCTTCAGAAGGTCTTGGTGTGGAGCAAGCGTGAAAAATTAAATAAAAGACATTTGTAGAAATGAAATACAAATATTTATTTTGTTGCTTGGCATGTATCGTAGGGAAAAAGGGATCTGTTCTGCTGAATTACCTTAACTTTCAGAGGGTGGAATCAAAGAACCAAAATGTTCAGCAACTAAGCAACCAAGTAAACGGCAGGAGCAGGAGACTAGCCAGAGATGATGCCTCAGCAGGAATCTCTGGAATCCCTCTCACTTCATGACCTCAGGAGCTGAAGAGCCTTTGGAGCTGCGTCCCTACCAGGGCTCAGACACTCTGCATGAAGGCACTCCCTTCTCCCCCCAGGGACCCAGGCTTTCCTTGGCTCCCAGCCAGCCTTCAGTGCCAGGAGGAACCTGCTGCAGTCCCTGCCTGTCGGGATGACTGGCCAACGACTCCCCTTCTCGAGATCCATTTTATTTTCCACACCCAAGAGATTTCCTCCACCACCTAGGGTTTAACTTTTTTCCCATAAAGTCCTGTCCCACTCTGAGACATCAAGTGGCATTCTCTAAACCCTTCCTTCAGGCAGGGGGAGGCCCCCGGCTGGGAAGCAAGGGAGGAAAGGCTCCAGCGTGCTTGGGTCCCCCCAAGGGGCAGCGTGTGGAGACAGCCAAGAGTGTGGCACCAAATCGATCTGGGTTTGAATCCTGACTCTGCTGCTTCAGGGGAGCAGTGAACTTGGGACAAATGTTCCTATCACAAATTAATAAGTAATACTGGATTATTAATAATTAATAATACCGGGCTGATAATATAATACAGACCTCACTGTATTTTGTGAGGATGAAACGAAATCATTTATGTAAACTATCTAGAAGGGCAGTTGAAAGAAGCTTCCCACACGTTTGCTCCTCTTCTACCTCTGCCCTGAAGACAGAGACCAAAGTCCCCAGTGTGGCTCCGGAGCCTCTCCGAGCTGGCCCCAACTCCTTCTTTAGCCTCATCTCTGGCTCCCCATTTCCCCCCAGTCACACTAATTGGTTGTGGCTGCCTAAACTCTTTGCTTTACTGTGTGCTTCCCTTTCCACCAACGCTGCCCCTCGCCCCAGCCCATATGGCAAACCCATACTCCTCCTGTGCAACGCCTCTTTCACGAGGTCTTGTTCAACGCTGATGTCTCCTCAGTGAAAGTGACAACTCCCTCCTGTGAGCCACGCTGTACCAGGGGCTTCCTTCTATCCTGTACAACGTTGTTTTTGTCCAGCCATCGGCAGACCACAGCCCTCAGGCCAAATCCAGCCCACCGCCTGATTTTGTAAATAAAGTCTTACCAGAACACAGCTAACTCTGTGCTTACCTATTGTCTCTGGCTGCTCTCATGCTGTAGTGACAACATTGTGTATTATGACAGAGATTGTTTGGCCTGTAATGCCTACAGTATTTACCACCTGGCCCTTTACAGAAAAATTCTGCCAACTTCTCTAGCATACCATAAAATGATAATGGCATAGTATAGTTAGGGGCGCTGACCTCCCGTGCAACTGAAAATCTGAGCATAACTTTTGACTTCCCAAAAATGTAACACCCAATAGCCTACTGCTGACTAGAAGCGTTACCCATAACATGACGGTTGATTAACATATATCTTGCATGCTATATTATCACATGCTGTGTTCTTACAATAGAGTAAGCTAGAAAAAAAATGTTGTAAAGAAAGTCAGAAGATTGGGCGTCTGGCTGGTCTGTCGGTGGAGCATGCGACTCTTGATCTCAGGGTTGTGAGTTTGAGCCCCATGTTGGGTGTGGAGATTACTTAAAAATTGGGGAGCCTGGGTGGCTCAGTCGGTTGAGGGCCCAACTTCAGCTCGGGTCATGATCTCAAGGTTTGTGGGCTTGAGTCGCATGTCAGGCTCTGTGTTGACAGCTCAAAGCCTGGAGCCTGCTTCAGATTCTGTGTCTCCCTTTCTCTGTACCCCTCCCTGACTAGTGCTCTGTCTCTCTCTCTTGCTGTCTCTCAACAATAAACATTTAAAAATGTTTTTAATTAAAAAAACATTTAAAACATTGTTCAATACATAAATAAGTAAATTGTAAGAAGGAGAAAATACGTTTACAGTCCTGTACTGTTATTTATCAAAACAAAAAAACAAAAATCCCGAGTCTAAGTAGACCCACACAGTTCAAACCAGTGTTGTGCAAGAGTCAACCATACAAACTCGTCTCCTGTCCCTAGATGGTAGCTCCCTGACGGCAGAGTGAGTGTCACTTGCCTCTATAACCCCAGCATGCAGCACACCGCCTGGCACAGAGCAAAGAATCCAGTAAATGTTCGAGAGGTGAAAGACTGAACACTTAAAATAATGAATGCACAGGGATGCCTGGGTGGCTCAGTCGGTTAAGCGTCCAACTCGATTTCGGCTCAGGTCATGATCTCGCGATTCATGGGTTCGGGCCCCGCATTGGGCTCTGTGCTGACAGCTCAGAATCTGGAGCCTGCTTTGGATTCTGTGTTTCCCTCTCTCTCCGTTCCTTCCCTGCTCATGCTTTGTCTCTATCTGTCTCTCAAAAATAAATAAATGTTAAAAAAAAAAAAAAAAAAAAAAGAATGCACAGGCCTTCTTCTGTCTTCCTGATCCCTAGGTTTAGTGAGGACCCACTGCATGGCTTGAATTTAGAGGCACAGGGCTTGTTTGATTGACCTGAGGTTTCCTGGATTCAGTATGTATATCAGAATGAAATGATGAAATAAAATAGCTTTGTTTATCTGGATCACGGAAAGCTCAAGCACATAAAAGAGATTCACTCTCTGCAAAGTGCTCCTGAAGATAGCTCCTAGGATACCCCAGAAGTGTAAAACAGACTCTACAGACAGAAGGACAAGAGGGTGACCAGCACTTGTGGGCACCTTCTCCTGTCTCTTCTGTTTGAGGAAGAGTTATATCATCAGATTTTATAAAGAGAGAAAGCAAATGATCAAATCAGTTGGTCATGAAGTGATAGTGGTTTCATGTATTAAATTGGGGCTTTTTCTACCTATTTTTGTGGAGGCTCATAACTGAGCCTTTGCTCAGATAGACAGCAGCTCTTAGCCTGTGGCCATATTTAACTTCATCTAATTTCATTTCTTTGGGGCAGTGAGGTTTAGTTCATGGTGTTCTGGAGAGAGGGGCTGGGTCGAGGCAACTGGCATCCCTGTTCTACCTCCAACTGGTTGAGCACCGACGGTCTCAAGTGGTAGTATGTTGTGCCTACTGTTTTAGTCTTCTCCCACCCCATTCTGCTTCTTCTGGTTACAGACCCCACTCCCTGAGCAGACACAGACATAGGACCCAGGCTGAGCCAGTCCCCAGAATCTTTCTTAGGTAATGGATTGTAAGAATTTGAGTTAGCTGTCACATCTGTGTCCCCTGGAGCTGGCCCGAGAGGAGCTGTCATGCAGAGAGAGGAGAGATGGTGAGCAAAAACCCAGGGTGTGTTGTCCATCAAGCCCGCTTACTGGTTGCCCCTGCTGGTAAATTCCCTGTGCTGCTCAAGATAGCTCAGGGGAACCAGACCTCACCAGCACATGGCAGAGTCCTGGCCTTCCCACAGCCTGCCAGGCATCTGTCTACCGTAGGCGCAAAGTGCTTGGTGCTTGCTGCCTTTTCAGTGGCCTTTCCCTTCTCTCTGGGAGGGTCTCAACTGGGAGCTCCTGCCTTCACTGGGCTGTGTTGCACTGTGGTTGCACAGGCAGATTCTGGAGTCAGGCTGGATTAAATCCTGGTTCTGTTGCTTACTAGTTGTATAACATTGGACAAGAGACTGCAGCTCTCAGTGCTTCGGTTTTCTTGTCTGCAAAATGGGGGCAATTCAGCACCAATCTCACAGAATTAAATACCTGTGAAGTGCCTGGAGATGGAAAGTGTTATATAAGAGGTAGTGATTAATATTCTCCATAGTAACCTGATCCTCCTTTTGCAAAAAATATTTTTTAATGTTTATTTACTTTTGAGAGAGGGAGACAGACACACAGAAAGACAGAGACTCCAAAGCAGGCAGAGATAGCAGAGAGCCCGACACGGGGCTTGAACTCACAAACCACGAAATCATGACCTGAGCTGAAGTCGACGCTTTAACTGACTGAGCCACCCAGGCAGCCCCCGATCCTCCTTTTAATAAACCTGTAAAAATAGTTTTTAAAGTTATGGTCAGATCAAGGGAGCCAGAGGTGGCAAAATGTTTGAAACTTTGAAAACAGGAACGTCAGTAGTCACTCTGTGGGGTCTAGCAAGCAGCAGGACCCCAGAGGCAGCCTTTCCTCATCACATCATCAAGCGGGGACACAA
Organism: Panthera onca; assembly: GCF_046562875.1. NCBI lineage: Eukaryota > Metazoa > Chordata > Mammalia > Carnivora > Felidae > Panthera > Panthera onca. Next base: position 164,287,598 of record NC_138342.1, on the reverse strand, counting down.
CAGGTCATACAGAATCACAGAGCTATGCAGAATGTGCAGAATGGCAGAGTCACGCCATGGTCTAAAACCACTGGAACATAAAAATGCAGGTTCCTGGGTTTCTGAAGCGTCCTCTCCAGCGAGGTGTGCTGATGTGTGCTGTTGGGGGTCATGAGCCCTTGCTGCCTCTACCACAGCTGAGAAAAGTTAGACCATCGACTGATACATGGTCTCCCTTCAGCATGGAGGGCGTGAGTACGTTAGTAAACAATTGTGTTTAACTTTTTGTCCAGCTCCCAGCCGGATAGAACCACTTCAGATGTATTTTTGCTTATAGTTTCACCTTGAATTATTTATATGAACTCAGCATTCAGGCATCATTTCCTGTTTAGGACAAGCAGAGTGCTTAAAGGAAATGGTGCCAGGTGGCCTTTCTAATCCTCTGCTCCCTGTACTGTTGCCCCCCAGGACAGACAACCCCACCTACATAGCTACCAGGGTGACAGGGTTGCCTGAAGCGGGTCCCATGCAGCTGGGTTGGCAGGTGGAGTGTGCAAAGGTAGCTGAACTTCCTTCCCCACCTTCCCTGCCCCCTATCATCCTTTTTGGTCTGTACCCTTTATGAAAGTACTTCGTAGGGAATAATAATTTGACTTATTGGGGCACCTGGCTGATTGAATTGGTAGAGCATGCAGCTCTTGATCTCGGGGTCATGAGTTCAAGTCACATGTTGACCATAGAGCTTACTTAAGAAAAAAAAATTGACTTGTGTTTACATAACAATGTCTCACCAATTATCATTTGATCTTCCAAAAATTCTCTAAAAAGTAGGCAGTGTTGGATTTCATTCCCATTTTACAGATGAGGAAACTGGCTCTGAGAACTTAGGTGCTTGTCCTCTGCACCGTGTTGGTGCTATTACAGGCTGTCCGAGCCGTTGGGCGGGTATGTTCCAGATGTGAGCCCGTTCATCCCACTCATTTCCTGTTGTCTCGCTCAGCTAGAGAGCAGCTTCCCCGGCCTGGCCCCAAGGCAGCAGGCAGACAGAACACAGCATCCTCTGGCTCCCACATTCTGGCTGCTCGCTGAGTACAGGCCAGGAGGAGCCTCACCACCACGGTGAGGCTTGTGCTCAATGGGAGGTCACATCTTCAGGGACAACTTTAATGACTCTGGCAAGGGCATGGCTTTGGCTTCTCTAGGGATGGAAAAAGAGTGATCTGTCCCAGGCTCAACAGGGCGGAGGCAGGTGGGAAGGGCAAAGCGCCCCTGCGGTGCTTCTGGGTGTTGATGCCCTCCCCCTGACCAGGAGGCTGTGGCGGGTTCAGATCAGTGGTTTCCCGGGGGTACCCGAGTAGGGGTTGGGATCTGAGATACCCAGGGGAGATGTGGAGCAGTCATACCCATTAGTGAGGGAGACAAGCAGGAGGAAATGGAACAGGCAGTCTCAGGGACATTCTGTGGAGACAAGAGCCTGCTAGAAGGCTCTGCCTCGAGGACATGAAGAGCTTAGGGGTGGTGTGTGTGCTACAGGAAGCCACTTGGCATTCAAACCTACCACAACAGGATCCCTCTGGCCAACATGCCATGAGAGCCTGTTTCTGATGTGGCGTGGGTTCTCCTGGTTGCAGGACAGACTAAAACATCAACAAACTCAGTGGTCACTTGAGTTGCCTCCTATGGGAGGCTGATGTTGGGTTCCCTATTTGGCCACTGACAGACAGGTGACTGAAAGGATGACAGCAGCTCTGCTGCATGGGGTCAGGGCTGGAGTTCTGGTTTTATGTTGGTTGAACTTGTTGGGCTCCTTCATTATGAGTGAGCAGTTCTGTGGCCAGAGGGAAGTCCTCTCTGGGCTCAGTTTCTTGCCCTGTGAATTGGGTAGAACACCTTCTCTGTCCCTCTCATAGGATATCGCATTTGTGAAGAAAAGATGTGAGGGATATATGAAAGAGCTTCGTAAAGGACCAAGCACTATGAAAAATCAGTTATTAGCCACAGCCACATGGCTGGTCAAGGCAGGCTCACTTGGAAGATTCTGGCTTCTCCTTGTTTGAAGTATCCGTCCTCTCTCTATCTTCTCTCCAGATAGACACCATCCATGGGTACCATAGCTGTGCCATGGTGACAAGGAGGGCCGCGTGATCGACATCACTCTTCAGAAATATTTCTACTTTCCTTTATGACTCAGATTGCCTTTCACTTCCCCAATGACTGCCTTCCTTCTCAGTTTCGTGTTACCTGCCCCCATAGCCTTGCGGTTGCCCACCTCCTGGTCCTCGGATCCCCACTGCTCTTCAGCACCAGCACCCTACTCCCTGTCCCTGACCCTCCTTGCCGTCACCAGCCTGGACATAGGGACCATTATGTGCTAGAAATTCTCATGCTAGAAAATTTTATTCTGAATCCAAGGTTCGGACGTTGGCTGTCTCTCCTGAGAGGCTCACCTACTTCTTTGGTTTCAAATATGATTTCAGAGCAATTGCTTCTCAAATCTTTAGCTACAACCTCTCCTATGCTGTTAACGCTTTGGGGAGCGTGTTTTGTTATAAGTCAGCATCACAGTGTTTTGTAACCTGATGTAGCTCTTCACATTCTAAGGTAATTTCTCTATTAGCCCCAAAATAGCAACTTGACTTGAGACGAGTGGGTCTGTGGCCTTGACCTGTTACAATTGTGATGATCACGTCAGGTAAGTAAGTAGGGTTCACAAAAACTTTTTTTAAAATTGGAGATCTTCAAATCAAGAAGAGCTTGTTCAGTGCTCTGAGTTCTGGCAACTTCTCTCAATTTCTTTTTTTTTTAAATGTTTTATTTGAGAGAGAGAGAGAGAGAGAGGGCATGCAAGTGGGGGAGAGGGGCAGAGGGACAGAGACAGAGAATCCCAAGCAGTCTCTGTGTTAAGCTCAGAGCCCAACATCAGGGTCAGCCTGGGATCATGACCTGAGCTAAAATTAAGAGCCAGATGCTCAGCAGACTGAGCCAGCCAGGTGCCCCTCCCTTAATTTCTAATAAAAGCTGTGGACAGAGCCACCCCACCCCTGAACCAACACAGTGAGATAGGACGAGTGACATTTGGAATGTGATTACAGCTATCAATCTGAAATCAAACAGGAAACCCTGTGCCCCATAGATAAAGGAAGGATAGGGAAAAATTTTTGGTCTCAGAGTGGCTCAGACTGGTGCAAACCCCTCACGGGGAAAAAAAAAAAAAAAAAGTACATTTCAGTCAGGAAGAGTTAAAAGGGCATCTCGTAAAATATGCATCATTTCCCCGGGGTGGAGTTTGGAGGAGCAGGGAACTGTGAAAGGCTACATCAGAACTGTATTCACTGGGCAAAAATGCTTGACTTAGGAAGAAGGGCCACCAGAGCACAGTCCAGTGATGCCGCAGTGGGAAGGTGGATCCAGTGTAAACAGTATGTTCCTGTCGCCCCGAACACGTGCCAATCCCCAGCTGGTGACCAGAACTGATGCAGAACCTACCTTGCGCAAGTCAGCACACCTCCCGGATCAGCGATGATGCAGAAGTGAAGAGGTCTTGGTGGCTGTCTCCAAGGAGCCTGTCCAAGGACCCGGCAAGGACCTAACTAACACTTTGGGGTCAGCACGAGGTCAGAACTGATTGAGTGTTCTGTGCGCATTTGGTTTTGGTTATTGCTGCTGTCGCTGTTTTAAAACAAAAAGAAATGACCAGAAAGGCTGAAAGGAGACAAATCAAATACTTGAAGGAGGCTACCAGGTTTGGTGGCATCAGATACAGTAGGACAAGGACATAGGACGCGGAGGAAACCAGCGTTCCGTCACTGACCTGGCCGCACCCACACTGTGACCCGGGGCAGTCACTTCTCAGTGTCCTCAAGTACAAAGGGATTAGAACAGCCTGATTCACCTAAATGTAACTGAGCACAGACACCTTTGAAATCATAGGATGTTGATAGACTACTTAATAGATATTGATTAAGTAAGATATGCCTACATATAAACAAATGGCAGGGGATGGTGTCACAAACCAACTGATCTCTGCAAAATAAGCCCCATGAAAACTAGATTCTTATGTATACATAAATGTAATATTAATACAACTTTATAATATCGGAAATGCCTGTATTTTGCATGTTCAAGTAAATCTTTTTTAAATTAATAAACATTATTTTTTAGAGAAGTTTTAGGTTTACAGAAAAATTGAGCGGGAAGTATGGAATTTCCCCATATACCCCTCTCTTCCCCACCCCCCAGTTTCCCCCATCATGAATTTGTGTTTAGTGCGGTAAAATTGTTTTTCACAGAAAAAAGATTATTAGCATTGACTTTTTTTTCACGAGTGTGACACTAATATTGCTTAGAAGACAGTTTGAGAAAATTTGAGGTGGATGCTCTTTAAGGTCCCTTTTGGCATCTCCAAACAGAGTGAGAAGTTTTCTCCCACAAAGGGCTTTCCAGTTGACCAGAGACATGGGAACGGCACAGAGCTGCAAAATACGTTTACAAGACGGTTTATTAACTCGCCAGTGGTATGTCATCTGCCTGAAAGTGTTTTCTTTCCTGTGTTATCCTATTTGGGCCAAATAATAATCCTGTGGGTTTATTGCTCTCATCTGAAGCACAAGGAAGCTAACAGCACAAAGCAAACTGGCCCAGAGTCCTCCAACGAATTTCGAATTTCGGGGAAAAAAGACAAACTTCCTGATTTAGAGCCTCAGGCTCTCTCCAGCAGCCTCTAGGCTCGCCAGGGAGTGAGCACAGGTGGACAAGGTTGTGTTTACCCATTCTAAAAGATTGAAACCATAGGTCAGGCCTCAGAGGTCAAAGGGGTAGCTTAGAACCAAGGACAGGAAGTTGTTTTAGAGAATCGGGAGGGAGAAACTCGATTCCCTCCAAGAAGGAGTTGATTGAAAGTGAGATGTATTCAAGAAGAGTTTGAATAAACGCATGGATACTTTTATAACAGGTTAAGGAAAATTTCTAATCTTCCAACACATTGTCATAGACAAGCCTGCCCTTCTGGTGCCTGTGTCAGAGAGAAACTGCTGGACATACTCACACAAGCCTGGATCTGCAGTGGAGTCAGTAAGTCTCTTTTTATGAAAACAATTTAAAAGTATTGCAAAAGCAATTGAAAAAAATTTCACCAAAAAGTACAGCACTCCAACACCTGATTTCCTCTTCCAATCTTGTGTAACACACATGTGGTGCTTACACATATACATATTTGTTTTCTATGTCTTTTGGGTAAGGTAATTTATGATCAGTTTTGATATTTTATATAATTATATTATCAATCATCATAATGACTATGTAATATTGCATTATACTAACATGCTTTATAATACTATCCCCCTATTTTTGGACATATGTTATTTTCAGGTTTTAGACAGCCAAAATAATGTTTTACACCTGTGTTTTCTTGTATGGCAATTAAAAAAATTCATTTCATTGCTCTAAATACAGCTGACTCTTGAACAACACATTAAAAAGGTTTTTTTTTTTAATGTTTATTCATTTTTTGAGAGAGAGAGATGGAGACAGAGTGCGATTGGGGCGGTGGGGGGTGGGGGCACGGGCAGAGAGAGATGGGAACACAGAATCTGAAGCAGCTCCAGGTTCTGACCTATCAGCACAGAGTTGGACACAGGGCTCAGACCCATGAACCTTGAGATCATGAACTGAGCCGAAGTTGGGTGCTTAACTGACTGAGCCACCCAGGCGCCCCTTGAACAACACATTTCTGAACTGCATGAGTCCACTTATATGTGGATTTTTTTTTATAAATACAGTACTGTAAATGTTTTTTCTCTTCCTTATGATTTTCTTAATAACATTTCTTTAGCTTACTTTATTGTACAAATACAGTATATAATACATATAACACGCACCATATGTGTTAATCAACTGTCTATGTTATCCATAAGGCTTTCAGTCAGCCGTAGGCTATTAGTAGTTAAGTTTGGTGGGGGGAGGGGGGAGAGTCAAAAAGTATACACAGATTTTCAACAGCGTGGGGATTGGCACCCCTATTCAGAAGTAAAATTACTTCTCGAACAGAATAACCTAGTTTTTACCTTTTTATTTTGAAGTAATTTCAAACTTACAGAAGAGTTGCCAACACAGTACAAAGAACTCCTGTACCGCCTGGTGAACGATTCTTAACAAAAGCAGCCACATTTAAGGGGACTTCCCAGGTATTCAGCCTGACCATGTGATGTTTTGCGGTGTCTGTGTGGAATTCAGGCTCCTGATACAGCTGAGCGATATGAGAGTCTCTAGTTGAGATGAAGGCCTCAACCATGAGTGCCACCTAACATCCATTATGGTATTTAGCCCACTCCCTACAAAGTCCGACACCTAACAGAACCAAACCTCCTTCGACTGCACAACATCTCTGTCTTCTGGCCCCAGACCATCTCGTCCTCTGGCTCTTGTCCATCCCTCTCTTCTTGGAGTTTCCACAGATACCACGTCATTTCTTAGTCAGCCGATTGGGGTCCCGGTGGGGTCCTTGTTCTCCTAGGCCATCCCTGTGCCCACTCCAGCGATAAGGGGTCCCTGCTGGTGACTCACCCATTCTGCAGGGGAGGGTGCCACACTGCAGAAATAGCACCAGGCTGGGAAAGCGCTCTATGAATACTTCCTTCCAGCTTCTCTGTGCCCACTGTGTCTCCATGTTATCTGGGACTGCATTTTATTCTCTTCCTTGGAAGCAGAGGGTTTTGATACAATTTTCCCAGGAAGTGATTTCACCAAGAGTTTTCTTTACTGCCCGCCGCCCTGCTCCCTACAAGTCTGCAGCAGTCCTTTCATTAAAATCAAAGCCCTCCTTGTTGCTGTATCAGCTTCCCTACACCCACCTCCTCCTTAGGCTTCCCGAGAGTCTGTGAAAAGGAAAACAATCTCATATTTAATAGGAACACAAAGGCCCCTGTTCCTAGGTTATTAGCAGGGTATTATCAGGTCTAAGTCATTTGGGTATATTTCAGCAAAGCTCAGGGGCACCTGTTGGTGACCAGAAACCCTCTCCTCTCAATTTCCTGCTCTTGGTCTACCCCTCCCTCCCTCAAGACCCCAGGTCTGCAGCACCCTGGGGGCCAAGAGACAACTCCTCCCACCAGAGACTACCTTGAAGATTGTAATTAAATTTGCATTTTAACTGGGGGCTAAAAATCTAAGAGAATGCATTTCTAAAGGTGGAATTGTAGGTGTCCTGATGTGTGGTGGGAAAGGACTCTCCCTCCCCACTGCCAGATCACACCCTGGTATATAGATCCTGGTATATAGATCCTGGCACATATATCCTGCCCCACCGCTCAGGCTTAAGGACCCAATACCCAGACCGCAAACTGTATGTGAGCTAAGGATTTAAATGTAATCATTTGGGAGCAAATCATCCTCTACAGGAGTTCAGATTAAAGATTCTTTATACCACCCCTCCATCCCTGCTGAACCAAAATGCCAGAAAAAGCCTCCGATCCTTATCATGGCTTCCCATGTTACAGGGAAGTAGACACGTCTCCATGGGACAGGGCCACGCTTTGCTACAGCTTAGCTGATGTCCTAGCTCCATTCCTTTGCAGCTAACCTGGCCCTCGTATTTCCCCTTTCCTATAATGGTCATTGGCAGAGCTACGGCCTGACAGAAATATGGAAAAACAGCTTGACTTTGAGCACAACTGCCTTATTTTCCAACCTCAAAATCAGCTCTCATCGCTTGACAAATGTGAGCACATTTAGGATCGGAATATATGCAATCTGGCCTCTCCCAGAAGAACTGGTCATCCTTCAATTTCCTCTGCCAACCTCAGCCTTCTGGTCCCTCTCCTGGCATCCCTCTTCCTTCTCTTTCTTTCACACTGCCTTGTCTAGCCAGATACCAGCCAATAATACAGATACTACGCATCGAGCCCTGTGCCGTGCCAGGGATCTTATATACACTGTCGCTCTCTAATCTGCGCACGTGACCTCTGATGGGAGAGCTCAGCGTAATTGCAAACCCTGACTGAGGTCACATCCCTCATTACTGGTACAACTGATTCAAGCCTAAGCGTTTCCCTTACACCTGCTGCTTTTCTTTATCAGTCATCTGCAGGTGTTAACAAGTCAAACAGGCTGTCTATTTCCAGGAGCATTCACATTTAAGAGCAAACTCCAGAACATGGGAAAGCTTCCCTTCGTTTAAGAGATGGATGGCTAGTGATAGAATTTCAAGGCAAGGCTGTGCAGAAAAAGCGTTTAGACAGAGCATTGGCTCAGGCCCACCCCACCCCCCAGCCCCTGCCTTTATTCCACAGCCCCACTCAGGGAATGCTGGAGCTGAAAAGACCTCAGCCATCTCTTTGCAGAGAAGAGAAATGAGTGGCAGGACAGGTACCTGACGCATATTCCAGGCTGGGAATTACTTTCCACTGTAGAGGAGCCCTGCCCGCCTTTGTTTACTGCCCTGCTTTCCCCAAGTGCTCCAATTTTGGCACTTCTGTGCCTGGAGGCAACTGGTCCACCTGTCCAGTCCTTCCAATGTCTTGTGTCCAGAGGGGCAGAGTCATTGCTGGACATTCCTGAAGAACCAGTCAGCCTCGGCAGTGTATATTTTCTAAGAATAGCAAACTCCTCTTTCCATGATAGGTTTGCAGCCAGCTGACCCCGAGGGTCTCTTTTAGGTCATAGACTAGGGCTTTAAAGGAAGATGATCGTCAAGGTTCTGTTCAACTCCCAAATTCCTGTGATTCGGTGACATCAGGATTGTGAATAATCAGGCTGGCCCGAAGCCAGGCTGGGCTGTGCTGCTTCCATCATAAACTTCCTCCCCCTCTTTATAAAAACAGGCCCGCCCCGTTTGGCTCCCTCGTGGCCCTGTCCACTGGGCATCCTGCTGCTGCAGAGAAACCCGCCCACCCAGGGCCACCGACCCCACCCCCTGCCTTGAAATTTAAAGGAGGCCGGAGCTGTGCAGGGAGATTGGAGCTGAGGTCCTGCAGGAGCCCAGGGCTGAAGAGAAAGCCTCTCCCAGGGAGGGAAGGAAGACAAGCAGTGACGGTAGGTCGAATTCTGTGACTCTCTGTCTGCCCATCTCCTCTTCTCTCTCTTAAAAGTCTTTCTGGCAAGCCGAGCCACTAGAGGAATACCTTAATGAGGGACTGACTTTGTAATGCAGGCAAAAAGAGGATTAGTTAGAATCAGTGCCCAAACAGAGCCTTCGTTCTGTATCTGCATTTCATTGGGATAGGCTGAAGCTGTTTTGAAGGGCGAGGTAGTCAGGAAAGAGAGAATAGGAGGGATTATGTCTTGGAGAAGAAATCTCTGTTTGCAGAGTAAAGGGGAAAGTGAAAAGAATTGTAGAGAAATGTTCTGAATAGACAATGGGAGCACCTCATGGCTAACGGGCAAGAAATGTGAATGAACTGAGCTGCCTCCGGGATTTGGGGCTATCAGCCTGGAGGGTCCCTGGCCATGTCGGGCTGCCCTCCCTCCTCCCCGCCCCTGCACCCAACAGAGCCCATCAAGAACTTTAAGGAACAGGGACTAGGGATGCAGGATGGTCAACTTGCCTCCGAGCATGATTAATTAGTTGGGAAGTGCTGGGAAAGAGAAGGACGCATCAGAGAGAGGCCTCTGATCTCCCCCCACGACCCCTCCCCATCTCTACTGGTCAGTTTGTCCTCTGGCGTTTTGCCCAGTGTGCAAGTGTGAGGTCCTCTTTAAGCATTCTCAATTACGGGGGGGGGGGGGGGGGATAACATCAATGGCTTTTCTTTCAAGAGCATTCTGCAGGAAGCATATCAAAGCTTTCTAGATTTTCATTGTTATTATCTTTATTTTCTTAACCTCACTGGGAGGGAGGACAGGAGGGAGCCAGGAAAGCAGAAAAACAAGCTGAGCTCCCAGGTAACTAGTGACAAACTCAAATGCAAAGAACTGTGGTACCAATGATTGAGCTGAGGCAGTGACCAAGCTGGAATAATAATGGTGGTCTCCTGCAGTGGGATGACGACAGAAAATAATTGTGTGTGTGTCTCTGTGTGTGTGTGTTTGCAATTCCATGAAGATATTCTGCAAATACAACTATTATGGGGAGTCCCCTCAAAAGTAACTTCCTAGCAATTCTTGCCTGTGGGGGCAGGAGGACTCATCCTGGGATCTCAACACTGACTTGTCCGGAATCAATATATGACAGTCAGCGTGAGTGCTTCCTGTAAGCACAGAGCCAGACTCGAGGCACCAGCAGGGATTTGTAAATATTGAAACAGAAATAGCTCCATTGCACCCATCAATTTATTCTACCTAGAATATTCTCAGAGACACCAGACTCAAAGCTCTGGATCTCATCAAGAGCAAAAGTAGCTCCCCACTGCCCAATAGCTCAGTCTCTGTCCAGACTCCCTAAGACCAACTCAGTGTATTTTGTGATGCCTCTTATCAGATACTCCTGGTATCTGTGCTACTCCTCAGTGGCTTCACCGGAACAGCTCCTGCAGCCAGGGAGTAGCTGAGGGACAGCAGTGTTGCTGTTTTTTGTCCTCATTGAGGATGGGCTCTGGGACTTGGCTTTTATTTCCTTGGGTCCTAACATGTTGAGCAGACTATGCTCAGTACCTTTCCAACTATTGCAGCCAACATCCCAGCCACACCTAGTGACCATACCGATCTAAGTCTTTTGTAAATGAGTGGCTGGGACCACAGAACATTTGGGGAAACTTACTTTCCAAGGGAGGCCTATTACTAAATCTGCAAGCAACAGCTTTTCTGGTTATGGGGTTTTATAGCAACTGAAGGGGCCCTCTGGCTAAGATCTAGCTTCAGGACTTCCAAAGCTTCTAGTATGTATGCAGGTTATTTTCTATCATACAGATGAGGGGGCAACATGGTTCATAGCAATGGTAGTGAATTTCCCTCTAGTCAAAATACAAAGTCCATACACTTCTCAGAGATACTGAGTATCTGGTGGTGAGGAAAAATTGGGGTTTTGGGTTGAAATGTTCAATTTCACTTGATTATCTGGCATTGTGCACCTGCAGCCTCAGAATAATATTTTTATTCTCTGTGAGTGAATTGCAGCACTGCTCTGGTAAGATGGTTAGGATGGACAACGGATGACCAGAATATTCCATTCATTCCTTCCTTGGGTCATTAGCTTTGCATGGAGAACAATTCTGTCTGTAGTTTCAGGCTATGAACCTTGGGCAGGTTCTGGTACTTATCATGATTACCCAGAAGATGCTAACTAGATGGTCTTTCTCTAAAGCTAATGCAACGGAGTGTCCTTAGCAGCTGCCTAGCACTATCTGTGCAAACAACCATGACCCAGAGGGCGACTCTTGGCTAGCACACCCAGCTGAGTTGCAAAGGATGGTTTGGCTATTTGGTGCTCCAGACGCATGCATCAGTGCCTTGGAGAGGTCGGTTGGGGATTGATCTATAAGATCTGATTCCAACTTGAGCCTCTGAAGTAACCACTTCAAGGTCAGGCTGAACCCAGATACTGGGATACTTTTGTATTAAAGCCTTTTCTGTTTATTATATGGTCCCAAATATTCCATTAATTTACAACTAGACATTAGGGAATTGAAACTGAACATGCCCCAAAGGCTCTTATGTCCTTGGAACTCTTGGGCTTTCCAAACCACACTTCCCCCTAGGGATGCCCTTGAAGGCAGAGGCTGGGGTTTGTGAATCAACTTCCTTTACCCAATGGAAGGTATTTGTGCTGAAGAGTAAGCAACTCTGGCTGTTTGCTGCTGTTATCCTGGACCCCGCACAGTGTTGTCATCTTGGGGATATGCTGTGTCAGGAACGCCCCTTGATTTTGTTCAACAAACAGCTTCTATAGTATCAATTCCAGGAGCCTACCTTGACCAGCCCCCTACCTCAATGAGAGTGAACTAGATCTCCTTCCTCCACATTCCAACAAGATCCTTTCTTCCTCTGCATTTCCACCTTCTATCCCTACATCCCTGCGTATCACAGTGCTGATCACACTGTACTGTGATTACCTAATTACTTGTCTGTCCCGTTCCTAAACTATGAGCTTCTGAAGATACAGTATATATGTCTTTATACCATGGAGCCTGTGTCTGGTACATGGTTGGTGTTCAAGAAATGTATGATGGTAAATACATACAGTTGGTAAATCTCCACCTGTGAATTCAAGGAGGAAATGAGACTGAGCTGGGGCTTGAGGGAGAGATGGGTGGGTGGGGGATCTGACAGATGGCATTCGAGGATGACACTCAAAGAGGTTCTCAAGTCCCTTTGTTAGAGATCTTTGCATGAACAGTTTGATGTCAGCTGAATGTTTTGCAGGTTGGGGACAGGACGTAGGGAAACTAAACCTAGTAGCCTACCATGAATAATCTAAAAGAGAAAGACTACTGGTCAACTAGATCTTTTGTCACATTCATAGAAAAGAGAAACTGGTTTTATTTTGCCTTCTTGTAGCAAGAGCTGGTGTCTGCCACCTGGGATGCAGAGAAAAAGGGAAGGTTTTGTTTTGTTTTGTTTTCCTTTTTCTGGGAAGCTCCAGTTTCCTTATTTTTATCACATAATGTCTCTGGTTTTTGAACATTTCATGTGGTCGGCATCAGACAGCCCTTATCAGGAGCAACAGCCCAGATCTTCCAGCTGTCTTGGGCACCAGTTCCTGCTTCCTCTGAGAGTCCACAGCAGCCCTGGCTTGTGTGGTGTAAATAGGTCTGGGAAAGGCAAATTAAAAAAGAGATTAAAAATAGCATAAGAGATACCACCTCATATCCAGGAAATAAGGGCTCCCGTTAATACTGTTCTGTGCACACGTACATGAAAGGTGTGAACTTTTCTTTCAGTCGTAATGAATCTAGTTGCAGCTTATCACAAGATGCCCACATGATCCAGGGAACAGGATTTCGGTATTAATGCTTGACCACACTGGGAACCCCACAGAGGGTGGCATCTTTTCTGCCTTGGTAGTTTTCAGTTGTTTTTCCAGGAAGAAGTTGTAGACTTTGGTGCTCCCATTGTTGAAGGACACTTGTGACTAAGCATAGCTGACTTTACTGCCCACTGGCCATTTAGAGGGCCTCTGTCTGCTTCTTCTCTAATTGCTGTAACAATTCAGCAAGGCGGGAACGATTCGCCCATTAGAAAATCCAGGAAAACACACACAACCTGTAAGTGGTAGTAGGAATTTGAAGTCAAGACTCCAGTCTTGCAGGGCGCCTGGGTGGCTCAGTCGGTTCAGTGTCCAACTTTGGCTCAGGTCATGATCTCACGGTCCGTGAGTTCGAGCCCCGCGTAGGGCTCTGTGCTGACAGCTCAGAGCCTGGAGCCTGTTTCAGATTCTGTGTCTCCCTCTCTCTGACCCTTCCCCGTTCATGCTCTGTCTCTCTCTGTCTCAAAAATAAATAAACGTTAAAAAAAAAAAAAAAAGACTCCAGTCTTGCTCCAGTAAATGCTATGCTCCTTGCATTTACATGCTACCCTTCTCATATATCAACTCTGAGCACATTAAAAACATTACAGTCCAGGGGCTCCTGGGTGGCTTGGTCCATTGAGCGTCCGAGTTTGGCTCAGGCCATGATCTCACAGTTTGTGAGTTCAAACCCCGCATCGGGCTCACCGCTGTCAGTGCAGAACCCGTTTTGGATCCTCTGTACCCCCTTCTCTCTACCCCTTCCCCGCTCACTCTTACACACACTCTCTCTCTCTCTTCCTCTCAAAAATAAATAAACTTTTTTTTTTAAGGTTTAAAAAACATTACAGTCCAGCATCAGGACACAGTAAGGAGTGGTGGAAAGCATGTCGAGTTTGAGTCCTGACACCACTTGTCACAAAGTGTCTCACCTTAGGGCCAAGGCTTTTGTACCTTTTTTATTAATTTTTAAACGTTATTATTTATTTTTGAGAGAGAGAGACAGTGCAAGCAGGGGAGGGGCCGAGAGAGATGGGGACAGAGGATCCCAGGCAGGCTCTGCACTGACAGCGGTGAGCCCGACGCGGGGCTCTAACCCACAAACCGAGAGATCATGACCTGAGCCGAAGTTGTATGCTCAACTAACAGCCACCCCGGTGCCCCAGCCCTTGTACCTTTTTGAAGTTAAATTCTCTCGCCTGTAAAAACAAGACAATAATATTGCCTTAAATGATTCAATGGTTATAAAAGGGTTGTAAAGTTTGTAAACCCTATGCCTGGCAAGTGGGAGATACTCGAGTGCCTGTGGAGCAAGTGGCATGAATCCACATGCAGTTCTCAAAAATATACTAGAACATCCCTTTCAGGTGAGCCGAGTGAAATGTGGACAAACTCAGTAATGATACAGTGAAAGCTTCCGATCATTTTTCTCATTCATGTGTGTTGAATTCTGGAGGTAAACTGAAGAATTATCAAGGTATTGTATATTTAATTGCCTTGCAGTGATGATGGCTTTAGGGAGTGGAAGGGATACGAGGAATTACCTTCGTGCTTAAAATGAGACACTGTTTTAGATTAACATCAGATTGTTTAGATTCAGTCTTCGAGGTTAACATTTTATTGCACTGACTAATGGAGTCAGCTTTTGCCAGCAGAACCTTGTTTTTTCTTCACAAGATTATAAGTTTATTAGAGAAGGGTTTCTTGTATTTTTATGGTAAAAGGAGGCAGGATGGACTTCTGTTTTCCAAGACCCACATCCAACACGTCCTCATTCCTTCCAAATATCTAGAATTGCCTGGCAAAGCATGGGACATGGAGCAGATGACAGTGCTCAGTGTAGATTTTTCTGAGTTGCCAGGTTAACTTAGACCCAGGTCATATGCCTATATTTTGAAGATGCCTTGGAAAGAATGCTGCTCTTGAGTGACTAGTGAGATGGGTGAGAGATAGGAGAGGATTCTATTCTATCACCTCATTGGAATGGATCAAGGTGATAAGAAACAAACCCTTCCTCTCTTGTCCCCCAGTTGTAAAAGAGCTCTATTCAAGAAGAGGGAAAAACTTGGACACACAGAAAATGAAGAATTGAAAAGTTAAGAATTGTTTACATGTTGTCAGTTTTTGAAAATGGCTTTTATTCTGAGAGCAGGGCCTTTGTGAAAAGCAGGACCTGTATACGCGGGACCAGGGTTACCAGGCTACTGGCCCCCAGTTCTGTGCTCCCTCTGGAACTTGCAAAGGTGAGCTTTTGTGGGGGCCCCACCACCTTTCCTGTGTCCGGGTCCTCCCGCCATCGCACCCCCTCTCTTGCCCTGACCCTACAGACGTGCCTTTGCTGTTCCAAGGAGTTCTTCCTTGGACTACTTTTTTTTCTAATTTTTTGGCATCCATTCTGGGCCATGATGGTTGGGGGGTGGAGAGAGGGTGTTATTTGTTTTAAAGCCATGAGTCATTTTAGAGTATTGGTATTCTTGGAGACTGACTCTCTCTTACTAAGGTTTCCAGAGAGAAGCTTTGCAAAGCAATAATAACCCAGGAATCTCCTCTACCAAAGATTAAGGTAGCAAACCTTGCACACAGTGTAAAATTTGATCATAGTATCAACTTACTTTTGTCTTTCCCTTGCAATTTCCATCTTCTGTCTAGCTTGCTCATATTTCTGCCTTTTTCTTGCAAGAGTAGCAACTACAAGTCCCCCAGTTCTATACCTGCTGGAGCAATTGCATTGTTTGCTCCTAGAACCCCAGAACTTGATTGACTGTATTTATGCAGCTCTTTTATTGCCGGTCACCTCCAAGCATGTGGTTGTGTTTAAATAAAATACTTATACTCATTTATAAGTGTGTTAGTTTACACCCATTACGTCATTTGTTCTCACAACAGTGAAGACCACAGAGTGTTAGCCCTGGAAGAAAGCTCTAGAGTCCAGACCACTTGGATTTGCATCCCAGGGAGCAGATTTTATGTCTCAAAATATAGATGCTTTTGCGAAGGGCAGCGTATCAATTTTTATTCAGTCACTCTAACCTTCTGTGAATGAGGATAGCGGTTCCTTTCCGGAGGACAGATTTTTCAGAGGGAGCATGGAGAAGGTAGGACAGTGGAGGAGAGTGCAAAGTGAAATGCAAAGGCACTGAGGACAACAGGTCACCCTCAGGAATGACCCCCAGGCCCTTCCTCTGGCTGGGTGCCTATCAGTCAGCACTCTGCCATGTTACCACTGCAGAAATGAACACTTGAGTTTCTGGCTGGCAGGATCATTGATTTCTCAGCTACAATGGCACACTTCCTTGGCTCTAGGAGAGTAACCCCCTCCCTGGTTACCAGTCCACTGTTCCCATTTTTCCCCTGGAACAGTCATCATTCACTGTTGTTCAGAAGGGCCAGTGAACAGAGTTAACTCTGTTGCTGTAGCCGGCAGGACCAACACAGCTTTGAGGCAGGGAGGTCAGAGATGCTCTAGGAGCAGATGAGGCTGCCGCACACAGATGTGCAGGCTGAGTCCCACACAAGGGTGCCCATCCATGCATCCTTGAAATGCAGTCCATGCTTTATTTGCCAGGCCATGGGTCCTGTTTTTTTGTGTGCTTGTTTTTTAATTTGCACAGATTCTTTGTCAACTTGCCAAGCTCCATGTCTATTGAAGTCCATCCACCAGAGAGGGTGCCTTTTGCAAATCTGCCAAAATCAACTTTGTATGCTAGGGTGGACCTGCTGGGGCTGGGTCCTTAGGACCCCGGGGACCACAGGACTTATGGCCATTCTACCATTACTCTCATACAGTGATGCTTTCAGGGATTCAGGGATTCCAGTCCAACCAAAGTGAGACATCCTAGTGGTTTGTCTTTTTTCTTTTTCCTTCTCCTTCCTTCCTTTCTTCCATCCCTTTCTCCCTCTTCCCTCCCTCCCTCCTTCCTTCCTTCCTTCCTTCCTTCCTTCCTTCCTTCTTTCCCCTTCCTTCCTTGCTTTTTTAGTGTTCTGACTCTGGGAAACTTAAATATAGCAAAAGGAAGAGAACACAGAAAAAAAAATGACAAGTCTTTGTATTTATAAAATGAACCCCAAAGGACTTCTTACCCTTACACCTCGCATCTGACTCCCACATGGTGCTTCTGCCTTTGGTGGCAGCCTGTGGTTCATGTTGCTGAAGTCTGCCCTGGCAGAGGCCCCATACACCCAGAGTCTGAGCCCCTGTTTCTGGTATTCACTTGGTTCTTTGTCCAGGCACTGCCCCCAGATCGCTACAGCCACCTCTTTAATGAAGGCAAAACAAGGACACATTTTTTCCTCCTCTCCTCTTTCTCCCTTGTCTTTGGACTACACTGCTGGTCTGCTTGCAGGATGACTCACTTCTTTGTCATCCTCTTACCCCGTTCAGCCTGTCCAGCTGCTCTCATTGCCTCTGTGCAGCGAGATGGAGCTGTTGCCTTGTTGGAGACTGTCACTGGGTCAGCTCAAGGCCCGGCAAGGCCCAAAAAAGTGGAGGACAGATAGAACAGAGATGGTCTCGAACTCTCCCAGGAACGGAAGACAAAAGTAGACCCCTTTGCCCCTTATGCCCCTTAGTTGCCAAAGGGTTTTAACATGATGCAGCTGTGGGAGCCGCCACTCCAGCCCTAAGTCATGCTGTGCCTCCCTGATCTGGTCGCCCTCTCCCATTTGTCCAGGGAATGCAAATGTGTTAATATTCCATTTCTCACTTCGCAACTTTCTGACATCTAGAATGGTGTTCCATTTAGGAGGACCCAGAGTTTGTGGTTGTTGTTGTTGTTAGGCCCCTGCCTTCTTGAAGTAAAATGGTATCCCTGTATCCCAGTGGGCATCCAACCCCCTGGGCTTAGGCTAATGAGTTTATTCAAAGGGCTGGTTGGTTTGACATGCAACGCTAAGAAGGGTTAAGTTCTTTGTTGATTGGTGACTCGTTTACTAATTCATTCATTGTTTCATTCAGCATTTCTTCATAAAGTCCCAAGAGCTTAGAGGTCCCCCTAACCTCAAGGCCTGGCCCAGATAATAAAGGATGGGACAATCTATACACTACAAGAATCAGGACTAACATCAGGAAGAAAGAGGGGGGATCCATGTAAGAAGATCCATTTTAACTTTTTTTTTTTAATGTTTATTTATTTTTGAGACAGGGAGAGACAGCATGAATGGGGGGAGGGTCAGAGAGAGAGGGAGACACAGAATCTGAAGCAGGCTCCAGGCTCTGAGCTGTCAGCAGAGAGCCTGACGCGGGGCTCGAGCTCACGGACCGCGAGATCATGACCTGAGTCGAAGTCGGATGCTTAACAGACTGAGCCACCCAGGCGCCCCAAGAAGATCCATTGTAAAAGGTTATAAAGAAATGGGATGAAATGAAGAAGGGAAATTTAAGAGGGGTTTCAGGCCATTTTAAGAAAGGGGAAAGGTAAGGAAACCTGAGAAGGAAAGTCCGGAGCAGATTCCTGCGGTCAGAAGATTATACTGAGTGTTCTTGTTTCTGATGGCCTCAACTCCCTAACTGCTCTCTTCAGAAACTTTGGGAAACCTGTGAGCAGTAGAGAGCTTCCTCCTCAGAGTGAGAAAGCCATCCCCCTCCTCCAAGAGCACACCCTACCCTGCCCTACCCTGCCCTACCCTGCCCTACCCTGCCCTACCCTGCCCGGGAGGGGGGCCTTGCTTGACACACCAGATTAGAACAAAGGCCCAGATCCTGCCTTCTTTTGGCTTCCTTCCCAGTGGGGGAGGGGCTGGGGAAGGGCCGTGCTGGTTGGCAGACGCCCTCTGAGCCTGGGTGTGCGAATCTCGTTGACCAGCCCCCACTGCCCTCTCGCTCCCTCTCCCTCCTCTGCCTGTCCCCGGCAACCCCAGAAGAAGCAGTGAGGCAGAAAGAGTCCTCCCACCACCCCACTCTCTTTCTTTGTCATCCTTGCTCTGAAGGGGGCCTGTGGCCAGTGAGGGGAAGAGCACTTCCAACAGGGAAGCTTTTTGCAAAGAAACAAAGAAGGAGCCAGAGCCAGCCCAGGATGAAATTTCTGGAAGCCCCTGATCTGACAGGGCCCTGAGGACCCTGGGGATGGGGAGGAGGGGTGGGACCAAAAGTTGTTGTGACTGAAGGGAAATGAGTCAAGGGAAGAAATGCCCTGATTTAATTCTTGTGGACAAAGGAGCGAGTGGGTCTGCCAGACCACAAAATAACACCCCGACCAACTAACCTACTTTAAGCTGCTGAGGGCAAGATCACTGGGGAACAGCACATGGAAACTGGGAATTTTGGGTCCAGGAAGATCTGAGTCTAATAACCAAAAAGCAGATGCTTCTGTTCCTTTCTGCCAACCTACACTTTGCTGGCCCGTCTGTAAAATCCGAGGGAGCTGTGGGGAGGGTGCGAGCTGGTGCAGGGGAGCATTTCCTGTGCTGGACCAGGAGGCATGCCAGTTAAGAACCCAGGTAATCTGAGGTAGTCTGGCTCTGTAACGTGCCCGCAATAGAATTCCTACGGTGTCCTCCAAGAAAGTCAGAGAGGGGACATTTCTGTGGTTCCATCTCCCAGGGCAGGAATTCACTTCTAGGAAAATCAAGCCAGGGCATGGGGTACCCAGGCTGCC
This sequence comes from Panthera onca, assembly GCF_046562875.1. Lineage (NCBI taxonomy): Eukaryota > Metazoa > Chordata > Mammalia > Carnivora > Felidae > Panthera > Panthera onca. Next base: position 164,268,152 of record NC_138342.1, on the reverse strand, counting down.
AAGAAGTGCCAGGGATGGCCTACGCTATTCAGCCCACAGACATCCCTGGGCAACATGATCTTCTAGCAACCCATGTCCATTGATGGACTAATGGATAAACAAGATGTGGTCTATACACACAATGGAATTTTCTTCAGCTTTAAAAAGGGAGGAGAATCTGACACATGGCCACCACATGGATGAACCTTGAGAACATTATGCTAATGAAATAAGCCAGTCACAAACGGACGTGTGTTGTAGGATTCTACTTATGTGAGGAAACTTGAGAGTTGTCATATTCATAAAGACAGAGAGTACAATGGTGGTTGCCAGGGGAGTGGGGAGTTAGTGGGTCGTGGGTGTAGAGATTCAGTTTGGGAAGATGATAAAGTTCTGCAGATGGGTGGTGGTGATGAATGTGCTTAATGCCACTGAACTATACACATATATCAATGGTTAAGATGGTAAATATGCACAATTAAAGGAATCTTCCAGATATTTGTGGCATTTCCCTCTGTGGGAGCGGATGCTGGAGGGGAGACGCCATAATAAAGTCATGGGTTCTTGAGTTTTATCATATTCCTTCATCTCTCAATCACACGATTGAGCTTTTTTCCCTTCTTCTTCCAGAATTTAAGGGACGCTCCAAAGGAACGATGAATAACCTGAGGAAAGAGCTGGTGTTCACCCTGCTGTTTTGTGGGGCAGCCCTCACCTTGCCCAGCCAGGTGGGTGTGCGGGTCAGGTCTGTGCCCTCCTCCACGGGCCTATGGACCCTCAAGGCCCTCGGGAGCCCAGGGTGGGCTAACGTCAGAGTGGAGAGGCAGAGGTCAGCATTCGCAGAGTATAGTGCACATACTCCTCTCTGTGCGGGATGCTTGGGATTCAGGGTTCCGGGGGGCAGAACTCTAGGCAGTTCTGCTGACCTCAGTAAACAGTTCTTAATTCTACCCCACTGTCTCTGACTGCCTTCTTTGGAGCTGTTTTTAAAGAATGTGCTTGAATTAATCCATAAAGTATTTGGGAAAGATAGTGCCTACACAGTGAGCCGTGGAAGCTGGGAAGCCACCAGTGCCACTCGCCATCTAACTGGGATGGGAGCTGTCCTGTAGACATGCTCTCTAAAAATGCCCAGCAAACAAGAGCACCATCATGGAAGGCCCAGCGAGATTTTAGAGGAGAGAGAGTTGGGGATGGCTACATGGAGGGAATCAGCGGGTGTGTGTGTGTGTATGTGGGTGTGTGTGTGACTACAATTCCACTCGCCCCTTGTGGCTATTTAAATTCAGAATTAAATAAAATTTAAAAATCCAGTTCAGGCTATGGTATTGGACAGCACAGATATTAAAGATTTTCATCATTCAGAAAGTTATTCTGGCGGCACTGGTCTAGAAGGGGAGGAAGAATTAGAAAAGAAGGCGAGAAGTGGACATTGCACCTGGGGCCAGTTACCTGAGGGGGGGCTCCTGGGGCAGGTAGCATCTGATTGGCAGGTGCGCCAGTGGTCTCTGGATCAACCACCATTGTTCTTAAGATACCTAATATGTGCTGATCCTTCCTCCACCTCTGGTGGCTTTGCAGGAAATCCACCCACGATTCAGAAGAGGAGCCAGATCTTACAGAGGTAAGATGACGCTGAGGTCAGTGGAGGGGGTCAGTGGAGGCGGGAGGCAGAGTCAGGACTTAGGAGCTCCAGGCGCTCTGTCAGGGAATTTATCTGCCACCACACCCAGCTTACTTGAGCTGTGTGAAGGTGAGATTTCGCAGGGTGATTCTGCAAAGGCACCTGTGTCCCCCCTGCCCATCACTCAGCCATCCACCCAGTTAGCCGAGGCCAGGTTTGAGAGGCCAGAGCAGGTGGCCCTCAGGGAGTCACAGAGCTGGTGGGAACCTGCCAGCTCAGTGGCCCGAAACCCTGTGACACAGGTGAGAAACCCGAGCTGGAGATGGAGCGGTGACCTGCCTAAGGTCACCCCATGGCCAGCTGCAGCTGTGCTGGTCCTCCAGGGTCTTTTTCCTGGGCTGCAATCCCCTTCCCACCTGAGTCCATGTGGCATCTTTGTCAACTGCCATCTCTGTGCTTCCATTTCTTCTGTCTGGTAAAAATGGGGTAACTAAGCTGGGTGGTCTCACAGGAGTTCCACAGCTGTGGAAAGACTCTCTCTATAAGACCGAGTCTAGAGTCGACTCTAGAAACCTGAGGAACATCCCCATGAGCATTAGGTAGGATTCCAAAAATAAAATATGCCAGCAGCCGGATTGTCTTGACTCTTGTTGGAAGAACTCTGGGCCCAGCTTCAAGTCTGAAGCCACCAACTTGGGGCCTTCATCTCTGTCCTTCATGACCTACTTCCTTCGGGTCTGGGAGGCTTTGCAACACCTCTTTTGAAGTGGAAGTTTCCTCACAGTGAGTCATGGCAGTAACTCTTAATGCCTTTGCTGTTGGATAAGCATTTCTGACAAGGGTGTCCTGACCCCAGGGGACCCTCCAAAGAAACAACAGAAAAATTATGTACAATGAGTGCTTGTCACGTCTTTAATTAATGAAAAGTTAAAGATTTGTGAAGTTGGCTTTCTGGTTTGCGAACAGAGACAAAGGGTGAGAATATCAATGCGAGCACTTAGACTATATTCATTTATACAAAAAATACTGGCAGGAGTAGCACATTTCCCACACAGACTAAAATGTGGATTTTCTTTCTCTTGGGCTAGCAATGCATCATTTCAGTGTGGTAATACTCATGTGGATCAAAAACTCTGGCAGGCAATTTATACGTATACATGTGCATATTTTAGATGAATTAATATGAAAAATTAGAGTCTTACTTTGTAAATGTATTTTGATCGATAAATTCTTCCAAGATGAAGGCCCATCAGAAGAAAAGTAATTAAAGTGGTCTTTGGTGACAAATTCTTAGGTATCTGCTATCTTCCGGCCGAGGGCAAAAAAGGCATGAAGGATGGGTTGTATTAAAAGTGAGTGAGGTTCATATGTGGAATTTAAGAAACAAAACAGATGAACACAGAGGAAGGGAAGGAAAAATAAGATAAAAAGAGAGAGGGAGGCAAACCAGAAGAGGCTCTTAAAAGACAGAGGACAAACTGAGGGCTGCTGGAGGGGAGGGGAGTGGGGGATGGGCTAAATGGGTGATGGGGATTAAGGAGGGCACCTGTTGGGTTGATCACTGAGTGTGTTATGTAAGAGATGAATCACTGGGTTCTACTCCTGAAACCAATACTACACTGTACGTTAACCAGCTTGAATTTAAATTTAAAACAAAACAAAACAAAAAAACTGAGGGATTTTCTCAGTGGAACCAGGGGCGGGATGTCAGTGTTTGGTGAGTTGTGCCCTCAAGAGGCCAGCCTGTCTTTCGTTACAGTGACCTGCAGGGATGAAAAAACACAGATGCTGTACCTGCAGAATGAGTCGTGGCTGCGTCCCGTACTCAGAAGCAACCGGCTGGAATACTGCTGGTGCAACAGCGGTCGCTCGCTGTGCCACTCGGTGCCTGTCAGAAGTACGTATGGGGGCCCCTGGGTGGCTCAGTCAGCTAGCCTCTGACTCTCGATCCTGACTCCGTCATGATCTTACAGTTTCTGGGTTCGAGGGCTGACAGTGCAGAGTCTGCATGGGATTCTCACTCTCCCTCTCTCCTCTGCTGCTCTTCCACTCCCACACACACACTCTTTCCCTCTCTCAAAATAAATAAATAAACTTTAAAAGTATATTTTTTTTAAATGTACGTATGGACTGCCAGTGGAAGCTTCGAGCTTTGGGTCCAGTTTCCTGGGCCCAAACCCTGTATTTCATGTCCCTGGCTTGTCCAGACCTCCTTTTGCCTTGGGCAAATGTGAATGTGCTGAGCAAACAAGCAAGCCTGGGGCCTGGGGCTCTGCCTTCACTCACCCGGCCTCAGCTTCCTTGTCTGTCAAATGGGGAGAAAGTAGTACCTACTTCATGGGGCGCAGTGAGGATTAAATGAGTTATTTTTGTAAACTGCCTAGAACAGTGTCTGGCAGGTAGAGCGCACTCTTAAAATTTTAACTCCTTTATCCTTGGAACTGCTTTGAAGTAATTCCTTGTTTGTACTTGGCAGGTTGCAGCGAACCGAGGTGCTTCAATGGGGGGACGTGCCGGCAGGCTCTATATTTCTCAGATTTTGTCTGCGAGTGTCCTGAAGGGTTTTCAGGGAAACGCTGTGAAATAGGTGAGTGGTGGGTAGGTGGTGCGAGAGAGGGACAGAATCCCAAATCTTCCCAGGAAGGGGAGGAAGAGTGTGGTGACGGGGGCGGGGTGGGGACAGGGAAGGTCGTCCAAGGGTCGGTTAGGCAATCAAAGCGCTGGGCCCAGTGGGTGCCGTCTTGGGTGCTGGGCTGGAGTCTGGCTCTGCCGCCAGTCAGCTGGGTGAACTGGCCGCCCCGTTTACCTCCTTTGTTCCGGTAGCTTCCGCAGCCAGCCCGCCACACTGGCTTGGGGGTGATGCCAGAGCAGGTGCGAAACCCCTTTGGAAATCTAAAGGAAAGAGGGGGACTCACATGTGAGATGTCACCTGTCCTGTTTTGATCAGATGCCAGTGCCACATGCTACAAGGACCAGGGTATCACCTACAGGGGCACGTGGAGCACAGCGGAAAGCGGGGCCGAGTGTATCAACTGGAACAGCAGCGTACTGGCCCTGAAGCCCTACAACGGACGCAGGCCAAACGCCATCATGCTAGGCCTTGGGAACCACAATTACTGCAGGTGAGAGGGCCGTCCTCCCTACCGGGTGGGCTTTCCTCTGGTGAGGAGCTACTAGAGTCGGGGAAAAGGCCTAGTTCAGATCAGCCATGGTTCCCCAGAGACAGAGAACCAATACATTAGATACACATACAGGAATTTATTATAAGGAATTGGCTCACCCAATTGTGGGGGGTGGCAAGTCTCACATCTGTAGGCAGGCCAGCGAGGTGGGCGCTCAGACAGGCTTTGACAGCACAGTCTTGAGGCAGAATTTCTTCTCAGCTTTTGCTCATAAGGCCTCCCGCAGATTGGATGAGGCTGCCCACAGATGGAGGATGATCTCTACTCAGAGTCGACTGCAGCTGTTAACCGTAGCGATCTCTTCACCACAGCACCTAGGTTCATGTTTGATTAAATAACTGGGCATTATAGCCAAGGTAACACATAAAACTAACCGTCACAGGCCACCCCTTGTCAACATGGCTCCTGGGCCTCCTTCAACCATACTTACTCTCCACATGAAGACAATGACCAGGTCATACTTCCACCTAACACGATACAACTGCCCTGTGTACGACCAGAAATGCACTAACCTTTTCCCCAGAAGAGGATGCAAAGGCCTTGGGTCTGAGAGGGAGACTTCCCTTTTCACCTCCTCTGGCCTTCCCTGGCTGCTTTTTCAGGAACCCAGACAGAGACTCAAGGCCCTGGTGCTACGTCTTCAAGGCAGGGCAGTACAGCACTGAGTTCTGCAGCACGCCAGCCTGCCCCAAGGGTAAGCGCAGCCTCCCCGCCTTCCCTGGTGGTGTCTGGGGAAGAAGAGTCTCGAAAGACAGATCTGATAGTGTTTCTACAACTGAGGAGACGGAGGAGTGGGCTAGTGGTTGACCATTTTGTTCGCAGAGGGAAGAAAGTCAGGAGACTCAGATCTTCACTCAGGCCTGGCTTCTAACTAGCTGTTTGACCTTGAGCTGGTCTCTTTACCCACCCCCGCCGACCCCCCCCCCCGACCCTCAGGTTCCTCGTTTACAGAGGAGAAGGTGGGCCGCATGGGTGGTTTCCAGTCCTCTTGAGGATGAACAGAGATTCTCCCTTTTGTGATTGATGGGCTTAATTCTCAATCTCTGTCTCTCTCTTTAAAAATGTTTAATAAGAGAAAATTTCCCAAATTTAAAAACCCTAAGTTACAAAAAAGCACCCTGAGTTCTGTGGTGCTTTCACAAACAATGATGTCACAATAGTATGAAAAAGAAGTTTTAAAGTTCTAACCACTCATATACGATAATAATGTACATTCTGTCTACAGGTAGGTCTGACATACCTGTCTGTGAATTTGAGGGCTCTTTACACTAATTCTTTTTTTTTTTAATTTTTTAAAATCTTTATTTATTTTTGAGACAGAGAGATACAGCGTGTGAGCAGGGAAGGAGCAGAGAGAGAGACACACACACACAGAATCTGAAGCAGGCTCCAGGCCCTGAGCTGTCAGCACAGAGCCTGACATGGGGCTCGAACTCATGAACTGTGAGATCATGACCTGAGCCGAAGTCGGACACTCAACCGACTGAGCCACCCAGGCATCTCCTCTTTACACTAATTCTAAAGCATCCTCCCCACTCCCAGGATTGGTAAAATTGGGACTCACTGGTCTAGGTGGCCCTTTAATTATACTGTTTATAGTGGTACACTTTGCCAGTTTCAAATTGGGAGAAAGGAGGGTAAAATGGGGGCAAATAGGTGAAAATAGGCAGCATTCCTGGGTCCATGTCCTCTCTCCTGCTCGAGCCCAACAAATCCTTCAGATCACTGGCAGACAAAATCTGGGAAGTTAGGGGCTGTGGACATGTCCGTCCATTGAAGATCCTTGGTTCGCCACAACCTGTCAAGTACAAACCAGGAAACCCCCTGTTACTTTCAAAGCAGCTCCAGCAATAATCACCTATAATTGAACACAGCATCCCTGTCTGCTGAATGCGAATCCACCCTCAGCATCACTCGACACAGCAATCTAGGAAGCCACATCCAATCATGAAAGTTGGCCCAGCAGACAGAAGCCACTTCGCATCCCTCTGTAAAAGGGTTGGAAGAATGAGGAAAGAGGGGAGTTGGGATGCTATCACGTCCTTCTTATGGCGAGCCTGGCTGCCTACAGCCTCTCGGGCCAGCGGCTCCGGCTGCAAACCCTGATATGCCTGCTGTAGCATTTAATTGGCTATGTGTCAATGTGAGACTTTCTTTTGTTCCAGAAAAAAACGGGGACTGCTACTTTGGAAAAGGGTTAGCATACCGTGGCACCTACAGCCTCACCGCGTCTGGTGCCTCCTGCCTCCAGTGGAGTTCCAGGGCCCTGATAGGCAAGGTCTACACAGCGTGGAAGAACAACGCCCAGGCACTGGGCCTGGGCAAACACAACTACTGCCGGTACGTAGCACAGGGGCCATGGGTTCCTATCTGGGCAGGGGGCAGGAGTGGGCGGTGGGATGAGAGATTTCATGCCTAAAGTTGTATGAAAGACTCAGTGGGTGGGAAGGAACCATGGACATTATCTGGCCGCACGTATTCATTTGCTGGAATAACACCTGTTATGAAGAGTGAAGTTCACCAGTGTTTCAGCCCACATCCCAGGCTAGAGGTGCCATCCCACAGCCACTCTGTCCTCATTGTTCTGTTCCTCTGTGGCACCTTTCTCCCAGTGAGTCATAAGAGTGTTCTCATAGCATTGCTCACGGTACCTTCCAACACACCTGCAAGATGACGATGTTACATTGCTGATAGAAAAACAAAGTTAAGATTGTTTTCCTACCGTGAGATCTCTGATGGAGCCAAGTTCAGAACTCAGGACCCTCCTGCCCAGCTCAGTGTTTTTGCCATCGGTTTACTGAGCCTCCTTCCTCGCTCACGTGGCCTGCGATGGGATTGAAAATGTGATTGAGAACCTTGACCTCTCTCACCATCTAGGAACCCAGATGGAGATGCCAAGCCCTGGTGCCACGTGTTGAAGGACCACAAGTTGACGTGGGAATACTGTGATGTGCCCCAGTGCTGTAAGGGCTGGCCCTTGGCCACATCCCTCTGCCCAGTCTCACCTCCTGGCCATTTCCTCTACCATTCCCCGTGTCTTCACAGCTGTCTGCTTCAGACCCAGATTTTTAAGAGGGCCTTGGTGGGGAAGGGCCTCTCATGACTGGAGCCACGGTAGGATGACAACACTCTGGGCAGGTGCTCACTTCCCACGCACGACCAGGATGGGAGGGGCAGAAAGAAAGAGAAGAACTTGCCAGTTGCTCTTAGCATTTATTAGGCTCTAAACTTCTCTCTCCAGTTGCCTTTATTAATGATTGACCATGAGGTCATAGTGAGCATAGAGGAGGATAGCTCTCATATGTGGCTTCCTAGATAGCAAAGTGCTCTCACTGTGTGCTCCCGACAACGTGGTGACAGGCAGTCCTCCTACGTCCAGCTTACTGATGAGGAAAGCAGCTCAGAAGTCATGTGGCCTGCCCAAGCTCACTGGGCTCTGAGCCACACAGCTGGGGTCTGACACCGCATCCTCGGACCCCACAGCTTGTACTTCTGCTGTGAGCTTTTCCACCTTTCCCACAGAGCCCATTTAACACAGGGGGACTCTGGAGGGGGTTAACACTGGGTTAGTGGAGGGGGCGGAAGACAGAGAAAATTTAAGTTGGCACATTTTGCTAAAAAAAGACACTGAGAATAGATTATTATAAACTTTTTAAAAGTTTATTTATTTATTTTGAAAGAGAGAAAGAGTATAAGTGTGAGAGGAATGGGGACAGAGAGAGAGAGAGAGTTTGGAAGAGCATCTAAGCAGACTCCATGCCGTTAGCGAAGAGCCCAATGCGGGGCTCCGAACTCACAAACCGTGGTATCATGATCTGAGATGAAGTTGGACACTTAACCAACTAAGCGACCCAGGTGCCCCTCTGTGAATAGATTATTATTACTCAGTTCCTGTGAATGCACGTACCTGCCAGAATGTTTCTCAAGGAACGTATTATTTAACTGGGCAAGTAAGACACAAACCACCAATGAACTCACAGCCAAAGTCCTACATGGTAGGTCCTCAGTGGGCAGGATCAGCAAGCTCATTCAGAGCCTGGTGGGCTGGGAGTGTTAAGAAAGCCTCAAGAGGAGTTGGGATTTCACCTAAGCCTTGAAAAGTGGGCAAAGTTAGTAGATGAAAAAGAAATGGGGAACATTGCCCATTGGAGGAAGTTGCACTGCCGCGTTATTTCTGCAGCCAGGCAGCAGGTGCAGGAAAAAGCCAGGAGTAATGAAGCACGGCAGAAAGACCCCCAGTTTGGAGTCTGGCAGGTCTGGGTTCTAATCCAGGTGCCCCTGTGATTTTGGGCAAAAATTTCCCAGACTCTCTGAAGTTCCATGTCATGAGGGTTAAAGGAAGTGTACCTGCGATGGTTGGCATGTACCATGTACTCGACAAATGAAAGCTGTGGTTTTTATTACCATGCAGACTGTCCTCTCACTCTCTGCTAACCTGGAGAAGTGCAGTAAGCCTGTAGAAACTTGGGGTTCCAAGAGAAGAAACCAAGATAGGTACTCAAGGAACCCCCCGCCAGGGACCACAGGTCTGACGTCCCTTCTCTTTCCTTTCCTCTCCCAGCCACCTGTGGGCTGAGACAGTACAAGCAGCCTCAGTTCCGCATTAAAGGAGGACTCTACGCAGACATCACCTCTCACCCGTGGCAAGCTGCCATCTTTGTCAAGAACAGGAGGTCACCAGGGGAGAGGTTTTTGTGTGGCGGAATACTGATCAGTTCCTGCTGGGTCCTGTCTGCTGCGCACTGCTTGCAGGAGAGGTAGGCACTTCAGAAAAACCCAGTAGGTCTCCCTAGACTCTAAGGCCTTGAACCCAGGCCTGTTAGAAGGAGCCTTACAGTGAGCAGAGCATAAGGCTGTTTCTCCATTAGGTATCCTCCCCACCACCTTAAGGTGGTCCTGGGCAGAACGTACCGAGTGGTCCCTGGAGAAGAGGAGCAGAAATTTGAAGTAGAAAAATACATCATCCATAAGGAATTTGATGACGACACTTACGACAACGATATTGGTAAGATGTCACATTCTCCCCACTGCGGACGGCACCATACACAGCCACACATGTGCACTCACACCTCTTCCCCTCCCCCCACCCTCGCCTCCTCCTTCGTCTTCCTCCCCTCAAGTCAGAAGCAGCCCTTCCCACGCGGCTTATTCCCTTCTTCCCCTTCTCCCAGCACTGCTGAAACTGCAGTCAGACTCGCTACAGTGTGCCCAGGAGAGTGACACTGTCCGCACCGTCTGTCTCCCTGAAGCTGACCTGCGCCTGCCTGACTGGACAGAATGTGAGCTGTCTGGCTACGGCAAGCACGAGGCGTGTAAGTGGAAGGAAGTCTCGGCCTCATCCTGTCTGTCTGCAGGACAGCAGGGCATGCACTTTCTGGTGGAAGAAAAAGCAGTGACGTTCTAGCCCTGGTTCAGGCACTGATGTAAATGTAGGCAAGTTCCCTGCGGACCGAGAACCCCTCACCTGCCTTCCCTACTTCGCAGGGTCACTGTGCAGGCCACGAAGGGTCTGAGTAATACAAGTGCTTTGAAGAGCTTCAGACTTCAGGAAGGTTCTGATAAGAAGTGGAGTACAGTGATTAGGGGGTGTGGTTCTTTTTTTTTTTTTTTAACGTTTATTTATTTTTGGGACAGAGAGAGACAGAGCATGAACGGGGGAGGGGCAGAGAGAGAGGGAGACACAGAATCAGAAGCAGGCTCCAGGCTCTGAGCCATCAGCCCGGAGCCCGACGCGGGGCTTGAACTCACGGACCACGAGATCGTGACCTGAGCCGAAGTCGGAGGCCTAACCGACTGAGCCACCCAGGCGCCCCTAGGGGGTGTGGTTCTTGGACTCTCTGGTCGCGTAGTCCGGAGATCAAATCTGAGATCTGCATCTTGTAGCAGTGTGGCCCAGGACGGGGATTTTTGTTTTACACCGTCCCAAGCCCCTGTGTTCTCACCAGTAACATGGGGGTAGACTTAGCTGCCTCCTTAGACGGTGAGAATGAAATGATAGTAGGTGAAGGCAGTGGTTTTCAACTGGGGTGATTTTGCCCCCCCAGCAGACCCCGGCAATGTCTGGAGGCATCTTTGATCGTCACAACTCAGGATGGAGGTTTATACTAGCATTTAGGGAACAGAAGCCCAGGATGCTAAAGACATCTGCAGTGCCCAGGAGAGCCCCCCTCACATTATCTGGCCCCAATGTCACCAGTGCTACTACTGAGAAACCATGGGCTAAACTCTTAAGATTTCTGGCTTTGTCAGTCAAAACAATCTTGACGATTTTGTAGGTGTCCACCTAATATGTGTGAAAGCTCGAGACAAGTTAGCCATTATTGGAAAATTTGGCTTCCTCCCTCCAAAAGGTTTACAAATACTTTCCCTAAAACCATCGGACATTTTCCCTTCTCTCTTGCAGCTTCTCCTTTCTATTCTGAGCGGTTGAAGGAGGCTCATGTCAGGCTGTACCCAGCCGGCCGCTGCACGTCACAACACTTGTTTAACAGAACCGTGACGAACAATATGCTGTGTGCTGGAGACACACGAAGTGGTGGGAACCAGGCAAACATCCATGATGCCTGCCAGGTAAACACGAGAGTCTCGCCAGAGCCTGAACCCACCCAAGGGTAAAAGTGTCCCTTGGCCAACAGGCTCCGAACCAAGAAACAAGTTACAGCCAGAACCGGGGGATCTCATCTTGAGGAGGCAGTGGAAGTTCGAGATGAGGGCCTCAAAGAATAACACAATCAGAGAAAGATCAAAGTTACCCAAAGTTATGAAATCTAAACTGCAGGACATTTCCCCAGTGTCTCTACTGGAAACTCCACCTGGTTCAGGGTTTCCTGTAGGCCCAGGCAATTGATTGACTATTGAAGTGATGGATAAAGCAACACAAATTAAGCAGTTCTTTTTTTTTTTAATGTTTATTTAATTTTGAGAGAGACAGAGCACAAGCAGGGGAGGGATGGAGAAAGAGGGAGACACAGAATCTGAAGCAGGCTCCAGGCTCTGAGTTGTCAGCACAGAACCCGGCACAGGGGTCAAACTCATGAACCACGAGATCGTGACCTGAGCCGAAGTCGGGTCGGATGCTTAACTGACTCAGCCACCCAGGCGCCCCAAATAAAGCAAATCTTGACTTCTGGGGGTGCTGGAGAACTGGGGTCTGCCACGTAGAAGGGGGAGGAGGGGCTGTAGCTTACTAGGAAGGGGGACATGGATGATTTGTGAGAAATAAGTTTTAAAAACTCTTATTCAGCCCTAATATGAGGTTTTTAGCCTGGGAAAGCAAACTATTTCAGGTTGTCTGTGTTGGCATCCTTATCAGAGTTAGTACTTCTCTTTCGTGATAATGAGGGACTGGGTATGGGACACAGACCAACCTGTGGCATTAGGACCTAAATATAACCAAGGCACAGTTATTGATGAGACATTTTCAAACCTACAGTGTGTCAGGCTCTCCGAGGGCCTGGGGGTTGGAGGGGAAACAAAAAGAAGGAAGCAGGGCTCTTGCATCAAAGACTTTGTGGGTTTTGTTCTTATAAGGTAATCATATCAGCCTCTGCCCTCAGTTCCTTGACAACCTTTGTCTCTTTCTGAATGATTTCTTCAGAAACCTCAGCTGTACCCCTGGCTCAACAGTCATAAAAAGTTGTATGCAAAGTGAAAATATGATCTGCAAGCTTCAACTTAAAAACAAAAACAAGAAATTATTTTGGTTCAATAAGACGGTAACAGCCAATTACCCAGAGTCTTACAAAATGTCATATGTCGTTCTCAGAGTTCTTCATGCTCTCTCCCAATTAATTCCTATAATAACCTCATATGGTAGCTAGCATGAAGTCTATTTTACAGAATATTGAATATTGAATACAGAATAAGAATATTGAAGCACAGTGAGTCTAAGCCCACATAGCTAGTAAGTGGGAGAGTTAAAACCAGGGTTGTGGCCTGAAATGTCTGAGCAATTATCTCAATTCTACTTTGCAATGTAGAACCTAATCCCCTACAGGATCAAGATCTTTGAGATAACAATTTCCCTCTCTGAGCTAAGTACTTTGAAGAATACGATATTAGCACTACAATATTAACCCTAACTTCCCCCTAAAGAGTCTGTGTGTTGTGCAAACTGACCTGTTCTCTCTTTTGCAGGGTGACTCAGGTGGCCCCTTGGTGTGTATGAAGGACAACCACATGACTCTAGTTGGCATCATCAGCTGGGGCCTTGGCTGTGGGCAGAAAGATGTTCCAGGTGTATATACCAAGATTACTAATTACCTAGACTGGATTCAAGACAATATGCGACCATGACCAAGGACTCCCAGTTCCCTGACATTGGGAGGAAGCCCCAGCTTCCTCCACTTCAGAAGACACACCAAGGCGGGGTGCTTCTTCACAGAGATGAGCCATAACACAGTACAAGTGGGTGGCGGGTGGGGGGAACCGATAGGAGAGGGGAGAGGATAGGTTTTCACAGGTACTTCCCATTTTAGAAGTTTCCAGGGGCTAAGATTGGATTTCAGACTGGATTCTGTCAGCTGAGAAGACAGATAAAAGCCAACCCCTCCTGGAATACGACCATCTAGGGCAGAAGAGAGGTAGACCAAAAGCCCCACCTCCTGATCTGTCAACATGTGAAGTGCTGGAAATGGGACCACAAAGATGAAAGCATGTCTCAGTAGTAAAAAAACAAAAACAAAAACAAAAAACAACCCATCATCTAGATCCTTCAGGAAGGAAGGATTGCTTTAGAAATGGAATGTCTATTTATACCCACAAGGAAGCCCAACATGGGCCTGCTAATACGGGATGGGCTGGCTGGCCAGATCATGTCCTCAACATCTTTTAAATCCAGTGTTTGGCTTTTCCCTTTCTCCACTCTACAGCTCTTGGAAGGAAATCCTTTTGTGGATAGTGTAAATCTTTTTTCTGTATAAACTTTATAATAAAACAGGAGACTTGTATCATTTTAATACCTGACAAACTAGGCTTTAGTATATTTATATCAATCCATTTTCATTTTTACTTTGTTGCCACACCCCTGTATTATACTGTGCTGAGATAATAAATTCAGATATATTTTTCACATATTTTCCCAAATCAGAGTGGAGTAATATTGTTACGTTGGCAGTATCTCATGGCTTATTTATTCTTGTCATTCATGGTCACATCTTTAAAATCATTTCAAATATTTCCTTTCATTCATCCGACATATACAGAATACTTTATAATGTACTAGTGATGGGCTCTTGGAATGGTGGTGGGGTCTGGAGCTGATGGCCAAGAAAGAAATCTTGAGACATCTTGGATGCAAAAAGGTGATTCTTAAAGCACAGACACCGGACCCCATGGGCAGGAAGAGCTGCCCTGGGACCCTGAGGAGAGACTGATTACCTACTTGGGAGTTGGGGGAGGTAAAGTCAAGGGGAAGTTTCCAAAGGGATTTTCATATGCTAAAGAAGACTCCCAGGCTACTGGAGGCCTAGCTATTGTCAAGCTAAGATTGTTTTTCCCTCTAGCAAAGCATTTAGACAGTAGGGGGTTCCTGAAGAAATGTTCTAGTCTGCCTGCCTCAAGTATTTGTCAATGGGCTGCAGGTTATAAGGAAACTTAATTTATCTACCATTTCCTTCTGCCTTTGTTTCCCACATCACTAGGTGCTGTGGACAGTAAAAAGGGGGAAGAAGGCAGTTCTTGGTTTGACAGGGAAATAAGGTACTTAAAGAAATACCAAGGATAGGGGCACTTGGGTGGCTCAGTTGGTTGGGCATCTGACACTTGATTTCTGTTCAGGTCTTGATCCCAGGGTTGTTGAGATCAAGCCTCTTTCTCCCTCTGCTCCTCTCCCTGGCTCACACATGCTTGCTCACTCTCTAAAAATAAAAAAGAAATACCAAGGTAGAACAGAGTTGGGTCACAAACCGGCAGAGAGAAACTTACTGGCATTCAGTTGCATTAAGGAATCTTAAGGAAAAAACAGGTAGGGCTTTTAAAAGTTGGCCAAGATTTGGGGCGCCTGGGTGGCTCAGTTAAGTTTCCGACTTCAGCTCAGGTCATGATCTTGCTGCTAGTGGGTTGGAGCCCCGCATTGGGCTCTGTGCTGACAGCTCAGAGTCTGGAGCCTGCTTCAGATTCTGTGTCTCCCTCTCTCTCTCTGTACCTCCCCTGCTTGCACTCTGTCGCTCTCAAAAATAAACAAAATATTTTTTAAAAAATTGGGTAAGGTTTAGACTCGTGGAGAGGGGTGGGCAAGGGACTCTTGCAGCAAGGAATGTCACTGCATGAAAAGATAAAGATCTGGAGAGCAAAAAGAGCAGTGGGAGTAGGGAGAGGATTTTGTACAGGTTGTCAGAAGTGAAGTTCATGAAGAACACAGGTAGGAATTTAGATGACGGTGCTTTGAATGCCAGGCAGTTTTGGACTTCATTCTGTAGGCAGCACAGAGCCACCGGGGTTTACGTGTAACAGGAATGATGAACTGAACAGAGCCGGGGAAAATGAACCACGAGGTGGATGGAATGATAGCAGACTGGGCAGGGAGGCTCCGTGGCCAGCAAGCACAGCAGTAGGAAGGAGAAGCGAAGGGAACCAAAGCATGACCTCCCTAGCATAGCGACATCCCACTGTTGGGCAGACGAGAGAGGCTAGTACTTGGACCATTTTCTTCCCATCCCATTTAGCTTTCCCTGTCATCAGAAAGAATGGACTCCCAGACCAGTCCATGTGACTTAAGTAATGTTGTTTTCTGTTTCTCTTAGATTATTTTCTTAACTAGAGATGCGACTCCTATTCCTGGCTGCAGCCTGCCAGATTTTATCACCACTGACATCCCAGATCCCAGAATAAATCTGAGATGCCTGCCCTTGGGTATGTGCCGACAGCTTCCTGGAGAGGAGAAAAAAAGGTCTCTTGAAAGGCTGTTAGAACTGCTCAGTTTAGACGTTCTTAGAAGCACATAGTTTCAGCTCACAAAAGCAACCCTTTAAAGCCCAGAACTTAATTTAGAGAAGGAGAAAAACAGACACACAAACAAAAAACCACCACTTCCCTGAAATGTTCAAGTCCCTGGAGCAGTTGAATAAATGCAGATCACAGAGACTGAAGTCACAGATTTCTCAACTTTAGGCTGCCCGCTACTTCCCTGTACAAGGGGCAGGTTTTGTTTTAGATCAAAGTGTACCTCAGCCATTTTAGAGAAACACTGCTTGAGGACAGCAATAGGAGACTCCCAGCTCCCACATCTCTGCCAGGAATCCAGGTGGTTTCAGGCCCTCCCCTTTGCATGACAAGCTTTTTTGCAGAGGGTGAATGAAATATGAACTGAAGCAGTAAGGCCTTGATGGGGTGGGCCAAGTTAAAGGCCCCAACATTCCTTTGGATGAAGTCCTAGCAACGGCCAACTTGGATGAAGACAATTGCTCACAAGGGGCCACTGACTGAGCTACAGGGCAGAGTACCAGCCCTGCAAAGAGACCCCTTTGAATTATACTAAAATACATTCAAAGAACAACAACACATCATTTCCCAGCGTAGGTTAGGAAATTCAGGGTAAAATGTCTGGAACTTCTTAGGCCATGGAACAACATATAAGGGGAAATTAAATAGTTCCTTATCCCCAGCTGGCTAATAAAGCAAATAGATGCTAACAGACCTGAAGAACAAAATTAAGAACAAAGATTATCAGATAGCTGTGCAATACATTTAAGTGGGCAGCGACTTAGAGAAACTCAGATGACAGAAATAGCCACCCTTCTAGAGCCCAGATCTAAAGTCTGGTGATCGCAGAGTGTCGTAAACTTCTGGTTCCACGTCTAACTTCAAAAGCCAAAAACTCACACAATCCAGTACTTGGTATCTTGGGGGGAGGTTTAAGAGTTTCAAATTCAATTCCCCTTTTAAAATTCTAACAATTAAAAAAATTAATCCCATCCTGGCATGGCGTCGCCACCTACTGGCCACAGAGGAAAGTACAAGTTTTACAAAATTCACCATGGTGCAAACAGGACTGCCAGACCAAGGGCAAAAGACATATCAACGACTAAGACAGATGGGATGGAGTATTAATAAACACCAACCACTGTGGTTTGCGAACAGAAATAAGTCCTCTTCATGGCCAGGAGGGATTTACAAAAGGGTATCAGTACAGATATGGGATAACAACCAGTATCCATACTTTACAAAGACTGCCAATGACTTATCTTCCAAGAAATCCCTATCACAATTAAGATGTCTAGGACCTGGGGTGCCTAGATGGCTGGCCAGGTGAGCATCTGACTCTTGATTTCAGCTCAGGTCATGAGTTCCCCTACTGTGGTGAGACTGAGCCCTACATCAGGCTCTGCTTTCAGTGTGGAGCCTGCTTAAGATTCTCTCCCCCCTCTACCACTCTCCCGAACTCACTCTCTAAAATGTAAAAAAAAAAAAAAAAAAAAAAAAAAGATGCTTAGGACCTTGAAGCCCTGTTTCATGCCTGAACTGACCAACATAAGGTCAAGAGAGCAGAGAAAGCACTAGAATAGCCATCAGCAGCTTGAATGGTTTTGTCTTTTCCACACTGGGGAAAACATGATCTCAACCTTTGCTTTTACAACCTTAAAAATGACATTATATCAACATCTCCTATTTCCAGAGGTAACTAGAAAATCACACTACAACACATGGCTTTAGGCCTGCTGGTTGAAGAGACAAAAATCATAAGATCCTCCCTAAATTGATTTATTTCTTAGTGCTTCTACTGAGGCCTACCAGGCATAGCACCACTGTTAGTCCTGATAACAAAACACTTAGGACATAGAGGACTGGTAAAACTGAACTTTATTAAGACTTAAGCATAGGAGATACTTCCACATAAGACACATATTTTGGAATTGAACAGCTCGATCACAACACCCTGCACTAGTTAATGTTAACACACTGCTGGATGGTAGCAGTAATGTTCTCCACTGGGCTCCAGAGGTCTGCTACACAGGTGACATGTTACTTCATATGCCAAGGCCCGCAGGTCGCATACCCTACATACTCTACTTCTCCTCAAGTTCTTCCCTTGAAATTAGGGTGAGCTGTCCACGAGGAAATTTAGCAGCTGGATTTATAAAGCTAAAAATATCCAGGAACCAAGACTGGTTGTTTCCTATGACCTAGGAAACCTTAAAATCCTTCAGAGCCCTCAGGAGAAGTAATTCCAAGTATTCTGGGATCACAGAGGCAGAGATGTTTCCCCTACCTTGCCAGGGGTGTATATAGGACATAGTAGTTCAGGAAAATTCTGGAGTGATGGACTATGAACACATCTGTTTGCATACAACATGATTTATCCCAGAGGAAAACCACAAAGCAACATTACTCTGCAGCAAAAACAAGTCCAGGAAGTAGGGAGATAAAACTAGCAAAACAAAATTACTTAAATATTTAGAAACAGGACTTTAGAGAAAAATTATATGGTTTGAAGAGTATAGGTCTTCATTTTTCCCCACGCATGAAGCAGAGCACAGTATCACTCCTTAAGCTATAGCAGTAAGAATTTAAAAACCTGTCTTTTATATAAATATTTAAGTGGTTAATATATATATCGAACTAGAGTAAAAATTACCCACTGGGAAAGTCTGAGGTACTCCCTCAGTTGCCATGTTCCTTAAACTGGGTTACACATGATCAGCATGGCCCATCTTCCTTCAACATCAGTTTTATTCAAAGGTTTAGGGAATTTCTTTCTGCCTTGAAACAAAGATGGTTAGGTAGGTATATATACTGTTGATAAATCTATTACAGTCCAGTGCAGAAGACTCCAGGGAAATCAACTTTACTGAGCAGCTTCCAGGATGAACCATACCCCTTGACGGTAAGCTTTCTTTTTTTTACTTAGGGTTACTGCTGGAAAAGTTTCAGACAGCAAGGCTTAGACTCCAGCACCAGTCTAGCACTGACAAGAGTAAATACGGAGTCACCACTGGGTTACAGCTGTGATGTACTTCACGAGGAATGAGTTGGCCACCTACACTTCAATACTGTGACACACAGAATCTGGCTGCCCTGGGGATTATGGGATTGCTTTTCTGAAACTGTCCTTGTGGAACAGGAAAAAGGCTGGTGAATTCTGTGATATGAGAATTCTTCTGGGTTAGGGAAAGGGGCATTTCAGGCAACCGCCACCAGGAAGAGGGCAGGTCACTTTCTCACTGCAGACGACAGGCCAGGTGCTAAAGGCTAACAGTCATTAGTATCTGAAAACTGGTCAGATAGTGGCAGTCTTCAAAGGAAAATCTGATTCTAATGGAGTCTTCCATGTCATTAGCGGACCCGAATATAAGAATTTAAGTGAATTCCAGTTCACTTCTAGAAGTACTAGTAATTTTTTTATATTTATATCAAAGTAGAGGGATCAGAAAGAAACCAACTCAACTCTATTCTTTCCAACCGTCCTCCCGGTGGGGCTTGACTGCTCTTCCCCACCTCCCACCCCCCGCTCTCGTCTGAGCACGTGTGCTCATACGTCTTTACTACCACTTCCTTTCTTCTCCCTCAAAGGTCAGACCCTTTGCTGGCCTTCCCTTGACTAGCATTCATTTTATTCCAAGCTTTCTTTCCTTCTTTCTTATCTTTCTCTCCACCTTAAACAACAAACAGAAGTCGTTCATTGACTTTAGAGAAGTAAAGCCAAGCAAGTAACAAATGCTAGTCCTTTTCTATGGTAACCATGTTCAAAATAGTTCAATATGGCATTAGGTATCTCTACCCTCTGTCACACAGCTCTTCTCTCAGAACTGAGTTGATGCTGATTGTGTTTGACTTCGGTCCGGTTCTCCCTGGCAACCCTTCTCTCCCTTGATTAGCTCCACGGCACTGCAGGCTAAGGAAAAAAGGGAGTGGGTGGGTCCAAAAGGGGATACTGACCTAGGAGACAGGCTGATTACTTTTTACTTTTAGACAAGTAAGAAACAAAAAAGCATTAGTGAATGTTCTTTTTGCAAAACTCTCCCTTCAGGTTCGAACTTGGAATTTTCCAGCTTTGGTCATGTATTTTATGCCCTTAAAGGGTTTGTACTTTTCCCCATACATATCCAGACGATTCACCTTGAGTCCTGGAAGGAAAACATAAGCACTATTCAAAAGAAGCATGTAGCGTATCTGTCTAAATTCATTTCAATTCAGAGATCAGTGGGATAGAGATAGCTATAACAGTGAACCAGAAAAATAATAATAATTTTCCCTTATTTATTTCACTTTTCTGAGGCTCACAGATTTGTCACTCTTGGCCCACACACTGATAATAAAAAATTGCTCCAACAAGAAGCTATCCTATTAGAAGACCTGTTTCTAAAGTGGGAAGGGCAGAAAGTTATATGCAGATGAAAGGAGGATAAGGAAAAATAAGACCACTCTATGTTTTTGTCCAGCTATTGGACAGAATACATGAATTAATGAAATTAATAATGAAATAAGGCATAACTCAATAAATGCATTAATAAATGAGTGTTTCCTATAAGTATTCTCACTGCATTAAGCAGAACATATTTTATACTGTATAGGTCTCTAACATTTATGATGAGTTTCTAATTTAAGTGAATGCTAATCACTTAAATTAGATAAGTTTTGTTGGTAAAGAAAAATAGGAACTTCATATAAAGCTGAAGTCATCTCCCATCTATCTTACTTACATGGCTGTTCTAAGGATTAAATAATAAAACAGATGACAAAGGCTTAAAACACTGCCTGGCACATAGTAAATGCCCAGTACATGATAACTATTACTATCATCATCATCCTAAGACAGGTGTAGACTACAGTGGGCTGACTTGGGTTCCACATGTTCATAAAAGCAAATACGAAAGTCTTCTGAAACTGGGGGGATGGAGCGGAAATTATTCTTTTCAGTGACCAGCTGAGAATGTGGAAGCCTTCCCATTCTAAAACCCTTTGAACCCCAAACTGACAACCCTAGGATGACTCAAAACCTGCTGGGGAACGCCCTGTCCACCTACACTGTTTCCTTCTCAACTGCATCTTAGACGTTTTTGGTCAGGTCCCTTAATCCAACTTCAGAAAGTAAGGATTATAGATTTCCCCCAGAAATGCTAGGAAGATTTTACTCCAGATTACCTATCAGGAAATGAAACCAAACTCTGTAAACAGGGAGTCAGCAGAAGGCTTTCTGATGTCTGCGTCCTAGTGGAGAAAGCCACTTCTGTTCTCATCAAGCCACTGAAGCCAAGAATCACTTACCAGAAATGGCCAGCTGCTGGATCTTAAATTGCAGGTTAATTGTGGGGTTCTCATCTGGTTTGGAAGCTCCAGCCTGAAGACTCATGGTCCCCTTTAAACTTGGTAGCTTTTGGGGATTTATCTTTCCTACATCCCAAGACAGCATCTTCAAAGAAAAAGAAAGAAGTTACAGTGGAAGCCGTCAATTGAGGTGGCTGATCTCTAACCTCAGGGTATCTGTTCACAGTATTACAAGCAGCCTCTAAACTGGCTTTCAATAGAGAAAACTATTTGTCACCATAAATTATCTCAAGGAAAAAACGATGTCCCTCTGATCAAGCTCCCCTTTCAACAAGCTGGAAAGTCTATTGGAGAGCTCCTGCATAATGACTTCTATTTAACATCAGCAATTCAAAACTTCCTGCTTATTCTCCTCCTACCTTGGTAACTGGGTCAAATGTATGTGTCCCCTGAGATGGAGTGAGGCTCATATTCAGGACCCCTTTGGGCATCTGGCTGGTGACAATCACTCCCTCTATGGTCTTCCCCATAGTCTGCTTCGGTCCCACCGTTATTTCAAAGCGTCCAAGTGAACTACTATCCCGGAAACTGATGTTATGTTTGACATACACTGGAATTGCCACCAGACTGGAAAAGGGAGAGATGAAAAACCAATTTCATTACTATACTGGAAACAATGGCAACATTTTCTCATTTTATCCTAAGTGCTTTTTTTGCCTCATTGAGGATTAAATAAAGCAATCTAGCGCTTAAGAGAAAGTTAGTGCTCATTAAGTTTGCGGCTGCTATTTTTGTTGTTGTTATATGTCTAAACAAGAACTTTTTTTCTCAAATTGGAATCTGAGTACACCTGTATTCAATCCCCCTAACCCAAAAGAGTGTTAAATTATCCTATGAGAAACCATAAAAGGCAGTCATTTTTGGTCTTGAACATTCTCTTTAATATCTTGTCTAAGGACTTTTAAGTATTATTACCTACTTCTTTACTCCTTATATTAAAAAATAAACACAGGAAAAAAAAACAGTAATCTTTAATTTTTTTTTCTTCTTGTAAAGCTAAGACGCTGTCTAGTAAATAAACTAAGTCTTCCAATGACTGAATAAGACAACAAAAATCAAAGAGTATACTAAGCCTACTATGAGAAAGGCATTACAGATCAAAATTAGGAGTCACCATATTTCTGTGTTTTACTTTACAACATGTGACCAATAATTATCTGTACTTGGGAGAGTAACATGCATACCTCATGGACCTTTGATAGTATCTCGGGAGTGCCTTTACCTGACTTTCTCTGATCCTCACAAAAACCCTATGAGGTATGGTAGGTTGTCACAATAGGACAGAACAGGAAACAGAAATCACAGATTAATACCAAAGCAATAACAGTTTTTAACATCTATTAAACACTCCTGTGTGCCAATACTATGCTAAGTGTTTTAGTTCCATTACCTTGTTTAATAAGTATGAAGTAGGTACTGCTATTGTCCTGTTTTTCTAGATAAATAATGATGTCCTTATACTTCACTAAGATTAAGTAATTTGCCCAAGGTCATGTATCATAAGTACTAAAGATGGGATTTAAGTGCAGGCAGACTGAGTCCAGAGTCTTTGCTCTCAAGCACGCAGATATTTTCCTAAGTTATTTATCCCAAATCACATAGGAAAGTATTGGTGGCTCTGAGGTGTCATAGCTCTTTTCAGTGTGTATATCTTCTACTACACACCTTCTAAAAGTCCTTAGACAAGACAGGGGCACCTGGGTGGCTCAGTCAGTTGAGCATCCAACTTTAGCACAGGTCATGATCTCATGGTTTCTGAGTTCAAGCCCCACATCGGGCTCTCTGCTGCCAGCTTGTCAGCACTGAGCCTGCTTCAGATCCTCTGTCCCACCCCTCCCCTGCTTATATGCTCTCTCTCAAAAAAATAATAAAACATTTAAAAAAATAAAAAAATAAAAATAAAAGTCCTTAGACAAGATATTAAAGAGAATGTTCAAGACCAAAAATGACTGCCTTTTATAGTTTCTCATAGTATAATTTAATGCTCTTTTGGGTTAGGGGGATTGAATATAGGTGTACTCAGATTCCAATTTGAGAAAAAAAGTTCTTGTTTAGGCATATAATAACATCAACAAAAATAGCAGCAGCAAACTATGAGCACTAACTTCCTCTTAAGCACTATTTAGATTGCTTTATTTAATCCTCAAACAAGGTACTTTTTTCATTTTCCACTTAGGGGATAAGAAAACAGACACAGAAAGGTTAAGCAACTCACCTGAGGTTACCCGATTAGTTAAGTACAGAAGCTGGAATTTGAACCCAGGTAACTCCATAACCTGAGTCCTTAATCACTACGGATACTATTTCCACATATACACATATACACAGATTCTGTTCTTAATTATAAGGGCTGCTTACTTCTGTGCACTGACATGGTAAGAGAGCAGGCGGAAGTTTCCATCAGGAGGAATGAAGGAGAGGATACGCTCAGATTCCCAGCGCTTGAAACGGACACAAGGATGGAAGCTGACATCATCCAACAACCTGGGATTCTGTAGTTACCGGGCAAGGAAAAGCAAGAAGTAGGAATTAAACACCCACATTTCTTTCAGGAAAGTCATTCAGATGTTGTTTTTATTTAAACACATGCACACAGAAATTCTGTAGCTACTTATAGAAAATTCAAGCCTGATATAAACTTTGTAGTTGTCCTTATTTCTTATTGTTCCATTCCATTCTCACCACTGTCTTTCCAGAAACAGTTAATTTCCCATCCCAAGATGTGAACCTGTGGTTCAGGATTTTACCATGAAGGAAAGCGTAAGGTCTGGCATTCCAGTCAGCTTGACACAGGCATCAATCACCCCCTGGATCTCAGCAGTAATTGTGGAACCTGAGATAGGAACAAAACAAAGAGAAAGTAAGAAGCTATTCGACGCTTCTCCGTCCTTCCCAACGAACTTACTTCCTCCCTACCACCTTCTTTAACTTTCTCTTTTCCTTCCCAACTTTTTTCTTCTCCCTCCCTCCCTTTCTTCTTTCCTTCTGTCCATCTATCCAGTTCATCTACCTAATCCATTGATCCATCCTTCCAAACACTTATCAGCTGCATATCAAGTATGAGACACTAGGATGAAGCAATGGGGATAAAAGATTAAAGAGACAATTAGCTTAAAGAAGTTTTCATTCTAGCCCCAGAATCAAAAAGGGTGTCATCATAACCAATGGTTCAGAAAACGTCATAGCAGAACCTGCTCTCCCTAAGGTCCCCAATGAGCTCTGCTGCTCAATCAAGTGGGCACTTTTGGTCTTTATCCCACAGGACCTGTCTGCAACATGCCATTTTTGACCACTTCTTCCTTTGTAAAACACTCCTTTCTTCTAACCTCGCCTAGTTTTCTGTTTTTCTAGCTCCTCTTCCTCTGTGCTTTCTGTAGGCTTCTCTTTCTTTGCACATCTTTTGAATGCTGATGTGTTTTCACAATTCTGAACGTCTCTTTTCTTTCACTCAACATGGTCTCCTTGAGTTACTTCACCTACTTCCCAAGGCTTTGATTGTCATTAATGGCCAAATATAGCCTACTCTTTTTTCAGGTTCACAGTCTCACTCCTGCCAAACTAGACAGCTTTACCTGCATGTCATGGAGGCACTTCAGACTCTATACATCAAAAGGTGAGCACATCAGCTCCATTCCTCCATCTGCTCTATTTTCCTTCTTTTTAAAAAAATTTTTTTTAATGCTTATTTATCTTTGAGAGAGAGAGAGACAGAGCACAAGTGGGGGAGGGGCAGAGAGAGGGAGACACAGACTCTGAAGCAGGCTCCAGGCTCTGAGCTGTCACCACAGAACCTGATGTGGGGCTTGAACTTACAAACCGCGAAATCATGACCTGAGCTGAAGTCAGACACTCAACAGACTGAGCCACCCAGGTGTCCCCTATTTTCTTTATGATGGTACCATCTAACCTGCTGCTTAAGTCAGAAACATACATGCATCCTTGACTAATTATATTTCTTCAGTGCTCATATCCAATCAGTTATCAATTCCTCTCTTTTCTGACTTCTGTCTCTTACATCTATTCATTCCTTTCCTTCCTGACCACCATTATGGAATCTATATTTTGTGCCTGGACTTCAGCTGGCAGCCTCCTGGTTTCCCTGCCTTCAGTTGAAGCCACTCTTCACACTGCAACTAGACTGATAGTTTTCAACTACAAATCTGAATCAAGTCACTCCCCAACTTAAAACTCTTCAATTGCGGGGCACCTGGGTGACTCAGTCGAAATCATGACTCTTGATTTCAGCTCAGGTCATGATCTCACAGTTCGTGGGTTCGAGCCCCACATTGGGCTCTGTGCTGACAGTGTGGAGCCTGCTTGGGATTCTCTCTTTCTCTCTCTCTCTCTGCCCCTCCCCTGCTCGTTCTCTCTCTCTCAAAATAAATAAATACACAAACCTTAAAAAAAAACAAAACAAAAAACCTCTTCAATCACTCCCAATGGTTCTCCTTAAAATGGCATGCAAGGCATGCTAACTATCTACCTAGTTGTTGTGTACTTTTTTTGTGTGGGAAAACTTCTACTTAAATGCAAAAATCTTAAATGTATGACTCAGTAATTTTTAAATATGTATACACCCCATGCAAATACCACCCACATCAAGATACAGAACCTTTTTTTTCCCCGTTTTTAGTTATGCCTTTATTCACCTTTGTTATAATATATTTGTTAACAATATACTTGTTTTAAAGATCCTACAGACTGACCACCCATTAATGTAGAATATATGTCACCCCTCTCCACCTGGCAATCTTTTTTTTTTTTAAAGCAGAATTTCTTCTAGGAATCTTACTGATCACACAGTAGTTACAAGAATGTCAGATATAAGAATGTATACAGTCTAAACAAGACAGGCTGATTCAGAATTTACAGGTTGTAAAAATATACGTGTCAAGGGGCGCCTGAGTGGCTCAGTTGGTTAAGCATCCGCCTTTGGCTCAGGTCATGATCTTGCGCTTTGTGGTTCGAGCCCCATGTCGGGCTCTGTGCTGACAGCTCAGAGTCTGGAGCCTGCTTCAGATTCTGTGTCTCTCCATCTCTTGGCCCTTCCCCTGCTCATGCTCTGTGTCTGTCTCTCAGTAATAAATAAACGTTAAAAAAAAACAACTAAAAAAATATACATGTCAAAAGTTAGCCATATGGACAGATGCATACAGGGGAAGAGATGATGGGAGGTTGGGGATCGAGGGCCCTGTGCAGTAACACTGCCTTTTCCTCCTCCACAGTAAATAACTTTAGACACAGAACCTTCTTAGCATCCCAGCATGCTCCTCTTGCATCCCCATGCTAGTTCTGACTTCTGTTACCTTTGATGAAGTTGTACCTGTTTTCAAACTTCATATAAATGTATATAACTGTATATAATCTTATGCATCTATCTTTTTTACTCAACAATGTAAGATTCATTCATGTGCTGGATATATGGATTATTCATTCTTTTTCATTACTACACAGTACTCTCTTATGGGACCATATTGAAATTTGTGTCCTGTTACTGGTGGACATTTGGGTTATTTCCAGTTCTGGGCTAATATGAAAAGTTGCTGCCTACTTAGTTTTAAAGCCTCATTACTTTTTTTTTTTTAATGCCTCTCAATGCATTCATGCTGAACTACTTTATTTCCCAAAAATATTTTACTCACCTTAAAGTGTTTGCACCTACTTTGTTCCCAAATCCCTGAAGGTCTTAGTAACTTCCATTCATTCTACTGATAAAGCATAAACACTATCAGCTCTCTTTACACTTTGCTCTGGATGGGTGGGATACATCGCTTATATTCTGCCTTTTTACCTCCCTCTTCCTCACTAGACTCTAAATAAGCTTCTGCAGCCATAAACTCTCACTTTCTTTCTTTCTGGCCTCTTTTGTCTCCTTTGTTTGTAGAACCTCATCATTGTCAACAACAAAATAACATCACAATCACGATCACTGTCAATAACAATAGCTACAATAAAGTCAGGTCATAAAGAGGTCCAGAACTTTGTGTATTGAACACAATTCAGGATTAAGGTTTTGAAAAGACTTTGCTGCAGAATTTAGAAATTATTAGTCAAAAAATGTTGAAATCATTATTGAACCAAAAGCCAGTGGCCACCACCCACATTTACATAACAAGAATCTCCAAAGGCTTGTCATGGGAAAGATGTAGACCCCCTCTATTTTGACAGACTACCAATTGTCCCTGTAAATGACATATCTTTATTCATTATTAACAAAGAATTGTTGTTTTCCTATATGTGTGGGAAGGGGATATTATAGGTCGCTATTCAATAACTTAATTACTGGGTTTCCTTTCCTTTTTGAGAATTTCTATATCTCATCTTCAAATATGTATTTGTTGTCTTTTCATTTGCAATTCATTTCTTCTTCCCTTGCTCATTTCCAGGAATCCTTAGCCTTTTCTTTCTCCACATAATTCTCATGTATGACATCCTCACAGTAGCGATACCTCCCATTACACACCACTGTCATTATTATTATTACACTATTATCAGCAAAGATTCTCAATGAGAAGGGGACTGTGTGACCTGGAATATTCCTTCACTGTATCTTGTTCATGATCAAATATCCATTAGTCAGCACTGTGCTACAACACAACAGGTTTTCGATAAGCATTTGTTGAATGAATGAGTTCACTAATGTGAAAAGAACTTTCTACAAATTTCTAAGCTCTAGGACATATTGCTGTAATTCAGAATAGATAGAAAAGAAGGCTCCCTGAATTTCAGTGATTACAATGTCAGTTCTGCCATCAGATTTGGGAGTCAAATACATTCAAAAGGAAATCTAAAAGAGATTCGTTTGCTACTTTTTTTACTTAAGAGGACAAGATCTAGAACACCATTAAAGAACAATTTTTTTATTTAAGAGGGTAAGATCTATAACACCAACAAGCATTGGTCTGCATCATATTATTTTGAATTGCCATTTTCAGCCTTATTGAGGTATAATTAACAAAAACTGTATATAATCAAGGTATACAACTTGATATTTTGATATATATACATTGCGAAATGATCACCACAAACAAGTTAATTAACATATTAATTAGCAAATTTCAAGTATACAATACATATTATGATGAGGTGATGGATGTGTTAATTTAACTAGATGGGGGAATCCTTTGAAATGAATACATACAGCAAATCACTACAATATACATTTTAAATATCTTACAATTTTATTTGTCCATAATACCTCAATAAAGCTGAGAAAAAGTATAAAATGCAGTATTAACTATAGTCACTGTGCTGGTACATTTCCAGAAATTACTCATCTTGCATAACTGAAACTCTGTACCCTTTGACCAAATATCTCCCCACTTCCCCCACCCACTAGCCCTTAGTAACACCATTCTACCCTCTGCTTCCATGAATTTGACTATTTTAGATTATACAGATAAGTGAGACTATGCAGTGTTTGTCTTTCTCTCTCTGGCTTATTTCATTTAGCATACTGTCCTCCAGGTTTATCCATGTTGCAAATGGCAGAATTTCCTTCTTTTCTTGTGACTGAATAACATGCCTGTGTGCATGTCTATCTCACATTTTCGTTATCCATTCATCCATCAAAAGACATTTAGGTTGGCTATTGTGAATAATGCTGCAATGAACATGGGAGTGCAGATACCTCTTCGAGCTAATTCTTTCATTTCCTTTGGATACACCCAGAAGTGGGAAAACTGGATCACGAAGTAGTTCTATTTTTTATTTTTTTGATGGTTTTCCATGAATGTACCAATATACATTCCCACCAACAGTGTACTAGGGTTTTCTTTTCCCCACAACACTACTAACACTTATTGTCTGCCATTTTGATACTAGCCATTATAACTACTGTGAGGTGATATCTCATTGTAGTTTTGATTTCCCTAATAATTAGTGATGTTGAGCACCTTTTTATACATCTATTGGCCATCTGTATGTCTTTGTTTGATAAATGTCTAGTCAGATCCTTTGCCCACTTTTTAATCAAGTTATCTGTTTTTTTTTTGCTATTGAGTTTTGTGTGTTCTTTGTATATTTTGGTTCTAACCCCTAATCTGATATATGGTTTCCAAATATTTTCTCTAACAGGTTGTTTTTTCACTCTGTTGACTGTTTTTGTTGTGCAGAAACTTTTTAGTTTTTGTCTATTTTTGCTTTTTGTTGCCTTTGCGTTTGGTGTCAAATCCAAAAAAAATCATTGCCCATACAAGTGTCAAGAAGTTTTCCCCTACCCCACCCCCCAAAAAAGAAGTTTTTTCCCTATGTTTTCTTCTAGTAGTTTTATGATTTCACATCTCACATTTAAGTCTTTAATCCATTTTGAGTTGATTTTTTTTTTTTTTTTTTTTTGGTGTGAGGTAAGGGTCCAATTTTATTCTTCCACATATGGATATTCAGTTTTCCCTGCGTCATTTAATGAAGAGACTATCCTTTCCCCATGGTACAATCTTGGCTCTCCTGTTGAAGATCAGTTGACTGTAAATGTTTAAAAATCAGTTTTTTAGAAGATATTTTTTAAAGACTGCCCCTCACAAGGACTAACCAATTCTTTCTGTTTTTTTAATTAAAAAAATATTTTTTTAATGTTTATGTATATTTTGAGAGAGATAGAGCATGAATGCGGGAGGGGCAGAGAGAGAGACACACACAGAATCCGAAGCAGGCTCCAGGCTCTGAGCTGTCAGCACAGAGCACAACGCAGGGCTCAACCTCATGAACTGTGAGATCATGACCTGAGCTGAAGTTGGGCGTTCAACCAACTGAGCCAACAGGAGCCCCTAAAAGATATTTTTTGAATGTTTATTTATTTTGAGAGAGAGCACGAGTGGGGGATGGGCAGACAGAGAGAGGGAGAGAGAGCATCCCAGGCTCCATGCTCAGTGTGGAGCCTGATGCGGGCTCAATCTTATGAACCATGAGATCATGACCTGAGCCAAAATCAAGAGTGGACGCTTAACCTACTGAGCCACCCAGACGCCCCATTTATTTCTGAGCACTCTATTCTGTTTCACTGGTCTATGTGTCTACTTTTATGTCAGTATAATACTATTTCAATTACACAGTTTTGTAATATATTTTGAAATCATGAAGTATGAAGTCTCCAGCTTTGTTCTTCTTGCTCAAGATTGCTTTGGCTATTTGGAATCTTTTGTGGTTCCATATGAATTTTATGACTGTTTTTCTATTTCTGTAAAGAATGCTATTGAGATTTTGACAGTGATTAACTGAATCTGTAGATCACTTTGGGTAGTATGAACATTTTAATAATATTAATTCTACCAATCCATGAACACAGGATGTCTTTCCACTTATTTGTGTCTTCTTTAATTTTCTTCATCAATGTTTTATAATTTTCAGAGTACAAGTTTGGTTAAGTTTATTCCTATTTTGTTCTTTTTGTTGCTATTGTAAACGGGACTGTTTTCTTAATTTTTTTTTAGAATAGTTCATTATATTTAGAAATGTTTTATATGTTGATTATGTACCCTGCAACTTTACAGAATTTGTTTACTAGTTCTAAGAGTTTTTGTCGAGTATTTAGGGGTTTCTATATATATGATTGTGTCATCTGCATTATAATATTTAAGTCTATTCCTAGTACCCAGCACAGTGCCTGACACAAAGTAGGTGCTAAGTTAAAATGAATGATCTTGAATGGGGGATAATTCTGATACTAGCAAGCATTATATGAAGGAGACTATTTCCACTTTCAAAACATTTTTTTAACGTTTATTTTTGAGAGACAGAGAGAGAGAAAGAGCGAGCAAGCGGGGTAGGGGCAGAGAGAAAGGGAGACACAGAATCAAGCAGGCTCCAGGCTCTGAGCTGTCGGCACAGAGCCTGACATAGGGCTCGAACTCACAAACCATGAGATCATGACCTGAGCTGAAGTCAGACACTTAACTGACTGAGCTACCCAGGCACCCCATCTTTATACTTTCCAGTTCTGAAAACAGATTAAAAACACCTACCTGATTTATCAATGATGGCATCAATCTCTTCGATCACATCAAAATAGGCCTCGTTGTTAGTGTATTTCACCCCAGTCCGTCGCCAGGGCACCACTGACAGCTGCCCAGTAGGAAGCTGGTCACCCACATTGGTGCTTCCTAAGATAATGAATATTACTGTAATTTAATTCCATTGTGGTTAGATGTAACCAGTTATCTAATAATCACAGAACACTTCCCTAGGAGTTTCTATGCTCCCACTCTTCATGCACTCAATTGAAGAATTAAAAAAAAAAAAAAAAAAGATAAGAGTTTCCCAACTTATATATGGGTAACCTAGTCTATTTTAAAAAGTTGTTGCCATCTGGTCTGCTTCCTCGACCAGAATAAAGGTTAAAAAAGTTACTTGAGAAACAGATATCATATTTTGGTTTTGAAAGAAACCTGAAGTTGGTCTCTCAAATTTCACAATAGCTTGTAGCTTAAATAATGTATTGACTTTCAGTAGGGATGGTAATCTACATAAATATAAAATTTTCATGGGTAAAAACAGTAGTCTAGTTTAAGGTACGTTCTTAGGTACATTTATGCTAGGTGTTCTTAGGTACATTTATGCTAGGTATTAAAATGTACACATTTTACTACAACTAATGTACACTGAATGTTAGGAAAATAATACAAATTAGATCTTTCCCTAAGAGTTGCAAATCAATTCCTTGTTTTTTCCTCCCACAAGCATCAAAAATATTTTTTTAATTCAAAAGTTCTATACTGAAATTCTGAAATATTATAACTAATTAAAAATCTATTTCCTTCTTTTGTAACCTGGACCTTTTAATCTAAAGAAAGAAACATTAAATACACACATATATTCAGCATATTTACACAACATTTCAGCTTTTCAAAAGGTACTTTCAGCTCAGGTATCTTTTTCTAGATTTAAGAGAAGTTCAGAAAAATGACTCCATAGTATTTATAAATGATCCAGGCACTAACAAAGAGTTTAAGAGTTAAATGAATCCAGAATATTGAAAAACCCAACAAATGTGTTTTCTTAAAAAGAGGCACCATATGTTAAAACATGTCATTAGGCTATAATAATTAAAGCAGTATAGGGCGCCTAGGTGGCTCAGTCAGTTAAGCAGCTGACTTCAGCTCAGGTCCACCGTTCATGAGATGAGTCCCGTGTCGGGCTCTGTGCTGACAGCTCAGAGCCTGGAGCTGCTTTGGATTCTGTGTCTCCCTCTCTTTCCGCCCCTCCCCTGCTCATGCTCTGTCTCTCTTTCAAAATAAACATAAAAAAAAAAAGTAATAATAATTAAAGCAGTATGATAAGGCAGGAAAGCCTAAAAACAGACCAAGAATCCATAATGACTTAGTACAAGATAAAAATATCATTTTAAAACAGGGGAAAAGGATAAGTTATGGTGCTAGGAAAACTGGTAGAAATTTTGGAGAAATAAACAGAGCCTTACTTGATATTGTATACCAAGATAATAGACTAAAGAACTAAATCCAAAAGTAAAACCATAAAAGAACCAGAAGAAAATACACTTTTTAAAAAAGACCTTCCCTTCTCTGAGATCAAAAAGACATTCCCCTATGTTTTCTTCTAACAATTATAAGGTTTGTGTTTAACTCTTTGCTGGAATTTACTGTACAGAATGAGTAGGGAAGGACTTCATTTTGTTCTATATCAAAGCCGACTGTCCTAATATAGTTTATTTAACAATTGGCCCCTGATTCATTGATTTGATATATATGACATCTATCTATACCAAATTCCTACAAAAGAAAGGGTCTGTTTCTGAACATTCTACCTTATCTTAGTCACCTATCTGTCTATTACTGGGCCAATACCTATGTTTTTAAAATTATCAAAACTTTATATCTTGTATTTGATAGAACACATTTTCTCTCTTGCTTTTCTTTTGAGAGACAGAGGGAGAGAGTGAGTGTGTAAGTGCAGTGACTGCACAAGCTGGGAAGGGGCAAGAGAGAGAAGGGAGAGAAAATCCAAAGTAGGCCCACACCATCAGCAGGAGCGCTACACTGGGCTTGAACCCATGAACCAGGAGATCATAACCTGAGCCAAAACTAAGAGTCAGATGCTAACTGACTGAGCCAACCAGGTGCCCCTCTCTTACTCTTTTTAAAAAATATTTATTTTCAAAACTGTCTTGCCCTTTAATAGCTGATCTATCTATGTATGAGTTTCTGTCTCCTGTCCTACATGAACTTAATATAGCTTGATATTTGTTGACAAGGAAAATCCACCTTTGCAGTACTTTTTCAAAATTGTCCCGGTATTCTTGCATATTTATACTTAAAAAAAGTATTTTTTTTCAGGGTGGGGAGCGCCTGGGTGGCTCAGTCAGTTAAGCAACCAGCTCTTGATTTCAGATCAGGTCACAATCTCACAGTTGTGAGATCGGGCTCCATGTCTACATCCTGGCTCAGCGTTGAGCGTGGAGCCTGCTTGAGATTCTCTCCCTCTGCCCCTCCCCAGCTTGCATGCAGGCACATGCACCCATGCTCTCTTTCTCTCTCAAAAAATAAAAACATAAAATATATATATATTTTTTTCTATCAGTTTGTCAAATGTCATGCAAACCCTTGTTTATATATGAAGCAAGACCCACAATGTAAAACCTGAATGAAGCAGAATGACTAATATGACTAAGTCAGAAAATTTTAAATGTAGCTAAACAAAAACACCATAGACAATGTTAAAAGGCAGATTGTGAGAAAATATCTGTGACATAGGATTCAAAAAATATACAGAACTACAAATGATCATGTATACTGGAAATATACATGATGGTTTAATGTGCTTAAATGAAAGGACTTCTCTTAAACTAGTATGAGGGGGTGCCTGGGTGGCTCAGTTGGTTGAGCGTCTGACTTCGGCTCAGGGTCATCCTCTCGCAGTTCATGAGTTCGAGCCCTACATTGGGCTCTGTGCTGCCAGTTTGGAGTCTGGAGCCTGCTTCAGATTCTGTGTCTCCCTCTCTCTCTGCCCCTCCCCTACTCATGCTCTGTCTCTTTCTCAAAAATGAATAAACATTAAAAAAATTTATGTTAGTATAAAAAAACATTTCAATAAAAGAAAAGCTGGGCAAAGGACACAAGTAGATAATTCACTATAGAAGAAA
Organism: Panthera onca; assembly: GCF_046562875.1. Taxonomy (NCBI): domain Eukaryota; kingdom Metazoa; phylum Chordata; class Mammalia; order Carnivora; family Felidae; genus Panthera; species Panthera onca. The sequence continues at coordinate 164,234,011 of NC_138342.1, read as the reverse complement.
AACAGTCAATAAATACTCGAATGGGTTTTAACTTCCTTAGTAATAAAAAATGAGTGTGTAGGGTGCCTGGGTGGCTCAGTCAGTTAAGGGTCTGACTCTTGGTTTCGGCTCAGGTCATGATCTCATGGTTTACAAGTTCAAGCCCCATACAGGGTTCTGTGTTGACAGTGTGGAGACTGCTTGGGATTCTCTTTCTCTCCCTCTCTCAAAATATATAAATAAACTTAAAAAAAAATGAGTGTGTAAATAAGACATGACTAAACTATTAAATGCCAAAGTTTTGAAAAAATTAATAATAGGATTGGCTAGGATGCACAGAAACAGCTACTGAAACTATAAATTTTCTAGAAGACAATTTGGCACAATGCATTAAAGTCCTTAAAATGTGCATGCCCTTTGATTTAGCACTTCCATTTCTATTACTGAAAATAAATCAAAGAAGATGTACACAAAGATTTAGGTATAAGAGAGTTAATTCCCGTTATTTAAAAGAACAAAAAATCAGAACCATCATAAATATGGATTGAACAAATCACTTAGGGTCTATTTCATATGGTAGAAAATTATAAAGTCACTAAAAATTATGTAAAAGAAAATGTATCATAATGGGATAATGTTCACAAAATATTGATGAAAGTTTTAAAAAATAGACAAGAGTTGTTTTTAAAAAATCTATGCATCTATTCGTTATTCATCTGTCTAGAAGAAACAGAAAATATGTCAAAATTATGGTGTGATTAAGTTATTTTCAAGGTCTTTGTGCTTTTCTGTATCTCTGACATTTCTTTAATAATCATGTGCTTCTTCTGTAATCAGAAAGAAATGCTTTTTAAAGAAGCATACTTTATTGTCACTGAAATCAAGACATTTTCTACATAACAAAAACATATTTCAGGTCATAATCAAAGACTATAACGAACAAAAATTAAAGCACCTGGACATCTGAGAGCCCAAAGACAAGCACTCAAAACAGTGCACCACACCAGAGAAAGCCACACCCAGGATGGCAGCAGCTTGGTTTCCTCTTTCTCCATACCTGTTATGGTGTTGACAACCGTTCGAAGGATAGTGGGAGGCTTTATCAGTTCTTTGAGGATGTTTGACTCGGTAGCCAATGGAAACCCATTGTCAAGCATCTCTTCCAGTACCTCATAAACCACAACCACATTGTCTTTGATCACTGGCTCTGAACAGACTCCAAAATAATCCTGATGAAAATACAATATGTAGAATATATAGCATTCAGAGATTGTAACAAAAAGAATCTTCCTAAAAAATAAGGACCTAGTCCTGTCCATGTGTTTACTCAGTGTTTCTGGAATATTCTTCTGCAATGAAGGAATGAAGCATAACCTTAGTTCTCTTAAGCAACCCGGTTTGGTAGATAGAACAGTGGACTGGCTTATAGTACTAGTATCATCACTAACTTCTTTTATAAATTAAGAGAAAGTCATTTAACCTTTTGGGGTTAGTTTCTTCAACTAGACAAAACATGACGAATACAAAACTGAACCTAAACTATTACATGTGCTTAGGAACAAGAATTTGAAAGAACTATGCAAAATAATAATACTTGATATGACCCAGATTGGACCTAAAAATCTTCTTAATGCTTTCTGTTGTGCTATCTCTTAACACTGATACAGCAAATAAGAATGAGAAGGAAATAAAATGAAATGAGGGAGATGAACTAGCACACCAGAAATTCTCTAAGATGTTAGGATGATTCTAAGAAGGCTTTGTCTTTTTACTAACACAGGCTAATCTTAGATACTAAATTATCTGGGTTGTGGAAAAAGCACTGGATTCCAAATCAGAAGACCTGGGTGGTAACCTTATTGTCACTTACCAGAGTAAGTCATGCTAACTGATACAGGTCTTGATTTCTTTACTAGTATAATCAGGATAATACCACTGGACACACAAGGAGGTTATAAGAACTAAGCATGATTGATTAAATGATAATACATGTGGAAATGCTTTGTAAATTATAAAACACTTTGTAAAACGTGATGCATGATGACGAAAAAGAAATGCTAGTAGTCATTTAGCGAGGCCCTTCTAGAGGCCCTTCTAGGAACGTCGGTCGCATCTTTTACAGGACCTCTGAGATGGTCATACAATCCTTCTTGAATTCATCCATTTGCCTTTTGAGAAAGCCCATTCTATTCATGGAAAGCTCTGATTATTCAAAAGTTCTTTCTTTTGCTAAACAGAAATTTGCTTTCTAGATCTGCCTTACAGAACAAATTTACATAACAGCCCCACAGCTATTTGAAGACAGCTAACTTTCACTTCATTTTTTTTTTTTTCTCCCAGCCAAACCCTGTTTGATCCTTCCACTATTCACGCTATGGTATGGTTTCTAGATCATTTCACCATCTTGCTATTTCTTTGGATATGCTCTAGTTTTCCAACATGCTCCTAAAATCATGACATCCAAAACTGGACTGTACATGTGATCTAAATTAAAATTACATCAGATAATAACAATTGTCAGAGACATTGCAATATCTAAGAACACTTAAGAGTCAGGAATGTGTTTCTAAAACAAGACTTCTTTAAAAATGAGGATTTAAGAAGGGGGGGAGGGGACACCTGGGTGGCTCAGTCGGTTAACCAGCTGACTTCGGCTCAGGTCATGATTTTGCGGTCTGTGAGTTCAAGCCCTGCATCGGGCTCTGTGCTGACAGCTCACAGCCTGGAGCCTGTTTCAGATTCTGTGTCTCCCTCTCTCTGACCCTCCCCTGTTCATGCTCTGTCTCTCTGTCTCAAAAATAAACGTTAAAAAAAAAATGTTTAAAAAGAAAGGGGGGAGGTAACACATTTCCTCCCAAGAGTGTTTTTATTTTGAAAAATAAATAAAACACCTCACCAGATTTTATCAATCAGACATAACGTGAACTAAGCAGTAGGAAAGAAGACTTGTAAGTGTGACAAATTGCTATAGCAAAATTATGTGCAATTCTAGCGCTGGAACTCTTCCATCATATTCTAGTACTAAACAAATAATGCAGCCAGAGAGAAAAGACATTAAAATCAGGGTATGTCCATTTACTTTTAACAAATCCTTCAAAAATGACAAGCTCTGAAGTCCCAGACTTCCAAACTAGGAACTTTACTGTTATCCCAAAGTCCTCTGTGTTTTCAACGAGATTAAACAACTTTTCTCACTTCCTGTCTCGTAACAGATTACAAAATATTGCTATGGAGGGATGAAGCAAATGCTGGGTTTCACCAATGGGACTGTTAATCTTAGAATGGGGTAAAATATCATATGTGGAAATCATAATAAGGCTCAATTAGAGTAGTTTAAGGTCATAACTACTGGGTTCTTCTACTTTTAGTTACTCCACATACTGGGGTTTATAATTCTCAGGTTTTCACTGTGGGAAAGAACTGGTATGCCACATGAGAACTGGAAACCCAGAATAGTACTACCAGAAAGTATTTGTGGGAAAAAAATTATAAAATATATTTTCATTTTCCAGACATGTGATACAGATATGACTGGAAATGAAAGGACTCTTTGACTTATTTTTTAATTTCACCATAATATCTGAGTCATCATTCTCTTCTTCTTCTCTTATTCCACAATTTCTGTATTCATATGACCAATTCCAGACCACACATGACACAGAAATTAAACCAAAGGGCCCTTGCTTCTCACTTATTGTATGACGACAATAATAAGAGGCAAATGACCGGGGAGCCTGAGTAGTTCAGTCAGTGAAGTGTCCGACTTCAGCTCAGGTCATGATCTCATGGTTTGTGAGTGTGAGCCCCACGTTGGCTGTGCTGACAGCTCAGAGCCTGGAGCCTGCTTCAGATTCTGCGTCTCCCTCTCTCTCTCTCTCTGCCCCTCCCCCACTCGTGCTCTGTCTCTCTCTTAAAAATAAATAAACATTACAAAAATAAAATAAAATAAAATAAAATAAAATAAAATAAAATAAAATAAAAGGCAAGTGACCATAAGAGGTAGAATTTGAGCAATTCTTTTAGAGGGAGGATCCCATATTTGAATCCAGGGTCTGGGAAGCCTAAAATCCTGAGCTAATAATAGTGCTGACATCTTGATATAACTTACTTTCACTTCCCCTGTACCCTGCTCCCCAAGATCTTCAAATCTACTCCTGAAAGAAAAACTCAAAGTGAAAACTGTGTCTTGTAAAATGTGTCACTTAAATTCTTACAGGAACAGAAGATTTTCCAATCTTAGTTTGCAATGAAAGCTCATCACTAGTACTCAGACGCTTTGGATAAGCACTCCAAACCCAAGATGAAGTTTGGCTTCACAAATTACTCTTGCCAAAGAGAGTGAAACAAGCATTACTTAGTTTTTTCTAACACTTGAAAATATACGTGTCTTTACACACTCATTACTTTTTGATGCAACTCATAGCAATGTACTTAACAATGGCTAGCATCAAGTCCACTAAAAAAAAGAAAAAAAAAAACCCAAACTAAATTCCTCTGATTTATGAATAAAAAGTGGGGCGATTCCAATCTCCAGAACTAAAATGACTGTATATAATCATACCAAGTAGAGTGGCTTCCTCATGCAACAGGTTCAGAAGTATTCAATGTACCATTTCAGGTGCAGCCAGTTCCATAAACAGAAACAAGGATCTTATCAGATGGGAGAGGAAGTGAGCAAAGTCAGTTTTGATTTTTTAAAAAGTTCCTTAATTGAAGCTGAATACAATGGAAACAGAACTATACAGACACTTTATAATTTACACGCATGAGCCTTCTCACATCCACGCACCTGAAACGTGTCCACTACTCGGTGAAGGAACTCAATGACAAACAGCGGTGGGACCTCTGTCTGGATCACAGCCACAAAAAAGATCTTGTGACGGTAAACACTTAAGAGATAGTGGTGAGGAGTCGGAATAACTGGAGGTACATTTTCTGCCTCGGTAGCTCTCTCTTGTGCCTCAAAAAAGTAATCACAGACAGAACGGCTGACCACACTTTTCCAATGTTTTTCCAGGAAAATATCTCCAGAGGAGTTGATCAAGAAAAGGCTATGAATCATGATGGAGACTGTCAGTGAGAGAGAGAAGTCTTTTTCAGTCTGAAAGCCTCAGGACTGCCAATTTTCAACCCTAAAAATAAAAGAAGCTATGGTCAGTTCCACTCAACCAAAACACCTACCTATCTTTCACGAGTAGACTCATGTCTTCCTCTTCTTTAAGAGCCTGAAGTATTGCTCCCTACAATTCCTAAGGATAATTCATCAGCCATCTTGTTTGCCAATTATATACTGCCTGGTTATCTTTACTATTGCCTTAATTACTACCACTTAAAACTCAATTTAATTTTTGGATGTCTGATATATCAACTGGTCTGGAAGCTCCTTGACAAAGAAGACCATGCCATGGGGCGCCTGAGAGGCTCAGTCGGTTGAGCATTCAACTTTGGTTCAGGTCATGATCTCCTGGTCTATCGGTTGGAGCCCCGGATCAGGCTCTGTGCTGACAGCTCAGAGCCTGGAGCCTGCTTCGGATTCTGTGCCTCCCTCTCTCTGTCCTTCCCATGCTTATTCTCTGTCGGTCTCTGTCTCAAAAATAAACATTAAAAAAAAAGACCATGCCTCATGTTTTTTGTTGCCTCATTGCAGTGCTCCCTGCACAGAAGAGAGTTTCAAAGAATATTGAGTTTTATGTATTCAGCCACATGAAATGAGAAATGCTTATGGTTGCACAGTCTTATATGGCAGCCATCAGCTAAATGCAGCCAGTGAGCACTTGAAATGTACCTGGTCTGAACTGAAATGTGAGGTAAGTATAAGTTCCCACCAGATTTTGAAGGTCTTGTATTTAAAAAGGAATTTTAGATACCAATAACTTAATATTGATTCGTGAATTAATATTCAGTTAATATTGATATTCTGATATGTCAGGTTAAGTAAAATATATTAAAATTAACCTAATCTTTTTTAAAAACGTGGTTAGCAGAAAAGGTAAAATTACGTATCTGGTTCGCTTTATAGATCTATTGGACAGCGCTGGTCCATAGGTGGAAAGCTATCATTGTGATCTTTATTCATGGAGTCAGACCGCATTCTTAGAGTACTTGTTATGCACAAGGCTCTGCACTGGATGCCTTAAAGAAATCTGAGGGATACCCCAGGTCGCTCAGGCGGCAGCATCTCTACGGTGCAGTCCCCAGGAAGAGACAGCCGGCTGTACCCCAGCTGTGGCCATTCCTCAAGCTGGCTGCGAACTGGACCAGGTGGTCAAACCGCAAAGGCCTGTTGTACCAAGGGCCCCAGGGCGAGCTTAATCCCTCTGCCCGGGGACGAGACAGCAGGAGGGAGGGGAGGAGGGGAGTAACCAGGCTGGGGAGGAGGAGAGGCGGCTGCTAAACAGGGTTATTTTTGGTCTCAGCCCAGCTGCCTGCGAGCAAAGGATGATGGAGGCCCTTTAGGGTGGGGGTGATCAGGAGGTGGATTTAAGGTGTGCGCACATTCAGGCGGTGAAAAAGGTCGCCAGACAGCACACGTGCGTTGCCATGGCAACAGTGTCCCCTCCTCCTTCAGCCACCTGGTCGGAGCGGGCCACCTTCCCAGCCCGGTAGTTGGTCCCTCACCTCTCTCCCCGCCATATCCCGTAGCTCTGAGGGTCAATCCCGCCGCATCTCATAACTCTGACCCTGCCACCCGCGCCCCGCTGGGACCCCTGCGTGCCCCCGCCCGCACCCTCGTGTGCCCCAGCCTCCAGCCCCCGCCCCGGCCCGGTGCGTGCCCGCGCTGCCCCTAACCCCACCCGGGTCTTCAGCCCTTCTCACCCAGCCTCTCTCTTCGCAGCGCCCACAGTTCCGACGCTCGGGCAAGCCCCACCCCCGACCGCCCCCCACACTCGCGCCGACGGCCGCTCATCTGCTGATTGGCTGGCCGACGGTCCTCACGGACCTAAGAGCCGCTGATTGGACGTCAGTGAACCGCTCCTCCCCTCTGATTGATCGCTGTCCGCGGGTCACATTCTTCTTGGCTTCGAGCTCCCAGTTGGCCCGTGTTGAGGCTTCGGCAACCTCCGGTTGGTGCAGCTCTGTGGCTCCGAGCCCTGATTGGCTGTCGAGATCTGTCTGAGGGCCGCCTGGACCTTAGTCAACCAGTCACAAAGGGGCAGCTGCTGCTGCCACCTTCGTAAACGTGGAAGGCACCTCGAGGGGGATGCTAAAAAGTGTGACTTCCAGGGCATGAGTTGTGAAATAGCATCATGAATAATAAGCCATGGGTAGTAACAACTATTTAAAAAGAGCCACGATGTCTTTTCATTTATGTACATTGGGTAAAGATGATTGGCTGTATATAGCATCAAGAGCTCTGGACCTGGATACAGGAGGCCTCTTCCAGCCCCAGCTAGACAACTTAACATTGGACAAGGCACTTAACCTTTCAGAATCTCAGTTCCCAGATCTGAAAATGAGAGAGTTGGGCAGGTCTCTCTGTAAATTGCATTGGAGTTCCAATGACTTTGATAATACATTTTAAGTGATTTAAATCATTGTGATCCAGAGAGCCATGAAGTAGAAGTCAGAAAACAAGGCTTCACCTTCAGTTAAACTAAAAATTAGTTATCAAATGAGATGACATATGGCAAGGTGCCTGGCACATAGTATGTGTTCAATAAAACAGCAACTGGTGTTAATGGTAATAATGTTGATCTAGACCACAAGGCTGCCACCCTGCTTGGGCTTTAGTTTTCACTTTGGTGAAAGGAAGCATGAGTGGCAGCTCCTCCGTAAAGAAGACCATGATAAATGTATATTGAAGGTGGTAGGGATTGTTCTCTTACATACTTGCTAAGGAGAGATAGTTGACTAATTTTTTAAGTAAAAGAGAAAATCCAAAATCAAAATGGCTGGATGATGTGGCATCACATGAGTTCTGGTGACAGACTGCCTGGGTTTTAATCCTGATCCAATACTTGCCAGCTCTGTTACGTTGAGAAAGTACCTTTACTTCTGTAAATTTCAAGTTCCTACCTTCTCAAATAAGGGCACTAGTAGTGCCTACTTTGCAGAGTTGTGAGGACTGAGTTAGAAAAGTGTTAGCAATGGTTATTACCTAAGAAGCAGCACAAGAAGCTATTGCATATGGTTACTAAGCAAGTGTGTCAAAGATGCAGAAATACAATCACTGCTGTGGGCCTTTCTCATTCATTGCAGTAATGTTTACTGAGAGCCTCCCACGTATCAAACCCTGTGCTGGGTGCTGGGGATGCTGCAATGACTACCATCACAGGCATAGTGTCTGTTGTCACAGAGACTAGCTGAGAAGACAAGTGAGAAGCAAGTAATTACAAAGCAGAGTGATGGGCAAGGAGCACATGGTGGCAGGAAGAGGATTGTTGGCGGAGGGGGCTGACCTAGAATCAGGGAAGTCCTTCCAAACTGACACCTGAAAGATGAACATATATTCCTCAAATAAAAGGGTGGATGGACAGAGAGAAGATTACATGTGGAAAGCTCTAGAGATGAGAGAACTAAGTACAGCTGAACTAGAATTGGACAAAGAGTGAAGGGAGATGAGATTAGGAAGATACAGAGAGCCAAGTGGTTGTGAGCTTAATAATTGTCTGCATGTTTTGTTTATAAAATAATATATAATAATATTTAATGTAATTATAAATACATATATATATATATATATGTCCAGAACTGTGTGCCATGCACTACCCATTCATTCTATAGATATCTAGTGGGCTCTACTATGTACTAGCACCGTTCCAGTGTTTGGATACATAACACCAGTGAATATAAAACAAAGATCCTTGCTCCAGTGGAGCTTACATTCTAGTAGGAGAAGACAAATAATAATCAATAAACATAATAAGTAAAGTGTATAGTATGTCAGAGGGTGGTAAGTATAATGGAAAAAAATAGAAGGGAGATCAGGAGTGCCTTAGGACTTCAGGAAAAGTTAAGGTTTTTAAAAGGGTAGTGAGAGTACATCTCATTGAGAAGAGACATTTGAGCAAAGACTTAAAGGAGGAGATGAGTTAGCCGTAGGGATATCTGGGGGAAGAGCACTCCAGTAAAGAGAATAGGCAGTGCCAAATTCTTATGACCAGAGCATCCTGGAGGAGTCCCAGGAAAAGTAAGGATGGCACTGTAGCTGGAGTAGAATGAACAAGGAGTAAAGTAGGAGATGAGGTTACAAAGTGGAGGGTGAAGACTTCACTACATAGGATCTTATAAAGATTTTGGCGTGTAGTAGTTGTGGAATGAGAAGCCAATGGAAGGTTTGAGAAAGGAGTGACCGGGTCTGATTTTCCAATCTGCTGGGTGGAGAAGAGACTGTGGACAGACAGAGTGGAAGGAGACCAGTCAGGAGGCCACTGTAGTAATCCAGGTAAGAGACGGTGGGGGGCTTGGGCCAGGGTGCAGCCACGGACATTGTAAGGAGTCAGTTTCTGCCTGCAGCTTGAAGGAGCCAGCTGGATTTCCAGATGGATGGGATGTGAGAAGTGAGAACAAGAGAAAAGTGAGGAGCTACTGAGCCTGAGTATCTGGAAGGACGGTTCCATCACCTGAGATTAAAAGGAGGGGGAGGGGCTCCCGGGTGGCTCAGTCGATTAAGCATCGATTAAGCATCGGACTTCGGCTCAGGTCATGATCTCACGGTTCATTGGTTCGAGAGTCCTGCATCAGGCTCTGTGCTGACAGCTCAGAGCCTGGAGCCTGCTTCAGATTCTGTGTCTCCCTGTCTCTCTGCCCCACTCATGCTCTGTCTCTGTCTCTCTCAAGAATAAATAAACGTTTAAAAATAATAAATAGATAAATAAAACATTAAAATTTTTTTTAAAATTTTTTTTTCCATTTATTTATTTTTTTGAGAGACAGAGCACAAGTTGGGGAGGGGCAGAGAGAGAAGGAGACACAGAATCCGAAGCAGGCTCCAGGCTCTGAGCTGTCAGCACAGAACCCGATGCGGGGCTCGAACCCACAAACCGTGAGATCATGACCTGAACCGAAGTCAGACGCCCAACTGACTGGGCCACCCAGGCGCCCCAAAACATTAAAAATTTTTAAACAGACTTTGGGCACAGAAGGTTTGAATGAAAAAAATTCAGAGTTCAGCCTTGGACATAGTAAGTTTAATGTATCTATTAGCCATCAAGTGGTGATGTTGAGAAGCTGCTGGATATATATGAATCTAGGGTTCAGGAGAGAGGTCTGAGCTAGAGATGTACCATTGGGAGTTATCAGGATATGGATATTAAAGCTAAGAGTCCAGTTGAGATGACTAAGGAAATGAGTATGGAGAAGAGGATCAGAGTCCGGGGGCACTCTGAATCTAAGGGTTCACATAGGAGAGGAAGATCCAGATTCATTTAGTCTTCCCAACTACTCTAAAATGAATTATTGTCATGATCCCCTTTTTATAGATGAGAAAACTGCAGTGGGTGCATAAGTAATCTGCCAGAGGTCAAGTAAATAGGTAAGTAGCCAAGCTGGAGTTCAAGCACACAGGAAGATCTAAGCAGTCTGGCCCAGACTGCACACCTTTGGCCTCTCTCATAAGCCTGGGGCCGCAGTGAAGAAATGTTAAGCAGGAAAGGGAAGTGCTTTCACATGGACATTTCAGAGAGACAAGGGATGTGGGATGGGTTAGAGAAGGCCCAGCTTGAGGGTAGGGAGATCATTTAGGCTACTGCAGCAATCCACGTGACAGATGCTAGTGACTTCAGCCAGCATGGGGGACTGGAGGGCACTGGACAAATTCTAGAGGTGTTTTTGAGGTAGAATGATGGGGGGTTAATTAGAAATTGAGTAGTAAGGAGGAATGGGGCATCAAGGATCATTCACAGATTTCTGATTTGGGTAGCCGTATGGATGCAAGTGTCATTTGTTGAGATGGGGATCATTGGAAGAGAGCCACGTTGACTGGAGGGACAGGAGGCATGAATGCATCCATAGCCATGCCAAGGGTCATGTCCAAAGTCAACACCCAAGTATTTTTTTTAGTTTAATCAAACATCATAGATTGGGGAGCTCATATAGTACCATGTCATGATATTAAGAGGGACCACAGGAAACCATTGACAAATAGCAAGTCTATTTTATGCATAAAAATCTCTGGGAAAAGATTTTCTAAACCTGCCACTGACGTACTATCACAGTGTTTAACAGCTCTCACTACTGAGTTGTTTGTCTACTGTGAGAAGGCAATCTCAGCTCTTAGCTAATAATATTATTACTAATATTTTGGTCTGAGACAAGAGAGGCTTTGCTTACTGAGAAGACATTTTTAAGGACTCAGTAGTGGGGCCCCAAAACCCCTCTCTGGCTTTGACACATCTCAGTGAGCAAAGCCTCTCTTGTCTCAGATCAAAGCCAGAGAGGGGTTTTGGGGCCCCACTACTGAGCCCTAAAAATGTCATCTCGCTGAGCAAGGCCTCTCTTGTCTCAGACCTCATTCCTGGCCATGCACTGAAGAAACAGAATGCCTTCCCTCAATGTCTGTATTTTCACTGATCCCTCTACTTGGCATGTATTTGTCTCTTACTCACCCTATTTGTGGAAATTCTTTCCAGCCCTCAAGGCCCAGCCATATGTTTTCTCCTCCACAAAATCTGTCCTAAGCTGGATGCCCCCACATTGGAAGTAATTTCTCCCTCTTCTGTGATTAAGTAGCATTTCACAGCTCCTTCATATAACCTACAGTGCTTTTGACACTGTGCCACACCTTTGGGTATGCAATCTGATCACCACAACTGGATTGTAAATCAGTTGAGAACCACAGTGTGCATATCTCAATGCCTAATATACATTCATTCATCTATTAAACTAATATTTATGGAGTGCCTACTGCCGCCTGGACACTGAGGGTACAAAGACAATTAAAGCATTCCTTCAAGTTTACAATCTAATGTGGAGAAAAAGACTCTAAAGAAAGGACCCGGTGTCTTTAAAAACTCAAAAGCAGCTCCTTCAAGGCTGGTCATGGAAGGAGCCTGTCCTTCCAGAGAGGAGAGCCTAAACCTAACATCCCTACCCTCCAACAAGAGACCCATCTTCCTCTTAGGGACCTCCTGCTACTCCCCACCATGCTGGACTTGGGAGATTAGTATTCCTTTAACTCTTCAACACCAATACAGACACACTAGTTTTTAATTTCCCACAGCAGAGCAAGGACCAGGGTGGATGCTTATACAAAGCTTGTCTAAAGACTTGGGGATCATAAAGGGGAAATGAACAGAAAGAGGAACATACACCCGACAATGTAGATCACAAGAGGTGATGTGATCAGGATATGCTGGGATGCACACCTGCTTCCAGGTGGCAGAAGTGCTCTCTAACCTTCCTACTCAGGAACCCCAGCAAAGCCAGCTCAAGTTCCTGAAATCCAAACCCTGCCTGACAAGAAGACAGCAGCGTCCCTCTCACTGCAGCCTCAGGCTGGCCTCCTGGTTCTAGTCTCCTGAGGAAAGTAGTCATGGAATCAAATGGCTCCTTCCCTAGACGCTATCCCCAGAAATACCCAACTGTGGATATCCCTGGACTTTATAACAGGTCCACCTAGGGCACAGCACTATTCTGTGTCTTCTTGCTAGATGTTCCTTCATTCTCTCTCTACACTCCTTGCATAGATTACCTCATGAGTGTAAGTACTCTTTTCATTATTGAATTTTGATTTAATATCTCCAACCTCAACCTCTTCATAAACCTCCAGATCTACATATCCAATTACCCACTTGGCATCTCCACTTACGTGCCTCACAGACATCTTAACGGGGCAAAAAGGAACTCTTGAATTTTCTTCCCAGATCTGTTCCTTCTTCCAGCCCTGCACCACCTCCAGTTTTCCCCATCTTGGTAAACAACATCATCATCCATTCAACTACTCAGACCAATACCCACGAATCATCCTGAGGTCCTCCATTACCCTTGTGCCCACATCTAATCTAGAAACAAACCCTGATGTTTCCATCGCCAAAGTATATCAGGAATCCATCCTCTCTTCAACTCCACTGTCACAACCCCCATGCAGGCCACCATCGCCTCTTGCCTGAAACACCTACAGACTGGTCTCCCCATTGCACTCTAACCCCTTTCAATTCATTTTCTGTACAGCAGCAAAAGTGAGTTTAAAAGAGCATAAATTTAAATGCCTTTACCACCTTGCTATAGACTGTGCCCCTCAAAATTCATATGTTAAATCCTAAAGTCCAATAGGATGGTATTTGGAAGTGGGGCCTGTGGGGTGTGATTAGTTCATGAGAGTGAAGTCCTCATTAGTGCTCATGAATCCGTCTCTTATAGGAGACCTCAAGGAAGAACCTTGCACTTACCACCATGTAGGGACACAGAGAAAAGATGGCTGTCTATGAAACACGAAGCACGTCCTCACCAGACACCAAATCTGCTGGTGCCTTGACCCTGCACTTCTCCACCTCCAGAATTGTGAGAAATAACAGTTTGTGGGGCGCCTGAGTGGCTCAGTTGGTTAAGCATCCGACTTCAGGTCAGGTCATGATCTCGCAGTTTGTGAGTTCAAGCCCTGTGTCAGGTTCTATGCTGACAGCTTGCTCAGAGCCTGGAGGCTGCTTCAGATTCTGTCTCCCTTTCTCTCTGCCCCTCCCCCACTCACACTCTGTCTCTGTCTCTCTCAAAAATAAACATTAAAAAAATTAAAAAAAAAAAAGAAATAACAGTTTGTTGTTTAAGCCACCCAGTCTATGTACTTGTGTTGCAGCAGTTTGAACAGACTAAGGCACATCTATCTATCTCCTCCCCTCTCTCCAATGGAGTCTCTTGTCCCTCCTCCAACCCACTCTCCCCACTCCCCATTTCTAGGCCCTGGAATATGTTGTTCTCTCTGCTTGAAAGGTTTTCCCCCTGGTCTTCATATAGCTAGCCCCTTTTCTTTACCTTTAGGCAGTGGAGGAAGAAATTGTTTCATTATATGACTAGGGGAATGAATTATCATTGTGTTATATGTCCTGTGATGGTGTATATACAGACTATTATGTAAGCAACTAGTAAGTGTTAAAAAAAAAAAAAGCTCATTCAATAAAACTGAATTACTAGCCTACTCTGTTCTTATCCTAAATTGGAGCCATCAGGGATTACATTCAGGGGCATGTAACAGAAAACCTAAACTTAAATAATACTGGCTCCAACAAGATAGGGGTTTATTTTTGTCACATTATGAGAAGTCGAGAGGCAAGAAACCCAGGGCTGGAACATCAGCTTCGCTTCAAGGATTCAGGCTTCTCTTAGGTTGGCATTCCACCTTTCCTAGGGTGGAACTTGCACCTTCGTGCTCACAACATTGCCGTCGTGGCTCCAGGCCTCAAGCTGTATTCCACACACACAAAAAAGGAGGAAAGACAAAAAGCAAATGAACATGAGCCAAAGGGGAGTCAGTTCTCTTTGATGAGCTTTTCATGAGGTCCCACTTTTGCTCTGTTGTTGAATATTGAGCTAAAAGAGGTCCTGGGAATATTTTTAGCTGGGCACAATACTACCCCCACCTCCCAAACAGGACTCTGTTAATAAGGAAGACAGGAGAATGGAAAACTGGATAGACAACTAACAGGCTGTCCACAGCCAGTGGGAGTGAATAGAGCAGTCCATGAATAGATTGGATATTTTATTTTATCAAGTTTATTTATTTTGAGAAAGAGAGAGCAGGGGAGGGGCAGAGAGGGAGGAAGAGAGAAAGAAATCCCAAGTAGGCACCGCACCAACAGTGCAGAGCCTGACGCAGGGCTCAAACGGTGAAATTGTGACCTGAGCCGAAATCCAGAGTCAGACGCCCAACTGAGTGAGACACCCAGGTGCCCCTAGCTTGGATGTTTTAAATAAAGTCTAGAATTGAAAGACTTAGGGAAGACTGCCTGGAAAACAGAGAAGTTCCACAAGATAACTTTTATGTAATTTCCACAAGATAAATTAAGAAAAAACAATAAAAACATGTCCATAGAACAAGAATGTCTGGTAAGTGATGGCCAGGAAAAGGGTAATGTGGTCAGCTCTGGTCTGAAAGGGCTGTAGGATGGCAACTGGTCTCAGGGTCCTAAATAGCCACAAACTGACCATGTGATCTGGGGCAGGTTAGCTAGATAAATTCTTTGGATCAAAATGTTATCTGTGAAATGAGAGGATTGGATCAAACTATCTCTGAGATCTTTCCCAACTCTAAATTTCTGTTAACAATGATCTTTCTTTCTCTTTCTTTCTTTCTTTTCTAGCAGTGAAATATTTTAGACAAATGAAAGCTTATATAGAAAACAGATAAAGCAGAATGATATAGGGATCAGAATCCTGAAGTTCTGTCTACTTGGTTTCAGTCTTTACCCCCATGGTGACCCTTGAGCTCTATAGAGCGTACCTCTTTATATTTTCATGTGTAACTGTAATAAAATAAAACGATGTTTTTACTGGTATAAGTCAGGCTACAGATACAGCGGTATTCTTTTCAGAGAGGGAAAGTTGGTTTTATTTGTTAAAAACAATCTTAAACACTTAAAAAAAAAAGTCAAGTTAAATCATTAGCGTTTCAAATTGTGATACTCTGTTGTGACTCTCAGGTGAAAATCACTGGGGAAATATTAATCAAATCTCATATGAAAATTGACAATCTCCTCCAAAATGTGTTCAGTAACATTGGGAAAGAAAGAAGCTTGGATTATAAAGAAAAGTTTTCAGAGTAACATACTTATTATTTTCTAGGTAGTTATTTAGATAAAAATTATTCTCAGAGGAAAAAAAAACAAACCTTCACTTTGCAAATACTTGTTTCCTGTGTGCCAGACTTGGCTGCTTCCTGTTTACCAAAAGTAATTGTTGGTAATTCAAAGCAAAGACCAGAAAAAAGTACCTCTTGTCAGTCACCTGCTGAACTTCCTTCCCTTTCACTTGTTACACTTTTAACATTCCCAAAGTTTTTTAAAAACCCTTTTAAAACTTTAATTTATTCGAAAAAGTAATACTGGAAAGACTCAATGGATTCTGAAATAGTTATCTTCAAGTTTCTTCCTCTAGTATCTACACTCTTGAGGATAAGATTTTATGACTACTGTTTATTTTTCTGACCCATACAGAAACCTAAGCTTACCTTTATCTCCAAAATAGTCCATTATACCCAGTTTTCCTCTCTTTCTCCCCACCATAAGCTTCTGCATTTTTCTCTCCACTGCTTTCCTTCCTCCTTCTTGATCCTGCTTTTTCTCTCACTAAACGTAACCTCTTTAATTTCCAGATAGGTCTGGAAAACACCATCTGTTCCAAGGATCCCTGGTGCAGATTATACGTTCAGGGGCACTATTCCTTGAACCCAAAATCCCAGACACATGGCCAGCCAGACTTTTTCTCATTTTTTAGTTTAATTTTTGCAAATCTCCTCCCCAGACAAAATAAAGTAAATCGTATTCAGGTATTCATTAAAAGCAATGCAAAACTCAAAAAGTATACATTTTAATGATACATTTCAATTAGATGCTTGAGAAAAATACAGGTTATTGTTTACATATTTGTGTCGCCTTGTCCTCAGCCAGAAGGTGCCTAGCTGTCTGAGTCCGACATCCCTCAGACCGAAGCCTCAGTCTAATGAACCAACTAGTCTTTATTCTAGCGAACGGGCCGAATTTCTAAACGAGCGTGGCAGAGCGTTTGCGCCAACAACGGGGGAAACTCGGTAATAAGCTCCTCGTTACAGAAGGTGGTGCTATTGGGTCTGAGGGGCGCAGGGGCTGGCCGGGGAACTCCCAGAGCAGAGTTGCAAAAAGAAACCCGGGATTTCTAAAGCTAGTCCCCCTGCTTGGAATACTCGAGAGTGAGACTTCTAGGGACTCAAAGAGTTGGAGGTAAAGGCAGAAATGCTCCGGCAGGAGGGAATCCGGGAGGAAACAGACTAAGGGTGACGCCAGAGCTAAGGGTGGCGTCTCGGGGCTGGGCTCTAGCGTCCAGGGGCGCCTTCTGGGGACGGGGTGCAGCGCGCGGAGAAAAGTTGTCGGGGGGAGAGAAAGGGGGGCGATGAAAACCAAATGTCTTTCATCCCCTGGAGACAAAGAGGTGCCTTCTTCTGACAACAGCTGCCAGTGCCACACACACCATACGGCGGGGCCGGAGGGGGAGGGGAGCCGGCGAGGGGAGCGTCTGAGACGGGGACCGGCTCCGACTTTCAATAATGGGGTGGTTGTCATGGCGACGAGCCCTCCATCTAAAGGGGGTGGCTGAAAGGACCCATTGTTCTGGAGCGGGGCTGCCCGGGTTGCGCCTGTTTCTAAGAGACACCTTTGAACACCTCCCCGCGTTCCGGGGAGGGCTGCGGACGGGAGCCGGAGAGCGTCCCCGGGAGTTGCGCGCCAGGACCGCATACCACAGATGGCGACGCCACCGCGGCTCGGCGAGGGGAGCAAGCCGCCGCTTGCGCCCGGGCTCGCCGCCTCCCACGCAGGCATGCGCCAGGGACCAGCGTGGGACTCGCGCGCTTGCCGCCGCTCTGGCGCTCGGTTCGTCACGCCCCCGGCTCCCGCCGCGCGCGAGGCTGACCGATGGCGCGGGGGACGAACGGGCGACTCCGCGAACGCCTGCCCGGGGGTGGGGCCAGGGCGGCGCGGGAAAGCCCCACGGAGTAGCTTTCCCGTCGTGCTGGGAGAAAAACCAGATCACCGTGTCAAGATGAAGTTACAGGGCAGCATTGCAATTTCCCCATACGAGCAAACAGTTTGAAACAACCTGAAAGTGCGTCGCTGGGGGCCGGTTAAATAATGTGGGGCACGTCCCTCTGATGAAATATTAAGCTGTCATTAAAAAATACAAGGCAAAGGGGCTCCTGGGTGGCTCAGTGGGTTATGCCACCGACTTTGGCTGGGGTCTTGATCTCGCAGTTCACGAGTTGGAGCCCTGCGAGTTCCAGCGCTGCGTCAGGCTGTGTTGACAGCCCCGAACCTGGAACCTGCTTCGGATTCTGAGTCTCCCTCTCAGCCCCTCCTCTGCACGTGCTGTCTCTCTCTCCAAATTAAATAAACATCAAAAAGTTTTTTTAAAAAAATACAAGGCAACTCTGTATGTGGAGATACGGGAATTTTCTGGTATGGTCTAAGTAATCAAACAAGGTGCAGAACAGTGTGAGCAGCCTGTGTACGCGCATAGGCACGTAGACTGGTGTGTTTGCGTCTCTCTGAGCGGTTGCGTCTTAGTGGGCCGACTGTGGGACTAGAGTATGTAGTGGGGAGGTGAAGAAAACTCTCTTTAGAAAACCATATTGTCTTTTGTACTTTATGAATTTTATCCTATATACCACGTATTTATTACCTCTTTAAAAAACTTTTAAGAGTTCAAAAATTGTATTTGCTTGAACACAAATGAGATTTGGAACTCTCCATATGGCATCTAAACGCCTTTTTAAAAATGCTTTAATAAATATTAGTTTTAAAAGTATATATGTACAAGCAAATGCCATTAACTCACAGATATGTAAAGGTAGTCACAGTGGCCAGTCGCATATGGAAACATACATTGAGGGCCATCTGATGTTGGAGGATTCCACTGTATAATCCATCTATTATTATATCAAATTAACCACAGGGCTCCCAAATTAAATTAATGGCATTGCATTAGGGTGATATTCCTAACTACAAAATGATTTATAATTAGTGAACTGGACTACTGAACCCCGAAGACATTGATGAATTTTCTACACATAAAAATAAAAATTGTTGGGGCACCCGGGTGGCTCAGTGGGTTAAACATCCAACTCTTGATTTCAGCTCAGGTCATAATCTCACAATTTGTGACATCAAGCCCCTCATCAGGCTCTACGCTGACAGCGCAGAGGCTGCTTGAGAGTCCCTCTCTCCCTCTCTTTCTCTGTCCCTCCCCTGCTCATGCATGCTCTCTTTCTCTTTCTCTTAAAATAAAAAAAATTAAAAAATAAAAGCTTTAGTGACTCTGAAAAACAGGGAGAGGTTGTGTGAATTTCTAGGAGAAAGCACATAGGAAGGAAAAGAGCACTCTGCCATTCATGGGGACAGTTGCCACTGATCTTAAAGTAGAACTTTGAAGAAAATTGATTTGCAGGGCTATGAATCCCAGTTACCCCTTCCTCTCCATCGCTGTGCCTGTCACCTTCTAGCTCAGAGCAGTGGCAGTTTCTCCCTTGTTGCACAACCAGAAAGTCCTAGGTTTATGCCTATGGACAACACCTGCTTATAAGAGCCAAAAGCTGTAGGTGTATTTAGGCAGCAAGCCAGAGAACTTTTTGAGTTTGAAATTTTGTTTCTTTAAGCTGGGAAGAACTCTCTAGAAGCTCCTCCACCCAGCTAACAGCTGACTTGTGTTGGCTTGTTTAAAGCACTCATGAAATTGGCCATAGTACAGAACTCTTATGAAGCACTGGACTTACCAGTAGGAACAGAATACTTCCTATGTAATTATGGTAGAGCTCACTCTACTCAATATCACTTAGAGGCAGGCAAACACTAATTCCAGCTGATAAGAATTAAATTCTGACTATAGAATCTAGGCTCTGGATATATGGGTGTTCACTGTACATTTCCTTCAAATTTTCTGTTATGTTTGAAATATTTTCTAATAAATTTTCAGATAATTTTCTGACCTGAAAGCTCCATTTTCTCAACATTTCTGAAGAACAAAGCAAGACCAATATTTGGGAAAATACTAGAACTTTTCATTTAAAATCATATTTCCCACTCCATAAAACAAAAACAAAAAACACCCTAAGATCATAAGGATACCATGAATAATAACACAGAATGAGATTCAGAGTCTAAATAATTTCAATGGTTTTCTTAAGCTTGAAAACACTTTGGGGAAAATATTTGGAATTTCCTAATAAAATAATTCCCAGTATTCTTTAAAAAAAATTTTTTTTTAAATGTTTATATTTGAGACAGAGCAAGAGACAGAGTGGAGGCAGAGGAGGGGCAGAGAGAGAGGGAGACAGAATCTGAAGCAGGCTCTAGGCTCTGAGCTGTCATCACAGAGCCCGATGCAGGGCTCGAACCCACGAACTGTGGGATCATGACCTAAGCTGAAGTCAGACGCTGAAGTCAGACGCTGAGTGGCCAACTGAGCCGCTCAGGAGCCCCTAATTCCCAGTATTCTTACATTTTAGAGATGATAACACAAATTTTTTTTAATTTTTTTTAACGTTTATTTATTTTTGAGACAGAGAGAGACAGAGCATGAATGGGGGAGCGTCAGAGAGAGAGGGAGACACAGAATCCGAAACAGTCTCCAGGCTCTGAGCTGTCAGCACAGAGCCCGACACAGGGCTCCAACTCACATACTGCGAGATCATGACCTGAGCCGAAGTTGGAAGCTCAACCAACTGAGCCATCCAGGTGCCCCAAGATGATAACACAAATTGTGTGTGTGAATGGAATGTTCTTTTTTTCCCCTTTGTATTCAATTTTAAATTGCTATTACTTGTTTCTCACTCCCAGATTGCCCTCTTTGTAGGCTTCCATCTTCCAGAAGTTCCTAAAGGGCCTCAACCCAGTGTAGATGTCAGTCTCAAAGTTTTCTTCTTCCTTTTTAAGCACCCATGGGCATCTGTTCCCACAGATGCCAAACTACCCACCAACTAATATTCAATCTGTCCTTAGCCCTTTCAGCATACTATGAATAAATAGAAAAGAATCTGAACTATGAAGTGTACAACTAGTGAACATTTTATAGTCAATTAAACTTGATGAGTTTTCTTAGCTTACTATCTAATATTTTTGTATATTAAAATACAAATATAGCACCCTAACTCCAATCCCCCACTCCCTTGATTAAGTGCATAAGAGGTTAAGTACTTATTTTACCAAATTAGAAAAAAGGAAAAAAAATATGAAGAGAAAATGAAAAGAACAGTAATTATAGAAATTAATGAAGTTGAAAACTGATCAAGAAAAGAGAAAGTAAAAATGGAAAAGAAGTAAGAGATAATCATGGATATAGAAAAGATTTATTTTATTTTACTTTATTTTATTTTATTTTATTTTATTTTATTTTATTTTATTTTATTTTATGTTTATTTTTGAGAGAGAGAAAGAAAGGGAAAGGAGGGGAGGGGCAGAGAGAGAGGGAAAGAGAGAATCTAATTGAAAGCAGCCTTCACACTGTCAACATGGAGCCCGATGTGGGGCTTGATGCGAGGCTCAAACCCAGGAACTGTGAGATCATGACCGGAGCCAAAGTCGGAAGCCCAACCAACTGAGCCACCGAGGTGCCCCTAGAAGATATTTTTTTAAAAAGTTTTCTTCATAGGGGTGCCTGGACAGCTCAGTTGGGTAAGCATCTGACTTTTGATCTCAGCTCAGGTCTTGATTTCAGGGTCATTAGTTCAAGCCCTTAGCATGGGGCCTACTTTATTTATTAAAAAAATTTTTTTTTAATGGTTATTTATTTTTGAGAGAGAGAGATTGAGATAGAGAGACAGAGCATAAGTGGGGGAGGGGCAGAGAGAGAGGGAGGCACAGAATCCTAAGCAGGCTCCAGGCTCTGAGCTGTCAGCACAGAGCCCTTCATGGGGCTTGAACTCAGGAACCGTGAGATCATGACCTGAGCTGAAGACAGGTGCTCAACCGACTGAGCCACCCAGGCACCCTGCGTGGATTCTACTTAAAAAAAAACAAAAACAAAAACAAGTGTTCTTCATAAAATTATGAATTATGTGACAACATATTTGAAGCTTTAGATGAAATGTAAAATTTCCTGGTAGAATGTAAATGACAAAAAGTGACCCAAGAAAAGGTGGAAAATCTGAATGGCCCATTATCATAGAAGAAATGGAAAAATAATTAAACATTTTTCCATGAGAATAAGAGGATAACAAAAACTATTATTAATATCTTCAGAGAGATAAGAGGGATCTATGGAAATGAGAACAGAACAATATGAGGAAGGAGCAATAGAGAACAAAGACCAAGAAAGAACTCCTAGAAATTTGATATATGGCTATCTTAACTTGAAAATTCAAAAAAACATTCAGGAGAGTAAGTCTGGAAATCTCCCAGAAAGTATAGAAAAAAGACAGTAGAGAAAACAGAGGAAAGATATAAGAAAAACAGTAGACTAATGCAAAAAGTTTAATATCTTACTAAAAGGAATGCTATAGAGCATAGAGGAAATGGAAAGAAGGAAACTTTTTTTTTTTTTAATCTAGTAAACTTCCCCATACTGAAGGGCCTGAGTATCTAAACTGAAAAGACTCAGTGAGTACCTAGGTCAAAGAATGAAAACTACCCACAGTAGGAAGAAGAAATACCTAAAACCTACATGGATTTAAAGAAGAAGAAGGAGAAAGAGAATATGGAGGAAAAGGAGAAGAAGAAGAAAAGAAAAAGAAGAAGGTGGAGTTGAAAGAAGAGAGGTGATAGGCTATCTGGTGCATTTGACCAGGGGGAAATAAAGGAGAAGCACTACATAGTTCTATTGGAGAGTGAAAGAAGAATAATTTGAGTACAAGTAAACAAACACATGAAAAGTAATTAACTTCAGGAAAAACAGAATGCTGTATGAGAAAAGAAATGTCATCACAATATATTACTCAGCATATCAGTGATAAAGCATTAATATCCAGATATATAAAAAACTTCTGTGATTCAACAACAAAAGACTTAATTTCAAAATGGGCAAAAGACATGAATAGACATTTCTCCAAAGATGAGATACAAATGGCCAACAAGTACATGAAAGATGCTAAATGTTACGAATCATTTGGGAAATGCAAATTGAAACTACAGTGAGGTACCCCCTCACATCCCTTAAGCTGGCTAGTGTAAAAAATAACAGGGGTGCCTGGGTGGCTCAGTCAGTTGAGTGTCCAGCTTAACCTCAGGTCATGATCTCGAGGTTTGTGAGTTTGAGCCCCACATTGGGCTTGCTGCTATCAGCACAGAGTCTTCTTTAGATTCTCTCTCCCTCTCTCTCTCTCTCTCTCTCTCTCTCTCTCTCTCTCTGCCCATTCCCCACTCACATTTTCCCTGTATCAAAAATAAATGAACATTTAAAAACAGCAACAACAACAACATAAAATAACAAGTGTTGGTAAGGATATAGGGAAATTTGAACACTTTTGGACAATTGTTGGGAATGTAAAATGGTGTGGCCTCTATGGAAATCAGTATAGTAATTCATTAAAAAATTAAAAATATAGAAATATGATCAGGAATTTCACCTCTTGGTATATATTAAAAAGAATTGGAGGGGCACCTGGGTGGCTCAATCAGTTAAGCATCTGACTCTTGTTTTCAGCTCGGGTCATGATCTTGTGGTTTGTGGGTTCAAGCCCTGCATTGGGCTCTGCCCTGACAATGTGGAGCCTACTTGGGATTCTCACTCTCCCTCACTCTCTGCCCCATCCCCACTTGTGTCTCTCTCTCTGTCTCTCAAAATAAATAAATAAACTTAAAAAAGAAAAAAATAATTGGAACCAGGAACTTAAAGAGATATTTGCACACCCATGATCATAGCAGTGCTACTCACACAACAGCAAAATGGTGGAAGCAATCTAAGTGTCCACAAACAGATAAATGGATAAACAAAATGTAATATATACATATAATGGACTATTATTCAGCCTTAAAAAGGAAGGATTTTCTGACATATGTGACAACATGCGTAAACCTGGATGACATTATGCTAAGAGAAATAAATCAGTCACAGAAAGACAAATATGATATGATTCCACTTAAGCAGGTATCTAGAGTAGTCACATTCATAGAGGCAGAAAGTTGAATGGCAATTGCCAGGGGCTAGGGGGGAAATGAAGAGCTATTGCTTAATGGGTACAGAGTTTCAGTTTTGCAAGAGGAAAAGTTTTGGAGACTGATAACACAACAATGTGAATATACATAACACTATTGAACTGTACACTTAAGAACGGTTCAGACGGTAAATTTCATGTTATGTATATTTTACTACAATTAAAAAATGTTTAATTAATTCAAAATAGATCAAAGACCTTAATATAAGAGCTAAAACCATCAAACTCTTAGAAGGAAACAGGTGTAAATCTGCATGACCTTGGATTATACAATAGTTTCTTAGGTATGACACCTAAAGTACAAACAATCAAAGAAAAAAAAAATAGATAAATTGGACTTCATCCAAATTAAACAGACACTAGCAAGAAAGTGAAAAGACAACTGACAAAATGAGAGAAAATATTTCAAATCTTATATCAGATGAGGGTCTAGTATCTAGAATATACAAAGAGCACTCACAATTCAGTAAGAAAAAGATAACCAATTTTAAAATATGCAAAGGATTTGAATAGACATTTCTCCAAAGAAAATATACAAATGGCCAAGAAACAGTTGAGAAGATGTTCAAGATCTTTAGTCAACAGGGGAATGCCAATCAAAACCACAATGAGATACCATTTCATACTCACTAGGGAGGCTATAAAGAACAAGCAAAGAGACATCCAAAAAATAACAAGAGTTGCGACAAATGTGGAGAAATGAGAAGTTTCATATATTGATGGTGGTAATGTAAAATGATACGACTGCTGTGGGAAACAATTGGGTGCTTCCTCAATAAGTTAAAAATAGAATTATCCTGTGACCCAGCCATTTTACTCCTAGTTATATACTTGAGAGAATTGGAAACTTATGTTCACACAAAAAGTCGTAAATGAATGTTCATAGCAGCATTGTTCATAATTGCCATAAAGTGAGAATAACTCAAATGTCCCATCGACTGATGAACAGATACACAAAATGTAGTATATACACACAGTGACATAAAAAGATAAGTAATGATAGATGCTACAACAGGATGAACCCTGAAAGCATATGTTAAGTCAAAGAAGAACCCAGTGACAAAAATCACATATTATATAATTCAATTTATGTGAAGTATCCAGAATAGGTAAGGTAAATCATACAGACAGAAAGTAGATTAGCCTGGGATTTGGGGTAAAGGAGAGTGGGAATGAGGAGTGACAGCTAATGTGTATAGAGTTTCTTTTTGGGGTGGTGAAAAAGATTTAATATTAGATTGTGCTGATGCTTGCACAACTTTGTGAATATATTAATATCCATTGAACTGTATACTTTATATGAGTGAATTTTATATGTGAAGTAGATCTCAATAAAGCTATAAAAAAAAATCTCAAAAAAAAAGGAGCTATTATCTCTCCCCCCATCCTCCCTCTTTTCATTGTTATCATGATATTTGCATTTCTTTTCATCTTCCATGTTCTTGGATTACTTTCTGTATACATTATTTTCTCCAATACAGGGTGAGTGTCTTTTTGCCTTTCTACTCTCTCCCTTCAACCTCCATGTGTGAGAACTGGTCACTTGTTTCCTCCTCTCTTATCACTTGGGAGTGGCAGAAGGACAAGGAGACTGGAAAGAGGCAAGGGATAAAGCAAGAATACCAGGAAAAAAATCCACTGCAATAAGTAAGGTGAGAAATGACCTGGGTAGCCTCGGGAGAGATAGTGGAAGTAGATTCTTCATAAAATTGAAGGTGGGGCAACGAGATTTGCCAACAGATTGGTTATGAGGTGTGAGAGAAAGAGGAGTCAAGAATGACATTAAAGTTATTGGCCCAAGTACCGGGAAAGAATGAGATTACAACTCTTTACTAACATGAAGAGTCTAGAGAAGCAGGTTTGGGTTGAAATACCAAGAGGTCTCTTTAGACAGTTTGAGGTGTTTAAATCTAAGATGTCTCCAAGTAGAGCTGTTGGGTAGTGTGATATAATAAAGAATATCTCTAGTCTTGGGTGCCTGGGTCGCTCAGTGGGTTAAATATCTGACTTCGGCTCAGGTCATGATCTCACTGTTGGTGAGGTTGGTGAGGTTGGTGAGTTGGAGTCCCACTTGGGGTGAGCATGAGCCCTGCATCGGGTGAGCCCTGCTTCTCTCTCCCTCCCCGCTTCCTCTCTCTCTGCCCTTTCTCTCTGCCTCTCACTCACTTATGCCCTCTCTCTCTCTCTCTCTCTCTCTCAAGAAAAGAAAGAATTAATCTAGTGTTTGTCCCAGGTTCCTGACATGCAGCTTCAAATATCCTGAGAATTTTCTAAGTGATAGGAGTGTCTTGTTATGCTAATGAGGTGGTTCCTGGTGTGCCCCTAGGTAACTTCAGGATAGGGACTGATCACCAGAAAAAACAATCTTGTAATTAGAGGGTTGGAACTTTGAGCCAGCCTGACTTGAAGGAAGGAGAGGTAGACTGGAGATTGATTTTAGTCTACTGGCCAATGTGATTTAATCAATCATGCCTTCATAATAAATCCCTAATGAAAACTCTGGACACTAAGGCTTGGAGGAGTTTCCTTGTTGGTGAACACAGTGATGTGCCCAGAGGGTGATGTGCCCTGACTGTGTAAGGAGAGGACATAGAAACTCTGCACTCTTCCCAAGATCATACCCTATGTGTATCCTTTAGAATAAAACAATTGTAAGCATAGCACTTTCAGTGGATTCTGTGAGTCATTCTAGTGAATTATTGAACCTATGGGGATTATACGAATCCCCCAATTATAGCCAGAAGTGTGGTGACCTGGAGACACTGGTGGTTAGCATCAGAATTGAATTGTATTACAATACACTCAATTGATGTCAGACCAGGTAGGGTGGAAACAGAGGAAGTCGGTAGCTTGATACTCAGTTCTGAGGATTCAGAGAGTCAGGGCTAGAGGGAAAACACTGTGAGCTTTGAGCATATAGATAGTGTTTAAAGGCCCAAGACTGGAAGAAGTTATCTAAAGAGTGAGAGTACATAGAAAAGACACCTGAAGCCATGCCAACATAGAAGTGAGGAAGATGAGGAAGAACCAGTAAAGCAGACTGAGAAGTGGCCAGAGAGGAAAGCCAGACAAGTGTGATCCTGAAGGCAGTAAACTGTATCTAACAGTGCTGATAAGTTGAGTAAGACAGAGACAGAGAATTTTTCATTAGATTTAACAATGTGGAGGTTACGGGAGACCAAGTTCAGAGAAGTTTCAGTGGAGTGATGGGTTTCAAGAAGGAATGGAAGGTGAGAAATCAGGGCAACACATTTAACTTTTTTATTGTAAAGAGAGGAAGAGAAATGAGGCAGTAGCTGGAGGAGGTAGTGGAATCAAGGAGGCATTGATTTGTCTTTATAAATGAGTGAAGTAGCAGTAGGTTTACATGTTGATGGAAAGGATCCAAAAGAAAAGGAAAAATTTACAGAGAAGAACAGTCACTGGATGGGGCAAGCTGGGTGAGTAGCAGGTGAGCTGGGTCAGAACTTAGTATACAAATGAAGATTATCCATAGTAATCAAGTGTGCAGTTCACCTATAGCAATAGGAGAAAAAGTACAGTGCACAGATGGAAATAAGTATGTAGGTTTGATATTAAGAGCTTATGGAAACTTCTCTAATTGCTGTTGTCCCAGGTTGGATTCTCTAGAAACAGACACTAAGACAAAGATGTTCATTAGGGATCAACACCTATGAACAGAAGTGGAGGAAGTGGGATCAGGCAGAGGAAGAATGTGAACAGAGAAGGAAGCCCAACAAAACCTTGGCTAACTCAGTGGAGTGTTATGCAGGAAGTATTGCCCTCCATAGTTGTTTTACTGGGCTGTCCTCTAGATACCAACTTCTCCCAACCCACTCTACAGCCTAGGTAGAGTAGGATTCTCCTGGTTCTCCCAGTAAAAGTCAGTCATACAGGTGGGGGCATGTTTAGTGGGGCTCTGAGCCCCAAAGTGTGCTCTGAGACTGTGCCTCTTCCAGTCTACTTGATATTAGGGACCTGGCAACTTGTAATGTATATACTGGTTCAGTATCTCTTGTCTGTGGGAAGGGAGAGGGATATGTGGTATGCAGGGTGGGGTTGTGGCAGCCTATGTAGGGGAAGAGCCAAAGGAAGATTGAGAAGATAAATGGGATGTAGACCAAACTGAGTTGATTGGTTCAGATGTTGAGAATGGGCTCAAGAATCCATGTTCTGGTCAAGATTAGGTCATTCCCAGTTCTCCATTGAAATGATCCCCTCTCATGTGAATCTGGCTGCCTGTTCATAGCCATGAACTACTCATTAGGTCATCTGGGGGCCCTTTGATGTGGGGAATAACTCCTCTGTACTGTGTATCTTCTGTTTGGCCCTACAGATCCACTCTCCATCCCTGCTTTCTCCTCTGGGAGGCTGACCTGTGTAATTTAGTCTTGTCCCTCCTTCTTCTGGTTTGGGTAGAGTCAGTAGGGAACATCATCAAAAAAACAGAAGCAGGGAGGAGAATGAGGCTAGAGTATTTGTTTCCCTCATTCCCTGTCATGGCGCCTTGGGCTGGCTGTCCTTTAACAGAAAGTCACTGGTGCTCTCAAGGCAGCTAAATCTACATGACTTTTCTTCAGATTACAGGCAAACTCTTCATCCTCCCATCCCTTCAGGCTACATGCTCCAGATTCCTGTTTAGTTTCTCATGTGGGTCCCCTATACTCTACCCACATTTAGGAAATTAATTCCTTTGTAAATAAACCCTTTAAATATTTAAGGATTAAGTATTTCTTATCCCTAGCTGACCCACCCTCTCAATCCTGAACTGTTGCTGGAACAGCTGGGAGTGTAGAATGAAGAAAACTGGGGACAGAATCTACAGTCAGAGGAAGAGTATGCAGTAGTGAGGACTCTTTTAGGGGCAGTGGTCAAACCAGCAAAACTAACTAAGGTGGAAAGGGATACCATTGGCTTATATAATTAAAAAACGCAGAGGCAATCTCTCTTGAGACATGACTCATGTAAGGACTTAAACATGTCCTCAAGACTCTGTCTCTTGCTTTAACTGCTGCTTTTGCTTTCTTTAGTGTTGGTTTCCATCATGACCACACTCATTTGTGGAGGCAAAGATGGCTAAAGGCAATATTATGCTTATTTAATCCTTTAGCTGGAGATTCCATGGAAAAGAAAGCATCTCTTCCCTGATAGCACCAGCAAAAGTCTCCAGTCTTCTGCTGGTTGGCCTAGTTTTGGTCACATGCTTATTCTGGAGCCAATCAAAATGGTCAGGGGATAGTGTGATAGAATTGTCCAGACCTGGTTCATCTTCCCAATTCTGTGGTGGGAGTTGGTGAAGGGCTAACCCCACTTGAAACATACAGTATGAAATCCCCATAAGAAATAAGAGCTCTATAACTAGCAGTGGGGGAAGGGAGATGGTTGGGAAGCAGAAGTTAAAGTTACTACAGTTCAGCACAAGGGAATTCAGCATGGAGGTATGAGTGGCAGCTTTTCATGATCTGCTGTGAGAAACTGCTGAGCCCATCTACTCTGAGGGTAGTGCTAGAGCATCATCACAGCACTCTTTCCAAACTTGATGGTCGACCTCACAGGCAGTCATATTTGGGGGGGGGGGGGCAGAGTGTGGGTGGCAGTAGAGAGATGTGGATTCTTTGAGGTTTGGCCATATCTCCTGGGGTGGGAAATGACTTGGAACGTCCGAGTCTGTTTGGATAGCTCACAAGCAATGCTGTGAACAGTATGGGATTCAGAGAGCCATGGCTGGGGAGAGCCAAGTACATCTTTAGCCAACCAAGACAAAGCCTCAGCCTGGGAACCATAGGAGCTTGTGGGCAGATGCGTGTGGGTGCTCATTCACTACCAGCCTTCATCAGAGTGCCCTCTTTGGGGTCTAAGCACTTTCATCATGCATGCAGTTTCCTAATGCATCATGCATTAGGCCTTTTTAGAGCTGTGTGCCTCAACTTCTGGCTCTCTGTCAAGAATTTGTCTTGGACTGAACTCATTGGTTTAATTTTTTTTTTTTTTTTTTTTTTTTTTGTAGCAGTTTGAGTAAGAAACCCTGCTCAGTTAAGAAACTCCAAGCCCAAGTTAAGAAACACCAAGCTCATCTCTTCTAACCCCCGCCATGCTGGCCCCACTATGGAGAGGGGTGTCCACTTCTTGGCTGGCTCTATTAGGGCAGGACCAGCATTTCTGGTTATTACAGCCACCTTTTGAAAAAGAGAGGGCTTTTTATGGCTCTAAGGTGGTTCACTCTGCCAATATATTCTCAAGTTGTCCTGCTAAATATTCATTCTTGCAGACCTGTGAAGGGTATTGTTTTCCCAATTGTTTCTCACTTTCTCCATCAAATTCTCAGTTTCCTCTCACAGGGTAGCTATGAAGTGAAAGTGTGCCAGGGTCTGTAGGTCAAGAGTTAATGGGCCATCTAACCCTCCAGAAACAAGAGTATCTAGTGTCCAGAGGCCAGGAAAAGACATGACCTGGGCTCACTTGGTCTGCACATAGGGTCTATTGGCAGGAAAATGGCCCTGGGCAAGCAGAAAGTCATCCCTTTGGTCAGTAAGACCTGTTGAGCCAGAAGGTGATAAACAGTGAGCCAAGCACTAGCTATGAGACTAGAGACTGGAGACACAGATACAGAGAAATGAATGGGCAAATTTGGTGTCAGTCACAGAGAAGGCAAAGATATGATAAAGTGTAGACATGGACTAAGATCAGGCAATTAGAAATACTATAGACACCAGGCTTTTAAGAAACCAAAGTCTTATTTATGTTTAGCTGTCATATCCCCATCAGGTAGGGGGTAGGTCTTAAAGAAGTAGGCTCCACCATATACAAGATTGTCTGTGGATGCCTAAAAGTGACAACCGTATCTGACCAGCTTAGGCTGGAGCCAAAAGTTCTAGGGCCACGTCAATTACCTTTGGGGCCAAACTGCAGAGCCCAGAAGGGTCAGATGCACACAGTCTGTTGGCCTCCATCGGAAGAGTCAACAAACAATCAGGAAGTGAGTGTTTAGGAGGAGGCAGGTAGGTAACAAGTGAATTTGGACACCAGTGAATTGGTTAAGGTGAATTCCTGAAGTTTGAAAGGTCCCTGGAAGCACACGAAGCTAGGAGGATAGAGGTAGAAATAATTATCAATAGGTGGCAGAATTCATAGTTCCCAGCTAAGGCGCTAGTCCAGGATAGGATATGACAGACTTAAATGGCTGGTCCTAGCCTCAGCACTTTTTCTGCTTGAGGCCTTTAGGTGCTTCCAGGGCCAAAAGCATGGTTTTGGAGCTGCAGACATTTTTCAGATGCTCAAAGACTATAAAATTATGTGAGGGTTGGGGTAGAAGGGGTGGGGTGTGAGGGGGGCCCTCTAGGGAGAGAACTAAGCTTAAAACAGGACTTTAGCAATTAGAAATACTGCATATAGATCAGTTGAATTCTGCAGGACTTAGTTTTCCTTCCCTCCCCTCCAAAAAAAAAAAAAAAAAGAAAAAAAGAAAAAAAAAAAGGAATAGCAGGAATAGCAGGTAGAGCAAATGGAGCTAACAAAACCAATTTCTAAGACCAGGAATGAGAATCCGTGTGGCTAAGACAAGGATCATTCCCAGTCTTCCATGGAAATGGCTTCCTCTGGTATGCATTTGGTTTGTTGGCCATTGCCACAAACCACTCCTGGGCCAGCCATGGTCATCTGGAGACACTCTGGAATGACTCAAAAGGCCAGTTTTTGGAGGGCCAGGGTAATGGTAGTCTGTCAGTCCTTCTCCAAACTTCCATATGCCACGTAGATGTGGTCACCCACTACTCACCAGCTCAGCTTTGCTCAAGCCTTGTGTTGATTCTTTTCTAAAGAGGACTATCGTAATAACGCCCATTTATTGAGATGTAATTCAATATTATATAATCCACCTATTTAAACTGTACAGTAGTTTTAATATATTCAGAATTGTGCAACCATCAGCACAATCAATTCTAGAACATTTATTACACCCTCCCTCCAAAACCCCTCTTATCCAGGAATCATCTCTCCCCACCACCCACCCCTAAGCAACCTCTAATCTAATTTCTGTCTCTATATATTTGCCTACTCGACATTTCATATAAGTGGAATCACAATATGTGTTTTTTTTTAATGACTGGCTTCTTTCACTCTGCATGATATTTTTTCTTTCTTTCTTTCTTTCTTTCTTTCTTTGAGAGAAAGAAGGTGCAAAGTGAGTGAGGGGCAGAGAGAGAGGGAGAGAGAGAGAATCCTTTAGGGGTAGAGAGAGAGAGAGGGAGAAAGGGAGAAAGAGAGAAGCAGGGCTCACCCAATGCAGGACTCGTGCTCACCTGAAGCGGGGCTCAAACTCACCCAACGTGGGGCTTGAACTCAAGAACTGTGAGATCATGACCTGAAGTGAAGTCCAACGCTTAACCAACTGAACCACCCAGGAGACTTTCTGCATGATATTTTCAAGGTTCATCCATGTTGTGGCAAGTATTAGAACTTCATCTCTTTTTATGGCCAAATAATATTCCATTGTATGAATGTACTACATTTTACTCATCCATTCATCAGTTGATGGGCATTTTAGTTGTTTCCATGTTTTTGCTATTATGAATAATGCTGCTGTAAACATTCTTGTATAAGTTTTTGTGTAAACAACCTTTTCATTTTCTTGGGTATATACCAAAGAGTAGAATTGCTGAGTCATATGGTTACTATATATTTAACCTTTTGAGGAAATGCCAGACTGTTTTCCAAAGCAGATGTACCATTTACATTCCCACCAGCACTGTATAAGGGTTCCAGTTTCTTCACATCCTCATCAACACTTTTTATTACCTGTGTTTTCTATTATAGTCATCCAACTAGGTGCAAAGTGGTATCTTATTAGGTTTTGATTTGTATTTCTCTGATAACTAATGATTCTGAACATTCATATTGGTTATTTTTTTTAAATTTATTTAAGAGAGAGAGAGTGCATGAGCAAGCAGGGGAGAGGAGCAGAGGAGGGAGGGAGGGGGAGAGAGAGACAGAGAGAATCCCAAGCAGGCCCCACACTCGGTATGGAGCCTGACCAGGGCTCAATCCCATGACCCTGGGATCAGGGCCTGAGCTGAAACCAAGAGTCGGATGCTCAACCAACTGAGCCACCCAGGCACCCCCATATTGATTATTTGTGTATTTCTATGGAGAAATGTCTATTCAGATCCTTTGCCCATTTTTAATTGGTTGTTTGTTTATTATTGTGTTGTAAGTGCTCTTTATATATTCTAGATACAAATCCCATTTCAGATATGTGATTTGCAAATATTTTGTCCTATTCAGTCACTTGTCTTTTCACTTTCTTAATGGTGTCCTTTGCAGCAAAATAGTTTTTCATTTTGATGAAGTCTAATTTATTTTTTCTTTTGTTGTTTGTGCTTCTTTTGAGGTTCTGTTGTTCTGTGTTTCTTTTGAGGTTGTATTTAAGAAATCATTGCCTAATACAAGGCCATGAAGATTTATGCCTATATTTGCTTCTAAGAGTGTTTAATTTTAACTCTGACATTTAGGTTTTGACCCATTTTGAATTAATTTTTATATATGGTGTGATGTATGGGTCCAACTTTATTTTTTTACACTTAGATATTTTGTTTTCCTAGTATCATTTGTTGTAAAGACTTCTATTTTTCCCACATTGGATTGTCTTGATACCCTTGACAAAAGTCAATTGACCAAAAACGTATGGGTTTATTTCTAGACTCTCAACTTTATTCCATTGAAAGTTTATTCTTAAGCCAGTACCACACTGTCTTGATTACTGTACCTTTATATTAAGTTAAGCATGAGTCTCAGGAAGCATGAGTCTTCCAACTTTGTTCTTCCTTTTCAAGATTATCTTGGCTATCTGGGTCCCTTGCAATTCCATATGAATTTTAGGGTTAGTTTGTCAATTTCTGCAGAGAAGTCAGCTGAAATTTTTAGAGAGATTACATGGGATCTGTAGATCAATTTGGGAAGTATTGCTGTTTAAAAAATATTCAGTCTTATGACCCATAAGCATGGATTTTTTTCCATTTATTTAGGTCTTTGATTTCTTTCAACAATGTTTTATTGTTTTCAGAATGTTAAGTTTCACACTTCTTTTGCTAAATATATTTCTAAGTATTTTTTTTCAAATTGTTCATTGCAAGTGTATAGAAGTACAATTGATTTTTGAATATACTCATTTTGTATCTAGCAAACTTGTTGAACTCTTTATTAGTTCTAATCATTTTTTAAGGGATTCTTTAGGATTTTTTATATTCAAGATCATTTCATCTGAAAGTAGAGATAGTTTTACTTCTTTCTTTCCAAACTGCACATGTTTTATTTCATTTTATTGCCTAATTGTCAACTTCCAGTACAATACTGAATAGAAGTGGTGAGAGGGGAGATTGTTGTCTTATTCCTGTTCCTGTAGGGGAAATATTAATTCTTTCATCCTTAAGTATAAAGTTAGTTGTGGATTTTTTGTAGAGGTACTTTATTTGCTTGAGGGCCTGTATGCTTTTCTGCAATGTAATAATGTGTCACTATCCCATTGAGAGAAGTAGAGTCTAATTCCCCTACCCGTGAATCTGGGCTGACTTCCTTGACTCACTTGTGGCTAGTAGAATGAGGTAGAGTGAAACCACTTGACTTTGGTAGCAAGGTCAGCAAAGGCCAAGCAGCTTCTGGCTTTCTAGACTCCTGGCTCTCCAGATTTGCACCTCTCAGCATACTCACTTTTGGAACTAAGCCCTCATGCTGTGATAAGCCCAAGTGACATGGAGAGGCTCCAGTTGACAGTACCAGCTAAGCCCAGCCTTTGAGTATTCCCAGCACAGGCACCAGACATGTAAGTGAATGATTCTAGCCTTTAGCCGTGTAAGTCGCTACCAATCATTTAAATCCTCCCACTGAGGTCCCAGACATGGTGGAGCACCATGGTGGAGACAAGACACATCTTGTCCAAATACCTGGCCTACACAATCTACAAGCATGATAAAATGGTTGTTATTTCACACCATAAATTTGGGGTTTGTTACTCAACCACAGATTTCTAGAATAGGTCTCAAGCCTTCCAAAGCAATCATGTTCAGAGTGTTCTTTGCATCAGTGGATGGTGGTTGGGTGTCTAAACCTGTGGTACAGTGGGCTGGGAGCTGTGGATGGGGGAGGGGAGGAAATTGCAAGTTTCTCAGAACTTTTCTATAAGCAACCCATCTGCAGCACCAGCCTCTGGTCCAGGTAGCCTCCTGGGGGTGAAGCCCACCCAGCCTTGAACTTCAGCCTATTTGACTGCTCTTACTAGTCTCTAGTTACCAAGACTCTACACTGTTATCCCTCAAGTTCTAGTAGATTCCTGCATTATTATGGACTGTCCTCAATTGGAGCTACTGCCCAGGGCTTTGTCTTGGCCCTGCATCATTGTAGGCATTTATTACATCTTTTATAAATGAATGAATGAACTGTGACTCTGAGGCTGAGGATAGCTATAGCCTTTCTGTCCAAGAACCTTAGGCATCAGGGTTTGAGTCTTCTGGATCAGATTTGAGCTTGCCACTCCTTGAACTTGGTGATTTGAATAGCTGTTTTTATAGAATTTCTTCCCTGGCAAACCTCAGTTTTTATTCTTAAGGCCTTCAGTTGATTGGATGAAGCTCACCCACATTATGGAGGGTAATCTCCTTTACATCACATCAATTGATTGTAGATAATAACCACATCTGCCAAATACCCTTACAGTAAAACCTAGTTCAGTGTTTGATTAAATAACTAGGTACTATAGGCTAGCTAAGTCAATACATAAAACTAACCATCACAGACATAAACATCTTTGGGGGGCCATTATTCTGCCTACTTCCAGTGAGAATAGTGAAAATGATAGAAGTGGCCATCCTTTCTTCTGATAACTGGAGGCGGGCCCTTAGGAAGGGAGGGCATTGCACAAAATGTTGATAATATTTGATATGAGAAAATACTAGAGATGAAAATTCCCCATGTGGGCAAAGCAATATGTTCAGCTTACATTTTGGGGTTGGAAAAGGGGTTTCTAAAATGCACTATGGGAGGATTCCAAAAGAGGCTGTCAAATGGAAGAGAGTAGTAAGATAACAGGTCCCAACCTTAGAGAGAAAAGCAGTGAGGTGAGCCCTTAGCCATCCCCAAAGTTCTCAGGTGTGCTAGATGAGGAGTCACTAATAAGCAAATTTCCAACTTTCTTGGCATCTCCATGTTTCCTCTACAGTAAATAGAAACTAAGCCCCAAAGTCTTATGTGCTCATTTGTGGAGAGCAGCTTTGAAGGTAAGAGTAAGTGACATTGTGGCCCACTGGTAAGCAGGCTTAAGGAGGTGGAGAGGATGGGGGAAATGCCCTTAAAATACAGCAGAAGTGGCAGCTTCTGAAAAAAAGGAAGAGGACGGAGTTTTAGGGTCTGTGACAAAAATAAACAGATTCCTGCTTTGGGCTTAAGTAAAAGGCTTCATGCGGAGCAGTTGACAGGCACACGCATAATCCCCTAACATTTGGTGAGCTCTGGGAAGCATGAGACGATCTTGAGTCCCCCTACCGATCTTGCTTAGCACCCTTGATTTCATGTCCAATCCACACGTATCCCAGCACAGAACCCAGGATGGTGAAACACAGATATTTTAAGCTTTTCAGGTAAAGGGGAGACTGGATCGGTGGCTCTGGAACTGTCTGAATGGACTGGTTATAGACATGCATTTGGATACTGTTCCCTAAATATGGTCTGGTAATCCAGTGTTCCATTCATCATGTAATGAAGCTTCACCAGATTGAAAGTCTTCAGCAGCCAGCCTCTCTACAAGCCCAGGCTCCCTAAAGCAGGTCTAAGAGATTGGGGAGCACCAGTAGCAGAAAGCAAAGCCTGACATAGCTTTATAATAACATAAACAGATGTCCCAGGACATTTATCAGTAAGATGGCAGCCCTGGCAGGTAAGGTACATAAGCAGACAGACCCATGTTGTAGAGTTTCTCTTCAAGAAGAACTTGTAAGGTTTGTGCCCTTGGTTCTCATAAAGAGATCTGTGCCCCAGGAATTAAGGGGTAACAGGGCTCAGAATGAGCAAATTAAAGTTATTATAAGCAGGTCTGGATTGGGGGAGATTCCTAAAGGTAGGAGCCAAAAAGTTCACTGCCAAACCTTGCTAGAATATGGGAGGGGAGAAGACTTTTGGTAGAATAAAAAGAATTCCCAGCAGCTTCCAAAAGTAACACACACACTGGAATCCTGGAAACACCTGGAGGTTTGAACAAAGAAGTGAAAGCAGCTCAAGGTTTCACATACTCATTTAGAAAAAGAATCAATGGGGGCGCCTGGGTGGCGCAGTCGGTTAAGCGTCCGACTTCAGCCAGGTCACGATCTCACGGTCCGTGAGTTCGAGCCCCGCGTCGGGCTCTGGGCTGATGGCTCAGAGCCTGGAGCCTGTTTCCGATTCTGTGTCTCCCTCTCTCTCTGTCCCTCCCCCGTTCATGCTCTGTCTCTCTCTGTCCCACAAATAAATTAAAAGAAAAAAAAAAAAAAAAAAAGAAAAAGAATCAATGAACTTTTTTCAACCTGGGGCTAATGTTCAAATCTAGCCACTTAACATCAGGTATTTGTGTCATAAAGTACTTTCCATTAATTAAAGCTATTTATGGCCACTTGTTTCCATAATTACATGTGGGATTTGGTGAAAGATCACATGGAGTAAGGTGCTACTTAAGGGCTGAAATAAATGCACCTGAGGGGCAGTTCAGGGTCTTCAAAATGGCCTTGCAGGTGGTAGTTTGACAAGGCTGAAGGTAAACCATGGAGGTGGCAATTAGTGGATAGAAAGGCATGTGGCCACAGTCACCATGCACCACTCAGTGGAGTTGCAAAATGCATCCCTATCTGTGAATGTTGGCTTTCTATGGAGGAGGAACCACACCTCTTGGAACATGGTTGCGCAGGTTGAGTTGTTTTGCAGAGTCCCTTGAACCTCGCTGTGTGTCACTATGCAACATCTTCTACTGAGCCCACAGCATATCTGGCCTGCATGTGCTTGCAGATCCACCCATCTCCCTACCTTGTGTACCATCAGGTGCTAAGGAACATGACCTGATTCACATCTGAAGGTATTCATCCTTTATGAAGATTATGAGTTTCATATGAAGTTTCATATGAGTTTCATATGAAGATTATGAATTTCATGAGATCCCCAACCATCATGATGGAAATCCAAGTAGGCAGCATGGGAACAAGATTAAAATGGGGGAGATCATTTGTTGGGTTCTTACAGAGCCTAATTTTCTGTCACACAGAGGAATTATCTGCCAGCAGAATGGGGAGAGTCGTAGCAAACTCATCTGTGACCTTGCTCACAAATGGGTGCAGTTCAGTAGGACATTTGGTGTCAAATGATGGAATTTGCAGGTCTATCAGTGAGAGTCAATCATATTTGCAATCCAGAAGGCAACAGAGGGGTAGAAGGGGAGGGCTACCAGAAGGCCAGAGAAAATGTTACACAGGGTTTGTTCCTGCCTTTTCTTTGGTCTACTGTCCCCACATCACATGACCCTAGCAGGCTAACTAACTCCTAAATGTTTCTCCGTCTTTATTCTCTACTCCTGCCACCAAGCATCAGTCCTTTATCTCCTGCTATTGCAAATATTGCCTTAACGGATCTCTTGGTCTCCATTCACACCCCTCTCTAATTCATTATCCACAATCCTCTCACCATTGATCAATTCACTCTCCTGAAATCCTTCAATGAAACCCCACTGGGTATCTACAGTGAAATCTAAACTTTTCTTTTCAGCCAAAAAAATGTTTAATCAAGAAATTTTTCCTGGTTATATGGTTGTTATAAAAACTAGAAGGGAAAAAAGCCTAGGGAATAACAGTAGAGCATGCAACTCTTGATCTTGGGGTTGTGAGTTCGAGCCCCATATTTGGTGTAGAGATTACTTCAAAATAAAATATTTTAAAAACACACCTAGGGAATATAGATAAGCACAAAGAAAAGGTGGAACATCATCCAAAGATAGCAACTGCAAATATTTTGTCATATAATATGAATGTCTCTGGAAACCCTTTAGACCACTTTAACATGAATGTCAAAATTACAATGACTTTTAGATTCCATCTCACGACAGTAGAGTATCAATCTCAGCCCTTCCCTGAAGGCTCCCTCAGTTATTTCTGAGGAGTCCGAGATGTGTCTCAGATGGGCTCAGAAACAGGTCAGCATGTGATCTTCCTCCTCATGGAGATTCTGAAGCATTCCAGCCCTTAAGGAGGGGGCTTCTTCTTCAGGTGTCCACCATGAGAACACTCTCCCCCAATCCTTCCACTGGACAGTCCCGCACTGCCCTTGTGCGCTGACCCAGAGCAGAAAGAATACTCTTCCCCCATCCCCTGGGGTGACTGCTCACTGGGTTCTGAAGCGCATTGCTTGTGTTCAGAGTCTCAAAGTCTAGCAAGAAGAGACAGACACCACACCATTCCCTCATTTCCTTCATTCTCTAAGCTCCTCCCATAAAAACAAACAGGAGGAGAAACCCCAATAACTACAAAACCTCTTCCTCTCTCAGGGGAAGAAACAACACAAAGCGTCCCCAGTATGTAACAGCAAACACCTACACTGTGCCAGGCACTATTCTAAGCTTTCTCCATACTAGTTCCTTTACTCCACAACTCTCTAAGATCAGTATTACGTGTGGTACTTTCATTTTACAGATGAAAAAATTGAGGCATAGAAAGGTTAAGTAACTTGCCTGAGGGCTCACAGCTAGGAAGCCTCAAAGCTGGGACTTGAGCCCAGGCAGGTTGTCTTGAGCGTCTGTGATCTTAGGGGTCACGCCTACTAGTTCTGAAAACAGCAATCCGGTTTGACATTTACTAGGGTTCCATGTTACAGGTATATATTCTTCTAGCTTTTTCGCAGTGCATGTATACACATCCATAAGTACAAATTTCTCAACATTGCACCGAAGGCTGAGATGACTCCAACTCCCTGCACAGCCTTTTTATCCCCGTTCTCCATCACCCATCCCATGAGGCAGCCACTCTGAACCATGGAGCCCTCCCAAAGCTCTCACAGGCCCTTCTGCCTTTGCATATAGCTACTTTGCCTTCCACATTGCTGGTGGATCCTGCCTCATTTTCCCAGTCCTTGTCCAGGTGTGGTGAGGTCTTAGGACTTACTGACTTCTCCAGGCAGTTGGATGTTCCTTCCTCCCCAGTCCTATGCCCCAGGCCTCTGCTAGAGACCCTACCCATGGTATTAGAGTTCTTAGTGTGTGTGTCTGACTTACTGGGGAGCTGAGAGCTCCCGGAGGGCAGCTACTTGTTTTATTACCATATCCCTAGTGCCTAGGTTAGCATTCATTAACTCATTTTTAATAAACTCATTAGCTTTTACAAATAAACATTTTTTGTTTTTCAACAGTTTCTAGGAAAGGTGATTTCATTGCTTTTCTCATCTGTTGATTCCAATCACTAACCTTCCACTACTTTTTTTTTCCTGTTTAAATCTGTACACTCACCTTTTTCTCTCCACAATAGTTACAACCTCTGCTTCTTCCCCCGTGTGGAATTTTGCAAAATGGAGTTTACAGACCCAAATGATAGGACATCATAAATAGCCCTAAAAACACAAGCACAAGGACACATTAATTAAGAAACTGTGTGCAAAATAATATAAAAACAGGGAGGGAGACAAAACATAAGAGACTCCTAAATATGGAGAACAAACAGAGAGTTGCTGGAGGGGTTGTGGGAGGGGGAATGGGCTAAATGGGTAAGGGGCATTAAGGAATCTTCTCCTGAAATCATTGTTGCACTATATGCTAACTAACTTGGATGTAAATTTAAAAAAGTAAAACTGTGCACAACTCCACCACACCCTTCTGGAAGGAGGAACAAATTCCACCTTTTATGGAACGTTAAAGTTAATTGTAATTTTCATTGTTTTGAGGGTGGGGCCTTTGGACTTGTGGTACCTTTTAACTACACAAACAATATCATGGAAACACTTCTAGTTAGAGTCAAAGAAGTATTATGTCAAAATCACAAATGTCTGTGATTTTGGTCAAGAGATGTGAATTCTTCTTACAGTATTCTCTTATTTGCTTTGTTGTTTGGGTGGGAGAAAAGTTATTGCCTTACATATTTTTATCATTCAATAATTCCAGTTCACTTAACCTTTCAGAACCATACATGTTTCCGAACATATGTTGTTTCCCCTGGTCTGCATTCCTCTCGGATGCCTTAGATGTATATGTGTCAGCTCATATGGGAGCTGCCCAGAAGGATCTTTCTTACTGGTAAATGCAGGGGAGACACCCCCAGAGGGTTTATATGTCCCAGACTTTATTCATGTTAGCAATAGCTCCCCACTCTTAAATACTCCTCATCAAGCAACAATAAAAAGCAGGGTTTACTTGCGAAATCAAGAGCCACTGGAGGCCTCCTGGCTTGGTCATAGTAACTCCTCTAAATGAGAGGTTACTCGTGATTAAGAGATATCTAGACATAGAATGGTCTAGTGGGCTATAAATCTTAAATACAAGATTCTCTGCTACACAATAATGACCAGAATTCTTTGGCTTAGTTTACGTTTGTATTGAAAGTCTACACAAACTAGAATAAATCATCCTGATGTTCTTCCCTCCCACACACTCCTTCTCACACCTACCTTCAGCCGGACCCAGGTGATGATGTTGCCTATACATCTGCTGTCCCCCGTCTCGGAGCTCTGTTCCCATCCTCCCTGCTCTCTGGAATGTCTTCCTAGCCCGGGCATCCAGTTCCTACTTAAAAGTTATTGTCTGAATTAATTGGTACTTTGTGCTCTGACATCTTTGCCACCCCTTGTCTTTCCCTGTTAAACCAAAATAATAAAAACCTGTCCAGTTTTTACCACACACAAATGTGCGAATGGCTACCATTTGCTGAGCATTTGTTTTATGCCAGGCATCGTAGGAATATACACAATCTAATTAATGACACAAAACCCTAAAAAGTAAGTATATTCATTTTACATCTGAGACAAATGAGGCTCAGAGGGAATCAAATGATTCCCCAAGGTCACAAAATTAGTAAATGTTAGAGCTGAAACTGGATCCCAGGGCTAACCCAAAGCCCACACTCTATTTTTCTATCATTTTTATGTGTGATAAATAGTTCATGTCTGTAAAATCAATTTTTGAATGTGGAAATGTAATGTTTATTGACATTCTTTTTTTATTTGAGAGAGAGAGAGAGAGCATGAACAGGAGAGAGAGAATCTTAAGTAGACTCCATGCTCAGTGTGGAGCACTATGGGGGATTCGATCTCACAACCCTGGGATCGTGACCTGAGCTGAAATCAAGAGTTGGATATTCAACCAACTGAGTCACCCAGGAACTCCTGCTTATTGACATTCTCGATTTGTCTTTATGACTTGTAAAGATTAAAGACATTCTTTGAAGAAAAGTTGTTCAAATGACCAAGCTAAAACTAGGTGAGTTTTCTCCTCTGTGAACGTATCTATCTTTTGACCTCCTATTAGAAGTATTCCCATGATACCGGGGTGAGGCTGCTTCCAGACTCTCTTGGTGGACAGAGCTAGGGAAAGTATGTATGTACGTGTGTATGTATATGTAGGTATGTATGTATGAGCGTACATATGTATGTATGTACATAATGCCTATGTATGTACATATGAATGTATGTAAGAATACACGTGAATATATTCCATATTCACACTCATTTTATTATCCATTGATACATTTATGAAGTTCTTATCCATACCTCTAATTGATCTAATTTTTTCCCTCCCCATTTTGTAATTCCCTTTTTTGATCATGAGAAAGCTAATTCCCATTTTCCTCAATATGTTTACTTCCTGCATGAACCCCTCTGTGTTCATCCATCTACTGTTACAAGTGCCCCAGCACACACCTGTCTTCCTCAGCCAGCCAGGGCTCTGGAACCGCGTGTGCCCCAGCCCCAGCGCCAGCTCCTACACAGGTACCTACTTTGCATGGTCTCACTAACCGTTTTTGCACTGAATTATTCAAAAGGAAAGAAGGAAAAAAGGCCAGTAAATGTCTCTACTTTGCTTTTTGAACATCTGGAATACAGTTGTAATAATACCCATTTTCATGTCCTTGTCTGCTGATTCTGGCATCGATGTCAGTCCTGCATCAGTTTTGATTGATTTAGCTCCTTATTATGGGTCATATTTTCCTTCTTCTTTGCATGATTGGTAATTTTTTTTTTTTTTTTATCGAATGTCAGACATGGTAAATTTTACCTTACTAGTTGCCAGATATTTTTGCATTACTGTAAATATTCTTGACTTTCATTCTGGGACGTAGTTTGTTGGACACAGTTCTATCCTTTTAGGTTTTGCTTTTATGATTTGTTAGGAGGGTCTGAAGCACTCAGTCTAGAGATAATTATTCCCTCCCACCCCCACCCCCACCCCCACTGAGGCCACACCCTTCTGATTACTCTACCCCAAGCCTATGACTCAGCAGGCTTCTGCTCTGGCTGGTGGAAACAGGCGCCAGTCCGGCTCCTGTGTGAGCACCTGGCACTGTTACTGTTCAATTCTTTCGGAGGGTTCTTCTCCAGACCTCAGATAGTTTCTTCCTACACACGTGCTGCTCAGCAGTCCGCTCAAGACCCAGGGAGGGCACTCAACACATCTCTGGTCATCTCTCTGTTCATCTCTCTCCCCTTTGGTGACTCTCAGCACCTCCACCTGCCCAGAAGGAATCTCCTGGGCTCTCTCAGTTCCGCCTCCCTATGCCGTGCCTAGGAACTCTCTCAAAGCAGTGACCTGAAGCAATTGCAGTGTTCACCTCG
Source organism: Panthera onca (assembly GCF_046562875.1). Classification (NCBI taxonomy): domain Eukaryota; kingdom Metazoa; phylum Chordata; class Mammalia; order Carnivora; family Felidae; genus Panthera; species Panthera onca. Next base: position 164,190,462 of record NC_138342.1, on the reverse strand, counting down.
TTTGTTGCCTCTTTCACAGGGATCACTGTCTGTTGTCTAGAGCCCAGGGTCCTGAAATCCATTGCTCCATATATTTTGTCTGTTTGGATTGCTGCTCTTGTTTCACACAGAAAGGTAAGTCTGGTCCCTATTACTCCATGGTGGGTAGGAATAGTGATAGTGGTACATACTTTAGGTGAAAAAAAAAATGTTTTTAATTCTTAAACTCTTAACCCACAATATATTTCTTGATTCAGATTCAACACCAACCACTGGTACGTGAAAGGTCTCCTAATGTGTCAAGGTTATGAGATTAAGAAATGAACCTAAGAGATAACAAAAGAATCTCGGGTCCTGGCTAAATAGTAGTGGTTAGGAATACTACTGACTCTATTTCTGAGAATTAGTTAAACTTACTTTTAAAAATGCTTAGTAATTCTTACTGAATGTACATAACATACCTATAATTATGCTCAAGCATTTGGGGAGTACAAAGTCCTACCCTTGAAGAAGAACTTGCAGCTTCTCAGGGAGAAAAGACATTTATACATGTGAAATGAAATCACAGGGCAGTATCATTCATGTTGAGATGACTAAGACAATGAGTGATAAAATACCATGTGCCAGAATTTATCTTCTTCCTAATAATGGACATTTTTAGAGTGTTTTGGTCCCGCCTCCCCATTATTATTATTTTTTTAAATGTAGAACAACTATAAAACACTTCCACTTAGATTAACATTCTCATCTTATCTGATTCATTTGCCAAGAACAAAAAACATCCATGCTGTGGCAGATACAGTAGACTGAAACTCGCAATACTTATTTCAGCCTCCTTCTAGGGAGCTTCCTAGCATTGCAAAAAGAGAAAGGCTAGGGGCACCTGGGTGGCTCAGTCGGTTAAGCGTCCAACTTCGGCTCAAGTTCATGAGTTCAAGCCCTGCAACAGGCTCTGTGCTGACAGCTCAGAGCCTAGAACCTGCTTGGGATTCTGTGTCTCCCTGTCTCAAAATAAATAATAAACGTTAAAAAAAGGAAAGAGAGAGAGAAAGACTAAAATGGCATTCCCCAGACTCCCTTGCAGTTTGGGATCTGGAGTGATTTGGGTTCCACCAATCAGATTCCTTCATGCAAGAACTGACTCAAACTGAGGTAAGGAGGCAGAAGCATTCATTTTGCTGATATGGATCGCAGGGGGTGGATGTGCTTTGGAGTGGACTGTTCCAGGGTGCTGATGATCCACAGACTACAGCTAAGACAGATGTGCCTGGAAATAGTAACATGACAGCAGCTTCCTGAACTCCTGACTGAAGCTAAGATTATGATACTTTAAAGCAGTTGTTCTCAATTGGGGGCTGTTCTGTGTCCAGGTGCCATTTAACAACATCTGGAGACATTTCTTTTTCTTTTTTTTTTTTTAATGTTTATTTATTATTGAGAGACTGAGAGAGACAGAGCATGAGCATGGGAGGGCCAGAGAAAGGAGGAGACACAGAATACAAAGCAGGCTCCAGGCCCTGAGCTGTCAGCACAGAGCCCAATGTGGGACTTAAACTCACAAACCGTGAGATCATGACCTGAGCTGAAGTCAGACACTTAACCGACTGAGCCACCCAGGCGCCCCTGGAGACATTTCTTAACAGCTACTTTTTAAAGTTTATTTATTTATCTTGAGAGAGCAGGGAAGGGGCAGAGCGAGAGGGAGAGAGAGAGAGAGAGAGAGAGAGAGAGAATCCCAAGCAGGCTCCATGCTTCCACACTTCAGCACAGAGCCCGACTTGGAGCTGGAGATCATGAACTGCTAGATCACCATCTGAGCTGAAATCAAGAGTCCCACACTTAACTGACTGAGCCACCCAGGCGCCCCTGGAGACATTTCTGATTGTCACGACAGAAAGCATCCATCAGCATCTAAGTGGGTAGAAGCCAGCGATGCTGTCTTACATTCTGCAATACATAGTACAGCCTCCTCAACAAAGATTTATCCTGCCCAAAATGCCAACAATGTCTGTCCTAGAGCCTGAGTTCTAGATGGTTGTGTCCTGATTCCCAAAGCTCTCGATCAAGGCAAAGTAGTCGTTCGCTCGGAGGATAACTTTGGTTTTGTGCTTCTACTTTCACACTGAATTTATTCCCAAGTCATAAGTTTTTGTTTCTGCAGTTTCTTCTGGGATCTTTTCCTTCTGTGAAACCTCATCTTCTGGTTTAGGAACAATCTGCTCCTTTCCAGTAAGGATCATCCCAAGGTGGCAGGAGGAGCTCATGGAGGGGTTAATCCAACTGGGAGCTCTGTAAATCCAGTGGTGCGTCTTGGGGGTTTTGTTCACCTGGATGAACTCAGTGACCAGAGAATCTACCATCGAAATCCTTAAGTTCCATGTTACTCTCTGCATTTTTACATATGTGCAACAAAAATTCAACATTCTTTTTGGGCCACTGACCCTGTGTTCAGCCCCCCACTATTTGGTTTTGGCACACCTACCAGCTCTGTCATCGTAACCATGTAATGGCATACATGTCTTCTGTAAAGTGACACCTTTTGGAGCTTTGGGGAATTTTCAGGTATGTATGTATATCTCTGATGGCCTGGGAAGTTTCACAGACGTTCTTGAAGTGAACACGAAGATCCGTATCTTAGATTTGCACAGTTTTGTGGGGGTTTCTGGGTTAAGTAAGCAGTGAAGCATTTTCAGACATCACCTCAGGCCGTTTTCGGGAAGAACAGAGGGTCACTTCTGTAGAGTCATTCTGAATTAATCCCAAAGGTCCAACCTAGAGCCTGCTTTTCTAACCTCTCAAACAATCTTGTAAACACCTAATTCCTTGAATTAGGTTCATTACCTGTTTAAGATACCCGGAGCAGCTTCTAATGTGCTATTGACCATGGCTTGCACACCATTGCGTGAACTGACCCCCATATAGTACCTCCATTGAAAAAATGCATAAAGTGTAATTTGTGCTAACCAACTATGAAATTGTTAAGCTCTTGCATATTTGTCTCTCTCCTTTTCTTTTACCAAAGATGTTTGTTGCTCTGTCTGTAGAATCATGTGTATTGTGCTTAGATTTTAAGATTTTAAGACACAACATGGGGCATCTGCATGGCTCAGTCAGTTAAGTGTCCGACTCTTGATTTCAGCTCAGGTCATGATCTCACAGTTCATGGGTTTGAGCCCTGTGTTGAGTGACATGCTATCAGCACAGAGCCTGCTTGAGATTCTCTCTCTCCTTCTCTCTCTATCCCTCCCATGCTTGTGTGCATGCCCTCCCACCTCAAAGTAAATAAACTTAAAAAAAAAGACACACAAAAAGTGAAGATGTACCAAAAGTAAGAAGAAAATGGAAGGGGTCTTTTGTGGTTTTTCAGGATGTAAATACCAGCAAATCGTTTTAAAATATAAGCAAACAGGGGTGCCTGGGTGGCTCCATCGGTTAGGCATCCAACATCAGCTCAGGTCATGATCTCATGGTTCACAAGTTTGAGCCCCCATCGACCTCGCAGCTGTCAGCACAGAGCCCACTTGGGATCTTCTGTCCTCCTCTCTCTCTGCTCCTCCCCCCGCTTGCACACACACACACACACAGTCTCTCTCTCTCACACAAGAAATAAATAAATAAAATATAAGCAAACAAACAAGAATTCACTATGGGCTGGAGAGGGCATTAAAGGCCTAATGCGGGCAGCATGGCATGGGGTGACAGCAAGGACTCTGGTCTGGAGCAGGTGTTTGGGCTCAAATTCTGGCTCTGTGCCCTTGGGAAAGGTTAACTTCTTCTATAAGCTGTAAATGGTTAATAGTCCTTCCATCACAGTGATGTTGTGCAGATTGAAGTAATAAATATATGGGTAGCAGTTAAATAATGTTTATGCATAGCAATGGTGTTTGTGTTAAATACAATAAAAGTGAAGGTAGAACTCCAGTTGGATAATATGAGTATTGTTAAATGAAGACATTTCTGAGGTAGGTGCAAGAGTGGCAATGCTAGACGACAGGAGGGAAGTGGGCTCGACTGCTGTGCAAGCTGGGTGCTGAGGACCAGTGACACGAAGTGGGGGCAATAAGGTAAGAGCCTGAGTGGAGAGTCCTGAAACTCTTCCCAAACTGGCTGGGCTTTCACCTGTGAAACTTTGGGGCACTACTGAAGGATATCTGACAGGTGATGTAGAGAAAGTGATGTTTTAGGAAGAGCATTCTGAGGGCGAGTTTTTTGTTGCCATCCTACAGCTTTATGCCAACCTGACACACCCATGAATCACTTGCCAACTGGCCCATAAAAGGACGCTTTGAACACCTACAGCCATCATGGCAACCATGTTGCCTTTCTCTACTCTGAAATTTCTGTCCTGCCCTACACAGCTTCAGGGGTCCCTCCGGGGGGGAAGGGTGCTTGGGGCATCATTAATAAACGCTGGTCTTTAAAAAATTATTCTATCAAGTTCTATTTTAGTTTAAAAAGTATTGGTGTCCCTGGACTGATTTATTTTCTTTTCTTCTTTTTTTTTAATTTTTAAAAATGTTTATTTATTTTTGAGACAGAGAGAGAGAGAGAGAGAGAGAGAGACAGACAGAGCACAGCGAGGGAGGGGCAGGGAGAGAGGGAGACACAGAATCCGAAGCAGGGTCCAGGCTCTGAGCTGTCAGCACAGAGCCCAACATGGGGCTCAAACCCACCAACTGTGAGATCATGACCTGAGCCGAAGTTGGATGCTTAACCAACTGAGCCACCTAGGCGCCCCTATTTTCTTTTCTTCTTTAAATGCCTCAACTATATCTTTATAGGTCCTGGATGCCCCCTGATCACTGTTGGTCTTTTAGACATTCATTAAGGTTCCTAGAAAATACCTTTCACTGTTACCCATCTCCTATCATGCCCACTACAATAGGTACTCCAGACGATGAACTAAGTATGAACTATTGTATCTTTCATTCTGATGGGAAGAAAGTATCTTGAGCTTAATTAAAACCAGGATCCTTTAGGGGCGCCTTGGTGGCTCGGTTAAGCATCTGACTCTTGATTTTGGCTCAGGTCATGATCTCAGGGTCGTGAGATTAAGCCCCATGTCAGGCCCTGTGATCAGCATGGAGCCTGCTTAAGATAGTCTCTCCTTCTGCCCCCCCCCCCCCAACTTGTGTGTGCTCTCTCTCTTAAAAAAAAAAACAAAACAGGATCATTTAAAATTTCTTCTACTTATCTGAACTAGTCAGTGGCATTTAAAAATGAAGATGCTAGAAAGATCTAGAAAATAAACAATTGAGTTCTTTGTAACGGGATAAGAGAGAAGGAAAAGTCAAGGATAATTCTAGGATTTCTGGCCTGGGTGACTGGATTGATGGCACCATTGATTGAGACAAGGGATAAAGAGGAGTAGTCAGGGCCAGCTACATAATTTACAGGGTTCAGTCCAAAATGAAATTGCTGGGCCCCTAAATGTCAAAATGTCAAAATTTTAATTTATATTTGAAAACCCAGTGAATAAAATTATTGATTTAAAATACAAGCTTATAATACTCTGTACAAAAATTGAATAGTGTGTGTGGTGTGGTGTGTGTGCATGTGTGTGTGTGAACATTAATACCAGCAGCCAATAATGCCATAAGTAGGTCTGAGAGTCAAGGTGGTGGTTAACTTCTGAGCCAACTACCAGGCTATATGTCAATGGATTTACTATCCTGTACTGTGTTGGACCAAATAGACTTTATGATAGTAACACTAGTAGTGACCTTCAGTTTCTTTTTTCTTTTTATTAATTTTAAGGACTTTGCTTCTTGGGTATGTGATTGCTGTCATCTTTTTTTTTTTTTAAGTTTATTTATTGATTTGGAGAAGAGAGAGAGAGTGTGAGAGGGGAGGGGCAGAGAGAGAGGGAGAGAGAGAATCTCATGCAGGCTCCGGACTGTTATCGTGGGCCCAATGCAGAGCTCAATCCCACAAACAGCAAGTTCATGACCTGAGCTGAAACCAAGAGATGGACATGTAACCAACTGAGCCACCCAGGCGCCCAGTGATTGCTGTCATCTTGACAAACAGGAGGCGGGCAGATATTGACCTGATATCCTACTCAAATGTTATTTTGAGAACGTAAATTCATATAACTCTCTACTTAGTGTCTTAGTGTCAAAATGCAGGAAAACTCTTTTTCCTTTCTTTCACTCTCAACTTGTCATGGTGATCTTCATTTCCCACATGATGTCACACTCTCTTGGGTACAGGGACACACACAGGGTAGATGCAGGCCTTCCCAGACTCCTGGGGCCCCACTTCAAGACTGGGCACAAAGCTACCAGGTTAGGTCGTGTGCCAACCATGGATAAACACCCCTGGAACTCAAGCCAGGGGTGTTTTTTTCATGAGGCCACAGTCCCAACCAACAGCAGATGGGTGACTCCCAAGAATATTTTTACTTCTGTGCCAGTGTGCACTAGGTACCTGGATAGGATGGGCAAGAAGTTTGCCTGCCTAGTTCTCCCCTGAATGTGCCACTGCACTGCCAACCTGGAGCTGAGACGGCCATTGCTACACCTTGTCACAAGAGGTGCCAATGTGAACGTGAATGTGCCGATCCTCCCTGCACCCAGGCCAAGGATCCCACCAGTGGGGACATAAGGTGGCAGCAGTCACAGGGGATGAGGAAGAGAGGCCCTCGGTGCTGAGAGCAGGGCAGTTGTCTGAGAACCTACCCAAGGGATGTAGGGAGGGAGTGGGAGGCAGGATGCTGTGTGAGCCAACACACACGCTCCACTGTCTCATAGGACTCTATTCACAAAACATAAGTGAAAAGGTAAAGTTATTAAAATTTTTTTTAAATGTTTATTTATTTTTGAGAGTGAGGGAGTATGAGTCGGGGAGGAGCAGAGAGAAAGGCGAACACAGGATCCGAAGCAGGCTTCAGGCTGTGCTGACAGCAGAGATCCTGATGTGGGGCTCCAACTGGAACCGTTGTGATCATGACTTGAGCCAAAGTTGGACACTTAACCAACTGAGCCACCTAGGTGCCCCTTAAAATTTTCAAAACAACCAATGCAGAGCATTAAACTTCAAGCACAGTGTCCTTCTGAGCTTGAGGCCCTGTGGGACTGTGCTAGTTGCAGGTCTGTTGCTAGGGACTGAATGTTTTTGTCCCCCACCCCCACCCCCAAATTCATATATTGAAGCTCTAACCCTCAATGTAACTGTATTTGGAGACAGGGCTTTTAGGAGATACTTAAGATTAAGTGGGGTCATAAGTGTGGGGCCCGAATCCAGACCTCATAAGAAGAAGGACACACTCACACGCCGAGGAAAGGCCATGTGAGCCCACAGTGAGAAGGCAGCCATCTGCCAGCCGGGTAGAGAGCTCGCCAGAACCCAACACTTGGCACCCTGGTCTCAGACTTCCAGCCTCCAGAACTGTGACAAAATAAGTTTCTGTTGTTTAAGCCACCCAGTCTGTGGTGTTTTGTTATGGCAGTCTGGGCTGACTAAGACACCTGCCAAGCCAGACCTGAGAGCAGGTTGTTTGAGAAAGATCATGAATTCCGCTATGGACCTGATGAGTTCTGAGGGACCAAAGTGATATTCGACTGGCAATTTCTCATTTATGGACGTGCAGATCCAGCAGCCAACAGCAGGGCTGGAAATACCAGTTTGGAAGTCATTAATCCATAAACAGCAATTAGATCCATGGGAGTGGCTGAGATCACCCAAACACAGTGTTTAGGGTGAGAAAAGGGTGAGGTTAAAACCAAGGTGAGTGTGCCAACAGGTGGCCAGAGGTGGAAAGATCACAGAGAAGACAGTGACGGAGAAGAAAAGATCAGAAAGAAGGAAGGAAATCCAAGAGGAGAGTATGGTATTTTGGAAGCTAAAGAAAGCTTAGAAATTGGTCACCTTGTCAGATGCTATTAAGAATTCAAGAAAGAAGAAGATTGGAAAGTGGACAGTGGATCTAGCCACAAGGAGGTCTCTGGGAGCAGTTGGACTTGAGGATTGAAATGAGAAGCCAAAGTGGGAGGAGCTAAGGATAATGGGCAAAGTATGGAAGACCTGAGTCAAATTGGCTATATCAGATCCACCCGAGGAGTTTAGAACATACAGATTCCTGGGCTCTTCATTAGATTATGATTTGGTAGATGAGGGCTGGGACAAAAGAACCTATATTTTTTAAGGTTTCTAGATAACCCTGATGCCATGCCAGGTTTGGGAACTACTGATGAGATGCAAAAACATGACTTGCATTCCCATACACCTGGGTTCCGATCCAGATTATGTCACATTTTAGTTGTTTGAGCCAGAATAGATACTTAAATCTCCTTAAGTCTTAGGTACCTCATTCATAAAAAATGAGAGTGAGAGTCCCACTTTGTGACAGCCAGTGCTATTTAGCAGTAAATGCAATGAATGTAAACTATTCTCTTAATGAATAGCTTGGCTCCGAGGGGAGGAGAAAGGGTCCATAGCTATAAGATTTAGAGAGGGATAGTGTTTTGTTTTGTCTTGACTTTTTGTGAGATGGTTTTTTTTGAGCATATCTGTAAGCTGAAAGGCAAGAGAGGAAGATGGGGTGTGAAAAGCCCAGATCTCTGAATTGATGAGAGGAACTGTCTCCAAATTCTAGGTGGAAGGGTCAGTTTCTGAAAGAATAAACTCCCTGGAAAGAAGTTGGTATGGGTGCAGGACATTCAGGGTTTCACTCTTTTTTTGCCTTTTTTTTTTTTTTTCATTTTGAGAGAGACAGAGACAGCATGAGTGGGGAGGGCCAGAGAGAGAGGGAGAGAGAGAGAATCCCAAGCAGGCTCCACACTGTCAGAGCAGAGCCCTATGTGGGGCTCAAACCCACGAAGACATCATGACCTGAGCAGAAACTGAGAGTCGGACACTTAACTGACTGAGCTACCTGGGTGTCTCATGGGGTTTCACTCTTAACCATCCCAATTTCCTTACAGAGTAAGAGGCAATATCATATGCTGAGAGTGGTAGGGTTCTCGAGAAGAGGCACAGGTTTGGAAAGAGTATGTTGGAATTTTGAGGAATGGGAGAGCTAGATGAAAGATACAGAGAAGTTTCCCAAAACATATAAAGAAATTTTACAAAACAACCAAACAAAACAAATAATCCAATTAAAAAGTGGGAAGAGGACCAAAATAGACATGTTTCCAAAGAAGACATACAGACACACATGAAAAGATGCTCAACATCACTAATCATTAGGGAAATGCAAATTAAAACCACAATGAAATATCACTTCAAACCTGTCAGAGTGGCTAAAATCAAAAACACAAAAAGTAACAAGTGCTGGCATGGATATGGAGAAAAAGGAGCTCTTGTGTAGTGTTGATGGGAATGCAAACTGGCGCAACCACTGAAGAAAACAGTATGGAGGTTCCTCAAAAAGCTAAAAATAGAATTACCATATAATCCAGTAATTTCACTACTATTTACTCAAAGAAAACACAAGCACTAATTCAAAAACATTAGTGCATCCCTGTGTTTATTGCAGTATTATTTGCAACAGCAGCCCAAGTATCCATTGATAGATGAAAGAATAAAAGATGTGATATAAATATATATATGTATATGTCTATCTATAGATACAGATATAGATATTGATATATATAATATACATTTTATATATACTGGTGTGTATAATATATACCTGTATATATTATATATACTGGAATATTATTCAACCATAAAAAAGAATGAAATCTTTCTTTTTGCAACAACATGGATGGAACTATAGAGTATAATGCTAAGTGAAATAAGCCAGAGAAGGGCAAATACTGTATGGTTTCACTCATACATGAAATTTAAGAAAAAACAAATGAGGAGTGCCTGGGTGGCTCAGTTGGTTAAGTATCTGACCTGGGCTCAGGTCATGATCTCACCGTTTGTGAGTTCAATCTCCGCATTGGGCTCTGTGCTAACAGCTTGGAGCCTGGAGCCTGTTTCAGATTCTGTGTCTCCCTCTCTCTCTCTGCCCCTCACCTGCCCATGCTCTGTCTGTCTCTCAAAAATGAATAAACATTAAAAAAATTGTTTTAAAAGAACAAATGAAAGAATAAAGAAAAAAAAAAAGGAGGCAAAAAAAAAAAACAGACCCTTAAATGCAGAGAAGTGATTATTGCCAGAATGGAGGTAGGTGGGGGATGGATGAAATAGATAAAGTGGATTAAAAGTACATTTATTTTGATGAGCACTGAGAAATGTATAGAATTGTTGAATCATTATATTATACACCTGAAACTAATTTAACACTGTAAACTCATTATATCTCATTAATAAAAATCTTAAAAATAAAAAGGTACATGGAAGGATCAAAAAATGCCCAGTCTTAGGTTGGAGACCACTGATTTCTTCTTTGCCTTCTCTGTAATATATGTGGCTTGTTTTAGCCTCTATTGTTATTTAGAAATAGTAGATTATACTAGTGGCATTTGCAGAATAGTTAATCCATGCTGGCATTGTATTCGGAATTTTACATTATTATCTCACTTAATCTTCACAACAACTCTGTGATGTAGGTACTTCCCATCCATTAACCCCACTTTGTAGATGATGAACTGAGACTTACAGAGGTTTAACTAAGTGCCAAGGTCACTCAGTTAATTAATTGAAGAATAGGTTCTCTGCCTTAGGTTTGTCAGATTTTAGAACCTCTGTTCTTAACGGTGGTATACCATGCAATAATTAGCATTTGGTGCTGGTAGCATATACAACAGAATGGTGAGCTGGGGAGGAAGGAACTGGGCAGATATATCCAGGCTGGAAATCATTAATTATTATCTGTATTATACAATCTATTTATATATATTATTGCTGATATCTTTGGATATCCTTTATCTGTAAAAATAAAATCAAGTTAAGAAGTCTGTTTTTTACTCTTTACTGGTTTTAAAGATATTAATTAAAATTCTTTTCTTACAGACGTGGGGCTTGGACTCATGAACCATGAGGTCATGACCTGAGCCAAAATCAAGAATCGGATGCTTAACCAACTGAGCCACCTAGGGGCCCTGACTACCTACTTTTTAAAAAGCTATAGATAGGGGTACCTGGCTGGTTCAGTTGATGGAGCATGCCACTCTTGATCTCTGGGTTGTAAGTTTGAGACCCAGGCTGGGTGCAGAGATTACTTAAAAATAGAATCTTAAAAATAAATAAATAAAAATCTAAAGATAATTGATATCTTTAAACTTCAAATAATGTTTTAACTCCAACAACTCTTCCAAGCTTCAAGCTTACAGTGTTACTGTGGGCCAACCAGTTTGTTCTATCTTGCTGGGATTTTTTTAACCTCACACATTATATATCATTATATGTCACTATTTTCTAGAAACCAATGTTTGTTTGGAATTACCTGCATCTCAGATCTTCTTTATACTATTGCTTTCAGTTTTGTGAGGCATGTCCTTTGGAAATTCCTTTAGTGCAAAATAAATTTCTTTTTATTCTTCTTGGAACTTATTGGAATTCCTGAATATGTGGATTAATGTCTCTCATCGGTTATGAAAAATTCTCAGCCACTATTACTTTGAATGTTGGCTGTCCCTCTTTCCATAATCTACTTCTAGAACTCTGTTAGGACAGATGGCAATTTCTCATTTTACCAACACCTACCTCAGTGAGCCTTTAAGAGTCTCTATCATTTTTATTTCTGGGCTGTGTTCTTTGAAATTCCTCCAGATTTATCCTCTAGTTCCATATTTAAATTCTGTCCATTATGCTGCTTAACATTCCAGATTTCCCCCCAAATATGTTACTATGATAATTTTCAAAGTGCAGGTACATTGAAAGGATTTTACACTAAACTCCCATATGCTCACCACCTATATTCTACAGTTAACATTTTACTGTACTTGCTTTATCACATATGTATCATCTATCCCCCTATGCATCCATCAGTCCAACTTTCTTATGCGCATATCAAAGTAAGTTGTTACCCTAAATCCTTCCATTTAGTTTTTATTTTTGATTCTTTTATTTTCCATTTCTCAAAGATCCATTTGTTCCTTTTAGATTTGGTCATTTCTGGTGTTTCGTAATATCTGGTCATTTCTGGTGTTTCGTAATATCACTCACCTTTCCACTTCCTTCTTTTGTTTCTCAAACATATTAGACTTATTTACTTTATAGTCCATAAGGCTGTATATTAACAATTAAGGGGCACCTGGATGGCTCAGTTGGTTAAGCATCTGACTTCGGCTCGGGTCATGGTCTCATGGTGAGTTCGAGCCCCACATCAGGCTTTGTGCTGATAGTGCAGAGCCTGTTTGGGATTCTGTCTCTCCCTCTCTCTGCCCCTCCTTTGCTCATGCACTCTCTTCTCTCTCTCTCTCAAAATAAATAAATCAACTTAACAAAAAACAATTGAGAATATAGAATGCCTAGTTAAATTTGAATTTCAGGTAAACAACACATTTTTTGTGTATGTATGTCCCAAATATTGCATGGGACATATTTATGCTTAAAATGTATTCATTACTTACCTGAAGTTTGAATTTAATTGGGTGCCCTGTATCTTATCTGGCCATCATCTGTTAATTCCCATATCAGAAGTCTTTATAGGACTGGTTCATTTGTTTTGTTGAATCTTCCCATGGTGGCTTGTTTCCTTGAGTGTTTTGTGTTTTGGGGTTGTTGGCTCATCTTCAAGTTTCTCTGTCAGATTTCTTCTAGGCTTCAGCTGAGGGTACACTCCTTCAGGGTATATTGCATTTGCTCTTGCCAGGTGTCTGGGGCACCGCAGATCTGGTCTACTTTAAACTAAAATTTTCAGCTGATGCTTTTCTGGATCATGCAATGAGTGAAAATTTGGGCCAGGAAACCTCAAAAAAAGCTAGTACTACAAAATGTCAACAAGAGGCTTTTTCTTTTTTTTTAAGAAAACTTATTTACAAAGAAAATGTGGAAACAATTTTTGTTGCCATCTGCCTTTTCTAAATGTGTATTCTCCCAGCTCCAAGTCTTGTCATTGCTGAGTCAGGGCTTTATTTTCTCAGGTGTGGGGAACTTACCATCCTGCACAGACCCAATGCCTAGTAGCAGGTGCCCCAGGGCAGTAGTTCTGAGTTATTATGCAGCATCATCAGTGTTTAGTTCCTTCCTTTCTTTCATGGACTTCTGTGCTGGTTTGTTGCCGGCATCGAAGAAATTCCACCTGAATTCTTCAGATGCACCCATTAATTTAAATGAGTAATTTTAATATTTTGGTTGGCTTTTTAGATGTTTTGTAGACCCTCCAGTTAGCCTTATTCCTGAAAACCTGTGCTCTTTCGTCATCAAACCATTGTTGGATTTTATAAAGAGTTGCTTCAGGTGTTGTTAAATATAGAGATCTAAACCAGAGAGACCCTATCTGATTATAAACAGGTGTACAGCAAAATAAGCAGAATTCCATCTTAGGAAGCTGATCTTTTTCTGGGTACATCACATGATATAAAAATAAATCTATTAACATAGTCACATTAAAAGAAAAAAACAAAAGCAGTGCAACTGGAATGACCAGCTTTCACCAGTTCAGTGCACAAATAATGTCACATTCCTTTATTATTCAAAATCCACCTTATTGGAGGGAGAGCTAGAGCCTCTGATTGTGATCAGTGATTCTCATTTCCATTATTGTAGGGCTCTCTCTCTGTGCCTAGGGTCCCCCAGGGACAGACTCTTTATTTCATATTCACACACTCTGCCTAAATTTCTTAAACTCATCCACAGGCCTCAATGGCTGGGTCAGAAGGAGTGTCCAGCCTCCCTCATGTGATAGTGTTCCTAGTTACACTGCCTCCCTGATAATCTAGCCTGGGTTTTGTTTCAGATTCCCCTTCCCTCATAATAAATGAAGGATGCTTGGTATCTTTTTCCTGATGGAGGATGTCAGTTAGGCCTGACTCATTACAGCTGAAATGTTCTGACAGTGTAGCTCGAGAAGGGAGGAATGAAGGTCTCAATTCTATAACACCTTGGAGGAATCTTGGTCTTTATGCAGAATTTCCTTTCCCCTTGGCATCATAGCAAGGAATATTGGGAGGAGTAGTCTTTGTTACTTTATTAACAAATGCTCATGCTGCATCCTTATCCTGGGGCATTAAGTGCTTAATTAAGAAGATGCACATAAATGATATGGAGGTGACTTATGATCTCTAATATTAGACAGCAAAGCAGACTGAACCTTTTAATTGCCACCTTATGCCTTAAAAAAATGTACGACTGGGGGCACCTGGCTGACTCAGTCATAAAGCATGTGACTCTTGGTCTCAGGGTTGTGAGTCTGAGCCCCACGTTCGGTGTAGAGATTACTTAAAAATAAAATATTTTTTTTAATGTAAAAGTGTTTACTCCATGAGAAAACCTCTACCGAAAGGTGTATAGTTTCCCCATAGATGGATTATTCACTGCAAGGAGAAATATAGTAACTCTACAGTAGTAAAACTAGACAATAACTAGACTTAACTTTGCAAACTAAACATCTATATTTTAAAAAAAGAAAGATCTCAAATCAATACCTTGACCTTTCAACTTAAGAAATTAGATAAAGGAGCGAAAACCCAAGGCAAACTGGAGGAGGAAAATAACAAAGACCTGAGTGGAAATAAATGAAATCAAGAATGGAAAAACAACAACAACAAAAAAAAAGAATGGAAAAACAATAGAGGAAATCAACCAGACCAAAATTTGTCTCTTAAAACAGATCTACAAAAGTGATAAACTTTTAGCTAGAATGAAGAATTAAAAAGAGAGAAAACTCAAATCTCTAAAATCAGAAATGAAAAAGAGGATATCACTCCACCTTTACAGGGGGAAAAAAAGGATTAAAAAGGAATACTATGAACAACACTGTATATCTAAATTAGGCAACTAGACAAAAGGGACAAACTCCTAGAAAGACAAAAGCACCAAAACTGACTCAAGAAAAAACAAAACAAAAAAGACAAAAAATCTGAGTAGACCTACAGAAAGTTAAAAATTAAATTAGTAATTTAAAAACTTCCCACAGGGGTGCCTGGGTGACTCAGTCTGTTGAGCGTCTGACTCTTGATTTCAGCTTAGGTCATGATCCTGGGGTCATGAGATCAGAGCCCTGTATCAAGCCTCCCATCAGGCTCAGCACTGAGCATGGAGACTGTTCAAGACTCTCTTTTTCTCTGCCCATCTCCCCCAGTTGCCTTTGCTCTTTCTAAAATAAAATAAAAACAGGGGCACCTGGGTGGCTCAGACGGTTAAGTGTCTGACTTCAGCTCAGGTCATGATCTTACAGTTCATGAATTCAAGCCCCATGTGGGGCTCTGCTCTGACAGCTCAGAGCCTGGAGCCTGCTTTGGATTCTGCCCCTCACTGCATCGGTGAATTCTACCAAACATTTAAAGAAGAATTATATCAATCCTTTACAAACTCATGTCTTTCCCCTGTAAGACCAGGAATAAGGCAAGGATATCTGCTCTCACCACCTTTATTTAACATTGTACTGGAGGTTCTAGCCAGGGCATAGACAAGAAAGATAGGCGAAAAAGTAAAAAAGTGACATGATTTTGTATATAGAAAATCCTAAGGAATCAAGCTATTAGAGCTAATAAGTGTGTTCAACAGGTTTGCAAGATATAAGATCAAAATATAAAAGCCAGTTGTATTTTTATACATTAGCAATGAACATTGCAAACATGAAAATGGGAAAGCAATTACACTTACAATGGCATCAAAAATAATAAAATACTAGGTATAAATTTAATGAGAGGTGCAAGATGTATGCTGCAAACCATAAAATACTATTGAAAGAAATTTAATAAAATCTCAATAAATGAAAAGACCTCTCATGTTCACAGATGGAAAGACTTAATACTGTTAAGGTGGCAATACTCCCCAAATTGCCCTGCAGATTCAACCCAATCCCTACCAAAATTCCAGCTGGCTTCTTTGCAGAAATTGGTAAACTGATCGTAAAATTCCCATGGAAATCAAGAGACCCAGAAGGGCCAAAATAATTAAAACAAACAAACAAACAAACAAACAAAGTTGGAGGACTCATAATTTCTAACTTCAAAAGTTATTATAAAATTCAGTAATCAATATGTTATAGTGCTAGTAGATACAGAGATCTATAGACTAGAAGTGAGGGTCCAGAGATAAACCCTTAACATTTATGGCCAATTGAGGCTGGATAAAGATAACAAAATAACTTAAGGAAGAAAGAGTAGTCTTCAACAAATGCTGGGAAAATTGAATATCCACATGCAAAACAATGAACCTGGACCCTTATTTCACACTATACAAAAGAAATAGCTCAAAATGGATCAAAGACCTAAATGTAAAAGCCAAAACTATAAAACTCTTAGGTTGAAACATAGGAGTACATCTTCATGACCTTGGGCTTAGCCATGGTTTCTTTAGAGACAAATCAAAGGCACAAGCAATAAAAGAAAAAATGATAATTTGGATTACGTGAGAATAAAAACTTTTGTGCTGCAAACAATACCATAAAGAAAGTGAAAAGGCAACTTGAAAGTTGCTAAAAGAGATCTTCAGTATTCTCACCACACACACACACAGACACACACACACACACACACACACACACACACAGGATGTAATGGCTAGGTTAATGTGGTAATCATGCCACACTATATATCAGTATCAAACTATATCATATACCTTAAACTTATACAATGTTATATGTCACTTATAACTTAATAAAGCTGTGGCAGGGGGAAGGGGAAGAAAGTGAAAAGACAATCCACAAAATGGCAGAAAATATTTGCAAATTATATTATCTGATAATGGGCTTGTATTTAGAATACAAAAAAAAAAAAAAAACAACAACAACAACAACAAAACACCAAAAAACAAAAAACAAAACCTCTTATATCTCAATCATGGAAAGGCAACCCAATTTTAAAATGGGCAAAGGATTTGAATAGACATTTCTCCAAGGAAGATATACAAATGACTCTTAAGTACAGGAAAAGATGCTCAACATCATTACTCATTAGGGAAATCAAAACCACAATAAGATTCTGCTTTATACCCACTAGGATGAATATAATTTTAAAAATGGACAATAACAAGTTTTGATGAGGAGGTGGAGACATTGTAAGCCTCACAGGCTGCTGGTGAGGATGTAAAATGGTGTAGTCACTTTGAAAAACAGTTTGGCAGTTACTAAAAAACTTAAATGTAGAGTTACCATATGACCTAGTAATTTCACTCTTAGGTATACATACCCAGGAGAAATGAAAATATATGTCCACATAAAAACTTGTACACACATGTTCTTAGAAGCATTATTCATAATAGCCCCCAAATAGAAACAATCCAAATGTCCATCAACTTATGAATGGATAAATAAAATGTGATATATCTATGCAATGAGATATTACTCAGCCATAAAAAGAAATAAAGTACTGATATATTCTACAGCATGAATGAACCTTGAAAACATTATGCTAAGTGAAAGAAGCGAGTCACAAAAGACCACATATTGTATGATTCCATTTATATGAATGTCAAGAATAAGCAAATGTATAGACACAGAAAATAGATTAGTAGCTATTTAGGGCTAATAGTAAAATAGAGGCAGGTTGGAGGGGGGGGGGTTAGGGAGGCGGGGAATCACAGCTAATGGTATGGTTTTTTTAGGGGGAATGAAAATGTTCTAAAATTAGATTGTGGTGGTAGTTGCATAACTCTATGGATATAGTAAAAACCAATGAATTATACACTTTAAGTGGGTGAATTTTATAGTATGTGAACCATGTCTCCACAAAGTTGTTTTTCAAATTAACTTCATCAGTGAGGGACAAGTGGAATTAATATACCTCAGAGATGATACCCTGAATGGTATATTTCACTTTTGTGGTATTCTGGCTAGGGATGAGTAATGGAAATCCAATCCTAAGAAAACAGAACATAAAGTGCAGACCATTTCATACATTAATTTGTGTGTATTCTTCATATATATATATATATATATATATATATACATATAATTTTTTTAAGGTTTATTCATTTTTCAGAGACAGAGAGTGTGAGCAGGGGAGGGGCAGAGAGACAGGGAGACACAATCTGAAGCAGGCTCCAGGCTCTGAGCTGTCAGCACAGAGCCCCACGTGGGCCCGAACTCACGGATGGCGAGATCAAGACCTGAGCTAAACTGGGACGCCTAACCAACTGAGCCACCCAGGCACCCCTTCCTATATATATTTTTTAAATAGGCTCCACACCCAACGTGGGGCTTGAACTCACGGATACTCTACTGACTGAGCCAGCCAGGTACCCCCAATTTGTCTGTATTCTTAAAAAATATCAGTGTCATGAAGGACAAAATGAAGGCTGAGGAATTTACCACATTAGAGACTAATGAGACATTCAATATGTGATCATGAACTGGATCCTGGCCTACAGGGGGAAAAAAATGCCTTAAAGAACATATTCAGGACAATTAACAAAATTATAACTGGATTGTAGGTTAAAATATCAAATCAAGGTTAATTTCCTGAACTCCATAAGTACACTATGGTTAGGCAAGAAAACATCTTTGCTATAAGGGGAAAAACCTAACAGTAAGAGGCATGGTACATACAATCTACTCTCCCACAGAGAGATTAGAAATCAACATAAAGGAATACAGTAAAGCCTTGGTTTGCGAGCATAACTCATTCTGGAAACATACTTGTGATCCAAAGCACTTGTATATCAAAGTGAATTTCCCCATAAGAAATAATGGAAACTCAGATGATTCGTTCCACAACCCAAAAATATTCATATAAAAAGATTACAATACGGTAATATACAAAATGATAAAGAAAATACAAAATATAAAGAAAAATAAATAAACCTGAACTTACCTTTGAAAGCCTTTATGGCTGGTGTGAGGGAGACAAGAGAGAGGGTTATTGTGTAGGATGACTTTTCACTATCACTAACAGAATCACTGGTATCTATTGGCTCAATGGAATCTTTTTCTTTTCGTACATCTTTAACAAGGAACCTGTCCAATGACACTTGCTTTTGCCTCCTTTTGAGAATTTCATGGAAATGTGACGATGCATTGTCGTTAAACACATTCATCACTCGTGCTGCCACAGCCTTTATTCAGGTGGTGCTTTTCTACCAAATTTTGCACTATTTCCCACATTTTACACATCTTCCTAATCTTATTTGAAGTGAGGGATTCCTCCGCCTTTTTCTCCTCCTCATCTGCAGAAGAAATGCAGACGTAGACTTATAAAATCTTGCAATTTCAGCCATTCACATGCCTTGTTCGTACTTCTCTATGATTTCCTTCTTAACTTCCACCAAAATCATCTTCTTACTGCCTTTCTTTTCAACCTTTTTCTGCTTGGGGGCCATTGTATACAGTCACAAGGGTGTTGACTACAGTACAGTATTAATAAACTCTTGTTATATACTGTATTTAATGTAACTGGCAATAAGGCAGCAGAGGAAAGGGCAGCCTGACCTAGAATGGAGCAAAGCTTTCCTAAGCTTACTCTTGGATGGAAAAGCAAAGGACTGTCCATAGGTGCTTTGAAGTGACAAAAAATACACTAGTGCCAGTTGTGGGCACCTTCCAACGTTCTGAAAAATCACTGATTTCTGCCAAACACCATGGCCTGAGACCAAGCATCCAGGCAGAGGAGACGATCACCCACAATCCTGGAGAGAGAGAGAGAGAGAGAGCGCAACATTGGCTCAGTTTGTGATCATGTGACGTTTGGTATCATGTACTACTCGTATTGTGAGACATCGCTCATTTAACAAGTTAAAATTTATTAGAAATGTTTGCTCATCTTGTGGAACACTTGTAAAACAAATTATTTGCAACCCAAGGTTTTACTGTATATTTGAAGAAAAACAAAGGAGTGATGATCACAAAAGTCAGCAGAGTAGTGCAGAAGGAGTAGTGGTGAAGAATATAATTAGAGAAGGACACAGGGTGCGAGAGAACCTTGCAGGGCAAGGGAGAAGGCAAGGGAATACTGTTCTGTTTTAGCCTGGGTGATAGAACACAAGTATTTAGCAGAAGACATGAATAGACACTTTTCCAAAGCAGACATCCAGATGGCCAATAGACACATGAAACAATGCTCAACATTACTCATCATTAGGGAAATACAAATCAAAGCCACACTGAGATATCACCTCACACGGATCAGAGTGGCTAAAATGAACAAATCAGGGAACTATAAATGCTGGCAAGGATGTGGAGAAACGGAAACCCTCGTGAGCTGTTGGTGGGAATACAAACTGGTGCCGCTGCTCTGGAAAACAGTGTGGAGGTTCCTCAAAAAATTAAAAATAGATCTACCCTATGACCCAGCAATAGCACTACTAGGAATTTACCCAAAGGATACAGGAGTGCTGATATAAACCCCAATGTTTATAGCAGTGCTTTCAACAATAGCCAAATTATGGAAAGAGCCTAAATGTCCATCGAATGATGAATGGATAAAGAAGATGTAGTTTATATATACAATGGAATACTACTTGGCAATGAGAAAGAATGAAATCATGCCATTTGCAGCAACGTGGATGGAACTGGAGGGTAGTATGCTAAGTGAAATAAGTCAGAGAAAGACAGATATATGTTTTCACTCATATGTGGATCTTGAGAAACTTAACAGAAGACCATGGGGGAAGGGAGGGGGAAAAAATATTTACAAACAGAGAGGGAGGGAGGCAAACCATAAGAGACTCTTAAATACAGAGAACAAACTGAGAATTGATGGGGGTTAGGAAGAGGGGGAAAATGGGTGATGGGCATGGAAGATGGCACTTGTTGGGATGAGCACTGGGTGTTGTATGTAAGCTAATTTGACAATAAATTATATTAAAAATTTTTTTCTTAATGTTTGTACTTATTTTTGAGACAGAGAGAGACAGAGCATGAGCAGGGGAGGGGCAGAGAGAGGGGGAGACACAGAATCTGAAGGGGGCTCCAGGCTCTGAGCTGTGTCAGCACAGAGCCCGACATGGGGCTCGAACTCACAGAGTGTGAGATCATGACCTGAGCTGAAGTCAGACGCTCAACCAACTGAGCCACCCGGGCACCCCTACAATAAATTATATTTAAAAAAAAAGAACACAAGCATTTATATTATTGTTGTCCTTGAAAATAAGCATATCTTTTTTTTTTTTTTTTTTTTTAAAGTAGGCTCCATGCCCAATGCAGGGCCTCAACTCACGACCTTGAGATCAAGAGTTGGATGCTCTACTGGGGCACCTGGGTGGCTCAGTCGGTTAAGTGTCCAACTCTCGATTTTGGCTCAGGTCATGATCTCATGGTTCTTCAGTTTGGGCCCTCTGCTGGGCTCTGTGCTATGAGCATAGAGCCTGCCTGCTTGGGATTCAATCTCTCCTTCTGTCTCTGCCCCTCCCAGATTGCGCGCTCTCTTTCTCTCTCTCAAAAATAAACATTTAAAAAATATTTCTAAAAAAAAAAAAAGAGTTGGATGCTCTACCAAACGAGCCACCCAAGCATATCCTTTTATATGTTCTTTTGTGTATCTGTTACATTTTACAATTAAAAAATAATTTAAAAGGAATAAATCTAAATTTCTATACCACAATCTAAAAAAGAAAAGCCAAAACCAGAATATTCTAATCCACCTGACGTTTCCTATGACTTGCTTCTGTCACTCAATATTATGATTTTGAGACATTTTCCCTATTAAAGACACCTTGCTGAGGTCTACCTATTAAATAAAAAAATAAGTCTTAATTCCAGATAGTGGGTAATAGATTAATAGTTAATAGTCAAATTCTCTAAATTTCTCAGTATTTTTTTCTGACAAACTAAAATAAATTTAAAGTGCATGCCTAGGGCACTTGAGTGGCTTGGTTGCACTGACAGCACAGAGCCTGCTTGGGGTTCTCTCTCTGCCCCTCCCCTGGTCACTCATGTGCATGTGTACACATTCTGTCTCTCAAAGTAAATACATAAACTTAAAAAAGAAATATACTATGTGAGACTACTTTTGTTCTCAGGAAATACACACTGAAGTATTAGGAGGTAAATGAGCATGAATCTCTATTCTCAGATGGTTCAGAAAAATAAATGATAATGTTTATGTGTGTGGGGGTTAACAAAATGTTAAATGTAGCAAATACTAATAATTGGTAAATCTGGATAAAATGTATATGGAAATTTTCAGTACTATTTTTGCAACTTTTATGTAAATTTGAAATTACTTCAAAATCATAAGGTGTTTTTGTTTGGTTGTTTTTTTGTTTTGTTTTGTTTTTCTTTTGAAGAGAGACAATGCAAAGAACACCAGGCCCTTTCTACCACTAGCCCTTGGCTATCAAAATGCCTGTCACCAGATCTTTACCCTACAGAAAGGGGATTTGCATATCCCTCTCTAGGGAGTTTGAGCAGCTCAAGAGGAAAGACCTAAAGATATATGGAGTCTTCTCTCCCCAACAGCCCACTGAGACTGTTTTCATGAAGGTAAAGGTCTGTGACCCCCAACCACATGGTCAGACTTTCTAATCACCTTTTTAGTTCTCCACACTTATTTATGCACAGAGAGCTAAAAAGGCAAGACACAAAAACAAACAGGAAAATGTTTCTATAATTCTCTGATCCTTTCTTCTCTTGCTCTCTTTCAAGGTTTGTTGGCTTTCTTTAGTGATATACATGGATTCCTTTCTCTTTATTTTTTGCATATCTATTACAGGTTTTTGATTTCTGACTATGATTAGGTTTGTATATAACATCGTCTGCATATAACGGTCTATATTAAGTTGACAGTCACTTAAGTTTAAACCCATTCTTTACTCTCTCCCCCATTTTAGGTATATGGTATCATATTTTACATCCTTTAATTTTATGAATCCCTTGACTTTTTTTTACAGAAATACTTATTTCTTCTGTTTTTATATTTTTTACTTTTCATACTCTCATTTTTGGTCTTCTTTTCCACCCAGAGAGTACCTTTAAATATTTCTTGCATGGCTGAGTTAGTGCTCATGCACTCTTTTAGCTTTTGTTTGTTTAAGAAACTCTTTATCTCTCCTATTCCGAATGATAGTCTTGCCAGATAGAGTATTCTTGGCTGCAGGTATTTCCTTTTTAACACTTTGAATATATGAAGCCACTCCCTTCTGGCTAAAAAGTTTCTGGTTTTAAAAGTTTCTGCTAAAAAATCCACAGATAGCCTTATGTAGTTTCCCTTGTATATAACTGCTTTTTTTTCTCTTAGTACTTTAAAAAAATTTTTTATTTATTTATTTTGAGGGGGGGAGGGGCAGAGACAGAGGGAGAGAGAATCCTGAGCAGGCTCCATGCTGTCAGCACGGAGACTGACCTGGGGTTTGATCCCAGAAACCAGGACATCATGACCTGAGCTGAAACCAAGAGTTGGATACTTAATCAACTGAGCCACCTAGGCACCCCTCTTTTGCTACTTTAATGTTTATTTATTTTTAAGAGGCAGAGAGAGACAGAGCACAAGTGGGGAAGGGGCAGAGAGAGAAGGAGACACAGAATCCAAACCAGGCTTCAGGCTCTGAGCTGTCAGCACAGAGTCTAATGTGGGCTAGAACCCACAAACCATGAGATCATGACCTGAGCTAAAGTTGGATGCTCAATTGACTGAGCCACCCAGGCGCCCCTTCTCTTGCTACTTTAATAATTTTTTTCTTTATCACTACATTTTGACATTTTAATTACTATGGGTCTTGGCATGGACCTCCTTGGATTGAATTTTGGCGGGGGTACTTCTATGCTTCCTAGATCTGGATATCTGTTTTCTTCCCCAGATTAGGGAAATTTTCAGCTATTATTTCTTCAAATAAATTTTCTGCCCCCTTATCTCTCTCTTCTTCTGAGATTCTTATAATGTGGATGTTATTATGCTTGATAGAGTCACTGAATTCCCTAAAACTATTCCCCAATTTGCATAATTTTCTTTCCTCTCCTTTACCTTGCTTGGTTACTTTCTATTATTCTGTCTTCCAGGTCATTAATTCATTCTTCTGCTTCATCTAGCCTACTATCTATTCTATCAAGTGTATTTTTAATCTCATTTATTGTGTTTTTGATCTGATTGATTCTTTTTTATCTCTTTGTTAAGGGTCTTACTGATATCCCTTCACTCTTTTCTCCAGTCCAGTGAGTATTTTTTTTTATCATTTCTTTGAATTTTGTATCAAGCATATATTACTTATATCCATTTTGCTTTGGTCTCTTGCTGTGGTTTCATCCTGTTCTTTCATTTGGGAGATGTTTCTCTGTCTCCCCTTTGGTCTGACTTTCTGTGTCTGTTTCTGTGTGTTAGGAAAGAGAGCTACTTCTCTTGCTTTTCACAATAATAGTCTTATGAAGACGAGGACCTATAGTGCCCTGCAGTGCAGTGTTCTCTGTTTCCCAGGGCCTGAAATTCCAGGAACTGTCTCCTATGTGTGTTATGTGTTCTTCTATTGAGTCTTGGCCACCTTCTCCTTCAGACCAGGTGTCTGCAGAGACTCTCTTTGTCTTGTTGGCAGCAAGTTGTGTGGTGGTGTGCTTGTGAAATGAGACCTGCCCCATCTGCCACTGGAACTGAGGTCTGGCAAATGTGCAGGTCAGGAGATATGGTGTTGGCTGGGTTTGCACCAGTCTTCTAGGGTAGAGGCCCACAGTGTGAGGACTTAGATGAGCATGACTGGGAAGGGCAGATCTGCCCAAGTGCAGGGGGTGGACCTTTGGTGCAAGTAAGTTAGGTAAGAAGTGTCAGTGTGTGCTGGTTCCCACAGGTGGCCATTGTTTATGTGGGGGTTGGGAGGGAAATGGCACCTACAAACTCCTTTATTTCTGGAGGGGTCTCCCCATGATCCCTTTATTATTATTTAAATATTTTATTTATTTATTTATTATTTTAAAATTTTTTTCAATATTTTTGAATTTATTTTTTAATGTTTATTTATTTTTGAAAGAGACAGAGCGCAGGTGGGGGAGGGGCAGAGATAGAGAGACACACACACACACAGAATCTGAAGCAGGCTCCAGGCTCTGAGCTGTTAGTGCAGAGCCTGATGAGGGGCTCGAACCTACGAATCGTGAGGTCATGACCTGAGCCGAAGTCAGGTGCTTAACCGACTCAGCCACCAAGGTGCCCCTCTCTGACATATTTTTGGCATGCATCCTAACAGTGGCCCCTTCTTTACACAACTAGTATTCTACTTGTTATACAGTTTTCCAAAAGAATGTATTGTTTAGTTTAGAAATACACTGATGGACAACTGTAGAAGAGTAAGGAAATTATAAACAAAGCATAATGGTTACTTGGAAGTTAGGGAGGGAGAAATTAAGGGAAAACATTAAAAGTACCAGCAATATTCTATTTATTAACCTGAACATAATTGATTTTTTTAGGGTGGTTTTTTTAAAAATTATTTTTGAGAGAGAGAGAGGGAGACAGGATCTGAAGTGGACTCTGC
Source organism: Panthera onca (assembly GCF_046562875.1). Classification (NCBI taxonomy): domain Eukaryota; kingdom Metazoa; phylum Chordata; class Mammalia; order Carnivora; family Felidae; genus Panthera; species Panthera onca. The sequence continues at coordinate 164,165,091 of NC_138342.1, read as the reverse complement.
ACTGATGGCAGACAGTCCAATGCAGGGCTCAAACTCACGAACTGAGATCATGATCTGAGGCAAAGTCAGATGATTAGCGAACTGAGCCACCCAGGTGCCCCTTTAAGGTGGTTTTATTAAAGCATGGGGACAAGAACTGTGGGCAGAAAGAGCTGCCTAATCTGAACATGTTTAGCGGTGTGTGTGTGTGTGTGTGTGTGTGTGTGACATAGAGAAAGAGACACAGAGAGATGTAGATGTTGATTGTATTATTATTCTGCAAGTTATATATATTTTATATTATATATATGGTATCTGCATGTTTGCTATATTTACAACAAAAATTTCTTTTAAAGGAGTGTAAGCAAAATTACTGGCACTTTGCTCAAAGTTCTTTTTCATGAATCAAGAATTTATAGATACTGGCAGATAATTTAAAGCAGTTTCTTCCACAAGGAATTTTAAGGGTCCTTCTAAAATCCATTTTTAAATGCTCAAGTAGTTCCATATGGTTGGAGGAAGGTTAAATGTAACAGAGTGCAGGAGATGAATTTCTAGAGGCAGACAATGCCCAATCTAGAAGGGCCTTGTATGCTAAAATAATCCTGACCTGCAGGGAGGTCTCTAACTAACTTAGATAAGGCTTACATATGTATGGCTAGTGACTTCCCAATCCCCTAGCCTTTCTTCAACAATGTGTCTGGGGAAGATCAGGAGGCACCTTGGACCCCCAGTAGTAACATGTAACGAGCAAACACACGGGAAATGTGCCAAGTTCTTAGAGTCGGTAAGTATTTTTTTGAGAAACAGCTTTTGGCTTGCCACTGGGCTTTGGTAGAGTTTGAACACCTGGTCATTAAACACCAAGATACCATGTAACCTAAGCTGCCTTACATGGACCAGATGTTAGCTGGTCCAATTAGCTGTTATACTGCGCCTGCCCAGAGGTGCTACATCAAAAAAGGGAATTAGTATGTATAATAAGGACGATGCCTGAACAGGTCCTGAAAGACATTTGTTTCAAGAGCAGATGGATCATATTTGCTGTATGTCTACTTATACTACATTCTGGCTTCTGCTTGACTGTGGACATTACTGTGTCATCATGGGGAATTCCCTGAATCCAACTGACTGAGGCTGAGCTATTTTGAGCCTGGTTTATTGATGGTGCTTGTCGTGTAGCCCCTCTCAGAAGTTGCCCTAAAGGACAGCAAAACAGAACATTAGGCAGTGTATCTCCTTGTCCACAGAATCTAGAAGGAGAGATTAGCCTGAATTAAGAACCAAAGTCAATTCATGGACAGAGGCTTGAGTCTTGAATGGATGATCAGTGACTTGAAATGACCATGATGCAGAGAACTGATGTCTGTTGACAAAGGGCTCTGGGGAAGAAGTTTAAGGACAGACCTCTCAGAACAATTTGTGCCCCGGTAAATGTTCACAAAAGCCCTCCACTATGGAGAAGGATCATAATAATTAGTTTGGCAAGATGACTCACTTTGTGGATGCCAGTCAACCTCTAATCATTCAGCTTGCTCATGAATAAAGTGGTAGTCATGTCAAGACAGAAGCTATGCAGTCTCATCAACATGGACTTACTCTCACCAGACTTGTATATCGTGCGCTGATTGCTGTTGCTGAGTGCCTAACCTGCCAACAGCAACGGCAGCAACGATGCTCAGCTCGCAGTGTGGGGACTTTCCAGGGGAATCAGTTGTCACATGGCAGTGGGCTGATTGCACACCATTGGACCTCAGTTATGAAAGGGGCAGGAATACAGCCTCACAAGGAAACTTCTTCTGAATTTGGATTCATTTTCTCTGTTTGCTATCCTTCTGGCACTCCATCCAGGGACTTAGGGAACACCACACTGTCATGGTATTCCCAAATGTTACTTCTAACCAAGAAAATCAGTCTGTACTATATAAAAGAAGAAAGTCTTCTCTCGTCGGGATTCACTCATCTTGTATTCCGTCACACAACAGCTGTTGGGTAGCTGCCCTTATAGAGTAGTGGAATGGCCTCTTATTGACAGGTGGGAATGGAATTGGAATTGCCTGTGGCCTCAGACAGACAAAGAAAAAAGGTTTCTAGTTTGACTAGAACTGTATATGCAGACACATGTAGATATGAGAAAACACAGCCTATCTGAGGTGTTGCAGGTAATTCAGGAAGGCCGAGAACATGGAGGGCAAGAAAATGGGTTCAGCAGGTAAACTTGATAGGGCTTATGGAGAAGCGCAAGCTTTCTCCCATGGATGATAGGGAGCCAAGCAAGGTTGCCAACAAGAGTGACAAGGACCAGCTCAAATTCCAGTAACATTTACGGTTTGGGGGGAAATTCTCATAACCTCTTCCCCTCCACAAGCTTTGCCGCTCTCCCCTCCTCCTCTGGAGGATAATTCATTGCATGCGTGCTTGGTGGTTTCAGCATGTTCCTAAATCCTTTAATACGCTTCTCTTTGAGAGGTAGAGGTTCACCTTCCCCCTGAGTGCAGGTTGAAATGAGTGATTGGCTTCTAACACTATAATACACAATGGAACAATAGTTAACTTTACAGTAGGGAAGTCCCCTTATCTAAGCCATTGAGGTTAACATCATTAGAAATGTACCATAGTGAGGGGCGCCTGGATGGCTCGGTTGGTTAAACGTCCGACTTCGGCTCAGGTCCTGATCTCACGGTCCGTAAGTTCGAGCCCCGTGTTGGGCTCTGTGCTGACAGCTCAGAGCCTGGAGCCTGATTTGGATTCTGTGTCTCCCTCTCTCTCTGCCCCTCCCCTGTTCATGCTCTGTCTCAAAAATAAATAAACATTAAAAAAAATTAAAAAAAAAGAAATGTACCATAGTGATATTACATATCCCCTGATATGATGCAGTGCACATCATCTCTGTGTTTTTCCCCAAAGCTGGATGAAGGACAGGTAGGAGCTTTCTGTAGTATCTTTGCAATTTTTTTATAAATCAAAAATTTTATTGTTATCAAAATAAAAAGTTTTTAAAGTTATTTCAAAGTAAGAAGTAAAAAATAAAAGATAATACCTTTGCTTCCAAAATTTTCTCACTAAGGAAAATTTTAAAGGACCTATTTAAGCAGGTACGAAATGATCATATGTGGAAGATCTGAGATTTAGGAAGGAATGATGAGCAAAGAAAGCCACTATATAAACAATTGATAATGTTTTGAGGGCTTAAAAACAGAGACAATATGTATAAAAACAATACCAAGTTTTTAAAAAGGGAAGTATCACAGTTTAAATGTTCTAGAATTCTTGTGCCATTCAAGAAGATGATAAGGATATTAACTTAGACATTGACATCAATACATATTAAAATTTCTGGCAATCCCACTAAAAGAAGGAAATCCAAATCAGTAAAGTTTTGTAAAAATCTAAAAAAATAAATAAATCCAAAATAAGACAAGAAAGTAACTACAAATAATTATAGAATTATAGGATACATAGAAACCACAAAATAAAATAATAAAAGTAAATACAAATAAAAATAAACAGATTAAAGCTCTAGTTAAAGAAAAAAATCTTTAAAAATATTTTTAAAAGTTAAGATATACCGTGGCTTACAAGAAACATTTCCGCCACACGGATATAGAAAGTTTAAGGAAAAGAGTGGGGAAACATATAATAGGAAAATACTAACCAAAAGAAAGCTAGCATTAGATCAATTAAGTTTTAAGGCAAAAAGTGCTACTGGACCTTACATATCAGTGTGTAGTGCGTTTAATTCCCCAGAATGATGTCACAATTCTAAATGTTTATGCACCTAATACCATAGGCTCAAAATAACATAGCCTCAAAATATATTTGTATTTTTAAACTTGGAGAGAGTTTTAAGAGAAAATAGACAAACCCTCATCATAGTAGATTTTACAACATTATTCTCAATAATGGATAAATCAAGCAGGAGAAAAACATCATAAGGAAACAAGATTTAAACAACAAAATTAAGGGGTGTCTGGGTGGCTCAGTCAATTGAGCATCTAACTCTTGGTATTGGCTCAGGTCATGATCTCATGGTTTTGTGAGTTTGAGCCCCGAGTCAGGCTCGGTGCTGACAGTGCAGAGCCCGCTTGGGATTCTCTGTCCCCTTCGCTCTTTGCCCCTCCCCTACTCTTGCTATTTCTGTCTCTCTCAAAATAAATAAACTTAAAAATAAACATTAAGACGCCTGATCCAATAGTCATAGGTAGAGTATTGGTTTCCAAAATTACTTTTTCCCAGGCACGGTGAAATTTTTGTGAAATTGATCATGCACTCACTGGGCAATAAAGCAATTCACAACAAACTTTAAAAGGATCAAAATTATGTAAGTTATGTTCTGTAATTATAGCTCAATTAAGTCAGGAATGAATAATTAAAAGATAACCAGAAAAATTCCGTGTATTTGAAAATTAACAAATATAATTTTTTTAATGTTTATTTCTTTTTGAAAGAGAGAGACAGCATGAGCAGGGGAGGGGCAGAGAGAAAGGGAGACAGAATCTCAAGCAGGCTTCAGGCTCTGAGCTGTCAGCACAGAGCCAGACTTGGGGCTCGAACCCCCAAGGTGTGAGATCATGACCAGAGCCGAAGTCAGACGCCTAACCGACTGAGCCATCCAGGCACCCTCTATGTGATAGTATTTTAGCTTTACTGCTAGTAATTGGTATGCCCTGCATGAGAAAACTCAGGAAGTCTTAAAGCCAGGCAGTATAACTCCTACAACTTTGTTCTTTCCAAAGTTGTACGACAATTCTACATCTGTTGTATTTCCATTAAGAATTTTAGAATCTGTTCATCAGTCTCTACTAACAAATCCTGCTGGGATTATGATTGTGATTGCATTGAATCTATAAATCAATTTGGGAAATATTGACATCTTTTTTTAAAAGTTTATTTATTTAGAGAAAGAGCACGCACGTGTGAGCAGGGGAGGGGCGGTGGGGGGGTGGGGGGGAGAAGAAAGAATCCCAAGCAGGCTCAATGTGGAGATTGATCTCATGACTATGAGATCATGACCTGAGCCAAAATCAAGAGTAGGACACTTAGGTGACTGAGCCACCCAGGTGCCCCTATCCTGCACATCTTTTGTCAGATTTACCCCTAAAAATTTCATATTTTTTTAAAGTTTTATTTTTATTTATGTAATGATCAAGAGTTGCTCACTCTTCTGACTGAGCCAGCCAGGTACCCCTAAATATTTCATATTTTTGATGCTCTTGTAAAATATGTTGTTTAGATTTTCAACCCCAATTGTTTGTTGCTGGTATATAGAAATACAGTTTATTTTTTTAAATTGTGGTAAATACACATAACATAAAATTTATCATCTTAACCATTTTTAGGTGTAAAGTTCAGTGGTGTTAAGTACATTCACACTGGCAACCCCATTCTACTTTCTGTCTCTATGACTCTGACTATTCTAGGTATCTCGTATAAGTAGTGTCATACAGTTTTTGCCTTTGTGGCTGGCTTATTTCACTTAGCATGATGTTTCAAGGTTTGTCTATATTGTAGTATATGTCAAAATTTCCTTCCTTTTTAAGGGTAAATAATATTCCCCCCCTTTTAAGTGTTTATTTATTCTTGAGGAGAGGGACAGAGAGAGAGAGGGAGACAGAATTTGAACAGGCTCGAGGCTCTGAGCTGTCAGCACAGAGCCCTAAGCGGGGCTCAAACTTTCAAATTGCGAGATCTTGACCTGAGCCAAAGTCGGGCCCTTAACTGAGTCACCAGGCGCCCCAATAGTATTCCTTTAATAATATGAATATACTACATTTGGTTTATTCATTCATTCATCAGTGGACATTTAGGTTGCTTCCACTTCTTGGCTATTGTAAATATTGCTCTGCATATGGATATGCAACTAGATCTTCAAGACTCTGCTTTCAATTTCTTTGGATATATCCCCAGAAGTGTGATTGCTTGATCAAATGATATTTTTATTTGTAACTTTTTGAGGAACCACCAGACTATTTTTTACAGTGGTAGCAACATTTTACATTTCCACCAACAATCCACAAGTATTCCATTTTCTCCACATCCTCATCAACACTTGTGCCTTCATAGAAGCATCCTAACGCATGTGAAGTGGTATCTCGTGGTTTTGATTTTGATCTCGTGGATTTGATCAATTTTAATCATTGATCCCTAATGATTAGTGATGTTGAGCATCTTTTTATGTGCTTATTGGCTATTTGTATATCTTCTTTAGAAAAAATGTCAGTTCAAATCCTTTATGCATGTTTTATTCAGTTTTTACACTTGAATTTTGTATATTGCCCTGCAACCCTGATAAATATTAATTCTAGTAATTGTAGATTCTGTAGGATTTTCCAGATAGATAACTTGCTTTCTATGAATAAAGACAGTTTTATTTCTTTCTTTCCAATCTGATGTCTTTTTATGTTCTAGCCTTATTGATCTAACTAGAATCTAGAGCACAATGTTGAACAGAAGTGGTGACAACAGACAACTTTGCTTTGACAGTGTCTCAAAGAAAAAGTATTGGTCTGTATTCACTGAGTATCCTGTTAGTTGTAGATTTTTCATGAATGCCCTTTATTGGTATGAGAAGGTTTCCTCCTGTTCTTTTTTATTTTATTTTATTTTATTTATTTTTTATTTTTTAAAATTTATATCCAAATTAGTTAGCATATAGTGAAACAATGATTTCAGGAGTAGATTCCTTAATGTCCTTTACCCATTTAGCCCATCCCCCCTCCCACAACCCCTCCAACAACCTTCAGTTTGTTCTCCATATTTATGAGTCTCCTCTGTTTTGTCCCCCTCCCTGTTTTGATATTATTTTTGTTTCCCTTCCCTTATGTTCATCTGTTTTGTCTCTTAAAGTCCTCATATGAGTGAAGTCATATGATTTTTGTCTTTCTCTGACTGACTAATTTCACTTAGCATAATCCCCTCCAGTTCCATCCACGTAGTTGCAAATGGCAAGATTTCATTCTTTTTGATTGCCAAGTAATATATATTATATTGTGTGTGTGTGTGTATATATATATATATATATATATATATATATACCACATTTTCTTTATCCATTCATTCATTGATGGACATTTGGGCTCTCTCCATACTTTGGCTATTGTTGATAGTGCTGCTATAAACACGGGGGTGCATGTGTCCCTTCAAATCAGCACACCTGTATCCCGTGGATAAATGCCTAGTAGTGCAATTGCTGGGTCGTAGGGTAGTTCTATTTTTAGTTTTTTTGAGCAACCTCCATACTGTTTTCCAGAGTGGTTACACCGGCTTGCATTGCCACCAACAATGCAAAAGAGATCCTCTTTCTCCGCATCCTTGCCAATATCTGTTTTTGCCTGAGTTGTTAATGGTAGCTATTCTGACAGGTGTCAGGTGGTATGTCATTGTGGTTTTGATTTGTATTTCCCTGATGATGAGTGATGTGGAGCATTTTTTCATGTGTCGGTTGGCCATCTGGATGTCTTCCTTGGAGAAGTGTCTATTCATGTCTTTTGCCCGTTTCTTCACTGGATTATTTGTTTTTTGGGTGTTGAGTTTGATAAGTTCTTTATAGATATTGGATACTAACCCTTTATCTGATATGTCATTTGCAAATATCTTCTCCCATTCTGTCGGTTTCCTTTTAGTTTTGCTGATTGTTTCCTTCATTGTGCAGAAGCTTTTTATTTTGATGAGGTTCCAGTAGTTCATTTTTGCTTTTGTTTCCCTTGCCTCCAGAGAGAGACGTGTGAGTAAGAAGTTGCGGGCAAGATCAAAGAGGTTTTTGCCTGCTTTCCCCTCGAGGATTTTGATGGCTTCCTGTCTTACATTGAGGTCTTTCATCCATTTTGAGTTCATTTTTGTGTATGGTGTAAGAAAGTGGTCCAGGTTCATTCTTCTGCATGTTGCTGTCCAGTTTTCCCAGCACTGCTTGCTGAAGAGACTGTCTTTATTCCATTGGATATTCTTTCCTGCTTTGTCAAAGATTAGTTGGCCATACGTTTGTGGGTCTATTTCTGGTTTGTCTATTCTGTTCCATTGATCTGAGTGTCTGTTCTTGTGCCAGTACCATACTGTCTTGATGATTACAGCTTTGTAGTATAGCTTGAAGTCTGGGATTGTGATGCCTCCTGCTTTGGTTTTCTTTTTCAAGATTGCTTTGGCTATTCGGGGTCTTTTCTGGTTCCATACAAATTTTAGGATTATTTGTTCTAGCTCTGTGAAGAATGCTGGTGTTACTTTTATAGGGATTGCGTTGAATATGTAGATTGCCTTGGGTAGTATTAACATTTTAACAATATTTGTTCTTCCTATCCAGGAGCATGGAATCTTTTTCCATTTTTTTGTGCCTTCTTCAACTTCTTTCATAAGCTTTCTATAGTTTTCAGTGTATAGATTTTTTCACCTCTTTGGTTAGATTTATTCCTAGGTATTTTATGGTTTTTTGTGCAACTGTAAATGGGATCGATTCCTTGATTTCTCTTTCTGTCGCTGCATTGTTGGTGTATAAGAATGCAACCGATTTCTGTGCATTGATTTTATATCTGTCAACTTTGCTGAATTTATGAATCAATTCTAGCAGTTTTTTGGTGGAATCTTTTGGGTTTTCCATATAGAGTATCATGTCATCTGTGAAGAGTGGAAGTTTGGCTTCCTCCTGGCCGATTTTGATGCCGTTTATTTCTTTGTGTTGTCTGATTGCAGAGGCTAAGACTTCCAATATTATGTTGAATAACAGTGGCCAGAGTGGACATCCCTGTCTTCTTCCTGACCTTAGGGGGAAATCTCTCAGTTTTTCTCCATTGAGGATATTAGCATTGGGTCATTCATATATGGCTTTTATGATCTTGAGGTATGCTCCTTCTATCCCTACTTTCTTGAGGGTTTTTATCAAGAAAGGATGCTGTATTTTGTCAAATGCTTTCTCTGCATCTATTGAGAGGGTCATATGGTTCTTGTCCTTTCTTTTAGAGATGTGATGAATCATGTTAATTGTTTTGCAGATATTGAACCAGCCCTGCATCCCAGGTATAAATTCCACTTGGTTGTGGTGAATAATTTTTTTAATGTTAGAGCCAGTTGGCTAATACCTTGTTGAGGATTTTTGCATCCATGTTCATCAAGGAAATTGGTCTATAGTTCTTTTTAGTGTGGTCTCTGTCTGGTTTTGGAATTTTTCCTCCTGTTCTTAATTTGCTGAGAGATTTTTATGAGGAAGAGATGCTGGACTTTGTGAAATACTTTTTCTGTATCTATTGAGATGATCATATAATTTTTCTTTTTTAGTCTGCTACTGAGGTGAATTACATTGATTGATTTTTAAATGTCAAACTGGCCTTACATTCCTGGGATAAACCCAATTGGTCACGATACATTATCTATTTTATATACAGTCGGATTCAATTCACTAAAAATTTTAAGAGAGTTTTGGATCTATGCATCTATGTTCATGAAGGAAATTCCTTTTCTAGTAATGTCTTTTGTGTTGGAATTAGAGTAATCTGACCTCAGAAAATGAGTTTGGAAATATTCTCATCCCTTCAGTTTTCTGGAAAAACTCATGTGGAGTTGGTTTTCTTTATTTATTGTTTGTTTGTTTGTAGAATTTACCAGTGAGACCATATATGCCTGAAATATCTTTGCAGGTTTTTAAACTATTAATTCCATTCCTTTAATAGATGTAGGGTTATTCAAATTATCTGTTCCTTCTTGTGTGACCTGTAGTAGATTATGTCTTTCAATCCAACTTGTCGAATGTATTAGCCTACAGTTGTTCATAATCTTCCTTATTGTTCTTTTATTGTATGGAGGATCTGTGGTTATGTCTCCCCTTTGATTTTTTATATTGTTCATTCAAGTCTTCTCTCTTTGTTTTGCTAGTCAATCTTCTTAAAATATAATGGTTTTCTAAATATTTTCAACATGCCCTTAGTTTCATTTATTTTTTTTTTTCCATTGCTTTTCTGCTTTCCATTCTGTCAATTGCACCTTTTATTATTTCCTCCTTTCTGCTTACAATGGGGGGGGGGGAGGGTATTTGCTCTTTTGCTCTTCTTTTTCTAATTTCCTAACGTAGATGACTTGCTAATTGATTTGAGACAATTCTTCTCTTCTAATATAACCATTTAATGCTCTAAATTGCCTTCTAAGCACTGACTTTAGCTGGACTCCACACATTTTGATATGTTTCTTTTCATTTTCATTCAATAAAACATTTTCTAATTTCTTTTGTGGTTTCTTCTTTGATCCATATGTTGGTTAATTGGCAAATATTTACTGCTTTTCAAGATAAATTTCTGTAGTTAATATCCAGTTTAATTTTATTTTTATCAGAGGTAATACTTTATATAGTTTTAATCCTCTTAGATTTACTGAAACTTGTTTTATGACCCAGAATATAGTCCATCTTGGTGATATTTTGTGTGCACTAGCAGGGAACATGGATTGTTCTTTTGTTGAGTATGATGTTCTATAAGTCTCAATTAGTTGACAATGTTTTCCAAGGATTCCATATCATTACTCATTTTCTTTCACTGATTTTTATCAGTTACTGATATAGGATGTTGAAAGATTTAACTATAATTGTAGATCCGTCTATTTCTCTTTTCATTTCTTTCATGTTTTGCTTCAGCATTTTGAATGTCTGTTGAAACTAATTTCAAATATTGTTGACCCTCTAACAGCACAGTTTGAACTACATGAGTCCACTTATATGTTAATTTTTTAAATATTTATTTATTTATCTATTTATTTATTAATGTTTTATTTATTTTTGAGACAGAGAGAGACAGAGCATGAGCAGGGGAGGGGCAGAGAGAGAGGAAGACACAGAACCTGAAGCAGACTCCAGGCTCTGAGCTGTCAGCACAGAGCCCGACATGGGGCTTGAACTCACCAACCACGAGATCATGACCTGAGCCGAAGTTGGATGCTCAACTGACTGAGCCACCCAGACACCCCCTTATGTGAATTTTTTTTAAACAAATATGTTGGACAATTTTTTGGAAATTTGAGGTTTGTAAAGCTTAGAAATATCAAAACAATTAAGAAAAAGTTAGGTATGTCATGAATACAAAAAATGTATGTAGATACTAGTCTATTTTATCATTTATTGCCATAAAATATATCCAAATTATAAAAAGTTAAAATTCATCTAAATTTATGCACACCAACACTTAACAGACCTAACAAGGTGCCATTTGGTTGAGAGAAATGTAAACAAACATGAAGATGCCATATTAAATCATAGCTGCATACAATTAACTGCAGTATATACTGTTCACCGTAATAATTTTGTAGTCACCTCCTGTCGCTATTGTGAGCTCAAGTGTTGCAAGTAGTCCCTTAAAACACCATGTGATGCTAATCATCTCCGTGTGAACAGTTTGACTCTCCAGTAAATTTTGTATCGCAGTAAAAAGTGATTTCTTATAGTTCTCGTGTATTTTTCATTGTGTTTAGTGCAATACTGTAAACTGAATAACACCATAGGACCCATACAAAGCCCCACTTGGTGATGTCGGAAGTGCTCCCAAGAAGCAGAGATAAGTCATGACATTACAAGAAAAAGTTGAATTGCTTGATACATGTGGTAGATTGAGGTCTGCAGCTGCAATTGCTCACCATTTCAAGATAAATGAATCCAATGTAAGGACCATTGTAAAAAAAAAGAAAAGGAAATTCCTGAAGCCATTGCTGCAGCTATTCCAGAAGGCATGAAATGCCTTTTCCTCCTGTATTGAAAATGCAACTTTTATGTGGGTACTGAATTGCTATAAGGCATACCCACAGACTCTAATAGGTTTGGGGAAAAACTGAAGTTATTATATGACAACTCAAAGCAAAAGGAAGGTGAAGGATCTAAAGCTGGGGAATTTAATGCCAGCAAAGGATGGTTTGATATTTCAGAAAGAGGTTTGGCTAAAAATGTCAAACCCTAAGCCTTGGAGAGCAAAGATAAATACCAGCTGCCAATCTTTTGGTTGTACAACAAGAAGTCTGGGACAATAAGAATCCCTTTTCTTGATTGGTTCCATTGATGCTTTGTCCCTGAAGTTGGAAAGTACTTTGCCAGTAGAGACTGCCTTTTAAGGTTCTTTTGCTATTGGACAATGCCCCTGCCCACTCAGAACCTCATGAATTCAATGCCAAAGGTATAGAAGTGGTCTACTTGCTCCAAAACAGAACATCTCTAATTCAGTCTCTAGATTGGGGGGCATAAGGACCATTAAGGCATGGTACTCTGTGAAAAGGATTGTTAATGTTATGGAAGAGAACTCTGACAGAGAGAACATCATGGAAGTCTGAAAGGATTATATGACTGAAGATGCCATTGCTGTTATAGAAAAAGCTGTGAAAGCCATTAAGCCTGAAACAGTTAAGTTCCTGCTGGAGAAAACTGACTGAGTCCAGATGCTCTGCATAACTTCACAGGATTTACAACAGAGCCAATCAAGGAAATCAAGGACTGTGGATATGGCCAATAATGGGGGGTGGGGGGGGTGGGGGGGTGAAGTGTCTCAAGATCTGGATCTTGGAGAAATTCAAGAGCTAATAGATACCATCCCAGAGGAATTAAGAAAAGATGATTTGATGGAGATGAGTGTTTCTGAACCAGTGCCAGACAATGAGAAAAGAGAGGTAGAACAAGCAGTGCCAGAAAACAAATTGACATTAGACAATTTGGCACAAGCCTTCTGACTATTTAGGACTACTTTGACTTCGTTTACAACATGGACCCTTTTATGGGAAGAAGGATTGGTGGAAGAAGGATTGGTATCATATAGCAACTTTTTAGAGAAATAAAAGAGCAAAACAGTCAGAAATTATGATGCATTTCTATAAGGTACACTGAGCATGTCTTTCTCTCCTGCCTCCTTCCGCATCCTCCACCTCTTCCCCCTCTGCCACACCTGACACAGTAAGACCAAACTCTTCTCTTCCTCCTCCTCCTCCTCAGCCCTCCCAACAAAAGACGATGACGATGAAAGCCTTCATGATGATCCACCTTCACTTAATAGAAAATAAATAATAATAATCATGCCATACAGCTAATAAACCTATCTGTTGTGTATGTGTGTGTATCTTTGTGTGAAAATCTAATAACTGTACAGTGAGAGTTGCAAGAGACCTTTTTCGTGTTATCATCACTGTCATCACTTAAGTATTCATCGTGTAAAATATCAGGTGCAGGGGTTCTGGCTGGCTCAGTTGGAACAAAATGTGAGTCTTGATCTCAGGGTTATGAGTTCAAGTGCCATAGTGAGTGAGGAGTCTACTTAATAAAAAAAAAAAAATCACGTGTAAGGCTCGTATGGAAGAGTGAATAGCCTATCCTCACATAGGCACAAGGTGATATTTAGTATAAAATTAATAATGTGCTAGTTTTCTTTTTTATAATTTTGCTTTCAAAGAATTACATCACTATATAGTACACCTCTCTCGTAGTTGAAGAAACTATCAGCATATCATCACCAATAAGTGGTTTTTAAAAAGTATAACAATGTTTCCAATACTGCATTATAAATATGATGGTAATACTATATGCCATAAATATTGTATAATAATTCATTCATTAATGTATAGGCTAGGGTACTGTGAGGCAATTGTTATTGATTGATTGATTATAGTAGGCATATTGTATTGATTATGGCAATCATATTGCTACTTCTGTTATCAATGCATGAATCATTATACCTATAAATAAATATGAATTTCTTTTTCACATTATCATTTTATTTTTGACATCTACTGTTAATAATATGTATAACATCCACAGTGTTTTGTATCATATAAGACAATATTGATGTAGGTAATGAGAGACATAATCAGAAGATGTAAATTTACAGTACCAATAAATATAGTACAGTATTATAAATATATCTTCTCGGGGTACCTGGGTGGCTCAATCAGTTAAGTGTCTGACTTACGATTTCAGCTCAGGTCATGATCTCATGGTTTGTGAGTTCGAGCCCCACATTGGACTCTCCGCTGATGCATGGAGCCTGCTTGGGATTCTCTCTCTCCCTCTCTCTCTGCCTCTCCCCTGCTTGAGCTCTCTCTCTCTCTCTCTCTCAAAATAAAAATATTAAAAAATTATTTTAAAATGTACTTTCTCTTCTTTATGATTTTCTTTTTTTTAATGTTTATTTTTGAGAGAGAGAGACAGAGCACAAGCGGGGGAGGGGCAGAGAGAGAGGGAGACACAATCTGAAGCAGGCTCCAGGCTCTGAGCTGTTGGGCTTGAACTCAAGAACCGTGAGTGAGATCATGACCTAAGCCGGAGTTGGACAATTAATGGACTGAGCCACCCAGGTGCCTCCTTTATGATTTTCTCAATAATGTTTTCTTTTCCTTGGCTTACTTTATTTTTACATTTAAAAACAATTTTTTTATCTTTATTTATTTTTGAGAGAGAGAAAGACAGAGTGTGAGTGGGAGAGGGGCAGAGAGAGAGAGGAAGACACAGAATCTGAAGCAGGCTCCAGGCTCTGAGCTGTCAGCACAGAGCCTGATGTGGGGCTCAAATTCACAAACTGCAAGATCATGACCTGGGCTGAAGTCAGAGGCTTAACCAACTGAGCCACTCAGGCACCCTATCCTAGCTTAGTTTATTGTAAAAATACAGTATATAAGGGTGTCTGGGTAGCTTACTCTGTTAATTGTCTGACTTCAACTCATGATCTCATGGTTCATGGGTTTGAGCCCCGTGTTGGACTCTGGGCTGACAGCCAGGAGACTGGAGCCTGCTTCAGATTCTGTGTCTCCTTCTCTCGCTGCCCCTCCCCCATTTGCACTGTCTTGCTCTCTCAAAAATAAACATTAAAAAAAAAGAGTACAGTATATAATACATATAACATACAAAATATGTGTTGTTTGAGTGTTCATGACTGTTCATGTTGTTAGTAAGGCTTCCAGTCAGGCTGTTAGTAGTTAAGTTTTTGGAGAGTCAAAAGTTATACACAGAGTTTTGAGTTTGCATGGGTTGGCACCCCTAAACCCAGTATTGCTCAGGAGTCAACTGTACGTTTAGATTGTTAATGTCCTCTTGATGAATGAACTCTTTTGTCATTCTAAAATATCTTTTTTTATTCCTGATAATATTTCCTGTTCCAAAATATACCTTTTTAAAATATTATATGTAGCAATTTTAGCATTCTTTTCACTAGCATTTGCTTTGCATATCTTTCCCCATTCTTTTAATCCAAGCTACTTGTGTATTTTTACTTAAAATTTATTCCTTACAGGGACGTCTGGGTGGCTCATTTGGTTGAGCCTCTTACTTTTGATTTTAGCTCAGGGTCATGGGATCAAGCTCCATGTCCTCTGTCTGCATAGAGCTTGCTTAGGATTCTCTCTCTCCCTCTATCTCTCACCCCTGCTAATGTTCTCTCTCTAAACTTAAAAATAAATTGCTTGTTATAGACATCATATATTTGGTTCATGCTTTTATCCAATCTAATAATCTGTACCTTTTAAATTTCTTTTTTTAAAAGTAATCTCTGCCCCCAATATGTGGCTCAAACTCACAACTCCGAGATTGGATGTTTTACCAACTGAGCCAGCCAGGTGCCCCAATAATCTGTACCTTTTAATTGGATATTTTATACCATTTATATCTAATATAACTGCTAATATGGTTGAGTTTAAAATCTATCATTTTGCTATAGTTTTCTATTTGTCTTATCTGTACTTTTTTCCTTTTTTCTTAGAATCTTTTAGATTCTGTAATTTTGTGACTCTATTTCTAGTATTGGCCTATTACGTATATCTTACTTTTATTATTGTTATTATTATTATTACTTTAGGGGTTGCTCTGGAGTTAGCAGTATGCATCTGTGTCTTACCTCACTCTACCTTCAAATAGTATACCATTGCATGTACATGGTAAAACCTTGCAACCACTTCCCCAGACAACTGCATCTCAACCTCACTTCTACATGAGTTTTAAACTCCACAGACATTATTATTAATTTGCCTTAAAAATCAATCTTATAAACAGATTTAAATTTTAAAAATATATAGATATATACTTATCCACACATTTCTCATTTCCAGGACACTTAATACTTTTCCATAAATCCAAATTTCCATCTAATAAAAGATATATCCTTTTCTCTTCTTTCTGAAGAAAATTTTCCAACATTTCTGGCAGTTGAAGTCAGCTAGTGATAAGCTGTCTTAGCAGTTTTTTTGGTCTGAAAATCTCTATTTTCCCTTCATTTCTGAAAGATATTTTTACCGAATAAAGAATTATAGTTTGTTTTTTTTATCTTTCTGAAACCTAAAGGTATTAAAAAATTTTTTTTTTAATGTTTATTCATCTTTGAGAGACAGAGCATGAGTGGGGAAGGGGCAGAGAGAGGAAGACACAGAATCTAAAGCAGGCTCCAGGGTCTGAGCTGTCAGCACAGAGCCTGACATGGGGCTTGAACCCTTGAACTGCGAGATCATGACCTGAGCCGAAGTCGGATACTCTACCGACTGAGCCACCCAGGTGCCCCAAGATATTTTAAAAATTTTCTTCTTGGTTGTATAGTTTCTAATGAGAAGCCGGGTATAATTCTTTGTTGCTTTATATATATCATGTCTTTTTTTTTTTTCCCCTGGCAATTGTTAAGATTTTTCTCTTTATCATTGGTTTTCAGCAATTTTACTAAAATATGCCTTGGAGTGGTTGTGACTTTGTTTATTCTGTTTGGTGTTCATTGAACTCCTTGGATTTGTGGGTTGATAGTTTTTATTCAATTTGGGAATATTACAGCCATTATTTCTTCAAATCTGTCCACCAGCCCTTAATATAGGAAAAATTCATACTGAGGGATAATATTAAGTCCTCCTGAGGACTGTACCTAAGGCCATAAATGTTTAAAGGTTTTTCTATCCTGGCTTTTGGAAACAGGTACTCTTTCCATCCATATGGGTATTCTGGGAATTGTTTTACCTTTTTTGGTGATTCTTTTGGTAATTCACCACCCTTTTTTGGTGATTCTTTTCCTCAATTAGTTTCTCCTCAAAAAGGTACAAATCAGTATTCATCCAAAGAATCAAAAGGACTCCTCTGTAGATACTGAATTCTGTATCCATGCATCTTCTTCCTTTCTGTTTGTCTGTCTTGCAAATGTTAGCTGTCTTGGTCTCCCTCAGTTCTGATATTAGCCTCCTCAACTCAGCTCTGTTGTGAGCTCTTGGGTCCCCACTCTCTGTGCTATGGCCTAGAAACCTTCTCAAAGGAGTTGGCTGGAACAATTATATGGCTCAATTGTTTACTTCTCTATGTTTTAGTGATCACTGTCTTATGCTGTCTGTTATCCAATATCTGAAAACCATTGTTTCATTTATTTTGCCAGGTTTTCTAGTTGTTTTTGAGGGGAGGATGAATCCAGTCCCCATTATTCAATCATGGTTAGAACAGAAGTTCTTACCTGGAGAGTTTTTAAAAATAGAGGGCCAAATTCATCTCACTCTCAAAAACTCTGATTCAATAGGTCTGGTATGGAATCCTGGAGTCTTTACTTATTAAAAAGTACTCACGTGATTCTGATATACACACAGTTGGAAACTGTATCTTGATACTTTAGGAAAGGCTTGTTCAGACATTCTTCTAATTAAAAGGAAGGACAGACGTTTTTCATTTTTAAAACTTTTCCTCATTCTGAGTATGATGGAGTAATTACAGCCAACCAATAATGATCCAACTTAAAATAATTAAGTGAGCAGATACAATATAAAACATCTATTTGGAGGCATCAGCAAGCAGCTGAGGCAACCAGGACTCAAGAGGACACAATCTTAAAGAAGGGAATCTAAACCTAGAGGTGATATGATATTCTTTAGCACCTTTGTCCCTCAGGAAAATTCTGGGTATCAGACCACCTGAGTTTTGGAACAGAGCAAAGAAAAAGGCCCCAGGAGGCAAAGACACAGGCAGGGATTTGGGCCATTAAGCAAGGATGGAGATACAAAACTTAAAGACCAGAAGGGCCAGATTCCCAGGGAGAAAGGAGAGTGAACGAGCCTAATACTCTGCTAGTTTCCCACAGGGGACTTGCCAAATTCTGAAGATGCATGAGAAAGAAAGCTAAGCTACCAGGCAGAAAACCTCTGAAAAGCAGAGTGGAGTTTTTTGTTCTGAGAAAACAAGGATTAGACTTGAGTGTTCACTGGGGCCAAGGACCCCAGGGAACACACAGGACTCTCAGTTGAACACCTGCAGAGTTGTGCTACAGGAAAAGCAGCAAAACAGAGGTGGACTAAGCCTTGCCAAAACCCAACCTCAAGTTAGTTCAGTTTCTGATTAAGGTGTTCAGGTCTCACTCCAACTACTTTGTAAGGGACAGAGTGAACCCTCTCTAAATAAAGGTAATACTATCCAGAGCTTCTGTGATTTTTCATACTTAATGTGTGGCATTCTATTAAAAAGTACCAGGCAGGCCAAGAGCCAGTAAAAACAAAATGACCAAAAACAAACGGAAAGTATATACAATAGAAATAGACCCACAGAAGATCTAGCTATTGTAATGATCAGAATGAGGTTGAAAATTGCTAGGATTGATATATCAAGAAAGTATAGGCAAAAGTGGAGAACATAAATAAAAAGATGGAGAATTTCTCCAAATGCATTGATTTTATTAAAAAAAATATGAAAATTCTAGAACTTAAAAATACAATGACCAATATTAAGAACTCAACAGATTGAAGAGAAAATTTAGATAGATAGGTACATCATATACAGACTCATGCAAAAAGAGGCAAAAAAGATGAGAGGCAATACAGATGGTAAAGAGTGAAAAATTCTGACATATGTATAACTGAAATCCTAAAAGGAAAAGAGAGATAGGAAGATAGTGACCAAGAATTTTCCAAAACAGGTAAAAGATATTATGCCATAGATTCAAGGAATGCCATGAGAGGTACTCATCCCACTCAAGAACCCAAGTGAGATACATACAAAGAAAACCACATCTAGACATATCACAGGAAAACTGTTGAAAACTGAAGAAAAAAAAATACTAAAAGGAGCTAGAGGAAAAAAGACATTTCTTTCTTTCTTTGTTTCTTTCTTTCTTTGTTTCTTTCTTTTTGAGAGAAAAAGAGGGTGCAAGTGAGGGAGGGGCAGAGAGAGAGAGAATCCCACAGGGGACAGAGAGGGAGACAGAGGGAGGGAGAGACAGAGAGAGAGAAGTGGGGTTTACCTGAAGTGGGGCTGGAGCTCACCCAATGCAGGGCTCAGTCTTGTGACTGTGAGATCATGACCTGAACCAAAGTCTGATGCTTAACCAAGGAGCCACTCAGGCACCCCAAAAGATGTTATTTTTCAAAGGAGTGACAAAGGAATGATGAAAACCAGAGGACATCTTCAAAGTGCTGGGGGGAAAAACTTGCTAAATCAGAATGCTAAACTAGAATTACTATACTCAGTAAATATATTAAGGATAAAATGAAGTTTGTAGGCAAGCAAAAATGGAGAGAACTTGTCACCAGCAGACCTGCTCTGAACACAAGAATTATTCAAACACAAGGCAAAAATTCCATTCAGAAGCACATAAATGCATATTGGAACAAGGTGTAAATAATGGGTAAATGTGTAGGTAAGCATAATGAGTACTGACTGTACAGAACACTGATTATAAAATCTTGCATGGCTTAAAATATATGTGCAATTAAAATCCATAACAACAATAAACAAAAAAGAGGAAGGGGTAAGTGGGAGCACAGTATTCTAAGATTTTAGCATTCTTGGGGAAGTGGTAAAAGTAGTCATTTATAATATAGTGTAATAAGTAAAACAGGCATGTTGTAATGTAAGACTTCTAAGAGAATGTGTAATTAAGGGACATCTGGGTGACTCAGTCTGTTAAATGTCCTACTTCAGCTCAGGTCATGATGTAACAGTTTGTGAGTTCGAGCCCTGCATCAGGCTCTCTGCTGTCAGTGCAGAGCCTGCCCTGGATCCTCTGTCTCCCTCTCTCCCTGCCCCTGCCCTCCCCTGCCAAAATAAATAAACATTAAAAAAAATAGTTATTTAAAAAAAATAGGAGAATGTGTAATTAAGAAGTTAATAGAGATTAATGGCATATTGAAAATATTTTAATTCAAAAGAAGGCAAGAAAGAACAGAATAAGGAATGTAAATAAGTGGGCAAAAGGAAATACCTAGTAAGATGGCATGTATAAATCCAAATACAGCAGTAATTATATTAAATATAAATGGACTAAAGCTTTTCCTGTTGAAACAAGGATAGAACAGCTCTCCAATTTTAGGTTTGGCTTAACTCTGCGTAAAATGTAGTTAACAAATAAAACTGAAAAGTCAGAACTCCTAGAGCAAAATGTGGAAGAGGTAAGTAACTTTCAGCTGCCAATGCCACAAGGCTGAATTCTGCATAAAGTTTAACCAAGAAAAACTGGGGGCACTTGGGTGGCACAGTCAGTTAAGCATCTGACTTAAGCTCAGGTCATGATCTCACGGTTCGTGGGTTCGAGCCCCGTGTCAGGCTCCGTAGGACAGTTCAGAGGCTGGAGCCTGCTTTGGAATCTGTGTCTCCTTCTCTCTGCCCTTTCCCCACTAGTGCTCTGTCTCTCTCTCTTTCAAAAATAAATAAATGTTAAAAAAAAAAAAAAGCAAAAGAGACAAACTGTCCTTTCAAGTCTGGGGTTGTTGTTTAACATGCAAAAGATGAGGACTTTAATATTTGTTGCAAAACTTTTATTTTGAGAAGACCTGAATGCACCATTACATTATGCAAATGTAAAAGCAAAGATTCTCTATGGAAGCTTTTTGAAATGCTAAACTGTGTTTTGTTGTTGCAAATAGTTTTAAATTTTTGCTACTGTGTGCCTAAACTCCAGTTTGGTCTTTTCACAGGATTGGCTATGAGTTAGTTTTCTTTCAAATTGTCCAAAGCAAACACAACTCATCTCTGTATTGTTTTTCTTGTGAAGACCACATACAAGTTTCAAATGAAGAACTCATTTTTCCCCTCCACCCAACACTACTTTTTTTTTTTTTTTTTTCCTGGATGTATTTCCTTTATAATGGCTCCCATTTTACCTGAGAGTACATCTGTCTGATTCATCCAAGATGGAAAATATCCTTTCTATAGATTATCTTGTGTCCCCAAATTTCTCTCCTCATTTGGGGATATGGCTTGTATATAAGTGATGAATGGTGATTCAGTAAATCTCACCACACCACACTTAGTTATCAGTGTCGGTATTGGATATTGAGTTGGCTGGGCTATCATCTGACGATATATGTTATGTTATTACTGAATGATCTAGACAGTCTGTAGTGTAGAACAATAAGGCTAAGGATTGGAATGGAGAAAAGCTATAGAGAAAGGAAAGTAGAGGTCCAGGAATAAACAAGGCAGGGCTTGTGTTGGGGGTAAAAATTCCATCTTTTTTTAGTGGCTGAAAAAATTTTCATTCACTAGCAACATTTTTTTAAATGTGTATTTATTTTGAGACAGCTAGTGAGTGCGGGGTAGGGAGGAAGAGAGAGAGAGAGAGAATAGAATCCCAAGCAGTTTCCGTGGTGTCAGTGCAGAGCCCCATCCCAGGAACGTGAGATCATGACGGGAGCCAAAATCAAGAGTTGGAGGCTTAACTGAGCCACCCAGGCGCCTCTAATTTTTTTTTTTTTAGTCTGTACTGCTTGTACAAGACTATGCTGCTGGAGATGCAAAGAGGCATCGCAGAAGAGCATATGTTTGGGAATAGAGTCATTAAATGTACGCAAGAGCAATGTATCAAGTGCCAAAGGAATAGGGCAAATGGTGAATACTATAAGAGTTCAGAAAGGAGATACACATTAAAACTAAGGCAGTGAGTGAGAGGGTGGTTTTACAAGGGAACGCTGAGATAACATGAGGTATGGGGAGGACAGTTTATACAGAGGGGTACACAGCAGTTAAAAGTCCAGTAGCAGGAATACACTTCCACTAAGAATTATTAAGCATTTAGTATGTCTTTTTGTCATTTACTGCAGAAAAACAACAACAACAACAACATATGACTCAATCTCTGCCTCAAGGAGTTTACTAGATGAGAGATAAGACAAAGAAACATACATACCACCAGAAGACAGGCCATGAAAGGTGCCAGTTCGTGGTTCAGCTTTCAATTTGGAAAAGAGAAATTCTGCATAGGGAATGGGTAGAAGACAAGCACTGGAACAAAAGAGATCAAGCCTTGAAACTCAGATGTGTGCCACAAAAGAGCTGTGTGACCTTGTGTAAGTCACTGGACCTGAGTCTTTGCTGTTTCTTTTAAAAACGACTTGGTAAGGTCCAACAAGCCTCTCGGATGTGGGGAGGATGAAGTCATTGTGGTGAAAGGGCTTCACACGGGTGTCTAAGTTTCCACCCTCTCCTCCCTCCTCATTGCACCTACTCTTTTTCCTACAGTAGGGTGACATGTGTGGGGTGCGATGGGAGCCAAAAGGGAATGATAAAGGGAGGCAACTTCCTCCCCGCTCTTTGTCCCCTCCCTGCTCCCCCAGCTCTTGACCTCGGGTTCCGGGAGAGTTACTGTGGAAGTGGGGTGTGAGCACAGAAGTGGGGAGGGAGGATCTGCTAACTGTAAACAGACATCATCAGGAGTTCAGATAGTCTGGCTACCGGATTTCCGTGCCATACTGAAGCCACCCCACCCATGCGCCTGCCCTCAGTTTCCCCAGCTGTGTAATGGGGATACACCATTTCCTTTTCCCGCTATCTGCCTGACCTAACCGCGTGAGAAAGACAAGAAGGAACCCCCAGTTCTTGGCCTCCAGCCCCATCAGGTCCTCCTCCCACTTTGGCTTTGGCCTTTTGTACCGGCCCCACGTGACCTGCCCGGCCGGCTCTTCCCTCCTGTCCCGCCCCGCCCTCCGGCCTTTCCCGGCTCTCGGCGCAGCTCTTCCCGCTCCTCGCCCGCCCCCCTCTCGTGCTCCCCCTTCTCCTTCCCCCACGCCTCCCTCCCAGGCTGTTACCGCTCCCTCCCCCAGGCAGCCGTTCCCTCGCGACGCTTCCCCTCCCCCCGCGGCTGTTCCGCCGCCTCGCCTCCCCTCCCCCCGGCCGGAGCTCACTGTCTCCAAGATGGCGGCCGTGTCAGTTTGGGGCATCTCCGCGGTCCGGCCCGGGGCTCCGGGATCCCGGCTCTCTTCTCCCCCGGTAAGTAGCCGAGGAGCCACCGGCGACTGCCCCTGCCCGTCGAGCCCGAGGCCGAGCCGCTCCGGAGCCGGCTCCGCCGCCTCGCGGGGTCGGCGGGCCGCTGCAGGCCCCGCCGCGGCCTGCGCCGCCTCCCGCTGCTCTGCGCCAGGCCTCGGGCTGGGGCGCCGAGGCCGCCCCCTCGCGCCCGGCCGGCGCCCGGCTCCCCCCGCCTTGCGGCCCGCGCGCCGCCCGCCGGCCCGGCGCTCGCGGGCCCAACGCCCCCGCCGCCCGCCCGCCGGCCGGGCCCAGCCCCGGGGAGCCGGCGGGTGGGCGGGCGGAGAGCGGCCCAGGCCGCGGAGCCTCGGGCTGGGCTGTGCCGGCGAGCCCGCTCTCCCTCGGGGGCGCGCCCACCGCCCCGGCCCCACCTGCGCCCGGCCGCTCGCTGCCCCAGGCCGGGCGCGGCCCCTGCTGCCCGCGCTCCCGGGTGCTCGCTCTCCGGCTCCGGCGGGGTGCGCGGAGATCCGAGCGGGGCTGAGGCTGCAAGTGGGGGTGACAGGCTGGCGGGTGTTGTGGTGCGGAGGAGGCAGCACGTGTGGTGTTGTGTCTGTCGGGCTGTCAGCCCCTGCGCTGGGAGGGGAAGCGGCGGGCTGCCTGTCAACCTTCGGCCGGTTTGGACGGGAGCTGCCGGACCTGTCAGGCTTCTTGGGCAGCCTGCGTGCCCCAAACGCCTCCTTTGAATCGGCCTCTGTGGGGCTTAGGATTTGGAGGAACCGGGAATGGGAGATACATTGCTCTTAACTCTTTCACGTGATTTCATTGTTAACTTAGTCTTTGGGTTCTGTTTCCATCTGATGGGTACGGCGAAGCTACCCGTTGGCAAGCTGCAGGGTTGTGCAGTTTGAAGTTTTTAAAGTTTCTCGCTCTTTAAAAAGAGAGCGCGAAGATGTGTTTGGGGGTGGGGAATCCAGACCGGGGAAGGACTGTCGGAAGCAAGGAGTAGTTTTTCTCTAGCCGCTGGTGTACTTTCAGAGAGTTAAAGTTCAAGTCTGCAGGCTCTTTCTGAAGACCGAAAACCCTGGCCTGAGAGACAATGAGTAGCTGTCATTCATTCTTTCACCTGCGAGCATAATCAATTAGGACGTTCTCGGCTTCTTAAACTCAGATTGTAGCTTCTCCTTCAGTTTAGCGTTAATGCCTACGTAATGAACGTTCTTGGAGTAATAATACTATGATTTCTATCCTCTGGAGACTCTCACCAGAATGAAGCATAGCTCTCTCAGGGGGCTTCTTTTTAGCCAGCTAATTTAAAAATAAATCTTGGCTCAAGTTTGAGTGTTTACTTCAGCCTTTTTCGTTCCTATCAGAGTTTATAGCACTGTAGCTTTTCTAATATCTGTTTTGCTTTTGGTTTTAATATTAATTTTAAGAATAATTGCTGCGGGAGCCATTTTTCATATAATTTTTTAGGGTGTAATGTAAATGCTTCTCAGAATAAGAGCAGACGTCCTAAAAATCACGTAAGTTACATTTATTTTTGGAAGCAAAGAAGTTAATTGGTTTCAGAATTCGTTATTTTGGTGATTTTTAAAAAGATCTGTATCTGCCAGATTCTTTTGTCTGAAAGAAGAATATTGACTTTGATCCTGGAGAGGCAATGTATTTATGTGTTTGTGTTTTACTCTTTCACGTTCATTTCAGGACAGAAATCTTGAATCTATGAGATCTTCTCTTTAGACCTGCCGACAGGCAATATTGTGCATTTGACATGTGTGTGCATTTGAACCCTGTGATTCTGGGCCTTTCTCATTTCTAGTTGCTATATCTGTAGCTCGGTTATGAACATTTTGACAGTTGTTATTCCTGCCGTTATATTGAATATTAGTGTTTTAGTTTGGTTTAGGAGAAGCTATCAGCATGTTATTCTTGAAATTTGAATGAAATTGGATTATTTTAAAATTCTTTAAGCACTTCTGACACTTGATGATTTTCAATATTTTTGTTTCCATTTGCAGTGTTTACTTAAAATATGAACTTGATCTGTGTAAATAGTATTTTTTTTATATAAAATAGTTAAAATTTTCTCAACGGTTTTCTTCCTTATTTTATTGACTGTTTTTATGCAGTCTGAATGTCTGGAATTTTGAAAGATGAAAGATTCACTCTTACTTTCATTGCAGGATTCTTTCTACTAATCCAGATACTTGTTGAAGTGCTGAATAGTTTCTTGGGGAAAGATGACAAGGAAGAGTTTGAATTCATAGACTGGTGAGCAGAGATTGTGGAGTACAGAATAGTCAGCACCCCTCTGGTTAGTTGTAGCCTAAGGTCATTCATAGTATATCTCATCTTATATACCTGTTGTATCCTAATTATTCATCTTTTTTTCATTTTTATTCCAATCCTTTACATACTTACATACATAATTGTTTCAGAATGTTGATAGAAACTTGTTAAAACTCTACAGGTGCTCAATAAACATTTGCTATTTGATTGTTTTTAAAGATTAGGATGTTTCATTTATAGCTTATTTACAAAGTGGGACTTGATAGGAAACTGATCTTGTTTTAATTGTTTTTCAGGCATAAGATGCACATTTTTCTGCTGGGAATGAGATGTTCTTGAGTTCTTACAAGTTCATGAAGAGACCCATGTGTGGTGCTATTGAGA
The DNA here is from genome assembly GCF_046562875.1 of Panthera onca. Classification (NCBI taxonomy): domain Eukaryota; kingdom Metazoa; phylum Chordata; class Mammalia; order Carnivora; family Felidae; genus Panthera; species Panthera onca. The sequence goes on along the minus strand of NC_138342.1, from coordinate 164,139,335 downwards.
AATTTATTGGGAAATTTGAAGACATTTCAAATAACAGGTTGTTTTGGTTTCTAAAGTAAAAGTGAGGAGGCACTCTGTTTTGTGCAAGGAGGAAGGACTCAGGCCAGAAAACTTGTATGCTATGGTTAACTGGTTCCCAGCTTCCGAGAATGTTGTTTTCCATGGTATAAAACTTACTCAGCATCAGGATAAGGGATAACGACTCTATGGATATACAGAATCCTTCACCATGGTAAAACTCGCTAACCCGCTGTATACGGAGTGGATTTTGGAGGCCATCAAAAAAGTGAAGAAGCAAAAACAGCGTCCTTCAGAAGAAAGGATATGCAATGCAGTGTCTTCATCCCATGGCTTGGATCGTAAAACTGTTTTAGAACAATTGGAGTTGAGTGTTAAAGATGGAACAATTTTAAAAGTCTCAAATAAAGGACTCAATTCCTATAAAGATCCTGATAATCCTGGGCGAATAGCACTTCCTAAACCCCGAAACCATGGAAAATTGGATAATAAACAAAACGTAGATTGGAATAAACTGATCAAGCGGGCAGTTGAGGGCTTGGCAGAGTCCAGTGGCTCAACTTTGAAAAGCATTGAACGTTTTTTGAAAGGTCAGAAGGATGTGTCTGCATTATTTGGAGGCAGCGCTGCCTCTGGCTTTCACCAGCAGTTACGATTGGCTATTAAACGAGCCGTTGGCCACGGCAGACTCCTTAAAGATGGACCTCTTTATCGGCTCAACACTAAAGCAACCAGTGTGGATGGGAAAGAGAGTTGTGAGTCTCTTTCCTCTTTACCTCCAGTGTCACTCCTTCCACATGAAAAGGATAAGGTAAGAGTGGTATACGCATCAGTGTTCATAGAGCTGAAGATATAGCATGCTACAAAGTCATGTTTCTAGGAAGTATGTAGAAGTTATGTTCAAGTTTTGCGTTTGGGGACTTAGGGAATGATCATCTTTGGTTTTTTATTGGTAAGTTGTTGGAATTCAGTAGATACCAGTTGCCCTGATACTTTGAAATATTTGACACCTGACATTCAGAGTGTATTGATGTACCGAAAAGAACAGATTTAGAGTTTAAAAGTAGCATTCAACTTTAAGGCTGTTATAAGTTCTTAGAATATCTTACTGCTGGAAGTTGATGAGCACTCCTAAATGTTCGAGGCTTGGATTTGAAACAAGCAGGTGACTCTAAGAACCTTTTTCCTTTTTTTCTTTTTTCTTGCACATTACCATTAGGAAGGAGTGAGACTGAGTCTCCTGACTCATCCGTAGTTGTAGCTAAGCAAATTTATCAATTCTTATTTTTGTCGTATTCTAACTTTTTGTCATGTATTCTTTGCATATGATGAAGTCCTAAGTGTTATTTATGAGTGGTGTAACTACATGGGTCAGGAAAAAGTATCCTATATTCCTAAAGTTCTGTGGGAGTTTTGGTACACAGTGGTAATGTGCTGTGTTTTATGCTGTTATTTTGTGCAGTTAAAAAAGTATGCTAAGAGGGGCGCCTGGGTGGCGCAGTCGGTTAAGCGTCCGACTTCAGCCAGGTCACGATCTCACGGTCCATGAGTTCGAGCCTCGCGTCAGGCTCTGGGCTGATGGCTCGGAGCCTGGAGCCTGTTTCCGATTCTGTGTCTCCCTCTCTCTCTGCCCCTCCCCCGTTCATGCTATGTCTCTCTCTGTCCCAAAAATAAATAAAAAACGTTGAAAAAAAAAAAATTAAAAAAAAAAAAAAAAAAAAGTATGCTAAGAAACAGCAAATTTTGGCCTTTCAATAGATATTAGGAGATGAAGAGAATTTTGTCAGTAGCAGTTTTTTACATTGACCTAGTGTCTTAGCTGTGAATTTATTTCAAGTGTTCTGAATTGTAGTTGTGGGGAGAGTGGTAGTACTTAATGCACATTTTAGTATACAATAGTAAAATAATCTTTATTTTGCCTAAGATCATGGAAGCTAGGATGAGAAGATTGTAAAGTTAACACTGAATGTGTTTAAAAATACTTGAGGTTCAGTCTAAATTTATTGCAGTTAGTAACCCAGCTATAGATTTTTGTTTAAATAGCAACGAAAAATAACAGTATTTTTCTTTGATGAAGTTTTAGAGATCTATTTTAAGGTTCAATTTTCCCTGTGAACTTTGAAATGGAAACATTATCTTAACCATTATTACTCTTGAAATTATTCTGTTAGAATGGTTGTGTGTCATTTGAGCATTTTATTTAAAAGTGTGGTATTAAAATTTCAAGGTGGACAAATAACTGAAATGCTTTACTCTGTAGTCCAGTGCTGTAAGAACTCTTACTGTAAGAGCTGTTTCTGATCACATATGGCTGAAGTTAAGTGAAATGTAATGATTGATTCCAAAAATTGTTACCAAATGATTTACAGGTTAACTGCATGGAAACGGGAAACAATTTATAGTTTAGAATGAATTCAGTGTTATATCAGTGAATTAGGTATTATAAATTTTTTGCCAGAACACCTGGGTGCTTGCTTTTACTATAATTTCCCTTGCTTGAATTAGATATTTTAATTTTTGAAAATATTAGCCATATATAAAGTATCAATTGTGTATGTATTTTTAAAAGGTAGCCAGTATAGTGCACTATGGGACAAATGTAAGTTTTGTCACCCTGGGATTTTACTTTTGAAAGGGGACCTTGAGAACCATCTTATTTTGCAGTTGGGCTGAGACCTCTATATTAAAAAAAAAAAAACAAAAAAAAAACCAAAAAAAACTTAATCCAGTAGAGATTTGTTGGTTGACTTTAGTTAGAAATATCTTTTAGGTTACATAACTGTAATATATAGTGTTGTTAACTGAAGTAACTAAATTTGGAGTATACATTTAAGAATGTATTTTGAGTTTTGTTGAATAGACTTCTATATATGTGTATGGGTCTGAATTAAAAACTAATTTTATGATATCTATGGAGTTAGAGTTGATGAGATCTGCTATATATTTTTAAATAGTTTTATTTTAAGTAGTGAATTTCCTGAGTGACTTCCCCCAAAGATAAGAAAAGCTCACATTCAAAATCATAATATGGTGAGGAATTACTCCTCTGAACAGATTATATGTTTGTTCTTTTTATTGTATTTTATGTACTTTCCTTTCTCTTTTAAAAATTGATTGGTTTGCTGTTATGAACCTAGATATTCTCAAAAAAATTATACAGAGTGTATTTGACAGTGATGGAGAAAGGAAAAGATAGGCCAGAAGTACTTTCACATTTAGGCCTTAATTAATTCAGCAAATGGTTATTGAGTGAGTACCTATTGTGGGCCAGGCACTCTGGAACTGAATTGGCATTATCTCAAGTTCCTCTTTATTTTTTTCTGTATCAATTTTTAACTTTTATTGCTTGGAGATACCAGCCTTTGGAAGGAACCGTAGAATTGTATGTTAGATTTTCAGCAACTGAGTAGTGTTTGCTGCTTTTTGTGGGATCAGCTGTGTAGAAGTAGTTCTTTTTTTTTTTAAGAGTTTTTGTGAACACACTTGAACTTAAGTGTGTTTTCACACTGATAAATAGGAAAATCCATGGGATACTATGATCTAAAAGTTTAATCTATGTTGTAAGGGAAATTTCTGAGCTAGCTTTAGGGTTGTGGTAGTTTATGGTAAGTGTATTTAACTTGATGTGTTTACTATGTGCCACACATTACTTTAAAGCTATACATCTATTAACTCATTTAATTCTCATACATATCCATGAAGTAGGTACTGTTATGTTACAAGTGAAGAAACTGAGGCATAAAAGAGGTTTACTAATTTCTCTAAGTCGCAGAGATATTAAGTGGCAAAGCTGGGATTTGAACTTGGGCAGTCTGGCTCCAGTCTTTGTAACAGCTTTAGCTACCTCCTGCCTCTTGGGAGTTGTTACATACAGTGCCTGACACTGCACTCAGGTACACAGTTGTGAATATTTTTGGTGTTAATTCCATAGCACATTCTCTAATTATGAAAGGCCATATGTCCTTCTACCCCCTACCCCTTCTTGGTTTGTGTCCTTTTTTTCTCTTTCTATCATAGAATGAATTCTAAAACTGACTTTGAATCAGTGATAAGAATGTATCAGAAACCAAAGATTATGAAAAATCTAGTTTTGTGTGCCTGAGATCTATAAAAAAATAATTTTGTTTACATGACATTTTATTTCTCTTAAAGATAATTTCTGTGCTTATTAATTTTCATTTTATTTATCACTGAAATTTTCTGATTTGCACTTTGGGATTTGTTGCATGGTTGTAAGTAGAGTGCTTTCATTTTGGACCAAATGTTGCTTTCCCTTGAATTGTGGCATATAGGTGAGAGTGATAGTGTGACACTGGCTTAAATAACAACTTGCTTTTTGAAAATTTATTTGCTTTTGAAAGATTTTACTGTAAGATAATTTGTTCATTTATTTCATTTATTCATATAACAAACATTTAGATGCCTACCGTGAACAATGAATTTAGGATTTAGGTCTTGTTGAGGATTAAGGTAGAGAGATGTGAAATAAATATTTTTGGAATTATTTTTTAGTTTATGAAATACAGCTTTTAGTTTATACATTCCTTTTTGTCATATCAATTAAGCATTGTGAATCTCAGAAATAATGAGATGTTTCTTGGGTGGGGCTGTATTATTTGAGGTTGTGATGGTCTATTTAAAAAATTATCTTGGGACGCCTGGGTGGCTCAGTCGGTTGAGCGTCCGACTTCAGCTCAGGTCACGATCTCGCGGTCCGTGAGTTCGAGCCCCGCGTCAGGCTCTGGGCTGATGGCTCAGAGCCTGGAGCCAGCTTCTGATTCTGTGTCTCCCTCTCTCTCTGCCCCTCCCCCATTCATGCTCTATCTCTCTCTGTCTCAAAAATAAATAAATGTTAAAAAAAAAAATTAATTAAAAAATTATCTTTAGGGGCGCCTGGGTGGCTCAGTTGGTTAAACATCTGATTCTTGATTTTGGTTCAGGGCATGATCTCACTGTTGGTTCATGAGATCGAGTCCCCGAGTCCCCCTGCTTAGGATTCTTTCTCTTTCCCTCTTTTTCTGCCCCTCCACCCCTCTAAAAAAATAAATAAACACCAAAAAAAATTATCTTTAGACAGTGAGTCTTGGAAGGAACCTTTTCAGGAATAATTTTCACCTTGATATCAAATTTCTGGGTTCATTTTACACACAGAAAAATCTAGCTTATGTTCCTTCTTACTAGTCCAGAAAACTGTACTCTTAATGATAATTAACCACGTCATTGAAATGTTATTTTGTGGAGTAGTATTGTGGAACAGAGTTATAATTTGCGGAAGCATTACAATTGGAAAGGGAAGAGAAAGTATTGTCAACTAATGTTATTGTTTAGTTATTACCATATTTAGGTAACTTAGAGTAGAAAGATCAAGCGATACATTTAAAACCTTCTAAGTTACGTCAGTACAGTAAACTCTTAGTATACTGAATCCAAATTATTTTTCTTAGTGGAATTTGACATTTTAAATTTGTAGAATAAATGGGACTTTGACAGGAACTTAGATTTTTGATGTAGGGATGCAAATATGTTTTCATATTTGAAAACACTGAGTTAAGAATAATAAAGCTTTGATTTAGCTATTTGGAAATGGCCTTTATAGTAAGATTGATGCTACATCAATTTTCGGTGACTCTAATTGGACTGTGAGGAAAAGCTGGCTAGAAATAAAAAATAAAAATTTGTTACTAACAATTTATCGAGGTAGATTAAATATAAATGGGGTTAGGAATTGACTTTGTCTCAGCAGACTTGTTCTTATTTAAAAAAAAAAAAACAACCCAGAAATTTAAAAATAATTCAGGCAGAGATATATTTATAATGCAGTATTTATTTAAATTCAATCAACTGTACAGGTAATTTTTGGTCTTCTAGTTAGCTTGTGAGCTCTGTGTGTTTTGGTAATTTTCAGTCCATGACACACCCTGAAAGAAAATTTGAGCTACTAAAGCAACCTTTGGTTTAGCCATTGCTAATCAAAACTTCTATACCTAGCCAATGCACACAACCTAAACATTTTTCTTACACTTAACAGTTACTAGCACTCTACTTTTTTTTGGACTAATTTCTAATAAATTGATGAAATAAAGGGAAGAAATTAATGAAGACATCAGATACTACAAAGTGCTTCAGGAATAGGACCTAGAGGATCTAACCATTTTGACCTTTCTTTGCCCTGTATCAGTAGGCCAAGGGAATGTAAGCAGTTGCTTATAGAAACCTATTAATAGCTAACATTTGTTAAAGGGCTAACAATGCATTGAGTACTGTTCTGAGTGCTTTGACATGTTTTCTTATTGAAGGCTCAGAAGAATTTGAGATGGTTAAATTTTATAGGTGTAATATATATAATAGCCATTTAATAACATTTAATAATACAGGTTTTCATTATGGCTTCTCATAAAACACCAAATGGAAAATGTATGCAAAATACATTATCTTCTTGTCTTTGCTGCCTGTTTTTTATTTAGTTCATCCTGACATATGAGCCAGTGTTTTTTTATATTACACTTATCTTTAATATTATGAAAGCAAATAGATAATAGGATTTTTTTTCTTTCTATTTACAGTATTGGAGAAAGTATATTTTCTATACTGACTTGGATCTTAGCTATATAAGAGGACTGAATCTGGCTGCCATGTTGGCTGGTTAAAGTAGAATTAAGAAGATTTTTTAAAAGTGAACTGGGAAGTGTTAAAATTAGAATAATGAATACTTTTCATGTTATGATTTAAACATTTTTAAAGAAACAAATGATTGTTACGCATAGGAATTAAGAGCCTCCTTCTGGTAAAGTTGTTTACCAATTGGCTACTTATGGGTGGAGTCAGTTCACAAAGGACCTGCAGCAGATGAATTAGACCTGTAGGGACTTCACCCTTCTGCTTTTCCCAGCTGGAGCAGGATAGGGCTCATTCAGCTGCAGCTGGTTCCCAGGAAAATCTAGACTGCTTCTTCTGGTGTTTTCCTTTGACAGGAAAGTCATAGTTCCCGACAGATGGCTTTCATCAGCACTGTACATAACTCTGTAAATTCAAGTCCAAAGAACTACTCTCAACTTCATTAGGGAACAGGCAAAGAAACTGTTTGTAATATGGTATTATTTGGTTAAGGGTTGAAATTAAGCATAGGGATTATAGTGGTGTAGTATTTCGATTTGCAGAATGCCATTCTGGGTCAAAATAGTTTTTAACTGCTGGCAATTAAAAAAAAAAAAAAAAAAGACCTAAGGAAAAATAAGTCTAGCTATGGTGTTAGGTATATTTTATACTTGGATTATATTATGCTTACAAAGTACAGATAAATTCTTTGAAAAAAAGAATCTTTTGCATTTTGTAGAATTTTGAGCCAGTAACAGTCTTGGATAACTATTTCTAATCTTATTTCATGAATAGAGAAATTGAGAGTCAAAGAGATTTAAGTGTCTAGTTCAGTGCCATGCAGCAGGTTAATCTGGGAGAAAGTGGTCAGACCCTTCTCAGTTCTTTGCTTTTTTTTTTCATTAGGCTGTAGTACTGCTTTAAAGTGTTAGAGAGCAACAAGTATAAAATAATGTATTTCTTAATGGAAACCATAGAATAAACTCTGGTCTAGAGAGTTTTGGTGGTTTTTATAAACCACAAATATGTAAATCAGCTTGTTTCAGTGTTTGAAGATAGCTGTACATTCTTGAAAGTTGAAGCAATATTTTATCGTTTTGTAAAAGACTGCTTTCTTATGGTCCACATTAGAGGAATTAGAAAGTGGTCCTCTGTTTTTAGGTATGTATCAGAAGAACATGTTGAGCTACCATAATGCTGGAAGAGAAAGTACTTGAATTTTGAAAGAAAAAAAAAAGGTCTGCTTATAGTTAAGTCTGATTTTCAGAAAGTTGACAACATAGATCTTTGGAGTGACTTGGATAATTGGTTAGAACTTAAAATGTTTAGGACTGAGATAGAAAGGTACAAGCTTTTCTATTAATGAAGTAATTCTTATTAAAGTCATTAAATATGGGGAAAACAAATGTAGAGTCTACCATGCATTGTTATGTATACATAGAATCTTAATTCTGGGTGATGATTTGTAATAGGAAACAAACCTTAAAAGAGAAGGCAGCAAACAGATTATGTTTGTCTTTTTTGGTCGTTTTGACTAACAGTTCATCTCTGCATTATTTTACTTTGTGGTAAAATTTTGCAGTGCGTTGCAGTAATGGCAAATAAAGATTGAGATTGGAGACAGTTATTTATACAATAACTGGGTGGTTTTAAGATTATTGGTAAAACTGATTAGGGAGAAAATGACGTGGAAAGAAAATCTGTCAGCTAAAAAACTTAAAATTTTTGTATGTGTGAAAGAAGACAGCTGATTCCTTTGCCATTTACCTTTCGTGCAGAAGGTAGAGATTCCGTGTGTGTGTGGCAAGGGGTGGGGGGTGGTGTTATCATGCTTATATTATAGGCTGCTTTTTCCTCCAGGGAATTGTGAACTGTAGTTGACCTGGAGAGGTGCTGTTAAGTTGGTTTTCAATTCTTTCTCTTAGTAGACTGCAGGTTTTTCTTTTTCTTTCATTGGCTACAGTGAAGCATTTAACTCCTGAGTTTTCTAGAACCTGTAACAGAACCCTTAGAAACATTATTAAATTTTTTTGTGTGTTGAGTGTGATGCTGTGCTTTAGGGTGGTTTCCCAACTTTTCTGTTGAGCATATCTTTAAATATCTGACTTAGGGTTTAGATCCTCTTTTACCATTTTCCTGCTTTAGTTATTTAATTTCTTCTCATGCCAGTAAATTCTTACTTAAATTTGTAACTTAAATCTAAAGCAGTGATACTAAATCCATTTTTGACCCAAGGAGCCTCAAAAAATAGACACCAGGGCAGTTAAATTTAGCAGTGGGGCCCAGATATGAGATTTTTTAAATTTTGTTTTGAGGTCGCCATGTGCATCTTCAGTACAGCCAGGGTTGAAAACCCTCTATTTGAACTTGCTGAGGGGGTTAGGACAGAAGCAGATGCTTTTTACCTAATCATCGAAATTCAGACAAATTCATGAAACAACATACTTCACCCCCACTCTCATGAACACACTTTGAACCAGGACAGTGTACTTATGGAAACCTAAATTTTGTTTTATCCTACTTCCTGACCATAAGTGCCCTAATGTTTCACCTTTCTCTCCTACGCACCTGCTCTTTTTTTCCCGTCAGGGTCTCATTTGGTGCATATTCTGGAGAAGGTTCCATGTGTGAGTTTGATGGGTGCCCCCCTCCCACCACTCTAATGCTTTTCTTCTAATTGCTTGGCCTTATGGTTTATCACCTCAGTTACTCGCTTTACTCCTCCAATTGGCAAACCCCAGACTTGACATTAAGCCAATCATTTTTCTCTCCCTGCTTCTTATGGGACTGTTTATCATTTTGAAGAAAATTACACAAACCATGTGGTGGGATGCCACTTACAAATTTGTAACATCTAATCAGTTCTGTTTTGGGATGTATGTCTGTGTCTTTAGTGTGTTCTCTCTGCAGCAGTTCAGTATTTCCTCCAGCCCTTTCGCTTTTCTCATCGTCAGCTGACCCTCCTGTATTCTCCTTCACAGAATGGAATCTCTCTGGCCATATGAGCTCATTCAGTTTATACCCCTCCCACACAAACCTACATACGTCTGTATGTATTTTACCCCCTTTGCTACCTTTTCAGAGGTTATAAAAGAAGTGTCTTGTCTAGAGCTCATCTCTCTGTGTATAGGAATCAGTTCTCTCCTGTCTCGGGGGCTTTGTTCCATCAATAATATTCCCAGTCTTCCCCTTAACATGGGGAAGTCTCTCCCATCAAATTAGAGTAAAAGCAAACAAAAACACTGCTCCAAATCCTTCTCTACATCTACACTCTATTGTCTTCCCTTCATTTTGAAACTCCTTGAGAAAAAGTCTGTATTCATTCCATATCTGTTGCAATCTGCCCTTTGGCCTAGAGCACCATTGGAAACAGCTCTTATGGACAGTTTTCAGTCTTTATGTTACCTGACTTCTCTGCAGCATTTATGGTTGTTAACCATTCTCTCCTCCCTTGACCTCTGGGATAATTTTTTGCTAGGTGTCTGTTTCTGCATCTTTCTGATTATTTTCAGTTTACTGGCTCCTTATCTTTTGCCTGAATCTTATATATTGGACTCCCTAAGGTCCTGATCTGTGCCTACTTGTTGTTTCAACCATTTGAGTTCTGTCTAGACTTAACCTTCACTATACTAATGACTAAATTCATAATCCAGACCTCTCTTTTGAGCTGTAGACTTGTATATCCCACAGTGTAGTGTCTTTTCTCAGCCATTTCAAATTCAGTGATGACCCAGATGGAATTTATCACCTTCAACTTGTTCTTTTGATTTCTTACTGTGGTACAAGACATTGATATTGACTCTGATTCCTAAAAGAAACTTTGGTATTATCTTCTACACTTCACTTGCACTTCTTTTGGATTCAGCTCTAGTCTGCCCCCAGTCTTTTCTGCTTCTTTAACGTCTTTTAATTAACTGCTATTCCAGCTGCTACTCTCTCAGTGCAGGTCCTTGTCATTTCTCTCCTGATTTACCTCAGTAGTTTCCTCATTGGTGTTCCTTCCTCCAGTATCCTTTCCCTCCAGTCCACATTATTGCCAAGAATGATCTTGTTAAGAAGTGATTAAGAACACAGGCCCAAGAACCAGACCATCTGGGTTTGCATCCCATATTGGCAGCACTTGCTTTATGGCCTTGGGTAATTTGCTTAATTTTTCTTTGCCACATTTCTTTCTATAAAATGGAGATAATACAGTACCTATCTCAAAATGAAGTTTTGAAGATTTAATGAGTTAATATGTATCAGTGTTGTCCAATAGTGCTTTGTGTGATGATGGAATGAATGTTCTATGTCTGTGCTCACTACAGTAGCCACTGGCCATATGTGGCTCTTGAAATGTGGTTGTTTGACTAAAGAACTTTAATTTAATTTAATTTAACTGAAATAGCCATATGTCTAATAGTTACTGGACAGTACAGAATACATAAAATCCAGTGCTCTATAAATACTAGCTGTTATTACCATCTTTCTGAAGTTAAACTTACTTCTCTGGTTAAAATTCTTTAGTGCCAAATTCTTTGGTATAGAGTATATAGTTTTTAACCCCCTTCACCCCATTGCATTGCTCTGAACTTGTCTACTGCTATTTCTTATGCCCTCTGTGTTCCACTATTCTAGTGGTTTTCAAAGTGTTGTCCCAGGGGTTAGAAGTAGTAGTGTCACCTGAAAATGTTTGAAATGCAGATTCTTGGGCCATATTCCAGGCATACTGAATCACAAACTGGGGGGTGGGGTCTAGCAACTTGTATGTTAATAAGCCCTCCAGGTGATTATGATGCATGCTAAGGTTTGAGAACCACTGTACATCCCAAACTACTTGCAGTTCCTCAGATCCACCTTGTTTTCTATTGCTCTTGTTTTTCTCCTGTCTGGAATGATTATCCTTTCTCTTTTCTTCACTGATTAGCTCTTATTTAATCTTGCAGGCTTAATTTAGGCATATCCTCTTTCCATTTCTTTCTTCATTATTACTCATCCTGCTTCCAGGGTGACTTAGTGCTCTTTATGCCTCTGAGATCCTGTACATGCCTCCATCGTAGCCCATTTTGTATTGTTGCTTTAGCTTGTCTCCTACTAGACAGGGAATTTAGGATCTTGTTTTTTTGTCTTTGTATCCCTATCTGGCACAATGTCTGGTATGCTTTGTAAGTATGTATGGAACATTTTCAGGTGCCAGCACAGTGATTAAGTCCTGGGTAAAGGACATACTGTCTGTGTAATTAACACAGTGATAAGGGCTCTGATGGGGTAAAACCGAGTGCTGTGGAAACACAGGAAGGGGTGGAGAAAACTAGGGAAGTCTTCTCAGAGGAAGTCACATGTGAGAGGTTAGTGAGGTGGGGAAGCAAATGGGTGGGGTGGGAAAGAGTGGTTCCTGCAGAGGGAACAGCATGTACAAAGGCCTAGAAGCAAAACATTGTAGGCTCTTTATAAATGTTTAATTGAATATGAATAAAGAACCAAATCACACATCTAACTTTTAGATCTTAGTTTTGGAGTCACTACCCTCCCCAGCAAACATTAGTTAGCATTTATTCTTGATATACTGCTTTCTTTGAGATGATGGTAAGGTGTGATAGGGTAACCTCCAAGCCAGCAGGATACACATATGTGTGTGTGTGTGTGTGTGTGTGCGCGCGTGTGCGCACGTGTTTGCTAGCCTTTTAGCGGTAGAAGATAGGATTTGTTTCATCTGAATTATTCTGCAGCGTGAGTATACATCAGTGGTGGCTGAGGTAAACGCATTGCTCTCATTGCTTAAGAATAGACCAAGATTTGGGGCGCCTGGGTGACTCAGTCAGTTAAGTGTCTGACTTGGCTCAGGTCATGATCTTACGGTTTGTGAGTTGGAGCCCACGTTGGGCTCTGTGCTGACAGCTCAGAGCCTGGAGCCTGCTTCAGATTCTTTGTCTCCCCCTCTCTGCCCCTTCCCCACTTTCGTTCTGTCTCTCAAAACTAAATAAAAATTAAAACAAAAAAAAAAGAATAGAGCAAGATTTTAAACAAGCAACTTGAAACTTAAGAGCACTGACAAAGCATATCATTAAGAAGGCTGAAAGGCTACCAGCATGACAGCCACAGCTGTTGGTACTTTTGTAGCTCCACTCTGTATTGGCCCTTTTTGCCCTTATTGCTGCCACCCTAGGTTTCCTGTTGGTCTCATTAACCCTCCATTGTAAGAGCATCAAGGCCTTGGTTAATGTGCTGTGTAAGCTCCAACTTTGAGTTGCAGTTGAATACCTGCTTTCCTCTGTTTGGGATTTTACATATGTAACTTTGAGTAAAAATGTACCTTTTTCTTTGAATGCTTTACAAGTGGGTTGGCTTTGTCATCTATTAACTTTGAAAGAACAATAAAAATAAAGTTTTGTTTCTAATAACTTCAGCTAAGCAGAGAACTCTTCAGCAAAGAAAGCTAGAGAAAGAAAAAGTGAAATAAAGTATTTCTCCCTAAAACTTCATATGGGTGGTATAATTATGTTTCTGAAGTGTTTCACAGATGATAAAAGATTTTGGTTTCACATATATCTTCTTTTGCTCTAACACTTTCATAGTACGGTAGGCCATCCAGGTGTTATGATTGCTAGATTTTGTGTATGGAGAGTTATATGGTTCATTAAGGGAAGAAATAGAACTATAGTCCTGGTCTCTTTCAATCCCAGTACTTCTCAGCAACATCAGGCTGCTTCTTGTTCATGAAAATGACAAGCGTTAAAAAAAAAAGTGGTGTCTTTTACCGTTTATTACATACATCTGTCAAACCATTTATCAGGTCATACATGTTATTAATCTTTGTATTCACTTTGTAAGATGCTCAGAAAATGTTGAATTGAAACTGTCAGGTTTAAACTGGAAGGAGGAATGATAGAAATCAGGTTGACTTAAAAAAAAAACAACAACTATTAACTCTCTTAGTAAACTTAGAAGCTAAACCATTTATCCTCTCAAAATTTATAGCCTCTGTAGATTTAAAAGGGGAGATAGAGTTTCAGATGTTTTCTGCAAATGTTTGATACATCAGCTGTAAAGTATCATTTGCTACTTCCTTCAAGATATTTGTTCTCTATTACCCATAAAGTATTTTAAAAAGTTTAAGAAATTGTGTTTTCCTAATAGGTAATAATTCATTAGTGCATAAAATTAAAAAAGTACAAAAGAGTTCCATTAAAAGTATTCTTTTAACTCCAGTTCCGCAAGCAACCAGTTCCCCTCCTGGGATGTAGTCAATGAGTTTGGTTTCTACCCTCCAAAGAGATTCTCTGTGTATATAAGCAGTCACTTATATATATGTTTTTTTCTCCCATATAGAGCATACCTTAGAGCATACCTTAATACACTTTTCTACATCTTGCTTTGTTTTTCTTCCCGCTTAACAATGTATCTTAAAAGTGTGTTCCATGTCATTATGTAAGATTTGGTGGTATTCTGTTTTATGGATGTACCATAATTTACGTAACTAGTTCCTCACTGATGGACATTTCTTTCCAATTTTTTTTTATTACAAACAGTACTCAGTAACCTCCATTGCGCATTATTTTAGACTTGTAGGTTGCTAGAAATGGAACAATTGGGTCAAAGAATATGTATGACTTTGTAAGTTTGGTATTTCTAAATTTCTCTCCATAGAGATTACCCAACAGTGTATCAGAGTACTTTTTGCCTACATCCTTCACAACACAGTGTTATCAAACTTTTTGATTTTTGGCAGTCTTATAATAAGTGAAAAATCATTATCTACTTAAAGAAAATTTTCTTTAATGTTTGTTTATTTTTGAGAGAGAGAGAGAGAGCTGGGAAGGGGCAGAGAGAGAGGGAGACACAAAATCCGCAGCAAGCTCCAGGCTCGAACCCACGAGCTGCAAGATCATGACCTGAGCTGAAGTCAGATGCTTAACTGACTGAGCCACCCAGGTGCCCCTATCCATTTTTTAATGTTTATTTTTGAGAAAGAGAGAGCGAGAGAGAGCGCGCGCGCGGGAGCAGGGGAGGGTGAGGAAGACAGGATCCAAAGCAGGCTCTGTGCTGACAGCAGTGAGCTGGATGTGGGGCTCAAACTCACAAACCATGAGATCATGACGTGAGCCGAAGTCAACTGCCTCAGCCACACAGGCGCCCCAATCCATTTTTGACTGCATTCTTTGACTCTTATTGGAGTTTGTTCTTCCAACCTAGTGCCCAGAGACAGCCTCTGATTTGTATTTCTACTACTAGTATGTCTTAAGCCTGATTACTTAAAAACATACAAACATACATACTTAGAGGTAATCAGAAATTTGTTTAGTTTTTTTTTTTATAACTGTTATATGGTGTTGCTTTGAGAAATATGTAGGTCGTTTTGCATGGTCTTTTGTAAGCCTGTAACAACTTCTCTCTTGTAGTGGCCTGTACTGTTAGATTTCTGTCCTGTAGAATCACCCTCCACGCATCCACCCGCTCCCTTGCCCCACCATCTTAGCTTTGTTGCTTTTCTACTGATGGTGGGGAAACCTTGTTTGATTGATTATGTTCATGTTTGTTAGTCTTTTTAAGTGCATGTTATATAATACTTGCATTTGAAAACTTACATAATTTTGAATAAATATTATGTACTAGATGTTTAAGGAAGATTGTCTATTTTTAGATGAACTAAAGGCTCATAGAGGTCAAGTGATTTGCCCAAGATTATATAGCAAAATATACGTGCTTAGAATGTAGAGGCTAGTGGAATGGTCAAAAGAAAAAAAAACACTATGAATTCAGAGTTGAGATAAACTAAGATTCTGGTAAATTGGTCCAGTAGTTTAAAGTACTTCGCAAATTATTACAACTCTAATTCTGATTATTTTGGGGCTTATATAAGAGTATTTAAGGGCCATACATCTCAGCCTCATCACTTAACTTATTGTTTAATCTTTAAGTTTATCCTCAAGTGTCAGTTTCTTTTCTGCAAAAGGGATAGTAATAGTATCTAAATTACCAAACTCATCGAGCAACAGCCTTTTTGAAGATTATTTTTAGTCTAGGCAGGTCATAGCTGCTATGGTTTTTTAGCATTTGTTTTCAGAAACAAATATCAGGAAGTAGTGCTGACTTCCCTTTCTTTTCTTCAGTGAAACAACAAAACAAATCAGTTTATTAACCTGCAAAATATTGCCATTGTATTTTGAAAACTATTTGAAGTCTTTATGAACACCTCTCAATTTTAAGAGGACATAGAAACAGACATCTTGATAGGTTAAAATTGTTCATATACTTTATAATCCATTTAAATTAGGATGGACATTCTCTGGTCATACTCCTTTGGAATAGGCAAAATATTTGAATAGTCCCCCCATTTGGACCTATTTTTTTTAGTAACAGTGTTTCTCCCCCTACCCCCATAAAAGAACAAAATAACAACCCCCTTTGTCAAAGTCATCAAAATAAGTCTTTATTTTATGTCTTGAAGCTCAGGATTAGGGTAAGGATGAAGTCCTGGAGCTGCTGTTTTTCCCCATGCAAAGTGACCTAGCTCATATTAGGAATCAAACTAATGAGTTTAATATAATTAAGCACCACATCGTATAGTGTGGTTTCTCAAATTTTCATCTGGGAATCTTGTTAAAATTCGATTTTAGGTCTTTGGTGAGGCCTGAGATTTTGCATTTCTAACAAGGTCCCAAGTATTCCATTGCTGAGCAGGATACGCTTTGAGTAACAAGTTTCTGTAGGATCGAATCTCTCCTGTACTCTTGACTAATTGTGTTAAGTCATATGCTTATTTTCAGACATGCATTCAGCAGATATCCACAGAATCTCTGTGTTCCAGCTGCTATGCTAGGTACTGGGATTATTATATAACAGGGATACTACATAGATACTCTGCCCTTACCAAGGAAATAACAATAAATTACATGAAGTGGTGATGCCTAAGTCCAGGGAGCTCTGAGAATCTAAGTACAAAAACTGCTTTTTAAAAAAAAAAAAAACAAAAAACAGGAAGAGAAGGAAACTGATTTGTCTGATGTATCGACATGTAAGTTCCCAATACAGTGGAGCTTTGAATGATTGTCGGTCTCAGATAGATGTTGGCAGACTTTTTCTGTAAAGTGTCAGAGGATAAATATTTTAGGCTCTGTGGGTCGTAGAGTCTCTCATCTCACTTCTTAACTCTGTGCAGAGCAACTGTAGACAATATGTAAATGAATGAGAGTGTGTTTCAATAGAGAATAGACTTTACTTACCTAACAGGTGGTGGCCTGAATTTGGTTGTAGGCCCACGGTTTGCCCACCCCTGCTCTAGAACAGCAGTGTTTTACATTCAGTTGTGAAACATGTTGAAAATAATTTAAAGTGAGAAGTGATTTATTTAAAAAATTAAGGTGGTTATCTCTATAATAACATCACTGATTTATTTGCATTCAAATATACTGTCTGGGAATATGAATTGTTTATACAGTCGTATGTTGGAGATATTGCGGGTTCAGTTGCAGACCATACAGACCATTGCCGTAATTGCAATGAAATGGGTCAAGTGAATTTTTTGGTTTCCCAGCGCATATAAAAGTTATGTTTATGCTATACTGTAGTCTATTAAGTGTGCGATTGTATTATGTCTAAAAAAAAACAGTGTACTTAACTAAAAAGTAGTTTATTGGTAAAAAAAAAAATGCTGTCATCTGAGCTGTCAGTGGTTGTAATCATTGATCACAGATCATTATAACAAATATAATAATGAAAGAATAAGTTTGAAATATTGTGAGTTACCAAAATGTGACACAGAGAAATGAAGTGAGCAGATTCTATTGGAAAGATGGCACCAATAGACTTGCTTGATGCAGGGTTGCTACAGACTTTCAATTTGTAAAAAATGCAGTATCTGCAAAGCACACAAAGCAAAAGCCCAATAAAACAGTAATGCCGTATACTGGGGGAATATATTTTACCTGTGACTGTCATTTGTCTCATGTGTATATACTGGGGGAATATGTTGTACACGAGATTGTCATTTGTCATGTATATATACCGGGGGAATATATTGTACATGAGATTGTCATTTGTCATGTGTATATACTGGGGAATATATTGTACATGTGATTGTCATTTGTCATGTGTGTATACCGGGGGAATATATTGTACATGTGATTGTCATTTGTCTTGTGTATCGCTGGGAAAAGAAGGGTAAAAAACTGCTCTAGGGGCGCCTTGGTGGATCAGGCAGTTAAGCATCCAACTTCAGCTCAGGTCATGATCTCACAGTTTGTGAGTTCGAGCCTCGCGTCAGGCTCTGTGCTGACAGCTCAGAGGAGTCTGCTTTGGGTTCTGTGTCTCCCTCTCTCTGCACCTCCCTGGCTCATAGTCTGTCTCTCTCTGTCTCAAAAATAAATATACATTAAAAAAAAATTAAAAAGCATGGACAACTGAGTCCCACTTGACCTTTAAAAAAACTACTGCTCTAGAATTTTAGGTCGCACTCCTAAAGAGCAGCACAAATGACTTTTCTCCTTTTATTGTGTGGGGAAAGGAGCCATGACAGGTAGAAGAGTTAGGGAATCTCACATAGTTATGCAGTGAAGTATTTTGTAAATTGCCTTTTCTGGTCAGTATTGAAAAATATATATAATACAGGACCAGAAGAGGAGAGACCTCCTTGGATATTGAAATCAATTACCATCATTTAGGGTAATAAACAGAATTTGAGCTCTGTAGTTTGCTTTCTGGTTTCACCACTTAATTAGTTGTATTGTCTTGGGCAGATTATTTAACCTCTTTGCCCCTCTGTTTCTTCATGAGATCATGATCCTGCACACAGTTTTGGAGATGATAAGAAACTCTGTATTTGATAGCACCTGGTACAGCACTGGTACATAGTAAGCCCACAGTAGATGTCACTTCCTTCCCTTCTGACCTGCTTGCAGAGCAGTTTATTGTGTACACTTGGTAAATGTAGACTCAGGTTTCTGACCTCCACGGAGATAGAGAGTAACTATAGTCCTGACTGTAAATTAATTTTGATTTCCTTAAAATTGCCACTAGGAACAGTTTTCTATGACATTTTTGTAGCTCTGTAGTAAAGTTGGATTTTTTACAGAGCCTATAATTTAAATTTACAACATTGTTAGTCTCTTTGAGCTGTATTAGTAGAAGGGAAAGGTGACATTCGCTACTGACAGGCTATGTATAGCTACAAAAAATACATATTTATATATGCATATAAAAAGTAGGGGTGCCTGGCTGGCTCAATTGGTAGAGCATGTGATTCTTGATCTTGAGGTTGTGGATTTGAGCCCCACGTTCGGTGTAGAGATTACATAAAAAAGTAGTCTTTACATATATATAGAGAGCAATGGCTGTCTAGCAGCTTTAGTTGTGCCACCTAAGTCTGTCTCCCATTTCCTTACTTATTAGTTCAGTTCTTTTTTTCGGCTACTGCGTTTAGTTGTTTTTAGGCTGGTTTCCCTTCATTCATCCAATAAATATTTAAGGATACCTGACATGTGGTAAGTACCATTGTAAGTGCTGGGGATTTAGCAGTGAACCAAATGGATAAAAATCTCTGTCCTCATGGAGCTTAGATTATCTAGCTAACTGCAGTCTAGACTTCTCTATACTTTTGTCTTATTACTCTCTCTAAAATATCATGTCCTCCCTTTGTTTAGAATCCTCAAGTCTAGTGGAGTTCTGTTGCCTTTTGGGTGAAGTTCAGGTTCCTCAGCCGTTATGCATTGTCATCTGTTGCTACACTCTGCTTAACCCTCTGCCTTCCAACATATTGCAGTTCCTTGCAGGCACTACACTCTTGTGCCTTTCAGTTTTTATATAAATGTATCTCTGCTTGGAGTGTCATTCTTTTAGACGCTCCTACAAACAAACAGAAAAATAGCTGATGCTCCTCTTTTAAGCCTCCACTACCATTACTGGCTTGGTGAGATGACTTTCTTTATGAACATAACAAACATTCTCGTGGCATGTTAGGCATGCTGATGCTATGACATTTTTTTCCCTCTGTATTATGATAGTCTATTTATCTGCCTCTCCTAGTGGCATTAAAGGCAAGGGCTGCTTTATATTTCTTTCTCAGTGTCTGTCAAGGGGCCTGGCTCATAGTTTGAAATATTCATTGAACAAATGAATGAAATGCCTGAACTTCAGTCTCTCAAGCTGACTGAAGAATATTGGGGGGTTCATTCAATAAACTTTTGAATTTGTGGAGTGTTTACTTTGTGCCAGATAATGGAGATAAATAGATAATTTGTTCTGGGATGAGTCAAAAGAAAGGCTGACAACTTATTTTCACAGCAGACTATCTTTTTTATTAGACACACATACACACAAGTGTGTGCACACATGTTACTAATAAGTCTCAGTCAAGTATCCAAACAGTGCTGATGTTATCTTTTTTTAATGTTTTTACTTATTTTTGAGAGAGGGAGAGAGAGACACACAGAGCACGAGCGGAGAGGGGCAGAGAGAGAGGGAGACACAGAATCTGAAGCAGGCTCTAGGCTCTGAGCTATCACCATAGAGCCTGGCACAGGGCTTGAACTTGTGAACCATAAGATCATCACCTGAGATGAAGTCGGATGCTTAACTGACGGAGCCACCCAGGTGCCCCATTGTGTTATCTTTTTTTTTAAAATGCTTTTATTTATTTTTGAGAGAAAGAGAAACAGTGAGTGGGGGAGGAGCAGAGAGAGAGGGAAACAGAATGTCAAGCAGATTTCAGGCTCTGAACTGTCAGCACAGAGCCTGATGCGGGGCTTGAACTCCCGAGCCATGAGATCATGACCTGAGCCAAAGTCGGATGCTCAGCTGACTGAGCCACCCAGACGCCCCTGATGTTGTCTTTTTAATGAAGCAGTGTTTTAAACTGTTGAAGAAAGGGGCGCCTGGGTGGTTCAGTCAGTTAAGGGTCTCAGCTGAGGTCATGATCTCGCGGTTCGTGGGTTTGAGCCCCGCGTCAGGCTCTGTGCTGACCGCTCAGGGCCTGGAGCCTTCTTCAGATTCTGTGTCTCCCTCTCTCTCTACCTCTCCCCCACTTGCGCTGTGTGTCTCTCTCAAAAATAAATAAATAAATAAATAAATAAATAAATAAATAAATAAATATTAAAAAAAAATAAACGGTTGAAAAGAGACCTAAAAATCTGGGGATCTGCAAACCATTTTAGGATCATATGAACAAGGAATATGAATCCTGGTTTGTCAGAAAACCTTCTGTAGATCTACCTTCTGGTAGATCAAGAAAGTGTCAGCATCTAACTTGCAGAATAGGGTCAGTAGCTTGGAAGAAAATTCTGGAGACCAGAGGGAAATAGTCTTTAAAAATTACCACATCACTGATACCCTGGGTGGTTCAAAGAATGACACTGTAAAAATAAGTAAGAACAACAACAAAAAATAAGCACTGACAACTTTGAATAGAAAGTGATTAGAAGAGATTAATTCTGAATTCAAAAAAGGTTTGTGGGTACTTAATTTTATTTATATTTACATTTTTCTTTTTTGTATGCACAAGATATATGATAAAAATATGTCAGCACTTTCAGTAAGTTTATTATTTTTTAAAACTAATTTTTTTAAGTTTATTTTGAGAGAGGGCATGAGCAGGGGAGGGGCAGAGAAAGAGGGGGACAGAACTCCAAGCAGGCTCCACACTGTTAGCACAGAGCCTGGTGCAGGGCTCAAAACCTGAGCCAAAACCAAGAGTTGGACACTTAACTGACTGAGCCACCCAGGTGCCCCTCGGTAAGTTTACTTTAAAATTTTAAGTAATAAAAGAGTTGGGGGTAAAAGCTGGGGAAAATGGGAGTATAGGCAATGGTAATATTTTTTGCACATCCCAGAGGTCCGTAGTCATTTGGATGGTTTAGTTACATACAAAATATGTTTTAAACAACTGTGTTTGCTCATTATTGTATTGCTTGTCTTTAAAAATGTGAAGGCTTATATATGGAAGTGCTGAATTACTATATTGTACACTTGAAACTAATATTACACTGTATGTTAACTAACTGGAATTTAAATAAAAACTTAAAAAAATGTTCACACACAAAAAATGTGAAGGCTTGTAAATGTTTTCTTTTTTCTAGTTAATAGTAAAGTTTTGACCTTTTAATGCTACTCTTGGAGAAAATTTTTTGTCTCCCCACTCTCACTTTTATAGTAGAGCTGTCTACTCATAGACCTCCTATTTCACCATCATTCCTCTTTTTTGAAATCGTAGATAAGTCATTTTCATATTGCAGTTCTCTTTGAGTCTTATTTTATGGATGTTATTCTTTAAAATTGTATTTGTAACCATTAATCTGTCAATCTGTTGTGTTTACAGGGATGTTAAAAGTGTTTTGTGTATTCATGCTGATGTTTTTTAAATTCAAGGATATGCATACGTAAAAAGGATTGTTAAACTATACCACGTTATGTATATTTGTTAAAAGGAAGAAGTTTAATCTTTGACTAATGATCCTTGATGTTAATTTTTACTGCTCACTTTTAATATTGATTTTAAGACAATAAGTAGGAGAGAGTTGTTTCCTGAATTGCTTCTTTGGTACATCAGTTCCTGAATATACATTTGAAGAACAGAGGGAATCCCTGTCACAGTAAATTAAGGAAACAGTGCATATTCATAGTTCACGTAAACATATTAAAAGAATTGTGGAGTCCCCAGCTCTATACCTCTTTAGTTTTGCTAACCGAATTTATTTGTATAAGGGAAGACCCTCACCCCTTTGTCCCACCTCTTACCACCCTTAAGACCTGTTTAGGAAACACTGCTGTTTTGCTTTTTCTGGGGTTCTAATATTTCGGAACTTAGCTATTTGGTCACCAATGGCAGTTAGAATCTTTGTGCTTTTCTGCATTTGCAGTAAAATAATCTGCGGGAGTTACTTCAAGGAGGGAAAGGAGCCAGTATGTTTCAGTTGGAAAAGCCTGTCCTTAGGGTCTGTGTATATCCATGAGCAAACTTCTTTATTGTCTTTTAATTCCTATTTGAACATCAGACTTGTTGGGCTGTTTGGATGGTTGGAGTAGGAATAAATACAGTGATGCTCACATCAATTGTTCATTGCATTGGAAGGGACAAGATGGTTAAAACAAAATTATGATTAAATTAAAATGCCTTTTTTTTTTTTTTTTAAGAAAAACTTTCAAATGAAGTAAATTACCCTTGAGCATTGTTTTGTTCAGGTAATAAATTACCTGTTTCTCTGCTGAGAGGATAGGATAATAGATATTCTAGGAATTGAAATATGTCTATAAAACTGTGTAGGAAGTTGTGAATTGGCATTGGAGGCTTTCTAGATCTACTAATTTGTAAGCACCTTGAAGGTAAAGTGTTTGTCTTCTTATTGCTGACAGGCAAATACCGTTTTACGAATGACAGTAATCTGTGTCTGAATTTAAGGCAGAATGACTTTATATTCACTTACAAAGTGCCTCCTATGTGTCTGACATTGTTAATCACCTGTAATTGGCCATTAAATGCTATTGTGGTATCTGGAAAGTTGTTTATATATTTGCCTTCTGATTCATCTGTCCTCTTTTGCTTCCCAGCTCTGCTTTCCCCCAGCACCTAGGGGCTGTGTATTACATTCCTGCTTACCATAGTGTAGGCTGCCAGCTTGAGAGTCAAGATTCTCATTGGTACAGCAGAGACACAGGCCATGGTCCTGACCTCGTTGGACAGATTGTTATGGATTTTGATATGTCGGTGATGACTCAGTAGGTTTTGATATGTCTTTGTGGATGACGTTGGTGGAGCACCTCTAACTTTGACTTGACATCTTCTAGCTTAGTCTAGTATGTTCTCATTGCCTTAATGTCTTCACTCATATAGTAGTTAAACCATTTGAAATAGAATCTTGAGACTTAAGGATGAGGAGTAGTGGAAGAATTATGAACAGTGATTCCTCAGCTAATTAAAGAGACCTGATCTTACAGTCTGACCTAATCCTGAACTGGTAAATACAAGTGAATCACTGAATGCACCAAAGTATGTTTGTATCTTATGTATGAAATTGCTCATCCTAAAATATCTTTAGATCGCTTAAAATTTTTTTTAATGTTTATTTTTGAGGTGGGGTGGGGGGAGACACAGAATTCGAAGCATGCTCCAGGCTCTGAGCTGTCAGCACAGAGCCTGATGTAGGGCTCAGACCCATGGGCCATGAGATCATGACCTGAGCCACAGTCAAAGCCGTATGCTTAAGTGACTGGGCCACTCAGGCGCCCCTAGATTGCTTTTTTAAAAAAATGTGTATAGATAGCTAGATAAATCTGTTGTCTTCCCTGTCCCACTTTATCCTTTTCTTCTTTCTTTCTTTACTTCTCTTGTCCTCCCTTTTGTCTTTGTCTTATTGCTGTGATTTCTGCCCCACCCTAAATAAAAACAAAAATTAAAAACTGATCATGCTGTGGATTCGACGTATATTTGTTGATGTAACTTTGTATTTCTTTTTTTTTTAATTTTTTTTTTTCAACGTTTATTTTTGAGACAGAGAGAGACAGAGCATGAACGGGGGAGGGTCAGAGAGAGAGAGAGAGAGAGGGAGACACAGAATCTGAAACAGGATCCAGGCTCTGAGCTGTCAGCACAGAGCCCGACGTGGGGCTTGAACTCACGAACTGCAAGATCATGACCTGAGCCGAAGTCGGACGCTCAACTGACTGAGCCACCCAGGCGCCCCTAACTTTGTATTTCTTAAAAAAAAAAAACTGGTAGCTTGAGACTTCTCTCTGTATTTTAAGAAGGAGCATAGCCCCTAAATGTGGTTCTTTTACTAATGTATTGCCTTCAATTGATTTTTCTATGGGATTTGATCTCTATAGCCTGGGTATACGTGATTGTTAATAGTTTGTATTAGCTGATTACCCAGTTAAAGTCCAGTATTGTATATGGGACAGTTAGGTAGGAAAACTAACGATAGCAAAGAGACTGTATTAGCATATCTGACATCTCCTCTTTGCACACCTTACATGCAGTCCATTAGCAAATACTTAGGGCTCTGCCCTTAGAGCAGGGGTTGGCAATTTATGGCCACCAGCCAAATCTGGCCCCTCACCTTTTTTGGTACAGACTGTGAGCTAAGAATGTTTTTCACCTTTTTAAATGATTGAAAAAAATCAAAAGAAGAATATTTCATATGTGCAAATTATATGTAATTTAAATTTCAATGTCCATGTGAAGTTTTATTGGAGTACAGCCACACTTGTTCATGGCTTCTTTCATACTTTACAGCAGAGTTGAGTAGTTGCAACAGAAGCTTTGTGGCCTGTAAAGCCTAAAATATTTACTGCCTGACCCTCTGCAGAAAAAGTTTGTCAAATCCTGCTTTAGAGGAAATGCAGAATCCATCCACTTCTCATTTCCTCTGCTGCTGCTATCTGGTTTGGACTTCTTGGCTGAACTATTGCTATTGCCTTCTAATTATCTCCTTGCTTTTTGTCTGTGTCCCCCTACACCTGTATAGCCAGAGGAATGATCTTCATAATAGGTAAGCCAGATCTTGTCATTGCTTTGCTCAAAACTATTTAAAGTTTGATGTCTTGTTCAAAGTAAGTGTGAAAAGTAAAAGACTATTTATAATGGCCTACAAAGCTCTAGATCAGGGGTTGGGAATATAAAGTTTCTTTGTTGCAACAATGCAACTTCACTGTTGTGTGAAAGCAGACATAGGAATATGAAAACAAGTGGACATGGATGGCTGTGTTTCAGTAAAACTTTACTTATAAACACAGGTGGTAGGTCAGATTTGTCCTAGAGGTTGTAGTTTTTTGACTTCTGCTCTAGATAGTATGAAATCCTCCCAAACCCTTACCTTTCCATGTATATATACTTCCTGGTTTTACTTCTGTCTCTCCCCTACTATCTACCAGCTACATTGATTTATAGGTACATCCCTGCCTCACAGCATTTTGCATTTGCTGTTCCTTCTACTTGGAACACTCTTCCCCCAGATAGTCTGTATCTGTTGAGTACCTGCTATATATGAGGTGCTGTCCTCAACTCTTGGAATATATCTGTGAGCAAAACCTAAATCCCACATTGTATGTAGTCAGCATTCCTTTGTGTGTTTATGAAAACAGTGAAAAAAATTAGCAAACATAAAAAAATAGAAGATACATTATTTTATGATATATGTGCAGTGGAAAAAATAGAGTGTGCTCAGAGAGACCTCATGGGTAAAATAACATGTATGCAAAGACCTGGGGGTTGGGTATCTCCAAAGTAAATATTTGCGTGGCGTTTTTACCTTAGTGCCTGACACGTAGTGTTCAGTTAAGTATTTATGAAATGAATCAATCTAGGGGAACTGATAATCCCTAGATTTACTCATAACCAGTGTATTTATAGCATGCTTATCATCACATGTGTTTATTGCTTCTTAATAAGAAATAGGTTACTGGGTAATAAATTTGGAAGCAAAGGAGGAATTTAGCATCACTAAGAACTCTTCAAGATGATTTTGTTTCTTTTCAGACCAAATGGATACTTAACCTTATATTGAGGAAGATAGCCATGAAGAAAAGTGATGTTGGGAAGTGATTGAACGGGAGAGAAGAGAAACATAGGCTGTACTCAAATACAAATTTAGTTAGTGACATGGATCTCCAACTTCTTTTGCTATAAGGGAGTCTACCCAAATGTTTCTTCCTTCATCTGTCACTGTTCTGTTTCCCAATTCAAAATATCCTTTAAACAATTGATTTAGAGCAGGGCTCAGCACACCTGACCCATCCTGTGGTCCAAATCACACCTGAGACCTATTTTTATATGGACCTTCAGCCAGTTTTATATTTCAAAAACAAAAACAATCAAAAACAAAAACAAAATAGATAATATGCTCTGGATGATATGGATCTGATGTGGTCTGCAAAACCTAAAACATTTCCTTTTGACCTTCTACAGAAACGGTTTGTCAGTCTCTGACTTACAGGCACCTTCTTGGTTGCTTCCAGGGTAGAAAGATACTTTTCTGCTGTGGTCTTCCTAAATAATGGAACTTCACAATTGGAACATGCAATCCATCTCACTTATTTTATAGGTTGCATTGAGACTAGAAAGCTACATCAGCTTTTTGGTGTCACACAGCTTTCTAGGTATAGAGTCTCTAGCCCATTATTATTATTTTTTAAATTTATTTATTTTGAGAGAGAAGGTGGGAGGAGGGAGGGAAAAGATAGAGGGGGAATCCCAAGCAGGTTCTGTGCTTTCAGTGCAGCCCTATGTGGGTTTTGATCTCATGAACCATGAGATCATGACCTGAGCCGAAATCAAGAGTCCCACGCTTAACCACTGAGCCACCCAGGTGCCCTCTAGTTCATTATTTTTTATGTACCTTTTTTCATAGCAGTAATGAGTGGTATTCCCTCTTCTGTGACATCTTAGGCAAACTATCTTTTCTAAGCCTTATTTTTTTTCATCTGTAAAACAAATCGATGGTATAGGGTTTTTGTAATGGCTAAATGAACTAATACATATAAGGTATGAGTATATAGTTAAAAATACCTAACAGAACATAGCTCTGTTTTGTAAAGGTGTAGTTAACAGATTTCTGGTGCCTAGGAATCACTCCCTGCCCCAGTATATTTTAAGGGATAGGGTCAGGGAAGGAATGTGTTTCTGTCATCTAGGATTTTAATTCAGACCTCCTTTGTGTTTTGAAAAGTAGTTAGAGATCTATTTCAGTAACATTGTACTTCATTGATTTTTTTTGGGCTTAACTAGTTTTTAGAGCATCGTTAAAATGGGATATTTTGTTCCAAATTGTAAACAATTGATTTACAAACAGACTTTTGAACAAAATTGGGTTGCAGATTGAAGATTACTTTCCTAAAAAGGTTAGGCAGAAGAGATTTTTGGTCATTTTGTTCTATGTGTTTGTAGTGACTGAATTTGTGAGGAAGCTGAAAGGGAAAGATGGAGGGCAGGAAATGGGGCACCTCTGGGAATTCAGTATAGTATTCCAGGCCAGTCTTATTTCTAGGGCATGTTGACAAAAATGCTTGGCAGTTATTAAATTGTTCAGAATGTCATTTATGTATGGATTAGTGCTGTTTTCAATGTTTACCTAGTCTGTGAGGGGTAGGTATATTAGATTGGGAAGGCCATTATAGTGTTTCAACTGTCTCCCCTCTCAGCTTCTGTCTAGATGAAATAGGGTTAGTAAATTAATATCAAGGACAGTTTTGAAAGAAAGTCACAAAAAGACTAGCACCCTTGGTTAAGATAGGAGCAAAAGATCACATATCTGTTGTTTAAATGTTTATTAAATAAAAGAGTGATTACACATGTGTGTATATGAGCATTAAAAAAACCCAGCAAATGGCAGTTTACTTCTCTTTATGATGTTATATTTATTTATTAAAATTTTTAAAATGTTTATTTAGACAGAATGGGAGAGGGGCAGAGAGAGGGAGAGTAAGAATCCTAAGCAGGCTCCATCCACACTGTCAGCACGGAGCCAATGCCGGGCTTGAACTGATGAACCATAAGATCATGACCTGAGCCAAAATCAAAGTCAGACACTTAACCGACTTAACCCAGGCGCTCCTATATTTATTTATTTATAAATTTACATACAGTGATGCATTCCATTTTGTTTTGTTTATTTAAGCAACTTCTGTACCTATCATGGGGCTCAGACTCAAGCCCCGAGATCAAGACCAAACGCTCTACTGACTAAGCCAGCTAGGT
This sequence comes from Panthera onca, assembly GCF_046562875.1. Taxonomy (NCBI): domain Eukaryota; kingdom Metazoa; phylum Chordata; class Mammalia; order Carnivora; family Felidae; genus Panthera; species Panthera onca. The sequence goes on along the minus strand of NC_138342.1, from coordinate 164,111,065 downwards.
GTCCCAATGATGCATTCTTTTTGATGTGTAGTATAATGAGTTTTGACAAGTGCATAGGGTTATATAACCACCACTGTTAAGATACATAAAGGTTCCATTATCTCTTCCCAAAAACTTCCCTCATGCTACCCTTTTGTAGTCAAATCCCACTCCCTGCTCTCCCCCCCCCACCCCCCGCCCAAGCAGGAAAACTGTTGAGCTGTTTTTGTCCGTATAGTTTTGCATTTTCCAGATTATCATATAAATAAAATCATACATAGCCTTTGAGTCTAATTTCTTTCATTTAGCATAATGCCCTTGAGATTCATCCTTGTTGTGTATATCAATATTTTGTTCCTTTTTATTGCTGAGTAGTATTCCATTGTATGAATGAACCAGAATTTATCCGTTCCTCTATTGAGGGATATTTGGGTTGATTTCAGTTTTTGGCAGTTATGAATAAGGCTGCTTATTTATTCATGTGAATGCTTAAACATTCATTTCCAGGTTTTTTTTGTGAACATAATGTGTTACTTTTCTTGTGGCTGCTGTAATAAATTGCCAAACTAGGTGCCTTAAAATAACAGACGTTTATACTTCTGCTGAAGGCCAGAAGTCCAAAATCAGTATTCCTAAGCTGAAATCAAGGTGTTGGCAGGGACTCACTCTTCCAGGAGCTCTTCCAGCTTCTGGTGGCTCCTGGCATTCCTTGACTTGTTGCTGCATCATGTTAATCTCTGCCTCTATCTTCCCATCATGCCTTCTCCTCTGTGTCTGTGTCAAATCTCCCTTTGTCTTTGCCTTATATGGACACTGAAATGGCATTTAGGGCCCACCTGATAATAGAGGGTGATCTCTAATCTCAAGATCTCAAATCTACAGAGGCCTTTTCCCAGATAAATTAATATGTACATGTTCGAAGGATTAGGAGCTGATACCTTTGAGGGCCATTATTTAGCCTACCACAACAGGCTTTCATTTCACTTAAACACCCAAGAGGGGGATTGCTGGGTTGCATATGGTAAGGGTATATTTAATTTTATAAGAAAGTGCCAAACCGTTTCCATAGTGGCTATACTCTTTTGCATTCTTACCAGCAACGTATGTGAATTTCATTTGCACTACATCCTTACTAGCACTTGGTATTGTCATTTTAAAGTTATTCTAATAGGTATATAGTGGTATCTAATTATGATTTAATTTGCATTTCCCTAATGATTAGTCATGTTGAACATCTTTTCATGTGCTTATATCTTCTTTGGTGCAGTGTCTGTTCATGTATTTTTCTCATTTTAAAAATTGGGTTGTTTTCTCTGTTGAGTTTGCTTGTTTTTTTAACACCTCTGTTCTGCCCAAAGTTAGTCCAGGGCCTTAGGGAATTAGGAAGATGTTGGTTCTTTTGTAATTCTTGTTGCTTCTCATATTTACTTGGTGCAAACTTGTTTCCTTTTGGAATTTCTAAAGCTAAATAAATTAGACTTGAATTCCTTTCTGGCTCTTAATATATTTACTCAGTAAAGGAAATAGAATCTAAATCAGCATGTAGTGGGTTAGTCAGGTCTGGGGTTCAAGTGATTGAAACCCTTGAGTAAAAAGAGTGATTTATTTATATTGCATGCTATCAAGCTGTAAGGGAGGATAGGGATGGAGTTGGCTTTAGGGACAGCTGGACAGAGGGTAAGATTATTGCTTGGTTTCTCCTCATTTCTCCTTCTCTCTTTGAATTGGTTACAGTGTCTCTTATTTCAGACAGGTTTTCTCCAAATGGTTGGGATTATGGTTGCAGGTGTCTTACGACTCAGATCCTTCCACCTTTGTGACCCTAGAGGAAAAAAAGGATCTTTTCAAATTTTGTTCAAAAGCCCCTGGAGTTTTCAGTTGAAGTTACATGCATGTCACTAAAGCAGTCACTCTGACCTACTTAACTCAGATTCAACGTGAACAAAACAAACTCTTGATTCCTTTTCCCTTTTTTCCCCCCACACCAGTAAATTCACACCTTATCAAAGCCAGAAAACAAGGGGTCCTTTTTGATTCTTCCTTGATACCATTTAAGGAATAGCCAGCCCTTTTCCATATCCAGACCATCACCCTTGCTTACTATATTGTAACCACAATGTTCTTCTCTGTTTCTTTTTTTTTAAATATTATATTGCCAAACCACACACACACACACACACACACACACACACACACACACGTACGTGCGCATGTGTTTATATAAAAATTTTTTTTTTTTTTTGAGAGAGAGAGCGTGAGTGGGAGAGGGGCAGAGAGAGAGGGAGACCCAAAATCTGAAGCAGCCTCCAGGCTCTGAGCTGTCAGCACAGAGCCTGACGTGGGGCTCGAACCCACAAACTGTGAGATCATGACCTGGGCCGAAGTGGGCTGCTTAACTGGCTGAGTCATCCAGGTGCCCTCGTAGTTTCTTTTTCTTTCTTTCTTTCTTTCTTTCTTTCTTTCTTTCTTTCTTTCTTTCTTTCTTTCTTTTTCTCTTTCTTTCTTTCTTCTTTTTAGTTTCTCAATATATATCAAGTTCTTTGTCTTCTCGAGACCTTTTTTTTTTTTTTTTTTTTAAGTTTATTTATTTGGAGAGATAGAAAACAAGCGAGTCCGCATGAACAGGGAAAGGGTAGAGAGAGAGGGAGAGAGAAAATCCCAAGCAGCTCTTTGCTGTCAGCGTGGAGCCTGACATGGGGCTCGACCCCATGAACCTGAGCCAAAATCAAGAGTCTGACACTCAACCAACTGAGCCACCCAGGCACCCTTCTTGAGACCTTTGCACATGCTGTTCCTTCTGCATGCAGTGATTTACCTTTCTAGGGGCAGAGCTTTTCTTTTGTTATGTCTCTGCTCCATTGTCACTTCCGAGAGGTTCTTTTTCTTATTTTATTTTATTTTATTTTATTTTTTATTTTATTTTATTTTAATGTTTATTTATTTTTGAGAGAGAGAGAGAGAGAGATTGAGTACGAGCAGGGGAGGGACAGAGAGAGAGGGAGACCCAGAATCTGAAGCAAGCTCCAGGCTCTGAGATGTTGACACAGAGCCTGACGCGGGACTTGACTTCACAGACCATGAGATTATGACCTGAGCTGACGTCGGATGCTTAACTGACTGAGCCACCCAGGCGCCCCAGTTCTTTTTCTAAAACAGGTAGCTGCTTCTTCATTCCCGTCTTTTTACAAGCTTACTTATTTGCTTCACAATACTGCTTAAAACAACTAAGAGTCATTTTATTCATCTCTTGGATTTTGTCTTTTCATCACTAGACTATGTAAACTATTTTAATGTAGGGACATTGTCTTGTTTACTTTTGTATGTATAGTTCTAGTACAGTATGGGGCATATGGTAGGCCTGTAAAGGTTTTTGAATGAATAAATCAATGCGTTTTTACAATTGGCTCAATCTGGGTTTAGTGGCCTTGTAGGGTGGGGATTGGTGGATAGACAGAAACACAGTTGCCACTGTGTTTCCAAGTGAACCTACATTAAGATGCCACACTTAATGCCTTTTTTCTTTTTTTACTTTTTGGAAATAACAATTCTGGTATTAATCGTCATGTGTGTTAATATTTTTATTTGAATAGAAATAATCTCTAAGTTACCTGTAGGCATAAGTCCAAACTAAGTTTAAGATCCTTATTTAAAACAATAATCAGTCGGGGTGCCTGGATGGCTCAGTCAGTTAAGTGGCCGACTTCGGCTCAGGTCATGATCTCGCGGTCCGTGAGTTCGAGCTCCGCGTCGGGCTCTGTGCTGACAGCTCAGAGCCTGGAGCCTGTTTCAGATTCTGTGTCTCCCTCTCTCTGACCCTCCCCCGTTCATGCTCTGTCTCTGTCTGTCTCAAAAATAAATAAACATTAAAAAAAAATTTTAAAAAAAACCAATAATCAGTAGAGTCTGATTAGCGCTCTTTTTTCTAGTTACTTAATGCAGTGGACTGAGTGATATGTATGGGCCAACCAGGTGTTTAAAACATCAGTAATGACATTCATTTTCATGTTGCTCTGTTATACTTACCCTTGGGGGCTTCTGTTCAGCTTCTTGTATTGTCCCTTTATAGCACTTTCCTGTTGACTGTTTATGTGTTACTCTCTGAAGCAGCTGTGGGAAATTCCAGACAGAGAGGGGTTTGGAGTCCAGAATGTTTGAATACATAGTAGAATATAAAAAGCTATAGGGTGGGTTTGACTGCTGAGTTAGTGAAGGTTGTTAGAGTGATTATGTAATTTATCATCCAAACCAGGTCATTTTTGAAAGAGTGTGCCAGGTACTGGTGTAAACTTGGACTGCCTCACGAATCCCTTTGACGAGGTGATAATTGGTTTTTGCAGGATAGGATGCTCTGAGTGTGAGGGCTTTTGAATTGGGCAGACTTGCCTAAAAGTGTATATGAGGAAGCCAGGTACAGCTCTAGGCTTTCCTAAATCCTTTTGAGAACTGAATGTAAACAGAGCCAAAGGTTCTATAGATCTGTCCTAATTAGTAAATGTAATTGCTTTATGGATAAGGTTAAAATTCTAGAATCGGAACCTAATTCTCTTTTCCTTTCCATAGGAAACTAGTATTGTGCTTAGCTGTCCTGTTCACTCAAAGAATATATGGGTTGTCTGATCTGCAGGCTTCTGGCCTACTGTCAATAGAAGGTTATTGAATGTTTCTTTGTACTAGTGTTGAAAGATTTTCCCAGATAAATTGACACTCTCTTGCCATTTTGTCCCATAGATAGTTGTAGTACACATTTGAGAGTAGGTTGGAAAGATGGGCTTTAAGATTAATTTCTAAGTCTTAAAGCACACTTGAATTCTTCAGTTAGGGAGATAGCAGAAGTTTTTAGTCAAGTACATACTGTAGAATTTTATCCTGGTTTTTAAAAGTCCTGTCTGGGGGTTGTTAATAGGAGCATTGTAATTGAGATTAATCGCTGTGACAGTATATATAGCAAGACTGATTTCATAAAGGTAAACTTATTACTCCAGAATTGGGTTTATTATTTTTTTGGTTAGGTAAAGGTATGATTTTTCTTTAATGGGACTTTTGTGCTTTTGACAAAGGATGCTAATATCAAATATTTTGAGGAAAACCAGGAAAAAAACCTTAAAGGTTTTGCAAAGGATGTAAAACACATACACACATGTTAGTCATCTTAGGGCCACCTCATTTACCTTTCTTATGAACACACTTTTGTTATGCCTTTTCTTTATTTTAATTCCCTTGCTAGGTTATATACACCTAGAATAATGCTATATATATGGTTGTTCAGTGAGAATCACGGTTACTGTGAAGTTTCCTGAGATAACAGCATTTAGAATAATATTTAAAAATTTTATTCCTATGTAAAGTAATAGCAATGCTTTTTTATGTTTCAATTCAGAATATGGTTTTGGTTTTATTTTATTTAATCAAGTCAGACAGATGTAGTTACTGTTATCTCCATTTTATGGAGGAGGAAAGAGAACCAGTATAGGTAACTAGCTATATTTTTAGCATCCAATTAAAATGAAGCCTGAGAACATTATATTAAAGGTGAGGGATGATCTACAATATGAGGCACTTGGTATAGAAAGCAGTCTTGCATGGGGTAGTGTGCATGCAGAGTCATACACTATAGAGTTCATGTTAAAAATTGTTTTTCGGGGCGCCTGGGTGGCTCAGTTGGTTGAGTGGCCGACTTCAGCTCAGGTCATGATCTCACAGTTCGTTAGTTCAAGCCCCACATGGGGCTCTGTGCTGACAGCTCAGAGCCTGGAGCCTGCTTCACATTCTGTGTCTCCCTCTCTTCTGCCCCTTCCCTGCTCATGCTCTGCCTCTCTCTGTCTCAAAAATAAATAAACATTAAAAAAAATAAAAAAAATTGTTTTTCAAGGTAAATTGCTATGTAGACATTGCTGTATTCACTTTTCATATTGCTTTATTCATTAACTTTAAAATTTTAAAACCTTATTAATCAGCTTTAAACTGTCTTCCCTTTATTAAGTTTTCTAGAACTATACCAGGACAGTTGCCATGAGCCACATGTAGCTATTTAAGTTAATTACACTTTAAGAAAAATTCATAGTAGCCACATTTCAAGTACCCAGTAGCCCACATGTAGCTAGTGGTTACCATATTATCATACCATACCATACCATACCATTACATAATATCTGTACAGATACAGAATATTTTCATCACTGCAGAAAGTTCTGTTAAACAGTGCTGTTCTTAAGAACAGTGTTAAAGAAAATATCATTTGAGGACTTGTTTTATTTTTGTTTATTAGGCTTTAGGACTTTTGTAGTTAAAATGTTAGCTTTGGATTATATATCCTAATGAGAGGGACTTTGTGATTTACTGTCTGTGGATCAAGCTTGTCATGTTCAAACTCAACCTAATATTTTATTAGTCTCTCTGGCCCTGTGTAAATCAATCATACTGGGCCTGAGGAGTAATTTGGACTAATACAAAATTTGCAAATACGTGTTTTAGGTTGTTAGTGCTTAGTATCTTTTAAGCCTTAATGTTTAATATCGTTTTCCTTATTCTGTTGGATGAAGATAATGAGATAATAACTACATGGAATTTGGATTAATTGGTTGGGGTTAATGAAGTTAAAAAGTCAAATCCTAATGAATCTAGTCCCAACAGAACTCTTTGCTCCATTTTGAAGTTATCTCAACTTCATCTCTCCTTCTTTAAACTCTAAGCCCTTAAAGTCAGGACTCTAAGTTTAGTGCCTCCTGGAACAGTCTACACACTTGTTAAGTAACTACTCTAGACCTGTCAATGTGTTACATTGTTTACTAATTCATTTAAGACTACCCTTAACTAGATTTATGAGCTCCTTGAAAGTAGGAAACCCTGTTTTGTACTTCAAATACCTGTAGTTGTATATACTAAGAACAAAAGAGACTTTAGAGAGAGTCATGGTATTTTACTGATAAAGAACCATGATAGGTTAAGTTCCTTGCCCTTCTTTGGAGAACTAGGACTAGAGAGCCTTCTATCAAGCCATCTCCTTAATTAGTTGATTGTTCAGTTTAATCTCAGGGAAGTCCTAAGCACTACTGTTGTTTGAAGACTATATTTTGTGTGTATAAACAGTATCAGTGTAGAACAAAGTTATTTATAACTCCTGATTTCAACACACGATATTTCCTGTTTGTTTCTTATGACACATTCTTAGGGGCAGATTGTATGCTATTTTTGGAGATGCAGCATTTTGATCTTGAAAAGCATTTTTGGTTTTTAGACTCGAATAGATTGAGTGTTTTCTCAGGTTAAATAAATGCTCAGGGTTTGTATTTTCATGTATCGCATTTGGTAATAGTAATTTATATAATATGTCATGGGATTGAAGTGTCCATTTATAGAAACTACTAGTCTTGACTGTTTCCCAGCTATGAATTTTAATCTCTATTTTTATATTCCAGTTTCAGTTTCAATATTACTATTGTGTATACACACTCATAGGACTGCTAAGAATAGCAAACTATCCTCTGTATAGTCGAGATTTACATTTCGGGGGTATCTTAACTGTTTCTTAAAATTCATTTTTATTCCCTATAGTCATTGACAGAGTGTCATCAGGTATTCATAAGGTAATTGTTACTTGACAGGATACTTTTGCTTCGTAGGAGTGTTACTGGTTTGTTTCTGCAGTAGCATATGTTTGTAGTTGGCATGGACCAGACCAACTCAGCCTTTTTTTTTTTTTGCAGAATACTGGTTGTTTCCTCACAGGGTTAGAATACCTTCCTTCCTCCTCCTTTCTCCCAAAACTGAAATCAGCTTCAGAAGGGAGTCTTTGGCTTGTGAATCAAGACTTTAATTATAGGCTTTCTTCTTTTGAAAGACAGTTTCCTTTTTCTGCAGTTGTTCTTTGGGTGGAGTGCATGCACGTGTGTGTGTGTGTGTGTGTGTGTGTGTGTGTGTTCGCGCGCGCGCACACAGGCGCGTGCGCAGGCACGCCTGCTTGTAGCATTTGGATCTGTGCAGCACGTTGGCTTTCTAGACATCCTTTGTATAGTAACAGCATGTGCAGAGGGGCTGGCAGCCTGTAAAACAGTTTTTTCTCCTCTTCCCCCTTCTCTCAACCTTACTCCCTCCCTAGATCTGGTGACATTACATAGATAAATGTGCTGGCTAGGAAAGCAGCAGAAGGAATTGAATGTCTGCCAAAAATTTGCAGCATGAAACCAAACTGGCTGCTTCAGCCTCGCTTTCCTGATCTCTTATTGTGTGTGTGCAGTCTACACTTGTCAGGGCTTTCCTTGTTGAGCGTTACGTCACTGTTCTCCACCCTGTCTTTTCTTTTGAAGAGCTACTGTCCTCAGGCTTCAAACTTGTTAAACACTTAAGGCTTTATTTATACTATTATGGTGGTGATATTGAAGATGAAACATATTTAAGTCTGAAAGAGAAATTTTAATTTGATGAATATCGACTTAGGTATGTATGTGTACATGTGCGCACATGTGTTTCTGGGCAATATTATGATAGTGTAGAGAAGATAAGGTACTGGTAACCACCTGAAATTATTACATTGCTTAACAAAAATTCTTCAGCAAGAGAGACATTTTCTTAAAGGACCTTGAAGACAGCTTAGAGAGGTATTGATTTTTAACTGTTGATCAGCATTGCAAGGAGACATTTCTAGAATAGAAGTGATTTAATTTATTTACTGTATGTTGAATTAAAGAAGATAATATGAGACCTTTAAATTTGGGGTTCTTAGTTTTAAGATTGCTCATAAAGTTGAGGATCTAGACTGTGCAAAATGTGTCCGTGATTTCAGAGAAAAAAATTAGTTTTTATTCTTTTCCACAGTTTGGTGAAACTGCTTAAATCCATGTCTAAAGAAAAGGTTTTGGCTATTAAAGCATTACACAGTCCTTAAAAAAATAAAGTAAGGTCCTACTTTTTTTCTAAATCCTTTAGTCTTATTATGATTTAGTAAAGTATAATTTTGAATATACCTTTAACTATAGTATTTTTCGTTGCATTTGTTCCTTATCACATGCTATTCTGTATTGTAATGTATTTTTAATGCATGTTTTATTTTTACAATTAGATTGTAAGACCCAGCAGTAGGGAACCAGTTTTGTTATATCTTGTTTCTCTAGCATCTAACTCAGTGTCCTTATGTATGAGAGATACTATGGATAATGGTATGTGGAAGTAACACTGAATATGAGAATAATGTGAGGCCGTTTCACAAGCTGACTTAGTCATCTAAGGCTCCCCAAACAGAATACCATAGACTGGATGGCTTAAAAAATAAGAATTTATTTTCTCACAGTTCTGGAAGCTAGAAGTTCGAGATCAAGATGCTGGCACAGTTGGTTTCTCCTGAGCCATCTCTCCTTGTCTTGCAGATGGCCACATTCTTGCTGCATTTGACATGACCTTTTCTCTGGGTACAGACATCTGCCCCCCGCCCCCCATGTCTCTTCCACCTCTTACAATACACTAGGCTTATAGGATTAGGGCCCCACCCTTGTGACCTCTCTTAACCTTAATTACTCCTTAGAAGCGCTCTCTCTTAAGGGTTTGGGCTTAAACATCTGAATTCTGTGGGGAATACAGTCCAGTCCATAACACTTGAAGATAGACAGATATGCCAGGTTATTATGCTATTAGATAACATGTCAGTAAAATTACAGTAAGGGAAACAGAAACCATGAGTGACTGTAGTACAGGGAATTGATAAAGCAGATGTTGAAGTGACAAAGTGGGAACATTGAAGTGACACAGAGGTAATAACTTCCTTAAGCAGCCACCACTGCTAGGGCTGGAGGAACAAAAGAAAGAGATTTGGGTTCTTAGAACCTAGAGGTTTAGAGGAGGGGCCCCATGGAGCTGGGGTTCAGACCTTTGAAGAGGTCTCACTGCTTGGTTGCTTTTAAAACCTTAGAGAGGGCCTGCACAAAGGTTGGGACGCAAGCCTCCCAAGAGGATATGTTGCTCTGCTGTGGCTGGTACTTCTGAGGGAACATGATGAAGCTAGTTTTATGAGAAATCAGTCTTCTGTAGGAAGCTGAAGGCTGCCAGCAACTGTTGCTGCTGGGAAAAAGGACCCATGCTAGGGTGACACTGGCAGGAAGAGGAAAGTGTCTGGAAGGAGCAAGTCCATTCTTTTGTCATCATCTTGTCTCCCTCTAGTGTTCCCTATTGGTGGAGCCTAATGGAAGGCGGCTGACAGAGGAGAAATGACATAATGCGTTCTGAGCCTAGCACCACAAAGCAGAGTAAGGGCGAGCTTGAAATTGAGAGACAACAGCTTCATAGCTGGCACAGATATTATTGGTGGGAGTACAGCCTCTGTAAAATCCAATTTGGCAATATGTATCAAAAATCTTAGAAATGTGTAAATCTTTTGACCTAGCAATTGTAGTTCAAGAAATATATCTTAAGGAAAATAATCCAAAAAGTGCACAAAGATGTATGTATGTACAAGGATTTTTTTAAAAATTTAAATGTTTATTCATTTGAGAGAGACAGAACATAAGCAGGGGAGGGACAGAGAAAGAGGGAGAATCTGAAGCAGGTTCCAGGGTCTGAGTTGTCAGCAACAAGCCCGTCGTGGGGCTCCAGCCCACAAACCTTGAGATCATGACCTGAGCCGAAGTCGGAAGCTTAACTGACTAAGCCACCCAGGCGCCCCTTTGGGTGTTTGATTACAGTATTGAACGTGATAAAAAACATTAGAAGTGTTAAATGTTTATCTATTTGGGATTGGTTAAATTATCTTACACATGTAGTGAAATGTTATATAGCCATTAGAAAGATGAGGCTGACTTGGATTGATTGATGTGGAAGTAAATTTAACAAAACAGATTATATGCTATATGTAGTATGGATTTCTTTCTTCTTTCTTTCTTTCTTTCTTTCTTTCTTTCTTTCTTTCTTTCAATATGTAGGGAAAGTTGAGGAAAAAATACATAAAAAAGAGAGCATAATGCCAAGTTGAAGAGTGCAGGCTTTGGAGCCAGGCAGCTTGGGCTTTGTATGTGGACTCTGCCACTTTTTATGACCTTGGGTAAATTAGTCTTTCTGGATCTGTTTTCTTACCTGGAAGATGGTGATAGTAGTACATACTCCAGAGGGTAGTTGTTAAGTCTAAAAGTGTTAATATTTATAAAGCATATGTAGCTGCTTCAAGTGCTCATTAACATTAGGTATATATAATATATAGAGGAGGAAGAGAAAGATTAGAAGTTTACTGTTTTTTCTTTTTTTTTTCATTTTTTTTTAAAGTTTTTTTTTTTTAATGTTTATTTTTGAGAGACAGACAGACAGGCTGTGAGTGGAGGAGAGGCAGAGAGAGAGGGAGACACAGAATCTGAAGCAGGCTCCAGGCTCTGAGCTGTCAGCACAGAGCCCGATGTGGGGCTCGAATTCACAAACTGTGAGATCGTGACCCAAGCCGAAGTCAGACACTTAGCTGACTGAGCCACCCAGGTGCCCCTCTTTTTTATTTTATTTTTAAAATTTTATTTATTTATTTTGAGAGAGAGAGAATCCCAGGCAGGCTCCACCCTGTCAGCACAGAGTGCAATGTGGAGCTCGATCTCATGAACCAGGGATTATGACCTGAGCCGAAATCAAGTTGGACACTTAACCGACTGAGCCACCCAGGTGCCCCTCTCCCTTTCTTTATTATCTAATTTTTAAGGTGAGAATATCATGATTTTGTAATTAGAATAAACAGTAAAGTTTTTCTGTTATAACTGAAAATGATGAAGCTGGCAAAGACACATTCAGTATTTCATTACTTTTGGAAGTCCTGATACTAACCTCGCATGCTTTATGGGTAGAATAGCACTTCCCACTGCAGCCTAGATGCATCTGACAACTGAGGCTTGTCTTTTGACAAGATCCTTATTCCTCATGGGAAAACTTCATTCTTTTCTCAGGTCCCTACAAATGCTCAGGGACTTGCATTATTTTGATGCTTCTGACTAGGTTCCTGAGGCCTCCGTCTTACTTTTGCCTTGGTTCCTTGGGTGAGTTCTCTTAGCTCTGCTTAGAACCAAACTTAGTGCTGTGAATAATGCTAGTCTTTGAAGAAGGCAGGAGAATCTCTGGTCAGTCATATGTATATGTATATGTATATGTATATGTATATGTATATGTATATGTATATGTATATGTATATACACAGACACAAGTTTAAATCCTGCCACACCATTTTGTTAATAAATAGTATCACTAATTGCCAGTAATGGAAACTCAACACTTACCATCTCTAAAGTCTCTTTTTCAAAAAATGAATTTATCTGTAGGTTGTTTACTTGGGTGAGTGAGTTAAAACTCTTTTGTGAGTTGGACTTGGAGTACCTGACTTTGAATAATTTTATTTACTTTATTAGTCACGTATAGCCTTTGGCAATGATTTTTATCTTTGGTAAAATGAGTATACAGTTGACCCTTGAACAACACAGGTTTGAGCTGTCCGGGTCCACTTTTTTGCAGGTTTTTTTGATAAATACAGTATGGTAGTGTAAAGCATATTTTCTCTTCCTTATGATTTTCTTCCTTCCTTCCTTCCTTCCTTCCTTCCTTCCTTCCTTCCTTCCTTCCTGGTTTTATTTTTAAGTAATCTCTACATCCAACATGGGGCTTGAACTCACAACCCTGAGATCAAGAGTCATATGCTCTATTGACTGAGGCAGCCAGGCCAGGCCCTCCGACCCCTTATAATTTCCTTAATAAGGTTTTCTTTTCTTTAGCTTATTTTCTTGTAAAAATACAGTATGTAATACATATAACATACAAAGTATGTATTAAATGACTGTTTATGTTATTGGTGAGGCTTTCAGTCAGCAGTAGGCTTTTAGTAATTAAGTTTTGGGGAAGTCCAGAGTTATACATGGATTTTTGTATAGGGTCCATGCCTCTAACCCCTGTATTCAAGGGTCAGCTGTATAATGTTTTTTGAAGTTCCCTTCCACTTCCACAGACCATGATTCTGATGGTAGCAGAATACTATGTATCAGTTATTATTTTTGGTAGGTCTTGAAGAAAATGATGCTATTTGCCAATTTATTCAAACCATTACTTCTTTTAGATGTCAGTTTGGCCAAAATAAATGCCTACAGTTTCAGTTTCTTAAAATTGCAACGAATAGGAAAGTCTTGTTGAACATCTTGTTCCTTCTAAACCATTATTTCATACATTTGTAGCATAAAAAATACTCCCATGCTAATACTCCTAATCTCAAGTACTACTAAAGACTTTTCTAAATGTGGGTAATGCACAGTATGGTAAATGTGTCTTAATGCAATCATGTAGATAAGTACCATATATAGAAAATATATTAGTCCACACAAAATTTTCATCACCTTGCCTTTTTTGGGATGTTAAAACAAAACAAAATCTTGTCCTGACTTAAAAAGTGGCAACTGGTTACTTAACAAAGATGAGCTTTGAAGGATAGATACAGTTTTGAAAGGGATATAGGAAATCCGCATTTATTAGATACCTCTTATGTTTGAGTTACACTCCCATATCTTTATCCCATTTAATCTTTACGGTAACTTGAAAGGTAGGTATATTGTACCATTTTACACCAAAGAGGTTAACTTACATAGGCAAAGTGATGCCGTAAGTGGCAGAACTCAGTCTTTCTCTAAGCTCTGCTGAGCTGATTCCTAGTGGGAGGAATACAAAGAACTTTGAGGGGAATGGTAAGATAACGAGGAGAAAGAGCATAAAATGTGATCTCTGAAGACAAGTGAATAGATTGGGAGAAGAGAAAGATAGTATGAAAAAACTAGTTTGGTATATGGTGGAAGGAATTGAATACCAAACCATAGGAGTTAGCATTTGGGATATGTTTTATAAGTTTTGAGCCAGCATGGTAACTAGATTTTAAAAATAGTATTTTAGGGGTGCCTGCCTGGCTCAGCCAGTTAAGCTTCCTACTCTTGGTTTCAGCTCAGGTCATGATTTCGCAGTTTGTGAGATTGAGCCCTACATCAGGCTCTGTGCTGACAGTGTGGAGCCTGCTTGGGATTTTCTCTCTCCCCCGCTACTCTGTGCTCCTCTCCCATGCGCACATGTGTGCTTCTGTGCACGTTCTCTCTCTCTCTCTCTCTCTCTCAAAATAAATAAACTTAAAAATCTATATGTATTTTAAAAAATAGTATTTAAGGGGCTTCACCTGGAAGCAGTGTGCAGAAGAAAAATCAAAGAAAGGCTAGAGTCCATGTAGAAGATTGCACATGGTGATGTGACTCTGAATTAGGGAAGAGCCATACTTACATAAAACAAACTAAAATAGAAAGTAAAGGACCACAAAGGGAAGGAGAAGCAGTAATAATTTGGCAGTATCTTATTTGGGTGAATGAAGAGAATGATTTATTACTGACAAACAGAAAGTGGAACTTTCAATTTAATTGATGAATATGGGAAAGAAAGATAACTCTTTACAATTTCTTAGCATAGAATTGAAGTTCAGCAAATATGCACATTGTTATTTTTTAGTTTTTTAAAATGTTTTATTTATTTTGAGAGACAGAAAGAGAGTGAGTGTGGACGAGGGGCAGAGAGGGAGACACAGAATCCAAAGCAGGCTCTGGGCTTTGAGCTGTCAGCACAGAGCCTGACTTGGAGCTCAAACTCAAGAGCCATGAGATTATGACCTGAGCCGAAGTCAGACGCTTAACTGACTGAAACCCAGGTGCCCGGCACATTGTTATTTTTGATGTCACCTCTGATTAGGAAAGGGAAAATTGTTATAGTATCTTGACAGATGATTGCTATCTCATCTAAATTTATGGTAATGTGTATATGTAGTAAAAGTGTAGGTTGAAATTGATTACTATTCTAATTATATCATTAACTTATTTTACCAATAATCTTGTTGTGTCTAATTGTACAAGTCATTGAATGGACTCATCAAAATAAGAATGAATTCAATTTAGTACTCCTCTTAAAAGCTTTGTAATGGCTAATGGGTTATGTTGGAACTGATTAAAATTATACAAGATTACCTTATTGTAGACTATTAATAATGAAAAATGGGCTCTTTTCCAGGCCTTTTATGTTGTTTTATTATTATATGTATTTTGCAACTGTATACTTTGGAGGAAAATGTTTAATAAGCAGCCATGGAGTACTCTTTTTTTTTTTTTCTGTTTATGTATTTTTGATGAAGAGAGCACAAGCTGGGAAGGGACAGAGAGAGGGGGAGACAGAGGACATGAAGTGGGCTCTGGACTGAGAACGGAGAGTCTGATGGGGGGCTTGAACCACAAACTGTGAGATCATGACCTGAGTTGAGGTCAGTTAGGACACTTAACTAACTGAGCCACCTAGGTGTCCCTGCCATGGAGTGCTTGATAGTATATGGGGTGCTGACAAATTTAAAGAGATTAAATCCTACCCAAGTACAGCTCCTCTGAAGATTACTGAATCTTAGAGGAGAGGCTTTGAGTAAGAATTGATAAACTTATTTGGAGCTAAGCATGATTTTGTTGTATTTTAATTTCATTGAATTCTTGAAATTTAGCACACAGAATTTAGTACATAACTGTGTGCAAGGTACTTAAGAGGTGAATTAAGATGTCTAGCATGATACCTGCTTAGCTAGTGCTGTCTTTCTGGAAAAGATCAAGGAAAGCTAAATTCTGAACTATCATAAAGGATTTGGGAGGAGCAGGAGTTCATCTAAGGCCATTAGTAGTGAAGACATGAAGCACTGGGTAAAACCGAGAGGAAGGTTTGCCTGAGGAGAAGAGAACGCTGTATTAGAATGTTCAGCTTTCTCAACAAAGTACCTTCCAACAAAGCATTAATTTCCTAACGTGAGCTTTGTGTGCTCTTACAGTATCAGAAATAAGTAATTGTGTAGATATCCTCTCAGAAGACTTACTTTTGAATTTTTTGGGATGTAAGTGGATAATGGGAGTAGTATTTAACTGTTTTTTAATTATTTTGTGTGGATTTTGTTTTGTATTTATTGACATAAGTGCTTTGAATTAGGTGGGTGGATTTGAGAGGGGCTTATGATGTTTCATGCAGAGTAACCTGGCTGGATTAGATACATAGCAGTCAAAAAGAGGTTTTAGTTGGTAATTTAGCAGTGCATGATAGATTTTAATTCTTAAAAAAAAATATTTTTTTTAGTGTTTGCTTATATTTGAGAGAGAGACAGAGAGACCATGTGTGGGGGAGAGAGGGAGACAGAATCTGAAGCAGGCACCAGGCTCTGAGCTGTCAGTACAGAGCCTAATGTGGAGCTTCAACTCATGAGCCGTGAGATCATGACCTGAGCTGAAGTTGGACACTTCACCAACGGAGTCACCCAGGTGCCCGTAGATAGATTTTAATTCTTAGACTTGTCTTGTAAGAAAAATATTAAGGTGTAAGGGTGACCTATTTTTATTTAGTTGGATTAAAAGGTGAAACTAACTTTGATGTGCGTATAGTGAGAATAAAATGGCTGACCTTTAAATTCAGTAGCCAGAATTTACTATTAGTAATTAATTTTGGGGGGGGGGGATTAAAGTGGTATTTCTAAGTCTAATCACTGTAGTCAAGATGAACATAATAAGGGGTTCCATGGGAACAGTTAAAAGAACAGGTTTTGAAAATGAAGACAGATTATAAGTAGTTGCCTCTCTGTGTGACAGGGTTTTTTGTTTTTTTGTTTTGTTTTTGAGAGAGTAAGAGCACAGGAGCAGGGTGGTCAGGAGGACAGGGGAGGAGTGGTGGAGGGAGAGGAAGAGGAATCTTAAGCAGGCTCCATGCTGCGTGTGGAGTCCCACACAGGGCTTGATCTCACCACCACGAGATCATGACCTGAGTCCAAATCAAGAATTGGACGCTTAACCAACCAAGCCACCCAGACATCCCTCACTGTGTGAGTTTTGACCTATTATTACTTAAATCATGTGACCTGTGAGACTGAAACATACCACTTAAGTTTTTAGTTCAATTTTTTATTGTAAAATTTACCATTTTAAACATTTTTAGTGTATAATTGAGGGGCATGAAGTATATTCACAGTTCTTTGAAACCATTAATACTGCCCATTTCTAGAACTTTTTTTTATCATTTCAAAGTCTGTATTCATTAAACAGTAACTTCCCCATTTCTTCCTTTTTTCCAGCTTCTGATAACCTCTTTTCTACATTCAGCCTGTATGATTTTAACTATTCTAGGTTCCTCACATAAGTGGAATTAAACAGTATTTGTTCTTTTGGTATACCACTTGATTTTTTAAAAAACGAGTTGCAGTAATTATAGATGAACGTTGTTTTTAATGAGGTATTTATAATTTTTTATAGATTTTTTTTATTTAAATGAATGATGTGACCATTATTGCTTTAGTGCATCTTTGGGTATTATAGCAAGTCCTATATGAATTATGTGCTTCCATATTCTTAATGTTAGCTATGTTAATTTGTCTCAATAATTTCCAGTGTCCATAAAACCTGAGAAAATTTGTAGCTTTTAAGAAATCACACATCTTTATTGCCTGATAGCTTATGAAATGATCTCTTAGAGGTTTCTGAAGTCATAAGTCTAAATTTACACGTGCAGTCTTTTTACTTGAAAATTCTGGTGGTCATAAATTCTAGAACTTATTCAGTTCTGTCTTGAAAGAACTAGAAATAATTACATAGAACAAAACAGATTCTTGACTATTCTTTATGTCAGTGTTTAAGAACGAAGACAAGATGTTTTGAGTTCCTCAGAAGATATTAGAAAATGGAGACAATGACAAGTGGATAATGGCTTCAAAAAAATTAAAGACAAGTTTTTGGGGGGAAATGAAAATTCGACTTTAAGATTGGAATATCTCAATACAGAAATATTGAAGATATTCTAAATGATTATATCTAAAAATTCTTTTCTTTCATGGTATCAACCTCATGTAGCAGAGCTCATTGGGCAAAATTTTTGCTGTTTTTGTTTTTAAAAGTTATTTCCAAAAGCTCATGTCAGAATGCTGGCTGCTCAACCGGCTGTTTACTTATCAGAGCATCTACTTTGCCTCAATGCTGCCATCTGGCGATTATTATGGAGATCGCAGCATGTGCTTAAGGCACCCTAAGCGATGCAAGGTGCAATCTAAGTGCTTTCTGCCACAAATCTCCCCGTTTTTGAGAAATTGAATAAAAGTGGGTTGTGTGGCAGAAATCTTAATTTGGTTATTGAGGCCATGAGATTACTTTGTGAGATTACTTTGTAAACAGAACATTTATATATTATTAAGATGCACATATCTTTATCAGGCTCTTGCCAACTCATTGTTCTAAGATAGTATTTTTGTTATTTATTTTTATTTCTACAAGGTAATTTAAGGTATTGAATGCTTATTGGAGGCATACTGTTTGTTAGACACTGTTCTTACTGGATCCTATAGTACTGTTGACAGTATTAGCAATACAGTCGTGAACAAACACATGGAAATCAGAACTTTCATAGAGTTTATATTTAGTGGGGGACAAATAATAAGATACACACGCACATGCATGTGCATAATATGTTAATTAATGAAAAGGGTTAAGGAGAAGAAATAAAGCAAGAAAGGGGGATACAAATTATTGTGGTTGGTGAGTTGTTTTGAAGTGTTAGATGCAGTGGTCAAAGAAAGCCTTACCAAGCAGGGGACTTTTGAGTAAAGATTGGAAAGATCTGGGGAAGAGCATGCAGATAGAAAGAAAGCAAATGCAAAGGCCCTGTGATTGGGACATCTGACTTGCAAGCTAGGAAGCTGGAGTAGAATGTAAGAGGAAGAGGGCAATAGAACATGAGGTCAGAGGGGTGTAATTGTGTATTTATATGTGGGGGTACAAGTCACATAAGGCCTTGTAGTTCATTTGGCATGTAATCTGAGATGGAAGGTTCTGGACTGGATGGAGGGTTTGGGGCAGCCAAGTGAGGTGCTCTGATTTACCTTTTAACAGGTTCACTCGGGCTGCTGTGTTTAATGGTATGTAAAGTCATTTGCTACAAACTTTTTTTCTTGTTTTATTAGCTGTAGGAACAGGTTCACTTTATATAGATATGAGAACAGTAGGCTTTAAGACTTAGTGTGGACAGATTTGGGAACAGCAATTGTATGTCATGGTGCATATCTCTGCACAGGTTTTTAAAAACTGTATTCATAGGTTATCAGTTATTCTTTGTGATACAGAATAATTGAAATCAGCTTGTAGAGTTTCACTTGGAAAATGGTATTAATATCTCCTCACTGTCCTAAAATCACCCCAGTACATTTTCAGATTCAAATCTTATAGTAAACCCAATGTAGTTTTAGCCCCTTTCTTATTTATTTTCATGCTTCTTAATATTTTAGGAATGAGAATGATCTGGAGTTGTAATTTTTTACGTTCTATTTAGGCATATTCTAAAACAAATCACACAATTACTGATCAGCAGTGCTGTTTGATCAAAGAAAAACTCATAGATTTATGTTGTAACCTAGATAATATGTTTAAACCACTTTTTTGGCTTGTATTCTTATCAGCTAAAATGACCAATCTTCAGAGTAGTAGTATGCTTTCCCAAATTGCATTTAAAATCCTGAAATTACCAATTAAGATACAGTCATTGCTAGTAATAGTATTTCTCTGTGGATTTAGTTTTGTTTTGGTAGCTGAAAAATTTATCATATTTGTGCTTGGTTCTGTGATGCCAAAGAGTAAATATCTTCAATGTGAAATGTGTAGGTGAGGGAAATTATAGCTGTACCCTCTGTATTACTGACAACTCTCTTTGTAATTTGAGTCTGTTTGGACCACTGTCTTTATTTGACTTAACAGATATCTTTTCAGCTTATGTCTTATTTTCACACTGTGCATATCAATACTGAATAACTAAATTGTACACCTGAAACTAATATTACACAGTATGTTAACTGAAATTTAAATAAAAACTTTAAAAATATCAATATTGTTTAAACTTAGGTAAGATTTCATACTGAGAACAATCAGCAAATTGTTTTGTCTAGTAAGTAGGCAAGGTCTAAGACTGTGGTCATTTGATAAGAATCAAAATAATTGAGTTAAACTATCTACACAGCTCTAAGTAGCCAGGCAGCCAGTTTGTCTAAATCACTCCCCTCCTCCCCTCACCAACTTTAATGAACACTTAAATGACATCAGTTATTTTGTTTTGAGATAGATAAAATCTAGTAATATGAAGTGATTGATGACATATAAAAATATTAACAGCAGTAATATTACAGAGATTATACAAGAATATATAGGGATAGTTTTGCTAAGGATTTCTTACGTATGATTTTAAATAACATTTTCTGTCATTGGGAACTTTATTTTCTAGATGATAAAGACACATATTTAAAAACACAAATTGCTATGTCACTTTTAATTTTCGAACTGTTTTCCTGTGCTGAAGAATAACAATAATTTGTTTTTCAGACTTTCTCTTTTCTTCATCCTTGTATGTTTGCTCCCTTAAGTATGATATAATCTCCCTTACATATAATCTAATCCTAAAAGTAGCAGCAGATTAACCAAGTACTTTGCTATTACTAATGTTATTAATTATGGTAACTGAGTTTGAATCATAATACTATTCCTACTCTGCCCTACAGCTTCTTATAATGTAGACTTCTTCTCCACTATGACTGTAGGTTACACAGGATTCTTTATCTGAACCCAAGTTGTTCTTTTTGTAACCACACTGCTGAAGTAATATAATATACTTTATATGTGAAAGTGGTACCGGTTTAGCACTAGTAGGTCATTACGTTGAATTATAACCTTATGTCCATATGCCACTAGTAGAGCTACTTTTTCATACTCTTACCCTATTGTAAAAGGAGGGTGGGGGTGGGGAGAGACCCAAGAAGAAGAATTGACACATTGGTCACACATTGGTCTTCACAGCCTCTAAGATGATTTTTGTTCCTTTATTGAACAAATTCTTCTGACATGAAGTTCTTCCCATCTGCTTTTTAAAAAGTGTGTAGTGGGGGCACCTGGGTGGCTCAGTTAAGTATCTGACTTTGACCCAGGTTATGATCTTGTAGTTCCTGGGTTCGAGCGTCGCATTGGGCTCTGTGCTGACAGCTCAGAGCCTGGAGCCTTCTTTGGATTCTGTTGTCTGCCTCTCTCTTTGCCCGTCCCCCCACCTCGTGTGCACACTTGTGCGCGCTCTCTCTCTCTCTCAAAAATAAACAAACATTAGGGGCACCTGGATGGCTCAGTTGGTTAAGCGTCCGACTTCAACTCAGGTCATGATCTCACAGTTTGTGAGTTCGAGCCCCGCATCGGGCTCTGTGCTGACAGCTCAGAGCCTGGAACCTGCTTCAGATTCTGTGTCTCCCTCTCTCTCTGCCCCTCCCCTGCTCATGTTCTGTCTCTCTCTGCCTCTCAATAAATAAACGTTAAAAAAAAAAAGTTAAAAACATAAAAATAAAAAGTTTTCTCTAAAACTTCAGAAAAGTTTTTGCAAAACCTCCCTATTCTTGGGTGCAATCATTTTTGCTGACTTGAACACATTTATATGATTCTTCTAAAATCACGCATTCCCAGCTTCTTGACTTCTTAATTTTTTTTTAAGTGTTTGTTTATTTTTGAGAGAGAAGGGGAGAGGGGCAGACAGAGAGAGAGAGAGGAACAGAGGATTTGAAGCAGGCCCTGTGTTGACTGCAGAGAGCCTAACACATGGCTTGAACCCATGAACCATGAGATCATGACCTGAGCTGAAGTTGAACACTTAACTTACTGAACCATCCAGGCTCCCCTTGCCTTCTTAATTTCTTTGTCTTTAATTATACTTTTTTCTGTCATCAGCTAGAGTGTTAACTTTATGAAAGTTGAGACTTTGGCTGCCTTTTTCACCATTGTTCCCTCAAATGTCTGTAATAGTGCTTACTAAATATTAAAGAATTCATGCACATTTGCCATTGGAGGTTTCGTTTATTAGCTAGGACTTTAGACTTAGAAATCACAAATTCTAAAGTTTCCCTGTGGACCCCAGTCTTCAATCCTTTTTTCTTCCTGTGGACCTTTGTTTTCATTTCATCAGATTTCCATGGTACTTTAACTCCAGACACTTTTTATCAACCCCCACCTGCTTATGATCCAGCCTCAACGTTGTGTCCCACCGTTTTAGTTGACCCTTCTTAACGCAGCACTCTGACCCCTGTGTAGTCAAAAATTCATATATAACTTTTGGCTCCACAAAACTAAATAGCCTGCTGTTAACCTGAAGCTTTACCAATAATGTAAATAGTTAATTAGCACATATTTTGTATGTTATATAATTATATACTATATTCTTATAATAGAGTAAGTTAGAGAAAACAAAATCATAAAATAGAGGCGCCTGGGTGTTTCAGTAGGTTAAGCATCCAATTCTTGATTTCGACTTGGGTCATGATGTCATGGTTCGAGAGATCGATCCCCCCTTGCACTGATGGTGCGGAGCCTGCTTGGGATTTTCTCTCCTTCTCTGTCCCTCCCACCAAGAAAAAAGTAAAAAGTAAAAATCATAAGGTAACAACATACACTTGTAAAAAACCCACTTATAAGTGGACCCAGATTGTTCAAACCATGTTGTTCAAAGGTCAGCTGTGTTTGCATTTGCATTCTAGTAGACTTTACCCTTTGGCTTATCTCATCAGTCTACAGCTCTCTGATTTTATCAGTCCAAGGCTGCAGAGGAGTTAAGGAAAGATGTAGAACTATTCTGATTGGAAACACTACAAATTACACTTTCTGATCTTAGCTGTGTGGTTAGGGCTGATTGACAGTTTTATTTTCCATCACTAATTGATTCTCTATCATCTTCCACACGGAGACTTCCAGCCTTTTTTTTTTTTTTTGCTTTTTGTAAATGCCCAAACTCATACTGGTCTACTTCTGTTTAAGTAAGTGACATTGTCTTCTATTTTAGTGAAGAGATAGAGGCCATTTTGTAGGAACTCCATCAACTTTTCTCCTATTTTGAATTTATTCTCTATGTTAATAACATATTTTTCTGATTCTTTCTTGCCTGAAAAATGTGTGTCCACTTTCCATTTTGATAGGAGGGTTTTTTTTCTGCTATCTTTGCTCTTAGACCCAGCCAATCTCACTTGTCAGTTTTCTCAGTCAGCTTTCACTTTCTCCTGCTCTATCCAGCCAATTCCTGTCCCACTTTTGGCAGGCAATTTTTATTTCCTATTTTCCAGAAATAATGAATCTGTCAGAAATGAGCACCCTCAGCATTTCCCTTTTCCCACCATATCCCACCTACAAATAGTGTGCATTGATACCATCCTATACTATGAAGGGCAGTCCCTTTATCCCTGCTTTAAAATTCGTCCTTTTTTCAAAACCAGTATTAATTATCCAGTAGAACTTTCTGTAATGATGGAATTGTTCTATATTTGTATTGTCCAGTACCATAATCACTAGCCATATGTGAATGTTGAGCACTAGAAATGTAGCTAGTGTGACCAAGGAATTAAATTTATTTTATTTCAGATTTAAATAGCCACATGGTTTAGGGTCTACCATGTTGAATAGTATAGCTCTAAACCTTAACCATAAAATATGTTCCTGTTATTTCTTGTTTCTTGAATCTCTCTGACCATGTGTGTCGTCTTCTCCACATTTAAATAGGTTTAGTCTTTTGCATCTTAAATACCTAGAACACATCAAAACCTTTTGCCATTTTTTTAAGCCATATCTTGTCTGTTTTCTGTCCCTTCATGGCAGTTTCTTGGTTCCTATGACTTTAGCTCTTATCCTGTCATAGGATAAGACAAATCCTATCCTGAGAAAGGCTCACTATTAGTGAGGTCTCCAACTATTTCTCAGTTGTGCAATCCAGTAGATATTTTATCTTCCCCAAATTGATTGTTGGTTGCTCTCTGCTTCTTGAAATTCTTGTGTTAGGACTTCCTCTTCGTTCTGTTTTCCCTCAGACTGGTCCTTTCTTGTCCCCCCTCTTCCCCTGCCCCCATACTCTTCTGCTTAGACTTTGTCTCACTTCTCCAATCCCCTCTCCTTGTTCATTTTTACTACAACTTCACTCCTCTTGCTCACTAGGTGCTGTCAGTTATCACCTACATGTTGCTGCCTTTTAAATCTCTCTAGCCTATTCTAATTTCCAAACTCCAGTGTTGCCTTCATGAAGCCACCATCCAGGTCAAGAAAAAGAATATTATCAGCACCTCAGAGTCCCTTTCCAATTCACTGCCTCTTCTTTTCTCTCTAAAGGTAACTGCTGTCTCAACTTATAACTATATAGAACTGTTTTAGAACTTTATATAAATAAAATGATACAGTACGTAGTCTTCTGCGTCTTTTCTCTCATTCAGCATTGTTTGTAATAGTCACCCACGTTGTTAACTGTTATTTTCATTACTGTTTAATACTCTATGGATATAGCACAATTTATCTGTACACCCATTGCTGGTTATTTGGGTAATTTTTTGTTTGAGTAAATTTTGTTATGAATAATGCTGTTCTTACCATTTTTGTGTATGTTTTATTGTACATATGTGTGTGTGCTTCATTTGGTGGATATATTGCTAGGAATGGAAGTGCTGAGTCATATGATATGCCTTTAATTTTAGTGAATACTGTCAAATCGTTTTCAGAGTAGTTTTGTCAATTTATATTCTTATCAGCAGTGTTAAGAGTTCTGTTGTTCTAGTTTCTTATCAGCACTTAACTATTGCCAGTCTTTATAATTTTAGCCGTTCATGAAGCTCTACCTCCTTGATGGCTAATGGGTTGAGCATCTTTTCTTATGTTTATTGGCCATTTATTATTTACGTACCTGCTGTTGTCAAGTGCCTGGTGAAGACTTTTGCCTAGTTTTCTATTGAATTGTCTGTCTTTTACATACTGACAGGTAAGAGTTCTTAATATATTCTGGCTGTGAGCCATTTGTTAGTTAAATATGTTGTTAATATCTTCCATTCTGTGGCTGGTCTTCTCACTTAGTGTTTACTTCCAATTTCTACTCCTCAGTGAAGTCTTTCCTAACTTTACTCCCTGGTTCTTTTTTATATTCCTTTTTAAAGAAAGGATGTGGTAGTCTTTACCACAGCCACAATTATTAAGACAACTTCCAGCTTTTCATCTCTCATTTCGTCTCTTGGCTGAGCAATACTGTTAATTTGCTTGTGTTGGACATTATTGATGTACCATCCAACTCTTTCACTAATCCACTTCCTTTTCAGGATTTTTCCTCTAACAGCCACTTAAATTTTGGTATTCTGACCTTAGGTCTCTTCTTTCTACCTGTTCTCCATGAGAGAACTCCTCAATTTTGAGAATCTTAATGCCATTTTATAGGTATATGATTTCTAGATTATTTCCAGACTAACCATTCTCCTGGACTTCAGATTCCTGTATCACAAAGCCCATGGGCATTGCTACATAGATGCTCCATAGGCATTTTAAGCTCCATGAGTCAGTCCCAAACTAAGCTCATCCCCCTCCTCTCAAGCTTGATTCTATATTTTCTTTGAACACCTTCCCTGTCAAGTACCTCCAGAAGAACTTAAGTCTGGGAAACCTTTCCTTGCTACCCATTTCCCCCGCTTGATTCCTCTGTTGTTTCTCATTGTAACACTTCTGTAATAGCACTGACAGACATTTTATCTGTTTTCACCAGTTGTCTAAAAGAATCTTGAGTTCTTTATGCCTCTCTCCCATATAAGTGGTTGAGATTTGACTGAGATTGCCTCTAGCTAAACACATCTAAAATCAGACTCAGCATCTTTGGTTTTCTTCTGATTTTCTTCTTTAAAATGACTTACCTTTCACACCATCTTTTCATTAAGTCAGTCTTATTAAACTCATTTCCTTTTCTATTACCTTCCACAACTAGTTTATTTCTAAGTCCATAGCTGTTTTTTCTGTTCCATTTTTTTTAGCTTTGGTTCAGGTTCTTGTCTTCACCAGACTATTGTGGTCATTGTTTAAATGTTCTATCCATCTTTAGGTTTCTCCTCATTCATCTTTGATATTGCTACTGGATGTTTTGCTCAAATACAGGTGATTTTCTTTTGGTTCAGTAGCCTTCTATTGTTTTCTTCCTGCAGTGTAAAATCCAACTTTATAAGACATTCAGTGGCAGTCTTCACAAACTGAAGTGATCTACCCACCCTCTCTACTACCACTTATGACAGAAACCATATCCTTTAAGCACTGGCTTTAGCAGACTGCACACCTAAATTTATCTTATTTATGTTACCTGTACTGCCTTTCTCTCCATCCTTTGGGCTGGAGGGGAAGGGGGTAGTGTTGTAGAGCCACATGTAAGCCTAGGTTTAAACCCAGTTTTAACAATTGTTTTGTCTATTGTCCTTGGACAAACTTCTCAAGATCCCATAGCCTAGTACTAGTACTTAATACATGTTATCTTCCTCTTTCAACCCTTCTCCTCCAAACCACAACTGAAATTTATCTTTTATACTTGTACAGAGTACTTATTGGTTGTCTCTTCTACCACTTAAGGTCTGCTGCCTTGTATGGTGTTTATTTCTGCACATTTTATCACTTCTCTGACACCACATACCTTTTAAGGTCTGATACTATGATTTCTTATGACTAATTCAGTTGAATTTTTTGTTTTAGGTGAAGGATTTGCTTTGTCCAGTCCATATTATGTCATTAAGTTTCTGAGTGAAAATGATGGTTGGTATGTGATTTTTTTGGACCAAAGTTGCCACTAGAAGGACTAGTTGTAAAGGCCCAGCCAAAGCAGGCTTTGTTAAAACTCCCTTACTTAGTTGGAAATTTAGGAGAGTGATACAGTTGTCTTGGTTACGTGTAACTCTCATAGGAATTTAAAACTGTAATTTTAATGTCTTTGAATTAATACTGAAAATAAAGTACTCGTACCTGAGTGAATTGTTTTTTTCTTTGTAGCCTGTTGCTGAACCAATCCCCATCTGTAGTTTCTGTCTTGGTACAAAAGAACAAAACCGAGAAAAGAAGCCAGAAGAACTCATCTCCTGTGCCGACTGTGGCAACAGTGGTATGTAATCTCCTTTATTCCTTCTGATGTATGCTCTCAGGCAGGAGGGAAGTGTATTTAACTGAGATGGTATCCTTGATCCTTATAAAACAATACTTTGATGCTGGTTTTAGGTAACTGAGATGAATCTTCTAGGCGAGGGAGGGATTTAAATGTATAGTTGACATGTTTTATTCAGTTAATTTCAATCAGGTCTTAGTTTCGGATTTTTGTTTTTTATAAAAATCTTTCCACAGACTTATTTTTTCTTGTTGATCTTTATATTTGACTATCAAACATCTGTTCAAATCACAGCAATCAGTTTGAAATTATTGCTAGCTTCTTTAATAATCACTACTTATCTTTCTTGATTTATGCATCAGGCTTTATGAATAGAACGGGGATGATAACACGTTTGTTCTTCTTGATAGAAACTTACATGTGTCACATTGGGAAATGGAATGTTGACACTGCAATTTAGTGAGCTGTGTGAGATCCTGAGGTCTAAAAAAGATTTTGCAAAGACTCTTCTAGTTTGTCAATTCTAGAGATATTCTTGGTCTATATTTTCAGAACTTAAAAGTTTTTGTAGGAAGGCCTTAGTAAATCAACATTATCTCTGATCATTGGCTTAATTTTCAGTGTTTTATATCTATAACAACCATGATTTAGTCAAGAAACCAGAAATCACTGTAGATACTTCAAGAGGAAAGAAATTTAATGCGAGAACAAAATATTTGTGAAATTATTAGAAATGCTGAAGAGGAGAGCTCTAGGCTGGGCTTTAGGGACTGATCTTAGAATATCGCAGAAGTGATCCACCAGGGGAGTCACTATATCTGTCTCCATCTGGAAGAGGTGGAAGCAGGGGGCTACTGGGCTGTAGCTGGATATTGAAAGGCTGAATTTGGCCATCTCCACATTTACCTCTGGATGGCCACGAAGGTGAAAAGTGGCTGGGTACTGGCAGTACCAGAAGAAAAGTGGTCTTTGTTTCATTTCTCCCTTTCAAAAAGTCACTCAAACATCCAGTTGGTAGGAGTTAATTCATATCTAGAGCCAAGCTGCAAAAGAGTCTAGGAAGTACAGTTTTTAGCTTTTTGGTTTTTGTTGATAGAAGGCTTTAAAAGAAGGTGGGGAGGGATCTTGAGTGGTAGGTGACCATATTCCAGCATAATAATCACAAACCATAATGAACTTGGGATGGATTTTACAGTTAAATATAAACCATAAAATCATAAAATATTAGATAAAAATATAGTGACATGTCCTATAATGCATTGACTTCCAAACTATTTTAGTAGGAGCACCCTTAAGAAATTGTATGGGAGCCCAAATACATAAAACAGATAAAAATCTACTCAGGTGAGGTGGGAATAAAATGGGGGTGGAAGGAGAGTTGTGGTATACCCCTGTCTTCTAAGAAGCATTATATTTGGGGTGGTCTCTGAGTTCTTTGCAATTTGAAAACAGTAGAGGGAACTTTTAAAGAACTAGTAGAATAAATATTGGTTATGTGTTGCTATAGAAGCAAACCACTCCAAAACATAGCAGCTAAAAGCAACAACAGTTTTTAATTCATGTTGTTCCTGTTAGGAATTTGGGAATGGCCTGCCTAAGTCATTTTTACTTGGAATCTTTCATGAGGTTGCAATCAAGATTTTAACTGGTACTCAGTTATCTGAAGGCTTCCATTCCATGATAACTCACTTGGCTGGCATGTTAATGCTGCCTGTTGACAGGGAGCCTCAGTTCTTTGCCATGTAGACCTCTTCATAGGGCTGTATGAATTGCCCACAGCACATTGAGGAGGGCACCTGTTGGGATGAGCACTAGGTGTTGTATGGAAACCAATTTGACAATAAACTTCATATTAAAAAAAAAAAATGAATTGCCCACAGCATCCCCTAAGCAGGTATCTGATAGAGGTAGCAAGGTGGAATCGGCAATATCTTTTGTTACCTAGCCTTAGCCTGTCATTGCAGCACACAAATCAGCCCTATTCTGTGTGGGAGGGAACTACACAGGTGTCAATTGGTATTCTTGCCAGAAGACAAGAACGTTTGGAGGGCAGCTTGGAGCCTGACTATTACAGTAGGCAAGGAAGAAAACTATGAACATAGTTAAGTATATGATATTTGATATTACCAAAGTGAGAACTAAAATACCCGAAATTTTAAAAAGTAAAAAATTTTGGGGGAAAATAATTGCATTATATATGATAAAGGACCAAAAGCTATGAAGAGCGTGCTTACATTTCTAGCATAAAGTCAAAGGGCAGAGCCTATGAACGAAAGTTAATTGTTGAACATATTAAAAAAACATTTTACCCAAGTAATTATAGGCATGCACACCAGTGCAGCAGTGAAAGCCATTTTATAACTTTTATAATAATAAAATTTGAAAGATAAAAGAGCCCAAACCTAGAGTTGATGAAATTGTATTAAAACGTTGGTACTTTGCTGGTATGTTTCTTTCATTTCACTTACCAACCCCACTTACAGAAATTTATTTTAAGGAATTAATTTAAAAGAAGGATGGGGCACCTGGGTGCCTCAATTGGTTAAGCATCTGACTCTTGATTTCAGCTCAGGTTATGATCTCACGGTTCATGAAATGGAGCCCCACATCTGGCTCCATGCTGACAGCTCAGAGCCTGCTTGGAATATTCTCTCTCTCTCTCTCTCTCTCTCTCTCTCTCTCTGCCCCTCCCTTGCTCACATTTGCATATTCTCTCCCTCTCTCTCAAAGTCAATAAATAAAAGAAGGGAAGAATCTGTAGATATAAAATAATTCATTGTAGTATTCTATTACAGGTAGTAGTTTAATTAGTTAACAATAGGGAAGTAGTGTCAGGTAGGTTATAGGTTATAGTTTAAAGAATATAAAGTTTACTTGACTAAAAGGATGAAGAAAAGCAAAACAAAACTGTATGTACTCTATAATTAAAACCATGCAAGGGGCGCCTGGGTGGCGCAGTCGGTTAAGCGTCCGACTTCAGCCAGGTCACGATCTCGCGGTCCGTGAGTTCGAGCCCCGCGTCAGGCTCTGGGCTGATGGCTCGGAGCCTGGAGCCTGTTTCCGATTCTGTGTCTCCCTCTCTCTCTGCCCCTCCCCTGTTCATGCTCTGTCTCTCCCTGTCCCAAAAATAAATAAAAAACGTTGGGAAAAAATTAAAAAAAAAAAAAGAAAAAAAAAAAAAAACCATGCAAGCACCTTTAGGAAGTCTACAAAGGAAAAGTAGAACAGGAAATGGCTAATCTAGGACGAGGAGATTATGAATGAGATTTTTACACTTCCTCTCCCATTTTCCTTTAATGTCAGTGATATTTTGATAAACTTCATATCATCTCATAAAAGAGAAATTTAGGAATAGAAGAGAGAGGAGAAAAAATAACCAGGCTTTTCTCTCACCAAAGAAAAATAAACATAACCAACTTTTAGAGGAAAAGGACAAATCTTCCCAGAGTGAAGGCAGATTTACTTTTCTATAATTTTGAGAATCAAACGATACTCTTTTGGAAGAGGAAAATTTTTTCTGTTGCTGTTAATTTTGATCACAATAGAAATATTGTTTAGGTATTAGTTTTTAGCTTGAGTGCCTTAAAATATGAGGAAGTAGCTCACTTTAAATGATGGGATTTAATAAAAATAGATTTTCAGTTATAAAAGTAATACGTTATTGCTAAAAAATTGAGAGCACAGAAGGGTATAAAGTGAAAGGTAAAATCCTTATTCAAAATGTTTATAGTTTTGAGGCACCTGGGTGGCTGAGTCAGTTGAGCATCCAACTTTGGCTCAGTCATGATCTCATGGTTCGTGGGCTTGAGCCCTGAGTTGGGCTCTGCGCTGACTGTAAGGAGCCTGTTTGGGATTATCTCTCTCTCCCTCTCTCTGCCTCTCCCCGACTCAAGGGTCGGTCTCTCTCTCTCTCTCTCTCTCAAAATAAATAAATAAAATTTATAAAAAATATTTTAAAAATCAAAATGTTTATAGTTTCATATCTTAGGACATTATAGTTGCAAACAGTTTTTGTGTCCTTCCAGAAATGACCTGAGCATATTATGTATTGGTATACGTATAAGCATGTGTATACTCATGATGCTTTAATGCAGGCTTATTACAAGTTAGGAGTTTGTCAGGTGTTTTATTTTTTTTTTTTATTTTTATTTTTTTAATTTTTTTTTCAATGTTTTTTATTTATTTTTGGGACAGAGAAAGACAGAGCATGAACGGGGGAGGGGCAGAGAGAGAGAGGGAGACACAGAATCGGAAACAGGCTCCAGGCTCCGAGCCATCAGCCCAGAGCCTGACGCGGGGCTCGAACTCATAGACCGCGAGATCGTGACCTGGCTGAAGTCGGACGTTTAACCGACTGCGCCACCCAGGCACCCCTGTCAGGTGTTTTATAATCATATTGGGGAGGTGGTGTACTAAATTATACTTAGCATCAGTACAACTGAATTGGAATGCCAAATCCTGATGAGACACATATGGCAAGCTTCCAAGGGCATCTCTTCTTTGATACATATTTTGATTTAAGGTAATTGCCTTTTTCTTCATCATTCCTTTAATACAATTACAAAATGATTCTTGATTGTTTCATTTGAGAATTTTCCCCTCCTGTTAGGTCATCCATCCTGTTTAAAGTTTTCCCCTGAATTAACGGTTAGAGTGAAGGCCTTACGGTGGCAGTGCATTGAGTGTAAAACGTGCAGCTCCTGTCGAGATCAAGGCAAGAATGCAGTGAGTATCCTTGCTTTCTGATGTGACTATTTCATGTAGAAGTAGAGTGTACACCTAATATTTTCCTCAAAGTTTTGTTGATTATTTTTCATTCCCTTGGACCAGCAGAATTTGAAACACTGGTCCCATTCAATTACACATCATTAGTTTAGAATACTTGGTATTTGAGACTTGGATTCTTTCTATTCTAGGTAGTTTCTAAAACACCTTAATTCTATGTTTGCAGAAAGACTAAGCTACTTTAAAGAAATACTTCTGAAATTTGTTTGAGTATTATGGAGGCGCATTCATTTAGGAATGGTCAGTGTATTAACTACAAATCATCCTTTTCTCTTTTCCATTAGAACAAACTAAAGTTAGCTTATATCTGAAAGTTATGAAACTGTAGTTCTTTATTAAAGATTAGATGAAGCAAAACTTTTTGCTAACTTGGAGTGTCCATTTACTCAGTTTAATGCAAATTAAGGAAACTTTTACTACTATAGTAGCTCTTCATCTTTGTGAGATCATTGAAGCTTTCTAGGTTTTATGAAGCCGTGATCCTGATGTGTTTTTGTTTCATAAGGTTAAGCAGAACTGTCCCTTCTCTTTTTTAGGATAATATGCTCTTTTGTGATTCCTGTGACCGAGGTTTTCACATGGAGTGTTGTGATCCGCCACTCACCCGGATGCCAAAAGGTGAGAAATACTTCCTGAAGTCAGACTGGCACTGTAACGGGCATGTCCGTGAAAGTACTTTTTGTCTACTTTGTTAAAATGAAAGAATAATTTCCGTCTTTCTATTTGGGGTTGTATAAGTAGGAAGAGAGCTGGCACCTTAAAGGTGGGGACAGTCTGTTTAGGCATCTTGACATTCCTATGTGTATGGATTCATTATTATCTTCCTCTATTTTCAATGTTTAAGTATCCATGGAGAGTGAAGTGGTTCATTTATGAGTATTTGCCAGTCCTATAGCTAGAGGACAAAATACATGCCTTATGTAATTTTGAAATATCTCTTTCTATAAAGGAAGAAATGAAATTGTATTAGATCATGTTGATTATATAAGTATTGGTTATTTCACTGTTCATCACTTTTGAAAGGCCTAGAGCCTTTTTTTTTAATAAAATAATTTGTAAACAGATAATTTTTGTGTGTTAAATCATAAGAATATAGCTTAGTGTATTCTATTCTTTTGACTCCTATTCCTTGACAAGTATTTGGTTGGGATGTAACTGCCTGTTGGTTGAACTTCCATCCTATTATATGCTTATAGTTTCTTAAAAAAAAAACAAAAACAAAAACAGTTAGTGTCTCCTGCTTTGCCTTATCATAAATTCCATTTTTAACTCTGTTTTTGTGACTTAACAGGTTTCTTAAGTAAAATGCTTATAGAGTATTTTATAATTTCTGCTCAGAAAAAATTTTCCTGTGGATGGAAAGGGACTCAACCTTAGGTATAGTTAAGTTATTCCACTTAGAATCTTAACTTGAGTCTCTTCTTATGTCACTCTTATGTCACCCCCTTTGCTACCTTTTCCATTTACTTGGAAGTTTGGGTAACAGGTCTTCTGAGAATCCTTCAAGATAAGAAAGATTTTCTTAGGACTTCATTTGTTTGTATTTAATGCCTACAAAAGAAGTTTTATAGCAGCTTAAAGCAGGAATCATTTTATTTTGAAATAATTGCAGACTGACAGACAAGTGGCAAAAATAGTACAGAGACTTCCTACTGTACCCATTACACAGCTTCTTCTAATGTCAACATCTTATAAAACTGTAGTACAATTACTGAAACCAGGAAACTAACATTGATATGATACGATTAGTAAATCTATACACCTTATTTGAATTTGTGGTCCAAAATCCAGTGCTGGATTTCATACTGCATTTAATCATCATGGGTCTCTTCCAGTCTGTTAATTCCCTAGACTGTCTTTCCTGACCTTGACACTTTTGGAGAATACTCATTAGCGATTTTGTAGAAAGTGCTTCAATTTGGGTCTGTCTCTTTCTTTATAATGATTAAATTAAGATTATGAAGTTTGACAAGAACACCACAGAATTGATACTGTGCCCTTCTTAGTGCATTGTAGTGTAGGTGTATAATACTAATATGTTTTATTACTGGTAATGTTAACTTTGATCACTTGATTACAGAAGAAACCTGACCTTAAAGTTATTCTTTTTCCTCTTTGCACTGACTTTAGCATCCATCAGTGATTCTTGTTTGTACCAGTTTTACTTTGGTGTTTGCATATTGATTATTTTTCAGCTTCCATCATCCCTTCTGTATTTACTAATTGGAATTCTGCTGTAAAGAAGAGCTATCGCTTTTCCCATTTATTTATTCAATTACTTATATTCTTATGGACTGATGGGTATTTATTTTACTCAGTGGGTTATAATCCATTGACATGATTATTTCTTTTTTTTTTTGTTCAGAATGACCCAGATTTGGCTATTGGGAGCTCCTTCAAGTTGGCTTGTAGGTCCTTTTGACATGCCTTCCTCATCTTTTGAATACTTTTCCATTTTCTGGCACCATGAGATGCTTCAGGTTATCCAGTATTTTCCCTGCTTCAGTCCTGGAATCATCTATTACTTAAGGAAACCTGGCTTCTTTTCTTGTAGAATCTGGGTGCCAGGTATAGACCATGGTTTTTTTTTTTACCTGAGGATCAGTGGACTTCAACCATATGTGGGCTTCAGAATACTTGTGCGTCTTTTCCAATCATTTGTAGAATTTTGTGTGTGTACATTTTCATGTTTATTTTTTTAGGGGGCTTTCATCAGTGTTTTAAAAGCGTTCTTGACCTAAAAGTGGTTAAGAACTACTGGCTTAGAGTATCTGAATTCTTTCAGTGTATCTGTGTCTATTGTGCTTTTATGTGGAATTTGATTTTTTTATAGGTATGTGGATATGTCAAATATGTCGACCTAGGAAAAAAGGACGAAAACTTCTACAGAAGAAGGCGGCACAGATAAAACGGCGCTATGCTAACCCAATAGGACGTCCAAAAAACAGGTTAAAGAAACAAAACACGGTGTAAGTTGTACTTGTGGCAAGGTGAGGGGAGAAAAGAATAGGGTTTGTCTGTAGTGTAGGAGTCACTTGTTTGCTTTATGAAAAAAATTTTCAGTTGTTACAACTGGCACTTTCATGTAATAAAAAGGGCTAATACTTACTGAGCTCTTAATAAAGAGCTCTTTATTCAGTAGAATAAAGTTAGAACAAAGTTATTAAAGTTCTGAGTGTCTTACAGTGTGTTAATCATTTAATTTTCCCAACAACCAAATGAAGTAGATACTATTGTTACTCTTATTTTTCAAATAAGAAGGAAATAAGGAAACTACATTTTATAATAAATGTTGAACTGGGATTAAAACCCAAGTAGCCTGGCACCAAAGTCTGACTCAGCCACTGTCTTATATTGTTCCTCTTATGTAAACAAAGAAAAAATTATGTTGCTATAGCATTTCATAGATTTCTCATGTAGTCTCAGTAGTTTATATTAGATGTACAAATCACTGTGTAGCTTTTTCTGTTGAGGTCATAGCTGAGTCGCATTTCTGTGTCCTGATGTAAAATAAAATAATGTGTTTTTCATCTGTTAGCAGAAATCAGGTATATAATTATCCCTTGTGGACTAGGAAACTGGGCTATGTCTGGAGGAGGTGGGGCAAGATTCAGTAGTAGTTTTTTTTTTGTTTTTTTTTTTTTTATGGAGTATTTCTATAAGTAATTCCCCTTTGATAATATGCAAAATATCTTTAAGCCTATAAACCTCTATTAAAAATTTTACCCACCTTTTCTACACTTAAGAGTGTCTTAAAGATGACAGTCTTAATAACTGAAAGGAATGGGCATTAGCAGCTTGAAATATATAGCACCAGTATTGTAGTTCATATTTTAAATCTTAAATCTAAGCTTTAAAATATTCCTATGAGATAATCTTTTGATTTCTGACTTTCAGAGGGTAATACATCCTTGTGTTTAAAGGTAAAGTGTAACTCTGAGTTGGTGCAGAGATCATGAGACTTTATACTTGGAAGGGTCTTAGTTGTCATCTGGTCCAACTCTCATTTTACAGATGAAGACACTGGTGTTTAGACAATGATTTCTCCAAGAGGTATAGCTAGAAAGTGGCAGAATTATGAGTCAAACATGGCTTCTGACTCCCAACCTAGGATTCATTTTGCTATGAAATATTAGGCTTCCTGGAAGTAGATATTTCTAATAACAATATTATTTCTCATTCCCTATAGTATTTATGATTTATGGAATATTCGTAACTGTGGTTTTTTTTTTAATAAAGCCACAGGTTATTTACCAATTACAAGTTATATATTAAATAGAAACCTTTTAAAAATTTCTTTTTTAATAGTTACCCTTTTCCCTGTTTGATTCTTTAGATCAAAAGGTCCCTTCAGCAAAGTTCGAACTGGTCCTGGAAGGGGTCGTAAACGTAAAATCACTCTCTCCAGCCAATCAGCATCGTCATCAGAAGAAGGATATTTAGAGCGAATAGATGGCTTGGACTTCTGCAGAGATAGCAGTCACCCCTTGAAGTTCAACAAGAAAACCAAAGGGCTCATTGATGGCCTTACCAAATTCTTCACCCCTTCCCCTGATGGGCGGAAACCTCGAGGGGAAGTGGTAGATTACTCTGAGCAATATAGAATCAGGAAAAAGGGCAACAGAAAATCAAGCACTTCAGATTGGCCCACAGGTAAAAGTTCACTTAGAAGCAAAATGTATTCCACAAGTGCATTATTTGAAATAACACTAGTTATCTGGAATAGGTTTATTTGATTATTAAACACTGGTTATGGAATAGAAAAAGATATTAAAGATACTTATTTAGATGAAAGTAAGGTGGTAATAACTATGGCAGAAATTGAGAGGCTGAAGATGAAGTTGCAAGAATGGACAAATAAGAGCTCGTAGGAAAAAGATGGTGCTTTTTTGGTAGAACCACAAAGAATCTTCCTATAGAAATTTAAGGCATAACCTTAAGTCAAGAATATCTTTACATTTCATAAATTACAAAACAAATCATGTGATGAGCATCATGATGCTTGCTTTATTTCCAGAAAGAAATTATAAAGAATGTGGGTACATAAAATACTGTTGATCAAGTAAGTATAGAGAAAAGACCAAAATTTTTCTACTTCAAATCTTGGCAAATAGATTTGTAATTTTTCATGAATTATACTTTAAAAGAGAGAAAGAGAGAGAACTACAGCTTCAGATAATTTACTTATGTATCAGGCTGTTTCCTACTTTTCATTTATTTACTTAAAATTCAATTTATTGAAACTGAAAAACAAAAAAATTCATCATTTCTCCTACCTTCTACCTTACCCCCTTCTTCTGGCAACCACCAATTTGTTCTGTTCTCTGTATCTAGGAGTTTGGTTCTATCTATCTATCTATAGATTCCACATACAAACAGCATACATGGTGTTTGTTTTTCTCTGTCTGACTTCACTTAACATAATGAGGTCTGTCTATGTTGTCAGAAACGGCACGATTTGGTTTTTTTGGGGGGTTAGTTTTGCAACATACCCACTTTATTTCATTTCAGCACAGCTGGTGGTTGGGTTAGGAATTGCTAGGTTTTTTTTTGTTTTTGTTTTGGCTGAATAAGATTATATACTTAGACACACACTGCAGTTTCTTTATTTATGGACACTTAGGTTGCTTATATATCTTGGCTATTGTAAGTAATGCTGCAGTGAACATGGGGGTGTACATATCTTTTTTTTTTTTTAATTTTTTTTAACGTTTATTTATTTTTGAGACAGAGAGAGACAAAGCATGAAAGGGGGAGGGTCAGAGAGAGGGAGACACAGAATCCGAAACAGGCTCCAGGCTCTGAGCTGTCAGCACAGAGCCCGACGCGGGGCTCGAACTCACGGACCGCGAGATCATGACCTGAGCTGAAGTTGGCCGCCCAACCGACTGAGCCACCCAGGCGCCCCTGTACATATCTTTTTAAATTGTTTTTGTTTTCTTTGGATATATACCCAGAAGTGGAATTGCTGGATTTTATGGTAGTTCTATTTTTAAGTTTTGAGGAACCTCCATAATATTTTCCATAGTGGCTGCACCAATTTACATTCCTACCAGCAGTGCAGAAGTTCCCTTTTCTCCACATTTTCACCAACACTTGTAATTTCTACTCTTTTTGATGATAGCCATTCTGACAGGTGTGAGGTGATACCTTCTTGCGTTTTAGATTTGCATTTCACTGTTGATTATTGATGTAGAGCATCTTTTCGTGTACCTGTGGCCCATCTTTATGTCTGTGGTGGTAAAAATGTTCAGATCTCCTCATTTTTAACTAGATTGTTTTTTGCTATTGAGTTGGATGAGTTCTTTATTATTTTGGATATTGACTCTTTTTTGGATATGTGATTTGCAGATATCTTCTTACTCAGTGTGTTGCCTTTTTATTTTGTTGTGCAAAAGCTTTTCAGTTTGATATAGTCCCACTTACTGTTTTTTGCTTTTGTTTTTGCTTTTTGGTATCAGATTAAAAAAAAATTGTTAAAAACTGTTGAGGACTTTACCACCTATGTTTTCTTTTAGGAGTTTTACAGTTTCAGGTCTTAAATTCAAGTCTTTAACCCATTTTGAGTTACTTTTTGTGTGCGGTATAGTAGAGTTGTATAGCTTCCTTCTTTCACATGTGGCTGTCCAGTTGTCCCAACATTATTGAAGAGGCTGTCTTTTCCCCCATTGTATATTCTCACCTTGTTTGTTGTAAATTAATTGACCATGTATGCATGGGTTTATTTATGGGTCCTCTATTCTGTTGCATTGATCTCTGTTTTTCTGCCAATACTGTACTATTTTAATTACTATAGCTTTGTAATGTAGTTTGAAATCAGGGAGCTTTTTTTCTCAAGATTGCTTTGGCTATTAGGGGTCTTTTGTTGTTCCATACAAATTTTAGGATTGTTTTTTCTGTTTTTGTGAAAAACCTCATTGGCGTTCTGATGGGAATTGCATTGAATCTATAGATGGCTTTGCGTAATGTGGACATGTTAACAATATTTTTCCAGTCTGTTAGTATGGAATATCTTTCCATTTATTTGTTTTTTTCATTAATTGCCTTCATTAATGTCTTATGTATATCTGTAACAGTGTTTTGTCTTCAACATACAGGTCTTTCACCTGCTTGGTTAAATTTACTTCTAGGTGTTTTATTCTTTTTGATGCAGTTGTAAATGGAATTGTTTTCATAATTTCTTTTTCTGGTAGTTCATTATTAATGTATAGAAATACAGCAGGTTTTATATTCTTCAACTTTACTGAATTCATTTATTCTACATTTTTTTTTATGGAGTCTTTAGGGTTTTCTCTATATGTCACCTGCAAATAACAAGTTTTACTTCTTTTCCAAATTGGATACCTTTTATTTTTTTTTCTTGCCTGATTGCTCTGCTAGGACTTTCAATCTGATGTTGAATAAAAGTGGTGAGAATAGGCATCCTTGTCTTACTCCTGATCTTAGAGGAAAAGCTCTCAGCTTTTCACCATTGAGGTTGATGTTAATTGTGGGCTCATCATATATGGCCTTTATTATGTTGAGGTACATTCCCTCTATACCTGCTTTTTTTGAGCATTTTTATCATAAATGAAGGTTGAATTTTGTCAAATGCTTTTTCTGCATCTGTTAAAATGATCACTTGACTTATATCCTTCATTTTGTTAATGTGGTGTACCGTATTGACTTATTTGGGGATATTGAACCATCCTTGAATCTCTAGAATAAATCCTACTTGGTCATGGTGTGTGACCCTTTTATTGTATTGTTGAAATTGGTTTGCTGGTATTTTGTTGAGGATTTTTACATCTGTGTTCATCAGAGATATTGGCCTGTAATTTTCTTTTCTTGTGGTCTCTTTGTCTGGTTAAGTTACACTGGTCTCATAAAATAGAGTTCCCCATTTTGTTTTTTGGAAGAGTTTGAGAAGGATTGGTATTAAGTATTTTTTGAATGGCAAAATTCACCAGTGAAGCTTTTATTTGTTGGAAGATTTTTGATTATTCATTCAAGTCTCCTTACTAGTAATCGGCCTGTTCAGATTTTCTATTTCATCATGATTCAGCCTTGGTAGGTCATATGTTTCTAGGAGTTAATCCATTTCTTCCAAATAGGCCCAGCATTTTGGTGTATAATTGTTCATAGTAGTCTCTTGTGATTTTTTTGTATTTCTATGGTATCAGTTGTAACATCCCCTCTTTTATTCATTTCATACTTAAATATGAGGCTAAGGTTCCTAGTTTTCAAGGTAGAAAAGATCTGTAGAGAAGACTTAATAGTGTAGCAGGTAATTCAAATCAGAGGAGAAAAATTTTGATTATCTATCTTGATAATTAAAGCTTAAACTGGTCTCGTTGCTATTTAGTGCCTTGAGTTTAGAGAATGTGACCCTCTGAAGTAAGTAGAAAAGTCTCTCAGGAAAGTAGAAGAATGAGAATGGATTCTTGGTTCACAACGGCCAAAGGTGTAGTGAGTGTCTAATATACTGCAAGAGAATTTCTTAGCTTTGATTTCTTTCCTCTGAATTTCCCATTGGTAGTTGTATTCACTGCTTCTTCATTCCTGCTTATATAAATGGTTGATTGGTCCAGCACAAGAGAGGAAATCCTCA
Source organism: Panthera onca (assembly GCF_046562875.1). Lineage (NCBI taxonomy): Eukaryota > Metazoa > Chordata > Mammalia > Carnivora > Felidae > Panthera > Panthera onca. The sequence goes on along the minus strand of NC_138342.1, from coordinate 164,070,759 downwards.
TCATTATCAGTTCCCTCTTTTTATGCTTGTATTGATTGGCTTTTCACCAGAGTGGCAATCAACTAATTACTCTTTGAGCATTCAGGTACTTTTCATGTCTTTATCAGCCATGTACACTGTAGCTCCAGTCTGAGTTTGTTTATCTAAGAAAATATACAAGTCCTTTAGGGCTTAGGAAGAAAGAATCTAAAGCAGATTCTAATGAAAGCCATTTTTGAATAAACTGTTTGGAGATGGATTATTATAAGAATCTCCTGGAAAGTTTTAGAAATAGAAATAATTAGAGCAAATGTGTAAAGTATATGGAGAATCAATATTGACTTTTCTGCATTGGTGTGAGTTTTTGCTATAATTGGCTCTGTAAGTTTCTTATGAATTGTAGAGTTTAAGGAACAATCTGCACCATATATATGATAGAATGCTACTGAATGCCGTACTAGATTGGTGCCTGCATCCATCTGTGTCGTGCACTAGGGGGCATTAAAATCACAAAGGATCTTCAGATACATATTTTTCAATTTGGGAATATTTTCAGCAGTGAGTTCTTGTCCTTATTCTTCTTATACTAAGTGCACAGGTGTCTGTTGACAGCCTATATGTCTATTTAATTTGAAAAGAACTGTCTTTTCAGCCATACTCCTACAAAGAGGAAATTCGTCCGTCAACAGTGCCATATTCAAATGCAGAGGATAACGATCTACATAATCCCTCCAGTACTCCTTTCATGAATTTCCTTGCCCATCTGAGGAAGATGCGTCATTTATGGATGTTTATTATAATTTCTCATACTTACCCTGAGGATTATCATCTGTGATCCTCAGATTTGTGGAGTTCTGCTTTATTTAAAACGGCACCCAGAATGTGTGGGGAGTTACGGTAGTTATTTCAAAGGTTATCTTCTTGCTGAGATAAGAATGTACTGGCCTTCTATTGATTGTGGAATCATTGAGAATTATAAAAGGAACAAATTTTCCCTGTTTTGGTCCCATATGATGAAAATCATGTCCTGGTAAAACATAAACTTCTTCCATACTACTGAAGTATGAATAAGCAATATTTGAATGTTGATATGTTAAATTCATAGTAAAACTTTTATATTCAGATTATTTCAAAGTAGGTTTCCTATTCCTTAGACCTTTACTCTATTCTGATTTTGTATTATTATTAAGTTTTTATTTAAATTCTAGTTAGTTAACGTACACAGTATAAAATTGTGTAATACTAGTTTCAGATGTACAATATAGTATTTCAGCACTTCACCACTTGGTGCTCATCAAACTTTTATATATATTATACTAAAATCTAATGTCTTGATGAGGTTGAAATTTAGTTATGTGATAATTTTAAGAAGTTTTAGAACAGTTCAGATTTTCCATCATAAAGCAGATAGAATATGTACATATTATTTACTGATACATCTTTCTAGGTGTCCATTTACTCGTATCCTCTTCTTTTATAATATTAAGGTCTTCAAACTGAAATCAACACTTTTGAAATGTTTCCTAATTATGTATTAAACTAAGGATAAAGTTAATAACATGTGAGCCCTTTCTTTATGTGCAGACAATCAGGATGGCTGGGATGGCAAACAAGAAAGTGAGGAACGGCTTTTTGGGAGCCAGGAAATCATGACTGAGAAAGATATGGAATTATTTCGTGATATCCAAGAACAAGCACTGCAGGTAAAGTTGGATATGCAGAGTGGACAATTAAATACTTTGGTCGTGAATGAGAAACAGGATTAATTGTATTGGGATAGAGCAGTAAGTAACAGCAATTTATTCATCCATCTGATCTGCAGACAGATGTGGTTTGTGCATATATGTAGTTCTGCTTGTTAAGGTATTCCTTTTAAACATTGTGACTTCTTTGGTTTTGCAGATAAACAGGTTGCTTCTGACTACCAGTATTAAATGAGTTTGGTGTATTTATTTTCTGTCTTATGTATGAAGAAGAGTTTGGGATTTGACCAACAAACAAAAACCAAGCTCCTTTCAAGTGATAAAACACCCATTTTCATTACTTCAGTAAATATTTATTAACTGCTTTTGCCTTGATCCTTTGGGACATGAAGCAAAATATAAATGTATAGACAAAGAACCTGATTAGGCTTCAGATGCTGAAGAAGCCAATGTGAATGACAAGATTCCTTCTCTCAAGTATAGTCCTGGAGAGACTAAATGAATAATTTCATTCATGTAAAAAGTTTAATTATAGGGTACATGGTGTTTTGGAAGAATAGGGAGCAAGCATTTGTCTAAGCCTGGGGAGGTCAGAGGATTCGTTGATGGGAAATACTATTTGAGCTGGTCTTACAAAGAATATATAGGAATTGATCCAGATGACAAGGAATGGGGTCCTATATAATCAAAAGGACCAAAAATGCAAAGACTTGAAAATGGGGGAAAACAAAGCATGTTTTCACTAACTTGTGGGAATAAATTTCCACATAGGATAAAGAACACTGGGTGTAGATAATGACAAGGGATGAGATTGGAAAAGCACAGGGCTAGATCATAAAGGCTCTTCTATGTTAAGTTCATTTATCTTGTGTTTTTTCTTTCTTTGCCACCAACTCACTATGTTAGCCAAGTTGAGTTCTATCTCTTGTCTTGAAAGTAAGAGTTTATAGTTTTATAAGCATGACACTGGGGATTCCTGTTGTGCAGGTGAAATTCTTGGGATTAAGAAACCTATTTGTGCATAGATTGTTTATGTAGATCATTCTGTGAGTATTTTTTAAAAATAACAATATGAATAGTCAGCAAACATTTACTGAGCATTCTACCATCTTGTGATTTCACAGAGTGTTAACTTTGAGTCAGATAGATCTTCATTCAATTTGTAGTTTGTCATTTACTAACTTCTACTTTGGGAAGGTTGTTTAACCTCTGAAAGCACATTTCTTTTCCTACCAATAAGTAAAACAAAGTGCTATAGGTACTATAGTAGAAATTCACATGGAGTTCAGTGGGAATTCAAAGAAGGAATTAGTAGTTCCTTTGAAGAACTTTTTTTACTGATTAAGTTGCAGACATAATGCTAATGTCCTTTTACTCTTACTTATTTGTGTGTATTTCCTAAAAACAAGGACGTGCTTGTACATGACCACAGTACGATCATCAAATCAGGAATTTAACACAGATAAAGTATATTATCCAACCTGGAGGTTTTATTCAAATTTTAGCAGTTATACCACTAATGTTCTTTTATAGCAAAAGGGGGAAAAGAAAACAACTTGCCCTGGTTTGTTTTATCTAGTCTAGGATCATGTGTTTCACTTAGTTGTCATGTCTCCTTAGTCTCCTTTAACTTGGAACAGCTCTTCAGTCTTTATCTTTCATGATCTGGACAGTTTTGAAGTGCGCAAATCATGTATTTTGTAGACTGTCCATTAGTTTGTGCTTGTTTTATGATTCATCATGATTAGATTCAGGTGATCTACTTTTGGCAGAAATACTATAGAGACGATGTGTCCTCCTCTCTGCATGATATCAGGAGGTATGTAGTATTAATTTGTCCTATTACGAATGATGTTAACTCTGATCACTTGGTTAAGGTAGTATTATGCCATGTTGCTTCCCTGTAAAATTATTTTCCTTCTATAAATATCTTGCAGCAATACACTTTGAAACCACGTAAATGTACCCTATTTCTTATCAAACTTTTATCCACTAGATTTAGCATACAGTGGTGATTTTTGCCTGAAATTGTTGCTTTGTTGGTTATTAAACAGATGATATTCTAATTTCATCATTCCTTTTATGTCTATTAATTGGCATTCTAGTGTAAGGAAGGTCCTTTTTTCTTTCCATTTATTCATTTCATTTAGACTTGAAGATTCTTATGACTTATAATTTGTTGCTATCAATATTTGTTTTGATGCTTAAAATTGTTCCACATTTGGGTAGGGGAGCTTTTTCAAGCCTGCTCCTGTGTCCTTTTGACATGGCTCTGTCATTTTTTTTTTTACTTTGTCCAGTTTGTTCAACTCTTTTTTTTTAATTGAGATAACTGATATATAACATTATACTAGTTTCAGATGTACAACATAATGATTTGATTTTTTTTTTTAATGTTTATTTTTGAGAGAGAGAGAGAATGTGTGTGCACAAGTGGGGCAGGGGCAGAGGGTGAGGAGGACAGAGGATCTGAAGCTGTCTCTGTGCTGACAGCAGAAAGCCCAATGCAGGGCTCGAACTCCCAAACCATGAGATCATGACCTGAGCTGAAGTTGGACACTTAACCAACTGAGCCACGCAGGTGCCCCAACATAATGATTCGTTGTTTATATATATAATCATTCTTACTTACCTTTGACCACAGCAATATGTTCCAGGGTCTTACTGTTCTGGCTGTCGATTTAGCCATTTCTCTAAGAATCCGTGGTTTCTTTTACTGGAGAATGTGAGTAAATGGCAGTTTTGCCCTTTCACTTGCTCAGGTCCAGTGAGATATTATTCTTGATTTTTTTCTCTCTCTTTTTCTATCTCATACTCCATATTTAATTCATCAGGAAATCCTGATAGTTTCCACCTTCAAAATATATACAGCTTATGACTACTTCTTACCACTTCCACATCTACTACCTTAGTCAAAGCCACCATTATCTCTTGATTGGGCTAGTGTAATATCTCTATACTAATTTCCTTGCTTCTACTTTTGTCCCTCACCCCAGTCTGTAGTCCATATTCTTTATACAGGGCCGAGAGTAAATATTTTCAAACTTCAGTTGGATCATACCACTTCTTTGCACAGAAAATCTTTAATGTCTTTCAGTCTTGCTTAGAATTTTTAAAACCAAAGTCTTTATCCTTTTTTTTTTTTTTTCCTTTTTCTTTAGACCCAGTATCATCTTGTGCCTGCCTGTTTCTTTAGCTACTCCCCTTGTTCTGGCCCTTGTTCACTCTACTCCAGCAACAGGCCTCCTGTTTCTTAGACACACCAAGCACTGTCCTGCCTGGGAGCCTTTTGTACTTACTGTTCCCTCTGCCTGGATTGCTGTTCCTCTAGTCTAGATGTCTAGTTGGCAGGGGTTGGAATAATAAGGTTGCAGAAAGAAAGATTGATAGAAAGAGTTAAAAGGGATGCTGAGGCCAAGTGGAGACAGTATAAATTTGTATCAACAGTAATCTAACTAACTGTGTGTTTCTTGCACATTTTATTAAACTTGTGATTGTCCATGTGTATATCGGCACCATGGAAATAAACAGCTAGATATTTAAATTCTAATTGGTCCTTATTTTCATTGGCAGTGCACTAAAATTCTTAGGATGGTGGTATTTGTCCGTGAGGTTCATTCATTTAGTATTCATGTGCCTGGCATGCTATGAGAGCTGTAGGGTGAACAAAAAGACATAGACTGTGCTTTCACAAAGCTTTCAGTTGCATAAGTAAGACAATAGACAATCATATAAATAAATCTGTAATTACAAACTGATAGCTAATAGGAAGAAAATAAAAATGCAGCAAGAGATTATAACAGGAGCTTCCTGATCTAGATTGCTGGATATTGGGATTCCTCTTTTAGGGAAGTAATAATTTACACAGAGACTGACACTTAAAAGATGAGTAGAAGGTCAGCAAGGCAAAGATTTAGAAAGAAGAAATGTTCCGGACATAAGGGTACTGCTTGTGTAAATGTTCTGAGGTACCTAAGCACTTGGTAAGTTTGAGGAACTGTAAGAAGGCCAGTATAGCTTGAGTACGATGAATAAAAAAGCCATATAAAATGAAGCTGGAGAGAGAGATTGAAGAGGTAAGTTAGGATTTGGGTTTTTATTGTAATTGTGGTAGGAAACCATTGAATGATTTCTAGCAAGGAAAGAGCAGGATCATATTTACATTAAAATTTGTTTTTTCCTGGGGTGCCTGGGTGGCTCAGTCAGTTGAGCATCAGACTCTTGATTTCGGCTCAGGTTATCATCTCACGGTTTGTCAGTTTGAGCCCTGCATCGGTCTCTGTGCTGGCAGTATGGAGCCTGCTTGGGATTCTCTCTCTCCCTCTTTCTCTGCCCTTACCCTGCTCATGTTCTTGTTCTCTCTCTCTCTCTCTCTCTCTCTCTCTCTCTCTCTCTCTCTCTCTGTCTCTCTCTCTCTCTCTCTGTCTCTCTCTCTGTCTCTCAAAATAAATAAATAAATTTTTTTAAAAAATTTTTTTCCTGGCCACTATATGAAGAATGGAGTGGAATTAGGCAAGAGAAGGCACAGAAATCAATTTAGAAATCAATTTATTGTCTTTTTCAATGGTTCAACTGAAAGAAGACAGTAGCTTAGACTAGAGAGATGGCAGTGGAAATGGGAGAGAAGTGGATGGATTTAGAATATATTCTGGAGATGGAATCAGTAGAGCTTGGTGATAGATTTGCTGTGTTGTTTGAGGGAGCAAGAGAACACTAGGGTTGACTCCCATGTTCTCTGACTTCATGGAATAGAGAAAGTGGGTTGAAACCAATTTTATTTTATATATTTTTTATTCTCATAGAGCTTACCATCTCATAGGAAATGTGCCCAAAAAGCAAATCCAGTATTTGCTTTTGAGTGATTTTATTGAGTAATTAGGTTTTGTGTGGTGCATTACCTAAGTCAGTCAAGAATTATTGAAATGTTTATAAAAAGGGGGCCCTATTAATTGGTTTTGATTGTTTTTTGTTTTGTTTTGTTTTAGTTTCAGGAGAAGTAAGAATATCATTTACCTGGTACTGTGTTTCATTAGCTATACAATGAATATGTTCATAAAAAGAAAAAAAAAAGAGCCACCTCTGAAAATAAAAGCATGAAAAATTAGCAGTATAAGCTTTTGTTATGGAATTTTTTTTACAGTAATCTTATGGACTTGGAGTAAATGGTTTTTTTGAGTTCCACCACCAAAAAGAAGCATTTGTATTTGGCTCATCTCATTGGAGCATAGCAACCTTTCTGAAATACATACAATGATTTTTACGTAAAATGTCACCAAAGAACATGTTATATTTCCATGTTAATTTTAATGCTAATTTTGAAGAATTTGTGTGTGTGTGTGGTTGTAGAAAGTTAACAGAGCAATTTTGAAATCTATGTGGGCTATTAAAGTATTTTTTTTCTTTGCATAAAGAATTGAACATTTATTAGAAATGGAATAAACTAGGTTCACCAAATCTCCTAACCTCATAAGGATTGTTATTACCGTTTTACATATGAGGAAACCAAGACTTTTAGTTGAGTGACTTTCCTGAAGTTATGTAACTAGTAATGGCAGAAGTGGAATTTGAACCCAGGCCTGTATGGCTTCATATTTTATGCCCTTAATGATAATAATATCCATATTACCCTGTTAAAAAATGTTATGGAGGCATCAAAATCATAAGGCATGTGCATTTATGCAAGTAGGGCAAAGTACATAGGAAGACAAATAGCAAACAGTGACATAAGATTACCAGTTCATGTAAGTCATTGCTGTATTAAATGATACAGATTGTTCCATGTGGCAACAGTATATACTAAGATGAGTAAGAGCTGGTGTGATCTGAGATGATTACAGAAGAAACAGGCTTAAAGGATGATTCAGATTTAGGTAAATGGAGAGAATGAGGGCTTCCCAGGTAGAGTAACCAGCATTAAGTTGAGCTTTGAGGAATTAATGACAACTGTAAATGCAAGAGACGTTGTGATTATTGGTCCCATGAAATCAACAAATACTTGTGGGCCTAATATGTGCAACTCACATTGTGGAGTTGATGTAGAAAACACAATAGCTGCTCATAAAGGTGTCACAATACAGGCAGTCCTTGCTTTGCACGTCACTGTGTTAATGGAAACATGTGCCTATTAGAATCGTGTCCATTCTTTTTTTTTTTTCATTTTTTTTAATTTTTATTTTTTTTAATTTTTTTTCAACTTTTTAAAATTTATTTTTGGGACAGAGAGAGACACAGAGCATGAACGGGGGAGGGGCAGAGAGAGAGGGAGACACAGAATCGGAAACAGGCTCCACGCTCCGAGCCATCAGCCCAGAGCCTGACGCGGGGCTCGAACTCACGGACCGCGAGATCGTGACCTGGCTAAAGTCGGACGCTTAACCGACTGCGCCACCCAGGCGCCCCTAATCGTGTCCATTCTTTATACATTGCTGTGGTGACTGATATTTGATCTCAGTTTAGGTATTCTTATGTTTCAGTTAACATGGCACCGTGTAAAGTAAGAACTGCTTGTGGTTTAGTTTAATACGTAAAACAGTGAACTTTTGTTGGGCATTGGTAAGAAATATATTGAATTAGTAGTATAGGGCTGAAATTTGGAGGGCTTTAAAAGCTAGAAAGAGGACATTTGTCTTGGCATGCCAGGATTTTAAGGTAACCCCATGACTGCTTTTTTGTTGTTAAAATGATTTCTCTTTGGTACTGGTGAAATTAGAGATGAGGAGTGGGAGATTGTTTTAGTGTCTTAAGCCATTTGTTAAGTTACATATTAAAGGCTAGTTAATTGTATTTTGAGTTCATTCATTTGACAGTTTAGCACGGTTTTATTGAGTATTTATTAAGATCCTGGTTAAGAGCCTAGGTATTAGAGATAGCCTGAACAGATCCAAATCCTACCTCTACTAAGTGACCTTGGTCAAGTAAGTTACTTAATAGGTTTGTTGAAAGGATTAATTGAGTTGATATTTGCAAAGTGCTTAGCATGCCATTCACGTAGTGAGCACTAAATAAATGTGAGCTTCTGCTAGTTATCTTAGTGGTAAGTGCTAGAAATACTTAGATAAATAGGAAATGTGTCCCTGTTCTCCAGTTGAAGAGTCCTTTATAAATAAAGCCATGTGGTTAGTAATAGTATCCTTTTACTGTGTGTCAGGTACTACATTCAACGTCATATATAAATTTTGTCATTTAGTTCAACCTTGTTACTTGTTCCTGTTTTACAGATGAAGGAACTGAAGCTTTAGAAGGATTGTCTTACCTAGAATTATATAGTTGTTGGTATCAGAGTCAATATTTGAACCCACAGTCTGACTTCTGATCCATAACTCTTAATTTCTAGTTCATGGTCTGCTACCATAGAGATAGGCATAAGATGAAATGAGAATGAACAGGAAGGCATCTGTCTAGGGATGTTAGGGCAGCCTTCATAGAAGAGGTGCTATTTGAGCAGGCTGTTGAGGGAATGAGTAAGAATTTACTATTGGGCAAAAGGAGGAAAGCATTTCAAAAAGAACAATTTGAGTGTGAGAAAGCATATTGAACCCTTGGAGCTGCATGTAGCTTGTTTGGCTGAAGTTCAAGTAAGAGATGAGATTGAAATGGTAAGGACAGACCAGATCACAAAGTTCCCATGGTCCTTGTGAAAAAGTTTGCACTTTCTTTTTTAGTTACAGTAGCTCTTTAAAGTAGCTAAATAGCTCTTGAATTGAAGACTTTTTAAAAAGAGTGACATGATTGTATTTGCTTTTAGAAACTCAACTTTAGTGATTCGGTAAGCATTGGATTGACGAAGACCTGGACAAGGACATCTACCAGTCTGATGATTACAGTAGTCAGAACGAGAAGTGACTAGGACTGAATGAAGGTGGAGGAGATACAGTAGCAGAGATTTTGAGAAAGATTTAGGATAGAATGCGAAAAATATGGTGTTGGGAGTTGGGGTTGAAGGAGAGGGCAGAACCAAGTAAGCCATTGTAAGGACTATCGCTTTTATTTTGAGTTAGGTAGGAACTCTTGGAGGACTTTGAGTAGAAGAGTGACATAGGTTTTAAAGGATTACTCTGGCTTCTGTGTAGAATGAGGGGAAAATACAGACTGTGAGAACTTAGGAGGCTATTAGAATTATCCAAGTAAGAGATACAGTGGTTTGTATCATAGTGGTAGTGGTAGAATTGGAATTCTGATTATGTTTTGAAGGTGGTAGACCATTAGATATGCTGATGGATTGGATGGTTATGAAAACCAGGAATCAAGGATGATGCTAGAGCACAGTTGGAGGAAAGAGTTGCTGTTTGCTGAAATGTAGAAGAATACCGGAGGAACAGGTTTGAGGGGGAAAGAAGATCAGGAGTTTGATTTTGAGCGCATTAAACTTGAGCACATTCAGGAGAGGAGATATCAAGTCGACAGTGGGATAGTATATGTCTGGAACTCAAAGTGCAGGTCTGGACTGAAAATTTAAATCCAGGACTTGTTAGCAAGTTGGTGGTACTTAAAGAAATGAGGCTAGATGAGGTCACCAAAGAAAAGGAGAGACCTTTGAGAAGTCCCTTTTTAGAGATTGGAGAAACTGTGAATGGCTAGGGAAGGAGGAAAAAACTTGGAGATATTGGTTCCTTACAAGCCAATTGAAACAAAATATTTCAAGAAGGAAGGAATGGAAAATTATGCGGATAGGTCTGAGGATTGAAAATTGACCATCAGATTTAGTAACATGGAGGTAATCTTGAGAAAGTTTCCATAGTGAGGGAAGGGGAAGATGAAAATATAATTGGAACTGGTTTGAGAAAGAAAAGAGAAATTGGTTATAGAAGTAATATGGGGCTACTATTTTGAGGTGGTTTGCAATGGAGGGGAACAGAGGAGAATATTTGGGTGAAGATGTGAGGGCAAAAGAAGGTATCCATTTTTTTTTTTTAATATGGGAGAAATAGCAGTAGTTTTTATGCTGATAGGAATGATCTAGTGGATAGAAATCTGATGATGCAAAAGAGGGAAGGGAAGATTGTTGGAATGTAAGAGAGGATGTCATCTAATGCACAGGTGAAAGCGTTGGCTTTAGATGGGAGCATAGACCATCTAGACATAATATTAAGGAAAGGTAGGCTATGTGGGCACAGAGGGTAGACATACAGATGTGGCCTTGGAAAGCTTTGGAAGTTCTCTTTTGATTGCTTCTTAGTTTTCTAGTGTAGTAGAAAGCAAAGGCATTGATTGACAGTGAAAAATGGGGTAAGAGGTGTGTTGGAGGCTTAAAGAGATAGGAGAAAGTATAAAAGAATTTTTTAGGAGAATTGAGAGAGTGAATGGAGTTAGAGAACCATCAAGGGCCCGTTTGAGGTCAGTAGTTAAGAATTACAAATTACAAGTTAAGGGGCGCCTGGGTGGCTCGGTCAGTTAAGCAACCGACTTCGGCTCGGGTCATGATCTCCCAGTTTGTGAGTTCGAGCCCTGAGTCAGGCTCTGTGCTGACAGCTCAGAGCCTGGAGCCTGCTTCGGATTCTTGTGTCTCCCTCTCTCTCTCAGCTCCTCCTCCACTCGTGCTCTCTCTCTTTCAAAAATAAACATTAAAAAAATTTAAAAAAAAAAAGGATTACAAATTCAGGGGTGGCTGGGTGGCTCAGTTGGTTAGGCGTCCAGCTTAGGCCCACATCATGATCTTGTGGTCCGTGGGTTCGAGCCCCGCATCAGGTTCTATGCTGACAGCTCAGAGCCTGGAGCCTGCTTCCTGTTCTTTGTTTTCCTCTCTCTCTCTGCCACTTCCCCGCTCGCAGATTCTGTCTCTCTTTCTCTTTCGTAAGTAAATAAACATTAAAAAATTTTTTTGTTTAAATTACAATTTGAGTCTAGTCAGCATGGGTTCTGTGTTTTTCTCTGACCATATCCAGATGTTGGATTATGTGGAGAACTGAATTTAACGAGAGTTGAGATTTTGTTGTTGAATTGGGAGAATATCAGGGAAGTTAAGGATATATGTAGGCAAAGATGAAGTATAGTAAAAGACCTTGGAATTTAAGCTGGATAAAGAGAAGGAGGGCATATGGAGAGTGAAAAACTGGTAGATCATTGGATTATAGGTCCTGTGGAAAGAAAGGGTAAGAGGGTTAAAGACAAAATCCTAGATTTTAATCAGTATTTAATGGTAAAGCAAAGGAGATGTCTGAGTGTAGACGAACAAAAGAGACATAGGAGAAGAAAGAGACAGAAGTAGCCTGGAATCACATCTACAATTCTGAGATCTGGAATCCTGAAAACTTAACAAAAAATTGCTGTGGCAATACATTGTTGTACAATCATCACCATCATCAGTCTCCAGAATTTGTCTTCCCAGACTGAAACTCTGTACCCAATATACCATAATTTCCCATTCCTCCTTTGCCCATCCTCTGGCAATCACTATTCTACTTTGTGATTTTGAATTTACTGTAGGTAGGTCTCAGTGGAATCATAAAATATTTGTCCCTTTCTGGCTTATTTTACTTCGCATAACTTCTGTAAGGTTCATCCATGTTGTAGCATGTGTCAAAATTCCCTTACCAGAATTTATATATATATCACTTGATATATGTATATACCATGAACGTTTATGCATTCATCTGATGGACACTTGAATTCCTTTTACCTTTTGGCTGTTGTGAATAATGCTGCTGTGAACATGGGTGGACAAATACCTGTTGAGTCTCTGCTTTCAATTCTTTTATATATTGCTGGTTCACACAAAAATTCTGTTTAATTTTTTTTGAGGAACTGCCATACTGTTTTCCACAGTGCCTGCATCATTTTACATTTCCACCAGCACTGCTCAAGAGTTCTAGTTTTTCCACACCCTCTCCAACATTTGTTATTTTGTTTTTGTTTTGTTTTTTTGATAATATCCATTGTAGTAGGTGTGAAGTGGTATATCTCAAATGCATTTGCATTTCTCTAATGATAGTGATTTTGAGCATCTTTTCATGTGCTTACTGGCCATCTGTATATCTTCTTTGGAGAATGGAAAAAATTATAATTCATTTTGCAGTAAGATCTCATTTACCTAAACAGAACTGTTGGCAAAACGTGGTGTTAACTGACATGAAACTATACATATTCTTTACTTACCCCATTTAATGTGAATATTTCCTATGCTTTGCTAAAGAAATACTAGTTTGGGGGCGCCTGGGTGGCTCGGTTGGTTAAGCGTCCGACTTCGGCTCAGGTCATGATCTCACGGTCCGTGAGTTCGAGCCCCGCGTCGGGCTCTGTGCTGACAGCTCAGAGCCTGGAGCCTGTTTCAGATTCTGTGTCTCCCTCTCTCTCTCTGCCCCTCCCCTGTTCATGCTCTGTCTCTCTCTGTCTCAAAAATAAACAAACATTAAAAAAAATTAAAAAAAAAAAAAAAAAAAGAAATACTAGTTTGTCTGATTATGGAGTGTTGCCCCAAATCCTACTGGGATTTCAGATACATATGTAATACTTCTCTAACATTGGAAAAATTCAAGATTCCAAAGCACATTCTGTGCCAAGGGTTTTGGATAAGAGTCTGTGAACTTGTAGCTTCACTTCTTTGGAAAACTAAATTCCCGTTCTAAAAACCGTACACAGAACTTTTGGAATTCAGAACATTAATTAATTGAGGGTAGTGCATCCTTTGTATCTCACCCCTCCCATTTTGTTCTTTTCTGTCTTTATTCTTCACTGTTGATGCTGCTTTCCTGAAGTTTTTTGCCTCTTAACTTCTCTGAGCCTTTTTCCCCATCTATGAAGTGGACATATTGTTTTCGACTTTGAGGAACAGATTGTGGGGATTAAATGAGATAAACAATATAAGGCATAGAGTCTGGCATAGTATCTGCTCCACAAATGCCGATTCTCTTTATTCTCTTTTTTCATGCTGTCTCCATTTGGGAGCGTGTGAACTCATCCTTACATATCTCTTTCATCATGCAACTTCTGATCCCTAATGAACAGAATTATTTTTTATTACAGTGTTTCTATAGGAAAATGTTCAGATACTAGAAGACATCTCTTTTCTCTACACTTCATATTCTGATACTAATAATAAGGGTATAGTCTTACCCTCTATTCCCACTTCAAAATGCCATTTTCCCGTGAGGAATGGAAAGGGTAGGCCAAGGGGGAGCTATCTAATGGAAGGCAAGAGGAAGGGAGCAGAACTGTGTCTAGATCAGTTGTAGATCAGTTGTAATCTTCATGTTTGTACCAATCTGGACTTGGAGGGGACTCTGGAAGAGTTGCTTCTATACATTGGAAATTGGAATTAGATCAGCCATTTAGTGGAGGTGGAGTTTTTGCAGAACAGCAACTTTTCTTATAAACTCCTACTAATAAAAGTTTTATTATCTAGAATAGGCATATGTAAAGTTATCTTTTGGTTTAACCCAATTATTAGTGCATTCAGTGCCCCCTGCCCCTTGCTTTCTTATATTGAAAGCTCCATTCTGGCCAGGAATGTATGTCATCCTTTCAAGATGTTGGCATATTCAAATGAAAAGGAGGCACAGAGTGTGGCAGAATTCTAGTTAAAAGTTTTAAATATTATTTTTGTGCTCTACTGCTTTGGAAACCTTCATGTTTAATGAGAGAGTATTTGGCTGAAATTTAAAAATAAAATGACCTAGGAGAAGTGATGTTGTAATTTAGATCGGGCAGTCTGATTTTGGCAAGGACTGGGTTAACGAGTGGTTTGGATGCACCTGTTGCTTCCTCACCGCAGAGAGCCTTTGTTAACTTACCTTAGTGAATGGAAACACAGCAACACACTGGCTCTTGAGGCTTTCACAAGGGAGTTAGAGATGGTGGTGGAGGACAGAGGTGGATGAGCGCATGTGCCAGACATTTCGCAGTGCAAAAAGGTGAGGATAGGTAAAGGCAGTGGGGAAAATCTGCTGTGAATCTAGTTCTTCACAGACTCTCTTAGTTGCGGTGATGTGCAAACAGTTATACTGGAACTGGATATCCACTTTCACATCGGGCATCCGCCTGGAGGAGCGACGGGCAGCTGATGGGAAAGCCCTTAAAGAACAGGCAGTGCTGTGGCAGGTGCATCTTCTTCAACTTTTGTGCTTTCTATTTGATCAGGAAGTTAGATTTGTTTTCTGATACTTGGTCATTCTGATATGTTCTATCCTATTGTTCTTATTGTTTTGAGCCTTGAAGATAGGTTAAAAGTTGCTACTTTATGAATTATAATACTTGATTCTGGAATGTAGTTTAAAGAACAGTGTTTTTAAAGGCTTTTTACAAAGTTCTATTTTGGTTTTGAGAAATGAAAAAAATCTAATTTTAACCCTGTCTTGTATTTGGTTTTAATGGTTTTTGCATTTGGGAGAGTCCCAGTATTCCTTGGCATCATAACACAATTGATCCAACTAATAGATGTTTGTCTTTGTTTTGAGATGTCTGAGGAAGAGGTTGAGGTTTCTCACCTGGCTGTACTCCAGTATGAAACCGGAGATAAGTCCCTTGGCCTTTTTATAAAAGGGAATGGTTAGAAAGGCCAGGGAGAGTTCTCATGAGTTGTAGTGAAGAGGCTTCTTCCTTAAATGAATTTACATAAATAGAAAATACCTGGTCTCTTTAATTTTGTTAGAAAGTGTGTGTGTGTGTGTGTGTGTGTGTCTGTCTCTGTCTGTCTGTCTGTCTGTCTATGGTCTTCAGTGAGACTCTTAGTATATTATCTCTGGTTTTTAAAGCATAAAATTGAAGGATAATATTGTTTATTCTTTTGATGAAGAGTTATTAATACTGAATTAGGCTAAATTCTAACTGTTTTTCTTAAGTCAGTGTTCATGTTAAATCTTAAAAATGAGTGTTTACAGAGTATTCATGATAAATGTACATATAGTGCATATATATTATATACCTAATACACTCACCTATGTGTGTATATATATGAATCTATTCCTGTATTGGTTGTAGAGCAAATCAAATTGCTCTTGAATTTAAGGTTTTAAAACTTGATCTTTGTGCTTGTCAGTAATGTATTTAAATTGCTGGTGTGGACATCATAAAGGCTTTACAAATTACTCTTCTTTTAGATAGTATAGTTCAGGTTATTGCAGGGATGGGGGGGCATCGAGATTGTTTTCATTATAAACAGAAGGCAGATAAAAGGGATAACAGTATGTGTATAACAGTATTTTTTTCCCTTTGGTTTAAATCTATAAAGAGCTACTAATGAAGGGAATTTTAGTGTAAAATGAATGGACTCTTTTGATACTTGTTTTGTCATATTCTTCTAATACTATCTACTTTCCCAAACCAGAAAGTCATTCTTTTCTCTGTGTGCATACATGTTTAGTAGGTCGTTTCTGTTGTCAGGTGAGGGAGGCACTGTATGTATGACGTGGGCGAGTGTACAGAGCTCCCTCTTCCTCCTTGTTAAAAATTGTGCTCTATCTTCTATCCCCAAATGCCAGCAGTTTCTCTTTAATAACTCAGTCATTAAGGGAGTAAATTTAAATGCAGAAAATATTAGCAGTATTATTAAATATGGAATATGCAATGAGACCAACTGCATTTGGTTCTAAAAGATTTATTAGCATTTTTGTTCTTCATTAAAGTACCTGTTTACAAAGAATAAGACAGCTTATTTCAAAACTTGTTAGCTTATTTCTGGCTTTTTTTGTTCTTCTGTGGAATCCTAAGAAGATGTTTAGTTTCAAATTTTTTTTTTTTATATCTATCTCAGTGTATTTAATTTAGCTAACTTTTGTGATGTATTTTTTGACTGCACAGAAAGTTGGAGTGACTGGTCCCCCTGATCCACAAGTTCGCTGTCCCTCTGTCATTGAGTTTGGGAAGTATGAAATTCACACCTGGTACTCCTCCCCATATCCTCAAGAATACTCAAGGTATGTTTTGAGAGACCCTTTACCTTTTGTTTTTAGATTCATAGAACTCCCAACACTAGATCTTGAGGACATTTTAGTCTGGCTCATCTTTACATATTTGAGGAAACTGGTGGCTTTTAAATGTCCATAGTAACAGGATATTTTGGCAGCCACTTAAACCCAGTTGGCTTTAGATTTTCTTTTTTCTTTTCTGTAACCTGTCCAAAGCTTTTATTTAAAGTTGGAAACCTGACGCATGGTCACAATGACAAGGGGAACATTTTTTCTTTAAGAGAAATTTGCCTTCATACTTCACACTAAGAATTGGAGAGAGATTCTTACAAGTTTCACTGCGTAGCCATTTATCTAAATTTTTATGATTTAACAAATCTAGTGAATGGTTTGTTTTCCCAGAAATACTTGGATAAATGGTATACAGTTATGTTACATGTAAATAGCATGGGTTTCTTGACATTAAAAAGTCATCAGTCACCAGCTTTTTGGGATGAGGCAGCATGTTTAGTGAAGCCAAATTGGTTTCATGACTGAGTTCTGACATTCATAAGCTGTATAACCTTAGAAGTTACCCAACTAGTCTGTACCTCAGTTTCCTCATCTGCAGAATGGGGATAAAAATAGTATTTACCTCATAGAGTTTATTTTGAGCACTGAGTTAAAACATGTAAATCACTTAGAAAATGATTAAGTGCTCAAAAATGTCAGATATTTTTTTTTTCCTTTAGGGTTGAAATTAAAAGAGTTGGAAAGTAAGATTTGGTCAAAAAATTAAACTTTGACATGTGACAGTTACATTAATGTTCTCTTTAATCTGTAAACTACTTATATCTCAAGTTTCTCATTTAGCAGAGTGTTGTGAGGAATAATAAGTGCTCTGTGAGTTAAACATATGTTCAGAGTACTCTCGTTATTCGGCTTTTTACCTGTCTGGTAACACTGCTAGTCTAAGACATTAGCAAAAATAATTATAACGACATTAATTTATTTAGTACTTTACAGTATACAGAGATCTTTAACATGGGTTATTACCAGAAGCTGGGAATAAGCCAGTATATTTGTTAAAAAACTAAAACTCAGTATTGTTTTTACTTTTTCTGTCCGTGTAATTTGATAGTTGGTTTCCAAACCTAAGCAGAAGTAGAAAAAAAATGAGTGAGAATGTTGCTATAGACATAGACCTCAGTGACAAAAAAAAAAAAAAAAAAGAAGAGAAAGCAAAACTTCAGGAAACTAACACACAAGTTTATAAAACAGCAACTGAGAGCCAATTATCGTAAGGTCAGTTAACCCCAAACACTATGTTAGATCTTTAAGGCAGCATTCTATTTATATCCTGGGATAACAACAATTAATATGAGTTTGTTAAAAGAACATTAAATTATATTTATTGGTGATTATGTATTTATATTTATATATGTTAAAAGAGGGCAGGAAATTCCTCAACTACCTACAGAGCTCAGGTACTCAAGGCAGTTCCTCAGGAGTTCTGGATAGCCAGAGAATTACAGGATCAATAAGAAATATGCTGAAGAATTAATTTCTTCATCAGGTTTAAAGTAAATTATTATTATAATTTATTTAGTGAGCTCTTTGCAAGCTATTCAAATCAAAAAAGCATGCTCAACTTAGGCAACAAAGTTTGTTCAACATGTGCATATATCAACTGTTCCACGGATTGTGGTATAGATAGACTGAAACCGTTGGCACCTTGACTCTTGTACTCAAGGGGAGGAGAGGAAATTGACTTAGAAATGGAACTAGAGGGCCAGCCTCAGCACACACTTTTAAGAGAATAATGAGAATGTAACCGTGAAGTTGTTGTCTTCTGAGATATGAAAAGGTTTCATTAAAAATGTTGCTTTTTATTCTGATTAGATTGTCACTAGAACCTGATTTCTTAATAAGATTTGAGGGAATTGCTTATCAGCTTATTCTTAATAAGCATTGCAGGCAGAAAAATAAATAACCACTAAGTAGGAATCATAGCAGACGGCAGCAGTGTGATAAGAACTGTAAAATTTATCAACTTTCTTAAATAAAATTTTAGACATTTTCTGTACATTTCCTTATTCTTTGTGCCGTGTTCCAAGAAAATATTCTGTAGTTTAATAGGTTCTTTAGTAATTATGACTTTTTCTCTATTCATAATTATCTTAGTTACATTGAAAAAATTCATATATTGGGGTGCCTGGGTGGCTCAGTCAGTTAAGCGTCTGACTTCAGCTCAGGTCATGATCTCGTGGTTTGTGAGTTCGAGCCCTGCGTCGGGCTCTGTGCTGACAGCTCAGAGCCTAGAGCCTGCTTCGGATTCTGTGTCTCCCTCTCTTTCTGTCCCTCCCCTGCTCATGCTCTTTCTGTCTCAAAAATAAATAAAACATTAAAAAAAAAAAAAAAAAAAGAAAAAACCATATGTCTAATTTAAACGAGTTTAGGCTTGTTTTACTTCTGAGTTCTATTAAAATTGATTTGGCTAAAATGTTTAGAACTCTTAATGTTTTCCAAATAATAAACTTATATCCTTACTTTGTTAATGACTATTTACTATTCTTTGCCAAATTCGAAGTTATTTTTTTGTTGTTACAGGTTTTAAGGACTTTTTAAAAAATTCAAAATCCCAAAGCATGCAAAAACAGAACAATTGGGGCAAATGAAAAAGAAAAGATCTCAGTGTACTTGTGTGGGTCAGTCGGTTAAGCGTCTGACTCTTGGTTTCAGCTCAGGTCATGCTTTCACAGTTTGTGGGTTTGAGCCCCACGTCGGGCTCTGCGCTGATGGTGTGGAACCTGCTTGGGGTTCTCTCTCTCTCTTGCTCTCTCTCTTTCTCTCCCAAAATAAGTAAATAAACTTAAAAAAAAAGAATCCCAAAAGGATATTCTTTTGGGAAGTGGGATTATGCGTTATTTCCCATAATATCCAGATATTTGTGTGTGCATTGTATATGAAGTAATCTTACATCCCTGACTTAAAAAAAAGCAAAACAAAACAAAATCAACAACAGTGAAGCAGTAATGCTACTTTATGTGGAGCAGTATGATTAAGTCTTAGACATTGAATAGTATAAACCAGAGTTTTAACCCTAAGTTTCTCCAACAGGGCTGTGTGATGCTCATACATGGCAGACAGGTTCATAGAGAGCCCCACTCTGCCAATAAAACATGACATGGATGGGCTGAAGGCAAGAGTAACTGTGATCATGGGATATCCTCTACTCCCGAGTTGTTTAGAACTTAACTTTATAATAACGTTTTTACAGTAAGATCATTAAAATCCTAAAGGATGGGTTCTATATAACTGAGTAGCTTAGGAAGTTTCCTCTCCCTTTTGATCCTGTTCCTGACTTGATTTGATGCATAGATTATGTACAGCCTCAGTTACTAAAGACCAACATCCTTAGGGTCTTTGGATGACTGTTAAATGATGAAGTAAAATGAATGAAAGGAGAATAAAATTATTCATAGTCTTAATCATAAATTAATAGTATCTTTAGTTATCATCATTGAGCATGGTACTGGACTAAATATCTCTGGAATAATTCTGTATAGAGGTGGATATTACTCTCTTCATTTTCCAGACCAGGGCCCAGTAAACATACTCAAGACCATGCAGTTTCCAAGTAGCAGGACCAGGATTTAATCTCACTTTTCTCTTACCACATAGCCATAGCTTTTAAGCACTGAGCTTGCCCTGCTCCATATAGCATCTGTGTGTCTATCTTGATCTCACATAGCTTGTACCATAATCTTTTATTTAAGTAATATTTGATAGAATTTGTATTAAAATTTTACTACAGGTGGACCTCTTATAATGGTCACACAAATTGCTACTATCTTGGGCAATGTTCAGAAGCTAAGAAGATACTGTAGGAATTCCTGGGAAGAGTATTTGTATCATCTTAGAAGTAAGGGAAGCAATGCTTCTAAAGCACACATAGCTGCAGCCTAGTCCTGACTTCACAGGTGAGGGTGTCAGCAGAGTGGCTGATTTAGAATAAACTTTAGGTATGGAGGCTACATCCCATGATGCAGTTGATCTAGGCAACCATACACCTATTTGATAGTCAAGGACTAGGGCTGTCAGGAAGACAATGACAAAAAGCAGCAGCCATCTTTAGGGCTAAGAGTATTCATACTCTATGACTATACTTCATTTGATGTGATCTCATGTTCTTCCTATATGATCTATTTTTTCAACAAGGAAACTTCAGCCATTTGTACTGTTAAAACTCCTGGAAAAACAAAATGTTTTATTATCAGATGATTCCCTTTAGACTAATAGTGTCATTCCAGTGGGCTTGATTATAATAAAGTAAGAGGCTTTTAAAATGTTTTCAGCAAGAGCTGAATTGGAGTAAAGTAGATTATGATATTTGCTTTTACTTTGTTATTTTTCAAATACTAAGATTTGCTAAAATTTTTTTTTTTTTTTAATCAAGAAAATGTCATACATCTTGCTATTCCAAGGAAATAGCATGAACTTAAAATTCACCAGATAAGACTTGGCAGTAATTTTCTTATAGGTTTCATTGCTTCCTGTGTTTTCTTGAACAACTTGCTTACTACAAGAACTTTAAAAATTAGACCTTCTTTCATAGGCCTTAGGAAATAAGCTGTACTTTATTTTCATGTCTTTGTACCAAGACGTAAAAGTTAAATTGGATGCTTTTAAAGTTGGCATTTATCTTTAGCATAATCTAGAAATTTTAGTTGTCTGTCACTCCTCTCTCCCTTCCTTTTTTCCCAGGATTTTATCTATGTTTCTCAGATTCACATTGTAGGGAAAATTTAGTTGTAATATTTAGCTCTCAAAGTGAAACTGTGTTCATGGATTCTTCTATGTCTTCATGTTGCAGCAAGTTAAAATTGCTCATTGAGAATTTAGCATAGGTAAATAAAGGTAAGCAGTAGAGTAGTTGGAGGGAGGAGGATGCCTTTAATTACATAGGGAGAATTACCTTCCACCTTCCTTTTTAAGAAGAAATTATTCAAAATCCACATATTCAGTAAAACAATCTGGCAGTTGTGGGTCAGCTCTGAGACTCAGGATATCTAGTGCCCACATTAATGATGAAGTTAATAATTGCGGCCATTTCCTTTTGTGATTTTTTTTTTTTTTTTTTTAGTTCTGGTTGGTAAGGAAGGAAAAAGCTCAGGGCGCCGGGGTTCCTCAGTCCGTTAAGCAACAACTCTTGATGATCTCATGGTCATGATCTCATGATTTGTGAGATCGAGTCCTGCATTGGGCTCTGTGCTGACAACATGAAGCCTGCTTGGGATTCTATCACTCCCTCTCTCTCTGCCCTTCCCCTCTCTTGCTCTTTCTCTCAAAATAAACGTTAAAAAAAGGGGGGAGGGGGAAGCCATCTATCTCACTGCCCTTCCTTCTCTGAGTAGTGGAATTTGAAGCAACATGCAAAGGAAATAAGCACAGTTGCCTAGGAAACCTTTCTTTTTCATGCCCTTGGTTCCTGTTTCTTGACTTCAGTTTATGATGTCATTTATTATTTGTTTTACTCAGTACCTTATTTTGGAATGACTTTTGTATTAATGATAGAATTTCGAGTTGTATTGGTCTGTCTAATATGAGAGATGTTGAAAAACAGTATTAGATATTGTAGACACTTAGAAATATTATACTGAAATAGTTCCCTCGAAGCTTTTAGCGCACTGACTGGCAGTTTTCACCCTTATTTGAGCATGAAACACTTATTACATACAGGACTAGTGTTTCCATAAATACACCTTGGCAAAGGCCTTGGTTGAATGTTAGATGTTTTCAGATAAAGTATAATTAAGTTTTAAAAGTGGCCTCCTGGGGCACCTGGGTGGCTCAGTCCATTAAGTGGCCAACTTCAGCTCAGGTCATGATGTCACAGTTAGTGGGTTCAAGCCCCTCATCGGGCTCTGTGCTGACAGTGCAGAGCCTGGAGCATGCTTTAGATACTGTGTCTCCCTCTCCCCCTGCCCCTCCCTAACTCGTGCTCTGTCTCTCAAAAAATGAATGGAAAAAAAAGTCTGTCTTCTCAAAAAAAATGAATGAAAAAAAAAAACGTTAAAAAATGTGGCTTCCAGAGTGGTACTTGAAAAAGTAGTGTGGTCTTGACACTTTAACAGGTTAGACCTTTTGTGTGTTAATCTTTTCTTTAATTCCATTGTAATCTTTTTAAAGCATAGCTGTCCAAACTGATAGCAACTAAATTAATGAGGTTTATTAAAATTTCCTTCAGCCTCAATACTTACTTATTTGAGAGACAAATTTATTTGGATTATATATTTTGTCATCATATCCAGTATTTTTGTGTATGTAGTTTTTAAAGATAGCATCAGATCTCCGATTACCAAGGCATGACCAGTTCTGGACACACACAGTTCAGGATGCAGGGAAGTCTCTGTGCTGAGGATAAATGAAGTGTGTATTTTATAATAGAAGAGCCATGTGGTCTTCTGGATTAGACTAAAACCAGGTATAAATTTTAATTAGGTTATATTCCTTCTTACGAACTAATCCAGTCACTTTCTTGCCTAGCTCCTCATAAAAGGAACATTGTAAAGAAGAAGTCCTGTTAAATTATTGCTAAAATAGCAATACTGTTGTATAAATACAAATTAATACTAGAATATCTGAAAGATTAATTTGAACTTTTATTTCACTTGTTGAATAATAGACTTTTAAGTTACAGGATGTAATGTGATATTTAACCAGAGGAAAAGCCAGAATTTCAGGGGTTTCATAAGGAAGGAGGTAATGCAGTATGTCCTAACTTGAAAAAACATATTCATTATTATAATTTTATACTTAAAAAGATAATATAAAATCTGCTTTTATAGTACCCACCCTATATCCATTTTACTCAGCACTCTGTCCCTAGTGCATTTAGCACAAGGCCTAACACACTGTAGTATAGTTGACCCTTGAACAGCACTACAGTTAGGGGCCCCAACCTGTGCAGTCAGAAATTCATGTATAACCTTTGTCTCCCCCAAAACTTAACTAGTACTAATAGCTTCCTGTTGACCAGAAGCCTTACCAATAGTATAAACAGTCAATTGACACATAATTTGTATTAAATGCCCCATATATTATATTCTTACAATAAAAATAAAGTAAGCTAGACAGAAGAAAATGTTAAGAAAATCATAAAATACATTTACAGTACTGTACTGTATTTACCAAGAAAAATCCACTTATAAGTGGACCCATGCAGTTCAAACCCATGTTGTTCAGAGATCAGTGGTATTTAACAAATGTGTATTTTCTTGAAAAAAAAAAAAAAAAAAGAATGATCAAATAAAGAACCAAAGAAAATATATAGCTTGACAAAATCTTCTTATTGGTGTGTTTTGAAGGTAGACTTTATTTTCTACTTATTAGAGATTATCAAGGAGGGGAGAATATGAGATTTTCATTGTCTGCCAGGTGGGTAGCTTTTAAGACGACTAGGAATTACTAGTCTGATAGGAAGAGCACTGAATCTCGGGTATCTTCTCACCCTTGCCCTCCTGCTATTAATTAGTTGGATGCTATTAACCAAATTAATTTTGTCTTTAGTTTGTTTTCTGTCTTTCATTTGGTTAATGGGGATGATAAGACAGTCTCCACCTTTTTACTTGAATAGTAATGAGAGTCAAAAAAGAATAGCTGTGAAAGTTTACAGTCTTATAAAAAGTCCTGTCTTTCTTTGTTTAATTATTATTTACAGGCTGCCTAAATTATATCTTTGTGAATTCTGTCTAAAATACATGAAAAGTAGAACTATTCTCCAGCAGCACATGAAGAAATGTGGTTGGTTCCATCCTCCTGCCAATGAGATTTACAGAAAAAATAATATTTCTGTCTTTGAGGTAAAGTAGATGTTTTATAGTTGTCTTCCTATCATTTCAAATGCAGTACCACCTATACTGTATCTAATTGTAGTTGTCTTTTTTGCAATGTTATTTTACTGTTGTACTCACTCTTGAGTCTGATAATCCAGTTTATAGGAGAAGCAGAATTAGGCCAATCCAGATTGTACCGAGGTCACAATCTTGATCTCAGAATAAATTATTCTGTATTTCAGGATTCCATTTGATTATAAAATACCAAATGATTTTTTATGTTTAGATGTGATAAAATTGTGTCTTAGAATCTATGAAATAATGGTATTTAAATGAAAAATTTCTGTTGCCCCACTTAAAGGAATATTTGGTAGAGATATTTAATAACTGTAGTAAGTTGTATTTTGTAAAGTTATAAAAATATATATTTCTTACTTCATCATGATGATATGACTTAGGCTATGTCCGTGATTTTGTGTTGTTGGTCATGGGGTTTTAGTTTCTAGATCCTCAGTTCATGGTTTTACTGCCAGGTATTAATTGAACACCTGCCATGTGCTCAGTTCTGTTAATTACTGTGATGATAGAATTTCAGATTGTGGGGATCACTCAGTCTCTAACTTTCTTGATTTTCCCTGCGCCTTCATTTTAGGTGAGAAGTAGTGGATCTCTTCACCCTCGGGGCGGGGGGAGGAATAAGGGTGTGGTCTACAATACCCAAGAGCAAAGTGCTTCTCGCCTTAAGCATATATTGGTGTATATTTTAAAAGAAGTAATATGCAATTACTTAAATTGTTGAGGTTTCTATCCTGAAATATTGATGTCTTAGGGTTTAATGTGGGTATCTGTTGGCATTTGTGTAAAAGAGCAAGCTCTCGAAGCTCCAGCAACCCAGGGGTGTGTCAGGAGAAATACACAGTGGTGCTCCTGATCTTGGCCATCCTGATTCCAAGAAATCTCTCATTTGCCAGGTTGCTACCTAGGGAACCTGCTTGGTTGATGCCTCTGGCAATAGTTAATACTCCTGAAGATAGCTTTATTTCGGGGCAAATCTGATTGTGGCAGCCAGACTGCATTGCTTTTGGATGCTGCCATAGAGTGGACTATAGTTATACCTTGTTTTACTTAACAAATGTATTTTAGAAGAGGCTGCTTTTAGATCTTTTGTTGAATTACTTTAAAAAATGAATCAAATCAGCTTGCTGTCTGAAGGATTACTGCAACCGATCTTGTTATAAAAGCAAAAAGTGCTGTTTTTAAAAGGGTCATCATCTCCTTGTCTAGCTATTCATACTTTGTTGAGATGCAGTATTTTATATATTTAGTTGTCTTACAACAGCAGGTATCGTAATTCTGCTGTTTCAGAGGATAGCTTCCAGGTTCTGATCACTGACAGCCCTCTTAGGCTGGACTGTGGATACTCACAGGTATTTGTAAGTAATGTGTATTATTGTTCTAGAACTAAAGAGCGACTTTACTGACCATTTTGTTCTATTATTTTCTAGGTTGATGGGAATGTGAGTACCATTTATTGTCAGAACCTGTGTCTCTTGGCAAAGTTGTTTCTTGACCACAAAACACTCTATTATGACGTGGAGCCGTTTCTTTTTTATGTACTAACACAGAATGATGTCAAGGGCTGCCACCTTGTTGGCTACTTTTCTAAAGTAAGTATATATCAGCTTAAAATATGTTTGAATTCACACGGAAATCTGAAGCAAACTTTGTCAGTTCTCACTAGAACACTACAAAGTGCAGCACCTTCTGGGCACCATCTAGCTTTTGGAAAGGAAAATAGAAGGAATATTCAGAAACTTACCAAAGGCTAGAAGGTATCTAGTAACATTCAACAGACTGTAGTCTCCTAGGAACATGAGCTGCCGGTTATACTCAAGAGGAAGAGTTTTAAAATGACTTCTATTCCCATGGTAATAATAGATAGAACTTGTGAAATAAACACAGTCATTACCTCTTTGAGCTCTTTCTCAGTTTAAGTCTGCTCTTCCTACTTTAAATTTGAAGCACAGAAATAAGAATAAGCCCTTTTTATTAACGGATGTTTTCTTCCCTTCCTATAGTCTTTCATTCTTTTGGGGTGAACAAAAGGTGTTTTTTTTGTAGTCAAACAATGTAAAAGATGTACTTTTATTTAAGCTGGCCTATGGTAAAATCTAAGTATATGAAATGGCTAAGTGGAAAGTACCAGCTTTCTGTTGACTATTTCAGAAGTTAAATATAATTTTATATATATTGCCTTATTTTTAAAAGTGTACACAACATTTTGGGGTTATTTTTGTAAAGTTAGGTACAACTAATGGGGAGATGGGACTGCCCTATGTAGCACCAGAGCAGGAAACAAAAGAATCCCTGAAATAGTTGATGAATTTTCCCATTTCTGGAGTGTCACATTGACCAATCATCTATAGCTTTGCAGATTGATTGGGACTGAGATTCCTCTGTTCATATTAGGCAATGACATACTGTTTTTGAGTTGCAGATGGTGTTGGATGGCATAATTTTATTTTATATTTTTATTCTCCTGGGATGGTTGCTTTGTGGGTAGTGACAATGACTTAACGTTGTCCTGTCTCCTCCCACTGGGGTATTTTTTCCTTGATGCATATGCTATTCTCAGAGGACTAGGGCTATGGTTTTGACTGTTAGTCTTTGTTTCTTAATAATTAGCATTACTATTCAGTCTTACTAGCGTGTTGTTTTAAAACTTTCTTTACCAGGAAAAGCACTGCCAGCAGAAGTACAACGTTTCCTGCATAATGATTCTTCCCCAGTACCAGCGTAAGGGCTATGGCAGGTTTCTCATCGATTTCAGTAAGGATTATAATAATACCATTTCTCATTATCTCTTTTTGTGGGCCTTCCGTATATATTTTTAAAGATTTGCAGATGATTTATTGGTTGCTAGTATCTTCTGTTGTACTGCTGTATGGGACTTTAAAACCTAAAGTCATGAATTTTTTCTTTTTTCTTTTTTTTGGATTGGACATGAAATGTTTTTAAATAGCCTATACCGGAGGTGCCTGGGTGGCTCAGTCAGTTAAGCGTCCTACTTCAGCTCAAGTCATGATCTCATGGTTTGTGAGTTCAAGCCCCGTGCCGGGCTCTGTGCTGACAGCTCGGAGCCTGGAACCTACTTCGGGTTCTGTGTCATCCTTTCTCTCTGCTCCTCCCCTGCTCATGCTCTTTCTCTCCTACAAAAATAAACAAACATTCAAAAAAATAAAATAAAATAGCTTATACTGAATACTAACTTCTGTGTGATCTTTTGCAAATAGTTTTAATTTTCAACTGCTAACTTACAGTGGAACTTAGTTTTATGCTAATTCTAACTCACAACAATACTAAACACATGTATAACTACTTAAATTAATACAGTAAAGTACAGGACTTGCCTTATTTTTGTTATTCAATTATCTGGGAAAGTGTATACATCATTTCTTACTTACAGACTCTACCTCGTGGTTAAAATATGCAGTGCACCTTTAAAAATCTTAAAAATAAATGATCTAGGAAATAATTTATAAGAAATATAGGAAATAATTTAATCTGACTTAAAAATGGAAAGGAACAGTTCTGAAAAAAGTCATCATGGAACATGTTGATAGTCTTGCTTAGAAAGTAAATATATGTTTACAATAAATTTTATATTGATTAATAAAATAGTGATTTTTGAGGGAATATTTTGATACGGTTTTTCTTCTAAGTATCAGATGGTTATATCACCAGTGGTAAGAAGTTAATTCTCAAGATGGACCAGCACAGCTTATTCCACTTGGCCTTAGACTGCACTTCTGACCATATTTTATTGGAAATATGCCACTGATTATTTTATATATTTTCTTGGCCTTTTTGGATTAGTAGTAGAGAGAGCAGCTTAGGTTATTTAATATCAATATATTGTGTTGAAATAGAACTCATGTTTGGATGTGTTATTCCATTACACAGCAAAGTTAGGGGAAAATTTGTTATATATTTGAGATAAACAATAGTCTAGGATTATTATACTAATTGTTTTCATTTGCTTTTCCTAATGTAACCTAATTTCCCACATTACCATTTATAGATTACCTTTAATAAAGTTTCCTTTGATGACAAAAAAACTACATTTCTTCTGCCATCTCCATTTTTGATACTTCTTCTTAGAACTTATGCCTTTCTTTTCCTGATCTTGAGAGTCATGCTCTAGACAGGAGGACAAATGCCACCATACACTCACTGTGACAGCCCCACGCTGACATCCTTACTTATCAAGAATTAGGGTGACGGGTAATTGCAAAGAGAGCTTTGACTGAAGTGAGAAATTGTCATCTAATTCACTTGCAGAAGAATCATAATCTTAATAGATAGAATTATTTAAAAACTAAGGCATCCTTTTGTACTGTTCAATAGTTCAGGTATAGCTGTTGCCATCTGGTGGTCCAGGTAAAACATGCAAGAGTGGTTCCCCTATAAAATAAAAAGCATTATTGCCTTAATCTTATGTAGCCTGTTAATATGAGGTTGTATGATTTTTTTTTAAGTTTGAATATTTTAACAATGTGGTTTATAGCAAGTATAGACAAAGTAATGCTAACCTCATGTTCTCTCAGTATATATAAATTACATAATCTTCTGCAAATTTGTGTTGAAGTAATTTTTTAATTTTTTTTTTCTTGGAGGAATTTGCTTTTGAAATTATTATTTCCTGTACTACTTAGATTGGTTGTGGAAGAGGGGATTGTTATTTTGGTGAATTAGCCTATTTTAGGCTCGCTGACATATTTGTGATTTGGTGGTTTCTTTAGGTTATTTGTTATCAAAGCGTGAAGGCCAAGCAGGGTCTCCAGAGAAACCATTATCCGATCTAGGTCGTCTTTCCTACATGGCTTATTGGAAAAGTGTAATATTGGAGTGCCTTTATCACCAAAATGACAAGCAAATCAGCATTAAGAAGTTAAGCAAGTTGACAGGTATCTGTCCTCAAGACATTACTTCCACACTCCACCACCTACGAATGCTGGACTTCCGTAGTGATCAGTGAGTATCACATCCCTTTGTTATACTTTCTTTTTTTTTTTTTTTTATTAAATTTTTTTTTTTTTTTTAACGTTTATTTATTTTTGGGACAGAGAGAGACAGAGCATGAACGGGGGAGGGGCAGAGAGAGAGGGAGACACAGAATCGGAAGCAGGCTCCAGGCTCTGAGCCATCAGCCCAGAGTCCGACGCGGGGCTCAAACTCATGGACCGCAAGATCGTGACCTGAGCCGAAGTCGGACGCTTAACCAACTGAGCCACCCAGGCGCCCCCCTTTGTTATACTTTCAAAAGATAATCAGGTGGAAGTTGTTGGATCAGGCAGCCAAATATCAATGAAAGGGTATAAACTAATATAATAAACTAATACATTTGGTAATCCTGAGACGACATTTTCCTTTTTATGATCCTTGATACCGTTGACCTTAAACTTTTTTTAAATTGTTTTTTCTGGTCTTTCTTCTAACTTTTGGACATAAGCTACTGAATCTTTTCTAATGTTGGGAGCTTCTTCACGTAATGAGAACAACTCTAGAAATAATGCCTAATAAAATATATGTCCATGATTTATTTCCATTATATGTGGTATAAAATAAAATATAGGTCAAGGGAAAGTCAGCTCACTCTTATCTGGAGTGATTGGGAAAAGATCACAGAGAAAGGAAGGAAGCATTGGGCTAGAAAGATGGAGAATAGGAGATAGTGTACAGGAGAGTAGCAGAAATTCCAGAGCTGGGAAGTATGAGACAGTGAATGGTTAAAATAACCAAATCCATTGCTGTTGTTGAGTATGAAGTATGTGTCCAACTTTGTATTAGTTATCTTGTATGGTGGCATACTTCTGTATTTCATCTTCCCAGGCAGGCTATTTTTGAAGCATTTATCATCATCTCCAGGTTTTCTAGGGGTTATAGCTCCATATTCATTGTTAGGTACTCTTATACGTTGTTGATTGCTATAAACTTTGCTCTGGTTCCAGATTTGTGATAATCCGCCGGGAAA
Organism: Panthera onca; assembly: GCF_046562875.1. NCBI lineage: Eukaryota > Metazoa > Chordata > Mammalia > Carnivora > Felidae > Panthera > Panthera onca. The sequence continues at coordinate 164,040,389 of NC_138342.1, read as the reverse complement.
AACTTATCCAGGATCACATGGCAAAGCTTCAGCTGAATTTGCGGCCTGTAGATGTAGATCCAGAATGTTTGCGCTGGACCCCTGTCATAGTCTCCAATTCTGTGGTCTCAGAGGAGGAAGAAGAGGAGGCTGAGGAAGGAGAAAACGAAGAGCCGCAGTGCCAGGAAAGAGAATTAGAGACAAGTGTAAGGGCATGAGTAGTCTCTATTTTTGATAACAGAAGGCTCTATTTTTGGTTTTCATGATTATTTGTGATATGTGTTACAATATCTTAAACCAACACCGTCAATTCACATTAGATTTTCAGAGATGATTACAGTGATAGAGATTTCAAGAAAGCTGGGTTTTGTTTACTTAAATTGTATATTTTTAAGCCTTAGGTCATTAGGAGACCTTCAAATTTGTAATAATGTGTTATGTAGAACTAAATATTTCTTACCAGAGTGCTGATAAACGGCTAAATCTTAAGCTGTGTAGTAACTGACAAATCTGAATTTAATTCTGACCATTGTTAAAACAAATTAAGATACCTTTTCCTTAAAGTAAAACATTAAGGAAATAATGTAAACATGTATGTTCTAATAGAGCACTAAACAGTTCAGTGGGTACACAGATGTCTTTAGCCATTAAAGGGTTAATGAGGGACTGTATGACATTGTATAGTTTTCAGTATTTTTTGTCACATGATGCCTACCTTTCTCTGTTTTTTTTTAAAGCCGTGCTTTCTTCCTTTAAAAATCTATGTCCTCCTTTGATAAACGTAAACAATTTCATGCCCCTGTTTAATGTAATTTAAAAATTTTCAAAATGAAATTAAATATTCAGAATAAAAATAAATCAAAATAATTACAGAAATTTTCTTTCATTTTTTTCAAACACCCCTTTTCTCTTGCCCATACCCCAGAGCCCATCTTCTCTCTGTTTATAAATTTTTATTTCTGATAAATTTTAAAATTATATCATTTAACATTTATAAGAACAATGCTGTTCATTTTGTTTATTGAAGGTGGGATTACATAGTGGTTAAGAGCACTAACTCTTGGGTCTCACTGCCTGGGTTTATATCCCAGCTTCTATATTTGCTATTGCATGTCCTAAGGCGAGTTACTTATATTTTTTTGTGCCTCGGTTACCTCGTTTTGTAAAATGAGGATGTAATAATAACACTTCATACAATTGTTGTGAGGATTAATGTATCCTATAAAGCATTTAAAGCAATGTCAAACACATGAGAAATATTCATGATAGCTACTAAATTATGCTTTTCTTTTTTAAAGCTTTGTTTTCTTATCTCTGTATTTAGGAGGTCAAATAGGAGATATAACTGAATAAGGCTGAAAGATTAACCAGCATGGTTTTATTTTCTAAAATCAGGTGGGAAAGTCTGCATCTCGGGAGAACAAAGAGCAAGATTCTTACTCTTCAGTAGAAAGTGAAAAGAAACCAGAAGTTATGGCACCAGCTAGTTCTACGCGTCTGAACAAGCAAGTCCTTCCTCGTGATAGTCTTCCTGCAAACAATCAGCCATCTCGGAGAGGCCGCTGGGGAAGGAAGAACAGAAAAACCCAGGAACGTTTTGGTGATAAAGATTCTAAACTGCTCTTGGAAGAGACATCAGCTCCTCAGGAACAATATGGAGAATGTGAGGAAAAATCAGAAACCTCCCAAGAACAATACACTGAAAGTGAGGAGCAGTCAGCAGCCTCTCAGGAGCAGCCCAGCCAGGATGGGAAGCCAGACATTCCCAAAAGAAGACTAAGTGAGGGGGTTGAGCTCTGGCGAGGACAGCTAAAGAAGAACCCCGAGGCACTGAAGTGTAGACTACCAGAAGGCAATGAGAGGCTGCCCCGTCGCTATAGTGACGGTGACAGGGCTCTCCTCAGAGGCTTCAGTGAGAGTAGTGAGGAAGAAGAAGAGCCAGAAAGTCCTCGGTCCAGCTCCCCACCAATTCTTACAAAGCCCACACTGAAGAGAAAGGTAAGGCTTTTCTTGTGATTCGTTTCTTCGACTTGTCTGTTCTTTCCCCAGTTGCAGCTTACTATATACATTTGTCTATCCCAGAGTTCTGAGAAAGTAAATGTAGAAATTCTTAGTGTGTATTTTTTAGACTTTATACCTTGGTGTATTGTAGCTTATGATCCTCCCTGTGAACATTTGAAATGTGTATAGGACTTCTTTGGTTCATGGAAATGAACATAGACACCATGAGCTTATTTAAGAGCCGACAAACTTTTTTAGCTTGCTGATTTGATGTTCTGATCATGACTTTTAGGGATTTGTAAAATATTTTAAAAGCATATATAGATCGGAAATGTTTATGTTAGAAAAGGAGAGAAATATTTGACAGTTTGATGGACAGTGGTGCCCTGTGTCGGGGGTGCTCTGAGTGAGGCCATTCGTCTTGAGTGGGACTTACCCCCTGTGGTCTCTTCTCCCATTTCTGTCTCCCCCACCCCCCCCTTTCTTCCAGTGGTTTGACTTAACCTGGTTGTGAAAATATTTTCTCAGTTCTATTTGTCATCTTGCAAAGTTTGAATGAAACCAGTTTATAAATGCGATGAGAGGATGAAAACAAGTTCTGGTTAACTGTATACCAGAACTACCCCAGGCTGTGGAGTGAACTTTAAGCATTTCCACAAGCCAGCCACACTGAGCTCAGCAACCTGGATGAAACACCGTGTAGTAGAAGGGTGACAGCTTTCACCCAAAGCAGTGAAATTGTTCCTTTCCTTAAGCAGAGCCTTATGAAAAAAAAAGGGCTATATATAAAAATACAAGGTTTTAATTTTAGAACAGTTTGAGATTTATGCAATTATTGCGAAGAAAGTACAGAGAGTTCCTGTATTCCTTACACCCAGTTTCCCCTATTATTAACCTCTTACGTTGGTATAGTACATTTGTCACAAAAAGCCAATATTTTGTTAACTAGAGCCCATATTTATTTAGATTTCCTCAGTTTTCCCTTATGTTCTTCTCTTCCAGGATCTCATCTAGCATACCACATTACATTTAGTAGCCATGTCTCTTTGGGCCCCCTTGGGTGTGACAGTTTCTTAGACTCCTTGTTTTTGACAACCTTGACAGTTTGACAAGTACTGGCTAGGTATTTTAGAATTTACCTCATGATATTAGAATGGGCTAATAGGTTTGGGGGAAGAAGACCACAGAGATAAAGTGTCATTCTTATCATATAAAGGGTGTGTGATACGTGTGTACATGTATACACATGCACACACCAAACACAAGAGTATTACTGTCAATATGACTTATCACTGTTGAGGTTAGTCTCGATCACCGGGTTTGAGGTTGTGTTTGTCGGTTTCTCCACTGTAAAGTTACTCCTTTGTTCCCCTCTCCCATACTGTACTTTTTGGAAGGCAGCACTGCCCACACGCCACGCTTAAGATGTGGAGAGTTGCACTGTATTCCATAGGAGTTCTGCTTGGAGATTTATCCATTTTTCCCCATCTGCTTATTTATTCAAGCATTTCTTTATGTCAGCATGGACCCAGATATTTACTTTACACTTTGAGTTATAAACCAGTAGTACTACTTTATTTAATTTGTTCCTCAGATTCTTCCAGCTTTGGCCATAGGAGTCTTCACTTCTGTGTCCCTTTAACTTAATATGTACCCCCATCGTTGTGAAGGTGTTTTGGGTTTGTTTTTTTTTTTTTTTTTGAGCACTTCCTTACTTCCTAGTACTGCGAGATGATCTAAGCTTATCTTGTATATTTTATGTCCCAGTCCTAGAGTCAGCCATTTTTCCAAAGAGAAGAGCCAGACATGTTTAACCTACTTTGAAAATTGTACTTCAACTAAACAGACTAGTAAATTTGAAGCGGAGAGAAATTGAACCCTGGCTCACTCTGCCATTCATTATGTGATCAGGAAGACTGTATCTTTGCCATTCCAGGCTTCTATTGCCTATTTTTAAAACTGTGCTATTTCCCTGTGTAAAAAAGAGAATATCGTAACAGGCAGTGAGATCATGTACACAATACCTGAAGTTCTTACAGAAATGCGCCAGACTGGGAGTCAGAGACTGTCTTTTACAACCGTTTCCATACTGACTGGGTATGTGACCTTACACAGGTCCTGTAACCTGTCTCACCTCTGGAGTAAGGAGATTGGATTAGATTATTTCTGGTGCATCGTCTCTATCATTTTGTTTTATCTGTTGTGTAATTTAAGGTATTATTAGATCAACCGTAGTACAAAATTGTGCCCAGTGTGCCACTTTCCAGTAACAGATTTATTACTTTTGAAATACTTCGTATCAGGTAATTACACATCAGCTCCATGTTTTTACATTTCACCATAACTCCTTATGGGTAGCTCATGAAGATGGCATACAGCTTTACTAATAGTTCTGTTGATCTTCAGAGAGCTATGAGACGAACAAAAAGTGTTCTAGTCCTTTTTTTCCCCCTCTTGAAGTAAGAGAAGTTAAAGGACTAGCTTCTGTGTCATTTCAGTATTGAAATAGGCAATTCCCTAGGGTGTTAAATTTAACTGAACTATTAAAGGGAATTACAATATCTGCTCTCTATGCCTTTTATAAAGTTCTATTCAGTTATCCACCATCTTTCTGTGATACTTTATGGTACAGTATTTTGAAATAATATTCAAAATGTCTGTTGGCTGATTCGAGTAGGTTTAAAAACTATTAATCTTGTTATTAATAGAAATGATAGTATTAATTCCTGTAAATACTTTCTTTCTCTTCTAAATAGAAACCAATTCTTCACCGAAGAAGGAGAATCCGAAAGCGCAAACACCACAACAGCAGCGTGGTCACAGAAACGATTTCTGAGACTACAGAGGTATTGGATGAACCTTTTGAAGACTCTGACTCTGAGAGGCCAATGCCACGATTAGAACCCACGTTTGAGATTGATGAGGAAGAAGAGGAAGAGGATGAAAATGAACTCTTTTCTAGAGGATACTTCCATCGTTTGTCCTCACAGGATGTGCTCAGGTGTCGATCCTCTTCTAAGAGGAAGTCTAAAGATGAAGATGACGAAGAAGAGTCCGATGACGCTGATGGTATGTTTTACAGAACCCGCTGCTTATGGTAGTTTTAGTGTCTCTAAAGAAACACACTTCAAGTGATAACTGCAAACCCTTCAACAAAAAAGCTGAAAAGTGACACACCCCACTAAGCAAGTAAAGGACGGCTTGATAATCTCTAAAAATTTGTGTCAAGCACATTCATCCCCATTTTCTCCTTTAGTCCTCTGTCCTTTTAAAAAGTTTTTTTCTAGTCTTCCCTTCAACTGAGGACCTAGTTTTTCCACTGGAGAAAATATCTTGCTGTTAGGAAATTGTTCTTTTTTGCCTCCTCCTTTCTCAGCCATTATCTGAATCTTCCGTTAGTTGGTGGATTGGAGTTAGCCTCAGGAAGATCTTGAAGTAATAACCCTTTACCAGAAAGTACACTCTTGTGGACTTACCTGTTTTGCTAATTGTTGTATGCTGAGTGCTTAAAATAGACACTCAGTAAATATTGTTAAATGAATACATGCTACAATGGTTCTAAGATCCGACTCATGTAAATTGGACTTGCCTCACATCTGTTCAGGATGTGAATCATATCTGAATCATATCTCTAATGTGCCTTTCTCTACGAGTAGTAAATTTCTAATAAAAATGGTGACAGTGCCTCAAAATAGGCTCAATTTTTATGGCATAGCTAAAAATCCAATGGTTTACTTTTGAAATAGCCTTGTCATTTAGAGATAAAGAAATGGGCTCAGAAATGTGCTAGGTCACAGACTAGTTCATCCTCCCCTAAAGTTTCTGCCAGTGCCTCATGCTGCCTGCAGCTGCAATGTTTGCCTCACCATAAGGTCAGACTGAGTTTTTTTTTTTACTTTGGTGGGTGAATTTGAAGAAATCTAGTTGTCCTCTCTTGGTGGATGTATAGCTTTTATTAACTGAGTTTTTTTATTCTTCTCTTAAAAATAAATCCACTCAATTTCATATCTAGTGGAAACTTGTGTTTTCTCCATTCTCCTGTTTTTATATAATAAATAGTTTTAAATAGTGATAAGATGACTGAGTTCTTTTATTGTGATGTATATATTAAACTAAATATTTATTGTATAAATTTGGCACTTCAGTAAAATTTCTGCCTTGGATCATTGTAGCTCAAATAGTATCCCCCGTTTAAGTTCTTATTGACTTGGACAAATTTTCTCTGATGCAACCATTTCCATTCTTTATTTTCAAGTTATTGCTAACTGTACCTTCTTAGTTCTCCTCTCCAGATCCTGTTTTTGCTTGGTGTTCCTCCTTTTAGAAATTAATAGGAAATGTGAAGGTACTTAATGCTGCACCACACACCTAAATATGGTTAAAATGGTACATTTTATGCTATGCGTAGTTTACTACAATCTTTAAAAATAGAAAAAAATTAATGGGGAGAAAATAATACCAATATCAAATTTATTTCTGATAAATCATTGTCATTAACTTGTTTTTTTTCCGGTCAGTATTTATTTGGGACTAAATGCCTTGCAGCTGTTCCCATACAAACACAACATTGACTGAGCATGTCAGATTGCTTAGTCATGGCCTGGAGTAATTAACTCATGATATTACCTGAAGTCATGATTTTATGGAAACTAAAAAAAAAGCCAGAGAGATAATATAAATTGCAAACAGGGGTAAAACAAAAAAGAAGAAATGAGTTGATTTGTAACTTACATAGTAAAGACAGCTTGTCTAAAGTAGTTGTAATAACTATTGAGTATTTGCATCTTTACACAGCTTATCTCTGTTTTCTAGATGATAAAACTGAGTATTTTAGACTAACTTACAAAACCATGCAGTTGGTGATGATAAACCTGAACTGGCTTTAACTGGTGGTTGGTAACAGAATGTTGACCCGGATTCTTTCATTGTTCTGCCAGCTCACTGCGTGACTTTAAAAGATGTCATTAATTAGATTTCTCCTTTAGATTCTTAGCTTGTAAGAGAAGGTAATCAGGAGTTTGTGATGATTAATAAAATCATTCCCGTTGCACATGTGGTCTCAGAAAAAAGTACTAGAAAATATACAAAATCTTTTAACTTTTTTAACGTGCGTGTGTGTGTGTGTTTTTTTTTTTTTTTTTTTTTTGTCCCTCTGTGTAGACACTCCTGTTCTAAAGCCAGTATCTCTCTTGAGAAAATGTGATGTGAAGGATTCTCAGCTTGAGCCAGATACATCCACACCTATGAAAAAGAAAAAGGGATGGCCCAAAGGCAAGAGCCGCAAACCAATCCACTGGAAGAAAAGACCTGGTCGCAAACCAGGATTTAAGTTGAATCGGGAAATCCTACCCGTTTCTACCCAAGAATGCATTGTTGAGCCCACCATTCCCATTCCTAAACCGGGACGGAAACCCAAACTTCAAGAGAATGAAGAGACTGTTGAACCAAAAGAAGACTTGCCTTTAACAGAAGAAAGGAAGGATGAGGAGGAGATGCACGTGGAAGCGGAAGAGGTTGAAGAGGGAGAAGAAGAAGATACAACCAGCAGTGAAGTTAGAGCGGCATCTCCAGTGGATAGCAACAGTCCCGAGACTGAAACGAAAGAACCCGAAATAGAAGAGGAGGAAGAGAAGCCCCGTGTCTCAGAAGAGCAGCGGCAGTCAGAGGAGGAGCAGCAAGAGCTGGAAGAACAGGAGCAAGAGGAAGAGGATGAGGTGGCTGTAGAGACAAACCAGAATGAAGACCATGATGCAGATGATGAAGACGACGGCCATCTGGAATCTACCAAGAAAAAAGAGCTAGAGGAGCAGCCCGTTAGAGAAGATGTCAAAGAGGAGCCTGGTGGCCAGGAGTCTTTTTTAGATACTAATATGCAGAGCAATAGGGAGAATATAAAGGATAAAGATGAAACAGAACCAGATTCTGAAGAGGAACAGACTTCCCACGAAACATCCATGGTATCAGAGCACATGCCAGGGTCTGAGGACGATCATGAAGAAGATTCAAACTCTAAAGAAGAATTAATTGAGCTAAAAGAGGAGGAAGAGATTCCTCACAGTGAACTGGATCTGGAAACCGTGCAAGCAGTGCAGTCTTTGACTCAAGAAGAAAGCAACGAGCATGAGGGAGCCTACCAGGACTGCGAAGAAACTCTGGCCGCGTGTCAGACCCTGCAGAGCTACACCCAGGCCGATGAAGACCCTCAGATGTCGATGGTGGAAGACTGCCACGCTTCAGAACATAATAGCCCGATATCTTCTGTTCAGTCTCATCCCAGCCAATCGGTCCGTTCAGTCAGTAGTCCCAACGTGCCTGCCCTTGAAAGCGGTTACACCCAGATCAGCCCGGAGCAAGGATCCCTGTCCGCACCCTCTATGCAGAACATGGAGACCAGCCCCATGATGGATGTGCCTTCCGTATCAGACCACTCTCAGCAGGTGGTGGACAGTGGCTTCAGTGACCTGGGCAGCATTGAGAGCACCACAGAAAACTATGAGAACCCCAGCAGTTACGATTCTACGATGGGTGGCAGCATTTGTGGGACTAACTCTTCCCAGAGCAGCTGCTCCTATGGTGGGTTGTCCTCCTCCAGCAGCCTCACCCAGAACAGTTGTGTTGTCACTCAGCAAATGGCAAACATGGGCAACAGCTGCAGCATGATGCAGCAGAACAACGTCCAGCCTGCTGCTGCCAACTGCAACATCAAGTCACCTCAGAGTTGTGTGGTGGAGAGGCCTCCCAGTAACCAGCAGCCGCCGCCCCCACCACCACAGCAGCAACAGCAGCAGCAGCAGCAGCAGCAGCAGCAGCAGCAGCAGCAACCAGCACCACAGCCTCCGCCGCCCCAGCAGCAGCAGCAACAGCCACCGGCGCCGCCACCACCTCAGCCCCAGCAGCCTCAGCCCCCGCCCCCGCCCCAGCAGCAGCCCCCCCTGTCACAGTGTAGTATGAATAACAGTTTCACTCCAGCGCCTATGATCATGGAGATACCGGAATCTGGAAGCACTGGGAACATAAGTATTTATGAGAGGATTCCAGGGGACTTTGGTGCCGGCAGCTACTCTCAACCATCAGCCACCTTCAGTCTAGCCAAGTTGCAGCAGCTGACTAACACCATTATGGACCCTCATGCCATGCCTTATAGCCATTCTCCTGCTGTGACTTCCTATGCAACCAGTGTTTCTTTGTCTAATACAGGACTGGCTCAGCTAGCTCCGTCTCATCCATTAGCTGGGACCCCTCAAGCACAAGCCACCATGACGCCGCCCCCAAACTTGGCATCCACCACCATGAACCTCACGTCACCTCTGCTACAGTGCAACATGTCTGCCACCAACATCGGCATTCCTCACACTCAGAGGTTGCAAGGGCAGATGCCAGTGAAGGGGCACATTTCCATCCGCTCCAAGTCCGCGCCACTGCCCTCTGCAGCTGCCCACCAGCAGCAGCTGTATGGCCGCAGCCCACCAGCGGTTGCCATGCAGGCTGGCCCTCGTGCATTGGCTGTTCAGCGTGGCATGAACATGGGGGTTAATTTGATGCCGACCCCTGCCTATAATGTCAATTCCATGAATATGAACACCTTGAATGCCATGAACAGCTATCGAATGACGCAGCCCATGATGAACAGCAGTTACCATAGTAACCCTGCCTACATGAACCAGACAGCACAGTATCCTATGCAGATGCAGATGGGGATGATGGGGAGCCAGGCCTATACCCAGCAGCCTATGCAGCCAAACCCTCATGGAAACATGATGTACACTGGCCCCTCCCATCACAGCTACATGAACGCTGCTGGTGTGCCCAAGCAGTCACTCAATGGACCTTACATGAGAAGATGAGCAAGATGAACTTGCAATTAAAAACTTAAATATATATAAATAAAGGAACCTTTTATACTGACAAACCAGAGAAAAATGGACCTTTTTCCAGTTAAAATATTGCTGTAGATTTAGAGGAATTTTTCTTTGGTTTATTTTATTTTTTAGAAAACCTGGTCTTCTCTCTCTTTTTTTTTTTTTTTTTTTTTTTTGGGTTCATTTTGTTCTGGGTTTTGGTTTTCTTCATAATCTTGAACATTTTACAATAGAACTCATCTAAAAATGGATTTGGGGATAGGGGAAACATGCACAAAAATCTTTTCATAATTAAAAAGAGCCTTACTTTCTTTACATACCACATGGACAGAATTTGTGTAAAAGTGAATTATCTTTATTTTATTTTAAAATGTATGTTTCCCCTCACTGTTTGCAGCTCCCAATGTTGTCATTTTTAAATGTTATATATACATCTCGGGGGTTAACGAGACCCCTTCCTCCAAACCCAACCTTTCATTTCCTACTTCATTCCAGCAGGAGGCACTTAGGGGAGACTCGGATGGGGACATGGAGAACAACCCAAGCTCCTTAAACTTATTATTATTGTTAATATTATTATTATTATTATTAATAAAGCGAGGCAGGAAAATGCTTCTCCTTTTAAAATCCCCTCCACTCCCTACACTCACTCACACAGACACACACACACACACACACACACACACACACACACACACCCCTCTTGACCTCTTGAAACCTTTCCCCAAGAATGTTTCTTTATAGATGGACTTCACTGAAATGTTTGTTTTTCTTAAATCAAGTGTAATATAATTTTGGGGGGGGGGGTTGTTTTTTACTATTCCCACTCAGCACTCAGAGACACAAAAATACTGTAAGTCTCAATTAACAGCAGAATCTCAGAGGAAAGCTGTTTGCAATCCTAATCCAGCCTTGGAGGAATAGAGATGGTCAGTTAACAATCAAAAAGAGGAAATTAACCTCTTTGTTTTTTACCACCTGGTGAATCAGCCATAACACACATATTCCATGCAGCCTCTTGTTTTTAGTATGTACTTTGAGATGCTAAGGGTCTTGATTCTTGAGCCTTTGACTTTGACTAAACTCAAACAGCAGTCCCCAGTGCTTAGCCTCTTACATTCTTATACAAAGTGTTGATGGATGACTGTACATTTCAGTGATTTGAAAAATACCTGACAGACATTTGACACTGTTTATTTTATGTTGGAAGAGATGATTTAAGGGAGATCATGGTGTGAGTTTTATAGCTACTTAAATGATACATACCTCTAGTTTTCATTTTCTTGAGATCCTGAGTTCATTCCCTGTGAATCAGAGTGCACCAGCCCCTCTCCTGTGAGTGGTTAAAAGAGAAGAGGGATAAACCAACCACCAGCATAGTAGGGCAAATCTGGACAGCAGGGTTTTAGCAGGTTCCTTTGTTGCTCCCAACTCCATTATCTTTTCTCTTGTGCAGCCAGTTCGCCCATTCTCTTCCTGTTACTTGCTCCAGGGATAGGTAAAAAAAAAAAAAAATATATATATATATATCTATATATATGTTCCATCATTAGAAGATGGAAAATATTATACCACTCGGTATGTGCAGTCAAATATCCAAAAGGGGGAAGTACTGCTTAAAGAAATACCTGTAAGCATTAAATTCTCTCCTTTATTTGTACATTTTATATAGATAAATTTTTGAAGTACTAATTAGGCATTAAATTTTTTCAAATGCACAGGTTTGTTGTGTTTTTTTTTTTTTTTAAATACACTTTAATTGACTTTCTCAATTAAATGTGTTAGGTAGAAAAAGGCAGAATTCCACATCTTAACCGCTATCAATTCTGAGCATGTGCAAGGCTGTGTAGGACCCAGTTTCTCTGTATATACTCTTCCAGTTCCCAATCATCTATGTAGAAAGTGCACTGTGCTGCCCTCTCCCTACATCTTCAGCTATGTCATTGCTTCCTGGTTGGGGTGGGGATGGGGTGGGTCGGGAGGGAGGTATATTGGGAGGAGGGTGGGTCAAGGCAGAAGGAGAAGCTGTTGAAATGAGGGCCGTGAATTCAGTTTCTGTTGGTTTGCGGTTGTGTTTGGTTTTATTTGTTTCTTTAAAAAAAAAAAAAAAATTCAATCGGGCAGCTCCCTTTTCCACAAGCCTTTTTGTGACTGTAGAACTATTGTAGAGAAAATGTTCTTTTCTATATTATGAAAGAAATTATCCAACACAGTAATATTGGTACCTGTCATTTTTTCACTTCTGTTTAAAAAAAAAATGTATTTTTAGCAAGATAACTTGGGTAATCTTCTAAAAAAGAAATTTAAAAAACTCACTGTTAGTGACTTTGATGCCTTTTAAAATAAGAGCTTTTTCATTTCATTCCATCTTTAAAATTTTTTATCTTTGTTGTAGAATATTAAAAACTATTTTAAGAAAGATAAAAATTCTCTTTAAAGAGATCTCTAGAGTGTGTGAATAGAGCTCCAGATGCCTCTAAAAGCCGCATGTACAAATGAAGCTAAGTCTATTCCTGTCTGTTTATATTTGCTTTTCCTGTTTTGTAACCTCTTTGTACTTTGTTCATGGTGACTTGTAAGCTACGGGGAAGGGGTGCCTAGATGCCTTTGTATTTCTCCATGTCATGCGCTCCTGGGCCAGTCGGTCTCCCTTCCTCTCCTTGTATGTAATATCACTTTTTTTTCCCCTTTCTAGCAAGTACTTTCAAAAAAACTCTGTACATTTTAACATAAAAAAAAAATAAATTATGTTGAGCCATTTTGGATGTCTGTCTTGCATGTGGAATTTTTCTCCCAAATATTTCAAACTCTCAGGTTCCTTTTCTACACACCGAGACTTAGAAATATTAGCCTTCTTCACATTCGTCTTTATGTAGCAAGTATAAATATTAGCCTTTTCACATTCCTCTTTATGTAGCAAGTATAAGTTCATGGCCTTTACTTTGAAATGCCAGTCTTCATTCCTATGTGTGTTTAAATGCAGACAGTATAGATGGTTTTTCCTCTTCCGGTGAAAATGGTATTATAATCTCCCTTTGGAGTTTTTAGGGGAAATTCCATTGAAACCTATAGGTACTGTAATTCATTTAAGCAAAGAGAGGAAATATGGTCGCAATAACAAGTAGCTCCTAGAACTGGAACAAAGCTGTTTTTTCTCAGCTTACCTGATTATGATATAATCGAGGAAGATTTTGCCAGAAGCCAGGGTCTTGAACATTTATGATCTTCTCTGATGTTTTCCAAGCTGTTGTACTTGCCTCTCTTCATTTAGAATTTTGGATAGAAGGCAGACTCCAGAAACTTGGATTTGGCTTTGAGAAACTGACAGCTGGGGGTAGGGAGGTAAGGCAGGTGCAAGTTTTAGCTGCCACTCTTTGCTGAGTGAGGAATTCATGAAGTGTCCATGAACAGTACCTATAGCAGACATTTGTTCTTGATCTTAATGCCATTTAAGTTTATAGTTCTGTCATCTCCAGAAAAGAAATGATTTGTTTCCCTTGATTTCTTTGCTTGCTGAAGTAACTATAATTTGGACCCATTGCTGGCACTTGTACTATGCAATCATTAGTGGATTGTCTCCAAAACAAGCTTCTTTGTTCCTGCAGACTACCTGTTGTAAGTGAATTCAACAATACAGCGAGTCTGATTTTCTTACAAAGGAGATGTGACCACAGAATGTATTCTAGATTTTTTAAAGTGCTAACACTCCCACTATATTTAAATTACATTTAAATTACAACTTGAATAATATTTCATTTATAGCCAACCCATGAATGATCTCACTAGGAGGTACTCTTGTTTCTTTATGGTCCACCTTCTGGCCTTTTCACTCTACATCAAAAGGTAGATGTGGGAGGAAAATGATAATGCATTTAATTCATGTATATTGCTGAGAGCCTTGGCCTACCAGTGTTAGACTCTATGGCCTTGCATTCAGTAACTAGGGTTCCAGGAAATCTATTCCTTTTGGGCCTCTCTGAGCATCTCAGGTAGTGCCTAGCTTCCTTTGTAGCATAGTGACAACTGTGGGGCCTGTCAGGTAGTCAAGTCTAGCTCTTTAGGTGACAATTGTTGTTTCAGATTCTTCATGTTACAACTGGGGCGGTGTATGGTGGGGTTTTGTCCTTCCTCTTAATGTGCAAGACGTACGTCAATGATGATGGAAAGGGAAAGGCATAGTGAAAAGAAATAAGGAAGAACTGTCCTTCTTGGCAGAACAGAAGAAGCAAGATCATTATGACAGGTGGTGGGGAAACAAACTCCATATTCTCGATGTGACTTTAAAGAAATCTAAAAATTCAAGTGGCCCATTTCTGTAAATGAACTCAGAAGACCACATAGACTTAACATTTCTTAGGTTGGCAAATGTCTGGAATTCTTGAACACAGTCATCCCAACAAAGCTGACAATCCCCAGAGTAAAACTCAACTCGTTTGTTAATAAATTTCTGGTAAGGGACAGGGTGGGTTTGTTACGTAAGCTGGTGTGGTCACCTAATGCAGTACAGACCAATGGATTTTTTTCCCAAAGTGACAGCTACAAATTGGGCTTAATGAGATTCCTTGCTGTATTAATGAGACTAAATATTAGTATTGGTACCAATTACATAAATCCTCAAAAAGGTGGCAGATGTAATTTCTGCCCGGAATAAGGAAAACCCTGGGGTATCATGATGGGCTTTGGTGTTTTGAGATCTTTTAAAACACTAGGCAGAGACGTTCTCAGTGAATTGTTTTCTGGTGATTTTTCATGAATAAACTTTTAAGTGTGAGATAATATATTCTTGTCATCAAGAAAAAAACATTCCAACATTTAACTCTACTACACAGACATCTCTGAAAGCCACATTTAAGCGACATTCAAAAAAAATTTTTTTAACATTCTCTGAGATGACATTTTTTTAACCAGCCATTTTTAGTTTATATGTGTACAGAGATGAGCAAACAAAGACAAGTGGATGAACTGACATCAACTGGTCACCTGTACTTTAAAGCATGGAATGAGGGCCTGCTCATTGGCATTTCTGTGAATACACACTGAAAAACTGACATCTGGTTCATGTTGAAAGACACAAGCTGTTCAGATCACTTCTCAAGTTATTTAAGTTGGCCTTAGCTTTTTGAACCCCAGAATCTTCTTTTTTGGGAAATTTCATATAAAACATTTAAATTGGTTTCCCAAGATTAAAGTCTCTTGTGAACAAAGTAAAGAAAAACATTCATACATAGAACTTCTATGCTAGGACTCAGGCTCTGCCCATGTACAAGTTCAAACTGTTTAATTGGTGTATTACATTTAATAAAGTTGACTGACTCAATTTTCTTCAGAGGAAAGTTAGAAAAGCAGTTGTAGTCAATTATGTCAAAATGATTGAATTTGATCCTAGTTTTCCAGAGAAAATGAAAACAGCAATATATTGAGTGGGAGGCAGCAAGGGCGGCTTTACTAAACGCAATGACCTCTTGGAAAATAGAATAATTACACCATTTTTAAAAAAGTTTGTCTAGCTCCTATTTAAGAAAAGTAACTAGAGTTGACCAGAACTCCTAACTTGACAGCCTCAAAGGACTCTTGATTGAAAGTTTTAAATCCGAAAAGTGAGGAACGTGGAATATTGAAAGAACAATTTTATAGGGCCAAGGAAGTAATTCTGTTAAAGTTACAAAGGAAAACAAAGCAGACCCAAACCAGCCACTACAGTCTATCTTTGCTGAGTTACTTTGCTGGGGCTCGCAGGCTGTGGAATGGTGTTCATCAATTTGCTGCATCCTCCTTAGTGCAGCCACTTGGTCTTCAGCTGTCCTCCAGCTGCCTCCTGCACGGTTCCAGGCGTCCAATGAAAAGGTGAATATGCCCAGAGAAGAAGAGTGACTTGGTGGTTCTGTCTTCTTATGCCTGTTTTTATTGTGAAAATAGAGTCTACACAGAGTCCATTAAACACAGCTTCATGCGTCTGTTTAAAGTGAATAGGTTTGTACAACTAAATCTGTTCGAAAAGTAGAACAGCCGCCCAGAAATGTGAGGGCCCTTGTCTAATTGTAATCTTCTCTCCCAACCAAAGATAAGCACCAGACGTATGTGTAAATGTGTCTTTAATTTTAAAAAAAATTTTTGCAACTTAGGTGTGCACTTTTTTTTAATGTTTATTTTGAGAGAGAGAGTGTGGGGGGGAAGGGCAGAGGGAGAGGGAGAGAGACAATCCCAAGCAGGCTCTGAGCTGTCAGCATAGAGCCAGATGCGCCACTCCATCTCACAAACTGTGAGATCATGATCTGAGATGAAATCAAGAGTTGGACGCTTAACTGACTGAGCCACCCAGGTGCCCCTGGGTATGCATTCTGAAACACCATAGTTTCATTTTGCCTGGTTTTGAACTTTATAAAAATGGAATCATGTAAAGCATAGGGAATATAGTCAATAATATTGGAACAATGTTGTTTGTATGGTGACCCATAGTGACTACACTCATGATGGTGAGCACCGCATAATGTATAGAATTGTCAAATCACTATGTTGTACATCTAAAACTAATGTAAAATTGTGTGTCAACTATACTTTGATAATGAATTTTTTAAAATGTTTATGTATTTTGAGAGAGAGAGGGTGCACATGAGAGGAGGAGAGGCAGAGAGAGAGAACCTCAAGCAGGCTCTGAGCTGTCAGTGCAGAGCCCGACCTGGGGCTCAGTTTCATAAACCATTGGATTGACCTGAGCCAAAGTCAAGAGTAGGATGTTGAACCAACTTGAGCCACTCAGGTGTTCCAAAAATTTTTTTTTAAAAGAACGCATTTTCACTCTAAGTTTATGGTACCTAAAATTTTAATTAAGACATCATACCCATCTCCTGAAGTTCAAAAATCTGTTTCAGAAATAAAATTGGGGGCCCCTGGGTGGCTTAGTCAGTTAAGCCTCTGACTCTTGATTTCAGCTCAGGTCATGATCTGGGGGGTTGAGGACTTGAGTCTCATATCTGGCTCCACACACTGAGTGAGATTCTTCGTCTCCCTCTCTTTCTCCCCCTCTCTTGCGCATGCACACAGCAATGCACTTTCTCAAAACTAAAAGTAAACATTAAAAAAAAAAGAAAACTGGATAATGAATTTTCAAAAAGCCTGTAACGCTGAAATGGAATAATTTACTAGAAGCTGAGATGGTTTAAAAATATTTGACAATTTTACAAACCTAAAAATGCATGTAATAAATCTTCAAAAAATGGAATTCTGCAGTTTGCATCTGGTTTCCCTCAAAATATTTGTGAGATTTGTTCCTGATGTTGCATGTCACTATAATTCTTTTATTTTCATGGCTGTATAGTATTCTATTATAGAACTATACAAAATGTATTTATACATTTTAAAGTTGACATAGATTTAGGTTGTTTCTGTTCTGGGTTATTACTGTGATATGGCTATGTTTAATCCTGTGTACGTCTCCTGCACACATTTGCAGACATTTCTCTTAGGATTCTCCTAGAAGGGGAATTGCTAGATGATAGGATGTAACTTCTGTACTAGACACTGCCAAAGAGTTTTCAAAAATAGCCATAATATTTCTTTTTGCTCCCATCAGCAGTATATGAGTGAGAGCTCCTGTTATACACATTCTCTCCAGTATTTGATATTTTCAATTATTTTATATTTTTGTCAACCCACGAGATATGTAGTGGAATCTCTTTGTGGTTATATTTTGCATTTTACTGAATTATTAATTAGATTGAGTACCTTTTCATATGCTTATTGGCTATTTGAAAACCCTCTTTTGTGAAGTGTCTGTTCAAGTCTTTTCCCTGTAATACTATTGAGTTGTCTTTTTCTTATTGACTTGTAGGAGTAGTTTATGCATTGTCGATGTCTTTCCGCCAGGTACATGTATTACAATTATCTTCTCCCATTCTGTAACTTGCCTCTCACTTTCTTAATGGTGTCATTTGATGAACTGAGTTCTTAATGTGATCCAGTTCAATAATATCTTCCTTTATGGGTAATTATTTTTTCTGCCTGGATTAAGAAGTCTTTTCCTACCCTGAGATTATAATAGTATTCTCTGTAACTTCTAATACCTTCACTGTTTTGCTTACAAAGTTAATTCTTTAATATCTCTAGAGTGATTTTTGTTTTTTAGCATGAGTTAGGGGAACAGTTTCACTTTCTTCCCATATAGATGTACAATTCCAGCACCACTTGCTTGTCCCTTCACCACCGCTCTACATCAAGTGTCTATATGCATAGGTCTATTTATTGTTTCATTGGTCTGTATATCCATCCTGTCTTAATTACTGTAGCTTTATGAGAAGTCTTGACAGTATGTAAAGCAAGTCCTCCTAAGTTGTTTTTCTTGTTCCGGAGTGATTAACCCCTTCTAGACTTTTTGTATGTCCATATATTTTTAGAATTTGTTTACCAGATTCCTAAAAAGTTCCTACTGACATTTGATTGTGATTTCACTGATCCTCAAAATCATTTTGGCAAAAATTGACATCTTAACAGTATTAATAGTCCCACTCATTGAACATGATACATTTGTGTAAGACTTTAATATTTTCTTTCTTCCTTTCTTTCTTTCTTTCTTTCTTTCTTTCTTTCTCTCTCTCTCTCTCTCTCTCTCTCTCTTTCTTGTTAGGACTGCTACTTTTTTTCTCAGAAAAATCCCAGGTTTTTTTTTTTTTCTTTTTTTAAACATTTTATTTATTGGGGCACCTGGGTGGTTCAGTTGGTTGAGTCCAACTTCGGCTCAGGTCATGATCTCATGATTTGTGAGTTCGAGCCCCGCATCGGACTCCGTACTGATAGCTTAGAGCCTGGAGCCCACTTTGGATTCTGTGTCTCCCTCTGTCTCTGCTCCTCCCTTGCTTGCACTCTGTCTCTCTCTCAAAAATAAACAAACATTAAAAATTATTTATTCTAATTTACATCCAAGTTAGTTAGCATATAGTGCAATAATGCTTTCAGGAGTAGATTCCAGTGACTCATCCCCTATGTAGAACACCCAGTGCTCATTCCAGCAAGTGTTTTCCTTAATACCCCTTACCCATTTAGCCCATGCCCCCACCCACAACCCCTCCAGCAACCCTCAGTTTGTTCTCTGTATTTAAGAGTCTCATGTTTTGTCCCCCTCATTTTTATATTATTTTTTCTTCCCTTGCCTTGTGCTCATCTCTTTTGTATCTTAAATTCCACATACGAGTG
Source organism: Panthera onca (assembly GCF_046562875.1). Classification (NCBI taxonomy): domain Eukaryota; kingdom Metazoa; phylum Chordata; class Mammalia; order Carnivora; family Felidae; genus Panthera; species Panthera onca. The sequence goes on along the minus strand of NC_138342.1, from coordinate 164,021,364 downwards.
AAGTCATATGATATTTGTCTTTCTCTGACTCATTTCACTTAACATAAGACCCTCTAGTTCCATCCATGTAGTTCCAAATAGCAAGATTTCATTCTTTTTGATTGCTGAGTAATACACCATTGTATATATATACCACTTCTTTATCATCTGTCGACAGACTTTTGGGTTCTTTCCATACTTTAGCTATTGTCAATAGTGCTGCTATAAACATGGGGTGCATGTGCCCCCTTTGAAACAGCACACCTGTATCCCTTGGTTAAATACCTAGTAGTGCAATTTCTGGGTCATAGGGTAGTTGTATTTTATTTTATTTTTTGAGGAATCTCCGTACTGTTTTCCAGAGTGGCTGCACCAGTTTGCATCAGTGCAGAAGAGATCCTCTTTCTCCGCATCTTTGCCAACATCTGTTGTTGCCTGAATTGTTAATTTTAGCCATTCTGACTGGTGTGAGGTGATATCTCATTGTAGTTTTAATCTGTATTTCCTGGATGATGAGTGATGGTGAGCATTTTTTCATGTGTCGGTTTGCCACCTAGATGTCTTCTTTGGAAAAGTGTCTATTCATGTCTTTTGCCCATTTCTTCACTGGATTATTTGTTCTTTGGGTGTTGAGTTGGTAAGTTCTTTATAGATTTTGGATACTGACCCTTTATCTGATATGTCATTTGCAAATATCTTCTCCCATTCCATTGGTTGCCTTTTAGTTTTTCTGATTTTTCCTTTGCTGTGCAGCAGCTTTTTATCTTGATGAGGTTCCAATAGTTCATTTTTGCTTTTGTTTCCCTTGCTTCTGGAGACATGTTCAGTAAGAAGCTGCTGTGGCCAAGGTCAAAGAGGTTTTTGCCTGCTTTCTCCTTGAGGATTTTGATGGCTTTCTGTCTTATGTTTAGGTCTTTCATGCATTTTGAGTTTATTTTTGTGTATGGTGTAAGAATGCATTCTTCTGCATGTTGCTGTCCAGTTTTCCCACCACCATTTGTTGAAGAGACTGTCTTTATTTCATTGGATATTCTTTCCTGTTCTGTCAAAGATTATTTTGCCATATGTTTGTGGGCCCATTTCTGGGTTCTCTATTCTGTTCCATTGATCTGAGTGTTTGTATTTGTGCCAGTGCCATACTGTTTTGATGATTAAATCTTTGTAATACATCTTGAAGTGCGGGATTGTGATGCCTCCAGCTTTGGTTTTCTTTTTCAGGATTGCTTTGACTATTCGGGGTCTTTTGTGGTTCCATACAAATTTTAGGATCATTTGTTCTAACTCTGTGAAGAATGCTGGTGTTATTTTGATAAGGATTGCAAGACTTTAATTTCTAACAAAATTTTTATTGATTTCTGCAGAGGTTCTGTGCTTTGTTACTTTATTCTTGGGTGTTTATTATTTTTGAAACTATTAAAAATATTAACTTTAAAAAATTTATTTTCTGGGGTGCCTGGGTAGCTCAGTCAGTTAAGCGTCCAACTCTTGGTTTTGGCTCATGTCACAATCTCATGGTTTCATGAGTTTGAGCCCCTCATCGGGCTCCATGCTGATGGTGCGGAGCCTGCGTGGGATTTTCTGTCCCCTTCTCTCTCTGTCCCTCCCCTACTTGTGCTGTCTCTGTCTCTCTCAAAATAAATAAATTTATCAATTATTTCTTTCATGCTTTATGCCTTTAGGGTTGTATCTAAAAAGTCATAGCTATACCCACAGTCACGTAGATTTCTTTTATGGTATCTTCTAGGAGTTTTAGTTTTGCATCTTACATTTAGGTTTATGATCCATTTTGAGTTAATCCTTGTGAAAAGTTTAAGATCTGTGCCCAGAGTCATCTTTTTGAAATGTGAGTATCCAATTGTTGGAACATCATTTACTGAAAAGATAATCTTTTCTTCATTATATTGCCTTTGCTTCTTTGTCAAAGATTAGTTGTCTATATTCATGTGGTACTATTTCTGGACTTTCTATTCTGTTCCATTACTCTATTTTTTTTACTTTTGTTTGTTTTTGGTTTTGTTTTTGCCAGTAGCACGCTGTCTTAATTACTTTTTAGTTTTATAGTAAGTCTTGAAGCTAGGTAGTGTCAGTCCTCTGATTTTGTTCTTCAGTATTGAGTTGACTTCTCTGCGTTGGTTTTTTTGTTTGTTTGTTTTTGTTTTTGTTTTGCTTCTCCATATAAACTTTAGAATGATTTTGTTGTAACTCACAAAATAACTTGCTGAGATTTTGATTTTTATTGCACTGACTCTATGGATCAAGTTGGGAAGAACTGACACGTTAAAGTATTGAGACTTATCTATGAACATGGAATATCTCTTCATGTATTTGGTTGTCCTTCCTATCTTTTATCAGAATTTTATAGTTTTATTAATATAAATCTACATATCTTGTTGGATTTATACATAGGTATTTAATTTGGGGGCAGCTAATGTAAATGGTAGTGTAAAAAACTTTAATTTTAAGTTCTACTTGTTCATTGTTGATAATATAGGAAAGCTCAGAGTGGGAGATTTTAAAAGACTTTTTAAAGTCAATGACATAACTAGCAGGTAGAAACCAGGCGTGATATAAAATAATTGAACAAGATTAACAAATTGTCCTCATGAACACATATAAAACACAGCAGGCAAGAATAACAGAATATACATTTTTTTAAATTGCACATACTAAGCAATAAAGCATGGTTCAACAAATACCAAAGAATTGAAATCACACCAAGGAAGTCTTCTGACTACTATATGATTATGCTAGAAGTCTGTAACAACAACAACAAAATAGAAAATCCCCATATGTTTAGATATTAAGAAATATGCTTTTATATGGAGCTTCTGGGTGGCTCAGTCAGTTAAGTGTCCAACTCTATTTAAAAAAAATTTTTTTTAACATTTATTTATTTTTGAGAGACAGAGAAGAAGTGGGAGAGGGGCAGAGAGAGAAGGAGACACAGAATCCAAAACAGGCTCCAGGCTCTGAGCTGTCAGCACAGAGCCCAATGCAGGGCTCAAACCCACGAACCATGAGATCATGACCTGAGCCGAAGTTGGACACTCAACCCATGAGCCACCCAGGCGCTCCATGTGTCCAACTCTTGATTTTAGCTCGGGTCATGATCTCATGGTCATGGGATCAAGCCCTACTTGGGTTTCGTGCTGAACATGGAGCCTGCTTGGGATTCTCTCTCCCTTTCTCTCTCAAGCCCCTCTCCCACTTGAGCTTTCTCTCTCTCTCTCTCTCAAAACAAATAAGTCAACATTAAAACAATAACTTATTAAAGGGGCACCTGGGTGGCTCAGTGGTTAAGCATCTGACTTTGGCCAGGTCATGGTCTCACAGTTTGTGGGTTCAAGCCTCACATCGGGCTCCATACTGGTAGTGTGGAGCCTGCTTGGGATTATCTCTCTCCCTCTCTTTGCCCCTTCCCCACTCATGCTTTCTCTCTATCAAAATAAATAAATAAGCTTAAAAAAGTTATTGGGTGGCTCAGTTGGTTGTGTCCGACTTTGGCTCAGGTCATGATCTCATGGCTCATGAGTTTGATCCCCACATTGGGTTCTGTGCTGACAGCTCAGAGACTGAAGTCTGATTCAGATTCTGTGTCTCCCTCTCTCTCTCCCCCTCCCCCATTCATGCTCTGTCTCTCAAAAATAAATAAACATTAACAATTTTTTTAATGAAAATTAAAAGATTATTAAAAAAAGAAATGCTTTTATAAAATTCATGGTCCAAGTTAGAAAGTATTTTGAGCTGAATTATTTGCAATCCATATGAAATAGAGGATCTAAACAAAGATCACCAAATGCTGCTAGCATCACAAAAAGAGAGACATCCAGGACAACATATGTTTTCACACTACCTATGAAAATATTCTTACCAAAAAATCGACCTGATTCTAAATAAACCTCAATCTGTCAGTTTACAGAAAATGTAAGGGATAGAAGAACATGTTAAACACCACCACAGGGATGCAACCAACAAAACCTAGAATATGAGAAACATTACTGGATGAATGACCCAAATTTTCTCAACAGATAAATTGCAAGGAATAATAAAAGACTGGAGGTGAGGGAAAAAGTAATGTGGTGGTAATTTACAGATTAAGAGATTTAAGAGACATGTAAATGAAATGCTATGTGTGGACTTTGTTTGAATCCTGATTCTAAGCAATTAACTTAGAAATGTATTTATAACATATGAAAATTCAAACACTGCATATTTGATGATACTAGGAATTTCCTATTATTTAAGTGTGTTATATTATATATATACATATATATATATACATATATATATTATATATATATTTATATATATATATGTATATATATATATATATATATATATACACATATATATATATATAATTTTTGGGTGCCTGGGTAGCTCAGTCGTGTAAGCATCTGACTTCAGCTCAGGTCATGATCTCACAGTTCCCGAGTTCAAACCCCACATCGGGCTTTGTGCTGACAGCTCAGAGCCTGGAGCCTGCTTCAGATTCTGTGTCTCCCTCTCTTTCTGCCCCTCCCCCACTTGCTCTCCATCTCTGTCTCTGAAATTAAATAAATGTTAAAAAAAAATTTTAAAGATCATTTTCTTCTAGAGTTAAATGTTAAAATATGTATAGATGAAAGGATATGCTGTTTGGAATTTGCTTCAAAACAATCCAGCACTAATGTGAATAAAATAATATTAGCAATGAGCTGACAATTGTTGAAACTGGCTAATGAGTACACGGAAGTTCATGATACTCTTCACATTTGAATACATTTAAAATTTTTCATGATAAAAGTGTTTTTAAAAATCACCACATGCAAATAAAGAAGTATTTTGTGAGGAATGTATGGCCTTAATTGAAATACATATATTTAAAAATTCTCATTCTAATCACTTAGTCTTTTTTATGTTCCTGTCTGTAGCTACTCCCAGAAGCTTGTAACCTAAAATTTCACTGTCAGTTCCGTGTTGTGGATCTTTTTTCACTCGTCTTGCTGGAGGTTTGATAACCCTTTAAACCTGCAAATTCATGTCCTTCTGTACCTGGTTTTTGGTTATTTTGTGAATGATCTCTCTCCCTCCCCCCCCCCCCCACATTTTCTCTCTCCTCCTTTTTTTTTGGAAGACCTGTTGTTCAAATATTGAACATTAGAGTGGTCTTTTAAATTTCCTATATTACCTCTCCTATTTTTAATCTCTCTGTCTTGTCTTTTTCTCTACTTTTTGGAATTTGCCCTCAACTTCATCGTCCAAGTGATATAAAGAATTTTCCATCGCCCTTCTCATTCTTTTAACTACAAGAGCTCTCTTTCTCTTTTTAACTTTTTTTTTTTTACAGCACATGATCATGTTTATTCCAGTTGTTTTTCTCTGTGTTTATTTTTGTCTTTATCTTTTGTCTTTAAGGATTTTCTTGATATTTGATAATTCTTGGCTATGATACTTTTTTTCTCAAATTTTTACTTAAATTTGAGTTAGTTAACATACAGTGCAATATTGGTTTTATTTGCTTATATTTTCAAATGAGAGGTTAAAACATTTTAAAAACTTGTCATTTGGGTGATGCTTGTCAACTTGAGATTTACTATATAGTAAAAATGGACCATAAGTAAACTGACTGAGGCATTTATTGAGAGAAATCAAAATATAATTTTTTAATTATTCTCATGAGGGTTTGTCATATTTTGTAGAGAAAAGTATTCTAATATTCTGCTAAGAGGGAGAGTTGGGGGTTAGGAAGTTGTCTTTTTGCCTCATTTTCTTTGAGAATTGTTCTCTCTTTTGAAAAAAAAAAATTTTTTTTACTTTAGATTGCATAAAGTTTCAGGAGAGTGCAAAATTAAAGTGTTCTATTGTTGGGGTGCCTGGGTGGCACAGTCTGTGAAGCCTCCAATCTCAGGGTCATGAGTTCAAGCCCTGCGTTGGGCTCTGCACTGGGTGTGAAGCTACTTAAAAAAAAAAGGAAAGAAAAAAAAGTGTTCTATTATTATTTGTCTTCATATGTCCTTTTATTCACTCAACAAATAATTATTTGTTGTCCTACATATTAATATTGTTCTGGATGCTGAGGATACAGTGGTGAGAAAGGAAGACAGGACCATTGCCCTTATGGAGCCTATTTACATAAATAGGCTGTTACTGGGAAGAGATAAATAATAAAAAGTAAATAAATTTAAAAAAAGAAAAAAAAAGAAAGGCTAAAAATGAATGATCACTATGTACTCACCAGATTGGTAAACATGAAAAGGATAAAAAATATATATAAACTATTGATGAGAATGTGAAGTACCTGGAACTCATAAACCACAGGTGGGAGTGTAAATTAGTTCAACTACTTTTAGAAACATCTTGGTATTTTGTAGTACAGTTGAATTTATATAGATCCTCTCACCCAGCAATTCCATTCTGTTGTAAACCTAGACAAGTACATGCACCTATGCGCTGGGATACACATACAAGAGTATTCACAGCAGTAAAATTTGTAATGGCCAAGAACAATCCACATGTCCTCAACAATAAGATGGACATTTTTTTTCCAATATATGAAATTTATTGTCAAATTGGTTTCCATACAACACCCAGTCCTCATCCCAAAAGGTGCCCTCCTCAATACCCATCACCCACCCTCCCCTCCCTCCCATCCCCCATCAACCCTCAGTTTGTTCTCAGTTTTTAAGAGTCTCTTATGCTTTGGCTCTCTCCCACTCTAACCTCTTTTTTTTTTTTTTTTCCTTCCCCTCCTCCATGGGTTTCTGTTACGTTTCTCAGGATCCACATAAGAGTGAAAACATATGGTATCTGTCTTTCTCTGTATGGCTTATTTCACTTAGCATCACACTCTCCAGTTCCATCCACGTTGCTACAAAGGGCCATATTTTGTTCTTTTTCATTGCCATGTAGTACTCCATTGTGTATATAAACCACAATTTCTTTATCCATTCATCAGTTGATGGACATTTAGGCTCTTTCCATAATTTGGCTATTGTTGAGAGTGCTGCTATAAACATTGGGGTACAAGTGCCCCTATGCATCAGTACTCCTGTATCCCTTGGATAAATTCCTAGCAGTGCTATTGCTGGGTCATAGGGTAGGTCTATTTTTAATTTTCTGAGGAACCTCCACACTGCTTTCCAGAGTGGCTGCACCAATTTGCATTCCCACCAACAGTGCAAGAGGGTTCCCATTTCTCCACATCCTCTCCAGCATCTATAGTCTCCTGATTTGTTCATTTTGGCCACTCTGACTGGCGTGAGGTGATATCTGAGTGTGGTTTTGATTTGTATTTCCCTGATGAGGAGTGACGTTGAGCATCTTTTCATGTGCCTGTTGGTCATCTGGATGTCTTCTTTAGAGAAGTGTCTATTCATGCTTTCTGCCCATTTCTTCACTGGGTTATTTGTTTTTCAGATGTGGAGTTTGGTGAGCTCTTTATAGATTTTGGATACTAGCCCTTTGTCCCATATGTCATTTGCAAATATCTTTTCCCATTCCGTTGGTTGCCTTTTAGTTTTGTTGGTTGTTTCCTTTGCTGTGCAGAAGCTTTTTATCTTCATAAGGTCCCAGTAATTCATTTTTGCTTTTAATTCCCCTGCCTTTGGGGATGTGTCGAGTAAGAGATTGCTACGGCTGAGGTCAGAGAGGTCTTTTCCTGCTTTCTCCTCTAGGGTTTTGATGGTTTCCTGCCTCACATTCAGGTCCTTTATCCATTTTGAGTTTATTTTTGTGAATGGTGTGAGAAAGTGGTCTAGTTTCAACCTTCTCCATGTTGCTGTCCAGTTCTCCCAGCACCATTTGCTAAAGAGACTGTCTTTTTTCCATTGGATGTTCTTTCCTGCTTTGTCAAAGATTAGTTGGCCATACGTTTGTGGGTCTAGTTCTGGGGTTTCTATTCTATTTCATTGGTCTATGTGTCTGTTTTTGTGCCAATACCATGCTGTCTTGATGATTACAGCTTTGTAGTAGAGGCTAAAGTCTGGGTTTGTGATGCCTCCTGCTTTGGTCTTCTTCTTCAAAATTACTTTAGCTATTCAAGGCCTTTTGTGGTTCCATATGAATTTTAGAATTGCTAAATTCCATATGAATTTAGAATTGAATTTTAGACTGCTGGTGCAATTTTGATTGGGATTGCATTGAATGTGTAGATAGCTTTGGGTAGTATTGACATTTTGACAATATTTATTCTTCCAATCTATGAGTAGGGAATGTCTTTCCATTTCTTTATATCTTCTTAAATTACCTTCATAAGCTTTCTATAGTTTTCAGCATACAGATCTTTTACATCTTTGGTTAGATTTATCCCTAGGTATTTTATGCTTCTTGGTGCAATTGTGAATGGGATCAGTTTCTTTATTTGTCTTTCTGTTGCTTCATTGTTAGTGTATAAGAATGCAACTGATTTCTGTACATTGATTTTGTATCCTGCAACTTTGCTGAATTCATCTATCAGTTCTAGCAGACTTTTGGTGGAGTCTATCGGATTTTCCATGTATAATATCATGTCATCTGCAAAAAGTGAACTTGACTTCATCTTTGCCAATTTTGATGCCTTTGATTTCCTTTTGTTGTCTGATTGCTGATGCTAGATCTTCCAACACTATGTTAAACAACAGCGGTGAGAGTGGGCATAAGATGGACATATTTTGAAGTATGTGCCTACAAAGGAATTCTATACACTACTGAAAATGAAAGGACTACAGTTACATGCAGTGAATGAATCTTAAGAGTAATGATGACCAAAGGAAGGCAAACAAAAAAATACGTAGGACCACAAAGACATAAACCATAAAATAAAATAATTGATAAATTGGATTTTATCAAAATAAAAATCTCTTCAAAAGACACCATTAAGGGACTCCTGGATGGCTCAGTTGGTTGAGCATCCAGCTCTTGATTTCAGCTCAGGTCATGATCTCAGCACGGAGCCTGCTTGAGATTCTCTGTCACCCCCTGCCCCTCCCCTGCTCATATGTGCTCGCTCTCTCTCTCTCTCTCTAAAAAAAAAAAAAAAAAAAAAGACACCATTGAAGTTTGGTCACAGGTCAGGAGATATATCTATTTGCAATGCATATACCTGACAAAGGATTTGTACCCAGAATATATAAACAATACTTACAAGTCAATAATAAGCAACCCAATTCTTAAAAACTAGGCAAGATACTTGAAGAAACACTTCAACAAAGAAGATATACAAATGACCAATAATGTGTGAATAGAGATGTTCAACATTGTTAGTCATCAAGGAGATGTAAATTGAAACCACAGTGAGATACCACCTCACACAACTAGCATGGACCTCACCACTAGAATGACCTTACCACATGTTGATAAAGTTGTGCAGTGATTTGAGCTCTTGTACCCTGCTAGTGGGAATGGAAAATGATACAACCACTTTGAAAAAACAGTATGACAGTTTCTTATAAAGTTAAACACAAACTTACCACATACTTCCCCCACAAACACACTAGGTATTTACCCAAGAGAAATGGAAGCTTCTGTCCCCCCAGGGATCTGTACATAACTATTTGGAGCAGCTTAAATCACGAGTGCCCAATACTGGAAAGAACCCAGTGTTCATCAACTGCTGAATGGGTGAACAAACTTAGTATAGCTATTCAATGGGATACTTGTTTTGCAATAAGGGAAAAACTAGTGACATATTATTGATAACATAGATGAATCTCAAAAACACGATGCTGAGCAAAAGAAGCCAGATTCAAAAGAGTGCTTTTTGTATCATTCCATGTATAAATAAAAGTAAAAAACTAACCTATAGTGACAGAAAGCAGATCAGTGGTTGCCTACGGGTGGGGGAGGGACTGACTGCCCAGAGTCACAAGGGACTTCTTGAGGTGATGGAAATGTTCCATATCTAGACAGCACTGATCAAACTGCACGTGTAAAATGGGTAAATTTTGTTGTATATAAATTATACCTGATTAAATCTGATTTAAAAACAAAAGGTATTTGTACATGTATGTTTATAGCAGCATTATTCACAATAGCTAAAAAGTTCAAGCAACCCAAGTGCCCATTGATGGATGAATGGATAAACAAGTGTGCTACACACACACACACAATGTAAAACTGCTCAGCCTTAAGAAGGAAGAAACTGCTACAACACGGAGAAAACGTGAGGACATTACCCTGAGTGAAATAAGCCAAACACAAAAGGACGAATATTATATGATTCCACTCAAATGAGGTACTTCTAGTGGCCAAATTCATAGAGACAAAGAGTAGAATGGAGACTACCAGAGAGGCTGGGGGGACCGGGGAATGGGACGTTATTGTTTAATGGGTGCAGATGAAAACGTTCTGGAGATGGATGATGGTGATAGCTTCACAACAGTGTGAGTATACTTAATGCCACTGTATATTTAAAATGCTTAACATGGTAAAATTCTGTTATAGATATGTTATCACAATTTAAAAAGAGAGGGAGAAAGGAAAGAGCCAACAAAGGAGAGCTAGGGACCAATTTTTCTTCATGGGTCTTCTGAGAGATTGCCTTGAGTGTAGGTCTGGGGCTGTCACAAGGACCTGTGTGCCAGCAGGAAGGAGGGTCCACCACCTGGCACAGTGGTACCAAATGATGGACGGGAGAAGAGTTGGGAAGCCACTGACAGGCTCACGGGAAAGATAAATATGGAACAACGAGAAAGAAATAGAGCCATCTTAACCAGATTTACGCTGGCCCAGACATAAGTCCTTCATCTGGACTTCATCTGCCAGGAGATGACTGAGGAGACAGATGCAGCGAAAATCCAGAGCAACCAAAGAACAGCCCCAAAATGCTGGTCTTAGCAGCAATTACTAATTAATAGTAAAGAAAGCAAGACATCCACACGTTAAAGAATTAAAACTGCATAAAAGGGTATCCATGCAGTGAAAAGCTAAACCCCCTTCTCCTCCCCAATTTCTTGTTCCCTTCCCCAAAGGCAGCCTCGTGAAGAATTCCCCTGTGTCTTTCAAGACACTTTCTCTGCATGTCTAAGCATAGATAGATATATTTGTCTGCAAATAAACATGGGGCTCTCTCAAATAGCTCTACTCTTCTTATTTTATTATCCAAGTAAAATGCTACCACCACTGCTGTTTTTCATCTTATTTTTATTTCACTTGCTGTATCTTGGAGAGATTTTTGTGTATAATTCACTACCTGGAATGACCTCCTCCTTTTTAGTGGCTGCATAGTTTTCCATTGTGTAGCAACGTTCCATTACACCTATGGGCTAACTCACACTGCTTCTCACTTTTTCCTGTGGCCTGTAGGGTTTTCCTACTCAGTGGTCCAGCTGGAGTACAAGTGCTCAATGCCACAGACATTTCCTCTGCACGGGGCTGTGCCACAGACATGCTCAGTAGGAACTTGAATGAAGGGACCTCTGTGTGTGAAATCTCTTAAATTCTTGGGCCCTGAAAACCTCCCTGCCCTTCACTTTTGCTTTCATTCTGCTCCTTCTCACTTGTGTTTTTCCTCTTGTTCATTTTCTCTTTCTTTCACCCTACTCTGCTGCCTATGCACCCCAAGGGCCTTGCACCTCTTGCTGGATTCAAAACAAAATCAAACCTGTGTTTAGAGGTTAAAAAGAATCCTCAGCAGCTTGTGTTTAGACATCTTTGAAACTCTTCATGTTGATACATATGTTTCTATAGATGTCTACTTTTAAAGTACTGGGCAGCTACATTTGGTCCTAGTAGATGAGAAAGTGATTTTTCATTTGTACAACTTTCTGGAATCTGAGAACGTTCGAGGTGGAAGGGACCTTGCAGAGCGTCTTGTTTTAGAGATGAGGATGCTAAAACCCAGAGAGGTTAGGGGGTTTGCCTGTGGTCACACAACCTGATTGTCATTTTGAGGCTCTGTGGGATTGTGCATAGGGAAATACGTCTCACTCTTTTACTCAATAAGCATTTACTAAGTTCTATGCCAGACACCAGATTAGGCTGAAGGCAGAGCAGTAAAGGGACCAGAGAGACAGAATGAGCCACACTCACACTTGCTGAGCCTCAGTGAGTCACAGAGCAGGTCCTTGGGCAGTGTGATGAAGAAACAGCTATTCTGAGTTGCTGCCTTGGCACTTGACAGTGTGACAGCCCTGCTGACCTTCCGAGTCTGGACATTTAGATGGGACCTAGGCTCAGGATTCACCCCCAAGTTCCCCCTTTGCTTTTCCCGGGGCCACCTTTACAATAACCACTTAGAGTTGAACCCATGAAAAGTTAGTGACCTTCGCCCCAACCATCTCTTAAGTAGTGGGTGCTTGCTTCTCTGCTCTCTGTCCCTTGCTCACTGGTGACCCAGGACGGAGGACTGGCCTACCCCTGCTCACGGCCCACCCACCCTGCCAGGTTTCTAGAATTTGTTCGCCATAAATCTGGGACTCGACTTCCTTTGTGGGAGTGAATTGGAACTGTGCCTTTAATCGAAATGACCCTGGGGTTTTCACTTCCCCAAAGTGGGAGCTCAGATGCTGAGGGGGCTTACCATCTGACCCTACGGGGGTGGCTCATGCCTGCAGGCAGCAGATTATAATCTGCATGTTCTTTTTTTTTTTTTTAACTTAAAAAAATGTTTATTTATTTGAGAGAGAGAGAGACCACAAGTGGGGGAAGGGGCAGCTAGAGAGCGAGAGAGAGGATCCCAAACAGGCTCTGCATTGTCAGCACAGAGCCCGACTTGGGGCTCGATCCCAGGAACCGTGAGATCATGACCTGAGCCGAAATCAGGAGTCAGATGCTTCACCAACTGAGCCACCCAGGTGCTCGCATTATCTGCATGTTCTTAATTTATTACACCAGCTCCAAGCCCCCCACGCAGGGTCACAGCCTCTCCCTCGGGACTCAGCCTGACCTGGGCAGGGTGCTCCCCTCTGCTCACTCACTGTGCCAGTGCTTTCGCTCCTCATCCCTCCCCCGTGCTGGGGCCATCTCTAGCACCCTTGACCAGGCCCCCTTGCAACCTCTGTCCTTCTCTGTTTCAGGCCAGGCCTTGTGCTGGGGCACCTTGTGAGGTGCACCCCAGCTGAGCTAAAAGTGCCTGTCAGCCATCAAACAACACACACTCTGGGCTGCTTCCAGAGGTCTGTCTCCACCCTTGAGTGCCACTCTCTGGAGACGCCAGCCCAGGATGTCTCAGGGAAACCTGGCCTTCCCTCCTGGTCCCTCAGGGCATCCCCTGGTAGCCTTGGGCAAGTCACACCCCCTCCCTGTGCCTCGTTTCCTCCTCTGCAGGATGAGGGTGGGAGGACCTGAGAGGTGCCTTTTGGCTCTGACATCCAGTGATGCCATCAGGGGTTCTGGAGGTGGCCCTCCTTCATAACTTTGAAAACCTGATGGATAAGGGAGACTGTCTCTGAAATCTTGAAATCCCAGTCTGTGATTGCCTTTCCCCTGGGTCATAGGTGATATCAGAGGAGGCTGTGAGGGACACCCGGGCTGGGAGCAGTCGTGTGAAGCTGGTTTCCCTGCCCAGACTCCTCCACATGGCCCCGTATCACCCTCCTGCTGCCCTGTTCTCACACAAGCCCTGATCCCAACACTGGGAGCCCAGAGCAGCCATTTAGAAATTCTAGGGAGAAGGAATAAAAAGGTTAAGAAAAGGTCTTTACCCCCAAAATGGCAGGACAGCTATATCTAACTCGATGCTGTACTGGTGCTCAAACTCGTTCTGTAGGAAAGAAAATGTGTAAGCCTATCCACGTTTGCAAAGCACCAGAGAAGAACCATCATTAAGGGCATGCAAACTGAATCCTTAAAAGGAAAATAATTTTTTAAAAAAGAATCTTTTACTAAGGCATTTCCCCCTCCTTAAGTTTTGGCATCTTAAACTTTTCGTATATTGGGTCTTCTTAAAGCAGGGCCCGCAATTACAGAAAATTCACTGAAGGAAAAAAAGCTGCATTTATGCCTCTCAGAGTGCGTTTTTAAATACCAAACAGAAGGGCAAGAGGGAACAAAATTATATGCTTTCTGGTTCCAAAAAGAGGTTAAGAACCAAAAAGGCTTTTTACAGTTGGATTGAGGGAAATGGTACCAGGGAGAAAACAGTCTGCTAATAAATGGGCAAGAGCATGTCATTAATGATGATGGCAAATGTTTTAGATGAGAGTCCATTTTCAAAGCTCATTTAAAAATCTTTAATAAAAATAATCAAAGAAAGAAATACGAGCGCCAGGATGCTCTAGAGACCTTGCAAAAACAGTTGTGGCTTTAGTGAATTAAATATGTGAATTATGTTGTACTAGCATAGTACTTGCTGTATACCAGGCTCTGTGAGAGGCACTGCAGATAATGCAGTGAACAAAACAAAGTCCCCTGCCCCACTCGGAGCTCATACCCGAGTGGAGGCGAGAGATGAGAACACACCATTACAACACATAGTGTGACAGATAGTGGTAAGTGCTGATGAGCAAAATACAAACAGGAGAAATGTAACGTGTGGGGTGGAAGGGGACAAAATTTTAGGTAAAATGGTTGGGGAAGACTGTTACAGGCTGAATTTTGCATCATCCCCACCCCCTTCATATGTCGACATTTTAACCCTCAGCACCTCAGAGTATGACTATATTTGGAGATTGGGTCTTTAATTAACAGGTCATTAAGTTAGGGGCACCTGGGTGGCTCAGTCGGTTGAACATCTGACTTCGGCTCAGGTCATGATCTCACAGTTCCTGAGTTCGAGCCCTGTGTTGGGCTCTGTGCTGACAGCTCGGAGCCTGGAGCCTGCCTCGGATTCTGTGTCTCCCTTTCTCTCTGCACCTCCCCCAGTCATGCTGTCTCTCTGTCTCTGTCTCTGTCTCTGTCTCTGTCTCTGTCTCTCTCTCAAAGAATAAATAAACATTAAAAAAAAAGAGGTCATTAAGTTAAAATGAGATGATTATGGTGGGCCCTGATCCCATAGGACTGGTGACCTTAAAGAAGAGATTAGGACACAGGCAGAGGGAAGGCCATCTACAAGCCTAGGAGAGAGGACTCAGAAGGAGCCAGCCCTGCAGACACCTTATTCTTGGACTTCCAGCCTCCAGAAGTATATTTCTCCAGAAAATAAATTTCTATTGTTGGAGTCACCCAGTCTTGGTACTTTGTTATGGCCATCTTAGCTAACACAAAGACCTCACTTTTTATTTTATTTTTTTATTTTTATTTAAAAAAATTTTTTTTTAACGTTTATTTATTTTTGGGACAGAGAGAGACAGAGCATGAACAGGGGAGGGTCAGAGAGAGGGAGACACAGAATCTGAAACAGGCTCCAGGCTCTGAGCTGTCAGCACAGAGCCCGACGTGGGGCTTGAACTCACGAACTGCGAGATCATGACCTGAGCCGAAGTCGGCCACTCAACCATCTGAGCCACCCAGGCACCCCTCACTTTTTATTTTTTTAATTTTAGACAAAGAGTGGAAGCAAGGGACAGGGGCAGAGGGAGAGAGAGAGAGAGAGAGAGAGAGAGAGAATCTTAAGCAGACTCCATGCTCAGCATGGGTTGGATGGGGGGGCTGGATTCCATGGCTGTGGGATCACGACCTGAGCCAAAATTGAGAGTAGGACACTCAACCAACTGAGTCACCCAGGCACCCGACTGAAAAGAACTTTTGAGTAGAGATCAGAAGTGAGCCAAAGATGAGCCAAGCAGGTAGGTGTTAAGGGGATGACGTGGACAGTGGGTACAGAAGCCCTGATGCAGCGATGTGCCCTGTGTGTCTGGAACAGAGTAACGGGAGGTCAGGGAGGTGACAGAGTGTGTGAGAAAATGGGGGGTGGTGTTGGCTTTTCCTCTGAGATGGGAAACTGTTAGAGGGTTTTGAACAGAGAAGTGTGACACGGTCTGACCTATATTTTGACAGAAGCATTCTGGCTGCTGACTTGAAAATAGATGTCAGACAAGGGAGCAGGGAAACCAGTGGAGAGACTTGGGTAGTGCTTCAGATGAGAGCTGATGGCGACTTGAACAAGGGTGAGGCAGAGGAGTGGATAAAACGTGGTTGAATCCTGGATGTCTTTTGAAGGCAGAGCTGGTAGGAACAGCTGACAAATCATATGTGGAATGTTATAGAAAGAGGAGTCAAGAGAACTCCAGTGTTTTTGTTCTGAGCATCTGGAGGAATGGAGTTGCCATGAAGTGGGACGAGCAAGCCAGTAGGAGGAGCAGGGAGTGGGGGAAATGTCAGGGGTTCCGCTCTGAGCATGTTAGAAGCCTCTGGGCTCAGAGCATCATGTTGGAAATCCAAAAGGAGATGTCGCGTCCAAAGCTGGACGCCGGACCTGCATTCAGGAGAGGGTGCAGCCTGAAGAAGTAGGAGTGGGAGTCATCGGCAGATGCAGGTGGCTAAACCCACGAGACCATCGGGCGCCAGAGTGTGGGCAGAGGGAGCAGAGTGGCCGATGGAGAGAGTCCCGGGCCATCCAATAAGCAAAGGCAGGGAGGCAAGAGGGAGTGGCCAGAAAGGTCAGCGGGGAGGTGGCCGGCAGGTGCCCCGGGAGCCAAGGGTATTCCGTGCCTGCGGAGGCAGGAGAGATCAGCTGTGGGGAGTATCCCTGCTGGGGAAGGTCAGGTGAGACCAAGGGCTGCTCTGGAGCAGGGGTTGGGGGGGGGGTGGTGGGATGAAGGTCAGGAGAGAGAAGGGGAGAGGAGCTGCAGATGGCAAAGGCTGAAAATTAGTGCAAGGAATGTCGAAAATCTGCAAAGGTCTTAAAATAAGGAGGGGCCCTAGATGTGAGTGGCGGTAAAGAGCTTGGCTTCTTTCTCTCCTTCACTCCCTGCTTCATCTGTCTTCATTCAGCAGACACTGACACGGGTTTCAGCCCAACACCGTGCGAGGTGCTCGGGTTGTGTGCATGAACAAGGCGCACTGGCAGTCCCTCCTGATTCCCAGCCCAACGTCCCTCACCTTCTACTGAGCCACTGGACCTAGTTCCGGTGATCGGGTCACCTTCGCTCCTCAGGGCCATTCTTTCTTATCTCTTTTGCTGACTCATCTCCCTCTATCCATCTCCCTGTATCTCCAGGATCTTCTCCCTCTCTCACACCAGTCTCTTAACACCCCCTGCAATTGTATACAAAAAGATTTGTAGTGACACAGACCAACCACCAGGGTCCAGTCCTGGTGTCACTCAGGGTGAGGCAGGGACCAGTCTATCTGTGCTCTACACCACAACACCCCGGAGTGGCTGTGAGGATCCAGTGAGACAATGAACATGGCTCAGCACAGTGGCCGGTGCCCAGCAGGTGGTTAGTCTTTGCTTGAGGGTGAATAGGATGGGGTGAAGGTGTACTTGAGCTGAACTGAGAGTGGCCAGTAGGATGGAGGGACATGAACAGGTAGGGACAAAGTTTTGTGATGAGTCTTAACAGCAGTGTGCATAGAACCTGATGGAGCCTTCTGGGAAGGCTCTTCCAGGCCCACACCTGGATGGATGGCTGGAATTGTGTGAACAGAGGGAACGCCAGAAAGGAATAGAAGGGCAGGACCATCCAGGCAGAGGGAAGTCAATTAGTGCCAACACAGAGCTGTGAGATTAGGGGATACTTTCCTCTGCTGGGGTCAGAATGAAGGGATGTGGAAGAATGGACTGGATGCCAAGGAGGGACCAAGCCAAGGGGAGCTCTGAGAGTCATCCTGAGGGAGTCTTTTCTTTATTTGGCAGGTGATAGGAAGGCAGCTGCTAAAGATTTTTAATAAAGGAACGAACCGAGTGTTATGGGTTGAATTGTGTTTCCTAAAAAATGTTGCAGTCCTAATGCTCAGTACCCGTGAATGGGACCTTGAGGCTAGTCACTTAGCTGTGTGTGTAACATGTGACTATGTTATTTGGAAAAAATGGTGGTTGCCAATGATTGAGTTAAGATGAGATCATTAGAAAAGTACAGCATAGAAAATATAGTCAATAATATCGTAATAATGTGTGGTGGCAGATGGTGACCACACTTACATGGTGAGCATGTGCAGTGTATAGACTTGTCAAATCAGTATGCTGTACACCTGAAACTAATATTACCTTTATGTCAAGTGTATTTCAATTTTAAAAAGGAAGAAAGCAAGCAAGCCATACTGGCAAGACATGACATTTGATCTAATATCTGAAGCATAAGCATGGGTTAAACTGTTAAAAGAAGAAGAGGGAAGGATGACCTTTGTTCTGTCCTCTAAATTGTTCTAAATAGATTTGTTCTCCCTTCCACATGAAAGCCCCCAAATGCTATGCGCATTTATCATTTAAAAAAAGATGAGGTCATTAGGGTGGACCCTAATCTGATATGACTAGTATCTTTATGAAAAGAGGAAATTGGGGCACAGGGGAAAGACAGTGGGAGCACAGGGGAAGACACAAGGAGATCGCCATCTCCAGGCCGGGCAATGCATGATCTTCAAGAACAGGAGACAAGCCTGGAACACTTCTCTCGAATGGTCCTCAGAAGGAAGCACCCCAGTGGGCACCTTCATCTCAGACCTCCAGTGATACATCTCTGTGGTGTAGGTGGCCCTGTCCACAGCAACTTGTTCCAGAAGCCCTCAGAAACACCAGCATATGTGAGGAGGTGCTCTGCTCTCTCACTGGAAAGGTTACACCCAAAACCCATGACAACCCCAAGTGCTGGTGAGTATGTGGACCAACCACAATTCTCTTACGTTGCTGGTGGGAACGTACATTGGTATATCTACTCTGGAGAAGCAAAGTATACGTATGCCGACTGACCCAGCAACTTCACTCCTGGGTATATACCCAATGCAGACGAGGGCTTCCGTCTCCCAGAAGAAATGTGATGGGTGCTACGTGCACACTGGCTTTATTCATGGTAGCCTCAGAGTGGAAACAAGCCACGTCCATCAACATGAGAAGAGATATGCAGTAACTGTGTTACTGAACAGTTTTCAGTAACAGAAAAGAACAAACTGCTGAAATACACAACACCATGGGTAAATCTCATAGACATAATGTTGAGTGAAAGAAGCCTTATATAGAGGGGTATGTGTTGTATGATTCCATCCATATGAAGTTAATCCAGGCAAAGTTAGTCTAAGGTGACAGAGGTCAGAAAAGTGCCTAACTCTGGGAGGAGGGGGGTGGGCACTGAGAGGGAGGAGGCAAGAGGGAGCACACTGGGGGCCGAAAGCATTGCCTGTCTCGGTGTAAGTGGTGATACACAGGGTGTATATATTGAAGTTGCTGTGTGCAGGGTGGGGCAGAGAATAGGGGCCATAGTTGCGAGCCATCCATACTTACTGTACAAAAATCTGCATTTTAATAAGATCTCTAGGTGATTTGAATGCACATTCAAATTGAGCAGTAGTCTTTGAGAAAGACTCTGGAATCCAGTGGGTTGGGTGTGTAAAGGGAAGGAAGGGGGGAGCTTCATGGGACCCTGGGATTCTGGCTCAGGAGAACGGGTGAACGGTAATGCCATTAACTGGGAATAGAGATGCCAAGAGGGGTGATGATGGCTGTGACATCTGATGGTGCTGTCTAGGAGGCCTTGTGTCTCAGTCATAGGAGAGAGGTCAAAGCTGGGTTAGAGGTTTGGCATCATTGTCAGGTGGGTGCTAGTTGAAGCCAAGCTGAGACCATGGAAGGAGAAGTGATAAATGGAAAAAGGGCCAGGCTGTAAATGTTTATTAATGAGTCCTGAAAAGAACGTTCAGGAGATAGGAAAACGAGGGGCAGGGTCCCAGAAACTAGGGAAGTATGCAACCAGATCAAATGCTCCAGGGAGTTAAATTCAAGATGGGAATGAGACTATGGGTTCTGCAATGTGGGGACAGAATTCAGGGTGAGGAGTGAGTGGGGCAGAGGGGAAGCACTGATGTCTCCTTCTGGCATCCTGGCTGTGGAGGGAAGGGAGAGGGTCATTACATAGTCATGGTTTGTGGAGAGTCCACGGGCCGAGTGGAAGGAGCTGGTGGAGAGACATGTAATGAAGATTTGGGAGGGAAGGGATAATTCATGGCCACATTTTCTGAAGAGGTGAGGGAGGATGAGATCCAGAGGATAAACCAAAGGAAAAGCATTGTCAAGAGGGTTGGTGTAGACAGGTACGAATGATGAGGATGGGGAGGAAGCTAAGGACAGTCAGCCTGGTTGCTTCCGTTTCTTCTGGGAAGTGGAAGACAACGGCCTCTGTTGAGAGTGACAAAGGACAGATGAGGGGGTCGTGTTTGAGGTGTAGTAAAGCAGACAGGAGAATAGCAGATGGGGTTACTGAATGAGACTGAGGGCCCAGGTCAGGTTGAGTGGATAAATGAAGTTTATTCCAGCATTTTCCAAGAATCCAAATGTAAAATATCTTCCTATTTTTCCGTTTTCTCTGAACACCTTGGCTTAGAGGCTCTTTCATCTTTTCAAATTCCACCTTTGAAAATGCAATGATTAAAACAATATGTTGCCTTTATTTGTAAATTTTGGACAGGAAATAGGAATTCTTGAGCTCAATGTTCACCTTTGCTATGAACTCCTGACATTATTTTGGACAAGTATTATAGGGAAGAAGTGAAAGCTCTCCTCAAATATTTGAAGGGATATCACACAGAAGAAAGGTTTAAATAATTTCTGCGTCTTGACAGAGGGCAGAGCAGAGGCTAATGTCTATACGTTCTGGGAACATGGTTTGGACTCCCCATGTGGAGCAGAGAAGCAGCCCTTTGGGGCAGGCTGCCTGGGGAGTGATTTGGTCTGGGAGTGTGAGAGCAGCCAGAGGAATCCAGTTCTCCCATTGGCTGGGCAATGGAAACACCATTCCTTCAGATCCTGAGATTCTCATATCTTCCACTTGCCTCTTTGTTCCACCTTCAACATCCATGCCTCATGGATGACATTTTCTGGTTCAACCTTGAGTTGAACGCCTGCAATGGCATTGTGCTGGTGGTTGGGACCCACAGGTGAATGGGATAGCCTCTGTCCACAGAGGGCTCAGGTCTTGGTAGACACTTACTGGCTCCTTCTTTCCTAAAAGGAATTATGGGTGCAGAGACAGAATAGGAGGGGCCTTCAAGGCCCAACCTCAACCTAGGATGGGAGCTCTAGCAGTGTAGTAAAAGCAGAGACTCTGAGATTCACTTTTTGGTTCAATCCTACGTCCCATGGCTAGTAAGTCTTGAAGAAGTTATTTTTTTTCTCTCAGCACCTCGGTTTCTTCATCTATAAAATAGTGATAATGATAATGCATCTAACTCATAAAGTTGTTATTAGGGTTAAATAAGCTCAGAAGAATGTCTGGTGCATTCAGTGTCTTTTAGCTATTTATATTATTTAGTGCAGGAGGCAGCTTTTATCTTGGGAAGCTTTATTAATTATTAATAATGTTTCTTTTAAGAACACAAATCAGTCTAGTTGCATAAACACATAATAACAGAATTGGGTTGAGGGAACCAGTTGGAAATCTCAGGGAAGAAAGCAAAAATATAAAAATGGGTCCCTCTCCTTTTACTTAACAGCTGAAAGGAGTAATACTCGTCACCAGAAAGAAAGAAGAGGAACTTCTAGAGATTGTCTCCTGTGCTAGGGTTTCTGCTCACTTCCCACAGCCACCTCTGAGCCCCACAGATGCCTGGTTTTCCCTCGGCTGCTTTCCCATACAGCTGAGTGAGCAGCCGGTCCTCAGTGTGAGTGCACGCGGGATGCTGGGGCGCCAGAAGAAAAGGCAAGAAGGGCCTGAGGAGGGGTCACAGCTCTGTCATCAGCAGTTGTGTCAGTGACCACAGAGGGGCAGTCTCTGGTTGCTGCCCAGAGCATTTTGTTTCTACAACATCAGGAATAGGTTGGCCCTTCGGTTGCCTGCCTGGGGATATTATTGCATGCATCTAACTCAAGTAATTACTATTACTTCTGCACTGCAGGAGACCCCGCTGAGTCACTGGCAAAACCAGTCACCTGATGGTTTCCTTAAGGTCAGACTTGGAGTTAGCTTGGGTCTGAATTCTGACTCCGCCCCATTAGACGTGTGACCTGGGAGTGGGGTGGGGTGGGGAGTCAGGTAAACACATTCAGCCTCCGCTTCCTCCTGTGGAAGTAAGGGTGACAAGGTTTTTGTTATGAGAAAGAAATATTATGTAAACGACTAGCAGTGCCTTGGGCATAGCAACCTGTCCATAAATGGTGATCATTATTATTGTCTATGACATTAGGTCTGTAGATGCCCAACATTGTCTGTCCTCTGACTGGGAGGAAGGAAGGCCCTCCAGCTGATCAGATGTTCTGTCCCATGTCATCTGCTGTAGGAGCGCAGTGTGGTTGTGGCCCCCTCACCCCTCTGCCCTCATCCAGATCAGCCTGTGGGAGCAAATGCCTTCAGATGGCACAGTCCCATTTTCTCCTTCTTAGTCTGCAGTCGCCTAACATATACTAGGATCCAAGGGGACTACCTTACAAGTGAACCCTGACACGGACACATCTTTCTCCCTAATGGGTTTTTGGAAATTCAGGGCCAGGACTGCCACCATTAGGGGTGATTTGGGCCAGGGCCTTTGTACTCACCACTCACTGTTCATTAATGATAAGGTTTCCCCTTTGTGTCTCAGAATTTCTTTTCTTTTCTTTTCTTTTTTTTTTTTTTTGATCTTCAAAAGCTTCCCATGAGGATTTTGATATATAAGAGAAGTTGGGATTCTGGAGCTGAGAGGTAGCTTGGACACCAACTTGTCCAGTCTTGCATTCCTTGCTTTAAGAAAACTAAATCTCACAAAAAATTAAAAATAAAAATACCGTATGATCTAGCAATTTCACTACTGGTTATTTACCCAGAGAAAATGAAAACACGAATTTGGAAAGATAGATGCACTCTCATGTTTATTGCAGCATTTTTTATTGCCAAGATATGGTAGCAGCCCAAGTGTCCATCCACAGATGAATGGATAAAGAAGATGTGGTGTATACATACAAGGGAATATTAGCCATAAAGAAGAATGAGATCCTGTCATTTGAAACAATGTGGATAGATGGAGAGGGTGCTATGCTAAGTGAAATAAGTCAGGCAGAGAAAGACAAATACCATATGATTTCACTTATATGTGGAATCCATAAATGGAAACAAATGAATAAACAAACAGAAACAGACTCATAAATGCAGAGAACAAACTGGTGGTTGAGGGGCAGGGGGAGATGGGCAAAATGGATGAAGGGGAGTGGGAGACACAGGCTTCCAGATAAGGAAGGAATAATCACCAAGGCTGAAAGGCACAGTAGAGGACAGCCAGTGGTGTTGTAAAGCGCTGTATGGTGATAGATGGTAGCTATGCTTGTGGTGAGCACAGCATAACCTATAGGGCTGCTGAATCACCATGTTGTGCATTAATGTTGTGTGTCAACTATACTTCAATTAAAAAAAAAGGAAACTGAAGCTCGATACAGCACTTTATGTTTTACCGAATCATTTCACATTCACTCTCTCCCCAGTTCCTCCCAAAAATCCTTTAAGGGAGGTATTACCAGTATCCTTGTTTGTAGGTAAGGAAATTACATAATTTAGTACAGCATAATGGCATGAGTATGTGCTCCTGAGCCAGATGGGCAGGGTCAAATTCTGGCTCCACTGTTGACTAGCTTTGTGACCTTGAGGAAGTTACGTAACTTCCTTGTGCCCCATGTTCCCCATCTGTAAAGTGGAGACAGTGCCTGGTGCAATGGCAATGCTGGATACGTGTCAGCTAGTCTTATTGTCATTCCCCAAGCCAGTACACAGCAGACTAGTTGGTTCTTCCACGCATTTTACTGATCCCCTGCTATGTGCCAGTCACCGTGAAAGGTACCGAAGATACAAGGGTGAGCCGAACCAGACACTATCCCTTCCCTTATGGAGTTTAAAGTCTAGTAAGGGAGACATGCATCAATCAAAACGAACACACTAATGTAAAATTGTACTGACAGCAGGTGGCTGTGAAGGAGGCACAGATGGTGTTATAATGAGATGGTAGAGCTCATCTGGGGCTCCAGAAGGACCTCCTTGACGAAGTGAAGACCACCTTGATGTGGATGAGTGAGTTGGAATTAGCCAGATTGGGGGCTGGTTGAGAGGACAGTTAGAATGGAGCAGCGCAGTCTGGGCAGGGGCAGTGAGGACAAAGTGGAGGGACAGCACTGACACGCTGAGCTGGAGCACTGAACCAGGGCACACCCGGGGTAAGGCCAGCAGGTAGTAGGAAAAGCCTGATCATTTGGGTCCTCGTAGGCCATGTAGAAGATTCTGATCTTTGTCCTAGAAGCCAAAAAGAAGGATGGTAAGCTGAGAAGTGACAATGATCAGATCTGTGTTTTGAAAAGATTAGTATGACTGCAGAGTGGGGATATAGATTGGCCTGTGGCAAGAAGGGATGCAGGCATGATAGGTAGGAGGCCTCGGGTGACAGGGACATGGGCCCGCACGCAGAGGAGAGGTCTGTGCCAGAGGTAAAATGTGTGTCTCCTTGGCAGTCTGATTATAGCCATGGCTATGGGTGAGCTGGCCTGGGGGGGTGGGGAGACAGTCTAGAGCTGTGCCTTCCGATACAGGAACCACGAGTCACATACACCTCTTAAACCACTAAAATGTGCCTGGTCTGAATTGACATGTGCTGTAAGTATAAAATACACACTGAATTTTGAAGTATAAAATAATGTGAAATACCTCATTAATAATTTTCTATCGGTTGCATGTTGAAATGATAATATTTTGGATACATTGAATAAAATAAAATAAATAATTAAAAGTAATTTTACCAGTGTCTTTTAACTTTTTTTTATGTAGCTACTTGAAAATGACATAGGGGACTTGTGGTTCCTAGTAAGGGGGAGTTTGTGGTTCCCAGTAAGCTTCAGTTGGACAATGTCGATGTAGAGTCAGAAGGGAAGAAGGTCCAGAACCCAGTCCCAGGCAAAGAGGATGGTCAGCCAGCCCCTTAATTATTGACCACACCTAGGTGGAGCGGATTGCAGGGGGACTGGGGGCAGATAGGGAAATGGACGGGGAGTAGGAGGTCGAGGGAGGAAAGGTTCCAGTAAGGGGAAAAAGCATGGAGTCTGGAGAGCAGGTGGGTGATTCAACCACTCCCCAAGTTTGTACCCTATGAGGTGGCTCAGCACAAAGCCGTTTGAGAGACATTTTGCCGTAGTACAGACGAGATTCCTACTTGCCAGGCTCGGCTCTGTGCTTGGTTAAATGTCTGCATCAAGCTCTCAGCTTAGGGCCGAAGGAAGCAGACTATTTCATAATAACTTGACTAATTCTTAAATATTATTTCCCACAAATCCACCTTTATCTTTATGTGGGCAAAAAGGTCCGTCCCACCTGATGGGGAAGGAGCGGCACCAGACCGACCAGGCAGTGGCTTCGAAGTTGTGGTCTTAGTTTTCGCGCCCATCACGCGACGAGTGGGTAGGTGAGTTTAAGGCCCCTCCCCCTCCCGCAGCCTGGGTTTGCGGCTGCGTGACCTAAACAGCTAGGTGTGTGGTTCTTTACAGCTGAACACGGGGAAAGGCGGCGTTGCCGAGTGAGGTTGTGTGTGTGAGAGTGTTGAGAATGGGGGTGAGGGTGGGGGTGGGCGGTGCCTGGTGCAAAAACCCAGTTCCACTCCCGTCAAAAGGAAACTCAAGGGAAAACTGCTCACTTCATCTTGGGCATGTTTTCCAGCTATAATTGGGAAATATGCAAATGAAGGGCCCACACGGTCTGAAAGGGGCAAATCGCTATAAGCGAGGGACATGGGGAAACGGGGCTCTCCCCCGGGGAGCCTTGGCACCGCGCGCGCCCTTAAGTGGACGCCCTCGGAGGAAAGGCAGCGGAGGCTGGGCGCCGGTGCGTCCCGGCCCGGCCGCGGCCACCGCCCGGGGACACCCCGAGGCCCGGCCCCCGCCCCGCCCCCGCTCCACCCCCACCCCTGCCGTGCGGTCGGGGCCTCAGCGACCCAGGGTGCTGCCTCTTCCGCCGCCGCCTCCAGGCGCGCTAGTCTGCGGGGTCTCCTCCGAGCGGGGCCCGCCGCCCGCCGCAGCCTCCCTTAGTCCCCTGGCGCTGCGAGGTGGCCCGCAGTAGTGTCCCCCACGGCGCCCCAGTAGGTCGGGGTAGAGCGGCTGGCTTTGTTCCCTGAGACCCGACGGCACGGGGGCCCGTGCGTCTGGCGGCCGCGGCGGCGGCACTGCAGTGGTGGAAGCCCCGCCGGCCCGCCCGCCCGGAGCCGGGCGCTCGCAATGCACCAGCGCGGGCGCCGAGCGCGCGGAGCCTCGTCGGGCCGGCCAGGCCCCCTGGCCGAGAGCGTCCCCCGCGCCCTCCTGCGTTAACTGCTGGAGTCCGCCTCCTCCCCGGCCCGCTCGCCGCTCGCCGCAGTACAAGCCGCCTCCCCGCCCCCGCCCCCCGCGCCGCCGCCGCCGCCGCCGCAGGAGAGGGAGGGAGGGACGGAGAAAGGGAGGGAGGGAAGGAGGCGGCGGGGCCGAGCCCAGAGCCCGTCCCGGGCGCTGGTAAGCGAGCTCCGGCCGCGGCGGGAGGCGCCATCCGGGGGCCGCCGGGCAGCCGCGGCGCGCCTCGCCCTCTGATCGTCTCGCAGCTGCCTCCCCCGCCGACCCGGCCGCATCCTTCCCGCGGTGGGGAAAGAAGCTCCCCCCCCCCCCCCCCCCTCCGCGGAGCAGAGACTCATTTTTTTTTTCCTCCTCGGGAGGCTGTCGCCACCTGGATTGCCAAGTGTGAGGGGTCCGGGAGGCGGGGACCGGAGCACCGTGACCCGCCATGGCTCAAGCGGCTAAACAGCTGAAGAAAATCAAAGACATCGAGGCGCAGGCCCTCCAGGAGCAGAAGGAGAAGGAAGAATCCAACAGGAAGCGGAGGAACCGCTCCCGTGACCGAAAGAAGAAGGTAAGAGGGGGGCGGCGGCGACAGCCCAGCGGCAGAGGCGCCCTGGAGGTGGCCGCTGCGGGAAGGGGCTCGGCAGACCTAAGAACATGGTGGGGGCCCGGGGGCCCGGGCGCCGGCGGAGTTGATGCCGCTCGAGAGTGGAGGGCGCGGGGTGGGAGAGGAGGAGGGAAGAGGCTTCGGTGCGGCGGGGCAGAGGACAGGGCAAGAGGCTGGAAGGGCAGAGCGGGCGGCCAGGAGGCTGAGGGCGCGCAGAAGCCGGCCCTCCCGCCGGCCGCGGAGACCTTTCAGCACCTTGGACAGATGCCGGCAAGCTCGCCGCGCTCTGGGAGGAACTTTTCCGGCCTCCCGGCGGCGGGCGAGGGTGACTGGCTGCTCCGCTCCGTCTCGCCGCCTCTCCTGGTTTTGCAAGGAAGCTGGTGTGGGGAAATGCGGCTCTGGGCTCCGGAGGCTGCCCTGCCCGGCGCCTTCCCCGGTGATCCACACTCTGACAAGGAGAGCTTCGTTCCCAGATCTCTGAACGAGGGGTATTCCAGTCCTTCCTCGACCCTTCTCGAGCCTAGGAAGCGCCTTTCCTAACCCTCTAGGTCCGGCGGCTGAAGGCATGTCCCCGGGGCATTTGGCAACATCTTGTGTTCTGGTCACTCAAGATGAGCGACTGATGGCCAGGAGGGGAAGTTCCTTTGGAAGCCAGACACGGGTGCTGTCCAGCTTGGCCCAAGGGCCTGGTCAGAGAACAGGTCTGCCTTTTGTGAAGGAGTGCCACACAAGATATCTCCATGACCCAGACCCCTTAGGTCAACTGTCCGTGCGTGCGTTGAGCACTTCCCTTCTGGGTCTGGGGTCTCCCTACCCCTGACTCAAAGCACCTTTAGAAACACCTTTGGTGAGAAACACCTCTTAGTCTGAAACACCTTTGATTGTGAAGAGAGGGTGCATTTAACTGGGCAGAGGGCTCTGGACCCCCTGAGAGGTGTTTTAGAGCCCCCCACAGAGGAGGCCCAGAGTACACGGATGCAGTTCTGGGAACTGGAAGTAGGGCTGAACTCCAGTGTCAGGAGAGCCATTTTAACCCGAAGGAGTTGATGTGGGGCACAGCCTACAAGCCTCCTCACCAGGGAATGGGGCCCCCAGGGTTCCGGGGGCAGAGGCATTGGTCTTGGTTGAGAAGGAAACATATTTTTTTTCTTTCTTTCTGAAATTGTCTCACTCTGAGAAAGAAGTTTGGAGCCTTGGTTGACAGCAGAGTGTGGAGAACAGACTGCTTGTGGGTCACACTCCGCTTACCAGTTGGTCAGCAAGACGAACATGCAGCCTTTTCCTAGAGATGAGACACAGGGCCAGAGATGTTCTTGATTGTAACCAAAGTAACCATCCCACTCTAGGCGTCCCTGCACCCCTTCAAAAGCCAGCCCCTCTTCCCTCAAGGGATTTCCATCGTGTGTGTAAATAGTAGTTTCACAAAGGCACCACCCCTTTAGCAGGACCGAAAAAGAGGCCTTCCCCAAACCTATGGTGAATCAGAGTTTGGGTTGGTGCCACTTGGAGAATCTCAAGTCCTTCTGCTAGGGTCTGAAATACCAGAGCCCATCCTGTGAGTCAGGCAGGGGGAAGTCTGGTTATATCTGACAGTGTTCACCCACTTTCTTGGCATGAATGTAAACTTCTTGTTAGGAAAGCGTGCTCTCTATTTCCACTCCTGCCTATCGCTTTAGGAGCCAAGCCGATCCTCTCCCAAACTGCTCACTCAGTGTTTTTATCTCACTTCTTCCTCTGGAGCTTCTTCCTTGATGCTCCTGATACCTTAACTATTTTTTTTTTTTTTTGAGCAGTAGTCAAAAAAGAACTCTCCCTTCTTCTCTTCTTTGGTTCCTTTCCATCCTGTGAAGCTCCCATCAATATAAGTCTGAATCCCGACTGTATATAATACACTGTCATAAAAGTGGCAAGGTCAATATTCTTTTTAATTCTTTGGTCTTAATCTTCATATTCTTATAGCCTTTATGTCCATTTTGAGTGCTAGACGAAAGCATATTTCCCTCCTCCTGAGTTGTGTTGTTTTACTAGCTGGTTGTAGCATACTGCGTCAGTGAGCATTCAGAAATCTTCCATACAGATATTCATTATTGTTTGCAGCACCCTGGATGCTAGGATTGATACAACAATAATAAGGAAATCTTAATTTAATGTGATCGTGATGACATATGCTCTGAGAGCTGGTCTTTTGGGTGAGGATATGGCATGGGGTGAGCTGTGGGGTGCTTCATTTATATTTCGTAACGATTGTGAGTACTCTGAGCTATTGGTGTGGTCTTGAGAGCCATCTCAGAGAATAGAGTTAAAATTTCTAGCAAAATACAAAATCACAAGAAGGTGGAAGGCCCTCAAGGGAAAGGTGAGGGAGGCAGGGCGATGCAGAAAGAGAGATTTAGAGAAGGCAGAGGAAGCTCCTGCAGGGGCTGGGAAGCAGATGGCCAGGGTTGAAGGTTCATATAAGGTAAAGTCCAACTTAGGCCCAATTTTTACAAATGAGGTGACGCTTTAAGGGAGGGATTCTTAAAACCAAGCAGCTGAGGACTTTACAGTTGGTCACCACAGACTGGGGCTGCTGTGGAACCATCCTTATCATCAGCACCAAAAGAGAACTTCATAAATGCAAATGAACATTTTATTCCCGTGAACTGGTAATTCCTATGAATATACAGCTGAGCCAGGGGCATTCGGAATTTACTAAAAGGAAAGGTGTTTGTCCAGTGGGTAACCTACTTAGCAGGGACTGACTGAGCAGCACCAAATCCCTCCCCATTTGTAGAAATAATTGTGGTTGTAACTTCAACAGTGGTTGCAGTTTTTACAGTTGATGATATTGTGTGGGAAGGCACTTGCTGAGGGGTGCTGTGCAACGGTGGATGGAGGCTGATGTTGTGACGCACTGACTGACACAGATAGAAACCACCTCGACACAGGGAATTGAGCTAAAACTCTGGAGCTCTAAAAATGCCTGCATTCTTCTGGGGCTTCATTCAGTTTTCTGTTTGTGTAGCACGCATCCTTGTCAGATGCTGGCTGTTGGAGCTGCAGCTTTAAAAAAAAAAATCCAGAATTTATGACATTTACTGATAAGTCCCTCTGCTTCTGAAGGTTGGGATGGAAATAAATAAATCACAAAGCATGTGTAAAGTAGGCATTTGCATTAAGAACGAAAGGTTTCTAAGGCTGAGGACGCCTTTGGCACAAGAATGTGTGTGCTTTTTATGTTTACCCAGAGCTTGAGGTTAGGGGAGGAGGGCAGGGAGGTTGGAGAGAGAGTGAGGCCCAGGATGGGTGAGGAGGAAGAGGGTCAGAATGAAATAAAGGAAGAGAGGATGAAGGGGGCTGGGGAATGGATGAGAAGAGAGGGGGGTGGGCATCTCAGCCCTACCATAAGGGGTTACACTAATCCTGCTACCTGAATACCTGCGAGTTTGCTGGGATAGTGTTTACTGAGCTCTCTCCTTGTCCCTGGTCTGTCCACTTACTTCATCCTCTGGTTTTGGTAAGGAAAAGATCACACCCTATTCCTAGCTGTGTGCCCAGTACCTGACGCACATGGTCACGCAGTAAATGTGTATGGGATGACTGATGGAACAAGCAGATTAATGCATTTGTCTCTGCTTGCCTTGGTGTTGTCTTGGTCATAGGTATGTGTTCAGGGGAACACTACGCTCTTTGACGGTCTTTTGGGGGCATCTGAAGAAAGCCTGCTATTTCTTTCTTTCTTTTTTTTTTTTTTTTTTTCTAATCATTTGCAAAGCAATAGAGAGTCATAGGCAGGCGGTGGAACGATCTAATTTTTTGGTGCAGTGAATTCTACCACTGAGCATGGAGTTAGTTCCTTGCAGGGTCTCTGCTGCACTAAATGTCAAGTGGTTTTAGCCATTTGGAACAACAGTGGTTTGCACAGGGCCTCGAGAAGCCAAGAAGAAGGGGGCAGAGAAAAACTAAGCAAGCAGAGTAGTGGAAAGTGGCCTTCACCGCTTCACTGTGCAGCAGGGCCTGTCGGTCCTTCCAGACTATGCAAGGCTCCCCAAAGAGTGCTTGACCTCCCTAGCACAGCAGGGCAAGGCCTAGCTCCTGGACTGCAGAGGTGTCTTTGTTTGGTCCCGCGATGGGACTTGCAGGGGACACTTGGGGTGACCTGCATGAATCTGAAGTGGTGAGGAAGGTGGGGGAGGGGTGAGCAAGAGTGGGATGAAAGGAAGGAAGGTAAGCAGGAAGGTCTTGCCTCCTAATTGTCAGGGGCTTGAATGTAAATTTTTGTTGTTATCTGCAGGTGACTTTATACATTCAATCTGTGATAGAGCGGACAGGATCCAAAGAGACTGGTGTTCATCACATTATCTTGAAACCTAGGTTCTGTTGCCACACCATATCGCTAGTCTATGTTGCAGTATTAATTGATATTTGTTTATAAAGTCTCTATTTGGCTTTTGAATAGCATAATGATGGTACATTGCACGTTAATTATTAAACGTGCTAGAATATTAGTTGTGAGGCTTGAAAATACACCCCAACTTTGGTAACCCTGCTTTGGCAACTTTTCTTCTTTTAGTACCTCAGGACCCTCAAAAAAATGGAAGTAGCCTTGCCCTTCTAGAGCTCTGGGAGGTGCTGGCAGTGGCTGATGGTGTGGAAACTTTCCCAGCCTGCTCTGTGTTCATCTCCAACCCAGCGCTTCCCTCCCGTTGCAAGGGCGATGGCGGCTGGAGCTGTTCCCTGTGTGGTCCTGTCACCCCTCAGCCATGTACTAGACTAAGAGAGCAGGATTTTGTGAGCACAAACACTACACCCTCAGTTATGTCCAGCATTATATGGTTTGCACATCTTTAAAAAATTTTTTTAATGTTTATTTATTAACATTAATGAGAGAGAGGGAGAGAGACAGAGTGTGAGCAGGGGAGGGGCAGAGAGAGAGGGAGACAGAATCAGAAGTAGGCTTCAGGCGCTGAGCTGTCAGCACAGAGCCTGATGTGGGGCTTGAACCCACGGATGGCAAGATCATGACCTGAGCCGAAGTCGGTTGCTTAAACGACTGAGCCACCCAGGTGCCCCTATGTTTTGCACGTCTTTTGCTCCTCACAGCCACTGCTCAAAGCAGGGGGGGCAGCAGACGAAATTCAGAGCCTGAACGCAAATGGCTTCCCTGTGAAGGGGACCATGAGTTGGCCCGTGCGACCTGTCTCTCCTCTTGTTCACCCTAGCAAATAGCTTGCTCACTACTTCTGCTTATCTCCTCTCAGTATGGCTTTTTCTTAAACTCAGTCCAAGGTTTCTTCCCTTTCCTTCCAATAAAAATGAATAGGCGTTAGCAAATGGTCACTATGTGCCAGGCACTTTGCATGTATGTTAACTCATCTCCGTGCTTTGCCTCTGTAATGCCTTTGTACAGGTGTGCCTCTCATGCATTTCTTCCTCCTTTAATGTCAAAGCCCATCACTGCATTCTTCAAGAAACCCTTCCTGAATGCCCCCTCCTCACCTCACCTCCATTAGTCTTTCTCTACCTTAAGTCGGCCTTTGTTCTGGGTTGTGTGTGTGCGCGTGTGTATGGCATGCATTCTTGTTTTAGCCTTTCGACTAAACTGTAAGCTCCTTGAAGCCAAAGCCTGAGTCTTTGGACATAACCATCCAATAAATATTTATGGCTTGAATTGATTCAGAAGCTACATTGAACTGGTCCAGATATTGTATCTTGGTCTTTCTATTTGATTTTGGAAGAGTTGGCCCTGTAGAATTGGAACAAAGTAAGTCTATTTTTTCTCTGAATTATTCTGACTAAAGCAAAGTCATCAATGTTTGGTTTTTGAAAAAGGCAAATAAGCTTTGCTTGGCTCCGTATCTCCATCTCTGTTCCCGAAAACAGCTCAAAAGCCTCCCTGTGACAGAGTGCTAGGCTAGGAGTCAGATGCCTGACTCCTACTTTCAGCTACACGTGCATGAATAAGCCTCTGAATTTCTCTGTGCCTCAGTTTGCTCATCTGTAAAATAGGGATGAGAATCATGTGAGTGAGCTTTGTGAACTTTAAAACTCCCGTAATATTTAAAGGGTTATAGTTAATAACGTAATGATTATTAATTAAATTATTCTTTCTAATGCATCCAATGCCACAGCTTGCCTGGCCTTCCTGTGGTGGTATGAAAGTTCGTGTGTGCCTGGGAAGGCCAGCACATTATTATTTCAGTGCTGGTATGTGAGAAAAGGGTGCTTTAAATCATATCTTCATTTCATTTTCAGGAAAGGAATGAATTTCCTATTTTGACAAGATTTATTATTGCAGACTTAGTTATCTCCATGGGTCCAGTCCCAAATTTTGAGATGGGCTTTATTAAAGTCCCACATGGCAATGGTAGCTGTATATCAAAAGGGGAACATAAAAGTGGTTCCTAAATTTTCTGGGAATACCGTCACTGATAGGGCCACAGCCGATAAATCTGGGGTGTGGAATATCACAGATAATGGAACACATGGTGTTACGGGCAGGCCAGACTCCTCCGGAGGGACTCTGCATCTTAGGAGCAGAACACATCCACCAAGAAAGGAGAATTTGCATTATGGCCACTCAAAGCTAAAGCAAAGATGATTTAATGGCCAGCCAATTAAACACACACACACACACACACACACACAAACTTTTTTTTCATTTGCTTAAATGTGACTAGAGGCTTCCCTTCAAAGAACATTTCTCTGTGTCTTTGCTAAGGTGATAATACATTTTCTGTTTCAGTTCGCACATTTTTGCCCATTTCAGAGCATCATTGACACTGATACTGCAACGCAAGCTGCTTTGTTTATCAAAGGAGGGTCTGTATTTATTGAGAGCCTGCACACCCTACAGGCGTTATCTCACTGGAGCCTTGCAGAGCGGGGCTCAGACCCAGCCTGGCTTCAGAGCTTATTCACAGACCTCGGCACTACACCGCCTTTTTAGGTATTTGATGTACCCTCAGGATATTCAATTTGAGGCGGTGTGAGGCACTGAGAGGGGAGGCAGAGCTGATGATATTCCCCCTGCCTTCACAGGAAGGACTTGCAAATTAGTGGGAAAGCTGCCAGAGGAGGAAGTTAGCCCAGGCAGAATGGAGGCAGGTGATTTGGGCTTAGGACGGAAGTGCTGGCAGCCGGATTCCAGTTGGAACATGCATGTCCAGAGGCCCCTCTGTAGGTCTCAGGAGCAGTGCGTGTGATGGTAAGGAGTCTGCCCAGGCATTTGGATTAAGACAACAGGCCAAATAAAAGAGTGGATGAAAATCGAATCCTGGGGATTACCTGCTCTATTTCTGGCTCTTCTGCCTCACAAAATGGTTATTTCCCCTTTATTTTCTATTTTGGAGATTTCTCTCCCTATCATATAATCAGCATCTTCTCTGTATCATGGCCTAATAATGTGTAGCTACAGAGTGCCCATATTTATGCCATTATCGTCTATTCTTTTCTTCCTATCTGGGACTTTTGCTAGTTATGTGGAGGAATCCCTGGACCTCTGGGGCCCTGGGCCTTCACATAAAGTGCTTGCCAGCAACTGGACTTGGTGTTAGGGGTGTGAGGCACAGTGGGGACAGGAGGTGAGCATGGCTTGGCTCTTGCCTGGAGTTCTCCCATCCACCCATCACCAGGATGCCCATGGTTTCATTTGCTGCCCTGAAGAAGTCAAGTGGGTTAAGTAAGGCCCAGGGAGCAGAATGCAGTCAGGAAGAAGAGAGGCACAGGAGGTTAGAAGGCACCGAGTGTCATTAAAGTAGCACTGGGAGAGGTGAGGGTGGTGCAAGAGGAAGCAATACAGGAAAAAGAAAGACGCTCCTAAAATCAGTTCTGAGATTGAAAAGACAGCCCCCAAACACTCAAGGTGAGACCCACAGGAAAAGAGAGAAGAGATCGTGGGTCCAGTGGCCCCTCAACTTTGCTAGTATCAGAACCAGCTAGGGGAGAGGCCTTCTTACACGCAGACCTGCCCTGTCTCCACCTGCAGAGTCTGACACCGGATGTGGGCGGGGCCAGGCACTTGTGGCCAGCGAGCTCCCCTCAGACGATGCTCGATGCTCATGCTCAAGTGGAGCAGACCCAGAGAGCCTTCATTCTGGTAGAGCCATAGGCTTACCTCTCCACAGCCCTGACCACATGCTCAAGTCAACCCTTTACTTGCCCACTTCCTTTGGGGAATTAGATACAGAATAAAATAATAAGTCAGTTCAAATCCTCCACTCCTTGCTTCTTTCCTTCATCTCCTGGTTTGATCTTCCCTTAGTCTTGTCACATACCATCATCTTGTTTCTGTAGCTCTCCTAGAACAAAGGGTCTCCGGTGTGCTTTCGGCAAGCTTCACCTGAGCCGGGGCTTGCAGCTGGTCAAGCCTGGCCCCACCCCACACACACATCTGTCCCCAGTTCCCCATAAGAAGCAGGCAGGTAGAAGGTTGGCTTTAGCACTGTGTCCAGTCCGATGGGAGAAGTAAACCTGGCCAGGGCCAGAGATGGCCTGGGGAAGGGGCCTGGGAGGCTTCCAGGGGTAGAGGCTGGGTCTTCAGTGGGGCAGGACATTCAGGTGAGACGATAGCAAGTGTGGAAGGTGAGCAAGAGAGTCTGGAGGGGGAGGTGGTCTGGGGACTGTGGGCCCAATAGCAGAAGCAGAGAAATCAGCATGAAGGAGCTCTGGAAGAGGCTGCAGAGAAAACTGAGGCAGGGCCCCAGCATGTCCAAAGGGCAGAGGAGACCCTGAGGGGCTCCAGGCAGAAGTCTGAAAGGCTCCTGTGCCTTCACACAGAAACTCTGTGACATGCTGAGGTATAATTGAGCTGAAGGACAGGCTGGTTGGAGCTGGGGCAGCTCTTAGGGATGGAAAACATGTGGCAAGCGAGCTATTTGAGTGGTGGAGAAAGTTGGCCTTTGTGAGTAATAGAGTGGGTGCGAATACGTAGTCAAGGATGATCTGTAGTAGGTTTCCTTTGACATATGTTAACGTATTTGCATATGTGTGTGATTAAATGTCCACGAGACCTCATTTCTGACTTGATGTTGGGGTAGTCAGTTGGTGATGCCTTTCACTGAGCTAGGAAAGAGGAGGGGAACAGGTTAGGAGGAAAATGATGAGTCCTTTTGGGGACCTATCTTGCTTCCTAGAGCTCTCGGATGATAGAAGGAGAGAGCTCATAGAAAAGGTTCTTAAATATCAGGGAGTCTGTCAGGCTGGTGGTGGAAAAGAGAGGTGTCAGTTCCAATCTGCGCTCTCCAGCAAGGCCCTGGAGTGCAGATCTTCTGAGTGATTTCTTTAACCCGGGCACATGCATGTGACAAAGCCTACTGGCCATGTGAAACTAAGAGATCTGACTGGTGGGTACTAATGGTGGGGGTGGGGTAGGCGGGAAAAGCAAGTCCCAGAGGTTGGGGCGGGCTGTAGGGAGGCAGCACTAACGTACTTTTCTACAAAGGACTTGAGCACCATCACCTATATAGCAAAATGCTAGGCATTCACTAAAAAATGATGCTTAAAAAGAATTTGTTTTTAAGAATATGTTTCTAATGAAGAAAGTGGGAATAGGTTTAAGATGTAATGTAATTAAAAATGCAATGTAATGAAATTAAAAGAAAAGACAGAGAATGCCCTGCTTGTCAGAAAGCGTAGCCGGCCTTCTCTGCCCATGTGTCTGGAGGTGAAAGCTGGGATTTATAGATGACGTCACACTCCCAATGAAGAAGTCCAAGGTGATGTGGACTAGAGCCAAGTAGGTAACAGAATGTACTGGCTCAAAATGGAGCTGGAGTGTGGTCCCAAAAGTCTGGGCAGTTGGGTCTTGGCATGTGAAGCCATCCGTTGTAAACCAACTTGAAAATGTGTATGTGTTGGGTCTAATACTCCATTTTGCAGCCAGAGCGATCTTCCAAAAATGCAAATCAGATTTCGACACTCCTCCTTTAAGTCCTTCAGTGGCTTCCTAATTGCCCTTAGCATAAAGTCCAGGCTCATTACTCTGGGCTCCCTAGACTCCCTCCTCCCTCCATCTAGCCCATCACTGCCTTTTTCATTTCATCTCTTTTTTTTCTACATGCTGCACTCTGCTGGACTCTGAGCTTCTTCTAGGACTTTGGATATGTGCGCTTTCTCTGCCTTTAGATCTTGCCATCTGTTGAGTCTTTTTTCTTTAAGTCAGTTCTACACCCAATGTGGGGCTTGAACTCCTGACCCCAAGATCAAGAATCACATGCTCTGCCTACTGAGCCAGCCAGGTGCCCCTGTCTGCTGAGTGATTTGCCCCACACACTAATGCTAGCTCCTCTGTTAGAATTCAGTGTGAGAATTGCCTCCCTAGTCCTAGATGAGGTTAGGCTACCCTGCCGGGTAGTACTCCAGTATGCTCATGTGCAGGGTGACCAGAAGATGAAAAGGACTTCAGTGCATGTCAGGAAGTCATGTTTGATGGTGATATTGAAGCAGTGATGAATACATGTGAGCTCTGGAATGAGATGGATTCTGAAGGTCGTGGGTTGGTGTTCTGGCTCAGACGTGGACTGGCTAGGTGACTTTGGGCAAGTTGCTCAGTTACACTCCCTGAGTCTCACTTTTGCCATGTATAAGGTGGAGAAAATAATACGTACCACTAAACCATGCAGGGTTTATTGGGAGGATTGAATGAGTTAATATATATAAAGCACCCTGGGATATAGAAAGGACTCAATAATAAATGCCTGCTCCAAAGTCTGGTCCCACTTAGCAAAATTCTCACCTTGTATATAAATATGGTGAGTTCCTTTCCAGAGATGGCCGTCAAGATTACATCCCAGTGTTGGTAGTACTCATCTAGTATTGCTGCCGATTTCTTAAATGAATTAGGAAAGACTGTGGAGAAATGTGAAACTGATCTAAAAACTCCAATTAAAGCGAAGAAGAATCAGAAACAGCTCAAGTCAGAAAGGCTTCAAAGTCTGCAATGTCCGTAGAATTGTATTGAACTGATGGATGTTCTAGATCCTCCTGTGGCACATATTTTTGGCAAATTCACTTGAATGCCATTTGAAAGAGCAGCTTGGGTCTCTGCCACTCTGGAAACCAGCACGCTGCCCTGTTGGTCTTCAGTGCAGTAGTGCTGGTGGGCAGGGCAGGCCCCTTGCTCAGCTACCCCTGCCTTGGGGTGCCATGGGTGGGGCCGGCCCATGACAGATTCAGTCCCTGAGGCTTCTCTGCTTCGGGACAGCTGGAAGGGACCCAGTCTTATCTACTGACATTGAACAGTGTCTTTGGCACCAAGATGCTATGGCAGGGCTCTTGGGCAGGTGTGTTTCACTATCCTCTTTAGGTAGAACAAATCAAAGTCAAAGTTTGTCTTCTAACATCATCTTCTTGCTTGTCACCTGTGCCTTAGCCTTTGACCTTGTTGTTCTTGAGCAGACCTGCATTTGAGGGACGTCCGGTCTACAAGCCACGTGATTGAGTCTTAGCACTTTAACCCCACATCAGTATCGCCTCTGCACACGACAGAACTTAAAAAGGCAGTTGGAAAAAACGTTATGATTCTGTACCAAGGTAAAGCTATACCATCATTAGATTCTTCAGGAAGAACTTTTAAGGATGTTACCCATGAATCCTCCTTTCTCTGCCCTGTCTATATCTCCACTGCTCTTGAGCACGTATCATTCCTACAATAACCTCCTCTAGTCTTGCCTTTCTGG
Organism: Panthera onca; assembly: GCF_046562875.1. Classification (NCBI taxonomy): domain Eukaryota; kingdom Metazoa; phylum Chordata; class Mammalia; order Carnivora; family Felidae; genus Panthera; species Panthera onca. The sequence continues at coordinate 163,982,897 of NC_138342.1, read as the reverse complement.
TCTGGTCTTGACCTTAGAGCAAGAGTCATGCTTTTACAAAGACCATTTGCTAGCCGGCACTCCCCTTCATGAGGACCTTTCAGTTACTTCCTGCTGCCATTAGGGTAGAATCAAACTCTTTCCCTGAGCTCCTGAAGCCATTCTTGATCTGCCTGCCACTGGGTCTTATCCCTCATCGCCTCCCATGCTGTGCTCCTGGGGCTGGTGGTGCCCCTGCACCTTCACACGCCCTTCCCTCTCTGGAGCTCAGCCTACTCCCTACTCTACCTCAAGGGCCAGCTTCTCTTCCTGCAGGCAGCTTTCCTGAATCTGGGTCAGAGTTGCTATGGAAGGGGTGCCAGCCCTGAAGGGAGGCTGCTGAGGTGGTGGCCAGGATCCCTTCCCATTCAGCCACTATGTGTGGGTCCAGGGAGTTTCCCAAGCCTTTTAAAGCTATTGACACTTTCAACTAAATCCTAGGACAACATGGGATTATGGACCCAGGCAGGAAATGAAACTGAATCATCACTTTGCATTTCGCAATTAATGGAGAATTAAGCGAAGAATTAATTTCTCCTTCCTTCCATACCAGGACTCTGATTTGGGAGCATTAACTATGTGTGGCTGTGGATGGAAAGAAGAGACCCTGGAGTTAAGAGAGCTGAATTCTACTTCTTTCCACTTTCTTATGTAGCTTTAGATGCCTCTTTGGGTCTCAGTTTCCCTTCCTCTAAAATAAGGGAAATGGGGTGCCTGCCTGGGTGGCTCAGTCAGTTGGGCATCCGACTTTGGCTCAGGTCATGGTCTCACGGCTCAGCCTGTGAGTTCAACCCCTGCATCAGGCTCTCTGCTGTCAGCACAGAGCTGGCTTTGGATTCTTTGTCCAACTCCCCACCCCCCACCCCCAACCCTCTCTGCCCTCCCCTGCTCATGCATGCTCTCTCTCTCTAAATAAACATAATACAATACAATACAATACAATACAATACAATACAATACAATAAGAGGATTGATCTAGAGATCTTCTAAAACTCTTCAGGGGGTATCTGCGATTCAGAGATTATGTGAATTTATGAGACCACAAGGCAAAATGGTTCCTAGATGCCTGCTGGCCTACCCTGGCCTAAGGTGTCCTGGCAGAGAAGTCTGGCTGGAGGAGGCTGTCTTGTGTTGTGGTCCAGCTCTAATGGATACCAGACTGCAGGGCATAGGAATGTTAGCAAAAGTGTGAAAGACCACTCAGCATAGGGTTCTGGTTCTGCTGGTTGATACTTGTCTCTTCCAGTCTACCATTTCTGACACTATTGTGGGCAGGTCAAGGAGAGAAGGGTGTGCTGATAAAGTGTGAGAGCCACTTGGGCTGTTGGAAGGTCGCCATGCTCAAGGTTAACAGATCTGGTCCTTTGGGTGTATGTTTTTGGAGAGCCTGTATAATCAGATTCCCCTGTGACTCTATAAACCTCACCCTGAGGCCAGTAAGGTAACTTCTTCTATGTTTGCAACAAAGAGTAACCTCTGAGAGAGCAGAGAGTACCTACCGCAGGTGAACAGAGAATTCAGGAGGCAGAGAGCCTTCTATTTTCAGTGCAAGGTGACTGGATCTGTCACACACCGAGTTGTTCTCAAGGTCATGCGCGAAGTGAGCCTCCTCCTCCCGTGGAGCTTGGAGGAGCCCAGGAGGCCCTGACTCCAATGGGGGAGGGGGCTCCAGGAGCCTTGCTGCCTGTGTTTTCCTGGAAAGCAGACTCAGGCAAACCCATGGTCCGAAGAACAGGCAGTTCGCTGTTGGATACACCATGTGGTTTGCCAGACAATCATGGCTTTTTAGAGACTCCCTTTTAGAGATGAATTGCACATTTTTGGAAAATCCCAGCTTCATCACTGACTGAGTTTCCAAGGAGTCAGTATTATCAGGAGAGGTCAGTACTCCAGTTCAGCCCTAACTGAAGTCCTTTTTCGATTTCAGGTTGTGCCCCAGTGGCCCTGTCCTTCTCTGGAATGCAGGGCTCATGGGTTTTAATGGAAGCCCCCGGTACTGAAAACTTGTCACATTTTCTTCAGTGTCTGCTCGGCGGGGGCTGGGGACAGGCAGGAGAGGACTGTCTCCGGAAGGCGATGTCCAGTCCAGGCTATTGTTGAGCTAGAACCTTCTGCAGAGGTCGCATCTTTTGGGAGATGAGCCCCTCAATATTCAGGCCTCTGAGAGCCCTGGGAGCAGGGGAGCCAGTGCCTCGGGGACAGCGGCCCTTAGTACTCAGAGCATCCAGCACATTATTTCACTTGTGGAGAAGCAGGTAGCAGTTCTCCCATTTCACACGGGAGCAAAGAGAGGCTAAGGAAGATTACGTGTGTCACACAGTGCTAGTAGGTGCTGAGGCTGGGGCTGAAAGTCCTGGTTTTCCCTAATAAGCAGGCGGTAGCAGATGTGGGGGCGTGTGGATCGAGTCATGTCATTTTCTGTTTTTTTCCGTCTATCCATTGCCCGCCCAGCTACCAGTAGGAAAACAGTGAGGCCCAGCCATTGGTGGCTGGTGTTTGTCTGCTGAAGGAGAGAAGGGAAGGCAAGGGACCCCTCTGACCGGCCGCTCCTTACTCTTGTTCCGAGTGGAAATGGTCCCACAAGTAAAGGCAGCACAACAAGAACATGCAGAGATTGGATGTGCACTTTGGCACCGTGGGCCGAGGGGCTGCATTACTCAAGACCCACTGGATGCCCCTGCCGGGAGGAAGCTGCAGGGAGCCACCTTTGGGAGCAAAAGCCTGAGCCCTCTCTGGGCCTGGTGGAAGGAGAGGTGCCCCGGATAGATTATTCCAAACTGGTCCTCGTTCCACTAGCCTACTTAGCATGCTTTGGTGCCACGTGCTGCTCTGGGTGTGTTCAGGGACTGATGCGCCGGCAGCCACGGTCTGGTGGGAACACCTGGTTTGTTCGGTGCATCTCCGGCCTTCGAGACACATTCATCAAATTCAACCGGCTCATTCTACAGATGGGACTTGAGGCCTGGCTGTGTGGAGTTACCTCCTCAAGGTGCATGGCTGAGCAGGGCCCAAGCCTGAGCCTTCTGAGTTCTATTTGGATGCACGGTCTCGTTGCTCTTGAGTTACCAAGTCTGCCTGTGTGTCTGTCTATCTAGGTATCTAGATATCTAGGTATCTATCTATCTATCTATCTATCTATCTATCATCAGTGAATCCTCTACCTTAGTTACCTACTGTTTCACTGCTTCTTTCTTGAAGAAAGAGAGAATAAGTAAAGCTCCTTTGCAGGTACACTGAGCTCTTGATACTTGGCCTAAGCCTATCTTTTCAGCTTTATCTTTTCCCCTCCTCCTCCTGTAAATAATGTGTGGGTCATTTCCTACATGCTGTCACGGCCCCCTCAGGCCTTGTTCATACTGGCGATGCTGAACACAAAGTCTGAGACTCCTCTCTGCCTGGCTACAAAATAAACTCCTATTGATCTTTCAAACCCAGAAGAAATGTCACCCCTTCCAGGAAGCCTTCTCTGATTTTACTGAGCAGAAATACCTCCTTTGTGTCCTGTTAGCACGCTAATCTCAGTGTAACAGCCACTGGTGGCTGAGGTTAACTAATTGTTTTGTTTGTTAAAATCAGTGGCGGGCAAAATTTTACTGTAAAAGACCAGAGAGTAAATATTTTTTGGTCTCTCTTGCATGTATTCACCTCTGCCACTGTGGCACAGAAGCAGCCATAGCACGAACATACCAATGGACAAGCAATGGCTATATTCCAATAAAACTTGATTTATGGACACTGAAATTTGAATGTCATTTTATTTCCACGTGTCCCTACAAAATACCATTCTTTTTCTCTCCCCTACCATTTAAAAATGTAAAAATCATTCTCAGCGTGTGGGGCTGTACACAAACTGGCAGCAGGCTGGACTGCCCGTTGGGTACAGCTTGCCCACCCCTGAGCTAAATGCTTGTTTTCCTTGTGAGACTGTGCACAGAGTTGTAGCTCGGTCATCTCTGCCTCCCCAGAACCTACTGGTTGAATGAATGAATCTGGTGACGTACAGGAAACACACAGGATAACAATCCTTAACTTCTCTGACAACTCCTTGAGGGAGGGAGGCCAGTCAGGCATTACCGCTCCTATTTTACAGGCAGGACCACTGAGACTGTGGGACCCAGTGCACTGGGAGAGTCCCAGGGCTTCTGCTAACCGCTCCCGCAGGGGCATCCCTGTGTCTTTGGTCCTGGTGGAGAGGGGCTGCCTTGACTGCTGAGCCCTGCCTGTTTGCCGAGGGAAGGAAGCCTGAGGAGCTGGGCCAGCAGGATGCTCAGCTGCTGGGTGCAACAGAAACCAACCCGGGAGCGCGTCTTTCGGCTGTGAAAATAGAAACAATCTGGTGCCTGCCTGGGTAAGAGGCCGGCGTCAGAATGCTCTGGTTTCCTTCCTGCATCTCTCTGGCATTGCGCTCCTGGATGAGAGGCAGCAGTGTCTGTTCTGGTGAGGGGGAATTGTTACGCATAGCTAAAATTAGATGTTTTGTTTGAATTATGTTAATTTGACTTAATTGCTGGGGAATGTCAATGTTCTTCAGAAAGCCAAGTGCTCTGCCGGTCTTGGTGAATACTCCTGATGCTCGTGAAGTGTCTCACCATCCCCTGCGCCTCCACTTTTGGTAGCTCACGGCAGACCCGGGAGGGCAGCAGCCCCAGAGGACGTGATCCCCTGGACAAGGAGGCTGAGGCTCGGGGTGGTGAGGTTCCATTCCCCAGGTCACACCAGGTCACATGCAGGTCTGACTTCTAGGTGGCTTCCATTCTGCTAGTGCTATAGCTTAAAAACTTTGTACACCCCCTCCCCCGCCGTATTTTTGAGGCTGGCTTCTTCCTGTGCAGGTAAGTAGTGCACAGGCCTCAGCTCTTAGGAGGGCCCTATGCTTGCTTTAATGCCCTGCTGTGGCCATTTTGAAATTGTTCACTTTTTAACCTCACTTTCACTTTGCAGTGGGCTCTGCAAATTCCGTAGGCAGTCCTGGCCATAAGTTTGTCTTCAAGGGCTAGCACTTGTATTTGTCTATCTAATTAACCTTGGGTGTGATTTCATCTGGGCCATGGCAGCTGGGATATCCAGATGTGCTTTTATTTTTTTTTCTTTTTACATTTATTTATTTTGAGAGAGAGAGAGAGGGCATGCGCACGCATGTGTATGGGTGAAGGAGGGGCAGAGAGAGACAGAAAGAGGAAGAGAGAGAGAATCACAAGCGGGCTCCATGCTATCAGCTTGGAGCCCAACTCGGGGCTCAGTCTCATGAACCGTGAAATCATGACCTTAGCCCAAATCAAGAGTCAGATGCTTAACGGACTGAGCCACCCAGATGACCCCGGACGTGCTTCTTTTTATATAAATAACTCCCCCAAACCTGTCTGAAGTTGCGATTCTGTGTGGCCTCTGTGGAGAAGGCCAGCAGGTCAGCCTCCAACTCCTCTTCCTTCCACCTTTGCCTCTGGGCTGCGGGGCAGGTGTGTGTACGTGTGCATGCCGGGGTTGGTTCTCACATCAGAGGTGAGGGTGAAGTGGCAAGAAGTGCCATTCTGTGGCCATTCTGTGGCTGGAACACCAGGCTAGATGGAGAATCAGTCTTTGGGTAGCATTTTCCCAGCAAAATTCAGAATTCAGAGCCACTCCTACGCCCTGGGTCTAGCGCAGGCTAAATCCTTTATTAGTTTTTGTCATTGCTGTGGATGGCATTCAGGATTATTTTATAGGTCTCATAATGTGTTTGAGGGGAGTGGGGGTCTGGTACCACCATGGACTCCACATCTTCCAGAATGCTAGTTTATGTGCTTCTTGTGGATTGTGTTTTACGAGGAGTATTGATAGCCACGGGTCACTGACTACTGGCTGGCTGCAGGGCTGGGTGCCCTGGCCTCTCTGGTCTTGGTCTTCTCCTGCATGTGACTATGGCAGCTGGCCTGGCCTGGCCTGTGTTCTGTCCTCAGACACACCTAACTTGTCTCACTCAGGGACCTTGCGCTTCAAGTTAGCTGTCCTCACTGCTCTCTCCAGGGCTAGCTAGCTTCTTTTCATCTGTCTCTGCTCACCCTTTACCTACATAACCCTGCATTCAGCTGCCCACCCACCACTCTGTCACCTCATTCTGTTTGTCTTTATTATCTGGAACTATCCTATTTCTGGTTTATTACCCATCTCCCCCTGTCTGTGTTAAAAAATACAATCTATGGGAACAGGGACCTTGTCTGTTTCACTCACTACTCTATTTCCAGCATCTAGAAGAATCCCTGGCACACCGTGGGTGCTTGGTAGATATATGTTGAACAAAATGATGCATCCTCACCACACTAGGCACTGGTAGCCTCATTTTATTGATGGGGAGACTGAGACCTTAGAGCAATTCAGTGACTTGCCCAAAGTCTTGCAGCTTAGCAAGGAGGGATTTTGCTGCCTCTGCAGCGTAGGTGTGCCACCAGGAACTCTCCTGCCTCTCCTGCCTCTCTGCTCCTTGCCCCAGCCTGGAGTTCACTGGTCAGGAGGGTGTGTGTGCTTCGAACAGCGGTCCGGTGCCTGGTGATTCCTTTCCTGGGGTCCTTCTATAATAATGTGAAGTTCCACACAGTATCTTCATTTATCTAAAAACGACACAGAAATGATTTTGATTTGCAATTTTTAAAAAAAGTTTATTTATTTTGAGAGAGAGAGAGAGAGAGAGAGAGAGAGACAGCATGAGCAGGGGAGGGACAGAGAGAGAGGGAGTGAGAATCCCAAGCAGGCTCCACGCTGTCAGCACAGAACCCAATGTGGGGCTTGAACCCATGAACCTTGAGATCATGACCTGAGCCAAAATCAAGAGTTGGACACTTAACCAACTGAGTGAGCCACCTAGGCGCCCCCTTGATTTGCAAATTTTTAAACACGACTCTTTCCATTAAATCACATTTAGTTTTACGAAATTTATCGATCAAGTGGCCTTTATTGAAAAGAAAAAAATCCGTGAAATTTGTCTGAACCCCCCATAGATTGTTACCAGAAACATGAGATGTCCTGTGCAAAACTACTTGGAAAGGTTAAGAATTGTACAGAAATGTGAGGAATTACCACCACCCAACAAATATGCCATCTTTGTTTTGTCATAAAATCACTCAATCCAATGAGAATTGGGTAGGGAATTTTAGCAGGTTCCCTTTGCATTCTTCAGCGTTCAGGTGGAGAGTCAAACCTTCTCCCCCGTAAAGGAAAGCGCAGAGGTTTTGGTGTTAGGCCTCGGCTCAGATCTGAGCCTGCTTTCTTACCTGTAACACTGCTCACCAGTCCCTCTGCCACCTCTCTGGGTGGCAGCCAGGTTGAAAGGAAATGTTAAATGAGCCCCCTCCCCAGGTGCACGCACCACAGCAGCCCCTTTCCCAGGTGGGGCTAGGGCCATGGCCGCGACAGGTGGCGCTGCGCAGCCAAAACATGGCGTGAAGATGGGGACGGCTGGCTGGGGTTGGGGGACGGGGGATCAGGGAAAGGAGGGGGGGGGTTGGGTGCGCGTCCCCGCCTTGATGGCAGCGGCGTCGAGGACCCTCACAGGCAGGCCCCCGGCCATGCAGCGCCGCACCCGCCCCTTGCGGGTGAGATCAGAATCCAGAATCTTCCCCAGGATCCCGCGGACAGTTGGAGGCCCTGGGCTGGGGCCGCTGAGCGCCGCATCTGTTGCGGGTGGAGGCGGCAGGGGTGGGGAGGGGAGGTTCCGGTCTGGTGGGAAAGACCCCCGAGGGCGCCAGGGCTACAGGCGGGCCAGGGAAGCGAACCTGCCTGCAAAGGCCTATCCTGGTGGCACCCACCCCCTGGGGGAGCTTTGAGAAAATGCCCTGGAGGTGTGCTTGAGCGTCGCTTTGCCCGGCTGCCTCCCAGCCGCTGGGACTTGCATTATCACCTGATCAAAAAGCACAGCAAAAAGAACAAAAAAAGATGTTGCTGTCCCTCTGAGGGAGAGGGTGCCCTCGAGCTGGTGATGTGTGGGAATCAGCCCCGGCACCCTGGAAGGTATGTGTGTGCTTTTCTGCCTGGGGCTGCACTCCCCACGTGATTAGGAAGCAAGGCCAGTGGACTGATGGTCGGCAGTTATTGAAGATCTGGCCCAACACGTGAACAAGAAGCGTCTGCTACTGTGTGTGCAGAGGTGTCTGACTATGGAGCCTTGGGTGTGAAGCTGAGTGGCCCCTTGGAAAGAGCTGGGGTTTTGGAGTTGAATGGATCTGGAGTCCAGGCTAGGCTCCACCCGCCCAGGTCATTGTAGCTTTTCTCTTCTCACTTTGTTGGTTCTCCAGCGTCAGCACCTAGGCCATGCATCTAAGGCTTTTGTTTATTTTTGAGACAGAGGGAGACAGAGCGCGAGTGGGGGAAGGGCAGAGAGAGGGAAACACAGAATCCAAAACAGGCTCCAGGCTCTGAGCTGTCAGCACAGAGCCCGATGCGGGGCTTGAACCCACAAACCGTGAGATCATGACCCGAGCCAAAGTCGGACGCTCAACCGACTGAGCCACCCAGGCGTCCCGAGAAATGAGAAGTTTAAAAGCAGGAAGTCGTGACAGCAAACGGAAAGCCGAGTGGGATGAGAACAGAGCCAGAAAGCAAAATTCTGTTTTTCTTTCCTTTTTTTTCCCCCAAAATATTTATGTATTTTCAGAGAGAGAGAGAGAGAGGACGTGAGCAGGGGAGAGGCAGAGAGAGAGGGAGACAGAAAATCCCAAGCAGGCTCTGTGCTGTCACAGAGCCCCACACAGGGCTTGAATTCACGAACCTGTGAGATCATGACCTGAGCTGAAACCAAGAGTTGGATGCTCAACCAACTGAGCCACCCAGGTGCCCAAAAATTCTGGTTTTCTTTGCTGGGGCTCAAGAGAGGGGCAGCTGTGACAGAGGTAGTCTAGGGCTTTCTTGGTTATAGACCAGTCAGGGAGGGCTGAAGGGCTTGTTGTCACCTCCTTGTTAGCACACCCAGAGACAAAGGGAAAGGCAAAGGGGCCCCCCTTCTCCCCCGTACCTCATGACCCCTCTCCAGTACAGTCTGGGAGAGATGGGCACTCATCTACCTCCACAGAAGTCCTGGCAGGCCCATGGCCCAAGTGTGCTGCAGAGGTGGGCAGCCGGACTTTGGGAAACTATTACTTTGCTAAACAATTCTTACCCTACCTTGTTGGCCTTTTCCTGGGCTCCGTGCAGCCTCTCAAATTAAATTTAGGAGAAACAAATTATGATGGCTGTGAGAAAAAACAAGACCTGAAACAGTGGCATTTCCAAGTTTCTGGTCGTTGATGAGGGCCAGTGGGCCTTTCTCTGAAAGCGGCCATGAGATGCTGTATTTCTGCAGGAGCTGCAGTTTAATGAAGGTGTTCCCTGACAGTTCAGGGTGCAGTCCCCATGACTCGTCCACCGGAGCGTGCCCCTGCCCTACCACTTATGCAAGAGATGTCTAAAAATCTGGGCTGTTCAAGGCTCCACTCCTCCCTGCTTTGTGTCAAAAGGGTTAGCTTTTAGTATGTACAAGTGTGTGCGTGTGCGTATGTGTGTGTGCGTGCGTGTGTGTGTGTAGGGGGAGGGTATTGATGTTGAATTTGGCTAGATCTCCTTGGCTCCTGGATGCACACGTCCAGCCAAGGTCTCTGGCCATGTTCTTTCCACCACCCCTTGGCTCAGCATATGAGTCAGAGGTGTTGCTGCTGTGCTGGTGGCCTGTTTCCCCAAGAAAGACATGAGGTGCTTAAGGAAGAGGTGGCTGCCATGTCCAGGGCCTCAGAGGTCCAGCACTGCTCAGCTTGCAGCAGGCAAGGCACAAGGCTCTATTCTACAGATGCCTGATCTGGGAGGAGCCCCTCCCCACCCCTAGAACTATCACGAACCAACTGATGTCTGCCAGTTTACAAAGGTCTGAGCTATTTTATTTAATCTAGTCCCCTCTCGGTGCATCGTGATTCCAGCTCGGGTTTTGGAGTGAGGCTAGCTTGGATACAAATCCTGGCTCTACCGCTTGTAACCACGGGCCAGTTAACCTCTTTAAACCTCAGTTTCTTATCTGCAAAATGGGGATGAGACTAATAATGCCTGTCTTATTGGGTTACTGTGGAGATTAAGTGAGATCATGAATGTAACATGCCTGGTTCGTGGAAAACGCTGAGGGTATAACTCCTGGACTTGATATTATCATCCTAATTTTACAAATGGGAAAATGAGCCCCGAAGGAAGAAGTTATCCCAAAGAGAAAGTGGCATCGCCAGGATCTGATGGCTCAAATATGATTTAAAAAACTGTTCTTATGAGGAGGCGCCCAAAACATGGTCAGAAATAATGATATTAAATGAAAACTTGAGGCAATGGGGAAGAAAACTTAGTCATTTATTTCTTTTTAAATTCTATTATTTTTTAAAATCTTTAAGTAGCCCAAGCTCTGTGTCCAATGTGGGGCTTGAACTCATGACCCTGAGATCAAGAGTCAACCCCAAGATCAAGAGTCCCATGCTCTCCTGAGCCAGCCAGGTGCCCCTAGTCATTCTTTCTTTACAGACAAAATCAATCAACTCTTTTAAATAGAATAGTGATTTTTTTTCCCCAAAAGGAAATGAAATACAATAGAGTAAGGAAGTCCTCAGGTAGAATGAACAGTCTCATAAAGCAAAGACTTTTCCACATTGATGGCTTCAGGCTTCAACCCTGTGGAAGTGTGCACGCTTGGGGATCTTTCTTCCGGAGAAACAGATTGTTTTTGTGTTACCTGTGGTTCTGGCACAAAATCCTTGCCTTTGTCACCAGAGATGTGGGCCCTAAGAGTCCCCCATTATTGGGGGTAGATCATGGGGGAGGCGTGCCCTGAGACTTGGGGTCTTGGTGTTTCTAAGGTCAGGATAGTGGGGGGCCCTGCGGGAAGGGAGAGCCTCAGCTAGTCTCTTAAATACATTGCAGAGAAAGTCCTGGGGAAACCTCTTGTCTCTTAGAGGCTTTTATTAAGCCTTTCTGCAGGCATTTCACCTTTTTTTTAAAGCCTTGAACTCCCCACTGTCAGTGCAGTGCCCGATGCAGGGCTTGAACCCACAAACCGTGAAATCATGACCTGAGCAGAAAGAGTCAGACGCTCAATTGACTGAGCCACCCAGGCGCCCCTTAAACTCCCTTTCTAATCCAGGCTGAGGATTATGAAGCGAGTGCCCCCATCCTTCTTGGTACACATCCCAGTTGCACTGATCACGCATCCACAGCTGGATGCTCTCAGGTCTGTTGCTCTCTGGACCCTGGACCTTGGACCGTTGCTCTCACTGTCCCCTTTACCTGGAATGACTTCCAGAAATATGGCTTAGTTAGCAGGGAAATAGAATTCATCTGTTTGGAATTGGAGGTAGATTAGAATCCTGGCTTCAGATCACTCCCTGTGTGGCACGTTGTTGAACTTCTTCGGACCTGAGTTTCTTTATGTCTGAAATGGGGGAATAGCAGCATTGGTGAAGTCGATGGAATACTGTCTGCACACAGAGGAATTGGTCCAGTGCCTGGCACAGAACAGCAGTGGCAGTGTAGGCCGGGGCCTGGAGGGGCCGTGCGTGGGCTCAAAGAGGCCATGCTGCTCTTGACTCCTGTGTCTGGACTCTGCTTGGAGGCACTGAAGCCCCAGGGGGTCAGCTTCCCCCCACCCTCCCCGTGTTTAGCTGGAAGTCATCTTGCAGCCTCCTTTTGGGGGAAGGGTTCGTATGACTAAGACTACGAATCAGCTTGGGCAATGAATGCTGGGCTTGTCTGTTTCTGAAATATTAAAAACTCTTTCAAGTGCGTTAGACCAAAGTGATGATAGAAGCTTATAAATAATCAAGCCAGCCTGGGCTGCTGCAGCCCTGTCGTCTGGAGCACAGGGCCCTCTCCTCCCAAGCCAGGATCCTTGGGAGGGGCTCCTGGGGTGCCCGTGCTGGCTTTACCAGGCCTCTGCCCTCTGCTCCACGGCAGGGGCCATGGCTTCATGGCAGGGGCCATGCGACTTCAGATTTCAAACACGCGTTTCTAGCAGGGCCCTTGGATGCATGGTGTGTTAGCTTGCGAGGGCTGCCCAGAGCAGGGGGCTTCAACAACAGAAATGGATTATCTCGCAGTTCTGGGGGCTGGAAGTCTGAGATCAGTGTGTCTCATGAGGGCTCCAAGGGATAATCCATTCCTATTCCAGTCCTCTTGGCTGGCTTCTGGTGGTTTTTTTTTTTTTTTCTTCTCCTACAACCTTTCATGTTCCCTGGTTTCCAGACGCTTCACCCCAATCTCTGCCTTTGTGTTTACATGGTATTTTCCCTGTGTGCATCTCTGGGTCTTGAGTGTCCCTTTGTGTAAGGACACCAGTCATATTGGGTTAAAGCCCACCCTAATGACCTCATTTTAACTTGATTACCTTTGTAAAGACCCTATTTCCAAATAAGGTCACATTCCATGGTACTGGGGGTTAGGACACCAACATCTCTTTTTGTGGGGGACAAACAATTCAACCCAAAACCCATGAGTAGGATGTGCCGAACTTGTGTGCCTGGAAGGTGAGAAGCCGTGGACAGTGTCACCTAGAAACCCTTGACCATCCTTAGAGTGGGGTTCTGGCTCTGGAATCTCTGGACTCTCAGAGCTGTTAGGCACCTCCTCTCATCCACCAAGGAGGAAACACTCTCTGAAAAGGGGAGCCCCTGCGGCAGCCCACAAACCGTCTGAATCCCAGCCCAGTGTGCTTGCCCTCACTCTCCGTGCCTCCCCTGGGAACTGTTAGGGGTGGGTCCATGTACTTCCCAGACTAGAGGAAAGGAAGGGAAGGGAAGGGGGAAGGAAACATTCAGTGTGTGCCAGATACTGTCACATCTTGTTTAATTTTTATGAGAGCATCTATACTGGATATGACCATTCCCAGTTTTTTTCTTTTTTTTTTGTTGTGGTAAAATATACATAACATCAAAATTACTATCTTCATGATTTTTTAAAGTTTATTTATTTATTTTGAGAGATGGAGAGAGAGAGAGAGAGAGAGAGAGAGAGAGAGAGAGAAAATCCCAAGCAGGGGCACCATCTGTGGGATCATGACCTTAGCTAAAATCAAGAGTCAGACCCTCAACCAACTGAGCCACCCAGGTACCCCTGTCTTCACAATTAAAAAAATTGTTTTTGAATGTTTATTTATTTTTGAGACAGAGAGAGACAGAGCATGAGCAGGGTGAGGGGCAGAGAGAGAGGGAGACACAAAATCCGAAGCAGGCTCTAGGCTCCGAGCTGTCAGCACAGAGCCTGACGCAGGGCTCGAACCCACAAACCACGAGATCATGACCTGAGCTGAAGTTGGCCACTTAACCAACTGAGCCACCCAGCCGCCCCATGTCTTCACAATTTTTAAGTGTACAGGTTAAGTACCTTCTTGTTATGAAGCCATCACCACCGTCATCCACAGAACTCTTGACATCTTGCAAAGCTGAACTCTGTAGCCATTAAACAGTAATGCCCCATCCTCCTTCCAGCCCCTGACAAAAACCATTCTTCTGTCTCTCTGTGGACTTGACTACTCCAGTTACCTCAGAAGTGGAACCCTACACTAAATTTGTCTTTTGTGTCTGACTTATTCCACTTAGTATAAGGTCTTCAAGGTTCATCCATGTTGGAGCATATGTCAGAATCTCCTTCCTTTCTAAGGCTGATTAGTAATCCATCGTATGTATCCACCACATCTTGTTTATTCATTCTTCCGTTGAATACACGTGGGTTGCTTCCACATTTTGGCTGTTGCGAACATAATGTTGCTATATAATGGTGTACAAACACCTTTTCAAGTCCTTGCTTTCAATTCCTTTATGTACCCAGAGATGGAATTGCTGAATCATAGGGTAGTTCTATTCTTAAGTTTTAAAAATATTTATTTATTTATTTTTGAACGAGAAAGAGAGTGCACACAAGTGGGGGAGGGGTAGAGACAGTGGGAGACACAGAATCCAAGGCAGGCTTCAGGCTCCAAGCTGTGAGCACAGAGCCCGACTCGGGGCTTGAGCCCACAAACCATGAGATCATGGCCTGAGCCGAAGCTGGAAGCTCAGCCAAGCACCTGGGCCACCCAGGTGCCCCTTAATTTTTTGAGGAAGTGCTATGCTGTTTTTCACAGTGGCTGCACCATTCCTGCCAGCAGTGCACAAGGGTTCCAAGTTTTCCACATCCTGGCCAATACTTGTTGTTTTCTGCTTTTTGGATAGAAGCCACCTGAAAGGGTGTGAGGTGGTATTTCATTGTACTTTCGATTTGCATTTCCCTAATAATTACTGATGTTGAATATCTTTTCATGTGCTTATTGGCCATATTTGGAGAAATGTCTATTCAAGTCCTTTGCTTATTTTTGAATTGGGTTCTTTGTTTTTTGTTATTGAGTTTCCATCCTTATTTTAATGATAAGAAAATCAAGGCTCTGAGAAATCAGGTAACTGGTCAAAGATGGCACCACACGGGTAGTGGTAGAGCTGGATTTAGGACCCCAGTCAGTCTACATAAAGTTCCCTCTCTTTCCGCTTCCCACTGTGTGCTGCCTTAGAAGTGACTGCTTGTATCCAATGATTGGTTGGACAGGGGAAGAGGAGCAAGTCAAATCAATAAGGATTTGCTGAAGTACCTACTGTGGACCTAGTTGTGCCTACATTCCATGGGGAGGTCAAGAAAGCATATCCATAGCCATGTCCTTCAGTGGCTTCCAGTTTCACTGGGGAGAGCAGAGCCAGATTCATAAGTGAACCCGAGAACAATACAAAAGTTATGTTAAGGTCCATAGTGGTCTGAGTGGGCAAGTAGTAGGCTCGATGGGGGTTCCTGGGGAGAGGGTGATGTCTGCAGGGGGCCCCCAAAGACTGATGCCCTGCCTGGTGGGAGGGGCTGGCTTTGATGGGTGTGTGTTCTGGGAGGAGAGAGATGGCCAGGGAGGCTGCAGAGAGACCCGCTTCTTGAGGACAGTGACTACATGGAACATGAGTTTGGAGGGCAATGAGAGAAAAGGATGGGAAAGGACAAATAATCATGATCACACAAGAGCTAGGAGGGCTAGGGAAGCAGCTTGTCCTTGATTCTGAAAGGGGCTTTTACCAAGCAGAGGCACTGACCCACTGCCCCCAGCTGTACCCATTTCCATGTGCTCACTGGGATGCGGAAACAGGTGCCCAGATCAGCGGATCGCCAACACGAACAGAAGCTCTGTGGGTCTGAGCTTGGGCTGCCGCTGCTGGAGCCTGGGGATCCAGCTGGTGTGTGTGGCCAGCCCACCCCTGCCCGCCTCTTCCAGCTCACCTCAGGGTGGGCTCAGAATCTATTTATTTCGTTGTCTCTCTCTAGAACTGGTGTCTGCTCATCATCCCAAGAAATGGGCCTCTAAGCAGTGCTTTTGCTCAAGGCCACATACTTCTTTGGCCCCCGGCAGCCTTGTCGAGGACCTTTCTTGTGCAGCTCTTTCCATGACCCATGGAGCTAGGGGTTAGCGAGAGGCCGCCGATATTGTAGGGTCAAGAATCCTTGAGTAACAGCAGTGAAGGCACAGGGAACTCTTCAGGATGGGAATGACACTTGTGTCTCCTGGGCCCAGCACAGGGCAAGGCATGCAATTGGAACTCAGTACATGTGATTCGAATGAATAAAGCTGAGTCAGTGGTGGAGTAGTCTTGGGAAGGGACTGAGGGCACATTTCCATAAAGAGTGTGCCCATCAAAATCTATTTTGTTAGCAGACATTTTCTTCTTCCTTGTCTTCATTCACATAATCTCAGTGTCATTTGGTAACCTGGTCTCACAGGGTTGGGGTGACTCTCCATGTCTGGCTGGATTTCTCAGCCTCCCCCTTTCACAAAGGGCACAAAGAGATGGCCCTCTCGTGTGGCTGTGCTGTATTTCTTACAGTGTGGTCTTCGGACAACTGCAAAGTTGTCTAGAGCTCTGTAAATACAGGGTCCTGCCCTCCTCAGTCGACTGGGTTGGATTCTCTAGGGGTAGACTTCAAGAAACTTTTGTGTTTTGGATCCTCTCTTCTTAGGTAAGTCTTATGTATGCTGAAGCTTGGGAGCTACTGCCCTAGGAGACCAACATTATTGCAAGATTATTGAACGTTGGAACTTGTGGCAATATGGAGAATACACGTAACTCCTAGTTATGAGTTTGACTGAACACCAGCTTTTATGGGGTATGATGTCACCAAATCGAAATCTTGTGTGAGCTGCCTGGTACCTACACAGTTCCAGGTGTTAGAAGGTCCGCCCCCCCCCCCCCCCCCCCCCCGCCAGGCCTCTGTGGCTGCAGCCTCTGCGACTTCTCAGGCTGCTTTTCCTACATAGCGCAGCACCTCTCAGCAGGGGCCTTCTCGTACCTCGGTCAGTGTGCAGGGCCCTTGGTAAACAGTGCAGCATCTGGGGCCTGCCTCAGAATGACTGAATTACGATCTCTGGGGGTGGGGTCCTTAGATCTGCATTTTAAGCAAGATCCCTGATGATTCTTCTGCTCAGTAAAGTTCAAGAACAACAGCCTTCACCCTTCTGCCCGAGACCTCAAAGATGCCATGGGGGTTCTGGAGGCTCCTGCTGTTCTTGAGATATGGAAGGGACTGCGGGAATAGTCTTGTCCAACCACACACTTTTCAAGATTAGGAACAATTCATTTCCTGATCTCTCCCACTCTGGATCTGTGATTCTTTGCCCACCTCCTCGGCACAGGAAGACTCACAAAGGAAACCATCGGGTATGGAGCTTCCCCTGTGTGCCATGCACTTTGCTAAGTACTTTGCTCCTGTCACTCGTTTAATGTCTCTACAGAACATGAAAGGTTCTTAGCCAATATCCCCCTGCCCCTTTGGATCAGGACGTGCTTCACTTGGGTGCTAGAGTCCTGGCCATTCCTGTTCTTTCTCCCTTCTCTCAGCTGCAGCTGCCTCACCCCTCTGCCTTCTGTTAAATAGGGCTTGGGTGAAATTCCTTCCATCTGAATGTTTGAAGGGTCGTTATCAACTTTTGTTCCAGGGACTTGGCTCCCCTCCCTGCCAAACTTCTTAAGCTCTTTAAAAATTATTTTGAACATGGGGTGCCTGTGTGGCTCAGTCGGTTAAGCATCTGACTTCAGGTCATGATCTCACAGTTCGTATATTCGAGCCCCACATCGGGCTCTCTGCTGTCAGCAGGGAGCCTGCTTGGGATCCTCTGTCTCCTTCTCTCTGTGCCCCTCTCCTTCTCACGCGCTCTCTCTTTCTCAAAAATAATAAATAAACATTAAAAAAATCTAAAACTTACTTTCAACAGAACGGTTTTGATGCTGCATTTCCTCACCTCAGGCTTTTGTGGTTTGTAAATAATGAATCAGACCAGGGTCGATATCTCATAGCAAGTGATTTAAGATTCCTACCAGATGATCTGGTGGAAGAGGTTCCCAGGTGCATTTCTTAATTATTCACAAGATGTATAAAGTTATAAATCATTCACGAGATGATAATAAATGTTGTGAATATTTCTGATGAGGTTTCTTACATTGTCTGGAATCCGCATTCAGGCCTTGCTTGCACTTTCCAAAGGTCCCCGAGCAGACATACCTTATCTAAGTCATTGTGCATCATCTTGGTGTGGTGGCTCTGAACGGGGTTTCCTCTGCCCACACACCAGCGGCTGATTGGCTAAGTCTAGAAACATTTAGGTTGCAACTGGCAGGAGGTCTGCTCCTGGCATCCGGTGGGTGGGGGTGGGTGGAGGTGGGTGGGAGTGGGGGCCGCTAGGCCTCCTGCAGCGTGCAGGCCAGTCCCCATGAGGAAGACTTCGCTGGCCCCAGTGTGAGTAGTGGCAAGGTTGAGGGGCCCTCTCTCAGTACTCTGGCCACTGCTGTGGCCATCAAAACGTGCTTTAGAGGGCACCTGGGTGGCTCAGGAAGTTAAGCTTCTGATTTTGGCTCAGATCATGATCTCCCAGTTGGTGGGTTCTAGCCCCATGTCGGGGCTCTCTGCTGTTAGTGAGGAGCCTGCTTGGGATCCTGTCTCCTTCTCTCTCTCTCTGCCTCTCCCTGGCTCTCATGCACACATGCCCTGTCTCTCTCTCAAAAATAAACAAACATTGAAAAAAAACTATATAAAGAAAACCTGCTTTAGAAATACCATTCACCCGTCCGGAAGTACCTGCAGAGCTTCAACTGTGAGCCCGGTCCCGGGCTGAGAGTTGGGGATATAAGGATGGCAAACACTGGCGTTTAATAAAGGCAGACACAGTAGAGCGGGATGATGAAAAAGAAAACCAAGCAGCGCCCTGATGCAGACGTGGCGAGCTGCTTGGGGCATTAGAGGAGGCCGTAACCTAGCCAGGAGGGCCAGGAAGGCATCCCTAAGGAAGTGGCACTTGAATGGAATCCTCCAGCAGAAGCAAGAGATTGATGGGTGGCTGTAGGGTGTGTGTGTGTGTGGGTGCCCCAGGAAGGGGGAACAGCACATGCAAAGACGGGAGGGCGGGGCCTGTTTGGGGGCTGCAAGGCTGTTGCTGTGGTTGGAATGGGGAGCACTGGGGGTGGGGCATTGTTGCACCCAGAACTCCCCTTTTCAGAAGCTTTGTTCCTTAGGCCTGGCTTTTAGCATTTCAAGAGATTTTTATGGATGTTATGAAACCAACTGGACACCATGGGAAAACAGCTCAAACAGCTTCCACTCAGCTCTCCAGTGGCTTATTACGAGAAAAGTCTTCTCCCTTTGCAGTAGTTCATGGACGCCTCCCAGATGCTACCCCTTCAACAGGAACAAGCGCATCATAAGACAAGAAGACAGAGGAACATGATCGGACGTGTGGAGCTGGGCTGGCACTCACCCTTCTCTCAGAGACTCTTGTCCTCTGAGGTCTCTTTCTAGGCCCTCTTAATGAGCTGTTAGCAGCTCGCACCTGAGCTGCCTCTCCCAGGGCTGGGGTCTGCCCTCCCTCATGCTTGGAATCAATGGTGGAAATGGATGTAAAATCGACATTAGGATGAAAAACAGTATGGTGGTCCCACAAAAGCTTAAATAGAGGGGCGCCTGGGTGGCTCAGTTGGGTTGTCTGACTTTTGATTTCGGCTCAGGTCATGATCTCACAGTTCATGAGTTCAAGCCCTGTGTTAGGTTCTGTGCTGACAGCATGGAGCCTGCTTGGGATTCCCTCTGTCCCTCTCGCTCTGCCCTTCCCCTGTTTGCTCTCTCTTTCTCTCAAAATAAATAAATAAACTTAAAAAAAAGATTAAATGGAATTACTGTAGGATCCAGCATTTCTGCTCCTGGGTACACACCCAAAAGAATTGAAAACAGGAACTCAGGCAGATGTCCGTCCACCCATGTGCATAGCCAAAACAAGTCAAGTCAAGCGTTCATCAGTGGATGAGTGGATACATGAAATGTGGTACATCCATACAATAGAATTGTATTCAGCCTTAAAAAGGAAGGAAATTCTGACCCTACAGAATTGTTACAACTGGATGAACATGAGGGCATTGTGTTAAGTGAAATAAGCCAGACACAAAAGGACAAATACTGTATGATTCCACTTATATGAGGTACCTAGAGTCGTTAAATTCATAGAAAGTGGAATGGTGGTTGCCAGGAGCTGGGGGGAGGGAGGAATGGGGAGTTACTGCAACGACCCTTGCAGACGCATCCAGCCTGAGGTGCCCGGGTCATTGGCTGTGGGAGCCAGTAGGGTATGGATTTGGCACCCAGGAGAAAGGACCTGGCCAGAGACATGGTTTGGGGAGACGTGGAAACACAGATAATAGCTGGAGCAGTAAGGAATGAGGAAGCCATTCATTTATCCATTCAGTAAGAATTTGCTGAGCCCCAACTTGGAGTTGAACACATGCTGGGCGCAGCAGGGTGCAAACTTTCACTTCGTTTGTGCCCGCATGAGATTTGTTGAGTGCCTTGTACGGACCAGGCGCCTCACTGGGAATAACAATGGAGGAAGGCTCAGCCCGCAGCAGGCCCTGCAAACACAATTTGCTTCAAGAAGACCATCAACTTGGGGGCGCTTGGGTGGCTCAGTCAATTGGGTGTCCGACTTTGACTCGGGTCATGATCTCACAGTCTGTGGGTTCCAGCCCCACATCAGGCTCTGTGTTGGCGGCTCGGAGCTTGGAGCCTGCTTCAGATTCTGTGTCTCCCTCTCTCTCTGCCCCTCCCCCACTCACGCTCTGTCTCTCTCTCAAACGAAAATAAACATTAAAATTTTTTTTTTTTTAAAAAAAGACCATCAACTTGACACAGTTGCTTAAAGTCCCTCCTGAGACTTGCTCAGACAAGGTAAGCCTGGGCTACTTGCAGAGTCAACAAAGCCCTTGAAAATGTGGGGTATATGGCAACTCCTTTAGTGGCTCCTTCACAATATACGATATTTTTCCTACAAAAGAGCAAAATTCTACGGGGCTCTTGGCCAAGTTTGTAATGTTTTAATCTACGGGAGTGAAATCTGCTAACCCTTCCAAGCATGGTGGCGTTCAGTTGCCTCGTGAGTTGGGCCTTTTTGCCAAGACTAAAATGGAAAGTTTGCTGCAGCTAACGCTAACTCAGCCGTCCGTGCACATGAAGCCGTGCTGGATGCATCAGGCTGTCTGTGCCCATCGGTCTCAAACTTGGGAAGTCTTTGGGAGGCCAGAGGATCTTAGGAATACAGATCACGATTGCAGCCCCTCATGCTCGGAGACCTCAGGGTTGGCCACAGTTGGGTTGGCAGCTGTGGGACGATATTCTGGGTCCCTGAGGGGCCAAGCCTTCCAAAAGAGCTTGTGGATGAGGGAGGATTCTCTCCCTGTCTTCCTGTTACCGCACTGATTCACACTCCACGCAGGAGATGCACCTTTCCTGGCAGGAGAAGCCGAGCTGCTGCAGCTGTGGAATGTTCACACAGAAACACTTTCTAAAACTACAGGTATTGGGTTGGTGTGCACGTGGCTGGGCTCAGGGGAGCTGTGGGGCCCTGGAAGAAGGCAGAGAGATGGTGCACAGGTCGCCAGTCCTGGACTGTTCTGCACACACTTCTCAACCCATGCGCTCCCTGACCTACCATAGTTATGCTGATGAGGTGGTCTGAGGGATCAGTTTCCCCTTTTGCTTCACCTTCTCTGTGCTAATCTCTCTTCAGGGCTCTGTGTTGCTTAAATTCTCCTGTTTATGTTATTTATGATGTGATAACTGTGGCAGAAACAGTTGCGGTTTGCTGTTGCTTACAATGCAGGCCGAGCGTGGTTACCAGGCGGTAAATCCTGTGCTCTCGTGTGGGGCGATCTTACATGCAGCTGGGAGATATGAGTGGAGGAGGGCTGTGGAGGCTTAGGCAGGTTCCTTCAGAGCCACTGGAGCTAACCGGCTCCAATAGATCTCCCTGCACAGACACTCGCAGCTGTCCTCTGCTGGAGAGACTGTCCACGGCCCCATATGGCCACTGACAAGTGTCCCAGGCATTTAAATAAGGAAACCCTAGTATAGGTTTTTCCATACATAATCCAATAGGAGAAATAATGTTCCATCTGGCTTCTGGAGGAAATGGTATCCTTACATTTAAAAGAAGCACTTAACACAAAGCCAATTCATTCTTTGTACCTAACGTTATTGTAATAAGAACCAAATACAACTGACTTTTAGAGCTTCTTCAGTCCCAGGACTCATAGGAACAGCCTGAAAGAAAGATTATTTGCTATTCCTGGAGGTAGGAGGCCTCAGCTCTGCGCCCCAGTTCACCTTTTACAACTTGTACGACATTTGTAAGGTGCCTTTCTGGACCTCCATTGCTTTATCTGCAAAATGGGCTAATAATACTTCATTGACAAAGGTGATGTTCAGAATAGTTATCAACTAGTCTAGCCAGGGCCTTAACCCCCAAAAGCTAAGATTCTGTGAATATTATCAAAAGCAACCACTGTTAATGTCCATTTTATATTAATATGCATAATAAAATGCATGTATTAATATGTATTAATAAAACAAATTACCAAGCAGTATATATTGTATCATGTCATTTTGATCAGAAAATAAATATTTACACACCAAAAATGCCTGGCAGGACAGTAACCAAGTTGTACATAGTTTTGAAATTACCTTTAGCTAGTGAGATTGTGATGATTTTTCTAAGAAGCCTTGCTAATAGAGTAAAATACGAGCTTCCTTTAAGATTTAGCAAGGAGGGGCACCTGGGTGGCTCAGTCGGTTGAGTGTCCAACTTCGGCTCAGGTCATGATCTCACAGTTCATGAGTTTGAGCCCTACGTCGGGCTCTGTGCTGACAGCTCAGAGCCTGGAGCCTGCTTCGGATTCTGTGTGTCTCCCTCTCTTTCTGTGCCTCCCCTGCTCATGTTCTGTCTCTCTGCCCCTCCCGCACTTGTGCTCTGTCTCTCTCCCAAAAATAAATAAACATTAAAAAAAAAAAAAGATTTAGCAAGGAAAGCAGTAACCCTGGAAGAGGCTAGAAGCCTTATATCCCTCCAGCCCTTCTAAATGCCAGTTCTGGAGCGTCTCCTCTGCATGGCTATGTGTCCAGAGGGCTTGGGTTTGCTCTGCATTCCTTTGTGCCATAGCGTCTGGCATAGGCTTGGCTGTCTCCAACAGACTCATGGTAGACCATGAACATGGAGTCCTGGAGACCAGAAAAGAAAAGCGCTGAATTAACAGCTGAGTTAGCAGCAGAATGGGGACTCCCAACCAGGCTTCTGCTATGGCAGCGCTCTCAACTGATATTACCAAAGTGCGTTCCGTGGTGTTCTACCAAAAAACAAAACAGTTCCATGCTCAAACAGGTTTGGCATTTCTTTACTACAGGGCTTGGTGCCTTTACTCTGTGTATTGCAAATGTACAATAGGGTTTATATTCCGCAGTGCCCCAAACACTTTGACCATGGAACCCTTTAATAGTGGAGCATGTTGTAGTACTAGTTTCCATGGAATATGCTTTGGGGATTGCTACTTTCTAGGATTATGGGAATGGCTCTGTCAAACTCTGCATTCTGTAAAACATGATCGTCAGTTACTGCCTCACTGGAAGGAGAGCTTTATCCAGTGCACATCATTGTCGTGCTTCTTGAGAACTAATTCCAGCCGAGGGTTGGTATCTGTCAGTCTGTCTCTTCCAGGAATACGTAGTAGCCCAGACAACCCTCTTACCTGGCCGTGCCCAAGACCCTAGCTCCTGCTGATGTTTCCACTAAGCCGTGGTTCAAGGGATCTTGCTAGTATTTTGGTCACCCTTGACAGTGTTTCTAGGATGAAGCATTTGGAGGTTGTTAAAATGGCAGAGGAGTTTTCTGGAATCAGCATTTGCTCTGTCTGCAAACTGCTTGAGAATATTTGCCTCAGTTTACATAGCTTTTGTAGGCATCCTTGCAGCCTGGTTTTGGAAATCTGTTCTTTTGACCTTCGATGTTGCTCTAGGCACGTCAGAAGAGGGGCTCCAGGGGCCTGATCCGTCCCTTCCACAGCAACCCTAAGAGGGGTTCTCCACCTCCTGGAGACTGTTCTCACTTGTGGACTCCCCCACTTCCTTTATTTTCCCCATATTTGGGAGAGCATGCCTACCTGAAAAGCAACAATTCCTCTTGAATGCTTATTCAGTTCCAGACACTGTCCTGTGAATGTTCCCGGTATTAATCCTCACAACAGTCTTATGAAGTAGGTACTTTTATTACTCCCATTTTGCAGATGAGGAACCTGAGGTTCAGAGAAGTTAAGTAACCCTACTCATGTCACACAGCTAGAGTTCCCACCACAACCGGTGGCCTTAAATAAGGCCCTTAGCATCTGAGTGTCTCATGAATGCACTCTTAGGGGTTCAGTGTTTTGTCCTGGCTACGCTTTCACAAACGATGTTAGATTTGGCCTTGACTCTTCCTTGACTGACCCATTTCCTTGGATAAGGTTGATGTGGCCCCTTTATAAATTGGGATGCTTTTTCCTGTGAACCCCAGCAATGGAGCTGGTCGAAGCCCTGTGAGAGTGCACTGCTCGCTCAGGGACAGCATCCAGGCAGAGCAGCGCTATCCAGCGTGGAGCATAAATCTTGAGCTATTCTTGGCACACAAAGACAAGATT
Source organism: Panthera onca (assembly GCF_046562875.1). Lineage (NCBI taxonomy): Eukaryota > Metazoa > Chordata > Mammalia > Carnivora > Felidae > Panthera > Panthera onca. Next base: position 163,958,877 of record NC_138342.1, on the reverse strand, counting down.
TTAATGATCTGGCTCCTCTGGGCTTTGGACTTAGCAGAATGTTAAAGCATCCATCTAGAATTTAGGCTTTCCTCCCCCCCTCCCCTGTCCCAGTTTGTCTCCTCCCTCTTTTATGTCATAAATGTTTGAGCAGATTCTGTCTGTATCTGTCTTGTCTTATTTTCTGATGGGAGGTGTCAGGAGGGAGGTGTCCTTGCTCCAGATCCTTCTGTCTGACCAACTCTACCTCCTCATTTCCCCTTGTTTATGAGATGAAGTCCTTGGTGGCAGAGGTCACTCAGAGGCATGGCAGTTTTCTAGAGAATCTGGGCTGTGGACACATCTATTCTTCTAGTTGTTTGGCACCAGAGTCACCTGTGAAGCTGCCTTTTTGTTGTTTCAACCACCACTGAGCCCCTGCTTGGACTTGTGATGTTCTAGACCCTTAGAGGTAGGGAGACAGGCAGGCAGTTCATAACCCTGTGCTTGAAACACTGCACAAATAGTTTCATTCCTGGCAACATTAGCCAAGGAAGAAATCAATCAATCAATACGTGTTTATCGAGCACATGGTCTGTAACTGTCAAAAAAGTAGCCACTAAAGCAATATAGATTTAAGAAACTCAACTCTTGTCGGACGGCCAAGCCCCAAGAAAATTCCTGTAGGTGCTATTGGAATTCATTGTCTTCCTACCGCCCAGCCCCAGGGAGCTTACTTTCCAGCTGTGTACGCATGCCTACTCCTTGATTCTAGGTTCTATCGGTGCATTTTGGGCCCTCAGCAACCTCCATGTGGGACTGCCTAGTCCTGCCCTCTTTGGATGGATAATTGATTCCCTTGGTTCCCTGTTCAAGGTCCTTCTCCTCTGGAGCACCATCTCTGAACATGGTGTCAGTGATGACAATGGGTGAGGTTGATAGGACCCTCTCTGCTCCTATTTCTGCTCTTCCTCCCTCTCTTCCTTCTTGTCCTGAATTCTCTCCATTCTTCAGTGCCCATTATCACCCTCCTCTGGGAGCCCCCACACCCCATGCAAGTCATGAGAATGGCCTTAATTCATTCAATGCTCTACAATTTGCATCCTATGCTAAGCATTTTACATAAGCATGTCATTTCATCCACATAGCAACCCCATAAAGTAGGTTTTATTGTGGCTGTTCTTTGTTTTTTTGTTTTTTTCAGACAAAGAGATGAACTAAATGAACTTGCCCTGTATTTCATAGATGATATGTAGAAGGACCAGAATTTGAAGCTAGATCTGCCTGACATCTGATCCCGGGCTCTGGATCATCAGATTCTCAACGTCTACGCTCATTGTCTGAACGGCTGCCCTGGCACTCAGTATCCACGACCTGTGTCTTACTGTCTTTTTGTGGGATTACACTCATTTCTCCAGCGGGACCCCAAACAACTTGAGGAACATCCCCCAGTACCTCCCTGGTGGCTCACACGTGGAACGAAATGCTAAGCAAATGTTCCTTGACAGATAATGTAGGTGTTACCCCTGTTGGCTAGGTGGGTTTTTAACAGAGCCCATCAGTGTCTTAGCACAAAGGAATGAGTCACAGAGGAGATTCAAAGTATTGTGGGGTAAGAAGCTTTCTTGGGGAGTCTGTCCATTTTCATTAAGGGAAAGGAAAAAAGAGGGAAGGACAATGAAATAATATTAAACAATAAAGCATAATACATAGTAATCACTTTTCTGATTGTCTGAAAACCCCATGAAGTAGTATTATCATTCTCCCAGGTAAGAAAACGATACTCAGGTAAGAAAACGGTACTCAGAGAGATTGAGTGGCTTTGTCAAGGGCACAGCTATTAAATGAAGAATTGGGACAAATCCAGGTTCTTCTGATCATAACCCATGTGGTTTCCACTCTGCATAAAGCCTCTCTTCTCTGATTTCTAAGGCACATTTAGGCAAAAGGTTGAAAACAGTTCTTGTTGGTGGTAACACTAGATGAGGTGCAGTCATGTTTAGAAGACCAGAGCAAAAGGCTTAAAGCTGGCATTTTTATCAGAGATTATTAACCTAGAATTTCTGGACCTTAGAGACTCTATGAATAGCTGTCAAGAAGTTCCCTTGAAATTGAAAGCAAAAAGTGTGTTTATGTGTGTTTTCCCTGGAAGGGGGGAGGGACTGTAGCTTTCATCAGTTTCCAAAAGGTGTCCATTGACTCTGAAAAAGGTTAAGGGCTTTCAATTTAGAGGTACAGAAAAGAGATTCCCATAGGAAATTTCATTCATGGACTTGTCATGGAGGAGGCTTTGTCCTGAGTTGTTGACATTAGAATTTCACATGCGTTCAGGAGGGAATCAGAGTCAAAAGACGTCTCAAAGTCCCTTTGAAGCTCTAGGTTTAGAATGTCCTGGCTCTAAATCCACAGAGAATGCAGTCCCCAGGCCTGTCCTGTAGTAGGTGATGAATTGGATGTGATAGAAGGTGGGCGGTACGGGAGCCAGGAGCTGGAGGACTTTTCACTTGGCAAGGGCGGGTTCTGAGTGAAGCTCTGCCCTCTTGGGTTAATGCATTCCAGCATTCTTGCTGATGCCAGGGGAAAGGAGGAGAAGGATATGTCCAGACTGCAGAATGCACTCACAGCAAAGTCTAGATTCAGATAATCCAAAGTGTTGTCGTGTTCACTTTTATAAAAAGAGAGAGTCGGTTATCTTGGGTAGGCAGAGATCTTCCTCTGACTTCCTTAACTCAGAATGATTTGATTTCCAAATGGTTGAAAAACAAATGCATCACAGTAATCTGTTGGCTCCTCCATACATAAAGTAGCTTCCTTCATTGAATTGGAGTGTGAAAAATACTCTCAAAACATGACCCAGTGATTTGAAATGTTCACCACAGGAGGATGGATGGCTTCTGTTCTGGGGGTTGGCAGGGGGGCTGTTATATATCTTCCTCCACTCAAGTACATTCTAAAAGGGATTCATCAGGGTTTGCAGCCACTTTCTTCACCTTGAAATTTAAAAAGGGAAAGTGAATGAGCCTAAGGATGATGTGGATTCTAGTTGGTCCATATCTTTGTGACTTTGATCACTTAACATTTTTGTGTTTTACCACAATGCATCTCATTTATTTGTTCAATTATTCATCTATCTATCTATCATCTATCTACCTATCACCTATCATCTGTCATCTGTTCAACTAACATTTCTTGAGTATCAGCTGCTAACCAGCACTGCAATTTGGAAATACAGAGATGAACAACCCATAGTCTCTGAGTTCTAGATATTAGAGCAGTGCCCCTCAATGTTAATGTGCTCACGGATACCTGGGGATTTTGTTAAAATACAAATTCTGACTTGTAGGTCTAGGGTAGGACTCAGAGTTCTCCATTTTCAAAATGCTCCAGGCAGTGCTGATGCTGCTGGCCCAAAAACCACACTTTGAGGAGGAAGTGACTCCAAGGTCCTTGCCATGTGTCCCCATCTTCTCAGCATTGTTGTGAGGATCCAGTGGGTGAATGTATATAAAGACACTTTAGGAAAGCAGAAGGTACTTGTCACACAGAATGCTTGTTTTTGCGATGTATCCTTTCTGGGTCTCCAGACAATTAGGTAACATAGGTAGTTTCTGCTGGAGTGTTATTTAGACTCCTGAGTGGATCAGTGGAATTGGGGGCCAAGCTGAGTTAGAAGGATACCAGAAGAATCAGAGTTAGATCATGCAGTTATTTAAGCTAGGTGCCCTCTCCCTTCCTTCCTTTCCCTCCATTTCATGTGAACTTTTCTATGAATGATATTCTCTTTCTCCTGAGATTGCTCAGAGCCTGGCCTGGCCCAGTGGGGGAGCAGTGACCCTCTGTAGGGAGATGTGTTTTTGCCATTTAACTAATTGGCAAGATTGGAAGCCATAATAAATAGCCAAGTATTTAACCCAAGCTTAATTTCTAAATAAATACTAAGAACCTGATAAGGGGAAAGCATTTATTCCCTTTATATGAAAGGGCCATGTTGTGTATTATGCCTGGGATGAGCATAGTAGCCTTTAATTGGCCAATGCAACCCAAGGGAAGGTAACCTTGCATTTCGCGAATGCCCATCCTCTATAAGTGACTATTACAAGGTGGTGGGGTGAGAGGGGATTGAATTTAGAGAAGACAAGAAGCAGTTTACTCTAGTTTCATCATTTGGCCATCTCTAAGATATAAAAATTAGAATAAATTAGATTTTTAGAAAGAATGGTACATCGATATAACTTAGAACAAAATCAATAATAAAATTTCAAGTTGAAAAATGACCCAGGGGAAGAAAACATTAAGTGTGCAGTCCCCCGAAGAAGGTAAAGTCTAAAATCTATTTCATTGATCTTGTCAGAGCATTTTTAAGTTTTCCCTCCCTATTTTGCCTTTGCGATGCAGAAATTCCAAAAGTTTATTTGAACATTGCACTAAAGAGACATTGTAAGCAAAGTTGCCAGAACATTTTTGTAGAGTAAATCATTTTTTAGCAAACCCTGACTCTTTTTGGCATGTCAGTACCAGGAGGAAAGCCAGGAAAGAGAACTGTTTTGTTCTCTTCTAAATTGACAATAGTCATGTTCCTGAAAAGTTGAGTGTCAAATGAATTTTGTAAATTGAGTCTTATTTTTGAATGTACTAAGGGAATCCCATAAAAACAAAGAAGACTTTTGGTTAAGCGAATGCTTTCTCTCTCTTCTGTTTCACAATTTTAAAGTTTTTTTTCTAAGTCTGGATTTTTGTATACTTAGTCTGCTTAAAGCAGGGACCACCTGCTGACCAAGAGAAGGGAAGGAAGATTAGTCCCGATCAAAGACTGCAGGGTTCAGGCTGAGGGCTGGGAGAACATTTCTGAGACTTGGGCCAAGTGTGGGGAAGCCTTAGAACGTCCTTCTTGATAGACATTCAGGAGCAGGAAAAATCCACGTGCTGCAATGGCCAGGGCATGAGGAAAGGAAAGATGGATACTTTGGGCCCAGACTGACCTGGGTTGGGCTCCCGGTTCCCTCCCCCCACCAGACACGCTTCTGCTGTAAGTCATTGGACCTCAGCATGTAGCCATTCCTCCGCTCTGTGATAAGGCTGAGGCTGTTCCCCTAGAAAGTGCTTGAGGAATGAAACAAGATTGTGCCGGGCAAATGGGAGCTGCTCAATAAAGAGTAGCCACAGTGTGGGGTTGGGGGCTTTTGGTGCAGAGCCCTTTGACCAAACTGGAACATCCTGTGTGTGGTTTTTCTGTGTTTCCCATTCCTGACCCTATATTGGGATGCTCTCATAGACTACTACAGGTGATATTTTTTCCAATTAACTGTAGAGAACACCATGACCAATTAGCAAGTGGTGACACCTAAATGTCACAGCTGCCATCTAGTTTTCATACCAAGCTACTGCCCCATGGTCCCTGCCACCAAACACCCAGACAAGGGGAGAATCTCAGGGTGGGCTGTTCCCTTGTACTGATCCATTTTCTGTTTCTTGGCTAATGACTTCAACAGCCCCTGGCCTCCTTGGGTACTTCTGCCTCCTCCCTTCTACCCTAGAAGCCTCCCCAAGGCACCCTGTGCCTTCCTGCTTCCCCTTTAAGGCTCAGAACCCCTAACTTTGCTCTCCTTCCCCCAACCCGAATTTTTGCTCCCAGGTAGGTGGCCAGGGCTCAACCACCTACTAGCTGTATGATCTTTAGACACTGCTTTTCATCCTAAAGCCTCTGTTTCCTTAGCTATAAAATGGGGATGATGATATCTGACTGAAAAAGTTTTGGCGATCAAGGATAATGTGCAGAAAGCCCCTTGTCATAGGTTATTATTGTGAAGTTTGAATGTAGGATTGGGGGCCAATGGCAGAAGAATGGAATAGCAGAGCCAGTTAACACATTTGCAGTTTAGCAGGTGTTTTGGGTATTTGCATGTGAAGGAGGCATCTCCAGAGGCAGAGCAGTGCTGAGGAAAGCTCTGGCCGGCAGGCAGGAGGGCAGGAGGGAATGAATGTTATCCAGCGCCTACTCTGTGCCAGGCACTGTGCGAGACCCTTTGTGCTGAGAACACTTTCCCTGCCTCTGGTTCCCCTGGGTCTAGATCTACATCCAGTGGTGGCATGGTGGGCTCTGGCTTTCCAGCTGACCCCGCAGTATGCCATGACTCCACCGCTCCCATGTTCTCTGCTATTCCCGGGCCTGGCGAAACTTTTGAGTGAGAATGAGAAAGGAAGAGAGAGGGAGTGAGAGAAAGAGAAGCAGCTGAGTAAGCTGATGACCATGCTGTGCTGTCCATATTGATCAAGATTTCATCAATTTCTCTCTGTGAACTCTGAAGCCCCAGTATTGATCTCTAAGCACTGAAATTGAATAGGAAGGCATTGTACTGTCAGAAACCAGGTGTCCTGGCCAGCTCAGATACTGGAGTGCATTTAGTGGGAGGACACAGGCAAAATTTCTGTGGAGGGATGTCTCTTCCAGAGACCACTGAAATCCCTTTAATGGGATTCCCTTGTGGTGGTGATTCATTACGCCTCCTTAAGAAAGAGGGTAAGGCAACGTGGCATGGCCATAGGCGCGTGGGCTGTGAATTGAGGCATACTGGGTTCAGCCACTGACTTTACTAGCTGTATAAAAAATGGTTATTGTTTTTCATTCAATAACCATTGAACACCTACCTATGAATGAGTTACAGCCGGAAGCTGTTTTGATAAAGGTTTTGTTGTTGTTGTTGCTTGAAGTAACTGTTTATTTTAAATGTTTATTAAGAAACAAGTCAAATATACACATAAGAAGGGTTTCCACTAAGCCCCAACTTAACCATCACTCAGTTTCAATAATTATGAAGCATTTCAAGAAGTTGCTGTGAGATCTCAAGTAAGTTACTCAACCTCTCTAAGCTTCAGTTTCTTCATCTGCAAAATGCATTTTTCCAATGCATTTACCTTATAGAACAGTATAGAGGATTAAATGATATACTTCTTGTAGTGTGCTTCAGACAGTGCCCGCAAGATGGTGAAGACCTCAGACATGTGAGCAGTCATAGGGCTGTTAGGAGGATTCGATGAGAGAATTTCTGGGGAACCTTTGGTGTGGGATGGTGATGGTGTGATGGAAACAGTAAGATGGGAACATGAGGATCATTGTTGTTATGCTGGCTGCTTATAGCAAGTGCCTGGCCAGTAGTAGACACTTGCTAGATGACGACGATGATGATGGTGATGATGGTGATGATGATGGTGGTGGTGATGATAATGACAACGATGATGATGGTGATAATGGTAATGGTTATGATGATGATGGTGGTGGTGGTGATGATAAAGGTGATGGTGGTGGTGGTGATGGTGATGAAGATGATGATGGTGATGATGATAATGATGCTGATGGTAGTGATGGTCATGGTGATGGTGATGATGGTGATGAAGATGATGATGGTGATGAAGTAAGTTTCTCATAAGTTTCACAGTTGGTGAAAAAGAGTTAAGAGCCTATAAGAACAAATTGTGATTGATGTGTGCTAATGAAAGGATATGAGATCATTTAGAAATCACATTATCCTGTTAGGTGAACATAAGAAAGTATTGAATGTGAAAGTATTAAAATGCTGAAATGATATATGTCCCCTAGAGTGTGTTGAGCACTTTCTGTGTGTAAGGCATCTGGCTGAGTTCTGTGGGGCTCACGGTCATGGTCAGGATCCTGCCTTTGCCTTCAAGGAGATTATCCTCTATTTGGGGATATGGGATAGAAGCTCCTGATAAATTATGAAAGCAAATTATTTGAATAACAGCCCAGTGCCAAAGAAGAGTTGGCACAAGGTGAAGCTGATTGATTGATCCATTAATTGTACAGACATTAAGTGCTTGAGAGTTCAGATCACTTCAAGTGAAGACATTAGAGCAACCTCACTTAGAAGATGGGGTTTCCATTAGGTCTTTGAGGATGGGTAGGAGATATAAAGCAGGTCCCTACAAATGTAATTCAGAGATCAATAAAATAATGTTGAAGCTTGGTTCAAAGTTCATACAGTTGAGTGACTTTTGGATCATTTTTAGGTTTGGTTCAAATCCCTGGTGCCCTGTCTGGCACTAGAAAGTAGAAGCTTAATAAATAAAATCATGGGTTTTAGGGGCTTAAGGACAGGCCCCACTCAGGGTAATGGCCCTAGACTTGAGAAGGTGGGGTCTTGGGCAAGTGAAGGAATGGCTTGCATGCCGACCTTGATCAGTCTACCTCCCCACTTTGGACTTGAGGTATCCAACTGCGGAGTGTGGAACTAACATTTCTTCACAGCATTCCTCATACATCAATTATCAGGATTACATGAGATACCCTTAGGGTACAGTATATTCAACTATCCAGACTCAGGCTGTTTTCAAGTTGCTTTCATCTAGTCCCACTTTCAAAAAGGGTGGGTTTTTTCTTCACCCTCAGAAATCCATTCCCTCAGCCCCCAATATCCTTGGTGATTTGGTGAGAAATTGTCAACATCAGACAGAGTCTTAGGGTATAGATGAGCATGTCCTCAAACTGGGCAATAGGCCAAGGGCTGGCTGTTGGAGAAGAGAAGGCATCAGCCGTGTGCATAGTATTTGTGCATCTGGCTCTAAGAGACCAACGATGTTGATCTAAGGTGCAAATGACCATTAGTGCTTCATGATTTACACTGGCCTTGTGAGGTATCTGCATTTTAGCCAAGACCTTCTAGAGACACTACCATATTCCAAAAGAATTATTCTCTGGTGGAAATCTGGGAGGCTGTATGATCTGGTGGAAAAAACACCAGATGTTTATAGGAGGTATGTGTTTGATTTTGTTGCATTGCTATGTATATAATACAGTTCTTTTTAAAGAAAATGATAAGTCAATTGGATAATCACTGTGGGTACATACATGCATATAAATGCACTTACAAAAAGATCCAGAAGAATGCGCATCAAACTGATAACAATGCTGAATTTGGGAGGGATCTGGGGTGGGAGAAAAGATGGCCAAAAGGGGTTATAATTTTCTCTATGTTCATCTTTGTCCAAGGAGAATGTATTCATATGTCAGAACAGGGGATTTGGACTCAGGGCTTTGGATTCTCTGAATCTCCTCATGCGAGAAAAGATGAGTGATATTCATTGAGCTGTGTCATGGCAATTGAACAAAACGATTATATAGCTGCTAGTGCACTGCTCACCACATGGAACTCTGTGGATAAGAGTTAGCATCACTGTCCCCTCTGTGGCAGAAAGTGATTCGATGCTCCCTGTCCATTTCTTCTTCCTGGACCCACAGAAAGCTGACATTCCCCAGGCTCCCCTACCGTTAGCAGTCCCATGGCTAGTTCTGGCCAGTGAACTGTGTGCAAAAGTGACGTGTACCATCATTGGCCTCACCATAGGTCCACCTGTGTCCTCCTCCTCACATTTGCCTCCCCAGGTAAATGTAGAAACAGAGGTGTCCCAGGATGGAAGGAATCTCCATCCCTGAGTGTCCCCTTGGAGGACAGCCACCCAGAAAGCCACCCAAGCTCACATGAGACTGTGATATGAGCAAGAGGTGATCATGTCAAGGCACTGAGATTTAGGGGTTATTGGTTGTCAACGCTGAGTGTCCTAATTATCTGAATGTATCTTCTCTCTCGGTTCTGAATCTGCAACTCTGTTCTACTCTCTAAATCTCAGTTTCTTCACTGTAAGGTGGGAAAAGTAACTTTTTTATTTTCCTTTCTCACCTGCCTCGGAGGGTGTGTAGAAAACCTGATGACAGATGGGTGGTGAAAGTGCTCTGTGGCTGCAACGGGCTGTGGCAGATGGGGGTGGGGGGCTTAGGAGCTGTTGTGTTTTGGAGCCTTTGGACATGTGGCACAGACCAGGCTAGTGGGTGAGGCCCCCAGGAAAGCAGGCCTGGCCTCGGACCACCTGAAGGGCTGGGATAAGTGGGGTCCGGGCAGAGCAGGTGGAAGAGGGACCTTTGGGCCTCTTGCAGCTGCAGAGAGGAGCCTGTGGCTGGGGGTGGCTGTGGCAGCTTCTCCAGTTACAGTAGAATCCATGGGTCAGACAAGGATCAATTCCCAGGATCAATTCACTGCAGGCTGATAAGAGACTCAATGTGTTTTGGGGGATTGGCCATTGTCCAGGCCAGAGCAAAAACTTGCACTGTAAGCAGTAATTAAGAAGCGATTTGCCCTTGGCCTCTGTTCCTGGGACAAATGCCAGTCCCTGAGAGCCTTCGGAGCTGCTGGCTTCAGGAGCAGGCTCAGATGGGGACAGGTGACACATGTCTGCTCGCACCGAGGCCCATGGAGGCCTTGGTGGAACTCTGTCCGAGCTCCAGGCCCGGCTCATCTGGTGCTCCTCTTCTGTGGGTGAATACTGCCAGATAGGGGCTTTTAGGGCCCAAAGGTGACTCTGCCTAATCTGCCAGTTTGCCAGTATAATGCATCAACGTGGTCTTGTGGAAGGAGCTCTGGACTCTGGTGAGGGCTTTGGTGGTATCCATAGCAAGCTGCATGAACCCAGTCACGCCACAGTCATGCCATCGCCTCAGTTTCCTCCTTTCTACAATGGTCAAGGGGATCTTGTCTGTCCAGCCATAGACACATAACGCTACCCTCAGTCTGCTTCACCACTCACATGCCCTTTTGGTTCAAAAATTCTTTGATTCTGTGGACAATGAACACAGAAATCTGAAGCATTCCATTTTGCAGAGAAGGCAGTGAAAATGATTTTGTGGATGAGGTGGGGGGAAACGGGAAAGGAAGCAGGACTTCTGGGTGACCCCAATGTGTAAGCATTCTGCAAATCTCTGTGTAATATATGCAGTGACGTGTATTTTTTGCTTGTGAAAGCTTAAAATCGTTTGGTATGTTTAAGAAAGTAGTGAGAGGGGAAGGAGAAAAACAGATGGAGAAGAGGAACAGAAAGGCACATTTCCTTTTGCCTTTACGCATACTCAGATTATTTCATAGGAAGGCATAGCTTCTGTACATGGATGTAAATGATCATGCAAATGAGCTTGCTTCCTAGAGTTAAATGCATCTCCTTTCCTCACTCACGAAATGAGTGGGTCCATAGCCCATAGCGGGAAGGGAGTGACTCACTGTTTCACCATCGAAACACCCCCAGGTCTCAAAGCCCTCACTCCTTTCCATCAGCTTCCCCTCCGCCTCCTGGAGAGAACTTTGCAGGCATAGGCACCAGCTGGGAGGCCAATAAAGAAAGAGGAAGGGAATGAGGGGCTTAGGAATGACACCCTTGTAGGACCACACCGGCTGCCCAACTGTTTGGGGGGTGGGGTGTCTCTGGAAAAATAAAAAACCAACTGTGTCAGCTGAGTAAAGACAACTGTTTCCTTCCTTGCATCCTGTGGCTGGTGCAGATTGAAACTTCGGGTTCTAGTCCCACCTGAGGCAGGTCCAGAAAGTTCTTCCCAGGGAACACTGTCGAGGCTCTTGCTTCTGACCTTTTCTCTTCCTACTCTGGACTTGCCCCCAATCACTTCCTTCTTATTTCCTTGCATGAGGAAATCAGATTTTATATACTGCTGACCCTTGCACAGCATGGGTTTGACCTGCACGGGTCAGCTTGTACGTGGATTTTTTTGATGAATACGGTACGGCACTGTAAGTGTATTTTCTCTTCCTTCTTTCATTTATTTTTTTAAATGTTTATTTACTTGTGTGAGAGAGAGAGACAGAGCACAAGCAGGGAAGGAGCAGAGAGAGAGGGAGACACAGAATCTGAAGCAGGCTCCGGGCTCTGAGCTGTCAGTACAGAGCCTGACGCAGGGCTCAAACCCACAAGCTGTGAGATCATGACCTGAGCTGAAGTCAGACGCTTAACTGGCTGAGCCACCAGGCGCCCCACTCTTCCTTCTTTTCTTAATAAAATTTTCTTTTCTCTTGCTTCAGTTACTGTAAGAATATAGTGTGTAAAACATATGACATACAAATATGTTGTCATCGACTATTTATGTTTATCAGTAAGACTTCCAATCAAGGCCATTGGTAGTTACATTTGGGGGAGTCAGAAGTTATTTGTGGATTTTTGACTGTGCAGGAGGGTTGGTGCCCATAACCCCCTTGTTCAAGGGTCAGCTGTAACCTAAAGCACCAACGATCACTTAATTAATAACAATAACAGCTCACAATTTCATAAACTGATTTGCAATTTATATAGCTCTTTCACAGGCTTGTTGTCTCCTGTCTGTCTTTGCCATGGCTCTCTGGAGGTAGGTCTGTGCGTATTGTTGTGGAAGCCTCAGATCGGGGATGTTAAATAGCGAGGCCGGGTCATTACTGACAGCTGGTGAGGCTGGAGCCCAGAGCCTCTAAATTATTCTGTGTTTGCCCCTCCACGGGAGTATGTGTACATGTGTGCACGTGTGTGTGTGGGGGGGTGGGATGCGGGGTGTTTGTAGTGGGGTGTGTCTGTGTGTGTTGGGGTGAGGCAAGGGGTGTTGCACTGCTGATGAAGGTGGGGGAGACTGTCACCTGTACCGGCTCATCCTGGGCCGGCAGGTGCAGAGGCCTATGGACCTGTCCATCGACTTTCCTGACCTGGGTCTGCCCGTGTAGTATAGCTTCAAAGCTGTGCCTGTGTCTGGCCATCCTTATTAGACCAGGTCACATATGGCTGTCCCTAGGTGGTACCAAGATCTGGCAGAAAGAGGTTTGACAAGGTCAGGGCACAGCTGCCTTTTAAGGCTTCAACTTCAAATGGCCTCAGACGCTCCCAAGCCTCCTGGGCTCCTCTCAGTGGCAAATATATGGTTTCATGATATGAGATTTATGGCAGCCCTTCCTGACCTCCCTCGCTATGATTTCTAGCCTGCACCATATCTTGGCTTAGCAAGCTCCATACACTTATAAGCTGCTGTCAATTTGTTCTCAGATGGCCTGCAAACTTCAAGAGACATCTGCTTGCTGTGGTGTTCTAAGGCTTGGTAAAATTAGTGTCCATCAGTCTCACTCGTTGAGATTTTCTGGACTCCCATCATCGTCCCTTCAGTCTTCCCAGGAAGCCCCAGGGAATGCCTTGAGCGACAGATAGAATCTTCTGACTCTCAGGTGTACAGTTTGCACTGTTTGCTGTGCGCGCTGACACAGGGCTGAGAGCTTTACCTGCACGATCGCAATAAACATTTGAAATAAACATTTATTTTGAAAGAGAGAAAGAGGAGTTCTAGTGGGGGAGGAGAAGAGACAGAGAGAGAGAGAGAGAGAGAGAGAGAGAGAAAGAAAGAATCCCAAGCCGGCTCTGCACTGTCAGTACAGAGCCAGATGCGGGGCTCAAACTCACAAACCTTGAGATCATGACCTGAGCCGAACCCATGAGTCAGATGCTTAACCAACTGAGCCAGTCACATGCCCTGCATGATCTCACTTTTAAACATGTTTTCCGTTATTCTATCCAAATAATGGATGCACATGGTTAAATAAAAGGAACAATCCCTCCCCTCGTCCTTTCCAACCCCTGCCCCCAATCCCAAACACAGCTACTTTAGCTGTTTCTCCGTTTAGGTCTTTGAGTAGTTACCTTCATATCTAAATATTAGCACATGTTTTCATTTCATCTTGACAGCAATCACAGGAGGTAGGTGTCTTATGTCCACTTTACAGTTGAAGAAACTGAGTCTTAAAGGGGACATGTGGTTTGCCCGGGGTCACTTGAGCTGGGAAAGGGTCAAGCTGGGCTTGACTGCAGACTTTACTTGGAAGCTGCAGCTCTGTGCAAGAAGTGACGCTGTGCTTGTCCGCTCCCACGTCCCCTGGAGCTCCCCCCTCCCCCCAGATCATCACCCCCAATGTCATTCTCTGGCCTCCAGGGTAGTCTTGCTAGTGACTCGCACAGTGCCTTTTAGTTTCCTCCCAGCTCAGAGAACGGCTTCCTACCTGCTGAAAGGAGGCTGTCCCAGTCCAACACCATCCCTGGCTTTGAACAAACCACTTGTAGCCTCAGCTCTGGAAACACAAGGTATTTCTTCTGGAAGTGATGCTCCCGGTAAGACAGGGCTGGATTGGCTGGAGGAGTCCTGAGCCCAGGGATGTGTGCTGCCCCTGTCTCACAGGATGGGCCTCCCTGTACCTGTGTGGGGTGCAGGGGCCCTGGGTGTGGCAGGAAGGATCCCATTCTCTTTCTCCCTTTTTTCTTTCTTTCACAGTTTTACTGAAGCATAGTCAATATACAAAACATTACACACATTTGGTGTATATAATTAGATGAATTAGGCTTAGGTATATACCCATGATAGTATCACTACAATCATGGCCATAAACATATCCATTGCCTCCAAAAGTTCTCTTGTGTCCTTTTGTGGTTTTGTTGTTGTTGTTGTGGCTTTTGCTTCTGTTTTTTTTTTTTTTTTTTGGTTTGTTTTGATTTTGTGGTAAGAACATTAACGTGACATCTACCTTCTTAAATTAAAAAAAATTTTTTAACTTTTTTTTATTTTTGAGAGAGACAGAGACAGAGCACGGCAGGGAAGGGGCAGAGAGAGAGAGAGAGAGAGAGAGAGAAAGACACAGAATCTGAAGAGGCTCCAGGTTCTGAGATGTCAGCACAGAGCTCGATGCGGGGCTCGAACCCACGAACCGCGAGATCATGACCTGAGCTGAAGTCGGACGCTTAACCAAATGAGTCACCCAGGTGCCCCGGTTCTTTAACAAATTTTTAAGTGCACGGTACTGTGTTGTTAACTATAGGCGCAAAGTTTTACAGCAGACCCTTGGAATGTACTTATCTGGTATAACCATAACTCTATACCCATCAAACAACACTTGCTCACTCCCCTTTCCCCTTAGCCCCTGGTAACTACCATTCTAGCATCTGCTTCTATAAGTTTGACTGTTTCAGATACTCCATGTAAGTGGAATCATGCAGTATTTGTCCTTCTATGACTGACTTATTTCACATAACAGCGTGTCTTCTGGATTGTCCATGTGGTCACAAATGGCAGGATATCTTTTTTGAAGGCTGAATATATTTCATTGTATGTATACACCACATTTTCTCTATCCATTCATCTGTCGATGGGTTTCAGGCTGTTTCCATACTTTGGCTATTTTGGATACTGCTGCAAGGAACAAGGGAGTGCCAATAACTCCCTGTGATCCCAGTTTCAGTTTTTCTAGAGAGATACCTAGAAGTAGATTGCTGGATCCTAAGATAGTTCTATTTTTACTTTTTTGAAGAAACCCCACACTGTTTTCCAAAGCAGCTGTACCATTTTACATGCCTACCAACAGTGTCTAAGGATTCCACATCCTCACCACTATCTGTTGGTGCTTTTGCTTTTTGATGATAGCTACCCTGACAAGTGCGAGGTGATAGGAAGGAATACTTTAATTTTGAGTGGACTGCTTTTGTGGAGGGGCATTCATACACTGTTGTTGAATTCAGCTGTGTTATGGACTGAGTGTGCCCTTCCAGAATCTATATATTGAAGCCCTAACCCCTACTGTAATGGTGTTAGGAAGTGAGGCTCTGGGGAGGTGAACAGGTTTAGAACAGGTGGGGCTCTCGTTATGGGATTCGTGCCCTTGTATGCAGAGGAAAGGATACTAAAGATTATCAGTCATATTGAACATGCAGCAGCAAGAAGGTAGCTGTCTGAAAGCCAGGAAGAGAGTCCTCATCAACCATCAAATTTGCTGGCACCTTGATCTTGGACTTTATACCCTTTAGAACTGTAAGAAATAAATGTCTGTTTTTTAAGCCACCTGATCTATGAGATTTTGTTATAAGCCAAGCTGACCGAGACAAATTGAAATGTGAAAAAGTAGTCACAGCTGTAAAATTAAGTAGTAGTATTAATGAGTATATATTTTTTATGATACGCTTTTATTTTTAGAACAGTTTTAGATTTATAGAAAAATTGCAGAGATAGTATAGAGAGTTCCCATATACCCCACATCCAGGTTCCCCTATAATTACCATGTTACATTAGTATGGTACATTAATGACCCTGTGTTAATAGTTTTATTAACTAAAAGTTCGTACTTTATTAAGATTTCCTTAGTCTGTTCCTAATGTCCTTTGTTCCAGGATGCCATCCAGGATGCCATACTACAATTCATCATCATGTGACCTTAGGCTCCTCTTGGCTGTGACAGTGTCCCAGGCCCCTGTTTCCAATGACCTTGACAGTGCTGGGATCCACTGGTTTTCTAGGGTTTCATTTTGGCTAATTTGGATATTATCAGTCGTTGGCAAAGGCAAGGCCCCGATCAAGGGTGCCCAAATATTATGTTGGGGAGGTCCTGCAGTGGATGAGAATATGGGGTGAAATACACCCCTTTCCTGGGCAATATTTAATCAAAGAATTCTCATTCCACTCATCTGTGCAAACCAGAGATGTAAAGCTTTCTCTGGGGCCAGGGGGGAACCGAGGCAATTGTCTGCTGAGCACTGTTCACTTAATAGTCGTCTGGGGAAAAGGGTCCCAGCGCAGCTCAAGGGGGGAGCATACTGGGCTGTGCACAGAGGCTCTGGAACCCCACTGCCTGGGTTTGCGGCCAGCTCTGCCACCTACAGCCCAGGTAACCCCGGCCAAGTGACCCTGTTTCCTCCAAGTGAGGGTAACAGTAGTACCCATTTAATTAATGTCTGCAAAGTGCTTAGAGCATTCCTGGCCCAGAGTCAGCACTAGTATTATATATAAAAGCAACAATTATAACTCGGGAAATCACTGACACATAGAGAAGACAGGTGAGTTCCTCAGCCACAGCGCCGTTCCTAGCTGACGCAGGTGGGACGGTTGTTGTTATACTTTTGAGATTGCTTTAAGACACAGTGCAGAAGTGTGTGGCACGTAGTGCGTAACACACAGCAGCTGCTATTAGGATCGTATGTAGCACCAGCACTCACTGCCTTGCCCAGACCCACCCTAGAGATTCAGGTCATTTACCCAGTGGTGAACCTGTGGGCTCTGCAGTCAGATGGACTAGCGTTCAAATCCTGGATGCTCTCACTGCCAGCTGTGTGATCTTGGGCAATTTACCAAAACTTTCTGTGCTTCGTCTTCCCCATCTGTAAGATGGGGATGACAATAGTGCCTCCCTATAGGCTTGCAGTGAGAATTTAGTGAGATTCTGGGTGTCAGCATATAGCAAGTGCTCTATCAAGGGGAGTGATTAACGTTATTAACATATCCATGGGCACTGCCTTTGTGGAAGGCATTGTTTAGGGGCTCAGGGAGGACCAATGGCAGAAGGGGGTGGATGTATGAAGGAGTCAACATCTGACTTCCCAGACCTGTTCCCTGGGGACTCAAGTTACCTGAGCTTTCCCTGAAACCTCAATCTTTTTTTTTTTTTTAAATGTTTATTTACTTTAGAGAGAGAGAGAGAGCATGAGATGGGGGGCGGGAAGCAGAGAGTGGAGACCCAGGATCAGAAGTAGGCTCCAGGCTCTGAGCTGTCAGCACAGAGCCCGACCCAGGGCTTGAACCCACGAGCTGAGCTGTGAGATCATGAGCTGAGTCAAAGTCCGACGCTTAACTGACTGAACCACCCAGGCGCCCCCTACAGCTTAAAAAAATTACCGTTTTTTAAAGATGAATGTGCTTATGCTTCCTTACTATGTTTATCAGGGTGTCATCTGATTAACATTTTTAAGGTCTACCATTTGCCGTAGACCATGCTAAGTGCTTTCTTTCATGCACATTATTTTGTTCAATTTTCACAAACATTATCCCATTTTCCAGGTAAATAAATGATGACTCAGGTCATGAGACTGTTAACATTGGAATAGGAAGCCCCCGGGTTAATATGTTTGCTCCCTGCCTCTTCAGCACAACGATCCTGGCCTCGAGTAATAAAAACACGTCATCTTTATTAATGAAAAGTTACTTAAATCTCCATCAGGGTTGGGGCACCTGGGTGGCTCAGTCGGTTGGGCGTCCGATTTTGGCTCAGGTCATGATCTCCTGGTTTGTGAGTTTAAGCCCTGCGTCGGGCTCTGTGCTGACAGCTCAGAGCCTGGAGGCTGCTTCGGATTCTGTGTCTTCCTCTCTCTCTGCCCCTCCCCGTCTTGCACTCTGTATCTCTCTCTCAAAAATAAATAAACATTAAAAAAAAAAAAAACCCTCCATGAGGGCAAGGACTGCTTCTTGTCCCCCTGCACCCCTGAACCTAGTCCACGAAGCAGCACCTAGAATGTGTTTAAGAAATGTTTGCTGAGTGACTGCATGACCATAGAGATTTATAGCTGTATGGCTCCACTGCCTCCTTTATCTCATCTGAGCCTTGAAACTAACCTGTGAGAAAGGAGTTGGTGATGTGTTCTCCATGTTGGGGGGTCAAAGAAATGTAAGGAAAATGAACATTTATTGAGGGCGTTCTGCAGGCAGACATTTTGCCAGGGCTATTTCATTGCATCCGTGTATAGAGTCTTTGAGGAGTTGACACACAGCTGCTGAAGCCAGAGTCAGGACAGTGAGTGGCCCCCACACACTACCCATGGCTCCTGCTACCTCTTACTCTCCTTTTTGGAGGCTCCGGCCTTCGTGGCCCCTAGAACAGGCCAAGTGGTCTCCAGGCACAGAGAACAGAGCTTGGCCTAGCACACCATGGTACTTCAGGCTCCCAGGACCACCGCTACCGCTGTAAAGGCAGCAACCCTGCCCTCCCTGCTGACACAATGTCGGTAGAGGGCCTGGCATGTGAGGTGTGCTCACAGTGTGGTGACTCTTGTCATCAGGCATTCTTGTTCTTCAGTCACATGGTACCTGCTGTTGGAGACAGGAGACAGAGCAAGAAATTACCGGAGGGTTAAAATCTTGCTTCATTTATGTTACTAATGACTTCCTCTCCTCTGAGAAGGAGCAGGAACTAAGGATTTTTTTTTTTATTTCTTCTTCTTCTTCGTTTTTTTTTTTTTGTTTTTTTTTTTGTTTTTTTTTTAATTTTGGTTGTTAACAAAAGAACTGAACCGTCAGCAGGTTTTCCTTGTTGAGAAGGGATTTGCAGCATGAAAGGAGGTCATTTTGACAAGTCCTATGAGTTGCACTGGGCACAGGGGAACTTTCTGGCAAATCAGGGCCTACCAGAACTGCTGAAGTATTTTTCTCAGGCCTCAGAGAGTCATGTAATCCCTGACAAAGTTCCAAGGGGGAGCGTCAGCCCCTCTGTAAAACAGCTGTGCCAGCACAGGCCCAGAGAGAGCCTTGGGAATCAGCACATTTGAACCAAACTGCTCTCCTTCTGCCTCCTTCTGACTCTCACTGACCCTTGGCAGACTGTGGGTCCTGTCCTCTCTCCCTGGTGGGGGCTATGAGGAGGCCGGCTGGGTCTTGTGCTGGATGTGAGGGTCCTGGGGGCGCAGGCGAGGCTTTTGTCTGCGGGACTTGGGGACGGCGTGACCCCCGATCAGCATCTCAGCGTGGAGAGACTTCCACTGCTGTCCAGTCCAGGAGTTGCCAAACTTCTGTAAAAGGCCAGATAGTGGATATTTTAGATTTTTGCAGACCATATGGTTTCTGTCACAACTCTTATCCTTCCTTTGATTTTTTCCCAACCATTTTATTTTTTTTTTAATTTTTTTTAACGTTTATTTATTTTTGAGACAGAGAGAGACAGAGCATGAACGGGGGAGGGTCAGAGAGAGGGAGGCACAGAATCTGAAACAGGCTCCAGGCTCTGAGCGGTCAGCACAGAGCCCGACGCGGGGCTCGAACTCATGGACCGCGAGATCATGACCTGAGCCGAAGTAGGATGCTTAACGGACTGAGCCACCCAGGCGCCCCTCCCAACCATTTTAAAATATAAAAATCATTCTTTGCTTGTGAGCCGTACATAAACAGTCTGGCTGGATTTGGCTCGCGGGCCACAGCAGCCCACTTCGGGTCTAGTCTGTGCTCCCCGCCCTTGCCTCCAAGCCTCCCCATGACATGCTGGTTCTCTGGCCCCAGCCTGAACAGCTCTGCAACCGCACATCACCCATCACTCTTGCCACTGGACGTGCGGACTCACTGGTAGCGGGCCCTGCAATCTTTAGAGCATCTCCTTCATTCTGGCTAATACCCCTGTGGCTGGGCTGACCCAATTCCTAACCGCATTCTCTCTGCCTTCAGTTCAGACGTTCGGGTGTTGGGAATGAGCACCCCTCCCCGCCCTGGGGGGTCCTAGGTCCCGGCCCTGTCCTGGGAGAGTCCTCTGCGGAGTGGAGGTGTTCACTGGCGCTAAATGAGTGTAATGTCAGGACGAGAACAGTAGGCGGCAGCACTGAGCTGTATATACTCAGTTTCAACCTCCGCAGGATCTTAGACCCAATAGGACTGCGGCCTTTGCATGCTCATTACTGGACAGCAAGGATGCGGAGCTCCAGAGGGCGGGGGCAGGTTCCAGACTCCTTCTCAGGGGCTCCATTCCCCTCATTGCTTCCTCTATGATGGAGCCATATTCTTGTACTTTGGTTGACATCTTTGATGCCTTCAGGACATCATCATGGTGGCCACTAAAAGTCCACACGGGACCCTGATAACCTGTTTGTGCAGATAGATATGGGCCCAGCCACATCCATGAAACTAAGGCTGAAATGGTCAGGGAGAGGTTGGAATAGGCGGCAGATTGGAGAGCTGTGTTTGTAAGAACTTGTGTCATGGGGTTTGGGGATGGGGCTTGATTGGTCTGAGCAGGGAGCCTGGAGGTGTGCCTGGTTTGCTAGAACAAAACCACAGTGCTGCACCCTGGTGTCAAAATTCAGGTCATTTAAGTGATCATCGCCAGGTGACTGGTGTTTTGAACCTGAAGAACCATGGAATCCAGAAACCCAGAATTCACCTTCCTCTGCCTCCACCTCAACCTCCCACGTCCCATTAATCTCCACATCTGCTGATATATGGCCTCCTAAGTGCTTTTCAAATCTGCCTCCTGCTCTCTACTCCTACTGCCCTGGCCTGCTGCAGACATTGGTACCCCAACGCTGGATGTACCTGGAGTAGCCTTTGTGAGATGCTCCTTGGACATGGTCCCCTGACATGTTAAAAGCCCTCATGTCTGCTCAGGATAGAGTGAAAACCCCTGAACTTGTCATGCCAATGCCCCCACCCCCACCCCCAGGCCCTCCATTCCTATCTCTTGCCCCTGATTTCCTGGCCCAGCATACTGTTGAATACACCCTGCGTGCTCTCAGCTTCTTGCCTCTGTGCCTTTGTCCCGGCCTCTGCTTGGAGTGCTATCCCTCTCCAATCTCCAAGCTGTGCCCCTCCTCTTTTGAGACCCAGCTCCAACCTGATCTCCAGAAAACCCAGCCCACAGGCCTCAGCAGGCCCTCTGTGCCCCCATCACCCCCACACTCAGCTCTATTATCCTCTTGGTCTGTTGTGGTGGCAGTTGCCCCCAGAACGTGAGCTCCTGGAGTGCCAGCACTGTTTTGTATGTATCTTTGTAACCACAGCACTAGCACAGTGCCTGGAACGCAGAGGTGTTCAAGAAATGTTTGGTAACTGTGTGGACGGTGGACGGTGGGACCAGATGAGGAGGACTTGAGACACCATCTGGATCCCTGCTGAGAATGCTAACCCATGTTTTAGACACCCAGGAACAGGGGACGATCCGCCCCACCTTTAGCTGTCTTTCTTCTCATGACTCGCCTCCTGATAGCTGATCTCACCCAAAGCCCTGGCACTTCAGCTTCACACCTGGAGAGCGGCTGCTGAGCACCTGCTGGAGCTTCTAACATAAATTCTGAAAAGATGTTTCCTTTGTGCTCCCAGAAAGGCAGCGCCACCTGCTTTTGTGGGGTGTGGGGGGGGGGGGGAAGCTGTGGGTGGCACCTCCCCCAGGCACCTGCTATAACTGCAGGGCTTTGGAAAGTGTGAAGACCGCTGTGAGTTGTCCAGGGGTGACTGCGGAAGACCCACAGGTGGGCTGTTTGCAGAGTCCGTCTGTGGGAGTCTTCTGGGGGTGACCTGTGATATCCTTTGAGAGGATCTGATGTGTACGGGGGGGAGGCCTGGGAGGGCTTGGGTGCCCTCCCTCCAGCCCGGTCATGAATAGATTCTCAGGCTAGGTTTGCCTTTTTCCATTTGACCTTGGGGTCCAGTTTCTGGGAGGCAGTAGAAGTTGGAAAGGGTGTGCTATTTGCCTGGCCTGCCCTCCCCTTCCTTAGCACCT
Organism: Panthera onca; assembly: GCF_046562875.1. NCBI lineage: Eukaryota > Metazoa > Chordata > Mammalia > Carnivora > Felidae > Panthera > Panthera onca. The sequence goes on along the minus strand of NC_138342.1, from coordinate 163,936,846 downwards.
CTGTCTGCTTTGGGGCCAGGTTTCTAGAGGGATCTGCCTGACAGAGCCAGGTCTGTAATCCCCAGGGGATGTGCTAGGAGATGAACAATATGGGTGTGTGAATCTAAGTTGATGGAAGTGTAACAAATTTCCTTCTGATGTGTGGTAGGTGAGGCCACACCCCAGTGGATGGAGGACAGGATTGTCAGATTGAATAAATCAAAATAACACACAAATATTGCACTGTACTTCTATCAGAACAGTCTTCTTTGTTTATCTGAAATTCAACTTTATTGGGCATCTCATATTTTCTCCGGCAGCCCTGGTGGAGAAGTCTCCCTTGAAGGAGGTGGGCATTTCCGATGTCAATCAGTCAAGAAGAATGTGCTCATTCAAGAGATTGGGCTGGGAAACTGGGCCTTTGTACCAACGTCGCTCCTCTTGGTTTTGCTTTCTTGAGTCTACAGGTCTTTGGCCAGCCTGGTAGTAGTAGAAGTGGCCTCTGGCTCAGTGACGTGGAACAGGAACCAGGCAGGTAGCCAGTGAGTTGGGCATTACTCTCTGGGTTTATTTCCCCTTTCTTGGCCCTGAGCCTTTAGACAAATTACATGACATGCTCTGGTCTGGCGTCTGATGGGCTGGAGCATTGAAACAAGGGCATGGTTGGTATATGGGCAACAGTGCCCAGTAAAGCCAATGGGAAGAGCGTAGGTGGCTCCTGGGAAACTGGAGTTGACATTGGGGTCACTTCTCTTTTTCCGTCTCTCTGTCTCTTCACTGGGGAGTTTTTCTCTCTTTTCAGACTTGGAAGATCTGGGCTTGAGTTTTAAAATGATTTTTAATATTTATTTTTTGAATTTAATTACAGTGAAGTTCACTCCTTATTTTGTTCCGTCCTGTGCATCGTGATGAATGCCTAGAATCATGTACTGCCACAATCAAGATACAAAACGGTCCTATCACCCTCCTCCCAAATTCTCTTGTGCTGCCCTTTTGTAGTCAAGTTCTCCCCCACCCCCTCCCTGCAACTACAGTTCTGTTCTCCATCCTTATAGTTTTGCCTTTTCCAGAATATCATTTAATGGATCGTGCAGTATGTAGCCTTTGTTTCTGGCTTCTGTTTAGCATAATGCATTTGAAAGCCATTCATATTGTTGGGGCACCTGGGTGGCTCAGTCGGTTAAGTGTCCTACTCTTGATTTTGGCTCATGATCTCATGATCATGATCTCACAGCTTATGATTCGAGCCCCAGGTCAGGTTCTGTGCTGACAGCGTGGAGCCTGCTTGGGACTCTCCCTCTCCCTCTCCCTCTCCCTCTGCCTCTCCTCTGCTCATGTTCTCTCTTTCCCTCTCTACATAAATAAATAAATATTAAAAAATTTAAAAGAAAAGAAATCCATTCATGTTGTTGTATCAATGGTTCGTTCCTGAGTGGTGATCCCACTGTATGGATGTGCCAGTGTTAATTCACTCACCCACCAAGGATATTTGAGTTGATTACAGTTTGGGGCATTTATAAATAAAGCTGTTATAAATATTTGCATACAGGTTTTTGTGCGAACATAGATTTCATTTATCTTGGTTGTATACCGAGCTGTGGGATTGCCGGGTTGTGTGCTAAGTATATGTTAAATGTTATAAGAAACTCTGGGCTTGACTGTTATCAGGGGGAACTGATGGGTTCCCACAGCCTCCCACACTTTTCAGATGAGAGCTGTTTGGATTTTTTTATAGATGGGAAAATGGAGATCCAGAGGGATGATGGAGATCCAAATGACTTGTCCAGAGTTTCAAAGAGAGTCAATGTCAGGTTCCAAGCCAGAACCTGGGTGTCCTGCCTCTCAGATCCCTGTTTTGTACCTACAATTTCCTTCAGCAGCTTTTGATGCAACTTTATTTTCTTGGGAGACCCTTTCTGGGACACTCTGGGCACCACTACTGAGCTTCTCCATCCACTGATGAGGAATGTGACCAAAAGGATTGATCCATTTGGTGAAGAAAAACAAGTATGTAAGCACAGCCACATCGATGAGCTGAATTACTCTTCAGGTGTTATGAGAGTACTTTAGACACAGGCCTTGCCTTGGTTATTTGACATGATGGAGTCGTTTGCAACCTTATTCTTGTCTGATTCATCTACAAAATTATTCTTCTGAGATCTTCTCAAGCAGAACGGACACACACTGGTTTTCTGTGTTTTTCCTTGGACACCGGATACTGTTTGCATTGTCTTGTTCAGTTCTGACTACAACTGCCTTGCACCTGCCATTTGGGATTTCTGTCCTATCCCTGGAAGTTCTGATCTCAGAGAGGCCTTCCTTTATCTGCTCCAAGTTTACAGTCAAGACACCGGGTCCTGAGACTCCCTGGGAATCTTGGCTTTACCACAATCCCAGCTTTTGAGCATTTCAGTGGAGGATTGTTATTTGTGTTGTCATTGTTATGTAGGTCACTTTTTCTTTGGAGCCAGTTGATGGGGTTTTATTATCTGTGGAAAGCAGCCATACAGAATGGAGAATACTTCTGATTGTTGATTTTGCTTTAAAATAGTTTCCTATTTTAATAAGCCTCATCAGGAGCAGATGACCCCAGGGAGGAACTGCATGCTTATCTGGTAACCTATGTACTTTGTAGAAGTTTGTGTATTTTGAAGAAAAAGAGAGGGGTCTTTAGATGCCTGGCACGGGGGCATATATTGGGCTGTCCCAGCTTGACAGGCACATGACTGGAGATGAGTTGGGCAATGGCTGAGTGGATGTTTTCGGTTGGATTCGTAGAGGCACAAAATTAGAATCAACAAATATTTAGTACTCAAGGTGTGCCAGGCAAAATGCACTAGATACTTTCATTTATATCGCCTGGGGAATCTCTAGACAAAGAGAGGGAAACCTCACTTATAAAAGCAAAATAATTTGCCACATCAGATTTTTCTTGTAAAAAACCACTTAGGCGACGGCAGTCTTTTATTTTTTTTTATTTTTTATTTTTAAAAATTTTTTTTTAATGTTTATTTATTTTTCACAGAGAGAGAGAGAGAGACAGAGCATGAGTGGGGGAGGGGCAGAGAGGGAGGGAGACACAGAATCCGAAGCAGGCTCCAGGCTCTGAGCTGTCCGCACAGAGCCCGACACAGGGCTCGAACTCACAAACCGTGAGATCATGACCTGAGCTGAAGTCGGTTGCTCAACCAACTGAGCCACCCAGGCGCCCCAACGGCAGTCTTTTAAATGATCAGGTCCTCCAGGGCACATTGAACTGAGAATCCAAAAAGAGAATCTGAATTTTGGAAGACTCTTTATCCTAGGGAACTGGAAGTGGCAGATCTTGTAGAATGGGGTGGACAAGGAGAAAGTAGAGCTTCATGGTGAAGATTGGGACTCCAGAGTCAAATGCCAGGGTTCAAATCCAGCTCTAGTCACTGCAGTGAAACCTCGAGCAAGTAACACTTAGCCTCTCTGAGCCTCAGTTTCTGCATCTGCCCAATGGGGGTAGTGCTGGCTTCAATCATGAGGTTGTAATGAGGATTAGGTGATGTATCTGTAGCCCCTCAGAAACATTGGCTAAGATCACAAAGCCACAAGAAGAAACCTCAGATTTATTTTTCTAGGAAATGAGACAGTTGAGGTTTTCCCTTGAAGCCTTGTGGAGGAAGCTTCTGAAAACCGACTCACAGATCCAGGAAGGTGCTTCCTCAAATGCCCCTGATGTGTAAACGGTGGTTTCCATAGAAAGTGAAGGAAGGTTCGGAAGTGACATCAGCAAGACAGTGGCAAGCTATGCAGTGAGCAGGGCTCGCTCCCCACCACAACCCCTCACTAACTGTTCTAAATTTGGGTCAGAATATAATTTATTCTATTTTATTTTAAACACTGAGTCGCCCCAGCTTTGAGGTCACTGGGACCCAGATGGTCCAGTGGTCGCCAGGGGGCATTCTGGGGAGGGCAGGCGGAGTCGGGGTGAGTGGGGGCTCTGCCCTTGGACCAGAGAAGGGAAGTAGTGTCCCTGTGGGTCTTGGCAGGTAGCCAAGCCGATGGGGCTTCTGCTGGAGCCTGTCCTTGCCTGCTGTCTTCAGGGTTCCCCAGGGGATTAGCAGCCTGCCAGCACCTTCCCTCCCCCGCACTGATTTTATAGTGTCCACTGATGCTCTTATGCATGGTCTTCTCCAACCTTCTGTGGAACAACTTCAGGGAAATGAAAAGTAACTCCCCCAGCAAAGATGTAAAGGACTGTGAAGCGTGCAGGAGAAACAATGCCTATTTTTGTTACCAGTGCCCTCTCCCCGGCTCTGTCACTGCAGTGTGAGCAGGAATAATCCAATTAATGGTGGCACCCAAGGGCATACTGTGCTACTGTTTCAAGGACACAAGCGCCCTCTGTATCAGACTCACCACAGAGGAATAGACAAAATGTACTTGGAGCACAGAGAAGAAGACTCATTTATCTGGTGGTGTTGATGATGCTGATGCTGATGAGAATTACAAGGAAAGACAGGCTTCATGGAAGAGGTGACGCCAGGGCTGTTTAAGAGAAGGGAGGTCAGGCAGGAAATAGAGGCTGATGGCCACACAGATGGAACCTGCCATCCCCCACCCCCATCGCACACCTTAGATTGGAACTTTCAAATTTGGAATATGGAGATGGTGAAGGTTAAGAAGGTATTTCACAGAATGTTGGACCGTGAGCTAAAAGGAGGCCACAGTGCATGTGCAAATGAGGAAAAGTGGCCCAGAGAGGTAAAGTGACTTGTCAAAGTCACACAGCTAAGCAAGCAAGTGCAGGGTCAGGGCTGGGGAGCAGTTTGCCGGAGGGGGGGGGGGATGGTGGGGGCTCTGGAAGGAAGAGGGAGAGGGAGAGGCATCCAGACTTCCTGTCCCCTCTTCCTCCTCCAGCACCACAGCCTTTGATACGCAGTGAAGCATTAAACAGGAGGTGACAGAGGACTGGTAACTCCAAATGGATGGCCAGGGGCTGGGATTGGAATGTCCCTAGCAAGCGAGGGAGAAAGTGTCCTTTTCAGTTTCTGGGACCTTGGGACTGAACTGGATTCGTGAATGATCTCACTAAGCTATTAATAATAATAGGAAGCCACTCTTTCTTACTCCAGCTGGTGTGTGTGTGTGGGGGGGGGGGTTTGTGTGTATGTGTGTGTGAGTGCATGTGTGTGCGTGTGTGTGAGTGTGTGTGTGTGTGCATATATTTGGGAGCAGAGGGAATCGCCTTTGTAAAATGGGGCCAGAAAAATGCCACTTTAATGCTAGAAAATAACTGTCATGAATTTGCAATCCTTTCTAACCTACATTTTTTTTAAAGACCTTTTAATTTTATTTATTTTTAAGTTGTGAAGGGTGTGAGGAGAGTTTGCCTCTTATTACTTCTTTTATTGATGCTCGAATCCTTCGGCTCCAGGGTGGCTCAGCCGTGATACAAGTCCAGCCCGGGTCCAGGGCGGTTCTGGCCTTCCATCAATGCTCTTTAGGGAACCGCACTTATGTCTACGCTAGCCAAGGGAAGGGTTGAATTATGAAGTTACAAGATGTGAGACTCATGCTTTTCTAGGAAGCACTTGACAAAAGTGCACCATGAGCTTGGTCTTTATTCCAGCTTCTGGCGGTTCTGAGAATTTCCACTTTTGCATAGAAACACCAACACCAAAAGGTGGGGGTGTGGGGGTGGAGGGCTGTGGGGGGCGGGGGGAGGTCATGGACTCTGCAAAATAAGAAATGATCTGGAAATCAGCAAGTACCGTGTGAGACATGGTTGCTGACCTTTAGGGGCTTCCATTAATTCTAGGGACATAAGACCAATTCTCCAAGTTATTAGAAAAGACAAGACAATATATCAAGCACCGAATTATGCAATCTGTATAACGAAGGCTGAACATATTGACAGGAACAAAATTAGTACAGACTGAGATTATTAAGCAAGGCTATCAGGACAGGGAATTGAGGGTGGGGGGAAGGTTTAGGTGGTAGAGAGGACGGAACGATATGAGAAGAACGGCATGCCTGAGATACAGAAACGAGAATAAGAGGGATGTGTTTACTGTTGTAGTGAGGCTTGATAAAAATGACAGAATACACCCTATTATACATGGTGTAAATCCAATTTTGAAAAAAATATGTTTTATTCATATGCCACGAAAAAAGACTGTAAGCAAATGTATCAAAATATAAATAATGTTTATCACATGGGAGGGATTTACAGGTAATTTTCAGTTTTCTTTTTGCTTGGTATCTTCTGTTTCCAGTGAAATGATTTATTAGTATAATGACAAAAAAAAACAAACAAACAAACAAAGCCATTGCTCATTATTAAGAAAGGGGTGGGCTCGGGTGCCGGTGGAGCAGTGAGTACGCAGCCGCCCTGGGGAGGGTGTGCCTGGGGAGATACTCAGCCCAGCACCGGGCAGGCAGCGGGAAGATAGGCCAGTGGGCGGGTGGGTTCCTCGGTGGAGCCCTGTCCAGCACTAGTGAGCAGGGAGAGCTGGGGAGGAAAGGGCTTGCTCCGAGGCTCTGACAAGAGTGAATGGTTCAGACTCCAGGGTGGGGCTCCAACCCTGGGCCCCAGCAGGGTCACAGATGGTGAGATGGGCCAGAGAAACCTGCCTGGAAAACTAGGACAATCTCACAGGCAGGAAAGGGAGGATAAAGAATCTACCAAGGGACATATCAGGGGCCCTGAGAGGCCCTGAAATGACCTTTCCTATCTCTAGGATTGGATGCCCTCATCAGCACGCAGTTCTCAAGTTGGCAGGTTTCTTTGGATTGGGACTTCGAGGGATGAGCTGGTGATCTCCTGTGTATACTCACTAGTGGATAGGATAAGGGGTGAGGTGGACGTGAGATCCCATTGCCCTGTCCAAAATCTCCACCTGTAAAGGTGGGGTTGTTCTCTAGTGCTGAGCGTGTGCCTAGTGGCTCTCTGGGAAGCTTGCCTCGGCCGACAGGAGCTGGTTCTCAGGGCAGCTGCCACACCGTGACACTGGGCATAGGGGCTGCATCCAGAGAGGGCCCTTTTGGGCATCGCATGGCTATTTCCAGGTATGAAAGAGGTACCACGGCCACATTGTGCTTGGGACAGAATCAGTACTAACACCACTGCTCACCTGACTGGGACACGTTTGCTCTACCAAGATGCATCCATCTAAAGGCCTAATGAAACAGTGCATTTTAACAGGTAAAAATCACTCTGACCCATGTACAGTGGGTGCTGAAGGGTGGTTCTCCCACCCAGAATGGAGGCTCGATCAATGAGCATCACTGCCATGAGCGTGATCAACGGGAAGGCGTGACCCAGAGGCTAATTCTAGGGGAAGGGCAGAGGCTGAGGAAGCTCCACAACTTACCAGCAGCTGCAATGAAAGAATAATGGAGTATTGATCATTCATATTCATAGAAGTGTTTTTATTTACCTAATCCAAAGGACAAGAACACCGTGAACTGGAAAATCTTTTTAGCCAGAAGCCTGTGTGACAGGAAATTGGAATGGCTGAAATGTCACATTGGGTTACTCTGTCTGTAATTTGTGAAATTTGCCTCACTTTCTTGCTGCACCCACCATAACCAGTGGGCAGCAAGAAGCCCTCACCCTTGAGTAGACAGCCTGTGTGGGGAAGGCAGGCCCTGGAGCCAGATGGAGCGGTCTGAAGCCAGCCTTCCCCGCCAGCGGCTGTGTGTGGACAGAAACGTGAAGGCTTGCAGTCTCTTTAGCATGAACTCCTACGCGGATGCCTCCATAACTAAACTCCCTTGGATGGGACTCAAGGGCTCTGTTCTGAACGCTGTTGTCTAGAAAATAAGACCTATGAAGGTGGTGTTGAACTTCCTGCCTTTCCAACACATTCCATCCGCGGTCTCTGGGGAGAACTCAGGCGTTCGTGACTATGCCCCACTCTGGAATCACAGTATCCGTCATTGCTGTGCCTCCTAACAGCTCAGTGAGTTTTCTGTGGAAATAGTGAAATGAAAGCAGTAAGAATTTGCAAGTCTGAAAACAATTCTGCAAAGGAGTCATTTTTCATTTAGTTTGTGCTGACATCTTTCGAGGACTGGGAAGTGAGGGGATTTTCTTTTATATTACAATTAATCCCTGCACAGAAAGCATTGTATGTGCTTTATAAATATATGTTGCATGGATGAGTTAATGAACCAAAGTGATAGTAGTTATGTAATAACATGACATAGTTTTTAAGTTTAAAAATACTCAAAATGAGAGCTTTCTGGGTGGCTCAGTCAGTTAAGTGTCTGACTTCAGCTCAAGTCATGATCTTGAGGTTTGTGAGTTCGAGTGCCGTGTTGGGCTCTGTGTTGACAGCTCAGAGCCTGGGTCCTGCTTCAGATTCTATGTCTCCCTCTCTCTCTGTCCCTCCCCCACTCATGCTCTTTCTCTCTTTCTCAAAAATAAATAAACATTAAAATAATTTAATAAAAAATACTCAAAATGATACTTTATTCTGCTTAGGGATACATTATATACATATGTTATAAAGGTGTATAGAAGGGTGTGGAGTGATAAGTACACAATATAATTGGGTGGGGAGGGAGGTGCAGAAGGCAGATTTAACAGTTTGCAATGTTTTATTTCTTGAGCTGAGTGCTAGCTACATAGCTGTGTATTGTATTTTTCTTTGTCCTTTTCTGCATGTCTTAAATATTGCATGATACATTTTAAATATAAATAAAACTACATTTAAAAATATCTCAAATATAAAGATCGCTTCACTGTAGGAAAAAGTGGAGGGCGGAAAAGTTGAGTTAATATGTCTGCTTCTTCCCTAAGTTGGATGCTTTTTTTCTCATCTTGCTCATTAATGCCCACTCCCTTTCTTATCTATACCAACCATTCTCTCTCCCTAGATTGTCCCTTCCAGCGTTTCTAAGTAATTATATCTTCAACTACCTGCTAGAAGAAAAATACTTCCATGCATCAATATGGAGGCTCTTGAGATCCAAGTGGCGTTATTTCATGTAGTCACCATCTTCTAAGTAAAAGAGAAGGCACCCTACGGGAGAGGAGATGGACGTTGGTTGGGCACCAGTTCTGTGCCTCATTACACTCATTACACATATCACCTCATGAAATCCTCATAACGGCCTGAGATATAGGTATCAGCTTTCCTGTTTTATATGAGCAATGGAAGCTCTGCGGTGCTCAGCAACTTGCCCAGGATTGGGTGCCCGTGGGAGGGGGATCCCCAATCACATTCTATGGCAGAAAGGGGCTCACACCCAGATGGCCCTGTCCTCCCATGCTCTTTCTCTGTGCTTCTGATAAATGTGTGACCAGTGGCACACATTTGGGAGGTGTCTGGGGAGCTAAAGATACAAGCCCATGGTGGTTCCCTGTAGGGGAATTGGCTCATTACCCTTATGGTAAGCTTTGGTCCTGTGGTCTCCAAAGTGGGATCCATGTACCCCAGCGGTGTGCAAGAAGAGGTAGCAAGACGATATCTCATCTTTTTAAGATTTTCTATTTCATCATATGCTTTATAATGTACATAATATGTTCACAGTATTACTTGTATATGATTTATAGATAAATAATGCATATATTGAAGGTATATGCTCAAAAATATTTTTATTGATGGGAGTGTGCAGTTTAAAAAAAATTTGGAGATTTTGCAGACTCCGCTCAGCTGAACTGATCCACCTTGTTTCAGACCAGCCATTGTGTTAGTACACAAGTGTTGAATGGGCTCAGGTCTCCTTGTCCAGACCATGTCCTTCCCGGTGCCTGGTAAACTTGGGCACGTGGCTACAGAGACACTCTTGGGACTATTGGCAAAGTCCTGAAGAACCGCTGAGGAGATTGGAAGCAGGTTAGGTGTCTCACTCTTCAAGAAAGCAGATTTCACAATGCCAAATTCCTGACAAAAATTTAGAATGGATTATTAAACAGATGGTCTCTGGCACCTAGCATGGGTTCACCAGGAATGAGTCATGCCAAAATAAACTCATTTACTTTATAATGCCCGACAATAATTTATTGAGAAAAATCATTCATTCATTCATTTTTTGGGTGTGCATGCATACATTCATGGTCCACTTGACCAGTAATTACTGAGGATCTATTATGCTTAGAGCCGTGTGCTTGGATGACATCAGCGATGAACGTATCGCAGTCTCTGTCTCCAAAGAGCTCTCCTTTTAATAGAGGAGACAAACATGTGCACAGATAACAATAAAATAAAGTATTTCTTAAGTGCCACATGGTGGTTATATTATAAACAGAGTGACTATATTACAAACAAATGGCCCAGCATTCAGCAAAAGGAGACTACTGTAGGGACAGGGACTCCTGACAACACTACCATCCATTTAGCAAGGAAAGAAAACACGAGAGCTCTACTTATAGTTATCTTTTAATATAAAATTTTGATTTTCTATTTTGTATATGTCTTATATTGGCAGAGTCTCTCATAATGTCTTTGTAGACAACATGAAAAAGAAGTTGAAGACATTTGGGTTGGATGATAATAGTTAAGTGACTTGAACAACTAACTAGTTGGACACCTATACCCACAGTGGTACATGGGCCCATATCAACCCACAGAGGGTTCCAGTAATGTGCTGCTGGGCCCCTCTGCAGCCATGGACTAGTTAACCTTCCAGTTTACTGCTTGCTTGCAGACACAGCATATTTATTTAACTATGTGTGTGGGGGTGGAACATTAAATGTATTCGGACACGGAGATCATAACTGTGTTCTATCTGATGTTAGCATGTATCTGGAGTGTTGCGTCAGGATGTCCAGATGAAAGACCATGAGAAATGTGGACACGCTAAAAGTCTGCTTGGAGAAATGAGAATAGATAATAAAGACAGCCAGGTTTACTGAGCACATACTATGTGCAGGCACCATGGTGAGCACTGTCCATGCACGATCTCCTTTCGTCCTCCAGGTGGGAATACCCACCCTGGGCAGGGCCTGGGCTCTTGGTATGGAAGGGAGGCCGTCTGAGGGATGTGGGGCAGCCACCGCCCTCTTTGGGGATTGAAGCCGAGAGGAAGGTGGTGGTGGGCAGAACCGGGACCAAAGGGAGGGAGCTCTTGTGTGCGAGGAAGGAACTTCTGAGCCTCTGGGACAATGTTGTTCTGGAAGGTCAAGGGGAGGCAGTCCCACTACCCGCCAGGGATGTCAGAAGAAAAGACTCCGGCACTAGATGACCTTTGAGGTCCGTTCCCACTTTGAGTTCTATGATCCTGTGTGAAACGAAGGGCCTGTAGTCCGTTTGCATGCAGACGGTGGGTTTGAGGGCCATTAAGAGGGACACTGATCTGGCTTCAGGGTGGCCTCCGTGGAGGAGCTACAGATGGCTTCCCTGTGGAAAGCCAGTTCCTTTCCAGAGAGGCCAGATCCGCGCCCCGAGGGAAGGGCGGAGCAAGTCTGAGTGGCTACAGCCTGGGACTTACCTTTCAGAGGAGAATAAAAACCAGCCTTCCACCTTCATACCTTCTAATGTGAAACTTTAGATTCACTGATTATTCAGCTGAATTTTGAACATTCAGCATTTGTCAGGATGGCTGACTTCCTCCCCAAACACTGCCTCATTTAGGAAATGCCAGACTATAAATAATCAGACTATCTGTGCCGCATCTGAAAGCATAAGCTGAAGAGTTTGAGTCTAAAATGCCTTCTGGGCTGCAGAATGACCCTGAGACAGAGTATTCAACTTTAAACATTATCATTAAATTTTGGGATTTTTTCTACATTTTATTTATTTTAGAGAGAGAGAGAGAGCACAAGTGGGGGAGAGGCAGAGAGAGAGGGAGACACAGAATCCGAAGCAGGCTCCAGGGCCTGAGCTGTCAGCACAGAGCCCAACGCAGGGCTCGAACTCACAAACTGTGAGATCCTGACCTGAGCCGAAGTCGGACGCTCAACCGACTGAGCCACCCAGGGGCCCCAAACATTATTATCAGATAGGCAGTAAAGCTAGAATTTTAGGAAACCCAAAGCAAAATTCTCTCTCCCTCTCCCTCTCTCTGTTTCCCTCTTTCTCTTCTCTTCCAACCACCACCCTTCTACCCACACATCCATCGGATACCCGGTAGGAGAACTCTAGTGATCAATTCACCCTCAATAACATGGTTAATTTATGTTCACAAAGCGGCATGAGAATCTAGGATTTAGTCAGAAGAACAGACTCCAGCTTTAGTCATGGGCAACTCAGTACAATTTTCTGAGTTGCAGTTTCTCCCTTTGTAAAACAGAAATAATAATAAATATTTTAATTTTATTCATTTTTGAGAGAGAGAGAGAGAGAGAAAGAGCATGAGCAAGTGGGGGGAGGGGCAGAGAGAGAGGGAGATACAGAATCTGAAGCAGGCTCCAGGCTCTGAGCTGTCAGCACAGAGCCTGACCCAGGGCTCGAACCTGTGAACTGTGAGATCATGACCTGAGCTGAAGTTGGATGCTTAACCGACTGAGCCACCCAGGTACCCCAGAAATAATAATTTTTAATGATAATAAAAATCCCAGGATTGTTTTGAGTATTACACATATAGTGTATGTCATTATGTTTGCAAGTTGCAAATTGCTCTACAAATGTACATTATTACCATGATTATCATAAGACGGAAACCTCCTGCTGGTTTGAAGGTTTTTTACCGAGGTGCGTATTTGGTGTAAATGTACTGTTTGTTTTATGGATCCTCGAAGGACTGGGATAATTAGGTAAATAAATCTCTGCTAAGCCAGCATATGGAACGACCAAACCAGGTGGTCATGTCTTTAACTCTCAATATGCACAAAGAAGATATAAGCTGTAAGGGAGGAGATCACAGTGGGGACTAAGAACTACTGTCCAGCTAAGGACAGTTCTTGAAAGGGTGTCATCAGGGGAGTGCAGGCCCTGGATGGAGCCACGTTGAGGTGGTCTGATGTCAGGCCCCCAGACCGCCAAGGCAGGAGACTCACAGGACAGGCATAGCTGGGTGAGTGGTGTGGGATGGTAATCCTACAGTAAAAAGTCTGCTTATCAAAGAGTTAAAAAAACAATAATAACAAATACCCAAGGCTAACCAGGTGCGGGAAGTTGTATTTTTCTGGAGGAAAATTGGAAGTGCCCATGAAACCTCAAAAATGTTTATGAACTTGGATGTTAGCCAGTCTAGAAAAGTATCTGGGAAAGAACCTAAGGAAATAATAACAATATTAATAACATTAATATTATTAATAATATTAATAATTACAATATTAATATTTACAATATTAACTGTAACATTGTTCAAATCAGCCCCCCAAAATTGGGAAGAATCTAAGTGTTTAGTGATAGGGAACAGGTTAAATGAAATAGCAAACACCCTTAGGATGCCTTCTGCAGGCACTAAGAGATGTCACAGATGTGAATTTTTCTCACGTGAAAAAACATCATGATATGCTATTAACAAAAGCAGGTTATAAAATGTCATGACTTCTATTTTTGAAACCATAGGTATTCTTATGTGTATTATGTATGCATTTTTAAAAGTCTGCAGGGATAATCACTAGAAAAATAACAGCAGCTAACACTGCCTGAGCACTTGTTGTGGGGCAGGGCTTTACACATGTGTTACCCCCAGTTACTCCTCCCATGCCCCCCCCCCCAACTCCCACATCTCCCACTGGAGGGAGCATTCATACTCTCTCTGGGACTGAGAGAAATTAGTAAGGTGCCCCAAGGTCATGTAGCTGCTGAGTGGCAGAACACAGGTCTGTCTGACTCCAAAGCCTGGGTTCATGACCCTGCTTCGATATAATCTTCCATTTGCAATAGTGGTTATATTCAGACAGTAAGATGACGAGTTATTTTATCATTTTTCCAAACTATCTGATTATAAAAAAACAAACCCTTTTATCTTATGAAAAATTCCCATTTCCCGTGTATTTAAAGAAATAAGTGTGTTCCCCCCAGTTGGCTAGGGTGGGGAAGTCAACCTGGGGAAATCCATGGATGCCCAAGGAGGTGAGTGGGCATGAGAGGCTACTGCAATTTTGGACACTGCCAGAAAAGCCCCCATCTTCATGAAGTGTCAGGAACAAGGGAATACATAAATTAGGTCATTTGTCACTTTTGGCATGTATTATCTAGAAGCATGATTATGGTGTAGGTTGATGATGATAATAAAGTGCGTTTAGATGGATCACTTATTGAGATCCTCATAAATATCCTGGGCAGCAGGCAGAGAAGGTATTTTTGTACCATTTTACGGATGAGGAGGACTGAGGCCCAGAAAGAGTAAGCAGCAGTTTCCGGGTTCTGTAGCCTGAGGTAACGAAGGCTCAGTTCAAATTGAGATGGTCTGACTCCTAGTCCAGTGTTTTCTTCATGACAAGGGGCTTTCAGGAAAGTTGTTCCAGCACTGAAACGACCCCATGGGAGTTTGGGTGGGACTGGAAGGTGCAGGGTTCAGGGTGGGTGGGTAGCAGAGAGCCACAGAGCACTGTGCTCAGAGCAGGCACTGATCCTCCCCTGCACTCATCCTCCCCTGCACTGAGCCTCCCCTGCAGAAAACCCTTTATGGTCTGGCCTCAGGGTAGATGCTGCTGACCTGGGAAGTGGCCCCAACAAACTCCTTCTCCAGAAAAGGGCTCCATTCCCCCTCCCTCCTTCTTCTCTCCCCCTCTCCTTTCCCCTCCTTTCTCCACCTTCTCCTCTTTCACTCCACCCCACCTTCTCCTAGAAAGAGAACCAGTGCTCCCTTTTTTCTCCTCCCCCTTGTAGAGAAGGAAATCCAATGATGCAAATCTGACTTTCCTTGGCTAGGGCCCCTGGAAGACCAGTGTTTTACCCTCAAATTTAAATATAAGAGGAAGTTGATGTCCTTAGATTTCCACCTCTTACCTCAGAGTCTTTTAGAGATGATCAGAAATGTTACTGGCCCTTCCCCTTCCCCCAGGCTGTCATTGTCCTCATCACCACCGCCACCATCACCACTTGACCAGGTCTAGCACACAGCTGGCTCTAACATGCCATTCCTGTCAAGTTGTGTAGCCACGTCCTGGCTCTTGGATGTAAGGTTACAGTGTTGGGTTAGGGGTTCAGGGAAGGAAGGTGAGAGAGTCAAAAGGGGTGGCGCAATAATGACCCAATCTTCCATGCTGGGCTCCAGGAGGCATAAATTCAGACAAACTACCAGTGGCTCACAGCCATTCTGGAGGCAATATACTATTGTGCTTACAGGGAACAGCTGCAGAGTTAGACCCAGATTCATTCACTAGCTCTGTGACCTCGGTAAGCACCGCTGCTGCCTCAGTGACTTCATCACTAAAATGGGCATTCTGACAGTGCCTACCGCACCTATTGTTGGATTAATAAGTGAATAATGGATGTGAAGTGTTTGGACTGTGTCTGTTTTCTCTACCATTGTGTACGTTGTAACATGCCTGGCACATAACAGGTACTTGGTGAGTAGTGAAGGAAAGAAAGAAAGAAGAAAGAAAGGGAAAGAGGGAGGAAGGGAGGGAGGAAGGAAAGAGAGAGAGAGAGAAGGAGGAGAGAGACTAAAGAGGGAAGGAGGAAAGAAGGAAGAAGGAAAGAAATAAAGAGTGAATGAATGAATGCATACACAAGTGCATAGTAAGTGCTTAATAAATGCTACTATTATTATGGTCAAGTATTTAATTCTTCCAGCCCTCCTCTTAAAAGGATAAGAAGTACAGTTTTATTGATTTGAATTCGATGGCTTTTTCTCATGTCTCTTGGTGGTGAGACTGTCCGACTAAGACAAAGGTCAAATGCAGGCATAAACAAGGGACTTCTGAGGCAAAGAAGGGCCTGGAAGAGCCATCAGTTGGATCACCAGCACATAAAACCATCAGAAGTGGAGTCGGTGGTGGTCTGCTACCTTAGAACATTGACTTGCTGCTCTTCCTCTTCCTTTTCTTGATCTTCCTTCTGGTTTTTCCCCCTGTAGTGGAAAGAGCAGGGGACTCAGGGAACGCTGCTCTGCAAAAACCCTGGACAAATCCCATTCTGTCGGGGGCTGCAGTTTCCCTTCCACAATGAGGACACAGGAGTCCTCGTCCAGTCTCTCATCCTCTGGGTCCGTGAGTCTCAGCATCAGAGAATATTTGAGTGCCGAAATCTGCAGTTTCAAAGGACTCAGGGCGCACCCCCAGGTCTTTCCAGAGGTCCTGAGGCTAAGACTGTCCTCACTCTTACTAAGATGTCATTTGGCCTTTCCTGTTCATTCTCTCATGGTGGAAAGAACATAAAAAGTTCAGTCGGTTAAGTGCCCAACTTGGCTCGGGTCATGAACTCACAGTTCCTAAGATCAAGCCCCATGTGGGTCTCTGTGCTGAGAGCATGGAGCCTGCTTGGGATTCTCTCTCTCTCCCTCTTTCTCTGCCCCTCCCCTGATTTGCGTGCATGTGTGCGCACGTACTCTCTCTCTCTCCCTCTGAAAATAAATAAACTTTAAAAAAAAGTTCATTGATATTCAATGCGATTCACATTGCAACTAACCTTAAGAGAAGACTGACTGAGTGTTGGTGTACTAACAAGAATGTACACGATTAATAGAAAACACTGTGAAAACACCCTGCCCTTCCCTGACTACATATCTGAGTGAGGCCAGGTCCTTCCGGTACCTCAACCAAAACAACATATTGCAACACCTTGAATGCAGAAGCAGATATGAGAATTTAGCTGTCTTTTCTTAAGGTAGGCATTAAACAGATTTGCAAAAATGTAAAGCAATAATCCCCTTCTTAGTAAATTTCTGTTTTGCTTTGGAAAATGTAGTTTTTTTCATAAAAATTTTATCTATGTTAATGTGAAATGGGCTATGTGAAATGCTATGTCCAAATGAATTAGTAAATATTAGTTTTTAAAACTCTCAATTTTAACATCTTTATATCTATATATCTTTGTAATGTTTATTTTGAGAGAGAGAGAGAGAGAGAGTGCACATGCACATGCGGGCAGGGGAGGGGCAGAGAGAGAGGGAGAGAGAATCCCAAGCACTGACAGTGCAGAGTCTGACACGGGGCTCGATCCCATGAACTGTGAGATCACGACCTGAACTGAAACAGAGTCAGACACTCAACCCACTGAGCCACCCAGGCACCCCAAAAGAGTGGTTCTTTTTTTTTTTAAGTAGGCTCCATGCCCCACATGGGGCTCAAATTCACTATCCTAAGATCAAGAGTCCTATATTCTACCCACTGAGCCAGCCAGCTGCCTGCCCATTTTAATTTCTAATATAGTAAATATTGATAAACATAGCCCACATTTACAAAAAGCTCTGTGGGGTACTCAATTATGTTTAAGAGGTAAAGGACTCCTAAGACCAAAACGTTTGAGAGCTACTATCCTAAATTTACCAGAATAGGTGGGAGTCTACCATTGGGTTATCTTTTATTAACTAAGTGCTTATTATTTAACCTCTTTCACCTTTCAATTCCCCCAACTCTTCATCCTGAAGTGCTTGTTTAAAAGAATGAGGTTGCTTCTCTATTTTACATTTTGCCTGAATGTGAGAATTTTCAGCACTTTAGGCCAGTGCTGAGTACATAAAGATGTGTGAGGTTTAAGAGAGTGAGAACAAAGTTTTCCTAGTCTGGAATATGTTCCCCAGATATTGATCTCTTAACAAGCTTATAGCCTGAATACATGTATAACATTAAATCCAGCAAATCAGCAACCTCCCTCCCCGATAGTCACTATCTCTTTGAAAAAGACATGAGAACTAGATGATTTTGTAGGCAGCAATGAACGCCTCTCTTAGACAAACCATTGCAGAGGACACAAAAGAAAGAAAAGCTCCCCACCCCCAGCTCATTTATGAGTTTAGTGTAGATGGTAAGACAACCAAAGACAATATAAGAAAATAAAATAATAGGCCAATGCCATAGTTTTAAAATACGTCCACAAATTCTTTGATCCACTTCCTTTGACCAATGCCCATGCCCTCAAGTGTGGGCTGGATTTTAGTGATTTGCTTCTAGGAAATAGAATATGGTAGAAGTGATGACGTGTGATGGCTTCCAGACTAGATCATCAATAGGCTTGTGGCTTCTGTCATGCTCTCTTGAATCACTCTGGGGGAGGCCAGCTGCCATGTTATGAAGACACGTAAGTAGCCCTATGGATAGGTCCACGAGATGAGGAATTGAAGCTTTTTGCCAATAGCCATTTGAGTGAGCCATCTGAGGACTGTGGAAGTGGAGTCTGCAGTCCCAGTGAAGCGAGCAGATGACCGCAACCCTAGCTGACAGGTTGACTGCAATTTCATGAAAGACTCAGATAAGCTGGTCCTGAATTGCTGACCCCCAGAAGCTGTGAAGTATGAAATTTGTGTGATTTTACATTTCTAAAAGATTGGAGTAATTTGTCATGCAGCAGTACCAAATTAATACAACCAGTATGATTTATGAATGCAAAAATCCTATATAAAAGTCATAACTCTAATCAGTGGTGCTATATTAAAAGTAATATATTATGGCCAAGAGGAGTTTAACCCAGGAATACAAGGATAGTTTAGCATTAGAAAAATCTATTAATGCAATGCAACACCTTCACAGAAAAGGAAAACAAAAACTTTAATTTCAACATTCAATCCTGATTAAAAGCTTTTAATAAACTGGAACTAGAAAGTACCTTCCTTAACTAATAAATGGTATCCACAAAAACCTACACATCATCATACTTAATGGTGAAGCTTTGAAAGCAGCCACATTTAAGTCAGTGACTAGATAAATATGCTGCCATCACTGCTTCTGTTCAACAGTGTACTAGATGTCTTACCCAATGTAATAAGACAAGAAAAGAAAATAAGGGGTATAAAAAGAGCAAAAGGGACCAAAATGTCCTCATTTATGAATAATAACTGTCTATAGAGAAAAGTCAAAGAGAATTATGGACAGAAACTATTAGAACTAATAAAAGAACTCAACAAAACTGCTGGTTACAAGTTCAAGATACAAATTGATAATATTCCTATACACTGTAATAATAAAATAAAAATAGAATAAGAGATCTCACTTTTAACGGCATTAAAATGACCAGATCCCAGGGAATAAACCTAAAAAAATGGGAAAGATATTTTATGGAGAAAATTATAAGACATTAAAGACGTGAATGTGTATATAGATACACAGTATACAGAATTGAAAGATTCAATATCATAAAGTCACTTCTCTTGACATTGATAAACAAATTCTATGTAGTTGGAGTCAAAATCCCTAGAGAGTTTGTGTGTGTGTGTGTGTGTGTGTGTGTGTGTGTGTGTGGCATTTTCCTAAATGTATGTAGAAGAGCAAAGGGCCAAGAGCAGCTTTGATACTCTTAAAGAGGACTAAAGCAAGATGACATTAAGACTTATTACGAACAATATTAAACTTAAGATAAGGCAATAGCAATGAAGACAGCATGATACTGGCAATGAGATAGATGCACAGGCCAGAGGGTAATAGGAGAGAGCCCCCAACAGACCCGTCCGTGTACGTGGAGACATGCATGAAGTGCATGGTGCTGCACTTCAGTGGAGAAAGGACAGGTTATTCAATAAACGGTGCTAGGATAATCAAGGCTCTATAGGGAAAAAATAGAACTCTTAATTCATATTATGCACAAAAATAAGCCATGTGAGGGACGCCTGGGTGGCTCAGTTGGTTAAGTGTCCAACTTCCGCTCAGGCCATGATCTCATGGTTTGTGAGTTCAAGCCCTGCATGGGGCTCTGTGCTGACAGCTCAGAGCCTGGAGTCTGGTTCGGATTCTGTGTCTCCCTCTCTCTCGGCCCCTCCCCTGCTCGTGCTCTGTCTCTCTCTGTCTCTCAAAAATAAGTAAATGTTAAAAAATTTTTTAAAAAAAATAAGCCATGTGGATTGAAAGATCTAAATGTAACAATCAAAACTATAAAATATTTATAATACAGGAAAATGTGCTTATGAGCTCAGGTTCGGGATGGAGTTCTCTCTCTCTCTCTCTCTTTTTTAATGTTTATTTATTTTTGAGAGACAGAGCATGAGCAGGGGAGGGGCAGAGAGAGAGGGGGGCAGAAGATCCAAAGCAGGCCCTGTGCCGATGGCAGAGCACGATGCGGGGCTCCAACTCACGAACTGTGAGATCGTGACCTGAGCTGAAGTCGGACACTCAACATGACTGAGCCACTTAGCTGCCCCTAGGGTTGGATTTCTTAAACATGACAGAAAAAGCACCAGTCACAAAGGAAATGATTGTTATATTTAACTACATTAAAATTGACAACTTCTGTTCATTAAAAGATACTATTTTAAAAAGTAAAAAGATGAGCCACACACTGGGAGAAGATATTTGTATGCATGTGATTAATAAATGATTCCTATCCAGACTATAGAAAGAACTCCTCCACGTCAATAAGAGAAAGACAAACAACAGAACAGAAAAATGGGCAAAGGGCTGCTTAACAGTAATTTTGCAGAAGAGGAAAATAAGTGGCCAATACACATGTGCAAAGCTGCCCAACCACCTTAGTAATTAGGGAAATGCAAATTAAAACTGTAACGCCATACCATTTTACACCTGCCAGTTTCACAAAAGTTTAAAAGTCCGACAAACTTTAGGAGCAACGGCACCACCTGCTATTAGGAGTACAAATTGAGCAGCCAGTTTCAAAAAACAGCTCAGCGTTATCCAGTAAAAGTGAAGATGTATGTACATTACAGGGAAGGGATTCTGCTCCCGCCCATGTGTGCACTAGACAAATCTTGCACATGTGCAGCACGAAGCTCTTACAAGGATGCTTGTGGGGTAATGTTTCAATAGAGAAAAGCTGAAGACAGTTCAGATTCCATTAGCAGTAAAATGGATAAATAATTCCTGGTGTTTGCATACAATGGAATACTGTACAGCAGTGAAAATTTATAAACCACTCCTGGCTGAATCTCAGGAACATCATGTTGCATAAGAAATGCAAATAGCTGGAGAAGCTATTCCATAATTCCACTTATTCAAAGTCAGAAAACATGCAAAATTAAACAATACATTGTTCAGAAGGATACATACAGAGGTGGCAAAACTAGAAAGAGGAGCAAGGGACTGATGAACACAAAGTTTGGGATGGTGTTGACAACTGTCTGGGGAGTGGTGGGGACATGAGATAAAAGGAACCAGATGAAAGACTGTATGTTTTTCAATGAGGATGTCTTATTGGTTTCATAATAAAAACCCATTAAAACCTTTTTCTATTGACTTATTTATCATCTTTGAAAAATAGAACTCCAACACAAGAAGGACACCTGGGTCGCTCAGTTGGTTGAACATCCTACTTCGTTTGGCTCAGGTCGTGAGCTCACGGTTCGTGTTTTCAAGCCCTGCCTCAGGCTTTGCACTAACAGCGCAGAGACTGCTTAGGATTTCTCAGTCTCTCTCTGCCCCTGCCCCGCTCTTGCGTTCTCTCTCTCTCAAAAATAAACATTACAGGGGAGCCTGGGTGGCTCAGTCGGTTGGGCGTACGATTTCGGCTCAGGTCATGATCTCACAGTTCGTGGGTTAGAGCCCTGCGTCGGACTCTGTGCTGACAGCTCAGAGCCTGGAGCCTGTTTCAGATTCTGTGTCTCCCTCTCTCTCTGCCCCTCCCCTGTTCACGCTCTGTCTCTGTCTCAAGAATAAATAAACATTTTTAAAAAATTAAAAAAAATAATAAACATTAAAAAAATACCAAAACAACAGTACTTGCAACATTTAACAGTTGTTGAATTCTTATAGTATATACTTATTAGTAATGGAATGAATATATTAGTATTAAGAAAAATTAATTAATTGATAATTAATGAACAAAATATATTAATATTGATTAGTATGAAGGAAAATGGATTGGCAAACCATGAACAAAATTAAAGTGTTGATCCTAAAGCACAATAACCCAGTTGGGCTCCAGACCCTACATTCAGACTGCCTGGGCTGGAAGCTGGCTCTGCCTGTTCTTAAGTGGGTTTTTTGATTGCTCCATGCCTCAGTTTCCTCATCTATAAACTGGGCCTACTGATAGTAAATAATTCTTCACAAATGAATTGTAAGAATTATGTAAATGAATGTCAAGTGCTTGGAACAGTGCCTGCCACACAGTAAGCACTGGATATAAAGTCGTATGTAAATATATAAACCAAACAAAGAGAAGAGGGGCTTGTGAAAGACCGGGGGCGGGGGAGAGAGGGCGGTGCTGAATTTTCAAGGCATCCTCCCAATCTCGAAATAGCCTGGGCTTGCACATCACGTGCTGGGACAGCTTTGTGGCTCCCTTTGAGAGACTGAAGAAAGAAAAAGGTATTACATGGCAGAGAGCTTGTGAAAGCTCTTGAGAGAAGTCTGCTGTAAAGGGAGTGACAATGTCACTTCAGCCCATATCACAAAAAGCACCCATCCCTGCCTGACTGACCCAGGGAACGCTGCTCCAGGGATGAATTCGGGGGGATCACGCATGTTGTGGGTCCACTTCTTTGAGACCCAGCTGCTGGCGTGGCGGGTCCTGATCCCTTGAGCCTGTTGTTAGTTTGCCCCACATGTGCCTGGCCTTCCCCCCAGCCTTGATGTATCCACGAGAGAAGAACCTTGGGTTGCCTGGGGGGGCATGTGGTTCTGGGATTAAATTCTGAGGTGCCCCAGCTCCCCGAGTCACTCAGCTGCTGGAGTCTAGGGCTCAGGGACCTGTGGGGGACTGTCTTGCCACAGGAAGTACCACACGAGGACCTCACACAAAGCATCAAGCCTGCCTGACGGTCTACCCTTGCCAAAGATTTGACATTCGTTTCTGCTTACAGGGCATTTTCTAAATTGTGTTATACTCCATGCTTCCTTGCTGGCCTTTTTTCCTCAGGGACTGGAAACTCTGAAGAGAAAAACAGTCTTTCCTCTTCTCTGGTTGGTGAAATGGCTTCTTGCTCTTATCATGCTGCTGGTGACAACCATGCATTAATTCCAGAAACCTTTACTGAGAATGTGCAATGTACCAATCCACACATGATCGATTCCAAACCCATTCCTACACCTAAGTGAGGTGCGGGGCAACACTCTGCATGGTGGACTAGGCTAGCCCAATATTTGTTGGCAAGTAAGACCATTTGTCCTGTGGTAGAGTTGGTTGAAGTCATGCCTAACATGACCGGCGTCTTTCACATCTTTTAGGCTTCTGGGTTCCTTAAAAAACAAAAGCCATTGTTTCTTATTATATGCTTCAAAAGATATCTGTAAGGACTTGTTCTATAATGATTGTGGTGGTTATTTTTAGTCAAAATGGGGCCCAGAATCTGCTCTGCCCTCCCCACACCACGTCAGGTGCTGGTCTGCTTGGAGACCAGCCTGCACTGGGGTGCTTTCCAGCTGCTGTGGAAAACAGAGGGTCATGGAGTGGCCCTCGGTCACGTTTTCCACGGCAGCTGTGCCCTCACAACAGGACCGTTTGGATCTGCAGAAAAGCTCCTAAGCCAGATGGTTGCCTGTCAGGGGACCTGGACCAGCCTCAGTCTAGTGGGAGGCTGAGAGGCATGTGAGCGAGGACAGAGTGAGCCTTCCTGGGCAGGACGACCACAGAGGTGTCAATATGCTTTTGAGAGGAAAACCAGGATACATCTCACATACATGGCAGCCCCATCTAGGTGAAGCCACTCCCAGGCCCCAGGGAGACTGCCATTCTCCAGGCCTTACAGCTCAGCTCCGATCCTTTGGGTCATCTGTCCCCTCTGCCAGCCACCAACTGCTACTCCAGGGCACAGTGTTCTCACGAATAAAGCCACTCTGGGACGATGCCACCTCATCCCACTGTGTGATGGACGGATGCTGCAAAAGAAGCCTTCCCAAGCGTCGCCTGCAGCAGCTTGGCCTGAGATGGGCCCCGCACCGGCTCTGTGGGCAGCCCCCACCTCTTGGAAGCTGTGGTGTGGGGAGCTGCCTTGGCCCCCCTTCCCTCTAAGCGGCTGTTTGTGGTGACTCACCTCTGGTTCCCAGGAACCTTGTTATTTTGGGCCCTGATATTATTAAGGTTGTGCCCAGATTCCCTGCAAATCAGCAATTCAGGAACACAGGGGCCGTCCAGTGAAAGCATGTTAAAAACAGGGCCACAGCCGCAGGCCCCTGCCCACCAGGGGCTGGTTAGCACAGAAGGCCAGCGGCTCCCTCAAAGTCCTCTGCCCATGCACGGAACGCTGCCCCCTCCTGGGGTCTTTGTCTCCTGGAGCCTCCTCTGGGAGGCCTTGCCTCTGGAGGATCCGCGGCCCGCCGGATGGCCCGTGAGGGAGAGGAGGGAGAGGTGGCGAGCAGATGCTCCCTTCGCCTCCTCCCTCCGGCGCACCTTTCGGAAGGGGCTGGCCGGCCCCGCTCGCGGCCTGGTGAGCTGGGCCCGGCGCCCAGGGTGGGGGAGCGGGAGCCGGCGAGGGTGCTGCCGTAATCTGCGAGCCCCAGGCGGGCTCCTCCCCTCCGCCCGAGAGCTGAGCTCCGGGGCAGCCCGATAGGGAGCCTCTGCTGCCGATAAGGCCGTCGGAGGGCCGCGCTCTGCGGCCACCTGGCTCCAGACGGCCCAGGCCCGGCACAGGCACGGCGCGTCCCGAAGCCCCAGCTGTTCCCACAGCAGACCGCGACGGACCCCCGGAGGGATCCTGGTTAGGGACCGGCATGTCCTTAACGAGAGGCTTCCTCAAAGTGAGTTCTGAGCCGCAGCTCGAAAGGGAGGAGTGGTGCTCGGGAAGGGCGAGGAGCCGGCCAGGGGGTGCCAGAGAGCAGAGCCGTCTGTGTGCTCATCTACGGGCACCCCCTGGGCTCCAGGCTTTGTAAGGGCGTCAGCACTCATTTGCTTGGTTGCTGATGGTGTCAGGTGGCCTCTGCTTGACTCAATTAGTCCAGTTCATATGTTTTACAGCCCGAGATTTGCTGTCAAATTGAGTTCCACCTACCTGGTTCTCTGAATTATGTTCTGCCCGCATTAGGGGTTGGGAAGAATAATCTTCAGATTATATTCCTTCTTTGGTCTATTGAGATTCTAGAAGCTTTCCTTTGACTCTGCTGAGCAGTGTATCTTTCAGGTGTGTTTTCACAGGCTGGTGGCCCTGAAGGACAATAGGGGCACCTGAGAATGTGGGCTGCTCTGAGGGAAGTGGGGGTGGGGGTTGGGTACCCTCCTTGGGAAGGGGCTTGCTTGTTTTCCTCAGTGCGCACAGAAGCCAGTCACCTCATTGTCACACCTTTATTGTTCTTGAAACACTGAACTTTGGATTTGTGTTGTTAACTTACTAGAGGGAGAAAAGTCTAAGAAAGAGGGGCAAAAGGCTTCAGAGTGGTTCTGGGAGCTAGGGTCTGATAGATATTCTTTAAACGGCAACGGAGCATTACAGGGAGCTATTCCCCCCCACCTCCAATTCTCCCTGTAGTGATAGGACATATCACCATCTAACAGCGTGGCAGGTCTGCTGTCTTTAACGTGTCCTGTGTCACAGTGAGGTTGTTGGTTTTAGTGGGGGATTCAGAGGCCAGAGTTGGACCCTAGGCCACATCCTCAGAGGGAGCCCAGTATAATCGTCTGGGAGAACATGTCCCCTTCTAACTTGTGTAAGAGTCTTTGGGTACAGGGAAAACCATATTAAGTGGGAATATGTTTTTAGTGGTTGAGCATCTTTACAATTTGCCTTCCTGGTGATAGATTTCCTTCCCCAGGAAGGGGAGGGTCTGTGGGGAACCAGGGGACTCCCACTTAGCCTCACCAGCAGCAAGCAGGAGCCAGGTTCAGTGCATCTGAGTCTTTTCCTTTCACTGGGCAACCCTAGACCACAGTTTCAAAGTGAGTTTTGGAGGCTGTTCCATAACAGACCTCAGAGCTTAGGGAGGTGACGGTGAGTGGCACATGAGCCGCAGGAACTGTCTTCAGACCCAAATGCGAGCACGGCGTCTTGCAGGATTAAGGAATGGGTTATGAACAAATGTTTAAAGGGAGCATGACTGCTTTCACCAACCAAATAGCCTTGGGAGAGCCACATTTTTTGTGTGTCATTTTCTTTCTGGCTACTGGGTGGGCTGGGCAGCTGAATGTGAAAGCAGTAGGAAAGGAAACAAAAGCCTTGAGGGTTGTTTTTATAAGCAGGGTCACATAAACTCAGCGGACCCTGGACTTCAGTGGTCAATTAGTTTCTAAACTCAGGTTGTCACCCCTTACCCCAAAATGATGTGGCCAGTGTCTTTGCAAAATCAGCTGACTTATTCCGAGTTTCATCTAAGTGAAGCGTATTTAGAAAGGCAGGGTTTTTTTGTTTTTTGGGTTTTTTTTTTGGTTGTTGTTGTTGCTGTTACCAAAAAAATAAAAGAGAAAGTAAGAAAGACAATAGGGTGCTTCCTAAAGGTAAAGTAACCAAAAATCTTTGTCCTCAAGGTCTGTTCAACATTTAATAACCATTCATCAAGTACCTGCTTCTGTCAGGTGCTGTTGTCAGCACTGGGAATATAGCAGGGAACAGAATAGACACAAATCCCTGCCTTGTGGAGCTTACATTCCAGCCGCACAAGGAGACAGACTGAAAACAAAATAAATGAGTACTCCTTTACTGAAAGATGAGGAGTGCATGGGACAGGAACATGCAAGGGGATAGGAAGCCTGGGGAATTCTGCTGTGTAAATAAGGTGCTCAGAGAAAGTCTCAGTGAAGTTCACTTTGGCTGTTATGTTTCAAACTTAGATTCCACATGACCATTAATAAGGATTCTAGTTTGATGTCAAGAATCTTAAATACTAAACTTTGTTGATTATGAGAAGCTACAGATTTTTGAGTTAACATTCTCACTGTTGAGACAGATTACCTGTAGAATCCAAGAGAATTCATGATACTTGGGTATGCAGTTATCTGTGTCAGATTCTTATGGTATTGAGTTGGACACTTTTTCTTTCTGGCTGGCCAAGTTGGTTTGATGACATTTGAATCAGGCCTCTGCTGTTTGTGTGGCCAGCATTTCTTGTGTCAAACTGCTGATGATTGTATTTGTCCATTATGATTTGGGGGGGAAACTTTTGTAAAATGGCTAGTTAAATGTGTTATGGGCACTGACAAACATGATACTCTTGGCTAGCAGCATTCTTGAAAATAAAAAAATATTGTTTTTTGTATGTCCTTAAAAAAAAAGCCACTTGACCAAAGAATTGAAGGAGGTGGGGGAGAGAGAGCCATTCACAACTCTGGGGGAAATAGTAAATGCAAAGGTCCTGAGGCAGGCATGTGCCATGGGAAGAACCAGGAGACCAGTGTGGCTGGGGCAGAGGGAGGAGGGCACTCTGAAGGAGTGAGGTCAGAGAGGTGATAGGAGGGATAGATTAGTGAGGGGGTAGGGGTGCAGAACACCTAGGGTCTTGTATACATTGTAAGGACCTTATTTTTACTCTGAGACAAGAAGCATTACACAATCTTGGGGGTAGACAAACAGTATCATTTGACTTCTTCCCCTACCTGTGACTTCCTAACGCCTTTGAAACCAAACTCCCAGGAATGGGCTATGAAACAGAACTAGAGTGTGGCAGCGGAGTCATCACTGACCTCTAGTGCACTTGTTCTCAGCCTTTTTTCCTCTGGGATACACAGGACTGCTTGTTGACATAGTTACACATGATATATTTCATAGCC
This sequence comes from Panthera onca, assembly GCF_046562875.1. NCBI lineage: Eukaryota > Metazoa > Chordata > Mammalia > Carnivora > Felidae > Panthera > Panthera onca. The sequence goes on along the minus strand of NC_138342.1, from coordinate 163,909,313 downwards.
ATACCTGGGTATTGATAATCCCCTTCTCCCTTACACTCTCCAATTTAATGAGAAAATAAATAGTGCCACAGATGCTCTTTACTTAAAAAAATTGCCATGGGTAAAATTAAATAGAAAATGGAAGCCTCTATAAAATCACAATTCATATGCAGTACAGTAATTTGTAATCACAGCTGCTGATCCTTCCCTGTTTCCTTTGGACCTCCACACGGATAAAGCAGACGGTGGTTCTGGAACACTAGCTGTCAGGAAAGCTTATCGGGTGTGAGCATGTTGAAAGCAGAGTAGCCACAGAGGGGGAAGTTTGCATTTGCTCTAAGTTTTAAGAAGTGTGAATGAGGGACGCCTAGGTGACTCAGTTGGTTAAGCATCTCACTCTTGATTTCAGCTCAGGTCATGATCTCACGGTTTGTGAGATGGAGCCCCGAGTCGGGCTCTGCACTAGCAGTGCTTGGGATTCTCTCTCTCCCCCTCTCTCTGCCCCTACCCCGCTGGTGCTCACCCGCACACGCTCTATCAAAATAAATAAATAAACATTTAAAAAATAAAAATTAGGGGCTCCTGGGTGGCTCAGTCAGGTGAGCGTCTGACTTCAGCTCAGGTCATGATCTCACAGTCTGTGAGTTTGAGCCCCGCATCAGGCTCTGTGCTGATGGCTCAGAGCCTGGAGCCTGCTTCCGATTCTGTGTCTCCCTCTCTCTCTGCCCCTTCCCTGCTCATGCTCTGTCTCTCTCTGTCTCAAAAATAAATAAAAACATTAAGAAAAAAAATTTTTTTTTTTAAATAAAAATTAAAAAAAGTACAAATGGTCTTCCTCCAGGGGGTCTTGCCCTCCAGGACCCACCATTTTTTTAAAAAAATGTTTTTATTTATTTTTTTAAATTTAAATTTAATTTCTTAAATTTTTAAAAAAATTTTTCCGGGGCCCACCCTTTACACACAACCTAGCTGATTTTGTAGAAAGGCAAATATCATCGCGTCACTCCCCTGCTTTAAATCTTCAGGGGCTTCGTGGTTTTTGGGATAGAATCCAGACTCCTTCATGAGACCCCTCCTGTCCTGGCCTGCCCATCTTTGCCACTCTGCTTCCTACCTCTGACTCCATGAGAATTGCTCCAGGCACACCAAACAGGCTGCACGTGGAAATTTTCACATGATGTTCCTAAGCTTCTCCTGAGGGGCCTTGCATTTGTCTTGTTCACTGTCGCATCCTCGGCAGGTTGCATAGCACCCGGCAAGTAGTAGGTGCTCATTAAATGTTGGTTACATTTAATTACTTGCAAAACCCCTCACAGCTGAGCCCTTCCTACTAGTGTGGTTGGTCACAAACCTGCAATCCCAAATCACTGCCCTAGTGGTTTCTGTATTGACCTTAAAAAAAATTCACAAGATCGTTTCTCCTTCCTCAGAACTCTCCTTGCACTTTCTTGGAACCTCCCTTAAGGCCCTTCTCATTTTCTCTCTCTTTACGCTTATTTACCTCTCATCCCCTACAAGTGGGGCTGCCAGGAGAGGAGGAGTAGCCCCAGCTGAGTCATGTTTGAGTCACATCTCCGACTTTCCCTGGCATCAACCATGGCCTTGAACATGGGGCTGAACTTGTCCAAACCATGAGTATCGACTGTTAGGAATATGTTGGGTCATTTATTTGGAAAACAAATCTCCAGCAGGCCCTGTGAGAAGTCGGCAGCCCCAGCCTAATGCCCCAGCTGGCCAAGCGTCCCACTTCCTGGGACTGGCCCGGTGGGGACGGAGGCCTGTGTGAATCTGCTCAGGCCACATTTGGAGTTTGTCATCATTTTCTGACAGGCAGTGACAACCAATTAGAGATCTAGTGAGAAACAGAATTGTTTTCTCCCCTGCCTCCCGCTCACCCTTGACCACACCACCCCTCTGCGGCTTGCTCTCTGGGTAGAGGCTGATTTATCTCCCGAATTGACTGTCACGGCACAGGAAGGAAGGCGTGTTAAGGGCGGAAGCGGTCCCACAGCTAATGGGCCTGGCCAACCAGCTGCTGAAATGAGCTTGGAGTGGAAAGTGGTCAGGGAAGGGAAAGTGGTCAGGGAAGGTCAGGTCAGGTCTAGCAGGGATTGCTAGAAGGGAGGACTTGCTTAAGGACAGATTAGTACAAACAGAACAAGTAAACAACCCCACTCTCCCGCCTGGGGCTGGAACCCGAGCCCTCTCCTGAGAAAGCTGCAGGCACCAGTTGTCACTAGCACACGGAGGAGGCGGGGAATGGGGGTGGGGGGAGCCGGTCTCACTCTCCCCAGGACTATCGCGGTCGGAAAACCACCCAGCCCTTTCCAGGAGTGGATTGTGAAGCATTATTTTGTAAGAGAGAGCACCTGGTTTCAATTTCCTTTGGGAAATTGCAAGTAAAAGCTGAAAAGAAACTGGCTTTGGTCCAGTCCTGTCCTCTGATGGCCCAGCCATTGATCAAGGGTGATGATGATTTGCAGACAATGGAGCGGATTTCAGCTCCTCGGAAAAGCCTCCTGGGCCCCACTCTCTTGCCCATTCTAGCCACCTCTCCTCCCAGTGGGATGGGGTAAGGTGGGGTCATGCACCTGTGGTTTTCCTTTTCTCCAAGGGTAGGGGAGGGTTAGGGGTGTGTCACCTGCAAGCTGCACCTTGGGGCAGGTGAACGTTTCTGTCTGGTGGTATGACCCGAAGGTACCAGCAGAATCCCTGTCTTCTAACACCATCACCCCAGGTCTGCAGTGAAGCCTGAAGTTCCAGCACTGGAGATTATTCGTTAGGCTCTTAAAAGGGGTTTTGAGCTCTACACCTTTTGTATTAATTGCATACACTTAAGCCTTTGTAATAGGATCTTGAATGGTACAGATGCAGGGGAATAATTCTTATTTTCATGGGATTAGTTGAGGATTTAGGCAACAGCAAGGAGTGGGATTGAGGGCAGGCTCATGGAACAGGGGCCTGGAGAGGGGTGAGGTGCTGGAGGAGGGGGCATGAAGGAAGAAAAAGCTCACTCTCTTGCCTAGGACAGTGACTGGGCCCTAAGATTCCTTCCTAGGTATTTGTCTATCCCAAGATCTGGATCCAGGCAAGCTGCCCGTCACAATGTAGAGTGTGCGAGTTGATGAGTGCTGTTGGGCTGAAAGTGGCCGTAGGCACTGGTGATGGAGTTGCCAGATGTGAATACCTTTCTCGTGCACGCACCATCCAGGTGACAATGGGGTCAGCCTGGGAGCTGGCCAGGCTTCTTGGAACTGGTGCCAGGGCTGATAAAACTGTGCCTTTCCCCTCGACTTTTCAAACACTGTGTGGAATTGATGCCAAACGTGGCTGGTGAGCTCTCTAAGCAATAGAAATCGACGAGAGGCCAAAGGAGAGTTCCAGACAAGGTTTTATCGGGGTCTGTGCACAAGGGAGGGACACAAAATGTCCTCAGGCCTACTCCCCGAGGCAAGGTCAGGGAGAGTTTCTTAAACAAACTTAGATGGGGAAAGGATGGTGTTGAAGCATGTAGAGGTGGGGTGTTTCTTGGCACTGGCGTATGTTAGAGATCATGCTTGTCCATGTGTGTCTCATTAGCATGTTAAGTCTCCACCCTGGGCATGAACTTTAGCATTTCAATAAGGGAAAGGTAACTTGAGGGTACTCCTGGCGGTCACTGTGCATACTGTAAGGCCAGCTTCGGGGTCCATCTGCTGCAGACTGGTTTGATCTGGATCTCACTAGTTCTTTTGGGCGACTGGCTCCCTCTTTTTTTTTTTTTTTTTTAATTTTTTTTTCAACGTTTTTTATTTATTTTTGGGACAGAGAGAGACAGAGCATGAACGGGGGAGGGGCAGAGAGAGAGGGAGACACAGAATCGGAAACAGGCTCCAGGCTCCGAGCCATCAGCCCAGAGCCTGACGCGGGGCTGAAACTCACGGACCGCGAGATCGTGACCTGGCTGAAGTCGGACGCTTAACCAACTGCGCCACCCAGGCGCCCCAACTGGCTCCCTCTTTTAAGTTGATGTCCTGCTTTCTGCATTCCTATAGGATTTATTGCTCAAGAAACACAGATTCACGAGTTTACTTTTAAGGGAGTTTTTTCTTTATGCCATAGTCGCATTGCCTTAGGGTTTGGGGAGAGGCCCTGAGTCCTGTCCCTTTTCTCTCTCAGAATAATATCATTTTACAATATACCAAGTATAGCACTTTCTTTACATACTTTGTCTTAATGTGATACGCATATATATTTTTAAGATTATTTATTCATTTTGAGAGAGAGAGACAGAGAGAGAGCACATGTACCTGCTAGTGAGTAGAGCAGGGGCAGAGAGAGAGATAGAGAGAGAGAGAGAGAGAAAATCTAAAGCAGGCTTCATGCTGGCAGCATGAGGGCTCAACATGAGGCTTGATCCTGGGAACCGTGAGATCATGACCTGAACCGAAATCAAGAGTTGGACTGAGCCACCCAGGTGCCCCTTAATTTGATATTGAAATCACCCTGCAAAGTAGGTATTATTATTGTCACTTTCCAGATGAGAAAACAGAAGCTGAGCAGCAAATTAACTGGTCCAAGTGTCACAGCTGGGTTCCCAACTTTTGTCTGTCCCCTAACACTCTGTAGGTGGATGCTGACAGGTGCACATCTTTCTCACCTCAAGGACTGGTCACACTGAAATTATTATTTTATGTGCCTGTTTCTCCCCCCTCCCCCCAATCTGTATTCCCAATGACCAACCTGCATGGTGCAGGTGGACTCACTCAAGCAGTGCTGAAGGCCTTTGGGCTCTACAGCCAGACCACCTAGGTTTGAATCCCTATTCTGCCACTTTCTAGCTGGTCCAAGGAGGCCAGCTATGGACCCTAATGCAACATGCTAAAAACTCTGAATATTTCTAGCTGGTCCAAGGAGGCCAGCTATGGTCCTTAATGCAACATGCTAAGAACTTCCTACCTTCAACACAGCTTCAATTCAGGTCAATAGAGTTTACAGAGTAGGAAACAGGAAAGGGTAAGTGCTCATTAGTGGATACTGGAATGGGGAAGAATTAATTCTGTTTGTCAGTTGAACAAGGGAGGTTGTCAGGGAAACTTCGTAGAGGGAGAGGACTTTGAATGGCCTTGAAGAATCCGTAGAATTTCACAAAGCAGGGTTTGGGAGGATGCTGGCTGCAGAGAAAGCATGGTCAAAAGTATGGAAGATGTGGAGGTACCACGTGTGTCTGGGAAAGGTGCGTCGCGTGGTCCAGGTGTTCAGAGACAGGTGGGTGGTGGGAGAAGAGGATGAAAGGTGGGCAGGGGCTAGACTGAGTTTCTGAACATCAGCCTGAGACTTTGGATTTTATTCTGCAGATGTTGGGGAATCAGCAAAGGGTTTTGAGCAGGAAAGTATCATGATCAGAACACTCTCTGTGGCAGGGTTCAGGAAGACGGGTCATTGGAGTGGCAGGGAGTGGAAACCAATTAGGAAAATACTGCTGCTCTCCAGGTGAGAATTGATGACATCCTAATTAAGGGGAGTGGCAGACAATTCACATTATCGAGTAGCTTTTGTGTACCAATCACCCTGCTATATTGTTTACACCCCTCTGCTCATTTAATGCTCACAGAAGCCACGTAGGAATTACCACCCATGTTACAGATAAGGAAACTGAGTCTTGTTGCAGTCAGGAGAAGAAATAAGGTTGTTGTCTGGGGGTGTCGACAGGCTGCTCGTATGTGTGCCCCTGTGGTTTGGGATCTGGTCCTCAGCTTGTAGGCCGGGTTACTTGACTTTGAGGCACAGAGAGGCGGGTTTGGGAACTGACTTAATGCCAGTCCGACTCATAGGACTCTGGTGTTGACGTCAGCCTGCCAGCTTCACAACGGGAGGTATGACGTCTCTGGTCCTCTGGTGTTCTTGTGTTCTTCTTTGCGTTCTCTGGTCAGTGAACTCCATCCCATTAAGAAATTCTACCCGGCAAGTCAGTTATAACAGTATTTTGGTAAGCACCAATCAGAGAAATCAGCTGGGGGTGGGGTGTGGGGGGATGATCTTGAAGAATAGGTCATCAAGACTGTGTTAAGGCCTGATGAGCCATTCATACCCCACAGCCGAGAGCATCACGTTTGTTATAAATTGCTCATTAAACAACATAGGAATAGAAAATGAGTCTCGTTGCCTGTGTCGACACACCAGTGATTGGAAGCAGCTGCCTGAAATGCCGTATTCAGAAAGATTCTGAAGCCACTTGTAGGCTGATGGGCAAGAGTGTGATACATTAGCAGCCTCTGCCAGGGTGCCAAGTTGGGGGGAGGGCTGGTTAATTAGTGGGAGTGTTACTGTAGCCAGTATTGTTTGTCTTCTTTCTGTCTGTCTCTCTCTCTCTTTTTTTTCACTTGAACTGCAATCAGATAAACCATGTTCTAATATTTATTTGAGGGATACCCAATCTTTCAAGACTTCTGAAGCTAACTAGTGCTCTGCATTATGTGTTGATTTTGCTGGCTATCCCTCAGAAGGTAATATAGTATCACATATTAGAAAGTTCCTGGGGCGCCTGGGTGGCTCAGTCGATTAAGTGTGACTCTTGATTTTGGCTCAGGTCATGATCTCATGCTTTGTGAGTTCGAGCCCCACATCAGTGTGGAACCTGCTTGAGATTCTCTCTCCCCTCTCTCTGCCCCTCCTCTGCTTGCATGCGTGTGCTGTCTCTCTTTCTCTCTCTCTCTCTCTCTCTCTCTCTCTCAAAATAAATAAGTAAACTTAAAAAAAAAAAAAAAAAAAGGAAGTTCCCTATCTCTCCTAGCTACCACTCTCAGGTTCTAGGGGGTTAAATTCAGGTCAGTGGCAGTGTGTACATTCAGACCTAGACTTGGACCAGTGCAGCTCCTCCCCTCACACTGAAGCAGAGGTATTGTTGCTCTTTTCCTGGCCTAATGAGTGTGAATTGCTACTCGGTATCACCTGTTGGACTGCAGCTTCCCAGCCCAACTTCTCCAAGCTTTTAATCGGATCACCAACAAACCAGGACTGTGTGCCCCTCAGGCCGGACCTGCCCCTCCATCCCTATCTCTCTGTGCCAATCCAAACACCACCCCTCCTTTGGGCCAGAGAAGGCCCACTGTCCTCTGCATGTGTCGGTTCCCTCTGCCCTTGGCACCCCTTAAAGTCATGACCCTTATCTAGCAGTTGGTCTATCTCTCTTTCACAATGTCTCTGGCACTAAATAAATACTGTGGAGTTAAAACAAAAAAAAGAATGACCATTGAACTCTGACTTGTGTGTGTGTGTGTGTGTGTGTGTGTGTGTGTGTTGAAACGTGGAAATGTGGCAAGGTTGTTGCTTTGAATGATGGGTTAAATGGATTCTGCTCCAGCCCTGCCTTTATTCTTTTCCTTATGAAATCCCTTATAGAAACAGCCTTTTATTAGAACTGCAGTTTTCCTCAGATTTGGTTAAAACACATTTGCAGATGGAGTGATGAGCTGACTGGTTGGGAGGTTTGGACATTCAGTCTCCATCTAAATTGTCTTCCTTTGGGGTTTTGAAAAATCACTTGTGGGGCGCCTGGGTGGCTCAGTCGGTTGAGCGTCCGACTTCAGCTCAGGTCATGATCTCACGGTTCGTGAGTTCGAGCCCCGCGTCGGGCTCTGGGCTGATGGCTCAGAGCCCGGAGCCTGCTTCCGATCCTGTGTCTCCCTCTCTCTCTGCCCCTCCCCCATTCATGCTCTGTCTCTCTCTGTCTCAAAAATAAATAAACATTAAAAAAAATTTAAAAAAAAAGAAAAATCACTTGTGAATGCCCTTGCTTCTCTACCTGAAAAAATGCAGACAGTAGCACTTAACACTGGCGACCACAAGGAGTTGGTGTTGGGCGCTGAGTTAGTATTAGCAGGTTGTTCTGAATGCCTCAGGCACGAATTGTTATTTAAACAGGTGTTCCAGGATTAGGACAACTGTGGTACCCAGTCCTGTTTCCCTAACTCCATTCATTTGCTGCATGGCTGTTAGGAATTTTGTTTCTAGCCTTTGAATAGATGGGATATTTGGAGCAAGAAGTGCATGGTGCAGAAAAAAAAAAAAAGTGCATGGTGCAGCTTTAATTTGTTAATTAAGAGTCTTTGTTTGAATCTAATTTTGTTTGCATAACAATAAAAATGCATACAGATTAGGACCATCGCCTGATAACTGAACTGGGGGCGGGTTCCTGGAAGCTCTTTCAGGGCCCAGGGGCAGCAGGAGGGCTGCTTGAAGATCCCTTCCGTCTTGCCTTTCACACAGGGAGGCCTTCCTCTGAAATGTTCCTAATTCCTTTAATCCCGTCATGACTTGCTTTCACTCCTGTTCCTTCAGAGTCATGCCCCAGAGCATTCTCCAAGCTGATAAGTAATTACTGAGCACCTGAGATGGGATGGTCCTGTGGCGATGCAGACGTGAAATGAATGGGCTGTGGTGGCTGCCCTTAAAGCCCTCTCAGCTGGGAAGTAGGACACAAACCACTGTGATCCCAAGGAAGAAAGGATTCTACCGCCAGGGGTACAATGCTGTGGACATTCTAGGAGAGAATATTGCAAGCAGAGGCAATCGAGGGGAGGTCCATGAACATAGTGCCTTCAAGTGGGATGTAAGGGATAGATTTGATGCAGACAGTGGAGAATGGAGGAAGAGGGGAACGTGGAAGGGTGCCCCAGAGGGAGAAGCCACCGTGGGGAAAGATCCTGAGCGGTCAGTGGGTTTTTCTGTTAACCTGGGTAGAGAAAGAAGACAGGTATGAGATCAGGCTGGGAAGTTAGCTGGAAAGTAGATGAAGAAGGGCCCGCCAGGGTGTTCAAAGGACCTGGAGAACAGTGGGGAGGAACGGAAGTGTTCTGAGCCGCAGGATCCTGGCTGTGGTTCAGGAAGCTCGCTCTTGCGGTACCGTATAAAGTGGATGGGAGGGAGCCTGGTGGGGCGTGCTGAGTCGTCCAGGTGAGACGTAGTGAAGTTCTGGTCTCAGTTTATTAAAATGGAAAGCCATGGATGGATGGGAGAGAGCAAACTGAGGGAAGGAAAACAAAAGAGCCTCCTGAGCCCTGTGCCGGGTCCTGTTCTAAGAATCACACAGGTATTCACTCATTTAATCACTGTGGTGGCCCCCTATGAATTGTTGCGTGTCATAGGTCAGGAAACTGAGGCACAGAGAGATTTAATTTGCTCAGGGCTATGGAGGTGGGAAGTGTTGGAACTGTGATATGAAGCCAAGAAAGCTGGCCCTCAGATCCTGACTCCTTAACCCGTCCCTTATTCTGCTCTCATATGAGGAGACTCAGGAAGAAAAGTGGAGGCTGGCTTCTCTCTTCCCTGACCACGTGGTGGCATCTCATGTGGGACTCCCAGGAGCGCACTCCCCAGATGCTTCACTCGGGGGTGTATTTGGCCCTGTGGCAGGATCGTGGCAGACCCACGATCCTTCATATCATTCTACCACTTTCCCCATTCCTTCAACAAAGCCTCACTGGACACACCGTTCTCAGGCTCTCCCTTGTACTTTAAAAAGTACAAAGTAGAACTATGTCAGTAAGTGTGCAGACATCTAGACCCCAAAACAGATGCATTGCAGGATGTTTAATTTACAAAATTAAAATTAAAACCATTGGGTTCTGGGGGGCACCTGGGTGGCTCAGTAGGTTGAGCGTCCGGCTGTTGATTTTGGCTCAGGTCTTGATCTTGCAGGTTCGAGCGCCACTTCGGGCTCCACACTGACAGTGCAGAGCCTGCTTGGGATCCTCTCTCTCACCCTCTCTCTCTGCCCACCCCCCCAATAAATAAATAAACTTAAAAAAAAAGCGGGTCTTACTGAAGAGGTGAAACTGTAACATACCAAAGTTCCCATGTACAAAACAGGAAAATTATGGAACTGGTTAATTATATCCCAAAAAGGTATTTTTCTTTAAGAAGGAATTCACTAACTACAGTTAGCTATTGCACTGAAGTTCTTCATGGGGTGAAAAAGAGTGGAGCAGAAAACTGTGAGGAAGTCTGGAAGGCTGAACTAGCTGGAGAGCAGTCAGAGTGAGAAAGACCAGCCTGTCCTGATGTGCTGTGTGGGAAAATAACGAATTTTAGGGTCAGATACCACTGGGTCAGATATTAGTTGGTCAGGTTTTCTCCAAGACTGTTCAGAGCTCTAACACGATCCCTTGTTTTGAAACCCTCTAAGGATAGAATTTGTGTTTCCTTGCCCAGAGCACCCTTTGCACGGGGAACGGTGGGGGGGGGGGGGGTGACATTGCACAGGGCTGTGGTTCTGGGAACACACTTTGGGAAATGTAGAATCAGGCTACATTGAGAGGGTGGTGTTCAGATTGTCATTTTAGGGGAGACCCTTGGTAATTGGAGCACATTATATAGGCAGGAAATCACCAAGGAAAAGAGTCTGGAATGGTGTCTGGGGGAAGCCTTGAAGGAACAAGGAACAGAAAAGAACAAAGAGACTGGAAGAAAGTCCCTAAATGTCACGGGTGCCACTGGCAAGAGCAGAGACTCACCCCATGGTGTTTGCAAGGTCATTACCAGGTGAAAGGTGGGGTAGAGCCACAGGAAAGCAGATTCCAATCTTCTGTGAGGAAGGACTTACCAATAGTTGGAATTCTCCAGGGAGGGAAGTGATCAGAGCCCCGTCAAAATTTTCCAAGGAAGGACAGTGGTGTGGACCAGGAATAGGGCTTAGATGTCCTTGGGAAGGATAGCCTTGAATGATGTAACTGCAAGACAAACCACACAAAGAGGAAATGGGGTTTGGTGAACTGAATGTGTTGTATTCACTTCGATGCACAGTTACTTTTCTGAGGGTTGACTTACCTAAACGTTGTCTAGTTTCTTTCTCCTCCTGGGTCTGTGGGGCCTTGATAATTTGCATGGTTGGTTTAATAGCTCTCTGTGGAAATGAGAAAATGATTCAATCAGGCGAAATGGATTCTGGATGAGCAAAGGAGCTTTTTCTGGTGTGGATATTTTGGGAATGCCTATACTGTTTAGTACATACAACAGAAATCTTGGGACTTTCTGATCAGCTGGTGTCTAATGGTCAAGGCAATGAAATACTTGAAATTTTATAGGCTGAATAGGATGGAATTCTTTCGTAATTTGGGACCCAGATTTGCATCTTGTTTACTTAGATTTGCATAGGTGATTAGAGATGCCCTAACTCTAAACGTGTCAGATGGAATAAGAATTAATATATGCAATGTACTCTATTTTGATTCAAATAAAAGGCTTATTGTCTGACTCACCAAGAATCCAAGACCACCTGAGATGGTTCTCATAGGTGTCAGGAAATACCTGGGGAGCAGTGGGGCCTTACAGATATTTAGAGACAGGCCTACAGGATACTGAACTGACTCACTCAGTACGATGCCCCCACTGGATATACGGTCTCATTTTGTGGAGGTGGAAACTGGTGAACGGGATGTTAGGTGACTTGCTTGCAATCACTCACTGGTTGGTGGCAAACAGCTAGAGACTGGCAGAGGAAGCCTGAAGAAAAAAGCAGCCTTTTTTTCTCCCAGTTGGAAAAATTTACCCAAGACGCGGCGGGCACATCCTCAGCCGGCACAGATGAGCTTCCCTACAACACACCCAATTCCTTTTTGGCCCTACGTCTTGGCTTTGCGAGTTTGCATGTTTGATTTCACAGCTGTCTACGGAAATATTCCTTCTTCTGTTGGGCAGTCCCATAGCAGGGGTACACAGTCCCAGAACTGGGGTGCGCTGGGGGACAAAACATCGGAAAGAAGAGGGCAGGACAGGCAGGTCCCCTTGCTGAAGGGTTCCTGGACCCTTAGGCTGGTGCTGGGGGGAGGGGTGGGGAGAAGGATGGGTAGGCAGGCATATGAACAGTCCAATCTCTCTAAACTCAGAGAGTTTAAGGTCTCAGCAAGTAGTTACTAAGCTCCTGTTTTGTACCTAGCCGTTTAAAATCCCGTTGATTTAAATCCTTGGGTTTACTAGCTGTATTCCTAGTTTGGCCAGGGGTTGTTTTGACTGCTCTGCCCTTGGCCTTAATTTAGATGGAGCCAGCCACCAGCCGGTAGCGTCAGGGAGGGAGTTGCAAACAGCCATGGATCCCTCCGCCCCTACTGAATTAGCTCCTTCACCCTCAGCACTTGTTCTCACCTCCCTAACCCTGGGCTCTGAGGTCAGACTTGAAGTTGACATCTGCCTCATGGCCTTGGAGACCTTCCGCCTTCCCCTGGCCCTCCACTCTCCTTCCTCCATTGGTTCTTGCCGTCTGTGTCCAGTAGGGGCAGGGAGAAGAGACCACCCAAGCAGACTCCAGGAATGAGCTTGCAGAATATGCTGGACTAGAAGACAGAGGACTGGTCTGTGGTTCTACCTCTGCCATGACCTGTAACCCTGAGCCAGCCACTTCATCCTTCCAGACCTGGAGATGAGGGGTTGTTCCCAGGCCCTGAAGTCTGTGCCTTTCTGGCTGTACTCAGAGCACACAGCTCTGAGTTCAGTTTCTGATTTCAATTTCCGTTGGGTTTGGGAATGACTGCGTGCTTCTTCTTTTGCAGAAGACAGCAGCAGTGTATGAGGGGAAATTGGAAGTGGACAGAGAGGTAGGAAGGGTGGTGAGATCAGTGTCTGAGCACCCAGGGCTCAGAGAGCCTGGGAAGGTGGGCCCTACTGAGCCCTCCACACCTGTGACCCATGGGATGTGGCACCCGAGCAGAAGGCACCTTGCACAGCTGCTGTCTGGGGGTGGCTCCTGTGGGATCCATCTGAAAAGGGTCCCTCGGATGGCACAACACAGTGCCTTTTCAAGTAGGGGAGAGCCATGAGGCAGGGGTCTGCGGATGGTCCAAAGCTTGCTGACCATCTAGGAAAACTGCAGACGGCAGGGAAGGTTGAGGTGGCTGAGGAGATTTAGGGGTTAAGTACGAGGGCAGATGAATCCCCCTCCTCATCACTGACAAAACATCTGACTGGTTTTCACCTCCTGTCTCACGCCTTCCAAATAGAGCCTCCAGTTCAGACCCAAAGTGGTGACTTTTTATTCCCAAAGAGGGAGACTTTCCACAAGAAGCAGAGGGCAGAGACAGTTCTCTTTAGCCTTTCTGGTTAAGGACTTCACCAGTTTCTTAGTGAGGCATGATTGCAAGTTCAATGTCAAACCACTCTGGATTTTTTTTGTATGTGGCGTATTCTCTCCCCTCCCCCAACTGCCTGCACCCTCTTTAAGTACTCTGTCTGGTAAACTAGAAGGCACCTGCCGGAGTGCCTGGGTGGCTCATTTGTTTGAGTGTCTGACTTCCACTCAGGTCATGATCTCAAAGTCCGTGAGTTTGAGCCCCACATCAGGCTCTCTGCTGTCAACACAGAGCCTGCTTGGGATCCTCTGTTCTCCTCTCTCTGTCTCTCACCTGCTCTCTCTCTCTCTCTCTCTGAAAAATAAACAGCAACAAAAAAAATAGAATACACCATCCTGCAGAAAAAACAGTGCCCTCAGCTGTCCCCTGCCCTCTTAACCATCCTCTCTCCTCCCCTGCCTCCAGCCCCAGAGTCTAATGCCCTTGTGTCCACTGTTTGTCTCAGTGTCTGAAGCTGCCCACACAGGGACTGTCCATGTGCACACACACACAGGCTCCCTCAGAGTGACCTGGGCGAGTTCTGAAGCCAAGCAGGCTTTGGGCTCCAGGAAAATCATTGCCCTGTGAGCCCGACAAGCATCAATCCTCTTGGGTGGTAAGAATCTAGAAGGAGAGGAGCAGACTCCTCTCCCCTCCCCACTGGGTGGGGTGTAGGAGGATGTCTCATCCCCCAGGAACAGAGGAGAATAAGCTGAATGCTATAATAATGAGTCACTCAGGTTAACTCAACAAACTCCTACAGGCATTTGAAAAATGTTAATGCTATTTATGAATTCAGTCAGAGTCCAAGAGGAAATAATTGAAAGTTACTGGTTAAAAATTGAGAGGAGGTGAACTTGGGCCTCCTATCCGGTCTGATTAGCCAGCTGTATTCCAGGGCATCCCCAGGGAGGCCCCCGGGGTCTGTTTCAGCTGTCTGTGGCTTCAGCTTCCCTGATTGGCCTCAGCACAGTGGAGGCACTTAGCAAATGCTAAATAATAATTAGAGTAAGTGGCCTGGACAAAGCACCGCTGTGGAATGCACCTCGCTGCCATTATAGAACAGAGACCTTCCCTGGCTTTCTCTCCTCTCTCTCCCAGCCAGAACTGACGTCTCGTTTATTTATGGCTTCCTCAGAGTTCCTGGGCTTTTCTATCCTTCCACAGTCTCATTGTCCACTAAAGCAGATTGCTTGCAAGAACAGGTTTGGCCCCAAATTGCTGAGTTCAAATCCTGACCCTACCACTTATATGCTGTGTGACCTTGGGCAAGTTTGTTAACCTCTCTGTGCTTCTGTTTTCCACTCATAAAATAAGGCCAGTTATATATATATATATATATATATATATATATATATATATATATATATCTTCTAAAATTGCCGTGAGGATTAAATGAGCTAGCACTTGTAAGATGCTTAGAACGATGCTTACCACATAGTAAGCACCCCCAAATGTTACCTGTTACTGTTTCTTTCTTTTGGTTCCTCTACTAGTGAGTGCTTTGAACTTCTTGTCCCATGGGTGTCAAAAGATGCATAGAATCTGTTGGTATAGAACAGGGCACTCCAGACCCAGCAAGAGGCGTGCCTCGGTGGTGGCAGAGACTCGGGTAGAGCACTAGAATATTCCTTGACTGTGTCAAGTGGACCTCTCACAACCTTTGCATTTCCAGATGCCACACACTCCATCTCTGTCTGCATTCAGGCCTCTGCTCCAGCATCACCTTCTCAGAGAGGCCTCCTGTGTCTAACACTGTATCCCATCTTACTCTCTGTCCGTTTCCTTGTGTGATTGTCCTTTGTGGCCCTTATCACTTCCCTGTAGGATCAATGTCTTATTGCTTGTCCATCCACTTGCTCTCTCTCCAGTTAGAAAGTAAGCTCGTTGAGGGCAGGACATTTGTCTCTCTGTTCAGTGCTGTATCCTAAAGAGTGTCTGGCATCTAACAATCAAACAGATATATACATTTCTTTAAGCTCTACACCCAATGTGGGGCTTGAACTCACAACTCCGAGATCAAGAGTCACGTACTCTACTGGCTGAGCCAGTCAGGTACCCCGATACAGATATTTAAAAAAAATTTTTTTAAGTTTATTTATTCATTTTGAGAGGGAGAGAGAGAGCACAAGTGGGGAAGAGGCAGAGAGAGAGGGAGAGAGAGAACCCAAGCAAATTCTGCACCACCAGTGCAGAACCCGATGTAGGGTTCAAACTCACAAACCGTGAGATCATGACCTGAGCCAAAGTCGGATGCTTAACTGAATGAGTCACCCAGGTGCCCCTAGATGTTTTTTAAACAAATGAATGAGTCCAATAACCATCATCTCATTTTCATGTTTGCATAAAACCTTTGTGAGAGATGGCAGCTCCCTTCAACCTCGTGACAAGAGACGTGTAAAACGTTAAAAGCTGTACTATCATTTGGAATTAATTATTCTTTTACGTAGTATTCATAGAGTTCCCCAGAGTAGGCATATTTATTTTGTTGCCTTACTTATATATTTATATTTACAAATGTTTGTTTCTGGATCCGTGTGTTCTGTCTTCTATAACCAAACACCTGGGGCACAGGCTCCAAATTGAAATTGATCCCCATGACTTTCTAAAAACCGGCTGTCCTTATGGTTGGTTCAAGTCTCACTGCTGGACAAAAGGTTGCCCTGAGTGCTGTGGCATCCTCTGACCTCAGCCTCTCCTTTAAACTCCTGGCACTTCTTGTTGGAACCTCTTGTTTGGTTTTAACCGTGCCATGGGGGCATCACTTACTGAATCTTTACCCCTTTTGTTGTTCTATTTATTTTCTATATAACTATATCTTTATCTCTACTAGTTTGCCATCTTCCCAAGGGTAGCAACCATGGAATATACTTAATGTATGTCTTCCATTGGGTTCTTGGATTGCACGTGGCAATTCAACAGTTCATATCTGAATGGAAGAATAAAGGAATGAGAAGCAGACCTATCAGCACCACCAAGTCTTTTGTTGATCATTTATCTCTGTTAGCCTCACCCTAAAAGCATTTTAGGGACCAAAGGCTGATATGGATATTGGCAATGATTTTCCTCTGGATGTGTTGATTGTCATCTTTGTATCTCATTTCAGAAATCCTGGAAATGTCTCTCTCTCTCTTTGTTTCTCTAAGAGGCTAAGAACTAGCTCAGTCATTACAGAAATGATAATGGGTTTTTTAGTGATACTTGGTTCACTGCCCATTTCTCTTATTCTTTCTCCAATACCTAATGTACCTTTATTTAGCAGTTCAAGGTCAGGGGTGCTGAGAAAGGTCATCTTGAAAAGCAGTTTATAGAAGAAGAAGTCAAGGTTGATTTTAGACTAGAAGTAGGGTATTCATAAAGTCATAAAATTTTAGATATGGAAAGCACAGTAATGCTTCTATAACATTTTATTTCTTTAAAAAGATATGAAGCCAAAGTTTAGAAAAGGGACCATCTAGACATGCTTCATCACTGTACAGATTAGAAATGTCCAAATGAGTGACCTACCTTGGGATTCACCTACTGTAGGTGGGGATTTCTGCAGATAAGAGAGACAGAGAGAAATGCAGATGTGGCTGATGATTTATAACTTATTTCCTCCCCTTTTATTTAAGTAATTATAAAAGGGGTGATATAAATACTGTATGAAAATATATCTCACAGAGAAGCCAGCCAGAATTCACAAGAGGATTAAATAGAAAGATAATGGTCTCTATTCAATTATTAAGAATAATATGATGAGCCCCATGTGAAATATTATGTGTGGCACCTGCTCTTATTGCCTTGGTAGGAGAGAGAAAAGAGGCCCCGGGAAGTAGAAGGCAGATACCAAGGTGTTCTTCAGTGTTAACTTCTAAGTGTCCTGTTGTGAAAGGAGCTTAAGAAGATCTTGCAGGAAGCTGTCGGGTTGTGAGGAATGGCAAAATTCAGGGGATGGTAGGCAGGCCAGGTACTGGTTTAATTGGGCTTAATTGCTTTGAAGTGTTTTGGCTCCAGGAAGAGAGAAGAAACTTCTTCAGTCAGCATTTGGCCTGCTGGGTCTGCCCCTGACCATCAGCGCCCTAAGGACGGGGAAAGAAGTCAGTGCTACAGCAGGGCGTCCCTAAGGACTCCACCAGCTCATTATCCCTCCCCAGGGCTAGCTGCAGAGGCTGTTTGCACCTGCTTCCTGGTGCTGCTTGCACCTGGTTCCAAAGGGGGTATTCCTGAAGTTACTGTGATAATTCTAGAGAACTCGGTGGGAGTAGACTGGGATTGTTTCAAGACTCTCCACTTCCCCAACCTTATGGGAGAGACCATCTTGGCTCAGTCACCTGTCATTAATCCCTTTAGGGCCTAGGTCCTATAAACATTTCTGCATTGAACGTGCCTCTGATCCGTGGCTGGGCTCCCTTCTGACCAGCGGGAATGGCCAAAATAATAAAGAGGCCCTTGCTTGCACTCAAATTTCCAAGACTGAGCCATTCTTCCTGGAGAATACTGAATTTCACTTTTTTATCTACCCTAAAAATCCCTTAGCTCATATAATCAAGCAAAAACCAGAGTGACTCTCTTCCCTCTGCTTCACGCATGGCCCAAAGCATGTAGTGCTCTTGGGTGACTTTGGGCAAATTACTAAATGTTTTTGTGCCATACCTTGCCTTCTGTGAGATGGGAATACTTCCATGGCAGCTTCTTTCTAGGGTAGTTGTGAGGATTCAATGTGTAGACATCTAAAATACTTAGAACAGCACCTAGCTCTTAAATCTGAACTGTTATTATTTTCAGATTCTTTCCCCCTCCTGCTCTTTTCTCTGTACCTCATTGTCACTAGAGTGAAGTATGATGGGCCAGAGGGCAGGGAAGCGGGGTCACAGGGCATGATCTTCCCAGGCTCCAATTCCTAGTGGAATCAACTCTGCCTCCCCCAAGCTGAGGAATCCTTGCTCCAGAGGCCAGGCAAAGTTTGGGGAGCACAGGCCCCTCTGGAATTCTTTAGGCAGGTCAGGCTGGTGACAGGCTACCCATTCTGGCTTTCTCTCCTTAGGGAGAATTTTTCAAATAAGGGAAAGGCCTGAGCAGATCTACTGGTCAGCCATGTAGGGCTCTCTGAACAGGCACTTGGACATCCTTTGGAAACTGAGCCATGGGGTTTGCTGCCAATAGCCAAGCCCATGTGAGCACGTCCAAATGTGAAGTGAGTTTCTTCTCCTAAGCAGCGGGCTGCAGAGGAAGGTTTCCATAATGTGTGGGAGCACTGGACAGAGTGTAGTAAACCAGGCCATTCTGGCAGCGTGTCTCGTACATGTTTTCCAAAATGTGTGTAATTTCCGCCCTGAGTCTGGGCTCCCCAGTCAGCAGCCAGGCAATATGTTCTGAAGTGTCACTTCTGAGCACAGCCAGAGCCCCGCACGGTGGCAAAAATGAAACATGGCAACGGGACATGGGCCAGCACACTTGATGAGGGCGATGCCTTTAGAATTATATTCATGCACCCCATGACCTGTCAACACCCTCTCACCCACAGCAGAGAGATGGGATCTGTTAAGGACCTATCTGCATGACCGCCTTGGGAGTGAGGAAGCCAACTTGCTTGTTCGGCCTGAGCTGGTAGTTTTGTGCTAATGGAAATTGTGGGGAAAAGCCTGGAGGTGCACACTGGGGTGCAGGATCCTTTCCTCCTGCACAGCCCAGGGCTCTTCCCCGCCTATGAAGTGACTGGTTCCAAGGCTGTTTCCACAGGGGCCATGACAGCATGTGGCGAAATGAACAATTTGGCCAACAGCTTAGAACATCTGATTTTTTTTTTCATGGATGTGACTCATTTTAAAATCTGAATTGAATGAATTTCTTTGGATTCCAGTTGAGCCAATGTTTCCTGAGCCTCTGGTGTGTGGTCTGTATCATGCTAACACTCACGTATGTTGTTTTGACCCAGCCATTTGGCCTACTTGAGGAACAAAATCCTGTTCCACTCGAGAGACATGTATTCGTGCTGCTTTGTGCTGGGTGTAGAGATGCTGAGATGAACAAATATGAGGGGACCCCTCATCTCATACTTTTTTCCCTGCCTGGGTAGCCCTGAGTGGGTCCAGAACTGCTCAGCAGACAAAAGCCATTTGCTTATTTTTGAGGCATCGAGTTGTTTAGGAATTCCAGTTCTATTTCTTATCCAAAGACAGAAATGGATACTGAAGTTGAAATTTGTTATTGTACATAAAACATTCTGCTCTCTTCATCTGGTTATTGGCTGAGAGACAGTGACGTTTGGATGCCTGTTTGCTTCTTACTATTGGGAAAATAATCCTGTCCCTTATAGACTTGCCACTGGGTTCGCTCCCCTCTTTTCCCTCCAGCACAGGGGCAGGGTTTCTGGGGCACTGGGCACAGAGACCACTGGGGAGGTTGGGCTTTGTTGGTCCTTCCCTTTGGCAAACTTGGCTTTGAGCTTGTCCATGTTGGGGGGGGGGGGGGGGAGGAGTGCTCCAGAGCACATGATTTGAAAATCAGAGAGGGAGATAACAAATATACTCAAAAGCATGTTGGTTTTTTTTTCACACCAGGAGTGGGGATATACCCGAAAAATCTCAATACTGAAAAAGCAACCCAGAGTGTAAAACCGTTTTCCAAGTTGAGGGTTTGTGAGGAGTCCGGTTCCACTGAGGCTGTGTCAGAGTGGGCTTACAGCTAAAAAGATCCCTTTGGAAGGACAGCCATTATCCAGTCCCAGGAATGAGGGGAACCCCTGTGGGTATATGAAGAGAAAATCCTAGATTCAGCTTTGCTGTCCCCCGCCTCCCCTGCAGTGATCTCGGGTTTAATGCTGGCCCTCTCTGGATTCCCTGTAGCACCTTTCTCATGGGTTTAAAAATAGACTCCGGGGCTGCCAACCCTCTTAAAAGGAACATGATAGAGATCAGTGCCAGTGCTATGGGACCTGATACCCAGCTCTGATCACCTCCCTAAATAGACCCCACACTTGGGATCCCTTGCTCCAGTGAGGGGGGGCGCCCAGGGCTATCCAGCTGGCCACTGGGTGCTCTCCACACAAAATTAAATAGCAAAACAACCCAGACTGTCTTTTCTCCTTTCCCTTTCTTCTCTCACTATTGAAAAGCTTAAGAAGGAATTACAAGGTCTGAGGGGAGTCAGACTGGACTTCTCAGTCCACCCAGTGTAATAGCTGCAGCCCATATTCTGTAAAGTTCCTTCCCAATTAATCAGTAGGTGGAGGGGGTGGGGCTAGTGCAGGGGGGTGCAACAGTGTCTGGATGAGGAATAACATTTTCCCAGCAGTGATGCTCTTAATGGTTTACACAGTCCCCGGGGTGGTTGATGGCTGGCTCCAGCAGCGATAAACGAGCCTGCCTTTCTCAGTAAAGGGTGGAGCTCCTGCTAGGCAGCCTTATCCTCTGTGCCCAGAGTCTCCAGGAGCTGGGGCACCTCCCTGCGTGCATGAGGGGCTGGACAGATAGAAGAATGGTCGAGAGCAGAGTTGTACTTGTCAGCAGGCCGTACTGCAGCCAGCAGCCGGGAAGCCGCAGGGGGAGCTGTCAGACCTGAGGCTCGGCTGTACACACGACTCGAGACTTGTTTCTTCACTGCATTGAAATGGTGCATCAGAAGCCCAACTCCAGTCGTTGTAGCAGAGTGCTGGGGGCTCTTGGGGTCCTGTTCACAGCTGTGAATGTTTGACCTTGGCTAAGCTGTAACAAGGCCCTAATTTTCCAGAATAGAAACAAGATCAGCAACACTCTGGGCGGTGGGAAGGGTTAACCATTGACGGAAGCTTTAGTTGAGAAGAAGGGGAGGAGAGGAGGAAAAGAAGAGATGTTAGTTGTCACTTATTGAGTACCTGCTGTGTGTCCTTAGTGGTGCTAGGCATTTACATTATTATTTTATTATATTATATTATTGTTATTTTTTATTTTGAGAGAGAGAGAGAGAGAGAGAGAGAGAGTACATGCAAGCAGGGGAGGGGCAGAGGGACAGGGAGGGAGAGAATCTTAAGCAGGCTTCATCCTCAGCTCAGAGCTTGATGTGGGGCTTGATCCCATGACCCTGGGATCATGCCCTGAGCTGAAGTCAAGACTTGGACGTTTAACCAACTGAGCCACCCAGGTGCCCCTACATTATTTTCATAATACCTGGAGACGTGAGTCAAGTTATTTTTATTTTACTGATGAAGAAACCAATACTCAGAAAAGTTACTTCCCTTATCAAAATTTACACAGTGCAACTGCAGAGCAGCGGGCCTACTAACTTTGAGTGTTTGAAGGCTGCCCAGAGAAGCAAATAGTGCCATTGTTACTAAGTTAGTTCCATGTCTGAGTTGGAGGGGGATTAGACCAGAGGAGCAGGAGGGGCACATCTGTCCTTGAGTTAATTGAAGGGGGAGAGCAGTAGCTGCTGTCCAGGGCGTGAGGTGACAGGAGGCCTTTCTCTGGAATCCCGGGTCTGCCCTGAATGTCAGCTCTCACATTCCTTTAGACGGGAGCCAGCTTGTGTCCTGGCTGGCCGCTGCCTGCAGCTGCCTGTTCCTGTCCCCCCAAAACATTCTGCGGGAGGCACAGTCATCTGAGAATCCCATGCACCTGGGATCCTTTGCTCCAGGCTTTTGAGCAAAGAGACGTGTTCTCCCAGTTTGTGGAAGAGCTAGATTCTTGGAGGAATTCACTGCAGGGTCCCCATAGATTGTCCTGGGCTCCCACTCCACTCACGGATTTTCTGTATTATACAATGAATTGCTTCCCTTTCTTCTCCTGCACTGTCTCCTCCTGACATAGCTGGATGTGGCCTAGAGGACAGGCTCCACAGCGGAAGCCTCTAGCATCTCATTATGCTCATCAGCCTAGGGAACTGCAGAGACAGTTGGTAAAGTATTTAGCAAGATTGGGAAAAACCTGTAGACCCTATGAACCTATAGGATGGAACAAGGGGTCTTGTGTCCTTCCTGAGAACCTCTGGTTTTTTCTTTAGCTAATCAGTTCCTTTCTGTTGCTTTACTTCGGTTTCAGTGACTGTCACTGGCAGATCTCCTGATACATTCAATACCTGCAATAAAAAGTGCAGCCTTGGGGTGGCTCGGTCAGTTAAGCGTCTGACTTCGGCTCAGGTCATGATCTCATGGTTCATGGGTTCGAGCCCCGCATTGGGCTCTGTGCTGACAGCTCAGAGCCTGGAGCCTGCTTCCTGCTTCCGATTCTGTGTCTCCCTCTCTCTTTGCCCCTCCCCCACTCATGTCCTGTCTCTCTCTGTCTCTCAAAAATGAATAGAAACATTAAAAATAATTAAAAAAAAAAAGTGCAGCCTTCAGGTATGGAAAAAAAAGGAAACTGGCAGGGAGCAGGATGGTTATTTGTCATCTAAAGGTGTGGTGGTGATGGAGGGTAGAGAAGGGACAGTCAGCTCATGGAGAAAATAATAATCCCTTATCTTTCTGAATGCCTAGAGCCCAAAGACACCATGACAAGTCATTTAGTTTATCCTGCTTCTATATGCCATATCAAATGGTGAGTTATCTGTCTCTGCTATCCTGAAGGATTCCCAGCAAAGATTCAGCCCTTTCTGAATAATGAGTTCTATTAAGTCATATCCCCAACAGCTGGAAAGTTCTTCCTGTCTAATGCCTAATGTAAATCTTCTCTACCTCAGTTTTCAACCCCATGACTTACCCTTTCCTTATGACGGTGGGTTTGCCCTTTTCAAACATTGGTAAGCAAGCATTTATTGGGCACCACTGCCCAGCACTGTGCTAATCACACAGGGGAGCAGATGGGGAAGGCGAGGGGGAGGGATTGGGAATACAGAACATTTGAACCAAGCTGCCTCTGCCTGTGAGAAGCTTATAATGGAATCATGGTCACCTGGCTACCACACTTGAGAGAGGCACCATATCATTAGGCCTGTGCTGGGGTTCTAGTGCCAGAAGGAGGACTTTACATCTGAAGGGCCAAATCCTTTATTCTCCTTAGTGCCAGTCACCTCAGCTCCTTCATGTCTGACACTGTTTCCTTTCTTCTCCTCTTGGGCCTTGCCTCTTTGCATATTTAAGTTGTAAAGCCTCAACCTTAATGAGGTCATGGGTAACATCAAGAATTTGTAACAATCCTGGGGCACCTGGATGGCTCAGTCGGTTGAGCGTCCGACTTTGGCTCAGGTCACAATCTTGCCGTCCATGAGTTCGAATGCTGCATGGGGCTCTGTGCTGATAGCTCAGAGCCTGGAGCCTGCTTCCGATTTGTGTCTCCTTCTCTCTCTGCCCCTCCCCTGCTCGCACTCTGTCTCTCTCTCTCAAAATTAAATAAACATTAAAAAAATTTTTTTTTAAAGAATTCTTGCCAGTCCTGGTCAGTTCCTCTGATAGTACCTCAGCATCTTTCCCATTACTCTCACAATGCTATGGGTTGTATTCAGCTTCTGGTCCACTATAACTATCTCGTCCTTTTTCTTTTTGGTTGTGTAAAACCCATAGCATTGGACGGTACAAGGAACACTGGACTTAGGAGCTTTAATATCTAGGTACCAAAATTAGACTAGGGATGTTTTCCTATTTTAACTTTGAATATTTCACTTTACTTGCAAGGTCTTAGTTTATCTCACTTTTAAAACAGATATTCTGGGAGTGCCTGGGTGGCTCAGTCGGTTAAGCGTGCAACTTCAACTCAGGTCATGATCTCACAGTTTGTGGGTTTGAACCCCATGTCAGGCTCTGCGCTGACAGCTCGGAGCCTGGAGCCTGCTTCCAATTTTGTGTCTCCCTCTCTCTTTGCTCCTCCCCCACTTGTGCTCACTCAGAAATAAAAAAAAAAAATAAAATAAACAGTTACTCTGTATATAAAGAACTGTCAAAACTCAATAATAAAACAAACAACCTGACTTAGAAGTGGGCAAAAGGTTTGAACAAATATGATACCAAAGAAGATATGTGGATGGCAAATAATCCTCTGAAAAGATGTTTAACACCATTAGCTATTAGACGAGTGCAAATGAAAGCCACAGTGAAATACTACTGCACATCTACTAGTATTTCTAAATTAAGATTGGCCATACCAAGTATTGGCAGGGATGTGGACCTACTGGCACAAGGGAGGGATCATGATGTAGGAGGAAATTTTTGGAGGTGATTCTGGAGGTTCATTATCATGACTGTATCATGATGGTTTTATGGGGGTATACATATACCAAAACTTACCAAATTGTACATTTTAAATACACTGTTTATGGTATGGCAATCAAACCTTAATGTAGCTGCTAAAAAAGTGGTCTGTGTTTCATGGTGCAGTCAGTTGTATCGGTTTTTGAAAGTAGTCTGCATATTCTTTATCTTCCATTTGAGTAGGGCGTTTTCTCTCTCTCTAAATATTAATGTTGAGTGGTGCTTTAGAATCCCTTGAGATACTACACTGGGCTATTATCAGGGCTGTTCCAGTAACCATAATTTATTAATTGAAGCTCTCTATGTAGAGGATTTTAGCATATCTGAGAGACAGTTTTAAGAGGCACGGGACAAGAGACCTGTAGGGACCTGTGTGTTAACAACGTGTGCATGGGGAGAGAAGGGCTGGGGTGACTTCCTATACTCAGACCTTGCCCTTTGGTACACCAGTGCAGGTGTTTTCCACCCCCCTTTCAGAGGTGGCCTATCCTGAAGTTCATCCTCTAATGATGTTGAGGGTCTCAGACCTAGAAAGTTCTGATGCTGCAGTCTTCAAATACCAGGTTTTTTTTTTTTCCACTCACATGGAGAGGATTTGGTTGCATTATACACTTCAGATCCTCTCTGTTTTGACAACATATGGACCTTTTCTCTTGATCTTTATTTATCCCACTTGTTTGGGACTTTTCTTTAATTGTTGAATGGCTTTGAAGAGCACTTTACTTTGGAAAACACTCTCAGAGTTTTTTTCTAACCTTCAGGAGCATGCTGCACATTATCTATTCCTGGCCCTGAGTACACTTTTGTTAGGAATCTTGCCAGTGCTGTTAATGGAAGGGCTTTGGGTCAGCTGTACCCTCCATTTACTGGTGGGGACCATGGTCCTGACTCTACCTGTCTGGGCTCAGTTCCTTTACAAGCTAAAAGCATCGTCTACCTTATGGGGTGGCTGTGAGGATTAATTAAGGTAAGGCAATATGTCCATCACCTAATAGGTGCTCAGTGTGTTAATTCCTCGCCAACACACACACAGCTCGGCCATACCTATGTGTCAGGGCAGGAGGGGTGGAAAAAGAGCATTTAGTGTTATTTGAAGAGAACATGAAGCCGGGCTCATGATATAACATCCATGGTCTGAACAAGCAATCTTGCCCCCCGGGGGGGGGGGGCAATTACCTGGCATTGCTTTTGCTGACCACTTCTAGTCACCTGTTCTTAATAATCTCGCATAGCCCCCAAGGCTTGGCCACCTCCCCTCCACGCCCCACCCCCAGATGTTTTTGACATCTGCCCCTGAAATGACCTCAGGAGAAGGTGAAGATGGTCCCGGAACAGAAAACTGGGAGCTTACTCCAGCCGATGTTTCATTAACACTAGCAGACTTGAGGGATGAGGGAGATAGTAATAACAGATCTGTGTACTGCCTCTCAGCTTCATTTCGCATCGCGGCTCTCTGGCAGAATCTGGAATAGGCTGATTAGCTGGTATCTCAGGACACGATGTAAGAGCTCAAAACATGCAAATTGGTTATGGGGCATAAATAGACTTTGCTGAGCTCACCCTGGCCGTCTTTGCAGGCTCCGGGGCCGTTCACTAGGGCAGTCGGGGCGGCAGGAGGCAGGGAGGGAGCGCCATGCAGCTTGGAGCTCCTCACCTCCATTGGACGTGTGTGCCTCCCTTCTGCAGCGGCAGGACGCTCGTTCCTCGCCCGGCCGGCCGGCACCTGCAGCTCGGGCCGCACCCCCACCCGCGCCCTCCACGCACCCCCTCCTCCGGGCTTGGCAGCAGGTGCCTTCTCTCCGGAGATCGCTTCGCATTAACTTTCCCACCGGACATAATAATGGAGAGAAAATGAAGAGATCCTATTAGCGGCTGGCTGGCTGGCTGGCTGGAGGGCGGCCGGGCGGCCGGGCGCAGGGTCCGGGCGCCCGAGCCCGAGCCCGAGCCCGAACCCGAACCCGAACCGAGCGGAGGGAGCCTGTATTTTTAGCCAGATGCCGCGTAACTTGCTGGCGCTCCCAGCGCCGCCGAGCAGATAACGGGGGAGGGGGAGCAGGGAGCCGGGCTCGGATTTCAGCGCGGGCGCCGGACGATGGCAGCGAGACAGGGCAGGTCCGGTCCAGACTCTGCGGTGAGTGGACGGCCTGCTCGCGGCCGCTCGGGCGGGGAGCTCGGCGCGCGTTGGGCGGCCGCCGTGCGGGGTCCGGGCCGCAGCGCCCCTGGCCGCCGGCTGCGGGTCCTGCCCGGCTCGGCGGGCGCCAACTTTCGGGCGGGTGCGGGGACGCGCCCCGGTGGCCCTTCTGCTGCCTCACGCCAGCCGGGCGCCGAGGCTTCTAGCAGGATCCAGAGGAAAATTCCTTTGGCCTGGAGGCTACCGCCGCGCAGGGGCCGGTGGCGGGAGGCGGCCCCGACCTGTGGCCGGCCGGGGCGAGGCGGCGCACGCGGGAGCGCGGGGAGGAGACCGGGGCGCGCGGGGCCCTCGCCGAGGCCGTGTCCCCTCGCCCCGGAGGACAGTCCTGCCCAGCGGGTTCTGCTGCGGGGGGCGCCTCGCTGCCCCTCGCGGGGACCCACCCGCACCCGCGGGGATGCCACGGCCCTGGCCTCAGCCGGAGAAGGGGCCCCATCGCCCTCCACACATCTGACCCCTCAACCTTAGAAACACTAGTGCCCGGAGGTCCAGAGCCAGCGGGAAATGAATGGGGATGAGAGCAATGTTGTGTGCTGGGGAGCCCCTGCTTTCCCTGTACCCTGTCATCCTCCGGCCTCCCGGGCGGCTGTGTAACATCCTTGTTTTGGCAATGGGGAAATTGAGGTCTGGGAACTTGTGTGAGGCATAGCATCAAGTGGCAGAGTGGGGCTCACGCGAGGTCTTCCCAACATCAGGGTCCACTCTGGCTGCTCACACATCACTGCATCACCCAGGTTGTAAGGTCGGCCTTAGGAAGTGCCCAGGAATGGGCAGGGTTCTTCCCAAGGCCTGGCGGTTGTGTTGGGAGATTATAAGGGAACCAGGAGCCCCTGCTTGCATATTTTATTTCCTTAATGACACCTTTAATATGTTCATTCTATCTTTGCCAATGGCAGTCTATCTGACTGGGGCTCCTGGAGACAGTTTGTGAGGCTTTACCAGCACAACTTTTTGGAAAGAAAAATGAAAAACTTAATGAAAACACGCACTGTGGTCCAGGGTTCACTTCTGATGCTCCTAGTCAGGCCCAGGGTTTACATCTGATGCTCTGTAGTCAGTGGGATAAAGGCAGGGGCCACACAGGTGTGCACACTGGCTGGTGCTGCGTTTTCTTCCTGAGAGGCCTAACAGGGGCCTAGGACTAGCCAGGTGCTGAGTAAGAAAGAACTGTCAGATGTGGAGGGCAATCCCTGAATACGAGCAGACAGCTCTGCATCTGGAACTTGGCCTCCCTTAGTCTTCTGGATGTGCTGCAGCAACCCCAGGAAAGAATCTAGAATCTGTTCCCAGGAGTCCTGACAGTGGCCTTGTTAAAGAAACTGCATTTTGCTCAAACAAAATCCCTGGGGAACGATCCGTTATCTATATTATCTTATCAATGTTTACTGATAGTAGCTCAGTTTCCATTCATCTTTTTAGACATGAACGTTGCACTTAAAAGGCCTTGAGAAAGTAATTCATGATTTGTTTTGGGGAACCTTGGGCCATCTCCAGCCCCAGGGAAGGTATAAAGAGGCCCTGGGACTCTCTTACTTAACCTGAAACTCTACTTTGCTTGGCCTCTGGTGTTTTTGAAGCCCTCACTGCTCATGTGTTACAGGCATGCTGACATTTAGCAGTGTGCTTCC
This sequence comes from Panthera onca, assembly GCF_046562875.1. Classification (NCBI taxonomy): domain Eukaryota; kingdom Metazoa; phylum Chordata; class Mammalia; order Carnivora; family Felidae; genus Panthera; species Panthera onca. Next base: position 163,881,302 of record NC_138342.1, on the reverse strand, counting down.
GGCCTCTCCCTCCCAGGACACTGGAGCCCCCTCGGCTACTTATCTATTGCTATATTCGTATCACCCCACTCAGGAAGTGCAAGTTTAATAATAGTCTGGGTGTCTCAGGTAACCAAGGGTTCACCTCCCTTTTCCGAGCAGCCCTTGATGAGAACTCGAGTCCTTTCCTTTCCCCTCCATTACTTCCTCTGAAGTGAGGGCCAAAGTGGGCTCTGAGTGCAGGTGGAAGCTTCTCTCCTCCAAAGCTGAACTTGAGAGGAACATTATGAGCACTAAAAATGATTGGCCCAAGAGGCAGTATAGCACAGGAGTGAAGAGAAAGACCTTAGAGTGTGGCTACTTGGATTCAGCTCCTGGCCAAGCCATGTATTAGCTGTGTGACTCTGGATAAGTTACTTAACTTCTCTGTGACTCAATCACCTCACCTGTGCAAAGGAGACAATAAGTATACCTGCCTCATGGGATTATTGGGAGGAGCAAATGAATTAGTTTATGTAAAGTGTCTAAAATGTAGTAAGGCCTTTAGAAAGGTAAACTTACTTTGTTATGAAAGGAAGTTCAGGGACATCACATGGATTAACCAGCATGGATGTGGGCTGAGGGCACAACAAAAACCCCTTCCTGCCCTCAATGCAGGCATGAGCAATTTTCTCACAGGTGAAATTAGCTTGAAATGAAACTCAAGATGAGGAAGGGGCGAAGACACAAGCAGGCAGGTTTAGCGGGGTGCCCAGAGTTCCTCGGTGGTGATGCTGGGTTCAGGGCCCTTGTGGACTGGTTTTCTGGAACACGGTGAACAGCTTCTGCTAGGTCCTTTATCTAGTTCCCTCCAACAGAGAGGTCTCTCCGAGGCTGCCCCACATCCCAGGGACAGATGGGACTTGGGGAGAGCCAGGAATTGTGCTCCAATTTATCAGAGCTCAGAGACAGTCTGGTTAGTATTTGGTCATTATCGCCATCATTATTTTCCTGGTTAGTATTTACACTGGTAAACATTCTAAATGGATCATGTTGGATTCATTTGACTCTCTTTTCTGCCCTATTGGATTACACACACTGTTCCTGGATGCACCAGGAAATTGCACCTGGGACAGGTCATTGAATTGGAGGTAATTGAATTAGATGGATGAGCAGCATGGGCTCAGAAGAACAAAATGGTGAGAATGGGCCTCATATTCCAACCCAGGGTCATTTGCTCTATAGGTTAAATGTTCTCTGGCACCTGGGAAGTGTTCACTGAATGCTAGTGGAATGAATTAGTGAGTACGTGCGTGCATGCATGAATGACCCCTTTATAACTCTGTCATTTGTTTTTCAAATCATGAGGGCAGGGACCTATATTCTTATTTTTTATTCTATTTCTCTTTGCCCTAGCAGAATCCTGGACTTGAAATAGGACCTCAGCAAATATATTGTACAATTAAACTGAGTGATACACAGAGGGAGTGACACCATTATCTATAATTCACCTGTAAGATACCCTGAGGATCCTGCTAATGTCCTGACTACTCTATGCCAGAGAAGACCAAACAGAAAATGAAAAGGCCTTAGCAATTGAACTTCACCTCTAACTGTATAGGTGACTTTAGCCAGTCACTTTATTCTCACCTTTGGTTTTATTATCCCCAAAAGGAAGGAGTGGGACTAGATGATCCCATCCTAGAGGCCTGTCTTGGCCTTAACACAGCCTTCAGGGTTAGAGCTGGGGCCTGCCTGGGACCCTTCCCCTGCCATGGATTAACTGTTTGATTGGTCAAGGCATGTGGTTCCTTCCAGCCCCTACAATCTGTCAGGGCTGCCTGGACACCCCTCAGGCTTGAGATTGCTGAGAGTGCATCTCGGGATCAAGGGCAGTGGAAGGGTGTGGGCTTTCATCAGGGAGTCCTGGGCTGAATCCCCGACAGTTAATTGCAGAACTTGGGCAAGTTATTAACCTTTCCAAACCTCAGCTTCATTAACTCTTAAATGGGGATGATAATTATACATACCTCACCGGTTGTGATAAGGATGGAAAGATACCCTGTTGATAAGACGCCAGCTCAATGACTGGTGTTAATGCTATAATTTCATTATTATGTCACACAAGCTATACAAACTACTTCACCTTCCTCAGCCTCGTCTGGATTGGGCTTCCCTTCCCCTCTATTTATCTGCTTCTCTGTCTGTAATAAATATTCTGCCTCACTTCCCAGAGTCAGTACTCTGAACAAACAGTGTCATTAGTGATATTGCATTTCTCTTACCCATCATGCTCAGGTTTTCATCCAAAGTCCTGTTATTCTGCTGCAGAAGATAGTTTGGGGAGGTGGGCTAGGTGGGAGACGTGTCTCTCAAACATTCTCATTCTTAGGGAGTAATTTAGTATTTTTCCTAATAGTTGAATCCAGACAGACTTTCTGATTCAGCAGGCACAAGTAGACTTCTCTCTGAGCTATTAAACCTTGAGTCTGATTTCTCTGGGAATCCAGCTTATGGGGAACCAACAGAACGATCCTCACTTCTGAAATATTTCCCCTACCACAGATGCCTAGCCGAGGAACCCTGGGGACATTAGGTGCCTTGTGTTTTAGGCCAAGGGAGATCTTGGCCTAGTAGACCATGCTTTGAAGGATTTCCAAAGAGGTATAAGATTTGGTCCCTGTCCCCAAGAAGCAAAAAATTTGGCTGGGGAGACAGAGAAAGATATATTTAAAATACATTTTTAAAATAAAAAACCAAACTCCTGCGGCACTTGGGTGGCCCAGTTGGTTAAATGTCTGACCTCAGCTCACATCACGATCTCAGTTTGTGAGTTTGAGCCCCACATCGGGCTATCTGCTGTCAGCACAGAGCCCGCCTCAGATCCTCTGCCCACCACTGCCCCCATCCCCCCGTCTCTCTCTCTCTCTCAAAAATAAATAAACAAATTTTTTTTTTTAAATCAAGCTTCTATTTCTAGATTTAAAGATGGTAAATATTGAGTATCCAAGGACAGCATCTTAGAGGAGATAGGAGCTGATTTGGACCTGAACTGGAATTAGCAAACGAGAGTGTCAAAGGGCTTCAGGGTCCCACGAATAATCTGGGTGTGGGCCTGGAAGCTGACGGCCTGGGAATGCCATGGGAAGACAGAGGAGAGAAGAGCAAGGGGCTCTTCTGCTGGCTATGTTGGGGGACTGTGAAATCCAAGTGTGTGTATGTTGTGAGTAGGTGAACACAGAACTTGGGTTTGAGCTTATATAAGGGAGTAGGGTGGGGGCATGTGGGGTCCTGGAATGTGGGAGGATTGGCAGGAAATGGCGAGGCAGGGGTGGAGTGGGGTTGGCTGAGGGTCAGAGAAAGGAAGCAAGTCCTGGAGGCCTGAGGAGGCAAGATGGGAGGGACAGGGACAGTCCCCCAGGGTGGAGGACCAGACGTATGGTGAAGGTAGTGTCTGTAAGGGTGGAGAGTCTTTTCTGCCATGGGTGAACTGTTTAATTGGCTAAGACATAGAGCCCTGATTTGGGGAGAGGATCAAGGTTTCATTGTAGAATATTGTGTGAGATCGTATTTAGGGTGAGCTTCAGTAGTGTGTGTATCAGTGCGCTGTGGCTGCTGTAACAAATCACCATAGACTTGCTGGCTTGAGACAGGTATTTCTTCTCTGGAAGCGAGAAGTCTGAAGTCAAGCTGACACAAGGCCATCCTCATTCTGGAAACTTTCGGGGGAAATTGCCTCTTCCAGCTTCTGCCCGTTGGTGGCTTCCTTGGCTTGTGGCCACACCATTCTGACATCTGCTTCAGTCTTTCCGTCAAGTTTTCTTGTGGGCGTGTGCGTCTCCTCTTGTATCTTTTAGAAGGATACTTGTCAGTAGATTTAGGGCCAACCTAGGTAATCTAGAACAGTCTTATCTCAAGACCCATAACTTCATTGCATCTTCATAGCCTCTTTTTCCAAATAAGGTGACATTGCCAGGTTCCAGGGATTAGGGCACAGACATATCTGTTGGGGCCACCGTTCAATCCACTACAGCATGTGCTCTGAGGAGGGAGCATGAAGGAAGGAGACAGAGTATCCCCAAATGGAGAGGAAACCATGAGGTATGGGTGGGTCTTCTGGAGGACTGGCACCACATGCTTCATGGATGGCCTGTCATGTGACAATACTTACACAATAAACTCGACCTGAGTGTGCACTGTGTGCCAAGCACAGAGCTCAGCACTTGTGCTGATGGGATAATTATAATAATCTATAATAATCCATATTATTTCCTTTCAGCTTCACAGCAAAGGTATGAGAGAGGCTGTTGGGCTCTTGCTCTGAGCCAGCCCCTCACCCCGACAGAGCTCTTGCTCTGCATTTGTCTGCACTCGCTGACTTTATTTGATTGTCCTCACCTCTCATGCTCTCTGGCTGTCATTCATCTTTAACACAAGCAAATGTTCTGGTGGCGGGGTCTTGATGTGTGTGGGGTAGGTGGCCGGGCGACGGCTATGGCGGGGAACTGCTGTACTCTCACGCAGGAGAGCTCCTGAGAGAGACACCTGACAGCTAAAGCCCACGTTAAGTTGACAGCAGAAAAGGAGGTCGAGCTCATAGATTTCAGAGCCGGGCTGTGCTTCTTACCTGTCGTGTGACTTGGCCCAAGTCACTTCTGCTCTCTGTGCCTCGGTTCCTCGTCTGTAAAATGGGGACCACAATACCCGTTACTTCTTGGGGTTTTCAAAAATGATGATTAAATGCATGTCGATGTGGGTATGTAAACATATATTAAGTGTGAAGTGCTGGGAGTGGTTCTTAGTGCATAGTAAGTAAGTGCTATGTGCTGTATACTTAACCAAAACCACAGAAGAGTGCCGAAATGCATGTGTTGGGTTCCTGTGATGCCAGCATCTGTGGCTCCCTGGGGTCAGGCGCTATGTGATACAGGTTCCTCTGTGAGGACGAGGAGCCCTTGGGAACACTGACACAGGCAGTGCTGAGCCTTCGATGTTGGAACCGGGTCTCTCTCAAAGACTGGTCTGTCCTAGGTCCTAGCCAGGAGTGCTTGCTTGTAAGGATACCAAAGAGAAGGGACGGTCGCCTCGAAGGCAGCCTCACGTTCCAGATCTGAGAGCATTCCAGACAGGGACTCTAGGCCCATCTTACAGCTGGGTGCCATGGTGGGCACCAGGGTGCCGTAACAGGAGGGTGCAGTGACCTTGGCCCTTTCTCGCAGCCCTGGGCTTGAATGGGATCTTCAGGTTGTTACCACAGAGCACGCTCACAGCCGGCTGTTTTTCCTCACAGGCCGATGCGGCTACCAGCTTTCTGAGAGCAGCAAGATCGGGTAACTTGGACAAAGCTTTGGACCACCTGCGGAATGGCGTAGACATTAACACCTGTAACCAGGTAACTGGGATGGGGGCAAGCACGTGGTCTCTGGAGAGAGGCTCTTGTCTGATGCCATTTTCTGACAGCTTTAATCTGCCTCTATTAACCTTTTCCCAGTGGCCATAAAATTCCCCAAGGGCTTCGCCTGCTGAAGGCCCTGACCTTGGTGTTCACATCCCAGATGCAGTCCAGGGCCCTGCAGAGAAGGACCTGATGCCTGAACAGTGTGGGCCGGGCCCAGCCTCCATCCCCTGCTGCCTCTTCCCTCAGAAGTTGCCTTGGTCCCTGCTGTGGTCTTAGAATATATGGCCTTTGAAAAGGGGCAGGAGGAAGGGCCTTTGAAGGATGTTGTATCAGTGGTGACATTCAATCTCCTTTGTCCACTAGCGGCCTTTGTGGGTTCTCGCTGAGCTTAGAAGGAAATAGTGATGACGCCTCCCTTGCTCTGTCAGGTGTTGATAAAAGCGAGTCTGGCTCAGGCTGAGAGCCAACGTGGCTTGAATGGATTCTTTGGAGGTTCCCAGTGCTATGCGATGGGTTCAGTTTCAGGACGGGGTAGTATGGAAACTTAATGTGTTCAGGACAGATTGGAGGGCCAAAAATCAGGTTTTGGGCCAAATATTTAGGAATTGACTGAACAGAGAAGAAAGTATGGTCTAGAAAGAGAACAGGGGTACAGCTCGGGAGTGTGGATTGGATGACTTTGGTGTGGTTTGTCTGGTTTGGCCAGCCAATTAAGTTGTTGGGGTACGTGTGCTAATTCAGTTTCTGATGTAGAATAAATATATCAGTTATATATATATATATATGTATATATATATATATATATACGTATATATATATATATATATATATACATATATATATATACGTATATATATATACATATATATATATATACATATATATATATATGTATGTATATATATATATATACACTACCATTTTAACCATTAAATTGTTTTTAATTGTGGTGAAATACACATAACATAGAATTGACCATCTTAACCATTTTTAAATGTACAGTTCAGTGGAACTGAGTGCGTTCACCTTGTGGTACAACCATGACCACCATCCATCCCCAGAACTCTCTTCATCTTGCAGAACAGAAACTCTGTATCTGTTAAACAGTAGCTTCCCATCCCTGCCTCCCCCAGACCCTCACAGCCATGAATCTACCTTCTGTCTCTGTGAATTTGACTGCTCTAGGTCCCCCATGGAAGTGGCATCATGCGGTATTTCTCCTTTCATGACTGGCTCGTTTGGTTAGCGTCTTCGAGGCTCATCGTGTTGTAGGGGGCTAGATGGCTTTTACAGGCCAGCAGGGCCAATTCCCGGGAGGCAGGTTAACTTTCCCAGGCAACATGCCCCTCTCCCCCTGCCTTCTCAGCCTCTCTTCCCTGTCCCCTCCACCCTGCTTAAAATGCCATGTACCCCTTGCTCTTTCTCTCAGGGCAAGACCCCATTTGGATTCAGTTGGTTTTCTGTGGTATAAATTCATTAGCCACAAGATCGGAGGGGATGCAGCAGGTGGTGTGTGATGGGAAGTAAAAATAGGTGTGATATAGGGCGCCTGGGTGGCTCGATCGGATGAGTGGCCGACTTTGGTTCAGGTCATGACCTCACTGTTCATGAGTTCAAGCCCCACATTGGGCTCTCTGCTGTCAGCACAGACCCCACTTCGGATCCTCTGTCCCCCACCCTTTCCCCGCTAGTTCTCTCTCTATCTCAAAATAAATAAGCAAACAAACAAAACAGTGGGTGTGATATGAAGCCCATGGCAGTGAACTTCAGAGGGGAGAGGAGCATGTGCCCTGGACTTGAGTCTGTGGATGGGGGAGGGGCAGCAAGCCCTCCCCCTTTTCTCCCATCCCTCCACCAGAGTGTACTGGCACACACTGAGGACATCGGCGGTGACTCTAACCAAACACACAGAGCCCAGGCTTGGCCTTTGGAAAACAGACTGAAACTGCGAACCCATTTCTTTCAAGGGAAGAGGATGTAGGTACAAAAGTGTGGGGGCAGGGAGCACATCCTGGGATCAGAGTGGCTCAGGAGAGGAGGCCCCTGTTTCAACACCGCACCCTGGAAACAGCTGTAGCTGTGTTGTCCCAGCCCCTCCCCTCCCCTCCCATGGCCGAGGGGATTGCTCTCTCTCCCCACCTGGAAAGTTCTGAGGCTTTCTCTGTTCTGGCTGCAGCAGCAGAAACACAGAGGAGGGTTTCTCCGCAGTGCAGTCCTGCCTGAGGAGCACCAAACCTTCAGAGACCTTCCAAGGGTTAAGATGCCAGCTCTCAGAGGAATCTAGCTAGCAGAAATGGGGACAACTGGATGCTCATCAGCCTTGAGCCAGGGCTCATTTTCGGTGTGAAATTGGAAGATTTTGATGACAACCAGGAAATGGCTTTGTCCTGATTGGTCTCCTGCTGGTGAGGCCCTGGGTGTAACTGGCCTGTGCCCCTGCTGTCTCTTCTCAGAGTGCCTCCTGGGTTCATCTTGGGCTCGGAGAGCAGCCGGCCCTGAGGCATTATTGCACTTTACGGACACTATTTCAGATGGGCTCAGTGCCAGTGACAGGTAGCGCTTAGCCCCGTGAGGACTGAAGAGAAGGTCTAGTCTCAGACTGGTGTCTGCAGTCCTGGCTGTGCCCAGCCTCCCTGTTTCAAAGAGGAACCAGCTGCAGGCATGGAAGTGAATGTCAGAGAGAAGAAAAGGGGAGGATTCGTGGTCCTGCAAAGCCCCTCTTGGCTGGCTTGTCCCCAGGGCTCCTTTCCTCGCTGCCCACATCCTGGACCCAGTAGGTCTTTGTCTCCTGCTGTGTGGCTGCCGCAGAGGCAGGAGGTGCAGACAGTGGTCTCTGGGAAGTGCCTGTGCTGCCAGCCTCGTTCTGGCTTTAGCAGGCAGTTCAGCCTGTGCTCCTGAGTAAAGGACAGGGAGCGGGGGAAGGATAATAGTGGCCGAACTGCCACCCTCATTAAACACATTAGTACAGCTATGGGGACAGTGCTGTTGCTTTATATTGTGCACAGGGACAGCATCGTGATGGGACTAGAGCATTCTTCTCCTCGAAACATGCATTCATTGTTTTGAGATGATAGAAACAGGCTCTTGTCCTGGGGTCATGGCTTGAGGATATGCTTTTGCTTGAATCTTTTGAGCCGGTGGACTGTGATAGCAGTAATTCATCCAATGCTAATTCTTACATAAGTAACACACTTTCAAACAGTATGTTTTGTGGAAAGAAGTGCTGCTCGCCATAATAGGAAGTAATTACGCTAAGTAGTGTAAAAAGAGGAACTGGCTTATGTAAGAGACATCTGAGTATTCAGGGCAGTTTCCTTAATGCATGGATTACATCTCCTAATTTGTATCATCATCATCATTATATTTCTAGAAAAGAACAAATTCACACGTAAGGGCACTCATGTGTGCACACACACACCAGTATCTTGAGATGAAGGCCTGATTCTTTCACTTATCCAAGCATTTAGACCCATGTGGCCAGTGTCTTCCTGTACCTCTCTACATGTGTACAGGAGTGCCAGGCTTTAGAGATTTAATAGTACAAAAAAAAAAAAAAAGCCCTAGTCCTCATTTTCTCTGAACTGTAGTCTACTGGTAGCGAGAGCTATTAATCAAACAATCACATAAATAGACAGGTGTGTTCAGAACTGTGGAGGAATAGGATTTTTTTGAGAATATATGAGACTAGACCTAAAGTTGGAAGTCAGAGAAGACTACCATGAGGAAGAGAAAGTTGAGCTAAGGGATGAGTAGAAGTTAATGATGTGAAGGATCGTAGTGCTCCTCTGGAGAGAACAGCCTGTGCAAAGTCCCTGAGGCAGGAAAAAACGTGGAAAGTTTAAGGAAGGCCAGAGTGGCTGCAGCGCAGAGGCAGGAGGGTCCAGATGAGGCTGGAGAGGTGACGTTGGGATTGTGGTGGACCTTATAGGCAGGGGCAATAATCATAATAACCAACAACTGGGACAGCGGGTCCCAGGGCCGGAGCAGTGTGTGTGTGTGTGTGTGTGTGTGTGTGTGTGTGTGTGTTAGCCTGCTGTGCCATGCTATAGTTGCTGATTGAGGAGAAGAATCTGGGGGAAGGGACAGAGTGGCCAGAGCAGCAGTGGTGGGAGGTACTTAAGAGCTTGAGACAATGGCTAGTGGAGGTATTTCAGCCAGTTGAGAGGGATGGAGGTATTTCAGCTTTTTAACAACCCGGGCAGCTGTTTCTGCACGTCCCAGGAGAATGTCCACCCTGCTTACAGAAGCCATGTTAAGGATTCTGATATTTATCCCAAGAGCAGAGGGAAGCGAGCCACAGATTCAAGCACAGGGGTGACGTGATCAGAGGTGTGCTTTGAAGGATTACACTGGCTACTGTACAGAAGACAGATGGAAGGGCCCAGGGATGGAGTGGGGAGGCCGGTCATGAGACTGTCACACCCTTCTGGGAGAGAAATGTGAGTAGCTGCGATAAGGGTCAGGGCTGCGGAGACGGAACAAAATGAGCAGGCCTGGGCAGTGAATGGTGTGGGCGAAAGCAGGGAAGGAGACTTGGAGAATGACCCTCAGATGTCTGCCTTGTGCAGGGGCTGAAGGGCGGCCCCGCTCACGGAGACCAGGAACACTAGCGTGGCCTCAGTGCATGGAAATAGGGCGAGGACACAAGGTCAGGGCTGTGCGGAGATCCCGCTGAGGAGTCTTTAAGGAATCTGAGTGAAGATATATAGTAAGCAATTGGATATTTAAGCCTGGAGCTCAGATAAGAGATCCAACCCAAAGATAGATATTTGGAAGTCATTCAGCCTTCGAGGAAGTCAAATTCTGGCGTTGGCTGATGTAAACAGGGACAGGAGACATGTTGAATATAATCCCACCAGAGTCTTTGTGGGGGTTATTCCATGTGTGTTTGTTAAACACCTACTTTGTTCCAGGTGCTATTCTAGGCACTTGAACATGATAGACAAACTAGACAAAGTCTGTGCTCCTGTGACATTTATATGCTGGTTAAAAAGAGTCACTAAGCAAGAAAATGAACAAATGTAGAATGTCTGCTAATGAGAGGTACCATGGAGGAGAAAAGTAAAGGTGCCTGTTTTAGATGGGGTCGTTAAGGAAGGCCTCGCTGAGGAGATGATTTTTGAGAGATTTAAAAGGAGGAAAGAGTCACGTGGTTTCTGGGAAGAGCAATCCTGGAAGAGGGGCAGAGAGGTACAAAGGCCCTGGGGGCAAGAGTAAGCTTGGTGTCTGGGGAATAGCAAAGACTGAATCTTGAAGGGCTTGAGGCCATCGTGAGGACTTGGATTTTCCTCCAAAGATGATGGGAAGCCATTGGAAGCTATTACACGAGAGACCCTCAATCCAGTTTAGGTTTTTAAATGATCACCCTGGCTCCTGGGTGGAGAATAGACTTGAGGCACAGAGACCAAAGCAGGGAGGCTGGCCGGGAGTCCCATGCAATGGACCAGGTGAATCCACATGGTGGCTTGGAATAAGGGAAAGACAGGGGAGGTGTTGAAGCCAGAGGACTTGCCTCCCTAGCCTTGTGGAGTGTGGTTGCCCTGGTTTGTGGTCTCAACGCATCAGCACAGGGGCCTGTAAGAGCCAGGGCCCACCTGCTCAGCCTAGGATCACGTGCCAATGTCAGTTTCATATGTCCAATTTCCAGAATTATTACTTACAGCAAGTCAAAACATTTTATTATAGAGGCCATAGAAATTACAAAACATATTTTCTGGAATGAACTAATTGACCTTACATATTTACCAGTTAGCCAAATAAAAAGAAAACAAGAGGAGAGCGAGTCAGAGTCTGTGTTCTCCTGAATTCCTAGAATTGTTGGGTGAACATAGATGTACCACTGGGAACCACAAGCTGTAATTCCATAGGCAAAAAGCCTCACTGTTTGTTTTCTCTTCTGTTCTTATAACTCTAACAAACACTGCTCTGTTGGCCTTCCTGATAGGAGAGAAAGTTACTTGAGACCACAGGAGAAAGTTTCACACCCAAAAGAGAAGCCTTGTTGTCCACAGCACTGGCATAAGGCAGCGAAGAGAAGTTTCCGGGAGCATTAGAGACAGCCTCTGTCCCCTTGACCTGTTTCATTTATCCCTGTGGTACTTAGTAGCACCAGACTTACTGTGCATCTACATGTCTCTTCACTTTTCCCTGTTTTCTCCACTAAAATGTAGGTACTCGAGGGGAGAGGACTTTGATTTACTTGGTGCTCCTTATCAAGATTCTGCCTGGAGTATAGTATGTGTTCTATAAATACAGCCAGTAGATGTTAAATGTGCTGTATCCAGCAATGATTCAACCTATATATTTGACACTTAGCCCATCTGACTGCTGTCACTTTTAAGAGCATTGTGAAATAGTCGTTCTTAGGGATAATGACTCTCTTGCACGATGATGGTTCAGATGCTGGCACCAGCCTCAACAGTTAAGTATGTGGCGATATTTGCTGAAGGATCAGAAGCAAGACCGTCTGAATGATCACGAAAACATAAACAAGTTCTAGTTCCCAAACACAGCCAACAAAAGCATGTGAAATCATGCTAGTTCCATTGGTGTTCTCTGAATTTCCACATGTACCTTCCACATGTACAAAGTGATGTCCCATCGCTGCCGGGTACTGGTTTATCATGAAGGTAAAGGGTTTTAGGCGTTTCAAATAAATGGAGCACCTATACCAATAGTTTCTGCTACAGAGTGATCGTTTCTACAGTAGCCACATGCCAAGTCTTTTGATCAGGATTTGTTGGACTCTGGTGATCGTGGTGATTATTACCTTTCTAAATTAAAGGGCCTTAGAGCTAGAAGGAGGTCATGGCATTCAGCTCTCATTTTGTAACTCAGAAAACTGAGGTCCAGAGGTTACCTGGAACATCTTCTGGGCTTTATGAGTTTCGATTCGGTGAGTTGGTGGTAAGAAGACAACCTGAAGTTTCTCTGCAACTTCATTGATTCCACAAACATGTATTGAGCACTTACAATGAGCCAAGTTCCTTGCTGGAGACTAAATTCATTCATCCCCTTCTGTCGAAGAACTCAGAGGCAGGTAAAGAAGTCTAGCTTGTAAATAGAAGGTTATGAATTCAGGGTCCTAGATGCCAGCCAGAACAAGCACAGGATGTTTTCATTGTTATTCATGCACTGAGCAAACCTTTATTGAGCTTCTCTAACATGCCAGGTGCTGGCTTCTCAAAGGTGAGTGAGTCCCTGTGACTGCTGTCATTGTTGCCTCTGGTCTGGGGCAGAGACTAAAATGCCAATGAGTTGGGGCACCTGGGTAGCTCAGTCGGTTGTGTCCAACTCTTGATTTCGTCTCAGGCCATGATCTCACAGGTTTGTGAGATCAAGCCCCGAGTCAGGCTGTGCACTGACTGTGCAGAGCCTGCTTGGGACTCCCTCTCCCTCTCTCTCTGCCCCTTCCCCACTTGTACTTTCTCACTTTTTCTCAAAATAAATAAATAAACTTAAGACCAATGAGTGAAAGAAAGGCTTCGAAGAAAGAGTAGGAGTTTGCCAGGTAGAGAAGTGTAACAGGCAGTTGCAGTGTGAAGGAACAGCCAGGCAGAGGCAGGAGCGGTGGGGGGCACAGGGCAGCAGGGAGATCGGTGATGTTGGGGTAAATGAAATGAAAGAAGGTGAGGGTGGTGGTCGATCAGGCCAAGGGGGTTACATCTAGATCAGTGTAGATACAGAGTCTGTTACTTTTCTCTGTCATCTTTTTCTTGCATTCAACTCCACAGTCCCCCTAATGCTACGAGTAATCACCCCCAGTTCACACAGAGAGCCTTCCCATATGATGGTATGGGAATATCCAGCCTCTTAAAACTTGCTGCCAGGTTGCGGCTCTGGAATAGCAATGAAGAAAGGAAGAGAATATATGATCACAGCCCTCACATGGGGAAGTGGTGTTCCGCAGTATGTGGTTGAGCAAGAGAAGTAACCTGATTCCCCTATTCCTTCTAGAAAAGGCATTCGTGAAAGACAGGACTTGAAAACCCCACTCTCTGAGTTAATTTAAACAGATAAATTCCCTTTGCATCTCAGCAGAAAGAAGCTATTTGATGTGCGTCTGGGTAATTCTAATGACTAATTTGTAGTTTTAAAGTCAGTTGATTATCTGTCATGAGTCAGAGTGACCTACAGTGTTTAATAATCCCAGATCCCAGCTCTGCTGTGTCTTTGCTTTCCTTAGCCCTTTCCAACCCATGACCTCACTTCTCCCTTGTGGGGTGGGCAGAGAGACAAAGAGGTGGAGAGTCTTCCTGGACTAGGGCCAGGGTCTCCCAGCTCCCAGCCCTGGTATCTGCCCTTGCGCTCCCCATGTGGAGCTGAGCCGTTCAGCAGGGCTGGTTACTCCTCTGGGGAGACCTTCCTTGTGCTGGTTTCATTTTTAGTTTCCCTTTAGTTAAGGAAGAGTTAACCCGACCAGTGACATTAACAGGTATATCTCTGGGATCCTAGAGACTAGGAAAAAGGTGAATGGCATCATTAAGAATGATCTAGAACGTATTTTAAGGAAAGTACACCCCCAAGCTCCACTTTAGGCTTTGATTGCCGTAGATTTATGACGTGAAAAACAGTTGCGATATTCTTAGTCTTGAGAAACTGAGAGAAAAATGACAGCTCTGTGTGTGTGTCAGGTTGCATGAAGGGGCGTTCGATTCCACAAACCCTACGGAGCACACGCAATGGCCAAGGCCCCATGCTGGGACCTGTGATCCAAAGGCAGGGAAACATCAGACCTCAGAATGTCCCACTTTGAGAGACACAGACACAAGAGCAGATAAAGGCAATTCCATGGGATGAGGGCTTTGATAGATTATTGTCCAGTGCCTTGGGAACATGGCTTATTGAACAATTCACTTCTGAAGGGTTGGAAACAGGGCATGGTGTGGCAAAGAGAAAGGGACAGGGTAAGTCACAGAGAAAAATGACATTTGATCTGGGCCTCGAAGGAGGATTTGCCTCTCTGGTTATTACAGGAAATGCTAAATACAATCCCAGTTCTTTCTCATTGGAATAGACTATGCATGTGAATTTGCCTGGGATTATTCTCCTTTGATTATGAACTTTTTACTATAAATGTTTATGTTGTTTTTGACAACTCGTATCCCTGATTTTCGTTGTGGTGTGATTTTTAATTTAGCAATACAATGAGTTCAGGGTAGCTGTTTCAAAATTTATGCTATACAGAAATATGTAAAGCCTTCTGTGAGGCTCCCCCCCATTTCCCCACCTCCCCCCCAATCACTGTGAACAATTAGGTGTGAATCCTGTCATTCCTTTCTCTGTGCATCTCCCTACATGCATATCTTAACTGTTTTCTGAGAGCTGTTACATTGTTTTACTGCAGAATTGCGAGTTAAGAGGAAGCCAGGGCATCAGAGCAATTCTACCATTTTGAAAATATGTATACTGAGGCCTGAGAAGTGAGGTGACACATCAGGAGGACAGTTTAGGGCTTCAACTCCTTCTTCAGTGCTCTGTCCTCTGACCTTCCCACCTGCCTTCCCCCCCCCCCCCCCCACTGCCCTTCTTTGGAAAGTCTGGCTCTTTTTAACTTTTTAAAGGAATGCCAAGGTCTCTGGCATAGAAATTCTTTCTAGTCCACAGTAGATATTCTTAGCTACTGAGCCGAATTACAGAGTCCCTTTCTCTCATTAACTTGAGCTCACACTTCCTCCTCCAGGCTCCCAGAGGGCCTTCAGCCCCTGCAGCGGATCTGCTGCGGAGCCACAGGGCTGCTCAGCGCGGGGGCTGTTCGCCTTGTGTCCCGGGAGTAGAGAGAAGGTGATCCGGGTTGACTCATCTCCTTGCAAGGCTCTGAGTAGTGTGGGTTTCTTTCTTTTCTTTTTCTTTCCATTTTTTTTAAGATAATGAAAACCATTCAAGTGTTTTCCTTCCTCATGAATACCTATTTCACTGGATCACAGCTACCTGGGAGGAGAGCGAAATCTAGGCTGTAATGAAGCAGAGGAGGGGAAAGTGCTCAGAGCCAGTCTTGTTCCTTTCCATCTGTGCCACCTCTTTCTGAGTGTGCACCAGCCCTCAGTTTCTACTCCTAGTCTATCTTCCCTGTCCCGGGACAAGGACAGGTTGACAAAGGACATGGGAGTGATTTTCTACCAGGCTTATGGCAGTTGCTTCAGCCCTCTTTGGCTTCTGATTGATTACATTCCAGGATCCTATATTTTTAGCAGACCTTTCCCACCAAGCAGTCTCTTGGGAGCCATTCAATATCTGGGTTAGACAGAGGCATCAGGTGGGGTGGCCCTGCCAGAGGTGATGCCTGCCCTCCGGAAGAGGCTTCCCCATCAGCTGGTTCCCATGTGGGGTTGCCATGGTTTGGCAGCACTCTGGGACTTCCATCTTGGAGTAATCTCAGACCTCCGGTAAAACTTGCACCTCTCGGGTTCTTTAGAAACAGGAGGGTGTGTGCGCTCAGCTTCTAATGCACCCGCCACCCTCCTCCCACCATGGCCAGAGCCCAGAGTTCCCACTGCGCTGGTTCCTCCTCCCACAGCCTTTTTTTCTACCACTACTCCCCCCTATCTCCTGCTTTTCTTTCTGAAATTTTAAATACTTTTGAACCTGTAAAAAAAAGTTACAAGAACAATACAAAGAACTCTCACATCTCTCTCACCTAGACTCTCTATTACCATTTTACTGCATTTGTTCTTCTTGTCTGTGTCTATCTATAGTATCTACTATATATGACATAATTCTCCATCATCCTAAACATACATTGGGTGTGTGCCACCCAATAGTAAGGACACTTTCCCACATAACCACCCTCCAGGCCTTCAAATCAGGAAATCAGCATGGATGCCACACAACCATCTACAGACTCCATTAAAATTTTGCTGACTGCCCTGGTAAGGAGAAATTGTTTTCCCTTTCCCTCACTCTTTTTCTCGCCCTCTTCCCTCCTGCCTTCCTTCCTGACTTTCCCCCAGTCTTCTTTCTCTCCTTCCCTTCCCACCTGCCCCCAGTCTTCCCCTTCTCTTTCTTTCTCTTTCTCTAAGAGTCTTTCCAGACTGTATTTAGATGTCATTTCTCACCAGCCTTCTTCAGTCTGGAATGCTTCTCAAGTCCTTGCCTGTCTTGCATGTTTTTGACAGTTTCCGTTCTGTAGTTTGAACCTGTGTCTGCTGGTGCTTCCTTATGGCCAGACCAGGGTGACGCATTGTTGGCAGGAGTACCATAGAAATCATCCTCCCTTTCCATCCCTGGTGATGTTAACCTTGGTCATCTCTTGGTGTCATTGATTTTTCTGTTTGCAGTTGATCAGTATTTTGTGTGTGGGGTGGGGGGAGGGATATTCTGATATAATGCCAATATCCTGTTCTTCATCAAACTTCCAGCCACCAACCTTGGCATACATTGATACCTTCTACTTGTATCAGCTACCACTATGATGGTTCCAGAGAGTGCTTCTCCATCTCTATCATTTCTTCTACATTGATTAGCTGGTATTCTACTAAAGGTTAAGCTTTTCCTCCTCCCCTACTCCCTCACTGATTCTTTCCGTTCTTTGTTTATACCTGTTCATACTCATGGGCTCCTATTTTATTTGATGGGTTATATGCCGATACTCTCATGGTTTACTTTGATGTTCAAATCTAAATGAGGCCAGTAGGAGTGCTTTCAATAGGCTGGCTTCTTTGTTCTTTAACATGTCCTCATCATGTCCTTCCTTTCTGGCACCTGTTTGTCCCAGGGTGATTTTGTACTTCCCTTGCCCCAACCTTGGATCAGCCATTTTTCCAAGGTTCCTTTTAGTGGAGGATGGTATTTAGACACCAAAATCTGGTCACTTGATGCACTCATTGCTACTGGTTGTCATGTGTCTGTATCTATACATCTATATCTAGTTCTGCATCTGTTTATGTATATATATTTTTAAATCCATGAGATCACGTCAGTACTTCTAGGTTTAGTCCAACACCTCAGACTTCTATCTAGCCCTTCCTCTTCCCATGTTTGTAAATCTCTTCAGACAGTCAGGAACATGACTGCCACTAATTCCATCATCCTCAGTCTGTTCACTTGTTTGCTCAGTGTAACAATCTTCCAATCACTCTAGCAGCCCCCTCCTCTTTCTCAGAGCAGACATGCTGCTATCAGCACATCTGTAAGGCACCCTTCTGGTTCACTGCCCTGCTTCCTCAGACAATGACATCTCTGAGCTGGGAGGGGAGGGAAGGGAAGAGGAAGAGAAGGGAAGGTAAGAAAACTCCCATTCACTTTTGATCTCATTTCTGTTTTGGCTGAAAATTTAATGCAGGAACTTTGGGGAAAGGAATCAAAATTTATAGTGTTCTAGTGATCTTTTTTTGCCAGCAGCTTAATTCCTTTCCTCATATAGTCAGACTATAGCAATAGTCACTCCCTCTTTCCCGTTCTACCACCTCTTTTTGGTCCTCATTGTCTCTGCCTTTGGTCTCCATAGTCTGCCTTTCTTTCTTCCCTTACTTGCTTTCTTGTCAGTCTCAGGATTTGGAGTAGAAATGGCAACCATTTCAATCCTTTTTTCTTTCCACAAGCCCTGTTTAGATTCTTATTTCCTGTTCTGTTTCAGGGCGGCAGACTTGCAAATATATAATGTCAGTTATCTTCCTCCACAAATGGGGACCAATAATAGAGCAAAGAGTACAGGCTTGGTGTTATTTGGAGATTTAAACTTCTGTGACATAGAGTCTGATCCTAATCTCTGGACAGATGTAGCAAAATCATAGAGAACCCAGACTGAATAGGACAGTGGGACATTAAGTATAAAAACCTAAGTGTATGACCTTCTACGTATACATCCTTGTCCTTATGGGCAAGATCTTCTGATTAGTTCCTCACTGACCACAAGAGTAAAGTGGAGTGTTACAGGAAGGCAATGTTACATAGAAGCCCCTCTTGCCTACCTCTCTTTTTGTTCTGGGGCCCTCAGACTTCTTGCCTTTCTCTGCCACTGCTCTTGGCTTGTTCTTCCCAAGATTCCAGTCCTTTCCTTCGCCATCAAAACTTTTCCTGGCCAGCGCTCCATTGCCTCTGGGCCTGGCTGGATGGCAGCTAAGTAATCTGATGAGCTGAACTAGTAGGTGTTCATGAATTTTTAAAAAATCATGCTTCCTGGATACTATACATTAGCATGTTAGCTTAAGTCCTCTAGAAACACACTGCTTGGCTCAAAGAAAGAGGATGGGGGACTGAAACAGTAAGTTTCAGAACACATGGTGGGGTGTCGGGGGGAGGTGGGCCTCAAAGTCCTCAGGACACAACTTGGGGCTGCCTGCTCTGGAGGGGCAGGGTCTAGCTATCTCTGTGGGTAAAATAAACAGCTGTGAGAAAAGGAGATAGAAGGGTTGTGTGTGTCCACATGGGATAGTAAGCAGCCACTTTTGAGATGTTCTTGCAGTTTTAAAGAGATACAAGATCTCAGGACCCCATAGCTTTTCTATTTGAAACCACCTTCTGCATTGGACAGGATAAGAGTTAAATTTCTTGTGACATGTCTACTGTATTTGTACATTTAGAAATCAATTAGTGTAATTGGGGCAATCAGAGATGCTAAACAGAGGAACAATTTACTGAGAACAAATGTCTGGAATTGTGTATTTTGCCAATGGAATTTCTCACAGTTGGTAAAAGAAAAATACTCCAAATTAAATCATTCAAGCTCAATGTGACTTTTTTTTCCCTTTTTCTTCTTGTTAAAAATGTTAAAAGAAACACAGCCTGGCTGAGATCTCCTCTCCCTCCTGTTGGACAGATTGCCTCTCAGAAAAATCCTCTAAGTTGACATTTTACCTGAAAAAGAGCAAAGGCACATGAAAAACTCCAGGTGTGTGTGCTTGGCATGAATATTTTTTACCAAACAGGATCATAAAAGGGTTGTCTGCTCTATTAAGACCATGTGAAATGAGATCATATGGGGCCGGGTAGTCTTAGAGACTTAGTAAAGGGAGTATGTAGGATGTAAAAAGCTTCAAAAAACATTGTTCCTACTCCTACAATGAGATAAGCCTGGATAATCTACAAAATTGTAATTTGTCCTGAGCCCATCAGAGGGCTGAGACCACACTGTGCAACCAAGTTAACTGAATTCCAAAGAGGGATAAGCCCCTCCAAGGAAAGGGCCACCATTTTAGCTGCGGCAGAGTACGGGAGAAAGAAGCAGCACTGTACAAGCCAAATGTTAACAAATTCTTAAAGGTCAGTGTGAACTGCAGTGGGTCTGGAACCACATGCCTCCAATGGGTGCCCATGAGAAATATTGGGGAAAGTCAGGAGACCAGAGAGAGTCTCCCTCGGTGACACAGGAATACAGGAGACACTAGGTGGCTCTGGAGGCAGGGGTAGAGGCAGGAACAGACAGGTAGAGGCAGGAACAGACAGGCAGGGGTAGAGGCAGGAACAGACACCTTCCCTCAGGTGAAGCAAAAACAAACCCTCTCATCTTCAGATAATGGGCAAAAATCCATTCTTTGTGCGGAGGAATTGAAACAAACTACCTCTGCTCCTGGGGAGAGGTAAGAATATTTCCTACATCACAGACCCAGTGGTGCCACAGGAAAGGTAGAGCCCAAACCCCTGTACTCCTGGGGGGAGGGCAGGAGACCATCGTCCTGGCCCAGTAACTGTCATGTGCCAATAATGAACAGAGAGGTCTATTACTGCTGAAGGAGGAACAAGAGACTCCCACCCAAGCCCAAGTATAAAGATATGGTGTGTCTTGCTGCCACAGACAGGAGGGGAAAGAGTACTTACTTAAAACAAGAATCCTACCTTTGAGATCCAGGTGCAAGAGCTTTTGAGGTATTGGTTATAAGATTGGGGCTGGGCCAAGACGAAGGAGAACTTCCCTGCTGCCTCCCTCCCCCATGACAAGGACAAGCATATTATTGCTGGGAGGGGGGCAGGAGCATGGAGAGAGACCCCAGCTGAGGTGCAGGCATGCAGGGCTGGCTGAGAGCTGAAGGGAAATCAGGAACTCAGGAATCCCTCCAACACCCAGCTTCTACTCTAAGCTTAAGGTGACAGCAGCCTCCATCTAGAGGAATTTGAAGGCTGTGGTGCCCTGAAGGTAACAAGACTCAGACCTAAGTCAGTTTCTGACTGATTGGCTCAGATCTCCCCACCCCATACTAACAACTTCACAGTAGAGGTAGGTCCACTTGAGGCATAAATGCTATTTACTTCAGCCTCTATTGCCTTTCTACACATAATGTCTGGCATTCAATTAAAAATTGCAACACACACACACACACACATACACACACACACGAAAGAAACAAAGCCATTGTCAAGAGGCAAAGCAATAAACAGAACCAGACTCAGAGATGATCAGATGGCCTTTACAATAACTGTGATTAATGTGTTAAAGGATCTCGTAGGGAAAGTGGATAGCATTCATGAAAAGATGAGGAATTAGAGAGATGGAAACTATAAGAAAGAATCAAATGAAATGCTAGAAATTTTAAAAGCCCCAGTGTTTTTGGCAGTAAGGCATTTCTTTAATAGAGTCGTCAGTAGATTGGGCACAGATGAGGAAGGAATCAAAGAACTTGAAGATAAGTCCATAGAAATGATCAAAATAGACACAGAGAAAAAAGAATAGGCAAAGGAAAAAAAGAACTGAGCAGCCAAGAGCTGTGAGAGAATCTCAGTTAATCGAATGTACATGTAATTGGAGACCAAGAAGGAGGAATCTAAGAAGAGGAGTATGGCAAGCTGGTGTTTCCCCAAGGAAGGCATGTGGTTCAAAAATGGCCACAAGATGGGGCGCCTGGGTGGCTCAGTCGGTTGAGCATCCGACTTTGGCACAGGTCATGATCTCACAGTTTGTGAGTTCAAGCCCCCTGTTGGGCTCTGTGCTGACAGCTTAGAGCCTGGAGCCTGCTTTGGATTCTGTGTCTCCCTCTCTCTCTGCCCCTCCTCCACTCATGCTCTCTCTTTCTCTGTCAAAAATAAATAAACATTAAAAAAAAATTTTTTTTAATGGCCACAAGAAGTTATTGCTTTTGCAATCCAGCTTCTAATTTAATTGAGGCATTTATTCTCATACTCTTCTACCCCCTTCTTGCTTATCTTCTACACCCAGTTACTTGGAGTATGAGATACACGTTTTTCTCCATCATCCCCCTCAGCAGTCTGTCTGCCATTCTGCGTCAAGAGGAGGGGCTGGGAAAGTTAGCTAAAGTAGTGAAAAGATGCAAGGCAAGATATAGCAGCCTGCCTTTTCCTTTTAGGAAACAACTTAAACTTGATGTAACTAAAATAAAACACATGGATCTTGGTTTTGAAGAGCTGGTAGATTATGGCTCATCTCTATCCATAGTTATAGCTACGAACAAATAGCTCACATAATTTGTACCCCTACCCCTTTTGCATTTGAGCAATAAAAATAAATCTCTTTAAAGAAAAAGAGTGTGTTGAGGTGCCTGGCGACTCAGTCAGCTAAGCATCTGACTCTTGATTTAGGCTCAGGTCATGATCTCACAGTTTGTGGGTTCAAACCTGAGTCAGGGTGTGTACTGACAGCACAGAGTCTGCTTGGGATTCTCTCTTTCCCTCTCTCTCTGCCCTCCCCACTTGCATGAGCTCTCTATCAAAATAAATAAAGCTAAAAAAAAAAAAAGAAAAAAAAGTGTTAAATATAGTATTTATCCAGGAAACACTCTTTTGAAATACTGGAATTGATCTCCTATATTGGCTAGTAATGTATTTAATAAGACAGTTGTACAATTCCTTAGTGTTTATGTGCCATAATTTAGTTTTCAGTATTCAGTGACTTCAGCTGCTAGATGGTGACCAGCTATCCACCTGCTAAGGCCAGTTGCTGGAGAAAGCTTGCCTCTGTGGGTCTGGGTGTTTGTGCATCTCTTGAATTCAGTGCTTCCTGGAAGATGGAGGAAGGCGCTTGATGAGAAGGGCTGGGAGCATAGTCTCTAAAATGTTAGCTCCTGTGTTTAAAATTTAAATTCAGAGACAGCTTCTCATCTTGCCATTGTCAATGAACTTGTCACCCTGCCTGTGCACAGGCTGCCTTGCAAAGGCCTTTGGGAAGGCTTCATGACCCTCTCGGCAGAGCAACTCCTTTCTCCTCTGCGCTACTTCTAATCTCATGCCTGCCGTTTGGGGCATTTTCACATTATTTTGCATTTATTTTTTAGGCATCTATTTCCTCTAGTAAATTGAGATCTTCAAGGATAAGTGTCTTCAAGGATAAGTGTCATCTCTAGTGTGGTGCCAGGTACAGAATAGGTTCCCAGTAAATTTTTCCCAATTGGATTAAGTCAATGCTTGCATTAGGTAACTGCCGTGACTCTTATGTGTAGTTGAGACAAATGTTTGGTCCAGCCATGTTCCATATGTGATCTTGTTCTGCGATCAATGCTGGGCCTTCTTGCACATCATATGTGCATGCCGTAGGCACCTTGCACATGACAGCTAGGCCAAGTGGGGCTAGGTTCTGTGGCTCTGATGAGGGCTTTGAGTTCAGATCACCACAATGATAGACTTGGACATAACTTAGGGTGATTATGTTGAAAGCAAACAAACAAAGTAAAAATAGAGTCAGAAAGCTACAAAGCCATAAAGAAGAAAGAGAACATCGAACCAGGATCTGGGGTAGAATCTAAGTAAACCAATTCAAGATACAAGATACAGATCTATTCAGATGATCCCTTTTATGTGGTCACCTTCTGCCAAGAGTGTAGCTTTTGGAGGGGGGGGGGGGCTATGATGCAGGGAGGGAAGCAGAGGGACTTTGTATGGACCAGGGCAATGAATAAAATCCTGGATATCAAAATATAGTGGCCATGACCAGACCCTTATGGGTGATTGTGACTATTAGCTCTAAGCTGCCCGGTAATCAAAAAAAAAGGGGGAAATGGGGACAGCTGTTAAGTGTCCTGCTCTTGATTTTGGCTCAGGTTATGATCTCATGGTTCATGGGATTGAGCCCCACACTGGGTTCTGTGCTGACAGTATGGAGCCTGCTTGGGATTCTTTCTCTCTCTCTCTCTCTCTCTGCCCCTCCCCTGCTCATGCTCTTTCTCTCTCTCTCAAAATAAATAAACAAAATTTTTTTTAAAAAGGAGAAATGTACTTTATCATCTGATAAAAAGAAACATACTAGTTCCTAGGGGCAAAAAGAACAAAACAAAACCCAAATCCTTTTTTGGTGGTGGGGGCAAGGGAGGAATCCAGATTTGTTCTATATGTGGCTATGCCCTAGAAAGGTTGTGTGACTCTAGCTAGTCATTTGACTACTCTGGACCTTGATTTCCTCAGCATTCGGGGATCTCTGACATCCTTTTCCACTCCAGCATTCCCCGGGCAGACAGTACTTCTAGAATCTCTCTGGATTGCGATCCTGACACTGGGTCCAAAGGGCAGGGACAGCCACCCCAGAGCATTAGCAGTAAACCTACGTGTTTTCCTTGTAGACTTGCCAACTTCCCAGCTTTGAGGTGTTCAGGATCAATGAATGCTCACGGAAAGGTACTTTGCTGCCCAAGTCAGCACTAAAACCACAGCGATCAGCACCGTGCTACCCTGGCTGCTGCCACAGCTGAGTCCCCTGAGGAAAGCTGACTGCAGCAGCTGCTGAGATTCCCACAGCCGCAAACACCATCACGGTTCCCGAGTGATCACTCAGGGAACCTTCCAGACACTGCTGGGTTTTTGGGAGGGGATTGCAGACCCCAGTGCTCTGGGAGGGAGGAGGGTGCAGACCTGCCCCAGGGCAGAGCTGAGGACACAGAGCTGAAGGGCGTGGCTCCAGGCTTCCAGAGCCCCAGTCACTGGACGAATTGCTTTTTAGTGAATTTGTGTTTTGTACATTGATTTGAGGGGAACTGGTTTACTGCCACCCAGTGTTCTTCTCCCTCCCCCAGGTTCCTGTTCTAACAGATTGCTTTCTCCCTTTCTGTTATCAAAACTGACTGGGACCCAGTCTTTATCTGATAAGCCCATTCACACCGGGGTGTGAATAATTAACACCACTCTGGACTCTGCATTTAATGGTGTACAAAATCTGCAAGAGGAAAGCATCCAATGGTGATTTCTAGGCATTTGCATGGGGAAATGTTGCGTGAAAGGGCCCTCCCATCACCCCCCACCCACACACACAGCTTGCCAAGGCTGGCAGTGCTAACGTGCAAAGATTTGGCCTACTTTGCTCTGCATGTCTGGGGTGCGGGGAGGGCCTGATTGAATGGAGATTAGGCAAAGTTCCCTTTGGAGCCCACTTTCTCTTTTTTTTCTGAGGCCTCGGGTACCTGTTGTATTTTCCCTGTTCAAGGCTCTGATGTAAAGTTTTAGATACCTTCCATTCTCCCATCATGAGATACTTGTCTTATGTCTCATTATTCCAGTATTTCTGCCTACTGCTTCTGCTGGTTTGAGCAACGCCAACAGAACTCACCTGTTAAGGATTAATGTGCTACCACTCCCAGATGGGATATTTGTATTTTTGATTGGAATCTCCTGATACTGACTGCGGGGACTCTGGTGCTAATGTGAGCAGCTGTGTCTTTTCCGTGAACATTCGCTGGTCCTGGATGCCCTGACACACAGGGAGAGTGGGGGTTTTGGAGACCCATGGTGGAGCTGTAGAGGTGTTTGGGGAGAAGTCACACCTTCAGGGGCCAAGTGCCTCCATCACGGTGGCAAGGGTCTTTTTTTATTAGCTAAAGTCTGCAGTGGCTCTGGGGCATCCCCTGAAAGGGAACATGCTAGAACAGAGTTGACTGAAACAGGAGATAGGAAGGAATGGGACAAGAGGGAGGGGTTGCGGGTGGGCAAGGAGGAAGAAAGAGAACACAAAAGTAGGGCATGGGGAGTGCTGATTGACTAACATCATTTTCCATATGGAGCCAAGATCTGCTCATCACCAGAAGTGAAATGAGTTCCATCATATTGTCAGAATTATTTGTGGTTCTAAGTAGCGCTCTTTGAAGTCAGCTTTTGCCAAAAGTACTCAGGCATCCAAGTGCAAGGATCGGAAGACAGGACGTGCAAGAATGCAAAGTAAAACCGGAGCTAGGCAGCTTTCTCTCAAACCTCACCAAGTACAGCGTAAACTTTCTGTGGTTGGTGAGAGATCTGCTTCCGTGGATGGACGATTGGGCATGGACAGTGTTGGTTCTTTTATTTTTTTTTCCCCCTGCAATTGAACTGTCAGACCAGCTTTGGCCACATTTGAAATGGCAAGGTGGCCATGGGGCTATTTTACTGATTCTGATGTCGAAATCTTCTAGCTGGGTGACTGGCAGTATTTAGTTCTCAGAAGACCTCATTTCAGAGTTTGTTATTCTACCAAATATGTGTCTATCCTTACAAATGTCTAGGATGTACTGGTGTTGCCTCTTTGCCTTTACTGATTGCTGCCATGAAAATTAGCTGCATTGGGAGTTGAAGCTATATCACTTCAAGGAAGTGATTGCCTAAAGCCTGGCCAAGATCTAAACTTCCAAGTAAGGTCACCCACTGGCTCTGTGAGAGCGTCTCCACACTTAATATGGATATGAATCTGGGGAGTGGTGGTCTCGCTCTTGCCCTGTTGTTCTGTCATCTGATGCTTCTATAGAAAAGTGCCCGGAGAGGCTGGGCCGGCCTCGCTCAGGGCCCCCCCTGTTCTTCCCGTCTGGCTCTTCACACATCTCTTCACAGGGAAGGGGTGTCTGGAACAGAATGCATAGTCTCCTAACCACACTCTTCCTGCCTCTCTGCTCTTTACAGAATGGGCTGAACGGCTTGCACCTGGCCTCTAAAGAAGGCCATGTGAAGATGGTGGTTGAACTTCTGCACAAAGAAATCATTCTAGAAACGACAACCAAGGTACGTCTCTTAGGGAACGGGGAGCTTTTCATTGATAATTCAAGTGTTCAGGTCCCTCGTGTATCATTCCAGACCCTGACATAGAAACCAGCCCTTCGTGAGAGAAAGCCAAGTGTGTTTCTGAATTTCTCTTGTGTTTCCAATCACTTCCTAGTTCTCTGCGTCCCCAAAGTCACCTGAAAGGCAGAGGACCCTGTTTCCATAAAAGTCAGTGGGCTTTTACTTTATTCTCATCATTAGGTTATAAATCTAGAAAGAGAACCCTTTTCGCTATGGCTTTATGTTTTCTTAGGGTCCTTGACTTGAGTGCAGGGTCTGAGAGCTCTAGCAGTTCTACAGTCAGGTGCCTTGGGTCTGGCTCCCAGCGGAGGCAGTGCACTCCGTTTCTGAACAAGTTAGTTGGTGAGAACTCTCCATTTCCTCATCTATAAAATGGGGACTGTAATACTTGGTTTCAGGATTCGTATGAAAACAAACTGAGATCGTGTGTGTCAAATGCCTGGTGCGAAGGAAGGAATCGGTAAATGTTGGTGACCGTGTTGCTATTGAGGCATAGAGAAGAGAGCCAGACCCCTCTCATTTATCCTTCCCCAGTGAGTCTTCCTTGGTCAGCCGCACACTTACCTCCTCTGCTTACCAATTACCTTGAACAGCCTTCTCTTCTCCGAGGAGGCATTTGGCCAAGGCTGACGTCACACCTCCCACGCCAGCATGCTCTTCCCATAGCCATAGATTAGAAGTGCCAGTGACTTAAGTCCAGAAACCACAGTCATGAAATTATGCATCTGTAGGTTGTAAAATCAATTTTAATTCTCACATGCATCCGCCTTGTTTATTTATTGAACAAGGTGTTGCCAGCATTTCAAAACAAAACTAAACCAAAAAACTCACCTCTCTCTACTAACTTGAGCACAGCGTTCTCTTCTCTTCCTTCCTGGTTACTTCCCATGGTTTTCCTCTTGGCTCTGTCTCTCCGGCCTCTTTCTTTTTGTTTGCTGTGTATTCAGCATGGTCTTATACCCAGCCTCGATTTCAGTTCTGTGCTGCAAACATTGGGCCTCCTCTCCAGCAGAGAACCAGAAGAACAATAAGTAGAGATATAATATGTAGTTGTGAAGTGCATTACCAAAATATTATGAAGGGACAATCATCCCTTGAGGTAAAATTCTGTAATTTTCATGTCACCTCCCGAAGGTGAAAAGATCTTGCTGGTAAAATAGACTGAGTTGCTCTTTCTGAATGTATGTGGGGCATTTTTTTCCCCAACCCCATGACGAGTACCAGTGGTTTCCACCCTTCTTTGTGGATGAAGGGGATGCAATTATTTTTCCTTCTTGTGCTCTCACATACCTGGCTGCAAGCAGTGCGCCATCTGACAGGCTCCATGTGGGCTGGGGTGGCTTTTCTTCCCCTGGCGCGTCCTCAAGAGCTGTGCAAACATGACGCTTCAGCATTTTTGCACTCTCCGCATTTCCCCCTTTGATTGTTATTTTGCAAGCGAATGCTTGGTGTGTCTTTGTTATTTATAGATGTTTTATAAGCCAGCGTGGTTCCTGAATGCTGTACAGAGGGAGGAAAAAAGGTGAAGCAGAAACCGTGGGCTGAGCAACAGTCATAGCAGATTGGGGAATTATAATGGGTCTTGCGAGCATGAGAAAGATTAAAAAAAGAAAAGAGTAAAAAGCCAAAACCAGTAGAGTTTCCTAAATGTGCTTAAATGTTTTTAAAGCACAAAACAAAAGCATCTGTCCCCATCCTCCCTTCTCTGCCTCTTAGAGGCCTGTGCTCAGCATCAACGCAGGTAGTGAGGGAGAAAGCCCTAATCTCTCTGCTTGCATCTACCGGGCTCCTGCTTCAATGAAGCCCCCTCCCTCCCCACCCCCCTTCCAGGAGCTCTAGGACTCCCTGAAAATTGGAGAAGGTGGGTCTTTGTGGATCAGATGTAGCTAAGAAATTTTTCTTGCTTCTTTCAGGCCATGTTCTTTCATGCAGAGGGAGGGGTAGAAAAAATAGAGGCCCCAGCTCCTTGCCCTGTGCCCCTGACCCAAGGCCAGAGGCCTTGAAGTTCGCAGTGTGTG
The DNA here is from genome assembly GCF_046562875.1 of Panthera onca. NCBI lineage: Eukaryota > Metazoa > Chordata > Mammalia > Carnivora > Felidae > Panthera > Panthera onca. The sequence goes on along the minus strand of NC_138342.1, from coordinate 163,853,036 downwards.
CACGTGTGTCTAGGTGTGTGTGTTGGGGGGAGCGGTCTGGCTACCAGGGTCTCCCCTTTGCTCTTACCCCTCATCAGTGCTGCCCTCAGCCCAGATCCAGAAGGTGGCATGGGCCAGGATCCACAGCCAGGGTTCCGCACGGGTCCAGCTGCCCCCCGATGCATTTCTATGGGGGAGAGCTCTGATGGACTGTGATTTCGAGCAGAAAGAGGCAGATGGAAAGAAACAGTTGACGTTGCTTCTTGAGGTCAAGGAGCCCGAGTCTCAATCATCTCTGTACTCCCATGCCGGGACCGGTGCCTGACACACATGTGCTCAGTGTATAACAAACAAACGCATGAATGGGCACAGCACACTTGCTTCTAAATAGGGAGACTTGGAGTTCTGAGTCCTGATTTCTAGAGAAGGTTCTGTTGCCAACAGCCATGTTCCACTTAGTACAGTGAGTGAGTCGGACCCAGGTGCCAAGGCCTCTAAATGTAAGCTCTTTGGACTTCTATGAAAAATGATTAATTAGCCTCTATACATTCATTTCTGGCACTTATTCTCTGATGGATATTGGAGGAAGAACCCTTTTGTTTATCAAATGGGACTTCAGGAGAAATCAAAAAGACAACTTGGGAGGCAAGAAGCAGGTTACTCCTGCCTGATACAGGCCACACTTTGGAAACAGAGACCTGAGCCCCCTGAAGCCCCCAGGAGCTTTCAGTGGGGCTTCTTCACCCACCTGTGGGTGCTTGGGACAGTGGTGGCTGGGGGGCCCAGAGCTCGGTGTCCATGCTGCTCAGTTCCGCCTGGGTGAGGACACTTTTCTCCCAGTGACAGATGGCCCCGGTGCATAGATGGAGTTTGAAGTCCTGACTTGTTGGGGCTTGAGTTGTCTGAGATGGATTAGCAAGTGTTTCTGTAGTTTAGGTAAATTATATACCATATGAACTGCAAAAATACTGAGTTCATTTGAGGTCTCTGCTCCTTAAGTAGCAGGGGGGACAGATGGGCCCACATGGGTCCTGTTTTCTCCCACCTGCCCTATTTGACTGAAGCTGGCAGGTGAGGCCTGTCCTGCCTGCCACTCACTGAGCTGGGGGGCCAGTGGGGTCACGTAGGTGAGTCAGAGAATGTGCCTGTGTTCCAGCCCCAGGATATCCGGGAGGCAGGAAGGAGCCTGGCAGGAAGGCCGGCATCCTGAACAGAAGAAGCCTGCTAGACCTGAACCCCATCTAGCAATTATTAAATACGTGGGATGAATCCGGACAAAGAAACCTCAGTATTCCAGTCACCTCCTCACAACCTGCCTGGTTTCTTAGTCCCTATTAAGGGTTTTAGCTTTGAAAAAGTTTACAATTTTTTTAATGTTTATTTTTATTGAGAGAGAGAGACAGAACACGAGCAGGGAAGGGGCAGAGAGAGAGGAAGACAGAATCTGAGGCAGACTCCAGGCTCTGAGCTGTCAGCACAGAGCCCGACACGGGGCTCAAACTCACGAGCCCTAAGATCATGACTTGGGCCAAAGTCGAATGCTTAACCGACTGAGCCATCCAGGTGCCCAAAAAAGTTGACTTTAAAACAATTGTGCACTATTCTCTCTCACTTTTGTCTCCTCTCTAATCTGGAGAAGCCCTGGCTCATTATATGTATTTTACTGATTAATATGTCAAATAGTCTTTTTTTGTTTTTGTTTTTTTGTAGTAAGAATTCATTCCTATTTATTTTCCCCCTTTTAGTTCCATATTCTTCTTCCCTTCCCTAGATGCATTATATAGTTCATTTTATTACCCCCCCCCCCCCCTTTACATATTGCTACCCTTAAATCTCTTTGCCTTTCCTCCCTCTGTCCCCAGGTTAAGGGTGCTGAGTCCACAGGTCCTGCCGGCCTCCTTCCCCAGAGCTCCAGGCCTCACGGCAGGGGGCTCTGTGTCACCCTGCAGAGTTACAGCTGGATGTGAGGAGCTGGAAGTCTGAGGAGGCCGGCTCGCCTGGCAAATCTTTCAGTGTGTGTCCTGAGGAATGCTGACGGGTCTGTCAGCCGATGACAGAATGCTATGTCTGCATGCAGCAGATTAGGTGTTGAGAAGTGTTTTTTTTATCCATTAGCGTGAGGTGTTTTTTTTTTTTTTTTTTTTTTTGCTTTTGTTTTTGGAGAGCAAGAATTTTCCTCCTTGGGCTTTCAGTACCATTTCAAGGTGTATAATGGGTCAGGCACACTCATGTGTGTTGTCTACCCATTTTGGGTCTAAAGAAAGCCCACTGTCCCCCACCCCAACCAGCACCCTTGTTAGTATACCTTTAACAGCGACTTTACCTTTGATGGTCACAATATTGTTGGCAGCCTGGTGGGAAATCTTTGCTTCCTCTCCCCGTGTGTTTCAGAAAGGGAACACAGCTCTGCACATCGCCGCCCTCGCAGGTCAGGATGAGGTGGTCCGGGAGCTGGTCAACTATGGCGCCAATGTCAACGCCCAGTCACAGGTGACGGCTCTCTCCCGGGTCCTGGGCCAGAGGGCATTGCCCTTCTTTTCCACCTGTATTTCTGTTATGTAGTGGGTGCACTGAATAGCTTAATCGGCAGTGTGTCTCCAAGCAATAACAAAGGCATCCCTTACTATTTGTTCATGCTTCTGTTATGCATTCTAAGCACGATGTGGTTGATCATTGTGGACCCCATCTCTGTTCAGTGAAACCAGCCAAATAATATATCTAGCTATGGCTCCTTTGGGGAGAGAGACTGTGTTTAGGGGTGGGTAGGACATGGGACATAGGGGGTTCACAAAGAAGGGAGTGAAAATAGAGGGGGAGTGTGTTTGTAAGAGGCTGACTTCCATAGAGTGTCAACCCGCAGTTTGGTGCCCTTTTGTAATAAGTCCTGCTAAGCCATTTCTTTTTATTTTTTTTTTAATTTTTTAAATGTTTGTTTATTTTAAAAACATTTTTATTTTTTATTTTTGAGAGACAGAGACAGACAGAGCATGAGTGGGGAGGGGCAGAGAGAGAGGAAGACACAGGATGGGAAGCAGTCTCCAGGCTCTGAGCTGTCAGCACAGAGCCTGATGCAGGGCTTGAACTCAGGAACCTCGAGATCATGACCTGAGCGGAAGTCGGACACTTAGCCTACTGAGCCACCCAGGCACCCCATAAATGTTTATTTTTGAGAGAGAGAGAGAGACAGACAGACAGACAGAACATGAGCAGGGTGTGGGCAGAGAGAGAGGGAGACACAGAATCTGAAGCAGGCTCCAGGCTCCAAGCTGTCAGCACAGAGCCTGATGTGGGCCTTGAATCAAGAACCGTGATATCATGACCTGAGCCGAGGTCGGTTGCTTGACTAAGTGAGCCACCCAGGCTCAATGCCCCCCTTCCCCCCAACTAAGTCGTTTCAAAGTGTCTGTGAGTTTTTACAACAGGAGATACTGGTGGGGACATGGCCCTGTGGGCTAGCTGAAAATACAACGAAGAGAGAGTTGTCCTCCAGTTATGAGGATTTTGCCCCGGTTTTAGCATGTCTCCCTAATTTTGTGGGTAAACTTTAATGACGTTTTCTCTTGGTTTACAGAAAGGCTTTACACCCTTGTACATGGCAGCACAAGAGAATCACTTGGAAGTGGTTAAGTTTTTACTGGAAAATGGAGCTAATCAGAATGTAGCCACAGAAGTAAGTACCTTGGGCAAGTGGCCTCACTGTGGGACATCTCCAGAGACAGGACGTTGCCGGGGGCGTGCATTCCTGGGACAAGGCTTAAGATGCTTCCTCAGTCACGATCCGCGTAAAGTGTCACAGAGTGCTCTCTACCTTCTGATCACTGCACTCATCCTGGGTGCCATCGGGCTCTTCAAGGGAGTGAGGGACAAAGTCATGGGTCTTGAGGAATGCCCAGACACATACCAGAGAAATGACATCAGAGTCAAGCTTGTCCTTCCCACATTAAGCACCACTGAAGGCTGGACCTTAATGAGAAAGGATCCTGCCATAAACCATGAGTCATTTCAGCTCTGATCCTGAGTTTTGTCATTGATGAAGTGATGAAATTGAACTAGATAGAGCCAACAATTACATGACTTTGTTCTCATTCTGCTTTGCCAGTCCACGGGGTCCTGTTCCCCTTAGCACACAACTGAGGGGATTAATGACAGTAGCTCACAATCAAATCCTCAGTGCCTGGCATAGTTTCTAGCATTTGGTAGGTGTTAATAATACTCATGAAATGAATAAATGAGTGATCTTCTGCCATGTTGAAGGCACTGGCCTGGCACCAGTGGATCGGGTGACAGAAAGGGTAGGCAGAGAAACAGAGGGCAGTGAAAAGCCCTCAGAGCACGCAGTGAGACTGGGAGCGAGTTACAAAGGAAAATTAGTGGCTGTAGGCTCTGTGGGATTACGGAGAAAGAAAGTGGGGCCAAGAAAGGCTTTAGGGACCAGGTGGCATTTAAACTGAGCTTGACAGATGAAGAGGGCTTTGAGTTGTAAGAAAGTCGTTTCAGGCTGAGGGCCCGTCATGAGCAAGAGCCCTGAGGTGTGAAAGCGTGGGTCCTGGCTTGAGGACAGCAAGTGGTCAGATACGGTCAGAGCAAATGCATCTTTCCTCCTTTCCTCTGGCCAGGACGGCTTCACTCCTCTAGCCGTGGCTCTACAGCAGGGCCATGAGAACGTGGTGGCACACCTCATCAACTACGGGACAAAGGGCAAGGTGCGCCTCCCTGCCCTGCACATCGCAGCCCGTAATGATGACACCCGGACAGCTGCGGTGCTTCTGCAGAATGACCCCAACCCGGACGTGCTTTCCAAGGTGAGGGCAGCCAGGCCCAGGAGGACCAGGAGAAGGCTAGTACCTGGACCACGGAGCCGTATGGGTTACAGAGGCTCCCCAAGAATGAGCCGAGGCCAGGGGTGGTACCAGCCATGCACACTGAACACCAGCTCCCACAGGGCCTTCAGATTCCTGCTGGGACCCGTAGGAGTTACAGTGGACAGCCTCACTTTAAACCCCTGGTGAACACCAGGAGAGATATGCTTGGTGTGGAGCAGGAATGGTTCTTGTTGCTCTAGGTCATCCAGAGGAGTGTCCAGGGCAGCTTGGGTCTCTGGCCGGAGTGAAACTTGAGAATCTAGCGGGTGGTGTTCTAGAATTATACCCCTCTTTTCCTGGTTGGCCCCTAGTGGAGGAAGGGAAGTGTCCCCACATGGGGAGATGAGGACTGGGAGGGCTCCCCAGGGGCCTGGACAGCTAGCTGTCTGATGTTTTGAGGCACTACTGATCCACTATCTATAAGTTAATTACTTCTCTTGCAGTGGGAGTGGATTGCACTGAGCTATTCACACGGTCCCTCCAGCCCACGGTCGCTGAGTTTTGTCTGAAAACTGCTGACCAGATTAGGCATGGTCTCAGGTTATAGGACAGAATAATGACAATGACCCGGAAGGGTCCAAGGGCTGCCTTTGGCCAGCAGCTGAGTCACAACACCCCTTTAGAGGGCTGAAACAATCTCTAGAGCTCAGATCGTGGACCCCAAAGCACTTTTCATTCATTCATTCAAATCGCTTTGTAAATAACCATTCACGTGAGTGGGCCCTGCAGAGTTGGAGGTCATGCTAGTGCATGGTTTGTCCACGTGAACCACAGTACAAAGAATGTGGGTCCCTCAGAGGTAGGACCTAGCTTTGAATATGACTTGCCAGAAAGCATTCCTTGATCCCTTCAGCAAATCTTCTCATCAGTCAAAATCTTTCCACATCGGGTCCTCTGGCCCTGCCAACATTTCCAGAATCCCTGTGCTGATTCTGAGATGGAAAATGACAGTGCGAGGCTTGTGACAAGTTGTTTCCCCCTCTGTTGTGCTTCAGACGGGATTCACCCCCCTCCACATCGCAGCTCACTACGAGAACCTCAACGTGGCCCAGCTACTCCTCAACAGGGGCGCCAGTGTCAACTTCACGCCACAGGTAAGGTGCTCTGGCAGACCCCGCACTCAGGCCAGGGGTTTGGGCTTGTCTGGCCTCTGGGCTTCTGCCTCTTGCTTTAACACCATGAATTTCCTCCTTATGGCACAAGTGACCATGGGTGGGACCGCCTGGTGTTTATTGAGGCTGCTCATTGATGGGTTTCTTTTTTTTTTTTTTTAACGTTTATTTATTTATTTTTGAGAGAGAAAGAGAGGCAGAGAGGGGGAGAGACAGAGGATCCCAGGCAAGCTCCCCACTGTCAGCACGGAGCCCATTGCACGGCTTGATCTCACAAACTGTGAGATCAGGACCTGAGCTGAAATCCAGAGTCGGACGCTTAACCCACTGAGTCACCCAGGTGCCCCTCATGGATGGGTTTCTGATCACCTGCATATCAGTTTCTGTTTGCCCGTTCTCGAGGTGGCAAGCCTGGAGGGCAGGGCTTTCTTCCAATCTGTTATGATGACTCTGGGAGACATGGCTCGGTCAGATTGGTGAGATTAACCACCATGCTGTCACATCCTCATAGATTTTGAAACCTTTCTTAGTGAGAAATGGACTAATGGTAGGCTTAGCGTGGCCTCTTATGTTGCTGCCGCTGTCAGGCTGAGGCTGGGAGCCAGGGGGAGTGGGGAGCATAGCAGCGGCATTGGAGGGGGAGGTGCCAAACCCTCACTGGTTCCTGTTCCTCCCTTCCAGAACGGCATCACGCCACTGCACATCGCCTCCCGCAGGGGGAACGTGATCATGGTGCGGCTCCTGCTAGACCGCGGGGCCCAGATAGAAACAAGGACCAAGGTGGGTGCCAGCGAGCTCCGTGGCAAGGCCCAGGGAGGGAGTTCTGCCTTCCAGAGCCACAGCTGGAGTGGTGGCTCTCAGGGACCAGCTAGTGATGGGCCTCCATCATCCTGGACTAGCTCGCAGTGGGAGCCAGGATGCAGCAGGAGACATAGTGAGATGTGCTGAAGTTGAGGTGGTCTTCCAGGAAGCATCCCCGCTTCTGTGGCTGCAGTGATACTGCGGGCAGTCTTCCCTCCAGTGGCTCTGATAGGTGCCTTTGGGGCTTTCTCTTTTGGACCCTGTCTTTTAAAGGATGAATTGACACCTCTCCACTGTGCAGCTCGGAATGGGCACGTGCGAATCTCAGAGATCCTGCTGGACCACGGGGCACCCATCCAAGCTAAAACCAAGGTTTGTGCTTCCCTGCTTCCCTCCTGTGAGGAACATCTTTTCCCCAGGGGTCCAGGTCAGGGGGACCCAGGATCAAATCCCACTTCTGAAAAACAGAGATGCTAATACTACTCACAGAACCAGTGATGTGTGATGTGTACCCTGATCCCTGTCACACAGGAGACACTCAGTATAGCTCTAATTATTTTTTTAATGTTTATTTGATTTTATTTTTGAGAGAGAAAGCATGAGCCAGGGAGGGGCAGGGGGGAAAGACAGAGGGAATCCCAAGCACGCTCCACATCACCAGCACAGAGCCCGATGTGGGGGTGGAACTCACAACTGTTGAGATCATAACCTGAGCCGAAATCAAGAATCAGACGCTTAAGTGACTGAGCCACCCAGGAGCCCCAGTATAGCTCTAACTATTATCTATCTCAGGCACGGCAAACTTTTTCCCTAAAGGGCCAGATAGACTTTGCAAGCCATGATCTCTGTTGCAATGATTCCACTCCGCCATTGTTGTAGGAAAGCAGCCATGGATAATATGCAAACTAGCAGTCATGTTCCAATAAAACTTTATTTACAAAGACAGGCAGCAGACCAGATTTGACCACGGACTGTCATTTGCCTGCTACAGCTCTAGATTAACCCTTGTGTCTTTTATCTTGGCTCCAAGAAAAGACAGACTCTAAGCACCCCAAGAAGTCTTTAGAGCCTGGGCCAGACTGAAGTGAAGTTAAAAAAGAAAACAGAATAGCTCCTCTCAAGGTCCATGAAGGGCCAGAGCAAAGGCCCCTCCTTCAGCTCCTGAGTCTTCCTGGGGCTAAAGCTGTCAGATCACCTCGTACTGCTTACACCTCCCCTAGGCCTTCTGCCCACTTCGTTGGGGTGAATTTGGAAGGGTGTGAGAATAGAACAAGGGAGAAACCAGGCCCATTCACAGCCTCCCCAGAGGTCTTGTGTGGGCAGTTGCAGATAGCCCATAACCATGAAAGCCGTCCGTTCCGTGACAGATCATCATGGGAGTCTTTCTACACAGCTACCTGTAATTTGGGTCATGACTCACAGCACCAAGCTGGCTTTGTGTGTGTCCGTGTGTGATTGGTCGGGGGCTGGGGGTGAGGCAGGATGTATCCTCTCCTAAGCCAGTTTATTTCTCGTTTAAACCTCCATCCACGGCTGAGTTGCTGTGTGACTTTGAGTGTGTCCCTTACTCTGTCTCTGCCTCTGTTTCCTCATCTGTAGAGCTCTACCCGTCTCTAGAGTCGTTGGGATGATCACATGAGATAATATAAAAGTAAAAATCCTCGGATAAGTGAAGGTAGAACTGCTACCTTCTGTTGTCAGATCAGGAAATTCTCAGCGTTTTCCCACAGGGGTCCTGTGTTTAAACTTACATAAAGGTTCCTAAGTTGGTAATGATTTTATATTACCCAGATTATGGGGATGGGGCTTAAAAAGGCAGTCATGAAAATTCTTCACTGAGAACTTCCGACTCTTCAACTGGGAAATAAGTTAGGACCTCCGTAAAACTCACTAAGTGGCAACGAGCTGTGTTGGTTTGCTGTCACAAAGTGCCACACGCTAGGTGGCCTGAACAACAGAGGCCCATCGCCTGACAGTTCTGGAGGCTGGAAATCTGAGATCAGTGTCAGCAGGGCTGGTACCTTTGGGAGCTGTGAAGGGGAACCTGTTCCAGGCCTGTCTCCTGGTTTCCCGTGGTTGCTCACAGTCTTTGGCATTCCTTGGCTTGTAGATGCATTGCCCTGACCTCTGCCTTCAGAGGCATTCTCTCTCTGTGTGAGGGGCTGTGTGCAAATTTCCCCCTTTTAGGAGGACACCAGTCATACTGGATCAGGGCCCACACTAACGACCTCATCTTAACTAACTACATCTGCAATGACCCAATTTCCAAATAAGATCATGTTCTGAGCTCCTGGGGTTAGGACTTCAACATGTGGATTTTTCTTTTCTTTTCTTTTCTTTTCTTTTCTTTTCTTTTCTTTTCTTTTCTTTTCTTTTCTTTTCTTTTCTTTCTTTCTTTCTTTCTTTCTTTCTTTCTTTCTTTCTTTCAGTTTATTTGTTTTGAGAGAGAGAGAGAGAGAGAGAGAATCCCAAGCCGATTCCATGCTCAGCACAGGGCCCAACACAGAACTCAATCTCACAAATGTGATATCATGACCTGAGCTGAAATCAAGAGTTGGCCATTCAACCAACTGAGCCACCCTGGCGCCACCAACATGTGGATTTTGAGGTGACACAGGGCAACCTAGTACACAAATACAAGCTGTCCTGCAGCCTGATTGTGTATCTCCCTTGCTGAAAATCCTCTTCTTAGAGCTCACATCCCAGCTCCTGAGCTCATGGATTGTCATGATCCAACTCCTGCCTGCCCCCCACCCAGCTCCAAGCCCCCATCACACTTTGCCCTCCTTTGGGATTTAACTGCATTGAGCTCCCTGAGTTCCCCAAGGATGGCTGCCTCTGTGGTATAGCACACACTGCTCCCTTCGCTGGCAGATTCTTCCCCTTTTGTCTTCCTGGCCAAGTCCTAGCTCAGGACCACCTCCTCCTGAAAGCCGTCTCTCCCCATCCTCCCTGCTGTGGACCTCTGTGCTTTGATCTTGCCTTTCCTGATGTTACCACACTGAACAGCAACAACGTATCTGTTTCCACTCTTTTACCTGACAGACTATAAAATTCTTTAGGCCAGGGATTATATCTGTTCTCTTTTGTTTCCTTGGCGCTTAACCCATACCTGGTGCTCATTAATCCCTTAATAAATATTTGTTGAATTAATCTGTGAATGAATGAGTGAAGAGGCTCCTCTGTCTTTAATGTTTTTTTAAAATAGATTGCCACCTAAGAAACCATGAGAGTCTTTAACAAAGTTTTTTAAGTGATACAGATTTGTTAGGGGCAAAGAACAGAGGGATTTAGATGCGAGTTCCATGTTGTGCTCATTCATTCATTCGTTCATTCGTTCCTAACCACCTGAATTAAGGATCACTATGTGTGTTACATGCATATATGAGGATTGTGGGGCATATGAGAGATATGAAGCATAGTCACTGGTCTTAAGAGGCTGATAAGTAAGGAGTGAAGATACACACACCTGGTAAGTTAGTTATAGATACAATTCAGCAAATCTATGAGTAAGGTCTGAGTGACAGGTAAGAAAAGCCCACAGAAGTCTAGGGTGGTCAAGGAAGGCTTCCTGGGAGAGGTGGGCCTGGCTGGAGCTGGCTTGGAGGATTTGATGAGGTAGAAAGGAGAGTGTAGTCAGAGACCAGCATGACCACAGGGGCCAGAGGGAACCAAACTCACTTAGGAGCTGCCTGGAAGCATCGTGTAGGGAAGAAGTAGGAATGAGGTTGGAATTATCTCCTTGAATTTCTGTGTTCATTTCCTTTACAACTGCTTCTCTTCCCTCTTCTCCCAGAATGGCCTGTCTCCAATTCACATGGCGGCTCAGGGAGACCACCTTGACTGTGTCCGACTTCTGTTGCAATACAACGCGGAGATAGACGACATCACCCTGGACCACCTGACCCCACTCCATGTGGCAGCCCACTGCGGCCATCACAGAGTAGCCAAGGTCCTTTTGGATAAAGGAGCCAAACCAAATTCCAGAGCCCTGGTGAGTGGGAGGCTATTGGAGAGGGTGCCAGAGGGTCAAAGGCTGAGGCAGGTGGGACTGAACTGTGTGGCTGAGCTTGGTGAGAAGGGCACCTGTTGGTGCCTGGAGGTACCCCTGAGATTTGGGGTCTGGATAGTGGCAGTGCCTTCTAGGGCCCAGGAGGCAGGATGGTAACCCCCACACTCCCTGCCACATTCAGCTGGGTATCGCCTTCTGCACCCTGATGACCATGGCCCTGGTGACGGGCTGAGGTCAGGGGTGGGTTTGAGCCCCGGAGATCTGGCTAAGAAGCCGTGTCCGTGGTATGTATGTGGGTTGGGGGAGCCACTCCATCTGAGACAGCCCAATGCTGAGGAATAGACTGCCTATAGACTGCCTGCTTTGGCGGGGTGAGTGCAATGGGCTGAGCTAAACATCCTTCCTCTGCTGACGGACTTAGAGTTTTCACAGTGCTGGTGAAAGTTCTCGCCTAAAGCCAATTGTCCCCTGGGACTATGGCTCCTCTTCCTCTTTCCCCAGGCCTGGCACTTTGAGGACACAGCATCAGGGATCTGGTGGGGCCAGAACTCTGCACAGAGCATGGCCTTGACCACCATGTCCTCTCTGCCCACTCCCAGAGGGGAGAATTTAGAAGGCAGGAGAGCTTCCAGTCTGACAAGGATGGCCCCTTCATTCATTCAGAAAGCTGTCACGGAGCTTTTACCACATGCCAGGGACTATTTGGGGGTACTTGGGGGATTTCTGTGTTTCAGCACTATTGACATTCTGGGTCTGATATTCCTTGTTGTGGGGGGCTGGCTTGTGCCTGGTAGGATGTTTGGCAGTGTCCTTGGCCCCCACCCTCTACATGTTAATATCCTCCTCCTCTGGTTGTGACAACAGCAGTGTCTCTAGATGTTGCCAAGTGTCCCTGGGGTGGGTGGGACAAAGTCCCCTCCCCTCCCCTCACTTTGAGAACCACTGCCTAATAGAATAAAGCACTGAAAAAAACAAACAAAAACAAACAATAAAAATCCATGCCCTTGTGGAATTTACATCTACAGCAGAGTTGCTATATGGAGATCCACTTTACTAAAAATGATTGGTGGTTTCAGGGGAGAGGGAACATGATTTGTTTCACAAAAGTACTCTTTATTGTCAGTCTCCCCTTAAGGAAACGTTAAACAGCAGGCTCTTTTTGTGCATTCAAAAATATGATTAAAATTTTTAAAAGGGTTGATAGACAACTTGTTCAGGAACATACATGGTGCAGAAGGCGAGAGACGCCTGCCTCTTGCGTGGTTCACAGTCACTGATGGTCCGGCCACTGGGAATCACTGATGGGTGGTCTGGGTGCTCCTTGGGCCAGTGTTGTAAGTTCCTGCTTGTCTGTCTCCCTATGTGCGGGGCTGCAGAATGGCTTTACCCCCTTGCATATCGCCTGCAAGAAGAACCACATCCGTGTCATGGAGCTGCTGCTGAAGACGGGAGCTTCCATTGATGCTGTCACCGAGGTAGGAGAATTCTGCAGATGGGCACATGGTCTCTGCCCCTGGTCTTCATCCAGAAGCTGTCTTGAGACTCGTTGTTCTTAGCCACATGTGTGTACAAGCCTGGGCTTCTTGAAGGGATCAGTTGGGTGACCAAATAAGAGAACATGTGTAGAATTTCAGGGACCTTTCCAAGATCAGATACAATTTTTTTTTTTTTTTTGAGTTGTAAAGCAGACAGAATGACCCTGCAGTGATTTTTTCTTCTGCCAGTCATTTTCCTGGAAGCAAACCCATCTCATTTAACTCCCCTTTCTTGGAAAACCATTCTGGAGCACCTAGAAGCAAGAAAGCATTAGATTCATCTGGCTCTCTTCTTTGTAGGAGCAGAAAAGGCTCCTCTGTTCTCATTCCTCTCTTGTGTGTTCCAGTCTGGCTTGACACCTCTCCATGTGGCCTCCTTCATGGGGCACCTGCCCATCGTGAAGAACCTCTTGCAGCGGGGGGCATCACCCAACGTCTCCAACGTGGTAAGCCCATGGGGAGGGCAAGGGTTCTTTCCTCTGGACCGAGAGCTCAGAGAGGAGCTTAGCTAGTGATCCTAAGATCTCCTCTCTGGGAACAGAGCTAGAATTCTCAGAATAGGAGAGACTTTAGATTTGGGAAGAACATGTGTGTATATTGATGCATTCCCAATTAAATTTATCACACATCTGTAAGTCCTAGGAATTTTATGTTAGGCAGTAATTTGGGAACTTCTGTGTTATCTGGAAATACATTTATAATTTTTAACATTCATTAGCTCTGGGGTTTACCTTCAATTATACCTAGAAAACACACATACACATACATACACACACACACACACACACACACACACACACACACACACAGATACCAGTCATCAGCAGGCTAAAGGCCAACGGAGCTGCTTGCTGGGGCAACTCCACCTTTGGACAAAAGGCCACCAAGTTACTCCAGGCTGTCATTTTGGAACCGTGCATGTGTCCTTTTGGAAACTCAGCACATATGAACATTTCTATAACTCTGTTATTTTACAGAAAGTGGAGACCCCACTGCACATGGCAGCCAGAGCCGGGCACACGGAAGTGGCCAAATATTTGCTCCAGAACAAAGCCAAAGTCAATGCCAAGGCCAAGGTGAGTTTTGGAGGTGGGAAGGATTCTGGAATGTAAGTAATTCAAGCGCATTGAAGAGAAATCCATCCTTGTTAGAGGCCTGGCTGTACTGCTTGTGGCACAAAGACTCCTTGTCATTCCCACATTGTCTGTGCTAACTGCTCAGATTCTGCTTTGCAGGGGTTCTGAGAAGACCAGACCTATGTTTCTTTTTCTTTTTAAAAAAATGTTTATTTATTTATTTTGAGAGAGAGAAAGAGAGGGAGTGCATGGAGGAGCAGAGAGAGAGGGAGAGAGAATCCCAAGCAGGGTCTACACACAGAGCCCGACATGGAGCTCGATCCCACAAACTGTGAGATCATGACCTGAGCTGAAATCAAGAATCAGACTCTCAACCGACTGAACCAGATCTATGTTTCTTTAGGATAATGAAAGTCTAAAGAACATGGCTAGGTTGCAGAGTTTTTTGGGCTGAAAGAGTTTCATGTTGGTGACAGTTGTGGCGTAAGAAAAGAAACAACTTTTTAAAAATGTTTACTTATTTAATTTTGAGAGAGAGAGAGAGAGAGCGCGCGCGCACAAGTGGGGGAGGGGCAGAGAGAGAGGGAGACACAGAATCTGAATCAGGCTCCAGGCTCCAAGCTGTCAGCCCAGAGCCCAACTCAAACTCTCCCAAACCATGAGATCATGACCTGAGCTGAAGTCGGACACTTAACCGACTGAACCACCCAGGCACCCCGAGAAGCAACTTTTTGGAGACTATGTTGCCAATAAGAATCAGTCCGAATTACTTGATCTAAAAATGGAAGATTCCTCCTTGTTGTAAAAGGTATTCTCAAGGAATCAGCTGAATGAGAGAAAGAATTGCTACTGAATTTGCAAGGTGATTGGCTTTGACCGAGATGGGGCTTGCCTACATCCCAGAAGACAGCAGCTGTGTTTACAGTTGGAACAGTGGTTTGTGCTTGGGCCACACGAGGAGTCTCCCAAATGGGCCCAAGAGCACAGAGACCTCACCCTTGAACCCCTTCAGTATCAGGGGAGGAGGAGGAACAGGGGTGGGAAAAGAAAGTCATCTTTCCCCTTCAGCCATTTAGACTTTCCCATGACCCCTTTCAAACAGAAAGGCAAACATCCACTCAGACATGACTTGGAAGACGGTAAGAACAAATACAACATACTGAGTGCGTGTTTTGTGCCAAACACTGTGCAAAACATTTTCTAGGCACTACCTGCTTGATCCTCGCCATAGCCCAAGAGGTAGATATTACTGTTCCCATTTTACAGATGGGAAGGCTGAGCCTTTGGGCAATTCAATAGAAATAACAGCTAAGTTGAAGGGTAGTTGTGAGGAGTCCACAAGAGAGCATATTTATTTCTGTAACTCAGAGACTTGATTTGAATCCCAGCTCTTCATCATACTAGCTGTGTGGCCTTGAGAAAGTCACTTACCCCCTCTGAGTCTCACCTTCCTTCTCTGTAAAGTGAGAAGTTGGATTAAGAAGACTTCCCTGTTCTTTGGTTTCACTTTGGGTTCCAGGATGACCAGACCCCACTTCACTGTGCAGCTCGCATTGGCCACACAAACATGGTGAAGCTCCTGCTGGAAAATAACGCCAATCCCAACCTGGCCACGACCGCTGGGCACACCCCCCTGCACATTGCAGCCCGAGAGGGCCATGTGGAGACGGTCCTGGCCCTCCTGGAAAAGGAAGCATCCCAGGCATGCATGACCAAGGTACAGCCTTCCTCCTCCTGTTCTCTGGAGGCAGCTGGCTACAGCGGGCCTGGGGTGTGGGCTGGGCGTTCCCTCCTGTTCCTCTGTGTTGCCTTGATGATGCTGAAAGCAGCCGGGAGGACCAGCACCCCCAGCCTGGCTGCCATCTGTGAGCCTGATGTGTCATCCTTCCCCAGAAAGGTGGTAAACTGTAGTTTCTCATCCACCCACCCAGCCTTCATCCCTTTATCATGAAATAGCTGTTTGGTCTGGACAAATCTGGTTCTGGAATACAAGAAGGGCTAAGGCTCAACCCCTGCCCTCAACTTGCTAGTAGTCGAATAACAGCACAAGGTGGTTTTATGCTCCATCACGAGAGGTGCAGGTGCAATCAGAGGAAGCCTGCTAATTTCTGGGGCCTTGGCCTCTTGAAAGGATCAGAAATTGCTGTGTCCTTTATTTGATCAGCGTTTCCAGTTAAGGCAGGATACCTCCTTTGCCATGGGCCCTTTCTCTGGAGGGTGGGGGGGAGACAGCTCTGATGCCCCCTGGTTCGGACAGCCTGTGTTTCTCCTCAGAAAGGATTTACCCCTCTCCATGTGGCTGCCAAGTATGGGAAGGTTAGGGTGGCCGAGGTGCTGCTGGAACGGGACGCACATCCAAATGCTGCTGGAAAAGTGAGTTTGAACTCCACCACTGCGCCCCCCCCACCCCCCCCCCCCCCCCCGCCCCTCTCTCACCTGAGAGGCCAGAGCAAAGGATAAACTTTGCTACTTGGGAATGACCTCTCTTACCCATGCCTATTGTGTCCATCTTTTGAATGGGCCACCATCTTGGGGGAAGGGGTTTTGGAAAGACTGTCTTTCTGACAAAGGCCTTGTCCCCTCAGGAAAACCTGGTGGCCTCCTCTGAGCGAGTGCGTTAATTGTACTGTCCACCAGGCCCTGCAGGAACGGGGGGAGGGTAGGAGGGAGGGAGGGGTAGCCCCGGGTCTGGCTGGTTATGCTCTCGGGTGACTTCAGATCAAGACTGGCTTTGGAATGACCTTTTAACCAGATTGTAACTCTGTAAAAGAAGTGATACACATCCCAAAATGGCACCTCTTGTAGCTAAAGGGATCACTAGTAGAAAGCCAGTTGAGTGAAGGCTGTTCTCTTTGTCCATCTTGCCCCCAGCAGAATGGCTTGACCCCTCTGCACGTGGCCGTCCATCACAACCACCTGGACATCGTCAGGCTGCTGCTTCCCCGGGGCGGCTCCCCACACAGCCCCGCTTGGGTAAGCCTGCCTGGGTCCATATACTGGGAGCCCTGGCCCCAGACCTCAGAGCCTGGGCCTCTAGAAGGCAGGCTGCCTGCCTCTCCTTCAGGAAGGGCTGTTCCAGGAGCAGCTGGAGGGTTTTCGTGTTTTGCTTTTATTTTTACCTCTGAAATCTCACCTCACTTACACAAATGTTACCTGCGGTAATTGCTACTATTTGGAGATCAGGAGTGGGGTGGAAAATGGGTAACACTTCTCAGCCACAGGTTCCCTCACAGAGGTGGGATTCGTTTTACACAACAAATGTGTTCCCCAAAGTGCTGTGTGTCAACTGAGTTTTGTCAGCTGGTGGTCACAAGTCAGCATGTCCAGGAATCTCCAGGAGCGGTGAGCCTTGTCAGGTTCTCACTCCATTTGGTGCTGGCAGCACAATGGCCACACCTGGCAAAATATTTAGGGCTGAGGGTGAAGCTGTCATAACCTTGAAGGAAGGGACCTGTTTCAGACGTGAATAGTCACCCCCAAATGTATTTCTCTCAGGAGTTCAGACTTGGAGATGGTGGTGTTTTAACAAGGCACACCCAGGTATGTTACATGGTGGACATAAGTCCAGAGTGCCGGCCCCTGAAACATGCTGCTCAGAGTGGCAGGTTCACGGCCTCTCGAGGGAACCAAGTGAGGGAAGCTGAGCCGGCTCGCTTATGTAAGATCAGACTGGGGGTGGGGGCAGGCAGTGCAAGGTGGAGGGATAAAGCTGGAAGTGAGGATCATTTTCGGGGACAGGCTGCCTGGTGTGGGACCAGAGGGTGCACAGTGTTTGTCTGTGAGGGGAGGGGGCTGATGGCCACGCAGGGGAGGAGGGGAGATGAGTGGGGGGAGGGGCAGGGCTCTGCTACAAAGGACAAACAAACCTATCAGGTTGCTCACTGATAGGGCAGCCAGGACTCGGAAAACAGGACCGTTTCTGAGAGAGCACGCCCTGCCCGATGCTCAGCCACGCGGCAGGAGGCTCAGCGCTGCCACGGTGGAGGGAGCCACGGCAGAGGGAGCCACCAGGGCGGGTTGGTGTGTGATTATAGCTGACACCTGCTGACTGCAGCGGGAACAGAGCCGAGTCCGGGAAAATCCGTGCAGGCCTCAGTTTGTCTTCCCTCCTCAGAATGGATGCTCATCTGAATTTTACAGCCTCCCTTCCCTGGAGACACAGCGTCTCCCAGACACCTCTGTCTCCTTGGGCTCCTGTCCCTGCCGCTGTTGTAGCGAGCCCACATCACTGTGCAGACAGAGCATGCGGCCCCGCTAAGATGTGACTTACTCCTGCCTCTAAAAATAAAAAGCTGGACTCCCCGCCTCCTCACTCCCCTCCTTATATAAAAGAAATTGGAGCCAGGTTCATGGTATTTAAAGAGAGCCTTATCCAAGCACAAACCTTGTACAGATGGGGTTTGTTTCCATGGCAAAAAATAGTTTCCCAAGTAGTCTGGCAATTTTGTAGAATTTCACATGCAAATCTCTCTGCACCCAAACCAAACCCTCCCCCTTCTCATTTTGATGCTAATGTTGTTTTAACATTTAGGCAGATTTCTCTCCAGTGTGCATTCTTTTGGATGAGCTCATTTCCTTGGGAAAAAAAGACCTTTCCGTAGCACATACCCCTCCCTAAACACTCCACCTAGCTGCCCCTTGTCCTTGTCACCTACAGAAGGTAATTCATCCCCCTTAGTCCTGCTTTCTGGGAAGCCCAGAGGGGTAGTCTCTGTTCCGAGACTGCCAGCTGCCCTTGTACGTCGGGTTGAACCAGGGATCACCTGGCCTGAGTTGCTGCCAAAGTACATGTGCCCTTTGCGAGGACAGGGTGCTGTGTTTGCCAGTATGGATGTGCCCAGCTGCCCAGGTGACCCGTACTCCTGATTAGACTGCCATGAGTATACTTCGACTTCCCTGTTACTGTCCTTTACCTATTGGAATTCCTAATAATCGTTGCTTTCCTGCTGTGAATACCTGCTATGGCCCGGGCCCTGGCTGGGTGCTCAGTTAGGTCATCCCACCCATCCTGGGGACGGCACTGAGAAGCAGATGTTCTCTGAGGCTCTCCTTACAGAGAGCCATCTCCTGTGGGATGGCTCCAGATCCCAAGCTCCATCTAGCAAACCACACCTCTTTCTTTGCTTTCTGTTGATACAACACAAAAAGAGTTTCGTTTAATTAATATTATAATCAAAGTGTTGATCTTGTTGTGGGAACACAACCTAAAGCGGATGTATTCTCATAACATATTTTTTTAAAAAGGAACCCAGAAGTGAATTATCTTACATAATTATTCAATTGAATTGAATCTTTTTATTCAATTTAATTCTCTGGGTAAATTACAACTTCTCATTTTCCCCACGATATCCACCTTCCTAATGGCTCTTTCCTTGTCCTCCAATGTTAGGACCCTGGAATGTTACTATATTGTCAGCCCCCTTTTTTCCTCTTTCCTTTTCCTGATCAGTGATCCTGGCAGAATCAGAAATGTTGGTTTCCACAGTAAGGCAGTGGCTGGCGGGGAGGTTCAGATCTCTGGGAGAGACAGAGGAATGCTGGCCAAGGTGGGGAAACCGTATGTCTTATGCCATCTGCTCCGGGACTGGCGGGCATGTGCTAGGAAGTCATGGGTCCTGCTCAGAGGCCCTGAGGCCTGGCATCTCTTTTAGTCCTGAATGTGTGGAGGCCTTGCTACTCAAAGTGTGGTCCCTGGACCAGCAGCATCAGCATCATCTGGAAACTTGTTAGAAATGCAGAATTTGGGGCCTGCCAAGAACTTCTGAGTCAGAGTACACATTTTAACAAGATCCCGAGTGCTTTGTGTACACACTGTGGTTTGAGAAGCAATGTTCCAGATGAAAGGACCTGGGATCTGGAGTCTGAAGGCCAGCTTGGGTTATCTGTTGTTCATTTACTAGGTGACATTAGATAAGGCCCTTAACCTTGCCGAGAATTAACTTCTTTAAGCCACAAAATGAGACAATAATAAAAATGCCTGCCTTGTTTGCTGTACAAAGGATAATGTAGGTGAAAGTGGTTTCTAACAGTGATGACCAAAGTAGGCTGTCAGCTGTCTGCAGCAGGATAAGGCACTTGCTCCATCCAACAGCTGTGAGAAAAGAACAAGTTAGATGTTATTATCCACTTTAAACAGCTTCAAAAAATATAAAAGGATGTCTCACAGACATTGAATATCTTGCCCCCAGTCACACAGCTAGTTCACGTGGAAAGAGGACTTGCCTCACTGTCCACAAGTTCCTTGCTGGGCTTGACCCTTCTTCCACCCCCTGCCTCAGCCCACAAGCCCGGGGAGGGTGGGGGTAACAGACAGGAGCCTTTCATTTATTTACCTAGCTTTCTAGTTCTTCTGCGAGCTGCTGGCTTTTGTGGTGACAGAGCACCTCCAGCAGAGCACTTTGTCATGCTGGCTGGGGGTGGGGGTGGGGGGGCTCCAAATCAAAGGGATTTGGTTGGTTTGTTTGTTGACTTAAATCACTCTCCTTGGTGACACCAGCTCTGCTCCCTGAGTGTCGCTGAGTGTCCGGCAGGCCAAGAACCTGGCCTAACTCTCCCTCAGAGGATTTAAAATCTAAGGCATGTGTTCATATTGTCAACTCAGCATTCTTGTAACCGGGCTCCGGGTGGCTTCTTCTGTTTCAGAATGGCTACACCCCTCTGCACATTGCTGCCAAGCAGAACCAGATTGAGGTGGCCCGCAGCCTGCTGCAGTATGGGGGGTCAGCAAATGCAGAGTCGGTGCAAGGTGTGACACCCCTTCACCTGGCCGCCCAAGAGGGTCACGCAGAGATGGTGGCTCTGCTACTTTCGAAACAAGCCAATGGCAATCTGGGGAACAAGGTAAATATGGCTTCTCCAGATTTACCCTGTAGTCGCGGTAATGTTTTAGTGGTAACTACGTAGATATTCTTTCTGAATATGGAGTACTTGCTGGGTGCTCAGGCACTGAGTTTAGGTGTGTGTCTGTGTGTGTGTGTGTGTGTGTGCACGTGCCCATGCATGAGCATGTAATCCTTGCCACAGCCCTGTGTAGGTTTTATCTCAGTTTTATAAATGAATAAACAGATTCAGAAAAGTTGCTTGTTCCCAGGGTTGCATGACCCTGAGCCTCCCTGACACCAAAGCCTTTTCTAGATAGATTAACTCAAGAATCTGCAAAAAGATCAATATTAAAATCCACAGTACACTTTCCCAAATATAGGCCAGTGTCTACATTCAGGAATGTAGTAAGTAATTTGGTACTAAACATTCGTTTTCTGTGGGAGAATATTTTTAAATGCCCACCCGTACGTTAAACTAGCAGTTCTCCATCCAGGCTATTGGTGGAAGAATCTGGGTCCTTCCAAGATTGTAGACAGCATTTTGAGAGGATGGGCATATGAGTGTATTTCTAGGTGAAGTCTTCGTAGTTCTCAAAGGAGCTTCTCAAAGGAACACATGACCCAAGAAAGACCAAGAATCACTTATTTTTTAAAAATCGTAGTTTTATTGAAATACAATTTACATACAATAAAATTCAGCCTTTTGAACTGTACTATTCAGTGGTTTTTAGTATATGTACAGAATTGGGCCACCATCACCACTATCTAATTTCCAGAACATTCTCATCACCCCAAAAGAAGCCTTATACCTATTAGTGGCCACTTCCCATTTCCCCCAAATATCTCAGTCCCCGGCAATCACTAATCTACCGTCTCTGAATTTGCATATTCTGGATGTTTCATATAGTGAAATCAATACAAAGAGCCACTCCTTTAGATGATAA
Source organism: Panthera onca (assembly GCF_046562875.1). NCBI lineage: Eukaryota > Metazoa > Chordata > Mammalia > Carnivora > Felidae > Panthera > Panthera onca. The sequence continues at coordinate 163,831,894 of NC_138342.1, read as the reverse complement.
AGGAACAGTTTCAGAAAGGCAAGCATTTTAAGGATAAACAGATTTGTTAAAAGATCCATTGGTTCTTTTTTGCACAGGTGTGGACAAGTGATCCCCAGGAGGGACCTGTTAGGGCAGGACCATTATACTGAGTGGATTCTTGGTTTCTGCCTTGTGCCATTTCAAGCAGGCTCTGTGAGGAGCCATAGGGTGGTGGCGATTCTCAGTACTGGAGTCATCCTCACTCATCCACATGGCACTACATGGGGCAAATTACTGTGTTATCCTAAGAATCAGGCGAGCGCCTGGAGGCTTGTGACGGACGTAGGACCTCTCCATGTCACAGCCTGTACTCGCCACCGCCCCACCCGCCCACCTGCTCAGGCCTTGCTGGGAGGGTTACTGCTCCTGGGCCTCTGGGCAGCCTGCTGGGAAGTGCAGAAGGCAGAGGAGGACAAGTGGAGTCCCTGGAGAGGGGACAGGCCCTGCCCCCCTGCCTCTGGCTGCAGAGGAATCACAGCTCTGTGGGTCCCACAGTTAGCAAAGCATATTGAGTAGGGGAGAGGGGAGAGAAGACTTTCCTGGCATTTTTGTGTGAGTGTGCGCATATGGGATGACCCCTCCAGCGCATCACTGTCCTGAGAAAGCTGTGCTGAGAACTCCAAGAATATGGTGCTTTCGGTCCCTGTAGGATCATCCATCCTTCGACAGTGCGGCACGGGCTGTGAGGTGCTAATAACATGCTACACTGAAGTGGCACGTCATGCTTTCCAGCATGTTTTCATCAGTGTTATCTCAACCTTACTTTGCCCTCAAGATATGTCAGTGATAACCCCTATTTTCCAGATAAGGAAACCAGATAGGTTTAGGGTCTAGATAGGTCTAGATAAGGACTCTGAAGCTTGTCCCAAATTATGGAAATAGGGAATGTTATAAGTGGAAAGTTCCATAAAGTTTCTCTAGTTCACAGGTCAGCAAACTACGGCCCATGGGCCAAAACCGGCCCACCACTTGTTGGTGTAAATTAAGTTTTATTGGAACACAGCCATGTCCGTTTGTTTCCATGTTGGCCATAGTTGCTTTCTCACTATAACTGACAGAGTTGGGAAGCTGTGACAGAGACATAAGCCTAAAATACTGACCATCTGGCCCTTAGCAGAAAACATTGTTAACCTCTACTTTAGTTAAGCCACCTCATTTTTCAGATAAGGATAGAGGCCCAGAGCTGGAAGAGCTTTGTCCAAGGTCACACACCTGTTCGGTGGCTACACAGCTAGGTTGGGCTCCCAAACCCCAGTGCTCTTTCTCTGTGGCTTGAAAATCTTTATTGGCTACAAGATGATGAACTTCTGTTTCCTTCCAGAGCGGACTCACCCCCCTCCATCTGGTAGCACAAGAAGGCCACGTTCCAGTGGCAGATGTGCTGATCAAACACGGTGTCATGGTGGATGCCACCACCCGGGTAAGGCAGGCAGTTAGTTTGTGCTTCTGCCCATGTGGGCTTCCCCACCCTTCTCCCCTATGTGCACCCCTAGCCCTGCCCCGAAGCCCTGCTGCTTACCCATTCTCACCTCTTGCTTTTCAGATGGGTTATACCCCACTCCACGTGGCCAGTCATTATGGAAATATCAAGCTGGTAAAGTTTCTGCTACAGCACCAGGCAGACGTCAATGCCAAGACGAAGGTACAGGAACACTTGAGAGCTGACTTCTATACTATCACTTCTTAGGTGCCAAATTAGGGTGCAGTCAGAGTTAACCCTGGGGCACTTGGGGCTGTGCCACAATTTTAAGCTTTGACCCTAGAGGCGGAAATGGGGAAAATGCCTTTTTTGTCTTGCACATAGAAGCCAGGCTCTATAATATGTGGGTAGTTCTCTCTCTCTCATAGCTAGTTAATCCTGCCAAAATGTTACCTTGCTTTACAGCAAGGATACAGTCCCTTGCACCAGGCGGCCCAACAGGGACATACAGACATCGTGACACTGCTTCTCAAAAATGGTGCTTCCCCAAACGAGGTCAGCTCGGTAAGTACCCACCAGTTTCCCAATTTTGGAGAAGTGGTCCCAATGGGCAGTCCCGTGTGACCCCTATTCACCACAGAGGCTCGGTCTACCCTTGCTGCACATCCGGGGCCTGGACCATAAAGTCACAACTGCGTCAGTAGCCCAGGGCATGGGTGCTGTGATTGATTTCTCTTTCTGGTGAACTCTAGGTTATCCTCTAAATATCATTTACCCTCCCTCTTTACCTTCGTTTAAATAGTGCTGTTGAAACTCTCTCTGTGCATGTGTGACGCCACTTTTAGTAATAGTACAAGTAGCAAAACCAAATGTCTTGGGTGGTTCATGATGTTTCAGGGCTTCGGGGTTGTCTTGAGCAATATGCTCAATCCTGAGTAGGGGCTTCCTCATTTGACGATGGGCAGGTTTTCCTAGATTTTCTCCATGGCTGCTTCCAGCTCTGAAGGCATCTGGACCTTTGTAGATGTGGCTGCTAAACCTATAACTGGTTGGAGCTGAATGTGTATGGGGCCCAGAACACATCCCTGGGACTGGAGAACTTAAAAGAAAATAAAGCCTCAATATCACTCTACTTCCACTTAGCTCTGTCTCTTCAGAGTAGAAAATATGCCCCTCCCCTGTTTCTGGTGGTGATTTGTGATTTCTAATTGGCCTAAACAGTTAACTGAAGTATGTATACATTATTTTGATTATTTTAGCACTCAGTCACGGATACCCAAAGAACTGGTGTTGTGAGCAGCACTGCCCTCCACTTTCCTCTTCCAAAATTGCATATGGTGCCTTCCTGACCCATTCCTTCCAGTTGGTTTGGTTCCCTCTTGGCAGTTCTTGACTTGTCCTGGCAAGATTTCCCCTGTTCTCATTTCAAAACTCCCACATTCGGTGCTACAGACTTAAAGTATCACTGCCCTTCTCTCTCCCGTACCCCATCTTTGCAAGCATTGTTCCTAACACCTGTCTGGGCTCACAAGTGTGCGGGGGTCTTGCTCTGGGCTCTGAGGTGCAGTGTGCCCACCTACACTCTTCTAAACAATTAGAATGTGAGCTTGGTCTACATAAAGGGGGCAGTGCTTTCCCCCCAGATGCCATTCCCTTATCTGATCTCACTCTGTCTCTGCTAATTTTCCCAGAATGGAACCACACCTCTGGCAATAGCCAAGCGCTTAGGCTACATCTCTGTAACAGACGTGCTCAAGGTTGTCACGGATGAAACCAGTTTTGTGGTATGTCGGCTTCTCTGCTGCACCATCCACTCCAGATACACACAGCCTGACAGGGCGCCCCTATGGGTTACTATGGGAAGAGGAGCACATTCTGGGACGGGATAGGAAGCACAGCACCCATGGCCGGCTGGGGCCACAGGAAGAGGGTGTTCTCCTCTATCAGGCGGAGTTGTACTGCCACCTAGTGGTGAAAAGAGTTAGGGCTGTGCCCAGACCTAAGGGGGCAAATAGCAAGCTGGGTGGGGGGCGGAGACATGGCAATAGGAAGCTGGCATTTCCTGTTTATCCCCTTGCCAGACAGCTTTCAGGCGGAAGGGCCTCTCAGCTTTGATTCTCTTCCTTTAAGACAAACCTTCTTTCCCACCTCCTTCCTGCTGAATCTGTGAAAGGGCCTACTGTTCTATTTGAGTTGAATTCTCTGCTTTTTCTTTTAGTTAGCCAGTGACAAGCACCGGTTGAGTTTCCCTGAGACGGTAGATGAGATCCTGGATGTCTCTGAAGATGAAGGTAACGTCTGGGATTAACAAAAAATCTGGGGAAAGTCAGTCCGAAGGGAGCACACCTGGGAGCCCTCTGTCCCTGGGTGCCTCCTGGCAGCTGCCATAGTGCATTCAAGGGCCCTTCTTGCACACAGACACACACATGCACACACGTGTTCTGCGGGGCTGTATCAAAGTCAGAGAGAACTGCTTTTTAATGATGTTTTCCATTATCAAAAATATTCCTTTAGTGTAATTTTAGGAACAGGAAAAAAACCTACGTCTCAGAGTTAAAATACAAAATGCCTTGAACTTTCCTAAATATATGTGTGTCTGTCCATTATACATGGAGTATGATTCTACTCAGATCAACTCTCAGAGCTGTTGAGAACTGCAATAAAATTCTGCCTGATACTTTCCTGTGCTTTGAACAAATAACAAGCTGTTTATTTAAAATCTGTAAGAATTTTTTTTTAATTAAGCTACTCTTCTGACCACATAGTGGGTCAGTAAGTTTTGGGGTGCAACCATTATTATGAAATCACTATAGTTTCAACTTCTGTGAGCCAGGGAGTGTTTGTAGTATATTTCCTGCCCCACATAAGCCTATCTCCTCACTTAGGTCTGAGGGGAGCCCTTGTGATGTAAAATCACGGGATTGGTCTGGATTATCTCTCTAGTCCCTGGTGTCTTAACCATGTCAGCGAGGTGATTAAAGCTCCTTTGTGTCCCCTTTAATATGCCTCTTGCATTAACTGACTTCAGTCCTACCCTTTCTTTTTTTTTTTTTTTTTTAATTTTTTTTAGTGTTTATTTATTTTTGAGAGAGACAGAGACAGAATGCGAGTGGGTTAGGGGCAGAGAGAGAGGAAGACACAGAATCGGAAGCAGGCTCCAGGCTCTGAGCTGTCAGCACAGAGCCCAATGTGGGGCTCAAACTCACGAGCTGTGAGAACATGACCTGAGCCTAAGTCAGATGCTCAACCGACTGAGCCACCCAGGTGCCCCTAAATAAGTGCTTGGTTTTTTTCTTTAAATTTATCCTGCCCTTTCTTAAACTTGGCTCTTCTTTGCTTTCCAGGAACTGCTCATATAACTATCATGGGTATGAAACACTTTCTGTTCCCTGTGGTCCTTTCTCACGAGTGCATTTCACCCTAAGCAATCCCAGCTCTCACTAATCCATTCCTGCTTTCCACCCTCCTCCAATGGCTAACAATCTGGAGCCAGGAGCTTCACTATAACAGGAGATTTACACCCATAAGATCCACGCCTGGGCAGGTAGCTCCTGCCTGTCCATTTCCGTGTCTGTGCCCATGCCACTGTGTTTGTGATCATAACTGCATGAGCTGTTGTTATTCCATTCTGTCAGCTCCAGATCACAGAGCCAGGATGCTCACTGCTAAGTGACAGTAAATGACACCGCAAGGTCGAGGGCTCCCGCTCAGTTCAAGCAAGGAAAGAGAAACAAAGAGGCAGTCGGGGCTGCAGACAGTTTGAACCACTTTGTAATGGACTTAGGAAATAATAAGGTTTCAGCTGCAATGATTATAAAAAAACGCTAGAGCCCTTCAAAATGAATGGGCTCAGTCCCATTATAGTTTACTCTTCCATAGTGTGTGGTGTGGCAAAGGACAGAAATAACTCTTTTCTTTGGCGTCTGTGTCCCCAGCAAGAGCTGTTTTGAAGTGGAGCTTGTTCAGGCCAAAGAAGTCTCTTCTGGCTGTATTTTTTGTCTTCTGCAAAGGCTGGTATAGACTAAGCTGTTGGGAGCTGGCTGGCTTGCTCTGTGCCACCGGGCTGGAGGAACGGAACGGGGCTGGCCCAAGACATTGTTAGTGGTCCCCTTGGAGCAGCAAGGGCCTTGCTCTGCCCCTCGGGGGCCAGCATTGAGAGGAGGAGCAGGAAAGCACTTCTTAAATAGAAAGAGGAAACCTCCATCCTGTCACTCATGTAGACTTGTGTGGTTTCAGGGGAAGAACTCGTCTCCAAGGCTGAGAAACAGGATTCCAGGGATATCGATGAAGAGAAGGAGCTGCTGGATTTTGTGCCGAAGCTAGACCAAGTGTAAGGAGCGTGCACACCGTGGATGGGCAGGCGGGCCCCGGAGCTCGGGGTGGAGGGGTTCCCCAGCAGGGAAAAGTCACAAGAAGGCCAGGCAGAGCGTGTGCTGCGGACAGGGAGAGAGTGCTGGTTGGCTGGACTGTGGGCCCGGTACTTTAGGATCAGTGAGCCCTGTCCCCTGACCACCAGGCGGGGTCACAGGGGCCTCTCTCTGCCTCTGCCAGTGTCCCTGCTCCCTCTCTGTCTCCTCCTCACAGCCCCTCCCTCTCCTGCACTCCCAGCTTCTCACCAGAAAAGTCCACTGAGGAAGATTCACATTAACAACTGTTGCCAAGCTGAGCTCATGCACTGACCATGGCTGTCTGCCAGCACGGCACCTTAGAGAAACCCACAAAGGGTTTGTGTCTGCCTGCAACACATTCCTCCCCCCACCACCTTGGGGTGCTGTGAATTATTCCCATGTGGGTACATCAGCACACAGAGAGATTTGGTGAATAAATCTAAACGTGACAACTTTGTAGAAACACCTAGTCCTCAGGGTTTCTGAAAAGACAAACATGTGCCATCTTAGTCCCAGGGCTCATTCAAAACAGGGCAGTGGAACAGCAGGAAGTGAAGGCCCAAGGGTATTTCACCAGTGAGTATTCACTGTATAAGATATGAATCTCCAAACTCAAAATCATTACTATTTACTGCATATCAGTTAGAAAGAAGTACAAGACTTGGCCCCTCATAAAGAACCTACCAATTTATTTGGTGGGATCAAAACACACTCCAGGGGGTGCCTGGGTGGCTCAGTCAGTTAGCATCCAACTTTGGCTCAGGTCATGATCTCATCGTTCCTGAGTTTGAGCCCCGCGTGGGGCTCTGTGCTGACAACTCAGAGCCTGGAGCCTGTTTCAGATTCTATGTCTCCCTTCTATGTCTCTCTCTCTCTCTCTCTCTCTCTCTCTCTCTCTCTCTGCCCCTCCCCACCTCATACTCTCTATGTCTCTCTCTGTATCTCTGTCTCAAAGATACATAAACATTTAAAAAAATTAAAACACACACACACACACACACACACACACACACACACACACACACCCCAAGAGGTCACAGAGCAGTACAGGATAAGATGTTAAGGCCAGAGCGAGGATCCGATCAACAAGGGCTCCGAGGCTGAGAAGCGGGTGGTAAGTGTGAGGGAAGGCTTCATGTGGGAGGCAGCCCCTTCACCTGGCTTGTGAAGGACAGCTGGACCCGAGGAAAGGCTTTGAGGTGAGGGGAAGAGGCTGGTCAGTGTGTGACGCTGAGTTGTATTGCTTGTGTGATGTGCATGTCGGGTTGTGGCAAGGGGGCAGGTAGGTTAGGTTATTATGGGGGTACGGAGGTGTTTCATTAGGCCTCCCATGGCAGCCAGGGGCTATTTAGAAGGATCATCCCTCTGATTTCCCCATGTTCTGGGTGTCTAGGGTGGAATCTCCAGCCATCCCCAGGATCCCATGTGTCACACCTGAGACAGTGTTGATTAGATCTGAGGAGCCAGAACAGGTAAGAAGCACCTTTTGTTTTTTTGTTCCCATCTGCAGAGAGTGGGTACCCCTGGGACAACGATGGTTTTGAAATGATCCACAGTATGATAGGAACTAAGAATTAAATGCCTGTAGCATTTACCAAGCCCTTCAATCCAGGCTTCCACATGTACTTTGCAGTCCCCTGTGCTGCTAGAGTTCTTATTATCCCAGATATTAATGATACAAGTCTCAGAGAGCCCAAGGGTGTGTGAAATACCATTATGCTAGTCCGTCCAGTCACAAATGAGGCTGAGACCTGACGCCAGAAATTCTGGCTCCAAAGTCCATGTCCTCATGGCCACACTCCCTGTGCACAGGCTCTCTGCGTGCCCGGGACAGTGGGTCACAGTGCTGGAGAGGGAGCTGAGGTTGAGCTGCGGGCCCAGTCACCGAACTCCTTTATTTCACATCCGTTAGAGATGGGGACAGTTTCTGCCTCCCCTTCCTCAAGGGATTATCAAGAAGTTAAAATACCAACACAGAAAGGGATGTCAGAGAGAGCTGTTCCCAGGCGGTACTCTTGCTCATCATAGTCCCCTATTTTGTGGCTTCCCTGGGTGCCATCTGAATTTGTCCCAAAAAATGGTGGGATGGTTTCAAACAAGTTAATTCTCCTTAATTTAATTTTATGCTATCTGGCACCCCCCTCCCCCACCACCACTACCGCCACCAAGGGAATGAGATTTTCTAGGATAAAAAGCAGTGTGATGTTTGCAGGTTGGAAATGATTGCCCTGAGGCCTGATAACTGAACTGGGCCTGGCCTGTTTTCCAGCTAAGGCTGGTCTTTTCCTCTGCCACCAAAGGGCTAGATGTCTGAAAGCAGCAGCCATAGCCCTGGACCCCAAGGGTGGCATGCAGGGACAAGCCAGCTGTGAAGTTGTCCAATTAGCCATCCATGCTAGTGCTGTGATACTGGAGTCACTCACTGGGAGGCCTTTGGGAGATATGGTGAAATATGGTCCTGGTACAGATGTGGCATATTCCCTGGATGCTGCCAACAACAATGAGAAAGTCACCGCGTCAACCTGTGTCCTGTTGTTCCTTGACCAACCCATTCTCTTCAGCTCCTTGCTTAAGTCATGCACTCAAGACAGTGGGCATTCCTGGGTTCTTACTGTGAGCCCTGTAGGAGGACTGTGAGACCCAAGCCTGACCCCTAAGAGCAGACGGGCCAGCTGGGAAGGGTGGGCTCAGATATGTGAAGCCAGTTCTCACAGATTGCGGAAAGAATCAATGTCCCCCATGCCAGATCATGCTGTGCGAAGCCTTCTGGATTAGAGTAGTGGGAAAGCTTTATGTAGGAGGCAAGGTGTGACGGTGGGTGGAGCAGGCCAGTGAAGGAGAAGGACAGGGGTGTCAGGACCCATGGGAGCAAGAGGGGACTTGGGAGTAAACCCAGATTCAGACCCTGCTGGCTTTCATGAGTGCTTGTGATATGCAACGCCCCATGGGAGGCAGCCCCATGGCTCTGCAGCTATAGTGTCATTGAGGGGCAAGGACCATCCCTTTTGCAGATGAGGAAGGAAGTCCCCCAAGGTTAGGGTGTGCCCCGTTCACCTCCTGTACCTCAGATACCCGCAGGACGAGTCGCTGGCCCAGAGCTAAGCAGCTAGTAGGTGATGGTGCAGGGTTCCAGTACCAAGTCTGCGAAAACTGAGCTCCCTAGAGCAGAGGTTTCACACTGGAGAAGGGCTGGAGGAAAGAGCGGGTAGGTCTGCAGTTTGTGTGGTGGATGTTGGACCTAAAAGGAGCCAAGGAGCAGCCATGATGGTAGGAAGAAGTCTATGCCTCCTTTTAGACTCCAGAAAAGCCTTGTCCAGAAAGGGTCAGTAGTGAGTGTGCAGGATTTGGGTCGCTTGCTTTCTGGCAACGAGACGCTCCTGAGCCTCCCCAGCCCAGAACGACACCAACCTGGCCAAGACTAGCTCCTGTGGCCCAGGAAGTGCTGGGACAATTGGTCTTTCTCTCCTCCTCAGGCATCTAAGGAGTATGATGAAGACTCACTCATCCCCAGCAGCCCGGCCACAGAGACCTCAGACAACATCAGCCCAGTGGCCAGCCCCGTCCACACAGGGTGAGTGACCCCGTGACTCACGGGTTATGGGCGTGAGTCTCACTCTCCCTGTCTCAGAGAAGGCATATAGAAGCCCAACATGGATCTGCCTGTGCCTTAGGTTTTTGGTGAGCTTCATGGTGGATGCCCGGGGAGGCTCCATGAGGGGGAGCCGTCACAATGGCCTGAGGGTGGTGATCCCGCCCCGGACGTGTGCCGCCCCTACTCGTATCACCTGCCGCCTGGTCAAGCCCCAGAAGCTGAGCACGCCGCCCCCACTGGCCGAGGAGGAGGGCCTTGCCAGCAGGATCATCGCGCTGGGACCCGCTGGGGCCCAGTTCTTAAGGTGAGAAGTCACTCACATGGGATGCGACACGTGTCCTTTACCTGCCTCTGCCCCTGCCCCTGCCTCTGCCCCTGATGGTCCATCGCTGCCACCTCAGCAGCAACTACCCAGAACCACCCCAGCCACAGGGAAGAGGAAATGCCAAGTCCCAGAGCCCCATGCAATCTTGTTTGTCTCCTGTCCTGACAGAGTAACAGAACCAGGAACTTTTAGTCCCTGTCTCCCAGATACACTAAGGAGTCCACAGCCCCAGGGTGGAGCTTACTCCTCTCAAATCTTGTATGATACTAGAGAAGGGGACTGAAAAGACTGGGCTGGCTACCTTGGGGCCTTCAAGGGCTGAATTATTTAAGCTTTAAAATGGTATTTGTAAAAGACAGACCTACAGCATTGCCCCCAAGGACAAGATTAGTGGGCTTGAGACTGAAGCAGAGTGGGGTTCTACCTGAGCTTTGTTGGGACAGGTGTGTCCAGGGAGGCCCGGCCTTCTTGCCTTTGTCCCCTGCCTGTCCCCACCTCTGAGCTTCCATCCACCCCTGGAAAGCAGCCTGCAGAGTGCTTTTGTGTTGATTTTCCTTTTTTTTTTTTTTTAATTTTTTAATGTTTATTCATTTTTGAGAGACAGAGAGAGATGGAGCATGAGTGGGGGAGGGGCAGAGAGAGAGGAAGACAGAATCTGAAGCAGGCTCCAGGCTCTGAGCTGTCAGCACAGAGCCCAATGCGGGGCTTGAACTCATGAACCGCAAGATCATGACCTGAGCCGAAGTCGGACGCTCAACCGACTGAGCCACCCAGGCGCCCCGATTTTCCTTTTTAAATGTAGTCATCAAGGCCTCCCTCTGAAGGAAGTGGCTTTATCACCATTGGATAGAGGAGAAAGCTAAGGCTTGGTCCCCTGCCTAGGGATATCTAGGAATGGCTGGCGGGTTCTCGGGATCAGGTCCAAGGGCTGGGTTACTCAGCTGAGCGTCCACTACATGGCCATGGCAGGAGATCCCCCTGTGAGGTGAGATTGGGTCCTGTGCTTACTGTTCCTCCGGGGCCTGGCAGTGAGTGAGGGACCCTCGGAGGGGCCTCGCTCTGGCTACAGGATCCCATCTTTCCCCAAGCAGGGACCGACTGCCCCCCTTTCCCTGTTCTTTCCTCCCCGTGCACAGCCACCCACCCACAGGCACCCACGCCCACATCTACACACCTTGCCCACCATCTGCTCTGTCCCCTCAGCCCTGTGATCGTGGAGATCCCCCACTTTGCCTCCCAAGGCCGTGGAGACCGTGAACTCGTGGTGCTGCGCAGTGAAAACGGCTCCGTGTGGAAGGAACACAAGAGCCGCTATGGAGAAAGCTACCTGGATCAGATCCTCAACGGGATGGATGAAGGTAACTGAGCCCCAGGGATCCCAGAGCAGGGTGCCCTCCTTCTGGAAGGTGGGACTTGAACTTGCAATTTTGGGTGGGTTGTTAGGACTTCCTGGAGTTTGGGAAAGCCAGAGAGACCGGGGATGGCCCCATCAGGTCCAGTTCCAGGTGCCTGGGGCACCTGAGGGGTGCTGCTAGGTGCCTGGGGAGGGGACAAACATCGGGAGCCAGGGATGAGGAGGTTCTGGGGACACAGTGGTTGAGCCTGCATCTGGCATGACGGCATGACTGGGGTGGGTGGCATCGTGCCATGTGATTACAGAGCTGGGGAGTCTGGAGGAGCTGGAGAAGAAGAGGGTCTGCCGCATCATCACCACCGACTTCCCCTTGTACTTCGTGATCATGTCACGGCTCTGCCAGGACTACGACACCATCGGCCCTGAAGGGGGCTTTCTGAAGAGCAAGCTGGTCCCCCTGGTGCAGGCAACGTTCCCAGAAAACGCTGTCACCAAGAGAGTGAAGCTGGCTCTGCAGGTGACACAGCCCTCCCTCCTCACCAGTTGCTCCCCCCTCCCCCACCGTCCAACTCAGTTCATGGAAGGTGGGAGGAATTCAAGGCCCCCAGGAAGACTTCCCCAGCACATCCCCCACTTTTGTCCAATGCCTTAAAATCCCAGTTAGAGATGTGACCTTAAAGCTCAGAAGTCGGGTGAGTGGGGTAGGGCAGGCGCACTCCCTGGTAAGTTGCAGAAAGCCCCAGATTATGCATTAAACCACAACGCCAGCATGCTCGCATGCTCGATGTGAGAGAATTCCACGGGGCATCCTGGAGAGGTAACTAATGGTGAGCAAGGGTGGTGCCATCCACGGAATGGGAGCAACAGGAGATGGGGAGAAAGGGCTCCGGAAAGAGAGCTGAGCAGTGATATCAGCCCCAGGATGGGCTCCATGCCCAGCAAAACAGATCTGTGTGGTGCAACAGTGGAAGGACCGCTGCACCCCCTGGGAGCCTTTGCCTTCTGTATAAACAGCCTGCTCTCCCTCTGGGGATGTGCTGGCCCTCATGAACAAGCCCCCCCTGCTGCTGGAGGCTCAGTGCCTGCCTTTGCTACCTTGCAGGCCCAGCCTGTACCAGATGAGCTTGTCACCAAACTCCTGGGCAACCAGGCCACGTTCAGCCCCATCGTCACCGTGGAGCCACGGCGCCGGAAGTTCTATCGCCCCATTGGCCTTCGGATCCCACTCCCTCCTTCCTGGACAGACAACCCGAGGGACAGCGGGGAGGGGGACACCACCAGCCTGCGCCTACTCTGCAGTGTCACTGGTGAGAGGTGCCCCTGTCCCATCTTCTGGGCAGCAGCAGCTCCTTCTGGCCACATGAAGGAGAGACAGAAGGGGAAGCCGGCCATCACCTTGCTTCGGCTTCCCTAGGCGATGTGCTCTTTGAAGGGAGGGAGGGGCAGTCCATCTGACTAGAGCCTCCATGGAATAGCTCGAGGAGGGGGAGGGTGTGAGAGAAGAGATGTGCTCAGGGCCACACAGATGTGCCCATCTCTGCCCTTTCATGCCCAGCCCTTGGCAGCTCGGCAAGCCGTGTGTGTGCCACCTGAACACTGTCCCCCAGCCCACCTCTGTTCCTGTTGCAGGAGGAACAGACCAAGCCCAGTGGGAAGACATAACGGGGACGACCAAGCTCGTGTATGCCAACGAGTGTGCCGCCTTCACCACCAACGTCTCTGCCAGGTGAGCCCAGAAACCCTGGGCCCTGCACCGAGCGGTCAGCGCTGCCCTGATCATGGCTTATCCCCAGGCCTTGACCCGCCCACCCCGTGCTTAGGGCCCCCCGTTTCCCCTTTCCACACAGAAGCCCCCACCCTGACCACCAGGCTTTCTAGAGCAGCCATCCCCATGGCTTATGGGCTCCTTCTGTTTGCACGGACATGAAGTGCTCCATCTGGCCCATAGAAACGTGCTTATAATCAGCCCTCTCTTTTTAGGTTTTGGCTGTCAGACTGTCCTCGCACTGCTGAAGCCGTGAACTTCGCCACCCTGCTGTACAAGGAGCTCACCGCAGTGCCCTACATGGCCAAGTTCGTCATTTTTGCCAAGATGAATGACCCCCGGGAAGGGCGTCTGCGCTGCTACTGCATGACAGACGATAAAGTGGACAAGACCCTGGAGCAGCATGAGAACTTCATTGAGGTGGCTCGGAGCAGGGACATAGAGGTACCATGGCTGGACGTACTGTGAAAGTGCTTGACTAGCATCATCTCCCTTGATCCTCATACCCGTGTGTGCTTTTATCATCCCCAGTTTACAGATGTGGGCACTGAGGCTGAGAGAGGTTAAGTAGCCTGCCCAAGGTCACATGACTAAGTAGAGGGTAGAGAAAAGATTTGTCCAAGTAGTCTGACACCAGAGCCCACAGTTTTACCCACTATGCCAGGGTTCTGGGAACGCCCCAATGCAGCAGGGAGGGCGGCTGGACAAAGGAGGTAAGGAACAGGGACTAGATTTGAACCTATTACTGACCCTAGGAGACTCATCATGTTAAGACAAGTAAGAAGCCAGGACCTTTCCAAAAGTCTGGCCTTGGAGTCTGTTCTGAGCCTTCTTGGGGGGCTGAGGGCCCAGAAGGAAAAGCACAAGGCCGGAACTATGGAGCCCTACCCCTAATCCTGATTCAAGGACAAACTAGACAAAGGACTGACTCTCTCTGAGCCTCAATTTCCTTACCTATCAAATGGGGTCATGATAACTTCTCAGTCGAAAGCATTATATACACAATAGGGATTCTTATAATAATGGGTGAGATTATGCTATAACATGGTCCTTCCAACACTTCTCATAAACTAAACATTGCAGAACAAGTGTGAAAAGAGATCCAGCTTTTGGGGGGAAGCCATATTTTGATACTTCAGTGGAGTTCTAGAGTACTCTGATATCAACCCTGATCAGCCACCCAGGGATAGGTAAAGATTCCTGCTTGTTGTAAAATCCTCTGAAGTAAGGGGGCACCTAGGTGGCTCAGTTGGTTGAGTGTCCAACTTTGGGTCAGGTCATGATCTCGCAGTCCATGAGTTCGATCCCCACGTCGGGCTCTGTGCTGACAGCTCAGAGCCTGGACCCTGCTTCAGATTCTGTGTCTCTCTGCCCCTCTGCCCCTCCCCCGCTCATGCTCTGCCTCTCTCTCTCTCTCTCTCTCTCTCTCTCTCTCTCTCTCAAAAATAAATAAACATTTAAAAAAATTCCTCTGATGTAAGGAAGCATGCCTCCCTCATTTCAGCCTTGGGAACAAAACCTTTTTCAAAACAAATGGCAGGTTGTGTCTCATGCTGTAGAATGAGTATGATCTGGCAAAGAGATGACCAAAGCTGAAGGCAGGACATGACATTTGCTTTTCTCCTACAGGTTTTGGAAGGAATGCCCCTTTTCGCGGAACTCTTTGGGAACCTGGTGCCTGTCAAAAAAGCTGCCCAGCAACGGAGTTTCCTCTTCCAGTCGTTTCGGGAGAACCGTTTGGCCATACCTGTAAAGGTGCCAATCTCTCCTCTGGGTCTACAAGGTTCTGGGAGGCAGAAGTCTCTAAGCCAACCAGCCTGGTGGCCTCTGGAACAGCACCCCCCCGAATCTTGCTTTTGTGTGATTGAATTTAGGTGAGGGACAGCAGTCGAGAACCAGCAGGGTCCTTGTCATTTCTGCGCAAGGCGATGAAGTATGAGGACACCCAGCACATTCTCTGTCACCTGAACATCACCATGCCCCCCTGTACCAAGGTGAGCTGCCCTCCGATGAGGACCCTCACCAGAGATGGGATTCCCTGAGGAGGTCCCGAAACAGACGCAAGGGCGCGTGCTTCCCAAGGACCTCTTACCGTCACAAAGCAGCCTTTGAAGGCTCTTTGCCGTCTTCTGGACAGTTGACGGTGGCCTGGCAGGGAGAGTGTGCCCTGGCCCTTTCTGCAAAGCTAGGACCAGATGCCAGTGTCAGACAGTGGTCTGCATGTTCTCACTGTGGGCCTTGAGCCCTCTAGGATATTCCTTTTCGAAGGCTAGAAGGAGCCCAAAAGATGTCTACCTGAGCACCCCTCGTCTGGGCTCTCTGAGGCTTAGAACTGGGTGTCACATTGCTCAAGGTGACCCAGCTGTTTGATAGGCTTTTTCAGGCCTCCTTTTCATATACTTGCTTATCTTCCCCAGGGTGCCAGGCCCTCAGAGAAGGGAGCCCTGGTGTCTCAGCCACTGCAAACACCCAGATTTTTGAGCTCAGCAAAAGCGTCTTGACCAAGTATGTTGATTTATCCATACCTGTAAGAGCATCCGAGTCACCACTGCGCAAGGGACTTTGGAGGGATCATATGTCTCCATGTTCTTGTTGGTGTCGTTTGGCTGCTGCCATCGTTGTAATTGTCAGCCTTCCGTGCCCAACTAGGGAGAAAGCAAGGTTACATCCATATGTCGTGGCTCGATTTCTCTTTACTGTCTGGGGAGAGTATGAGTGCACTTCTCTTTCAAAAGAGGATTTCCTGCACCCAGAGCTAGCATCTGGGTGCTTCTCTGTAGGGCTGGAGTGCTAAGCCTCGGACTGGTGCCAAAAATAGGTCTTTTGAGTATAAAGGAACCCAGAAAGAAACACTGGTTTTTAAGTTCAAACCCCAGCTCTGCCACTCATTAGCTGAGCTGCCTTGGGCAAGTTACTTAACCCCTCTAGGCCTCAGTGTCCTCATGGATGAGATGGGAATAGTAATTGTACCTGCCCAGGGGCTGTTGTGTGCATCAAACAGGGCCTGTCACGTGGTAAAGGCCATGTGAGCTTGCCATTACTATTAGTGATAAAGTGTGTGACTCTCATCACTCCCTCTGGACCCCCACCTCTTCGCACACATCTGCTCTTTGTGTTGCGGCTCCAGAGACACAGACCTACTTACTGTTGGCCGGGATTGGCGTCATGCCCACCCCATAGCCCCCGGGCTCCAAGCACCTTCCCACCAAGGGGGTAACCCCAAGCCCAAAGCACCCTTTCCTCATCTTTCTTCTGCAGGGGAGCGGAGCTGATGACAGGAAGAGGACGTTGACTCCCCTGGCCCTGAGATACAGCATTCTCAGCGAATCGTCACTGGGTATGAACCCCTTTGTGATATGTGCTCACTGCCTTCCCAGGAGGTTGTGGGTCACATCACTCCCCCTCACTCCTTCAAGAGCTCTGCGTTGATGCGACTTCCTTAACTCGTTATGAGCACAGCATGCAGAGCCTTTGGCCCTGCTCCCCACGGAATGCTTGCAGGCCAGCAAAGAGAGGTCCGCCGGGGGCCAGAACATCCATCTGAGGTCATTTACCCACACCTGCCCATTCTGTGTCCTGCCAAGGCTGCTAAATGAAACCCAATGCTTCTCCCTAGGTTTTCTCAGTGGGACCGACCGAGCAGATATGAAGATGGCTATTATATCAGAGCACCTTGGCCTCAGCTGGGCGGGTAAGTCGGGGACTTGGGGGCAAAAGGCACCTTGCCAGTCTACACGTACCCCTCCGGCTTCTTGCCTCTACCTCTTCCTACTGTCCTCAGTGCATCTGATGTGTGATTGTCTTGTGCAAGTCTGTTGCCCAAGCAGTGCCTTTGGGTATACCCATGGAAAGTAAGCTCCCACCCTCCTCCATTCCTGCCCGGTTTTTCTTTTTTCTTCTGCCTGGGTTTACTTTATAAGAAAGAATTAACTTTTGAGATTACGAGAGACCTTAGAATTGATCTGGTTCACCTCATTTTACAGATGGGAAAATTGAGATCCAGCTGAATAGAGTGGCTCTAATTAGTGACAGAGCCCTGGAAAACCAGCCAACAAATAAGCACAGAAACAAAAAACTATGTCTCTATGACTGCCTTTCTCTTCCTCCCTGTACTCACGTTGCCCTTTCTCAAAGGCTGACTTTGTTGAAGGAAAGGAAGGAAGAAAAGGAGATGGCTCAAAATTGTTCACTTGTAATCTCTGGCTGTACCTGAGGTCTACCAGAAGTCCCACAACAAAAGGGTAGATCACATCTGAAGTGACACTGTGTGTGGGAAAATACAAGTGAAAGCTCAAAATGCGTTTTATTCAGTCACAGGACCTATAACTTAACCACCACCCCCCCACCGCCTTGTTATGTTAGCTTTTATATGAATGGACTGCCTTTACTCAGTCACCCTGTGGAGAGGACTTCAGAGAAACTCAGAAGCCTTAGCAATAAGGCTTACTGAAAGGCTCTGTGACAAAAATTTACAACAGAAATTCAGGAGCTGTTCGTTCTTAAGCCAAAAAAGAATGCCTACTGCTGCTTCTTGGTGTGTGTGTGTGTGTACCTGTGCATTCTGATCCTTACCATCACTGTTCCCTCTGGTCTTCCTCATCCTTGAAATTAGACTCTGAGGCTGTTCTCCCTTCCAAAGCACCTGTGAGAAATAACAATAAAAATAATGGGAGGGTGGGGCGCCTGGGTGACTCAGTTGGTTGAGCGTCCGACTTCAGCTCAGGTCATGACCTCATGGTCCATGGGTTCAAGCCCTGTGTCAGGCTCTGTGCTGACAGTTCTGAGCCTGGAGCCTGCTTCGGATTCTGTGTCTCCCTCTCTCTGCCCCTCCCCCATTCATGCTCTGTCTGTCTCAGAAATAAATAAACATTAAAAAAAATAATAATAACGGGAGGGAGAAAGCTAACATTCTGTGTTATTGCCTTGCATTTAAATGGGAGCTTATATTTTCATTTTAAATGTAATTAGTGCCTTTCCCTGAAGAAACGTAAATACAGAAAAGCATTCCCGTGATAACTGCTTCCTGGTGGAAAGTTAGTGGCACAGATGGCACTGGAGTGGGCATCCGCAGGCTCAGCCCACTCCTGGCTCTGGCCTTAGCTTGTGCCACGACCTTGCATAAGCATTAACCTTGCTGAGAGGCTCAGCCTTGTCATCTAATAATATGTGAATTGATGAAAGAAAGAAAAGATATTCCTTCATTCGTTCATTCAATACCGATTTTTTGAGCATTCCTATCCCTGCCCTATTTTCTGGATGTCGGAAGATGTAGGTGTCTGTGTTCCCCTAGTTGCTTCCTGGTAAGAAGGAATACCAAAACCCAGGGGGCACTGTTCCTTGATTCCCGGTACTCCCTGCCAGATGCAAGGCACAGCACCTGCTGGGGGGACCGGAGGCGGGCTCACACCCAGTCTTGCTTCTCTGCCTGCAGAGCTGGCTCGGGAGCTTCAGTTCAGCGTGGAAGACATCAACAGGATCCGTGTGGAAAACCCCAACTCCTTGCTGGAGCAGAGTGCAGCCTTGTTGAATCTCTGGGTCACCCGCGAAGGCAAAAACGCAAAGAGTCAGTACCGTTAAGCTAAGGAAGCGTCCTCTGTCCAAAGCCCGTGCAGGACCTCCCCTTCACCGGAGCCTTTCTGCCTTCCAGCTCCAGTTGCCGTCTTTGCCTTGGAGCCAATCCCTTTTGCTGTCTCTGTCTCTCTGCCCCTCACACACACACCTGTCAGGGTCCTGGGGTCCTCGGGGAGTCCTATCATAAGAGGATAGGATGGTCTTGGCCTTGGCCTTTTTCCCATCCCCCGAATAAGACAAGAGACACACCAGAACGAGATGACAGCACAGGTGTAGGGTATGTGACTTCTCACTGAGTTTCTCAAACAAATGAGGACTGTCCTCTCAGAACAGAGCAAATCCTGCCTGATACAGGAACATCTTTTCCTCCAACCTGGAGGGAAGATCCGTCGCCCTGTTTTCAGCCCTTTCTCAACTAAATTCCCATACTCAGAAACACTGAGAGGAAATTGGGTGTCTGCATTTGGATCTCAAATCAACTGGTGAGGACCAAGGATCTCAAAAGGACAGTATCCTCTTCTCCTCACTCTCATTTCTTGCAGAATTCCTCTCAGATTACAAAAAAACAGTCTTCCCATGCTTTGCAGTTGACCACCCTTAGGGTTTGGAAAAGATCTGTCAAAGGGTAACAAAAGCTTCCCCCCCACCCCCCAGAGGCAGGTAGTTTTGATTCTGACAAAGGAGGGGTACTGAGAAAACAAATCATCCCCCACTTCCCTCCCTTCTCCACACCCCACAACATTCCCACACTGTCTATGAGGATTGGAGCCCCCTTGGCCAGCGCCCCTTCTTCCCTTCTCCCCCTGCAGTGGACAATCTGTACGCAGCCCTGCGCAACATTGACCGGAGTGAGATCGTGAACATGCTGGAGGGCTCGGGCAGACAGAGCCGCAATCTGAAACCCGACCGGAGACACAGGGACCGGGACTACTCTTCGTCACCCTCCCAGATGAATGGTGAGTGTCTCCTGGAAGGAGGTGGGGCTGCGCTGGGCGCCATCTTCCAGGCACCAGCACAGGATACTTCGTGAAACCATCTTTCCCTCTGGTGGGAGGTTTGGTCTCCTCGAACTCCCTCCCTGGTGGTGCTGAGAGCAGAGGCAAGCAAAAGAGACAGGGGAGCACTCCTGTGCAGCGGGGCTCCCGGATGCTCCCCTAGGCTCCAGGCTCCTGCTGCAGTCCAGGGAACAGCTGGAGTCACCCCTGCATGTTGCAGAGGCTCTCCATGGTTCTGTGCCACCAGTGGCCCCACCTCTTGGGGCCTGTGTCCCCATCTGTAAAACAGTCAGTGGTAGAGAAGCAAAGGGCATGGAGATTCTGGCCCAAGATCTGATGTGGTGAAGCTGGCAGGTGTTTTAGAAGTCCTATGAGGCTAAGTGGGCTTCTTTCCTTTGAGTCTAGTCTCTCTGTTTCTCTCCCTCCCTTTTTTCTCACTCCATCTCTTTCCTCTCATCCTTTTTAATGTGCTTCAGCATGGCACAGACCCCCAGTGTGACCAGGCCCTAGGGGAGGAAGCCCGGAGGCCCCTGACCTTTGCCCCCAGTACCCACACAGCAGCCTCCTGTGCACCAGTGTCGTTGCAGCAGCAGTGAAATTAGCCACCTGCATGAAGGAGAGGGGATTGGGGGTCCCCCACCCCTTCCCCCTCACCTGCCCTCTCTCCAGCCACTGGGCACAGAAACAGCAGAGGCCCCGCTCTTTGGAACTATCTCCTCTTCTTTAGAGTCAGCAGGTTAGATCAGATTCCCAAGATTCCTTACAGACCTTGAAGAAACAATTTTAAGTCTATGAACTATCTTCTTGTGGTGCCTAAATATGTCACCCTAGGCGGTGACATCGCGCTGTCTGTGCTTCCCAAGCGGCTAGTTTACTGGCCATTCCTGGCCACACACTCACGTGCATGCTGGGCAGGTGCCCGTGGCACGGGGGGGACCTGCCATGAGCCGGTAAGTTCTAAGTCAGTCTGGGCACGGGGCCTCCTTTTGCCAGGTGGGGCCTGTGCATGCCAAGCCCCTTACACTTTTCTCTCTCCCATGTCCTGTGTCTCCTGAAACATGCTGGGTGCAGGGCTCCTCTGTTGATCACGTCCTGTCATCTTTCTCTTCTGCCTCTGACCTCACCTGGACCTCTAGTCCACTCATTCTCTCGCACTGCCTATCTCCACTGTCTCCACCTCGGCCGGGTGTTCAGGAGCCGTCTGCCTCCACAGATGCATGTCGTGAAAGACTTCTAGCCCTTCCTCCCCACCAGTCTCATGGCCGTGTGCGAGGGCGTGTGTGTGCGCGTGCACGAGGGCCTGCGAGTGCCTGAGGAGTTGTCTCTCACTCTTCAGACCCGGCATAAAGGCTTCAAGGCCGTGGTCCCCTCCCATGTCCCTTGGGGACCTGGCCGGAGCATTGCGGGGACTGCTGAGTAGACCAGCTCCCTTTCACAGAGGGAGAAAGGGAGGGCAGTTGAGGAAATGCTGAAAGCTTCAGGAAATCCAAGTGACAAAATGCGTCTCCTTTTCTCTGTGATATCTGATCACTTGGTTGGGTTTCTTAATATTCCCAGTGCTGTTTCTATCAAGTCAAATCTGCAAGTTTTTGTTTCTCTGTGCCCCAGTCATGTACCTAGACGACACAGGCCCGTAGAATTACACGAGTATAAACAAGGAAGTTATGACCGTTAAAAATAAGTTAAGAAGGTGGATCCCCTGTTAAGTGTTCTTACTGCAGTTAAAAAAAAGAATCTCCCACTGGCCACAGGACTTACAACTACAGTCAAGCCTAGAGAGCCCAACGCCTAACCAGAGTTCAGAATCCCTCTGTGGGACTGACTGGGTCTCTACAAGCTCTGTGACAGGTGAAATGGGCTCTGTTTTAGTTGGTCTGCTCATTTAGCAAGTACTTTTTGAACACCTACCACAGGCCAGGCGCTGGTCTAGGCAGGGGAGATAAATCAGTTCTCAAGCACACACACACAAATCTCCCTTAACGCCCTGCCCTGCCCTCGTGGAACTTACCTTCTGTTTGGAGAGTCAAACAACTGCATAACTTGTGAGGGAAGCATCTAAAGTGCTAACAGGGGGAGGGAGCAGGAGCAGAGGTCAGAGGGCAACAGGAGGCCAGTTCTTACAGGCTACCCTAAGGACATTGGGTTTACTGGTAGCAAGCGGGAGAGCCACTGGAGGCTCTGGAGGGAAAGAGTAACATAATGTAACTTAAGTTTTCAAAGGATTCCTCTCCCTGCTTTGTTGATTTTTAGACCGTCACAAACTGAATGCTTCTGTGCTTCCTGGCTTCTCTGTGTGGCCCTGTCACCCCTTCAGAGACCCCCCTCCAACAGGTCTGCTGATGAACACAGGCTGTGTGCCCTGCGTGCATGCTCCCCACCATGGCCCAAGCAGACACTCATTAGCAGATGCCTAGCTCGGTCTACTCTTCCTTTTCTGGCACTAGAATTGGCTTCTATGTGTTTATCCTGCCCTCTTCTCTGTCCTGGGAAGATGGTTCTGGCCTGGAAAGAAGGAGCAGGAGGGATGAAAGATAGAAGGGTAGGGAGGCAGTAGCCTTCCATGGTTCCTCCAGTGTCCTCCTGGGCAGGGGCCCATGCTGGCTTGTCTGGGTGCCTGCCCGGCCCTCTGCACTGATGTCACAGCTGTACGTGGCCTTCTCTGCACCTGACCTCGCTTCTCTGCTTCTCTGAGCCTCCTGATGAAGCCATGGGGACAAAGGACAGTGCTTGAGTGCTCTGTGCTGTCAGGGAAACAGAAACTTGAGGTCTGTTTTCCTTCCTTCTTGACTCTTCCTGCCATATACACCTGGCTGGCCTGGTCAGAGCATAAGGGGGCTTAAGTTCAAAGGCCAGTTTTCTTCCCCTACACAAGAGGGAACTGCCCTGGGCCCTTGGGTAATATACATAAAGAAAAAAATTGCCTATAAAGCAAAAAAAAAAAAAAAAAAAAAAAGAAAAAAAAAGAAAGAAAGAATGAATGAATGAAAAACATGTTTCTAAAAGAGAAATCAGATTTCTCATATAAAAGGAAAAAAAATGGACATCTCACATCCATGCTTGTCAGGTCCATTGGTTTGATAAATTGGACACATAGTAATGTCTTCTTAGAAAGAAAATGTGTTTTACTTCTGTCAGCTCCTGATCACAACTAGTGAGTATGGCTTTTGTCTGAGGCCAGGTTGGCTGCCCTTCCTTGTCTAGCTGGCTACTAACATTAAACTATGAGGGTGATCATTATGTCTTGGTTAGCAGAGACCCAGCAGGATAACCTGAGATGGAGACTTAGGGAGGAACTGCTGGTCTGTGCTCTGCCCCAAAGCAGTATGTATGGTTGCCTCTTACCTGATTTCCCCAAAATGCAACTCTGGAGAGGAGAGCTCTAGACTGAAGGGTGGGCTGGTGGCTCCCATGTGGCAGAGCCACGTGTGACTGTGAGAAAGACAGGCACTTCTAAAATTCAACTAGGGGACACAGCAGACCTTATTATAGTCTGATCCATCCCAGATCTTGTGAGATAATCCTCATGACGATGTGCTCAGGCCTTATGAACATTGTTCTGACTTAATAGTAATCACCACTGGCACTGAGTATGACCATCTATGGTCTCAGATCCAAGCTTGTGAGGATGTGGATAGGTCAGTGGGTGTCCTCTGGAGACTGAGAGGGAGAAGCAAGGCATACACCCTAAACATTATTACTAGAGGAGAGGCCCCAGAATAAAGAAAAGGCAGGAAGTCCTGGGAGAGGATGTGCATGCGTTTTCTTCGTGGACACATTTCATTTGTGTGACATTCCATGAAGTGACCACCATGGAAGTTTTAAGGAGGATAAGTCCCAAAGGATACCCAAGAAAGAGCCTCCAGTATTCTGTGGCCAGTAGAGCTACCCTCTCCTGGTCCTTATCAGGTCTTACTGAGATTACCAAAAGTTACAGAATACTCACTTGGCTATTATTTGAGGGGCTATTTAAGATGCATTCCACTTCTGGGGTACCTGGCTGGCTCCATCAGTGGAGTGTGTGACTCTTGATCTCGGGGTCATGATTTCAAGCCCCACCGAGGGTGCTGAGGTTACTTAAATGAATTTTTAAAAAAGAGGATGCATTCCACTGCTGGCCAAAATGAGGTATTAAGGACTGAATATACCCTCCTGCTTAAAAAAGCCAAAAAAAAAAAATGGGCCAAATATAGGAAATAATGGTTTTCAAGACTTTAGACACAGTGAACAAAAGGCAGTGATCTATGGGACCTAGGAAATAATTGAGGGAAACTCTGTAATTGCTAGTTTCTAGGTCATGACATAGGGCAGAGAAATCCAAGAAGTTTCCCTGGGTTGAGGAGACGTTGAGAATCCAGAGAGAAAGGAGCAGCTAGAGTTGCCAAGATATACAGTGCCAGAGAAAACATAGCTGCTTGAATAATCCTGGAGCTCTTCAGAGGGTCCCCTGCAAGTTTTGGTTGAGTATTAATCAGCTATTCCCGACAGTCAGATGGATCATTCAGAAACATTGCAGAGGAAACAAAAAAGGGCCTTACCTGGAAATGGAGAGTAACTAGTCCTACATTGATCAATGCCCCAGCCCTATCTAATCAACCTTGAAAGCAAACCTCAAAAGGATCAGACTGTTTCCAAGTTACTTAACTGCATAACAGAACAAAGCTCAAGAATGTTTATAGGAATACAGAAATATCCAACACCACCAAGGTAAAATTTACAATGTCTGACTCTGACATCCAGTTAAAGATTACCAGACATACAGAGAGACAGGAAAGTGTGACCCGTAATAAAGAGAAAAATCAATCGACACTAACTCTAAACTGAAACAGATGTTAGAATTAGCATACAAGAATGTTAAAACAGTTATTATAACTGTATTTAAGGTGTCCAAAAAGTTAAGGAGAGACATAGAAAATATTTTTAAAAGACTCAAACCAGTCTTCTAGAGATGAAACTATAATGTGTAGGATGAAAAATACACTGAATGAGATTTGACATCACAGAAGAAAAGATTAAGGAATTTGACAACATAGCAATAAAAACTCTTCAAAATGAAACACAGAAAGAAAGGAGTTTTTTTTTTAATCTTTATTTTTGAGAGAAAGAGACAGAGCATGAGCAGGGGAGGGGCGGAGAGAGAGGGAGACACAGAATCCAAAGCAGCTCCAGGCTCTGAGTTTTCAGCACAGAGCCCGATGTGGGCCTCAAACCCACGAACCATGAGATCATGACCCGAGCCGAAGCTGGATGCTCAACCAACTGAGCCACCCAAGTGCCCCAAGAAAAAAATTTTAAAGCATCAATCAGCTATGGGACAATTTCAAGTGGCCTTATATATGTGGAAATAGTTTCCAACAGAGAATGGGTGAAAAAACATTTGAATAAATAAGGGTTGAAAAATGTCCAAATTTGTCAAAAACTAATCCAAGAAGATTACACAAATCCAAGAAGTTCAGTGAACCACATGTACAAGAAAAATGGACACAATGATGCCAAGGCATATTTTAAGCAAATTGGTCAAACTAGTGGTAAAGTCTTGAAAGCAGCCAAAGAAAAAGGGACATATTATGTATGAAAGAACAAAAGGTAAGGATGACATTAGTGGTGCCTGGGTGGCTCAGTCAGTTGAGCATCTGACTCTTGATTTTGACCCAGGTCATGATCTCATGTTCGTGGGATTGAGACCTGTGTTGGACTTCATGCTGATGGCCTAGAGCCTGCTTGGGATTCTCTCCCTCCCTCTCTCTCTGCCCTTTCACTGCTCGCACTCTGTCTCTCTCTCAATAAATAAACGTAAAAAAGACTTTTTAAAAAGATAAGAATGACATCAAACTTCTTGTTGGAAACAATGCAAGTCCAAAGACAGTGGAGCAACATCTTTAAAGTAGACTAAATCTTTAAAGAGCATCTCTGACCTACAACTGTATGCCTAGCAAAAGTAGCTTTCAAAAATGAAAGCAAATTCATCCCCAGGAGACCCATGCTTCAAGCAATATTAAAAAAGAAACAATAGGGGCATGTGGGTGGCTCAGTCAGTTAAGCATCCATCCAGCTCTTGATCTTAGCTCAGGTCTTGAGCTCAGGGTCGTGAGTTTGAGCCCCACATTGGGCTCCACCCTGGACATGAAGACTACTTTAAAAATAAATAAACAAACAAATAAATAAATAAAATAATGAAAGTCTTTCAGGCCGAAGGAAAATGATATCAGACAGAAATATGGATCTCCAAGAAGGAATTAATGCCAAAAACATTAACTGCAAGGATAAATACATAATTTTCTAATTAGTTACATTATTTCCTCATTATTGAAATCTCTTTAAAAGATAACTGTGTAAACAAAAATAACAGTAATATAATGTTGGGTTCATAACACATGTGAAAGTGAAATGTATGACAATAGTACAAAAGTCAAAAAGTCAAGAGGGGAAAAATAGAAGTGTACTATTGTAAGGTGCTAATACTATATACCAAGTGGTATAATTTCACTTCAAAGTAGACTGTGATAGGTCAAGGATGTATATTATAAGCCTTAAAGCAACTATTGAAATAATAAAACAAAGAATTGTACCTAATAATTCATCCAAATAGATCAAATGGAGTCATAATAAATTTCAATTAATTCAAAAGACATAAAGGAAGAAAAAAGAAGAAAAGATGGGACAAAGAAAGTAGAAATTAGCAAGTAATAGATTTAAACCTAAACACATTTTTAAATAAAGTTTATTTATTTATTTTGAGAGAGAGAACATGTGCACACAGGTGAGGGAGGGGCAGAGAGAGGGGGAGAAAGAGAATCCCAAGCAGGCTCCACACTGTCAGCGTAGAGCCCGACATGGGGCTTAATCTCATGAACCTCAAGATTACAACCTGAGCCACAATCAAGAGTTGGATGCATAACCAACTGAGTCACCCAGGCACCCCTAAACCTAACCATACTAACAATCTCATTAAATGTAAATGGTCTGAATACCCCAATGAAAAGGCAGAGATAGTCATAATGAATATATAGGTAAGTCTCAACTATCCTCTTCAAACACAAAGTCCTTAAAAGGATGAGAAAAGATAAACTGTGCTAACACTAATCAAAAGACAACTGGAATGGCTGTATTAATATCAAACAAGTGGGTTTTAGAACAAAGAGTATTACCAGAGATGAAGAAAATAATTTCATAAGTAGTTCAAGCACATAACAATCCTAAATACTTATGCACCTAGTAAGATAGCTTTCAAATACATGAAGCAAAATCTGGGAAAACTGCAATGACAAGTAGACAAAACCACAGTTATAATGGAGACTTTAGTACCCCTGTCTTTTTTTTTTTTTTTTTTTTTTTTAATTTTTTTTCTTCAACGTTTTTCATTTATTTTTGGGACAGAGAGAGACAGAGCATGAACGGGGGAGGGGCAGTGAGAGAGGGAGACACAGAATCGGAAACAGGCTCCAGGCTCCGAGCCATCAGCCCAGAGCCCGACGCGGGGCTCGAACTCACGGACCGCGAGATCGTGACCTGGCTGAAGTCGGACGCCCAACCGACTGCGCCACCCAGGCGCCCCAGTACCCCTGTCTTAATAATGGATAGAACAAGTAGAAAAATCAGTAAACATATAGAAGATTTGAAAAACACTACCATCCAGCATGACCTTTATTGTTGACAGTTATAAATATTCCACTCCATAACAGTAGCATGCATATTCTTTTCAGTTGCATCTGGAACTTACACTAACATGGACCATATTATAGACCATAAAGTAAGTCTTAGATTTAAAAGCATTTGAGATATACAAAGCATGTTCTCTGACCACAGTGAAATTAAATTAGAAAACAATAACAAAAAATCTGGAAAATCTTAAATATTTGGAAACCAAATAATACACTTCTAAATAACTCATGGGTCAAACAAGAGAGTAAAAGAGAAATTAGAACATATTCTGAAATGAATGTAAAGAAAAACAAAAGATATCAAAATTTATAGGATTCCAGTTCTTGTGTGTTGGACTCAGCCTATCAATAGCTAATATTGTGGCTGGACCAGCCCATGTGGTTCTTGTTATGACTGCAAGATGCCCGTTAGCAATAACCACCAAGAAACTTCAGGGGGAAAAAATTTATTAGTTACAGAACCTGAAAATTACACAGCATACTTAGGGCCACACAGCACGGTTGTCAGGGGAAAAAAAGAGAGAAGAGAACAAGCTCAGGGCTAGGGTTCTGCTATGTTGGGGGTTGAAAGTGGAGGCCTAGAGTTTCATGGACTCACTCTTTATTGGTAAATTTAAAACCTAAGAGTGGGAATTTAAAGCATGAGAAAAGAAAAATCAAGTGGCCCAAATGGTCAGTCATTGAAATCAACTGAGGTCTCCATAACAAGGGAGATTCAGTGGGGAAGGGTGGCCTGGCCCTTTATCTAGTCATGTGGTTGGCAATGTGTTTATTTGAGATAGCCATCTTTGAAATGGAAATATAGGCAATCAAAGCTTAGGTCAGACACTTGCATTACAAAAAGGAAAAAAAAAAAAAAGGGAAACAAAACCCACCAGTCAGGGCTTATCCTACACCAGTAAGGCAGTACTTAGGGGGGAATTTATGTCACTAACTGTCCACATGAGAAAGGAGAAACATTCTCAAATCAATGACCTCAGCTTCTACCTTAAGATATTAGAAAGAGAAGAACAAATTAAACCCAAAATGACCAGAAGAAAGGAAATAATAAGAAAACAAACAAAAAACTAGAGAAATCAATAAAATCAAACTTTGGTTCTTTGAAAAGATTGATAAAATTGACAGACCTTTAGCCAAACTGGTTAAGAAAAAGAGAAGACAAAAATTACCAGTATCAGGAATAAGAGAGGTCATGTCACTACAAATTCTATAGATAGTAAAAAGATGATAAGGGATGGTTATGACAGTTTTATGCCAATAACTGAAAGCATAGATGAAATTGACATCTTTGAAAGATATGTTATCAAAGCTCATAGAAAGAAATACGTGACCCTAATAGCCCTATATATATTAAACTAAATTAATACTTAAAATTTCTACAAAGAAAACAGCAAGCCTAGATGGCATCACTGGTAAAATCCACCAAACATCTAAGGAAGAAATATTTCATGTAGAAAATGTAAAAGAATATAATACTTGCCCACTCATTCTATGAAGCCAGCATTACCCTGATATTAGGGGGGGAAATATTATTAGAAAGCTATAGACCAATATGCTTCATGAACATTTATGCAAAAAATTTAAATTTTATCAAGTCAAATCCAACAGGATATGTAAAAGGATAATACATTATGACCAAGTGGGGTTTATCCAAGGAATGCAAGGGTGGTTTAACATTCTAAGATATATCAATATCTGCTTCTCCATGTAATGAGCTTGGAAGCTGCCACTCTGTATGTGCCAACAAGTAAGAAGCTGAATAGACTGAAACATCAATTCTTCTAGGATCTGTAAGAGAGGTAAGGGCACAAGGCAAATTTGCTGCCCCCAAAACTGGAGAGTCTGACGGGGGGATATGGAGAATATGAATTTACCAGAGCAGAGACTCATGAGTGGAAACCACCTCAGGAGCCCATGCTGGAGTAGGAAAACCAGAACTGTAACTGACAAATTGCTGGAGGCTCAGTGTAGACAACTCTGAGAGTTTAAAAACTTCAGGGGGACTTGGTCTGGGGAGGGAGGCGGTGCATAATTTTGTGAGATTTACCTCCAGGAGGTTCAACCAGTTTCCCACAGTAAATTATCAGGAAAATCCCCTTGTGCTTCCAGCAGGGGGAGGAGAAAAGGAACTATTTTTAATTATGCCAGAGCACTGTTGTTCTTAACAAGGCCTGCCTTCAGGGGAAACTACTTAAGGAGAGCTTAACACCCTGGGGTTACTATCAGAGCCTAACTGATCTGGGGGAGGGAACTACCCAACTCCGGTCACCTAGCCTTCCTCTTGGGAGAAAGAAAATAAAATACCTAACTCCAGCCCATGCTAGCCATCTTTTCCCATCTAAAGTAAAGGGGAAATTTTTGTAATACTTGTCAAGTTCACAGTCCAGAGGCATAGGCTTACTAAAGGTCTGAGACTTAATCATAGGACTATAGAATGCTTCCCCTTCCCCCACACTTCACCACTGCATTACTAAAGGCCTATTTACAGCAGTTCCTTTATCCAGGATATCATATCTGGATTTCAAGGAAAAGGTGTCAGATGTACTAAAAGGCAAAAAAACACAGTTTGAAGAGACAGAGCAAGCGTTAGAACCAGACATGGCAAGGGGTGTTGGAATTACCAGACTGGGAATTTAAAACAACTATGATTGGGGTGCCTGGGTGGCTCAGTCGATTAAGTGTCTGACTTTGGCTCAGGTCATGATCTTATGGTACGTGAGTTCAAACCCTGTGTCAGGCTCTGGGCAGACAGCTCAGAGCTAGGAACCTTCTTCACATTCTGTGTCTCCCTTTCTCTCTGCCCTCCGCTGCTCATGCTCTATCTCTCTCTCAAAAAAAGTAACTAAACATTTTAAAAAATAGGAAAAACCCCTGTGATGAATATGCTAGAGCTCTAATGGGTAAAGTAGACAGCATGTAAGAACAGATTGGCTGAATGATGGAAATCCTAAAAAAGAACCAGCAAGAAATACTAGCGATAGCACTGTAACAGAAATGAAGAATGCCTTTGATGGGCTTACTAGTGCACTGGACACAGCTGAGGAAAGGATCTCCGAGCTTGAGGCTCTGTCAACAGGAACCTCCAAAACCAAAAAGTAAAGAGAACGAAGACCAAAAAAAAAAAAAAAAAAAAAGAATAGAATATACAAGGGGTTTGGGGCAACTACAGAAGGTATAACATACATATAATGGCAATACCAGATGGGGAAGAAAGAAAGGAATGAATAAATATTTGAAAAAATAATAATGACTGAAAATTTACCCCAAATTAGTATCAGACACCAACCCACAGATCCAGAAAGCTCAGAGAATACAGTAGGATAAATGCCCAAAACTATACTTTTCCATATCATTTTCAAATCACACAAAGTCAAAGAGAAAGGAAAAAAATTCTGGGGTGGGGGGGGTGGGGATAGTGAAAAAAACCACTTTACCCATAAAGGAACAAAGATAATATTACATCTGACTTCTCCTAGAAGCCATGCAGACAAGAAGACAGTAGAGTGAAATATTTAGTGTTGAGAGGAAAAAACACCAACATAGAATTCTGTATCCTATAAAATTATACTTCAAAAGTGAAAGAGAAATAGACTTCCCAGACAACCAAAAATTGAGGGAATTTGTTGCCAGCAGACCTGCCTTGCAAAAAGTATTAAAAGAAGTTCTTTAGAGAGAAGGAAAACAATATAGGTGAGAAACCTGAACGTACATAAAGTTAGGAAGAGCATCAAAGAAAGATTGTGAAAATTAAATAAAAATTTAAGTTTTCTTGCTCTTAGTTGATCTACAGTTTGTTTAATAGCAATAATGTATTCAATTATGTATGCTTCTGTACATATCTTATGCATGTACACATACACACATACATATATATGTGCTTATACATAAGTGAAATGAACAAGTGATAGCACAGCAATGGTAGAAGGGATGAGAGGGAGGAATTAAGATAATTTTGTTGTAAGGAACTCACACTACCTGTGCTATAGTGCTATTTGAAAGTGGACTATAGAAGTGTATATTGCAAATTCTAGGACAACCACTAAAAAAAATTTTTAAAGAAGCATAAATAATATGCTAAGAAAGGAGAAAAGATAGAATAATATAAAATGCTCAATTAAAACCACAAAAGGCAGAAAAAGAGTAGAAGATAAAAATAGGAACCAAAGAACAAGGGCAACAAATAGAAAACAGTAATATGATAGATATTAATCCAACTATCAGTAAACACTTTGATTGTCAGTGGTCTAAGTGTACCAATTAAAAGACTGTCAGAATGGATCAAAAAATACATCTTGTCTACATGAAACCCACTTTAAATATAAAGACACATGTAGATTAAAAGTAAATACATGGACAAAAATACATCATGTTAACACTAATCAAAAGAGTGTAGAGGAAGCTAGATTAATTTCATACAGAACAGACTTCAAAGCAAAGAAAATTATCAGAGATAATGAAGAGCATTACATAATGATAAAGGGATCAATTCTCCAAGAAGACCTAATAATCCTTAACATGTATGTACCTAACAACAGAGCATCAAACTATGAGAGGCAAAAACTGAGCAGCAAGGAGAAATAGATGAATCCACTATCAGAGTTGGAAACTTCAGCAACCCTGTATCAGAAATGGACAGACCCAGTAGGCAGAGAATTGGTCAACACTACCGTCATCAACTGGATGTAACTGGCATCTGTAGACTACTTCATCCAACAACAGCAGAATACACATTCTCCTCAAGTTCACATGGTGCATTCACCAAAGTAGGCCATAATCTGGGCCATAAAACACACCTTAACAAATTTAAAAGAATATAAATGACAAATCAATGTAAGTCATCAGATTAATAAACTAAAAAAGAAAAAGCATATGATTACCACAATAGATGCAGAAAAAGTATTTAACAATTCCAACATCCATTCCTTGTTAGAAAACAAACAAAAAGCTCCTAGCAAAGTAGGAATAGAAAGGAATTCATTCAACCTGATAAAGCATATCTGTAAAAAACCTAAAGCTAACATTACATTAATGGTAAGAGACTCAATGCTTATGAATTGATGAACTGAATGTTACGTAGTAACAAGACAATGATGCCTACTCTCACTGCTTTTGTTCAACATTAGGGATGCTAACCTCTTTGGCCTCAGCCACAGCAACTTCTTACTAGATATGTCTCCAGAGGCAAGGGAAATAAAAGCAAACACGGACTATTGGGACCTCCTCAAGATAAAAACTTCTGCATAGCAAAGGAAATAACCAACAGAGCTAAAAGGCAACCAAATGGAAATGGGAGATGATATTTGCAAATGACATATCAGATAAAGGGTTAGTATCCAAAATCTGTATAGAACTTATCAAACTCACACCTGAAAAAACAAATAATCCAATGAAGAAATGAGCAAAAGACGTGAACAGACACTTTTCCAAAGAAGACATCCAGATGGCTCACAGATACATGAAAAGATGCTCAACATCACTCATCATCAGGAAAATACAAATCAAAACCACAATGAGATACCACCTCACACCTGTCAGAATGGCTAAAATTAACAACTCAGGAAACAACAGATGTTGGCAAGGATGCAGAGAAAGAGGAACACTTTTGCACTGCTGGTGGGAATGCAATCTGGTGCAGCCACTCTGGAAAACGGTATGGAGGTTTCTCAAAAAATTAAAAATAGAGCTTCCCTATGACTCAGCAATTGCACTACCGGGTTTTTATCCAAAAGATACAAAAATGCTGAATTGAAGGGTCATATGCATCCCAATGTTTATAGCAGTACCATCAACAATAGCCAAATTATGGAAAGAGCCCAAATTTCCATCGACTGATGAATGGATAAAGAAGATGTGGTATACACACACACACACACACACACACACACACACACAGGAATATTATTCGGTGATAAAAAAAATGAAATCTTGCCATTTGCAACAAGGTGGATGGAGCTAGAATGTATTATGTTAAACAAAACAAATCAGAGAAAGATAAATATATGGTTCAGAGAAATTATATTTTTCAGACAAAAATAAATATATGTGGAATTTAAGAAACAAAATAGATGAACATAGGGGAAGGAAAGGAAAAATAATATAAAAACAAGGAGGCAAACCATAGGAGACTCTTAAAATACAAAGAACAAACTGAGGGTTGCTTGAGGGGTGTTGGGTGGGGGGATGGGATAAATGGGTGATGGACATTAAGGAGGGCATTTGTTGGGATGAGCACTGGGTATTATATGCAAGCAATGAATCACTAAATTCTACTCCTGAAACCACTATTGCACTATATGTTAACTAACTTGGATTTAAGTAAAATTAAAAAAAAAAATACAGATGCTAGCCAGTACAATAAGCAAGAGAAATACAAAGCAACCAGATTGGAAAGATAGAAGTAAACTGTCTCTATTCACAGACAATAAGATCACCAATATAAAAAATCTAATGGAATCTACAAAAAGTGATTAATAAGTGTGTTTAGTAAGGTTGCAGGATACAAGTTCAGTATCTAAAATCAATTGAATTTCTATATTGTTTATCCTAGCAGTGAACAATTTTAAATTGAAATTTTGAAAAGAATATCGTTTACAATAACATTGAAAACATTGAAATACTTGGAGAAAAATCTGATAAAATGAAAGACTTATGCATTGGAAACTACAAAACATTACTGAAAGCAGTTGAAGAAGACCTAAATACATGTAGAGGTGCACCTTGTTAATGGGTCAGAAGACTTGATATTGTCAGTTCTCCTTTAAAGGATCTGTATGTTTGATGCAATCCTGATCAAAACCCCAGTAGGCTTTTTTTGTAAACAAAGTCATTCTAAAATTCGTATGTAAAGGACCTAGAATATCCAAGGCAACTTTGAAAATGAACAAAATTGGAGGACTCACACTACCTGACTTCAAGACTCGTTACAAAGCTACAGTAATTATTACAGTTGTGGTACTGTCATAAAGATGAATGAATTAGTGGAACAGAATGGAGTCCAGAAACAGATCCATATATATATATGAACAACTGATTTTCAACAAAAGTGCAAAGGCAGTTTGGTGGATAAAGGATAATTTTTACAAGTGGGGCTGGAACAATTGGATATTCATAAGCAAAAATGAACTTGGATTCCTACCTTGCATCAGCATATACAAAACTTAACTCAAAAGGGATGGTAGACTAAATGTAAAACTGAACATAAAAACTTCTAGAAATAAACATAGAACCTTAAAACTTCTAGAAGAAAACATGAAAGAAAACCTTAGAAATCTAGGGTAAGGCAAAGATTTCTTAGCCCCAACTCCATAAGCACAATCTGTCAAAGAACAAATTGGTAAATTGGGCTTCTTCAGAAACAAAAACCTGCTTTTCAAAATACACTATTATGAAAGTGAAAAGATGAGCTACAGTTTGGGAAGAAATATTGGAAATAATCATCTGATATAAGACTTGTATCCAGAATATGTAAAGAACTCTCAAAACTCAATAATAAGAAAACAAACAACCCAGTTTTTAGCAGAGCAGATTTGAACAGTTAACCCCGAAGATACAAAGATGGCAAAGAAACACATAAAAAGGTGTTCAACACTAATACCCATTAGGGAAATACAAGGAGATACCACTACACCCCTGTCAGAATGGCTAAAATGAAAAAGGTTGATCATACCAGGTGTCACTGAGGATAGGGAGGAATTGGCACTCTCATATCATTGCTGGTGGGAATGTAAAATGAAACAGCCAATTTGGAAAGCACTTTTGTTTCTTAAGACGTTAAAGTACACCTATCATATGATCCAGCCACGCTACTCCTAGGTGTGTATCCTAAAGAAACAAAGCATATGTTCACATAGACAAGCAGCTTTATTTGTAACAGCCCCGGACTGGAAGCAACTCAAATGTCGATTAACAGGTAAATGGATAAACTGTGGTGCATCTAATGGAATACAGCTCAGCAGTAACAATGGATAAATCATCAATACATCCAACAGCAAGGATGTTACCCAAATAGGCCAAGTGAAAGAAGCCAGATTAAAAAAAAAAGTACATACTGTCTAATTCCATTTATATAAAGTTCTGGGAAATGCAAACTAATGTATAGTGTCAGAAAGCAGATCAGTGGTTACCTGGGAACACGGACACAGAAGGAAGGATTATAAAGCATGAAGACACCTTTCAAGGGTGATGAATATCCCTCTTTTCATTGTGGTGATGGTTTCATGAAACTCATCAAATTATCTGCTTTAAATATGCGCACTTACTGTATGTCAACTATACCTCAATAAAGCAATTTTAAAAGATGCTAATGGCAAAATCTAGTAGACCAGACCACTCTTACTATGTGCCCTGAGCTAGTTGCTGTACCTCTAGTTCCCTAATCTATAAAGTAGGAGTGATATTGCCTTACTCATAGGGTTGTTGTGACAATTAAAAATAACATATTTGGTATGTTCTATACAAAATGGATGCTCAATTAGTAACTGCAATAATACGATAATGCCTTCAAGAATAAGAAGAGAATAATCACTTGACTCTAAAATGTTCGGCTCACATATATTCCAGAGAGATTACTGTGGATGGTTTGAAGGCCCTTGGCCCTGGTTTCCCAATGGGTCATGGTTTCACATACAGTCACTTTGATTTAACATGGGAAGATTTGTTCTGCCCATTTTTCCTACTTTCCCACCTCCTCTTTGTTCCTCCTCTTTTGGCCAGAGCTGAAAGGGGAGTCCTTTAGTCTTGGCAAACGCAGCCCTGCCCTCCCAGCCACCCCACCACCTGATGGTCTCTTCGTCCTCCTTCTCATTTTGGGACCTGGAATCACATAGACTTGTAGAGATCGGTCAGCGAGAGAACTCTCCTGGGAAGATTAAGGGAGGCTGTATGTCAATCACACAGCATGGCTCCTGGCTCCTGGAACACATCTTTAAGTCAGCAGTTGTGGTTTGGCTAAATATGGCTGAGGTCATCCACTCTGGCTCCTGTACCCTCCTCACACTCTGGAGCGCTCTGGCCAACGGATTCCCAATCCTGTTCTAAGAAAGTGGGAGGAGGAGGGAGACACCACCCCTGCCCTCAAAGGGTGTACAGTCCCATGAGCCAGCTCAGTGAGAGAACATAGGATGGGCTCAGAGATTGCCAAAACAAGGTGAGCTCAAGTCTCAGGGAAAACATCATGAAAAAAGAGGATGACGGGAACCTGTCTTGTTTGTGTGTGTTGGTGTGTTTGTAATCCTCAGCCCTTCACACGGTACCTGGCACGTAAGCGGGCCTCAGTTCACACCTTTTGGTTGAACAAGTGAGTTAATGAGGAGAGCAGCAGATGGTATTGTGTCAAGTAGAGAAGAACTGGGAGAGCAGGAGCTGAGTTCCAGACTTGGGATAGGAGGGTCCATGTGGCCGGAAGAAAGGCCAGGCCCTGGGAAGAGCTGGATGTGGGGTGGTGAGGGGTGAACGGCGGGATGGAGAGTCTGAACGCTAGGTTAGGGGCCTCTCTGGCACAGGGAGGTCCTTAGAGACGCTGTAGGGGCGGCCTCGCCCATCCCCAGGGGTCCTGCTCTAAACCCCGGTTCCCCAGACGAGCTGAGCTGACTGGAGAAGCTTGTGTTCCGGTCCCTTCTCCCACCCACAGATGGGTACCAGCTCTGAAGGGGAGGCAGAGGCCCTCTTTGCCCTATCCATGGACCCCCACTCCTGGCTGGAGGAGAGCAGAGGGGCCAACTGACAGAACGTGCCCTTTCAGCTCGCACTCAGATTCCTCATACACGTGCACGTGCCACTCACCCAGGCTCCTAGTTGCTGCTGAACGTCAGGGAGCCAGTGCCAGAGCCAACCAGAAGGCTAGCAGGGCCTCTTGTCTGAGCCAGTCTCAAGGAGTAGCCAGAGGAACAGGCTGTGGTGACCCTCGGGCTATGCATGCAGCGGCCTGAGCTGGCTGACTGCTGACCTGGAGCTGGTGTGAACTGAGCAGAGCCAGGAGCGTCAGGGCAGATGTGCCGGGGCCTCCTGCTGCCCTCTGACCTGGCCTCCTATTTTGAATGCTTAGAACTCTCCCTTGTGCCACTTTAGAGCACTCAGCATTTCCAGAACCAGTCTGCAACTTGAGGAAAAGTTACTTCATCTGGCACCAAATGGTTTGCCATTTGACCAGCGCTCGGAGGGTGGGTGTTCGGTGCACCCCGTTAGACCCCTCCAAGGCAGCTTGGTTATTGCCCCCAGACCTGGGTGGGCAGTACCCTCCCTTGAAGGTACATTCCTGACTGATACCCCAAGGACTGTGCTAAAGGAATGTTTCAAGCAAAGAAAGAGCAACATTTCTTTCTGCCCAGACATCAAGAAGTGGGCTTTCCTCTGGTTAGACAGATTGGAGCACAAATCCTTTGACTCAAGGCTTCTTGATCTAGCGCTCTGAACTGGACAAGAAAGAATTCCAATCTCTTCTCTTTGCCATTCAGCAAAGGATCCCTCGTCTCCACCCCCTACTTCCTGGCTGTCCCCCACAGAGCCTTGTTTCTCCTGCCCTGGTGCCCCGGGCAGCAGCCACAAGCCTGAGCATTGGACACGGAGCTTGGAAAGCCCCCTCCCCGGAATGTGCATGCATTTTCAATGGCTGTGCCTCTGTGTGTGTGTGTGTTTGTGTGTGTGTGTGTGTGTGTGTTTGCGTGTGCGTGCACGCACAGGCGTGTGCGTGTGTGTGGATTTGCACGTAAGTGTGTGTGACAAAAATCGCTTCTGGAGCATGTTGCCCTCTGTCTGCCCATCCAGGTTACTCCTCGCTGCAGGACGAGCTGCTGTCCCCTGCCTCCCTGCAGTACGCACTTCCCTCTCCGCTGCGTGCAGACCAGTACTGGAACGAGGTGGCCGTCATAGATGCCATCCCATTGGCGGCCACGGAGCATGACACCATGCTGGAGATGTCTGACATGCAGGTGTGGTCTGCGGGCCTCACACCCTCCCTGGTCACTGCTGAGGACTCCTCTCTGGAGTGCAGCAAGGCCGAGGACTCTGACGCCACCGGCCATGAGTGGAAGCTGGAAGGGGTGCTCTCCGAGGGACCCCAGGGCCCCACGCTGGGCTCTCTGGACCTTGTGGAGGATGACACAGTGGATTCAGATGCCACAAATGGCCTTATCGATTTGCTTGACCAGGAAGAAGGTCAGAGGTCAGAAGAGAAGCTGCCAGGTCATAAGAGTCAGGAGGACTCCACAGGTGTAGGTCAGGACTCAGAGAATGAAGTGTCTCTTGTTTCAGGCCAGCAGAGGGTGCAAGCCCACATCACAGAATCCCCCAGCGTGAGTCGGGTGATGGAGACCAGCCAGGACAGGTAAGGGCCGGGCTGCCATGACAGGATATGTTTCGTCTTCCTGGGCTTCGGGTGAGATGGTGCCTGACAGTGAGTACAGAGGGAATGCTTAGGTGCTGCCGCTGACCTTGACCCTGCGCTCTAACTGCCCAGGAGCAAAGCAGCTCAGTGTGGCGCCAGCTGGCCTGTGAAGTCACCCAGCCCTCGCTCAGCCCTCTGTCCTGTAGGAGTGGAACAGTGATCTGTAAAGGCCAGTCCTCGCCCAGGATGCCCCTGGGTGTGGCCAGCAGGGGAGAGGCCGGGTCGTTGGGACAGGGAAGGGCGCTAGGAGAGAGAGATTGTAAGGCTTGGTAGAGCCACCTCTCCAAAGTGCAGCTGAGGGTAGGTGCTCTGGGCCCTTTCTGTTGGGTGCTTGCTGTTGAAGACCATATTTAGAAATGCAGAAGCAGCAGGGCCCAGGGAAGTTATTCAGGCAGTCTCACACCTTGAGTGTGACCGAGCTGATAATGGCGCCCCCTTTGAAACTGTCCCCCTTTGAAAGTGTGAGGCTGGTGGGCTTATTGGGGCAGGACAGAGCTTTCATCTACTGAGAGATGGGTGATTCTCCTGGGCTGCTCCTGTGCCTGTAGCAGGACAGCAGCTTGGATGGTTCAGGCAGAAGGGCCTTCTGCAGATGCTGTAGAAGCCACAGGCTCGACTCACGTCCATGGCAGTGGGCCCACCATACCCTAGGGCTGGGCAGAATGTGGAGGGTCACTTTGGCCTTCCTGGACTGGCATAGGAACTGGGCCACAGTGGCCCTTTCTTCCATATTTTCCCTAATGCAAGGAGAGAGTTTACATGCTCCCTGAAGGCTGTGCACAGCCAGCACACCCAGGTTGCTCAGGTCTGGCCACTTCCTCTTCCCACCCACATCCCCCTTCAGACCCTCTCAGAAGCCCAGTCTGACCGGGTCCACTCAGTGTGACCCAAGTACTGATGTAGGAGGGAAGAGAAAGCCATTTACAAGAGGAGACAGCAGGGATTTATTTTGGTTTGGTTTTGTTTCCTAAACGAATCCTTTGTTTAGTGGGGAGAATTGGACAGACTGAGTAGAGTGAAATACTGGCATGCCTGTGACAGAGGCCATCACCCAACAACCTGTGGTAACCATTCATTCAGCAGGCATTGAGGGCACACTATGTGCCAGCCCCTGCACCACTATCCCAGCAGGGCCACCAAATGGGGAACCGGAAGGCCTGGTGCCAGTGCGGGATGTGGTACAGCTTGGCTCTCTATCCTTGGTCAGCCCTCCGGTGGGGACAGATGAATGTCGTTCACTCACCCAACAGTATGTATTGCGTGCCTACTGTGTGCCAGGCACCTATAAACGTGCCTCGGTGCTGGAGATGTGGCATTGAACCAAACACAGAAAAGTCTCCCATCTGCAAAGAGTGTGTGATCTAGTGAGGAAATGGACAATAAATGAGATAAAGCCAAATAAATGGAAAGTATTTAAAAGGGGAAAGTTAGATGATAGAGCTAAAAAGGAAAATAAAGGAGGGAAGAGGGTGGGATGCACATACCTGTGTGGAGAGGGGATGGCCAAAATGAGGGATTGGGTAGCAGGGGAGGCCTGAGTCTGTGACGTTGGAGTGAAGACCAGAAGGAATTAAGGGGTGAATCGTATGAATACCAGAGGGGACATATCCAGCAGAAGACCCAGCCAGTGCAAAGGTCTTGTGGTAGAACATGCATGGCCTAGTCAAGGACCAGTGAGAAGGTCACTGATCACAGCAGAGTGATGGAAGGAGCTAATGGGGCCAGACACGTCCAGCCTTGAGTTCCTAGAAAGACTTTGGCATTCATTGGGTAGGATGGTGAGCCACTGGAGCGTTTTGAGCAGAGGGAGTGAGGTGATGTGGCAGCTGCCTTGAGAACAGCCTGACAGGGCCAGGGGTCAGGCAGAGGCAGGGAGATGAGCCAGGAGGTAAGAGTTGCTACTAGTATGGACCAAGATGGCGGCAGTGCTGGTGGTAAGAAATGATTGTGTTCAGGTTATATGCTTGAAAGTTGAACAAACGAGGTTTGCTGACAAATAAGACATGGAGTGTGAGAGAGAGAAGTCTAAGAGTTCCCTAGTGTCCTTGACCTGACAACTGGAAGGATGAAGAGGCTATGTAGTGCAGGGTGGGGAAGACTGGGCAGAACAGGGAGGGGGGGGGAGTCAGGAGTATGGATTTGATCGTGCTATCCCTGAGATGCCTGTTAGAGCCCCCCAGAGCAAAGACATTCAGGAGGCAGCTGGGCATATACATCTGCAGCTTGAGGAAGAGATTCTGTGTGCACACCTGGGCATCATGAGGACACAGGTGGGATGTGAAGCCATGGATTGAACGAGCTCACTTAGGAGGTAGATGTAGGTAGAGATGAGGTCTGAGAACTGAGCCCTGGGGTGGCCCAGTGCTCAGAAGTCAGAGAAATTAGGAGAAACTGACAAAGGACACTGAGAAGTGGTAGCCAGAGAGAGGGGGGAAAACCAGGCAAATGTGGTATCCAGAAGCCATAGAAGATTGTGTTTCCATAGGGAGAGAGTGGTCGCCTTATTGGATGAGCACTGGGATAAGGACTGTGGAGTGCAGGTGGCCTGGAGGGCTGGAGGGAGGCAGAGGAGGTGATGGGCATGGAGACCTGGGTGACAGCCATCAGTGTGAGCCAAGTGCCTCAGGAGCCCAGGGTGAAAAGCCAGCCACTTAAAGGGATGGGCGGGTGGCACTGGTACCCGTGGCCCTCTCCACCTGGACAGCAGGAATGGGCCACTTGTGCCTCTCTGGACAGGGCAGTCAGCTATGTGCTGACCATGTGTAATTGCTCATGCAGTCCCGTCCCTTGGGTGTGCAGTATGGGACATGGAGCCAGCGCTCTGGAGGGGGAGGGTATCTGAGCGGCCAGAGACTGAAGGGCGACCCAGTGCCCTTTCTCTCTTCCTGGACCCCAGATTGCAGGACTGGGAGGAAGAAGGCTCCATTGTCTCATACCTACAAGATGCTGCACAAAGTTCCTGGCAAGAGGAGGTCGTACGTGGCCCACACTCATTCCAGAGTACGGTCACCACCATCAAAGAGCTGGAGCCCAGTGGATCTCAGGAGTATGAGAAGGTCCTGATGTCTGCAACTGAGCACATTTGGGAGGAGCAACCAGAGGCTGAGAGCCTGCAGGCCGACAGGGAACGGAGACGACAAAGCCACCAGGAGTGGGTGCAGGAGGCTCAGAGCACTTTCTCCCAGATGGCAGAGGTGAGACGCCCACAGAGGCACCTGCTGATGCCTGCCAGCACTGGAGGGGCCTGAGGCCCAGGGTAGCCTCTCATTCTATCAAGCCCTAGGCCAAGCATGCTTCCTTTCTTTAAAAGTTGTGGCTGTGACTTCACTTTCTCTAGAAGCAAGGATACAAAGCCCCGGTCTCTGCTGAGGGAAGGAAGTAACATTCACGGGGCATCCCAGGCACACGGCCTATGATATCACGCTCACACTGCCTCGGGTCTCTGTTGTCATTCCCATGTGGCAGCTGACGGTCGAGCCGCTTGTCCAAGGTCACAGGATGAGAGGCAGGCTTTGCAGTTAGGTCTGGCTGATTCCCAAGCCATGGTTTTTGTTTGTTTTCTTTTTCCGTGGTGTGTTTTAGGAAGGGTGTAGAGCAGAGAGACCTGAGTGTTAGACTGATCCTGGTCCCACCATGGTCAGTGTGGCCACGGACAAGCCACTCTCTTCTCGGCATCTGGGTTTCCTCATTGGTAAAGGAGGAATGAATGGATTACCACCAAGGTGCACTGGCTCAGGAGTTCTGTGATCCTGTGGGGGGGCTCCTCAGGTGGACCAGGAGAGGCCTGCTGGCCTCGCTCCTGACTTCTGGTGTCTGCCTACCTCAGGCCTCCCTCCTCTGTTTGGGTTTGCCCTGCTGTACTTATTATCTGTTTGCTTTAGCTTCACTCCCCTTTCACATTCTCTTGCCCCCAAACATTCCCACTCCCGTAGACATCCATTTTAATGTGTTTTTGGAAAAATTTTTTATTTTGAAAAATCGCAAATAAATACAAAAACAGAATAGCATATTAATTTGCATGCACACTCCACCCAGTCTGTACAGTTACCCAGTTATGGCCAATCTTGTTTCATCTATACCTTCTCCACTTTTCTCTCCCCCAACATATTATTTTGAAACAAATCCCAGATACCTTATTAAGCTGTGCCTTTTTAATGTATGCTCTTTTATAAAATCTGCATGGCCATTCCGTGCATATGCATTTTTAGCGTGTGCATAAATGATGTGTTCTGCGTCTCATTTGGTTTCTTATGGTTCAGTCAGCACTGTTTCCTCATTTGGGAGCCCTTTCCTCTTCTCTCTCCCCTCTGCTGCTTTCTCTTCTCTCTCTGCCCTACCTGAACCTGAGCCCTAGCAGGCACCTTGGGGCCCCCACGACCAGGTTAGCTGCACAATAATGCTGGGCTGCTGGCTGCAAAGAACTGCTAGGAATCCAATATGGTTTTATTTAGATACTTCCCTCCAAGTATGTGACTTGGACAAGATAGGCAGCTGTGTCCATTTTTAACCCCAGACCACCCTGTGCATTCTTGGCCATCAGGCTAGCCTTTGGCACTTCTACTGCTCCTAATAGCAAGCACTGGGCTGAGAGCATGGGTGCTCTTAACTGGGTCTATGATCCTGAATCCTTGGGAAAGAGAAGGACGCCAGGAGCCTTCTTATGCATGGCCCCTCTGCAGTCAGCCTTTGGTCATGGGAGGACTGGGGAAAAAGCAAGGGTACTCTAGGGGATCATGAGAGAAACCTTCTAGGTCATAGGGTCCAACTGCCTCATTTATCATTGAGGAAACTGAGGTTCCAGAGAAGCTTCTCCAGGGTCACACAGTGAACCAGTGTCAGGGCCAGGGGAGTCCGGATCCCGTTTCCCAGTCGGAATGAGTGGCTATGAAGGGCCCCCAGGCCTGATGCCTTCCAAATCTAGGACAGGATTGGATGTTGTGGGTGAGCTGTTGTCCTCGTCATCTGATGGGACCCCAGAGATGATAATGTGGCCCATTGAAGGCAAGGGTTTCCAAAGAGCCCATTTACTAGTATTTCCAGTAAGTCTCTGGAAACACTGACAGAGAGATGCCCTCCAATTTGGAGCCAGGAAGGCAAGCCTGAGATGACTGTAGGACATTCTCCTCTGAGACCCCAGATGGAAATATCTGAAGTTGGACTCTTATCTGGGCTAACAATGAATGCCCTCCAGTGCCCAGCTCCTTTGCATGTGCCATGGGCTTTTATTTTTTCCAGGTGCTTCCTTGTTGAAACAAGGCAGTATTGTGTAGTGATGGGAGTTTGAAACTTGAGTCATT
Organism: Panthera onca; assembly: GCF_046562875.1. Lineage (NCBI taxonomy): Eukaryota > Metazoa > Chordata > Mammalia > Carnivora > Felidae > Panthera > Panthera onca. The sequence continues at coordinate 163,788,128 of NC_138342.1, read as the reverse complement.
TCCTTACTCTTTGACCAGGCAAGTTATTTAACCTCTCTGTGCCTCTATTTCCTCTGTGTAAAATGGAAAAATGGCAGGGTCGTCGGAAGGCTTAACTGGGTTAGTGTATGAAATGCACGTAGAATCCTGCCTGCCAGCAGTACTCACTCCTAGTCGTCCCTGTTTTACAGAAGGAGGAAACTGAGGCCCAGAGAAGGTACCCAGGTTTCCCAAGCCCTTACAGTGAGTGAGTTGCAGGGTCAGCTGGCTGTGTCCCAGATCTTTGTTCCCTGTTACTCAAAGAGGAACAGCTTGATCCCGAAAGTGAAATTCCTCTCTGCGGCAGCTGCTGCCCTCTGCATTTGTGAATCAGCTCTGTAAAGACAAGCTTAAAGCGCATGGTTCCTGCTCGTGGGCGTTGACAGCCCGGCATGGGAAGAGCCTTTGAGGACAGGCCTTAAATAGACACACCAGTTACACGCTTACGTTTAGGGTTGCTGTGCCCGGTAAAGGGGGCGGGGAGTGCAGAGGGCCCTCGGGGCTGATGGGAACTGCAAGGGCTTCCAGGGGGCCCCACCACCAGTGTGGACCCCACTGGGCTAATTTGGCTAGGCCTGAGCAAATCACTCGTCCCAGGGCTATTTTTGAAAGAAACCTCTAACTGTCTGTCCAGGGTATTAGCCAGTCCCATCCCTGCACATGGGGGTGAACTCCATTCTCATCACGGCAGTAACAGACCAGGGAAACACACAAGTAGCCACGTTCTCAAACAGCTTTCCTGGAGTCCCCGAAAGGGAACATGTTCCTGGGCAGCACTGCCTGTAGTTCACATAGGCCTGGAGGGCAAGAGCACAGGGTGGGGCACCAGTCACTCACAGAGTGACTTTGACATGCGCTTTCAGTGCCCAGGACAGGCGCACCTGCCAGCTCCCTTCTAGCCCAGTTGGACAGCCCCAGCAGCTGGTTTGGGGAGCTAAAATTATCGAGGCCTGATGTCACCCAGGCATGAGGGCAGAGCCTAGGGCAGCTCAGCAGGAGGGCACTCAGCGGGGCAGTTGTGGTGAGGGGCCGTCCAGTCTCTTGCGGAGAGAGAATGGAAGGGGCCCCAGGGGCACTCAGGAGTCCCAGAGGAGAATGAGAGACTGGACCCCCACAGTGGCCGGACCCCTAGTCCTGCTAGTCCCTGGAGGGCCCAGCTGCTGAGGAGGTGAGGATGTGGACTTTCATCACCCAGCTCCTGGTCACCCTAGTGCTCCTGGGCTTCTTTCTGGTCAGCTGTCAGAACGTGATGCACATTGTCAAGGGCTCCCTGTGCTTTGTGCTGAAGCACATCCACCAGGAGCTGGACAAGGAGCTGGGGGAGAGCGAGGGCGTGAGTGACGACGAGGAGACCATCTCCACGAGGGTGGTCCGGCGTCGGGTTTTCCTGAAGGTAACCACCAGGCAGGAGGCAGGGCTGAGGGCACGGCACTGCCATGTGCGCGGGCAGCAGCTGGGGGGCGGTGCGGGACCCCACGTCAGGGGCTGGGCGCTGCCGCAGGAGCGGGTCTGGGTGTGGATTCTGCACAGCCCACTGCGCCGCGGTTGCACTGGAGGCTCAGCTCCGGGACTTGGGAGGCCACACTCCCGGCCTCAGTGTCTGTGGAAGGGCTTTCTACACCGGAAAGTGCTGTCAAAATCGAAATTAGGTGCCTCGCTTCCTGCCTCAGGGCCTCCTCTGTAAAACTTATGTAACCAGCCTGGTTTTGCCTGCTCCCTGTTGAGGGTATCAATCTTGCAAGCTTGGGGCTCCATCCCATCTTCGGGCCCCACGGCCCCCAGGGGCACTGCTCGCGCTTGGAGCTCTCGGTTTGTGTGCCACCACTTGCTAAGCTGGAGTTTCCTGCTGCAGTGGGGATTTGTCCGCCTGTGGCTGCTGGCTCCCACTCTTTTCTTCATCCGCCACCTCTTTCCCAGACTACCCGCTTACGAATACTGAATTTTCTCCTTTTCTCCAATCCTAGGGGAATGAGTTTCAGAGTATTCCAGGGGAGCAGGTGACAGAGGAACAGTTCACAGATGAGCAGGGCAACATTGTCACCAAGAAGGTGGGTGCACAGAGTCCTCCTGAGCTGGAGAGACACAGGGGGTCTAGATGGTGCTAGACTCACCTCCCAGCTTCTCGCTGCTGCCCTAACAGAGGGTAAACATGGCTCCAAAGAGACAGGTTCAGGTGCCGGGAGCTCTGGTCTTCTGAGGTCCGGCATGACATTCCTCAAAGGTACTTTACTGATTCAGCCTGAATTCAGCTCCTGCTACTTTGTTCCAGAAGGACCAGGCTCCATGGAACAGCCCAAACCTAGTCCAGCAACGTCTAGCCCTGAAAACAGCTGTAAGACAGAAAGGTGGTGGCCCCGAACTACCATGGGCCTGCGAAACCAAAAGGGCTGTGGAGGTGCATTGAATGGGTAGCAGATTTTAGTTCAGTAGACCTGATTTTGCCTGTCAGGTTTTGGGCACCGTAATAGGCATGGGCAGAAGGGAGAGGAGGAGCAAAGGGAAGACCTTGTATGGGTTTCCACTGTGGTGCTGCTCCCGCTATTGAAGCAAGACCACTCAGGTGGCCACTCTTACAAAGTGTGCTTCAGGCAGACAGGAACTGTGTCTTATTTTGTTTTCATCAGTCCCAGTACATGGGAGGTGCAGAGGAAACAGTGTTGGAATATTCAGGTGACTGAATAAGGGAACATAATTGCATGGAATACCATGGATGAAAAGGAAATACACTTTGCCCTCAGGAGCTCACAATGCACGGAAGACAGCGTGACTTCCAACAATATGAAGAGGCAAACTGATCATTAATGAAATCGGCTAAGACCCATTTGCAAATTCTAGCCCCTCTGAGGCTGCCCAGAGCCTGTTTTCCACACAGTGATGGGGGTGGGGGTGGTGGTCACAGACCAGTCCCCATTCTTGGCCACTCATGGCAGGGCACCTTAGGACAAAGGACAAAGGCTGCCTGTCCCCCAGATCTCACTCCCGGGGACCTGCTCTTCTCATCCTCTGTTTCAATGGCTTCACGGGCCTTTTCTCCCTTCCCTCTCTCTTCCAGATCATTCGCAAAGTTGTTCGGCAGATAGACTCATCTGGTGCTGATGACACCCAGGAGCATGAGGAGGTGATTGCTGAGGGGCCCCTGGAGGACCCTAGTGAGATGGAAGCTGATATTGATTACTTTATGACACATGCCAAGGTACTGCGGCGGCTGCAGCCTCCCGGAGGCTCTCGCCCTTCTGAGCGCCTGTCACCTCTCCCAACTGCTCACCTGTGCACCCGCCCTGTCTGGGCTCCAGTCTGCACCATGCTCACCTCCTCTGGTCTCCCCTGTGCCTCTGTCCTCCATGGCAGGCAGGGTTTCCACGGCTGCCGGAAGTGCTGTCGTTCTCATGCCTACTTTCTGCCTGTCTCTCTGTGTGATCTGTCCTGCGTTCTGTCTCTGCTGCTGTCTCCAGGTGGAGCTGAGAGGGAGTAGCCTGCAGCCGGACCTGATAGAGAGCAGGAAGGGGGCTCAGATAGTGAAGCGGGCCAGCCTGAAAAGGGGCAAGCAGTGATCTCTAGCCCCTCCCCTCAAATGGCCTCTTTGGAGGTAACACTGTCTTTCTGCATCCTTTCTGCATGGCCTGGTCCTCGTGGAGTGGCTGGTCCTGAGAATGGCTGCTCACTTGCTCATGTCTCCCCCTTCAGCAGGGGAGCTCACCCCTCCGCCACCCCCAGCATGATGCAGGAGGAACAGTGGTGCTGTGGCCTCGAGACACAGATTCTCATTTCCCAACCTACTAACTGTGTCTCTGAATCCCTGTCCTCCTCAAGAAAACAGCAAACAATACCATCTGCTGATTACCTCTCTGGGGGTGCAAAAAATACAGATTTGAAAAAATGCCTTGATGAGTGAAAGCACTCAGTAAATCTCAGTAGCTGATATTATCCTGAAAGCCAAGCTATGGGGATCTGGAGGAGGGGGGACAGGTCTCGGGGAGCACAGCAGAGTCTGCCTAGGCTATGCCATTTCAACGCAAGTCTGCAGGAAGAGCTCCAGCAGTGATAGACCTAGAACAACACTGACTCTTGAACCTGGAACCCGTCAAAAATCCTGTGAACCCAAGGCACCAGTTCTCTGTGATGTTTCTTGAGACACGTCGCTCTGTTGCTTTCTAGGAAAGGGTGAAGCAAACAGGCCCGGGGGGTGGATGGTGATCTCCCAGCCAGTTAGGAGGGTTGTCAGGGATGGGTGCATGGCGTGCGTGAGCATGTGTGGCCGAGGAGCAGGGGTGTGCGGTGATTTGCAATGAGGGAGGGCCGTGAAGACGCTGCAGCGAAGGCTCTCCAGTGGGCCCGTGCGGTGCTGGGGGCTTCAGTGGCCAGCTCTGACCTCCGTCCTCCCTGAGGGATCCTGTACTGAGCTGCCCCGAGGCCGTTTGCTGTGCCCAGCTCGGGGCAGCTCAGTACAGGATGCATCGGGGTGGGAGTCGGCAGGAAGCAAGGAAGCGTTCTGGCCCCAGCACAGCACTAACCAGCCTCTTGCCATTTCAACCCCCAGGGTGTGGTGGCTCTGGGCCAAGAGGAAAGCAGGCTCTGGCTTTCTGCATTCAGCAAAAAGCAGGGCCACTGCCTCCCAAGCTGCCAGAAGTGCTGGCTCTGGGCTTCCCAACACACCTCAGCACTTGGGCAAAAAAAGAGGACTACAGATCCAGTTATAGGATAAAATTAGACCTGACTCCTCAGCAGCTTAAGGAGGTCACAGTGTTAACCCTGGCACTGCCGAGGGGGTCCCACCAGGCTGCTGGCTTAGTGGATTAGCCGTGATGAGCCCCGGAAAGGATACAAAAGTACAAATAATTTGAAGGAGCGGAGAGTGGAAGGAAAAGTGTCCTCTTGCGCCTTGTTTTCTCTATGGTAGTGGCGGCAGCAGTGGCCTTACCTTTCAGCTTCTGTTTGGCTCCGGTTTTTAGGGGGAGGGGAGGAGCCTAAGATTTCTTCATTTTAATTTTCTGTACATGATCTGCAAGGGTGGCTGAAACTCCCAAAGGAGATACGGTTCTGTACCACTGCACGTGGGTGTCAGGAGACCCGGGCAGCCTGGCTCCAGCACAGTGCCGGGGCCTCTGCTAAGAACGGGCGAGGGAAGTTTGGGTGGGGACAGTGGGGAGGGAGCCGGTGTGGAGTCAGGCTCCTGCCCAGGTCCCAAGTGGCCTGCAGTGCCCCCCCACCCGGCCCCAGCAAGACTAGGGGTGCAGAGCAGACGTTGAAGGGCAGACGGTCTGCTGACCCTCAGTACTTACTGCCACCCACTCACATGCATGTACCGTCAGCCCTTGGGACTCGTGGATTCCACACTGGCAAATTTGCCTACTGGCGAATATTTATGGCAACCCCCAAAACCACACTCACGGTGCTTTCACGGTCGCTCACAGACACACACACCATGGCAAGAAATTGGAGTCGCCCTGGTGCACGTTCCCAGCTGAGGGCGAACAAGACGCCAGTCTGCCCCCCTAATGGAGCTCTCATGCTATGAACGGGTGTCCTTTTTGCAGGCTGTTGTTGAGTGCCATGTTTTTTGCATTTTTGTGCTTGTTGTTGATTTTGCTGTTTAAAATGGTCTTCCTAAGAGCAAGAAGGCTGTGATGTGCCCTACAGGGACAAAGACGTACGTTAGATAGGATTCACTGGCCGTGAGTTAGAGCACTGTTTTGGTGGTGAGTTCAACGTTAAGGAATCAACAATATGTATTAAATAAGGTGCCTATACAGAAGCATAAATCAAGGTTACGTATTCATTTTCTAACAAAGATGTGGCCACTAGAGGTTCACAGGAACCTAACTAGGCATTTTCCTTGAGAGCGGTGGATCAGTATTGGCAACTTTCTGGAACATGACCACTGCAAATGGCAAGAACTGACTCTTTGTTTCAGAGAGAGTGAAAGCTGGGACTTAGGAGTCTAGATTCACGGCCTGACTCATCCTGTTTCTCCAGGTCCGATGCCTTGCATTAGTCATTTGACTGTCCTGAGCCTCCACCCCCATGAGGGAGATTGCACATAGTCCCTTTCACCTTAGTAGAAAGGTTTAGAAATAGTCATGGCAACTGGGCAGGCTTTCGTGAAGGGTGAAGGACACCTGCGCTCAGTCAGCGCAGACGGGACCGTAGCATGACGTAACAGGTCAGCCAGTCTCGCCACACCTTGGCTTCCTTAGCCACAGCATAGTAGTGCTGCCACTCTTCTCTCGTAGGATGGTGACCATGATGGAGGGGGCCTTTCATGTTTGTGAAAGGCCATATACATTGTCAAATGTACACCCAACCGTGTCTCAAAGTGTCACCGACATCCTGCGTCACCATCATCTGAGAGGCAGGTTAAAACGTGCATTCCCAGTCCTGCCCCTGACCTACTGAATTAAAATCCTGGAACTCAGGATTCTGCGTCAAACTTCTCAAGTAATTTTTATGTGTATGGAAGAATGAGATCTGACCAGTTTTGGTTTTCCTTCCAAATCTCCTAGAGGTGATGCAGCACAGTTGTAGGTATGATATTGAAAAATGGGCCGAAAGGAATGATGGTTTATGGTTTGTTCAAAGATAGCAGAACACCCCCATTCCAGGTGAGACCTGAATCAACCCCCCCTTACCCGTCTGATTCCCCCCAGTCACTCCCATCTTGAGAAGGATTCTGTATCTAAGGCCTGGCAGGTGGAGGGGGCTGCTTCCTGGAGGTGGGTAAGAAGCCACAGAACTGCTGTGGAGTTAAGGCCTGACTGTGCGTGACAGTAGCAGCTAGTGGGTTTTGCTTTGTGCCCAAGTATGTAGGTCCAAGAATTGGGTGTCAGTTGTGCAAGAGCAACAGTGTGGCATGGGTGGCTGGAAGGCTGTGCGGGGGCAGCCCGTAAGCACTCTGGGCTGCCCGCATCCTGGGCAGGCACCGGGGCTTGGCATTCCTCTGTGTCTGTGTGGCTCTGGCTTCTGGGACTCTCAGGAAGCTGTGGCACACGCTGCTGCTTTTTCTTGTTTTCCTTTTTTTTTTTTTTTTTTAAGTTTATTCATTTTGAGAGAGTCAGCAGGGGAGGGGCAGAGAGAAAGGGAGAGAGAGAGAATCCCAGGCAGGCTCTGCACTGTCAGCACAGAGCCCGATGCAGGGCTCGAACCCACAAACAGATCATGACCAGAGTGGAAATCAAGAGTTGGATGCTTCACGGGCTGAGCCACCCAGGCTCCCCTCTTGTCTTTTTTTTTAAGAGACGCTTTCCATTCAGACACTGTGGTTGCAAGAACTTGTGTTAGTTTTGACAGTGGAGTGTTTTAGGAAGTTTAAAAGTTAAGCAATTAGCAATCTCAATGGCCAAAGGGGCAGGAAGGCAAAGGGTCATGTTTCATTTTGCTGTTTTAAGTTACAGTCCACCCTACTCCCTAGCCATTGCAGGGGTATGAGTCTGGGGCTGGGGAAGCTGGAGGGGAGGGCCACAGACACTGGGTAGGGTGGGGGCAGATGGACTGGGACAGGCACTGAACAGCACTGTCACTGGGAGTGGGCGGGGGTTTTCTGCGCTCTAGAAGGTGAGACCTTTCCCTCGGGCACCCCTGGAACAAGAGGTGCAGGGCAGTGGGAGGTCCAGGGCACAGCCAGGAGACTTGCCTTCCAGTCCTACCGCCTGCCACCACTGGGTACTCCCGCTTGCCCCCTCACTGCTCCTCCCGGAGTCTCAGTTTACCCAAAGACTAGATGAGCATTTGCCATAGAATCATCTCTAAGGCCTCACCTGTCTCCTCTGCTCTGTGTCTGGGCAGAAAAGTGGAAGTAGTAAGCTGTTTTCCCTAGGCTCAAGACTTTAAGATGTCTCTTGTTTGAGGCGTGCTTAGCACTGGGGTGATGCTAGGGGACAAACCACTGGGAAGGGTATGGCCTGGCCTTTATCCTCAGAGTGTTTCTACCCCAGCCAGGGAGATGCTGCAGTTGTGACCCAGGAAAGAGCACGAAGACAGCGGCATTTCCAGAGAGCCTAGTCAGGGTTGACATCCACATACACTGTCCCAAGCATTTTGTAGCTCTTTGAAACATCACCACAATCTAATGAGGTACATTCTATTATTGCCCTCATTTTATAGCAGAGGAAACTGAGTCACAGAGAGTGCAAGTAACATGACCAAGGAAATTGGCAGAGACAGGATATGAACTCAGGCAACCTGGCTGGCTTCAAAGTTCCTGCTCTTAACCACTACACCCTGTGATCTCTCTGAATAAAAGGTAGCAGAGGCAGTGGGGAGCTTCCAGAGCTGAGGGGAGAGAAATGAGAAGGTGCTGGAGTTATCAGGGAGGCTCCCTGGAGGAGAGGTCTTGAAGGCAGTGAGCAGAGCTTCAGCAGAGAGGGAACTGGATGGCATCCATGAGCCTCGAACTAGGCAGGAAGCTGCAGGGCACTGTAGGTTTGGAGGGCTCCGAGGAGACCAGCTTGGCCGACAGGGAAGCCCAGGCAGTGATGGAAGAGTCTTGCCCTCCAGGGTGACAGTGCTTTTGAGCCACAGCGTTAGAAGGCCTGCTGTTCTGCTTTGTAGCAGCCTCTGGCATGGAACCTAGCACCACCCTCCCATCTCTGGAGAACCACTCAGGGTTGAGTTCACCTTGACCGCCTCCAGCTTCCTCCCTAACCACATCACCTGTAGCGTCCAGGGCAGCTCCCTGTCTGGGGACAGCTCTGCCGCAGAATGAGTTTCTGCCTTTCTCTGTCACTTCCTACCCTGCCCAGGAGATGGTCAGCTCCGCCTTATTTATGTGTGCTCCTTTTCGCCATCCATCCCAAGGTCCCGCAGACAGAATCCTGAGTGGCCAGTCTTGGAAACACAGAGTTCTCACCCCAGGTTGGAAGAGGAGGCGCCATGGGGTGGCAGGAGTGGTGTCTCCTTGTGAATCCCGGGCTGCAGAATTGGGACTTCACTCTGCAGGCAGAGCTGCTGTCCACCAGCCTAAGATACATGATATCCTAGGGAGAACGCACCTGTTTTTTCAAAGATCTCTTTTGCCGCTGCAGAGCTGGTCCATCCGAGGGGCATGGGGAGTGGAGCCAGAGGCACTTGACAGTGAAAGCTTGTAGACTGTCATCCCTTGGGGCCGTGAGCTCCTGAGGCTCATGTCTGCTCCATCTCTGGGTCCCCAGGACTGGCACTTACAGACATCAATGCGTGTTGGCTGAACTGAACTGAAAATATGGAGGGCACGGCTCGCTACCCTCTTTAGCAGAAGCCCTGGCTTATGAATTTGGCCCCTTTCCTAGGGACAAGGATCTACTCATGGGGATTTCTCCCCAGGCGACTGTGGGCATGGGAGCCTTCTGCCTCCTCTCCGAGGCACAGAGCACACACACAGGAGGGCTTTCTGGGGAGCTCGCCCACTTGGCAGGGGACCAGGGCAGGCTTGGGCAACCACGCCTAAGAGGCAGCCTCTGGGCTGGGGAGTGGGAGTAGGCAGGCTGGTATTTCAGGAAGGTCAGGGGCTCTGAGCTCAACGCCTTTCACCGCATTGCCTTGCTGGGGGCGGCTGGCCGCTTCTCCTGAATCTGACCCTGCCTAAGCAGCCAGCACAATATTCAGCATTTGGGGGTTTTGCTGGGAGCTGCATCTTTACATTCTAAGTAACTCTTTCTCTCTTTGTGTCCCTCAGGATCACACCTCGACACCCAACCCTTGAACTTCACACACACTCTGCCATGCACACAGGAGGAGAGCTGGAGCAGAGGGCTGCAGGAGTGGCGCACTGTTCCTCTAGGCTAACGGCATGATCTCTGTAAGGGACTTCCTTTAGTCTCCTATTCGCATGAACGGCCGACTGTAGACGCATGACCTACAGTCCTCAATCCTGCCTCTAGCAACGATGGATCTCTGTTGGGAATCAGGACAAATGCCTCAAGAAGGGGGGGGAGAGAGAGAGAGTGATAGAAAACGAGCTCGAGAGAGCACATGAACGCAAAAGTGAACAAGGGCTCTTTTGTGGCTGGGGATGATATATTTTTTTAAATCATTTTAATTTTGACTTGTTACAGGGTACTTTTTTTTTCAACCTTATCTGTAGGAAATCCATGTGGGCTTCCTGGAAAGAAAAAACAAGGCACAAAATCAGTTTGGCACCTTAATCCCATGTCCCCACCTGCCAGCCTTCCCCACCGCCACACACCTCCATTCCATTTGTGATGTCCCCTCCGCCTCCCCAGGGGGCCGCTCCTCCCAGAAAGCTCTATATGACATTCAGGACACACACATAGGCACACGCACACACACACACAAGCACCTCTTCCCTCTCCTCAGTGTACACACAGATTTTACTGTGACGTCCGAAGCTGTATAGACTCTCCTGTGGATAAACTGGAATTTTTTTTATGTTGTCTCTCTCTCTCTCTCTCTCTCTGCCAGTCTCAGTATTAATCATCTTCCAATGGAAAATCATTACTTTTAGAGTGCATTCAGGGTTCCTTGTGTTAGGGACTTAAGAATCAGAGGCGAGGACCCCCAGGCTTAGCTGTAGGGCTCAAAGGGAGCCAGTGCCCCATCTGCAAGGGTCTTCTCTCTCAGCTGGGGGCGGGCCGGTGGCTGTCCCAGGATTGCACCAGCATGTTCAATAGAGAGGAGGTTTTCTATATCTTCAAGCACTTATATCATAGTCTGTGTTCAAAGTGTAAACTGTACAGTAATCAGCCTTGTGTATATGAAAAACAATAAATACTATGCAAACCAATAGAAACACTTTAGCAGTATGTACAAAGCACTAACAGCTCAGCTCCTGAGGACTTCTCCAGGCTGCAGGAGAAGGAGCTACAGCCTGTCTTTCAGTGAAAGAGGAAGGGAGTAGGGCTAGTTGAATGTATCTGCCAGTTCTTAGAAGTCAGCCACCACCCCCAAGGTCTCCCAGAGCCAACTTGGTGCTCTAAGTCTAGGCAGCCCACAGGATGGGGGGCCTAGGCCGGACAGCCTCAGTGCCCCCACTCTGACCAAGCCCCTCTGCCCCACTCGGAGAGGTGGGCGAGGGGCCCACTCCTGACCACGGGCCCAGGGGGAGGAGAGCCGGAGGAGGAGAGAGCAGCTGGCCACCTGGAGGCCCCGGGCTAGGACGGAGCTCCTCCTAGGCCAGGCCCTCGGTCAGAGCAGGAAGGAAGCAGACAGCTGGCTGTTCCTCGCCTCGGTGCCACCAGGGAAGAGCCTTAAAGATACACTAGAGCCTCTGGCAGAGCGAGGCCCGAATCAGCACAATCCGCCCCGCCCTGCGCGGCGGGCGCCCTCTAGGGCCCGGAGAGAGACTGGCAGGCTCTTCTCGCTCACAAGAGCCTTTGTTTGTGGACGTCCTGTCACCTTCCTCCCTGCCTCTCCTCTGAGGTGTCCTCAGACACATCAAACCTTCTAAGTAGCACAGAAGCTCCCTCACGACCGAGCCCCCACGGCCCTGGTGCCTGTCACCAGCGCACAGGTCTCCCGGCGGAGGCCGCAGGCCCCACGCGCCCGGGGCCGGCCGAGGCGCTCCGCTTGGACCGGGCGGCTTGCGTTTTGCTTTCGGAGGGGCGGCCCGGGCGCAGGGGGCGCCAAGCGTGCGCCGAGGGCTGTGTCCCGGGAGGCGCGGCCCCGGCGCCCCACGCCTTCGACCCCGCGGCGGGGCGCAGGAGCGCGGCGCTTCTCCTCGTCGGCCGGGCGCCCGCCCGCCCCGGGAAGACAGGCGCAGGGCTCGCCTCCAGTCCTCGATCCCGCGCCGTCCCCCGCAGGCCGCCGTCCCCGTCCCCCGCCCCCCGTGGCCCCTCGTAGAGCCCAGCGTGGGCCCCGCGGCTCCAGGCTATGCTTTGGCACCTTCCGCTGCGTCTGGCATGGCTGCTTGGCCCGCCGGCCCCAGGCCCTCGGCGGCATGGCTGCGCGCTCCAGTTGCTAGTAGGAGCTGTTAGGGGAGGAGTTTGGGGTCTCCACACGATGCCTAGAGAATGCTGCAGTCTGCACATTAGACGCTTTTTAGAAGTTTTGGAATTACCTTGATTTTTTTAATTGTTATGAAAATGACTCTTTTCTTGACTCCCTCCCAAATGCTCTGTTATGGGGAGAGAACCCCCCCCCCCCACTCTGATGTATAGACCATTCTCCCTACACCAGCTGAACAAATGTCAAAATTAATAAAGAAATTGACTCATGGCACAGGGCTCTATTTCTCCTTCCCGGCTCGTCCTGGGGGAATTTGAGGTGCTGGGACAGGAGTGAAGCCTGGGTTGGGGCCCCGAAGGAGTCTGGGGGTGGGATCAGTCATCAGAGAGACCTGCATCTCGGGGAGGTGCCCACTCCCCGGATACCTGGGCAGCTCCTCCATCAGAACTGCCCACTCTGGGAGAAGCCCAGAGGCTTCAAACCCCTGGGGCTGAAAGAACAGAATTCTGTCTCCTAAGCATTACCCTGAGATGGGGGCAAGTCCAAGGTAGATGGAGGCGGGTACCACAAACTCCCAGGGTGCATGGCTGACCCCACAGCTGGCATGCACTAAGGGGGACTCCCCCAGGACCCCCCTGTGAAGGGATCTGGCCCCTGCACTCAATGCCACCAAAGTTCAAGAGCTTTTAAGAAAATCGTCCTGTTCCTAACTAGTTCCTAACACTTCAAGCAAGGCTGGTCACCAAGCTGGCCTCAGTTTTCTCATCTGTCAAATGGGGGAATGGATTAAAAAAATTGCTAAAGTCTCTTCATTTTGTCATCCTGGGATTCCCAAACACGAAGCCTTTGGCAAGCTTGGCAGTAAATAAGGATCAAATCGTTTGCTGTAGCTTTTCTTCCTCATACGTTCCCATCATTAGGGGGTGACCAAGTCACGGTCACAGGGTCCTAGGAGCACTGCCAGCCCTCGCTCTGAATCTGTAGCTTCTCTCTCAGTATCAGAAAAGCCACCCAGGCCAAGGGACCAGCCGACTGTGCCACCGCATCATCCAGAGGGTTTTCAAAATCACATTTTCAGGATCACAGTTGTCTGGGTGGGGCCAGGCAGCAACGCTGGGAATGGGAATTAAAGTTTCCTTGAACTCCAGGCAGCTTGGTAACACAGCCAACTCAGATGAATAAGAACCTTGTTTCTTGTTTTTAGTCTAAACTTCCAGAGAAATAACCTCCATAGCCTGTGTGAGATCTTTCTCGCATTAACCTACATCATTTACACTACAGAGAACATGGCCCAGAGCAGCCAGTTCTACCGGAGCAGATAACAGCAGCTCAGGGAGAGTGTGGCTCTGTGTGAGAGAAGAACACCACCACCCGGAGTTCTGGGTCCAGGAAAAGACCCTCGTAGGCAGGTCCCACCTGCCAAAGTGGGACCAGGGGGTGGTGAGAGAACCAAGGAGCCCACGGCCTGATCAGGAAAGGATTTGGAACTGCCAGGCAGAGAAGGGACAGAAGTCTATCTAATCTATCTGGCAATCACTATTTTCCTGTCATTTTAAATGTTCAGACCAGTGGCATGTTAGTTTCTACTAAAAACAAACAAAAAACAAAACAACAACCACCACAAGGACCACAAGAAAGGATGCTGCCCCATACAGAAACAACTGGGTATTTACCTTGGTTTCCCTGTTTGTACAATGGATGGTAGCCCCCAGTAGAGCCTTGTGTATTATAAAAATTCATTAGAATAAAAGACATATGGGTGCTCTGCAACTCAGCCTAGTCCCATCCATCCAATAGTGACTGAGCACTAACAAAGTGCCTGCAACGGAGACCCGCCACTGAATCAACAGCCATCTCAGCCACCAAAGTTTTCCAACCCAGGTGCCAAGCCAGACAGAACATGGCCATAGCTCCAGCAGATGCACAGGTGATTCCTTGGAGGAGGAAGATGGGATGACAGAGGGAATCAGGGAAGGCTGCTCGGAGGCAGAGGTGGGAAGAGAATACACATGCAGTGCTGCTCCACTCCCACCGCCTGCCCCAATCTGCCTGGCAGACCCCCACTGCCAGGCTCTCAGGCGGGCCACAGAACTTCACACCCCCACCCCCCACCACCCCAAAGCCCAGCCTCCCCACTTACCCGTTCCAGCTCGGAGGAGGGAAGAGAAGCATCCACACTCAGACTCCACACTCCGCAGTGGCTTGGGCATCTGCATGTAAAGGGGCTCGTGTACCCCAGGACAGCGACCCCTGAGCCTGGCCTCCTCACCCTCAGGGGAGCAGCTGCTGGAACTGGGATTTCCAGCTGCCTCAGGAGCCCCAGGCCCCCCACAGCCACTTTTTCCTAGAAGCTGGACTTGGGGGACCAGGAGCTGACTTGGGGGATCAGGAGCAGAAAGACCCTCTGAGAATGAACAGAGCTTCCAGAGCTCATTCTCTCTCTCAATCTCTCTCTCTCTCTCTCTCTCTCTCTCTCTCTCTCACACACACACACACACACACACACCCTGGCTGATTTTACAGTCAATCTTTCAAAGTGCAATTTGTCTTGGAAAAGCCAATGTGAGGCCCGTGTGGGTTTCGACCAATGGCGCCGCGCCTCTCATAGCTCAGCCAGTCTCCGGTCTGTATTCTAATGGGCCATATCTTTATCAGGGAAATGTTGCTTCTCTGAACTTAAAACTTCTCATGGAGGGTCCCCAGACTCAGAGGCAGAGAAGGGGTCTGAGCTGAGGCGTGGGGAGCCGCCTTTCTCCAGGACAGACAGACAGAGAGGGAAGGGGTGCTGGTGAGGCCTCTCACCTGCCTCAGGAGCACCTGACTTCCGAGGAGCTGACGCAGGTGCCAGGTCCCCAGGCCAGGGCTGGGCCGGATATCTTAGGTGGGAGGGCAATCTGGGGCTCGGCCGCTTTTGACCTTTCAAACCTGCCATGGGCTTCTGGGTCAGAGCTTGGGGTCTCTGGCTTTAGGGGCCTGGATTTGGGCTTCTCACCTCCCCTCACCCCAACCCGAAGATCATGGAGTCCAACCTGCAGGGCACATTCCTGCTGAACAACACGCCATTGGCCCAGTTCTCGGAGATGAAGGCCCCCGTGTGCCAGTACTCGGTGCAGAACTCCTTCTACAAGCTCAGCCCTCCGGGGCTGGGCCCCCAGCTGGCCGCCGGGACCCCCCATGGGATCACAGACATCCTGAGCAGACCTGTGGCCACGCCGAACAGCGGCCTCCTCTCCAGCTACCCTCACGTGGCAGGCTTTGGTGGACTTGGCTCCCAGGGGGTCTACTATGGACCCCAGGTGGGGAATTTTCCCAAAGCTGGCAGTGAGTACCCCACCCGGACCCGGAACTGCTGGGCGGACACGGGCCAGGACTGGCGAGGCGGGCGGCAGTGCGGCAACAGTGAGTACAGGGCAAGGCTCCACCCCCACCCCGGGCAGGCAGGCGGTGGGCACCGCAGGATCAGGGCAGGAGGAGGTGTGGGCAGGGAACACTCACGGGGTGGTCCATACCTGCTGTCCACCTCTCCTCAGCCGTCAGACACCTGGATCCACGTCCCACCTCAGTGCAGGAATGACTTGTCCCCTCCCTGGCCCACCCCCTCCCGGCAGGTGCCACACCCCTCACCCCCACCCTTACCAGCTGCTGTCTCAGCCGCCCTCCTAGGGAACCCGGGGGTCTCCAGGTCTGGAGAAGGCCAGATAGCCTACATTTGCCCTGTGCAGGGTCCGGCTGGTAGCTCACCTTCCTTCTCCCACTGGGAGCCCATGTCACTTCTTCATCCAAAGCAAGCAAGTGCAGTCCCCAGTGAGAAGCTGCTGCAGCATCACCTTCCCAGAGAGCCCACGCATGCCCTGACACCATTCAGGGACACAGGCTGCACTCTGACCCCATCTTGGTCTTGCCTGTGTTCAAGGGGGCCGGCTTCCCACCGTCCTCCGCAGGGCTTATGTCAACAGGAGCAGCGAGAACAGCCCAGACTCCAGGATCAGGCGCTGAGTCAAGCCAGACTTGGCTCTAGTTGTTGTGGGGGGGTCTCCTTGCCCTGCCTTCCGCAGACCTGTTTTCAGAGGACTGGTGCAGGGCCCCCGTGATGCCAGTCAGGGCCAGGAGGGGGTGGCAGGTCGTGCACAGGCAGGTGAGGCTCACCTGGGAGGCAGGGAGGGTGACGGTGGCTGAAGGAGCCATCTTTGGGCCACGGAGGCCCAGCCAGGATCAGGCAGGGGCAGAGGCGGAGGGAACCTGCACTTCTCTCTAACGCCGGGGCTGCCCCACTGCAGTAGAAGCTTGGGGCCCACCAAGGAACCCCCCTCCCCACCAAAGGGCACCGGCCTCCCCATCTGCTATGCCTCTCCAGGCGGTCACACTGCCTGACCGCCCACCTCTGACTCAACCTGAAACATGGAGAGCTCCATGCGGGCGAAGACCTCATCTCTTGGAAGTGGTTTCGGGGATACTTTAGGCCTCCGTCCCTCACACCTCCATCGTCCCCTCCCCCCACCACACACTGTCTCTCCACATCCCTACTCTTCAATCCCAAGTGCATAGCCACACACAGGAAAATATCTGAGTCAGTGGTTGAATTAACACAGAGAGAGAACTGCAGATGATGGTCTCTTGGGAAGTCTCTTCCCCTTTTGGTGCCTCAGTTTCCCCACCTGTAACATGAGGAGACGTGACATGGGCTGTCGGGCTGCACTGAACAAGGCCCGACAGGTGGGCCTTCTGCTTCCCCTGAGCCCCGAAGCCCTCCAGCCCAGCTCCTGCCTGAACAGCTGCCCTAGCTGGGTGGGGTCAGGGGCTTGAGCCTCCTTACAAACTCTTCAGGTGTGGTTGAGGCCACATGACTTCTAGGCCTGATGACAAGGGAGAGCAGTAACTTGGGGCTTAAGGCTTTGGTTTTCTCAGAAACCTAGAAAATGGGATCTCCAGAGCAGGGAATTAGGGAGTGAGGAATTCC
Source organism: Panthera onca (assembly GCF_046562875.1). Taxonomy (NCBI): domain Eukaryota; kingdom Metazoa; phylum Chordata; class Mammalia; order Carnivora; family Felidae; genus Panthera; species Panthera onca. The sequence goes on along the minus strand of NC_138342.1, from coordinate 163,771,279 downwards.
CAGACCCCCTGGGGCCCCGATTGTTGGTGGAAGGTGCCTGGTCTCTTTCCTGGTGTCGCTGAGACTGGGAAGAAAGTCCTATTGAGTAGTGAAAACATTACACAGCAAGGAATGAGACCAGGGCAGGTTTTAAGCTCCCTCTGTCCCCTAAGATGCTATAGACTGGGGCAGGTGCCTTCTGGAGGTCCCTATCCATCCAGACACAGCAGAGGCCACAGTCACTATTGTCAGAACGCCAGGAATGCTGCTTGGTTAGTAGTGTCACGACGCCCCCACAATCTCAGTGGCTTCTCTGCGAAGGAGCTTGCCCAGTGGGAGATTCAGGACAGGGCTGGAACCCCTGCTCATCCCACTAACCACATACTTTCTCCCTCCCACCAGCCCCGGACCCCCTGAGCGACAGCATCCACAAGAAAAAGCACACCCGGCCCACCTTCACGGGACATCAGATCTTTGCCCTGGAGAAGACCTTTGAACAGACCAAGTACCTGGCTGGCCCTGAGAGGGCACGGCTGGCATACTCACTGGGGATGACCGAGTCGCAGGTCAAGGTGAGTCTGTGCGGGAGAAGGTGTCTGCCTTGCAGGGAGCAGCCTGCCAGGACAGGATGCCACAGAGTGGAAGAGAGGCAGCCTCACTCTCCCAGCAACTCCTGGCTCTCCTGCTGTTTGGGCACTGCCTGCCCACCTAACCCTGGAGATGGTGATAATTACCATCACCAAAAAAAAAAAAAAAAAAAAAGGCTGTCAATACTGCTCTCTGTTATGAGAGCCTTGAGTGTAGGACCCCATTTAATCCATAAAGCACCCTTGATGTAGGTTTTCTTACCCACTTTACACATGAAGAAACTATCTCAGCTGAGCCCCTTGCTCAAGGTCACCTGGCTGTTAAGTGCAGAGTTGGGGATCAAGCCCAGATCCAAGGGGCACCAACCTAATGCTTTCCCCTCCTCTGTACTGCATTGACCAGAAGAAATTTCAAGACCTGATGGCAGCCTCTGGCCCAGATCAGGAGTCAGCCTCTGAGCCATGTTAGGGCTGGATTTGGTCTTGCTGCATTGGCTAGCAGAAGGAGCTGGCCTTGGTTTGCCAATAAAGATAACGCCTCCTCCCAGGGCCACCCAAATGAAGCTCAGATGGGATATCTGGTGTAGGAAGCCTCCAAGCCAGATGCAGTGGCCATGCTCACAATACGTGCCACAGAGTCTGAAGTCAGTAAACAGGCTCCTGCCACCAGGCTCCCAGAGGGCAACTTTGATGTTAGATCTCTCCTGAGAGACTTTGGGTGGGGGCTCCCCCAAAAAGAAAGCTTTGAGATATGTCACAACTGCTCCACGCTGTGACATGGTGACGAATTCAAGGGTAGAGGAGGGAAGTACAGGGGCAGGTTGGGCCCCAGGTCTGGGTTCCACTAGCATCTCCAGTCACCTACTTCTGCAGCCTCCTGGTCTGTTGAATGGAAGTGGAGAGAAAAATGTGGTCTTCTTGCGCATTTTTCTGCTTCTGTAGGTACTTTTTTGCACTCTTCAACTATTGTAAGCAATGAAAATATGTGATTTTTGTAATTAGAGAGAAATTATTCAGGAAGTTCAGTGAGGGTCTATGAAACTGAAGAAGGGATGACTTTTGAGCACCTACTGAATGCCTGGCCATTTCGGCTTCTTCCATCCAAGTGCCCCGCGTGGCAAAGGAGAAGGAAAATACACCGCAGGGAGGGCTAGAGCTTAGCAGAAAGGGCTGCTGAAAACGGTGTGAATATTACAACCTGTTCTTTTACTGAGCCATTTATTTTACTATACTATAAAAATAAGGATCGAATGTCCTTGCCGCTGAGTGGAGTCACCTCCTGGAGGGGGACCCTGTGTGTGCTGTGTGCGCACGACGCTCGGGCTCCTTCTCCTCCCAGGTGTGGTTCCAGAACCGAAGGACCAAGTGGCGGAAGAAGAGCGCGCTGGAGCCCTCGTCCTCCACGCCTCGGGCCCCGGGCGGTGCAGGCGCGGGCGGGGAGCGCGCGGCCTCGGAGAACGAGGACGACGAGTACAACAAGCCGCTGGACCCCGACTCGGACGACGAGAAGATCCGGCTGCTGCTGCGCAAGCACCGTGCCGCCTTCTCGGTGCTCAGCCTGGGCGCGCACAGCGTGTGACGCCCCCCCTCGCCCGCCCCCACCCCCGCGTCTCAGCGGAGGCCCGACCGCAGCCCCTCCCCTGCCCTGCGGGTGGGGTGGGGGGGTCCCAGGGCCGAGGGCTCCCCCGGCGCCGACGTGGAGGGAGGGGGGGGAGGGAGAGAAGGGGGAGGACCGGGGGCAGAGGTGGTGGTGAAGGGGGCCGGTCTAGCTGAGGGAGGAGGGAGGTACAAACGCGGCCCGAGCTCTGGCACCTCTGGGCCTTTCTGCACCTCTGGGGGCCCAGGCCTTGACCTGCCAACCCCTCAAACTCGTGAGCGCACAGGTGGATGGAAGCGACCTGGCTCCAGAGCCAGGAAACTGGCTGTGGGGTCCCAGACGTGCCACTGTGATTCGGCTGGCGGGGCGGGGCGGGGGGGGGGGGCACCCCCAGGGAGGCAGTAGGCCTGGGCAGAGGTCTCCCTTCTGCCCTCGGAGTTGGGAGACCAGGGTGCTGGGTCCAGATGGGCTACTGGCCGACTGCAGAAGAAAAGATAGCACGTCCGGATTCCCTCCTCAGACCTTGGCACAGGAAGGATCCCACTTGAGAGGCCAGAACTAAATACAGGACCTGGACTGGAGGAAATCCACCTCCGGGAGGGGAAGTGGGTCCCAGCGAAGAAGAAACGCCTCTGACATCCTAACTCAAGGATCACACCCCTGGAAGGAAAGGTTCTCCTGGTCTCCTTTGTCCACTTTGCCCTCAGTGGGGATTCCCCCAGAAGAGGGAGCGACTAGAACCCCACCCCCACCCCACCCCCACCACCCCGGCTGGGAAAGAGAGAGGAAGAGGCAGAGAAAAGTTGAGAGAATCCTAGGGGTCGGTGCTGCACCCCAGAGCCGCCCCCTTGGGCTGCCCTCGGTGCTGATACAAGGGCAAGATCACCCGCGGAGAGGGAAGGGATGGCAGGGCTGGAAGGGACTTCAGAACCCCCGGCTTCTCCAACTGGAAGGGAAGGGAGAAGCACGCAGGAAGGGAGAGGCCCCTGCAGGGAGGGGCTGCAGGACCACCCCACCTCTCCCCGGCCCCGGGCCCTTCCTTTCCTGAGACCGCCCCGCGGCAGGCTCTGGAGCCTGCGCAGTGGAGGGCACTGTCCAGCGGGGTGGTGTTTTTCAGCCCAGGTGATGCTGAGCAGCCGGCAGGTGGGAGGGGCTGGGGGAGGCGGGCGGGGAGGAGTGCAGCCCAAAAGGGACCGAGCGTTTGCCCATCTTTACTGGCTTTTAAAAAATAAAGAGTAAAAATTAAAGTCCCAGAAACCTCCCCGTGGCTCGTGTGCTTCTGTGAAACCGGCCGCGGAGTCCCAGCCAAGCCAGCTGTGAGGGGCCCTCCTCCCTGAAGGCAGGGCTGCCTGCTCCCTTGCACAACACCGGTCAATTGGGAATCTCATTGGTCAATGCCAGGCACTGTCATAAGTGCGGGGGTGGGGGTGGGGGGAACCCAAGACTTTAATGGAGTTCCTGGCCTCCTGGAATTCATAGCCTCTCGGGGAGAAATGAACTGTTTGAGGAACTAGGTTCCATGAGGAAAAGATCAAGGGGAAGAGAACAGAAGCACTGACATTAACTGAACACCTACCTACTAATTTCTCCCACATCGAAGGCCCGATTACATCATTTGCCCTCACAAGAAACCCAGGAGGTAGGCATTAGCGTAGCCTCATTACATGAATGAGGAAACTGAGGCTCAGAAGTGATCTAAGCCAAGTCACAGAAGGGGGACAAAGCAACCTGAGAGTTGATTCTAAGGCTGCCCCAGGCGCAGCCCTTCAAAGCCTTTTCACAAAGCCTATAACGTGAGAGACTAAAACAAGGTGGGCTTTCAGGACCCTTCCAACTTTAATGATCCATGCAAACACCCACAACTGCCCGGGTAGCTAGTCATCTGCCTCTCTGCAGTCCCAAGTCCCTTGGCCCCCCGGGCCGGAGACTCTGGTTAGTGGAATCAGCTTGGAGTGGGAACGAGAATAGGAGGAAGACCTCAGCTAGGACCTCTGGGAAACTGAGGCTCTAACCTTTTGTAGTAACCCTAACGGACCCAGAGACCGGGCGTTACTGACAAGAACATAATGCTTTTAAGCTCTAACCCTCAGTTCAGAATGATGCCCACGCTCAGTGTCCCTCGACATAAGGTGGGAAGGAAGCAAGGCAGCTTCTAAGAACTGAGCACCATCTCTGTGTGCTCCTGGCCACAGGCTGCGTTGAGGAGCCCTCCACTGGCACATGTGTCCTGAGTGGGGCCCTGCAGCCAGGCTGCGGCAGGCACGATGGCACCCTGGGAGGACCCGAGGATTCACTCAGCACAGACCCCAAAACGAAAACTGCCGCGGACCCCAGGAGCCAGGCACAGCACAGTTTCCTGAGCACTTTGAGGAGAGTGCAGGGCCTGCAGGCTGGAAGTGGCCGCCAACCTAATCCCGGTGCGAAGTCATGAAGCAGGTGGGGAGGAAGAAGCCAGTGACCCAAAACATTGTGCTGGTTTGCTTTTTTTGGTAAGCAAATTATAATCCTAACGGCTCTCCGATCACTGTAATCCTTTCATGTCTGATTCAAATTGTCTGGGTTCAGTATTAAGTCAAGCCTGGGGAATGTGTTCCCTCCCTACCGCCCACCCCACCCCGCCCCTGCAGCCCCAGGAGACATTTGCTGAGCTAATCAAAATCTTCTCCAATCTCGAAGTTCTGAGACGCCTGCCATTGGAACTTTCTAGCTCAAAGCCTCCATCGTTCCAGCCGTCTCCCCTACCTCATTCCTGCTGCCGTGGGCCACCTGAGCATGGGCACCAAGCCAGGCAGAGGTACTGCCTCCCATTGCTTTGAAATGGGAGAATAGCCCAAGCTGGATGGCCCGGATTCCTGAGGGGAATTTGGAATAAGTTTTGTCCTCTGCAGATGTGTGTGTGTGTGTGTGCGCGCTTGTGCGCACATGCCCGCGCATGTGTCTTGCTGGGGAGAACTCAAGGCTGTGGTACTTCATGTATCATAAAGAAATCCTAAGCCCTAGACACGTGATACCCAGTTACAAAAGGGATTTCTTGAACATCCTGAGTTAAACAAAAATCCAGTTATTTTAGAAACTCGTGCTTCTTGCATCAACATCACAAACTCTTTAGGGATGAGACAAGGAGAAAGAAATTAAATCCTATGCTCCCAATAGCCACAGAGCCCTGCTCTGATGGGCAGCCCAGTAGGTTCTAACAGGCAGGCACAGATTCTGCCACAGCCCTCCTACCTGTGGTCCCCAAAGTTAGAAGGACACATACAGGACATGTCTCAGCCGGGCTGGGTACAAGTAGCAGGGTGAGAGTGTCTTACCAGGTTGAGAATGGCCACATCCTGATCACTGTGATTAAAAACAAGATGGGGCCCTGGAATCCCACTCCTGGTAACCCCTCTTCATACTCTGGCCACCTGTGGGGCTGAGGCTGGACACCAGTTGACCTGACTCTTTTCTTGCAGCATAGCATAGGGGACTGTGTTCAGTTACATCTGGGCCCACATGCTGGCTCCACCACTCAATGTCATGGGGTGAGTTGCTCAGCCTCTGGGCCTCTGTATACTCATCTGTGAGACAGGAATGATCATGCAGACCTTGCAGGGGGTCTGTGAGATCAGAGCTAATGAGTGTGACTCAACAGTACATGTTACATTATCCAAAGAGGGCTTTGGAAGCTGACAGTCCCCATGTCACCAACCAGTAGGTAGGTCATTGTGACCGAGTTAGTTAAGCTCTTGAAATCCGGTTTCCTCATCTGTAAGGTGAGGCTGACAACCCACTCTGCAAGGCTGAGGAGATGATTAGAGGAAATCACGTACAATGCACAGGACAGCCTGGGCACTGAAATAGGAGTCTGCTCATGCTCTCTCCTTCCTCCTCAAATTCATGCCTCCAGGGAGTGCCAGAGCCATCGCTAAGCAGGTCTTCTCAACAAGGGACCAGCTACATACTCCTGTCAGTCATCCAGCCCCAGCCGGTCACCTGCTATCTGGGCAGCTATAGAAGGACTTGTGTGTGATTAGATTCATTTACTGGCAAACTGCCTGAGATCTGGACTCCCAGGAAGGGTGCTACCGGAAGCGGAGGGCCAAATTCAGTTTGCAGATAGATGTGTTTCTTCAGGGACAGACAGTGCTTTTAGAGAAATGTTAGCTGGCCTCTAGGCAGAGCAAGCCTGGTGCAGTGAGGGATTCCCACCGCTTCTCAGGGCTTCTGTGTGCCTGGGCTCCTTGTTACCTGGCCTGCCTATCCCCTGATGGGTCTGGATCTGTCAGTTCTGCTGGAAAGCCTTGCTCCTCTAAGACATGGTCTGAGCACCAGCAGCGGCCTCCCCTGGGAACTTGTTAGAAACGCAGACCCCTTCCAGAATCTGCATCTTTTCCAGATCCCCATATCTGGCTCCTATACACACCATGCACGCCACAGTGTGAGAGGGTCCAGAGTGGGTATGACTGTGGAATGTGTGTGCATAACACTTCTCTTCTCAGAGCAGAGTCTGGTCCAAATTGGGTGCTCCATAAAAGGTTGTTCAATGGATATAGAGGAGTCTGGGTATAGTCACAGCACTTGTGACCTGATTGGGAGCAAAACTTTTCTGAAGTTCCAAGGACAAGGAAGTAGCTACCAGAGGGGGCTACCACCACTTCCCCAGGCAGGGCTGGAGCCCCTCAGCTGCACGACTAGAGCCGAGATGCAGGCTGGCAACTGTGAGAGCAGCTGACAAGGAGACACGGGATTTCAGAGCAGAGCCCTCTGTGGGCATTAAACCCGACTTAGGTCCCAGGTCTTAGAAGACAGCACTGTGGTTCATGTTCATAACAATGTCCCAGAGCCATAAGAAGGATTAAGCTGTGTCCTTCTTGTTCTGCAGAATGTGGCCAGAAGAGCAGAATATTTTAGAAGAATTTTCACCGGGATATGATTTTGCTTAGAACAGTCTACTCTCTGATGATGCTCGGATAAACAAAATGGTATCAAATAAAGATGTGCTGTTCTGATTATTGGATCATGTCTTTTCAACTTGGTTCAGAGGGTGGGTTGGGAGTTTAAGGAGGAGTTTAGTACAAACCTGTGGTAGGAAGGACTTCTGTCATTCGGGAGGCAGACGTCATGGGAATGAGGCTAAAGAAACCCCTGTGATCACCTTGTCCCCAGGCCAAGAGCATTGGCATCATGCCAGGATGCCAAAGAGACATTTGTTTGTTCCCTATTCTGCAGAAAACTCCAGCACCTTCTATGAAAGGGACCCATTCTAAATGCTTTACTCACATCCCCTCATTTGTCTCCAACAGCCATGTATAATTTAGCATCCCCATTTTCCAGATGAAGAAACTGAGGCAGAGAAATGAACTGATAGATCCCAAGTCCATGGATACTCAGTAGTGAGTATACTGATACTCAATTTCAACATCATGCTCTGCCTCTCACTGCACTGACCACATCCACCACCGCTCCCGCGGTTGCTTCCTGCTAACATTCATTAAACATTCATGGTTCCATGAGCTGTTCCAGGGGCTTCTCTCATTTCATTGTCAAAAAAACAAACAAACAAAAACCCTCACATGAAATTAACACTGTTACTGTACCCATTTTATAGCCAAGGACATTGGGACCCAGAGAAGTTAAGTAACTTGCCTTAGGTTACACAACGTAAGGCAGTCAGGCTGACTCTGGAGCTTCCACTCTTAACTAACATAAAAGGGGAAAGAGAGAGGGGCCATTTGAATTAAGTCTGGGCTGTGAACTGTTTAAAAAGAAAACTAGGATTACATGTGTTATAAATTAAAGTCCATAAAGTCAACATTTGAGATCTGCTTTTTACCTGTTGCTGGGAATCCCAACAGGGGACAAGCCCCCTAGCCTCCTGATGCTCAGTCTAGAAGGAGACCAGCTGCCGAGAAAGAAAGGGAACGCAATGCTTTAGTGGTGTGAGGAATGTCTTCAAAGGAAAGAGGGACTCTGAGGAGGCAGCGGTTAAGGATTAGAGGGAGTTTACTTATTTATTTATTTAAAAAATTTTTATTATGTTTATTTATTTTGAGAGAGAGAGAGAGATAGGGTGCGAGCGGGGGAGAGGCAGAGAGAGGGAGACACAGAATCCGAAGCAGGCTCCAGGCTTTGAGCTATCAGCACAGAGCCCGATGTGGGGCTCCAACTCAGGAGTGTGAGATCATGACCTGAGCTGAAGTTGGATGCTCAACCAACTGAGCCGCCCAGGTGTCCCAGAGAGAATTTAATTAATGGCAATGTACATTAACAATAATGAAATTCTCTGTTGACCCATGAGACACCATATCTCATCAAAAGCATTATATCTTTTATCATATAAGAAGGAGCCCTAGAGGGGCATCTGAGTGGCTCTGTCAGTTGAGTGTCCGACTCTTGATTTTGGCTCAGGTCGTGATCCCAAGATCTTGGGACTGGCCCATGTGGGGTTCCGCATGGAGCATGGAGCCTGCTTCAGATTCCCCTCCCCTCTTCCTTTGCCCCTCTCCCCTCCACGTGCTGTCTCTCTCTTTCTAAAAAAAAAAAAAATTTTTTTAAAGAATCACTAGAATAAAGGCAACCCTCATTGGTAAGAATCACTCACTGAAACTATATGACCTAAAAATTAGAATTTATAGAATTTGAAAGGAAAACAATAACTGAATACCCATTTGAAACAATAATACAATAATATCAAAGTCACTATGGCATTCCATACAGTTGCACATACATTATTTCATTTGATTCTCTGATAGACTGGCCATCAGATTTTATCCCCATTTTGCATATGAGGAAACTGAGATCTATTCAAGATCAAAACTTCTTGTCTTCTAAGTGCAGGCTGTGTCTCCTCCTCAGTGTGTGAAGACCTGAAATCTATAGAGGACACAAAAGGACCAGATGAAGTCCTCGAATCAAAGACACACTGATCAAATGCATTGTAGTACACAACTACAGCAAACATCATTCTTCTTGGGGTGGTTTCTGCTGCTTCGCAATTGACTGCCAGTGCCTCTAGAAGGGGCAGATATGACACAGCCAGGGAAGATGTTCACTGAAGCAGTTTCCCAAGCTTGCCTGACATAGGATTTGTCAGGCATACAGATTCCCAGGACCCTTCTGGATCTTCTGACTCTGTTGGGAGAGGTATGTCCCTGGGATGTGTCTGGAGAACAAATGCCTTGGGGCACTGGAGTGGACAAATTTGACAGATAGTGGTTTCAGAAGCCCAACTCGATTTAAACCCACATTTCAGCTCTCCCTACCCGCTTTGGAGTTATTCATAATGACCTGCATTGGGTTCTGTCACGGTTCCTCTTTCCCAGTGACAAAGATTCAAATAGCCGGAGGCGGCAGGGATGGAAGGAAAGCTGCAAAGGGTCTGGATCTTCTTCACAACGAAAGAGGGAGAGATGGCAGGACCCGTCAGGCCTCCTGCTGCCGAATCGTTTCTGTGGCTGTGATACTTGCGAGAAGGTCTAACGTAATCAAACCGTCAAGGGCTCCTGGGAGAGACCCGGCTCTAACAAATTTCCTAAACCATTGCTGCCGTGTTCTGGAAAAGAAAGCTTACAGTTCTAACACTGCTTTAGCTGGGACCATCACATGCCAAGGTGGGAAGATCCAGGGCAAGAGTGGTGGTCGGCCAGGTGCAGGATAGCTGTAAAGCTCCGTGAATGGCAGCGTCTATGCTCACTGCCAGAAGTAAAAGGGCACAGCACTTCTGTGGTTTGGCCTTGCCTGGCACTGATCCTTGCCTTTTTCTGGTACTGTTTTCTGATGTTACTGCGGAAAAACAACCCTCCTGCCTTGTTTGATTGATCTAGTGTGGGCGGGCTGACCACACCTCCATCACCAGGCTCATGTATATGAGTGACACAGTCCTAAGCCAATCAGTGAAGGCCACCTCTCTGGTCTTGTGATAGATTGGTTCCGGGATGGGCCTGAGGCTCAGTCCCAGCCAATGAGTAGGGACCCAGGTTGTTCTCAGATCTACCTGTCTCACCTCCCTACCTGAGCTGTTTCTGGCTGCTGCGGCCATCTTGCCTCCCTGAGAAGGGAGCCAACCCCGGGGGAGAACTAGGGCTGAGAGTTGGCGGGAGAGCAGGACTGAATGGGTTTCACTGTGTCAGGCCCAAACTCAGCCAGGCCTCATCTGCCCCTAGCCTTTTCAGGAGACAATACCCTTTTGTCTTGAGTCTAGTTGAATTGGGTTTCTATAATTTATAACAGAAAGAACACTAACAGAGTAAAAAAAATTTTTTTTTCCCTTTAATCCTGTGGTTTGCTTCTAGGCTGGTCCTGCCAGAGGGCTGGCAACATGGACAAAGGGAGCTGCCTGGGTTCGAACTCTCAGGAGTTCCTTCCCTCTCACCTGTGGCCTGAGAGCTGGGTCCTACCCTTTTCCTCCCTTTCCTCCACAGCTTCCCCGTCTCAGCTCAGATGGCCATGCTGCAATGAATGGACCATCCTTAGTGACAGTACGGACTGGATTAAGCGATTCCTCCCCTCCTCAGTGTTTCTTAGTTCTGAGTCTTGCTCAAATTCCAGAAGAGAGCAGCACCTGGCTCTCACAGGGACTGCCTCTCCCACTTCTTGGAGGGTGAGTGGGCCAGGCTGCCTTAGCAGAGATGGACTGGTCTGCCCGCCCCACCCACAATGGTGAGGAAGTCTCCAGAGCCCCTGACAGTGCACAGATCTGCAGCAGCTTGGACAGGAGTGGCTCCACCCCAGCAGCCCCCCACGTCCACCCCCCGCCCCCATCTGCCTCGGCCTGCTGCCCAGAAGGGTAGAGCTGTAGGGCTCCTTCTTGCCCTATTTAAGCTGTGCTGAGTCTGCAGAGTCTCAGACAGAAGCTGCTCGGTTCCAGTCTAGTTACCACATCACTTACATAGCTCCCCTTGCGTCATCAGGCATCCTCTGTTGTCCTGATGCTCCTGTGCCTGCGGCCCCACCTCAGAGGCCCTGTCCTGTCCTGTACTATTTGTTACTCTTCAGAGCAATGAGCCAAAGGCTGACCCTCCCTTTGACGACCCCCTTGGGTACAAATGGGGCAAGTGGGAAGAGAGCTTCAGGTGAAAGGCAGGGGAGGGGTGGGCTGACCCCAGACCCATGTGCAGGTCTGTTGAGAAGGTCTCGTCAGTAATAACCCCATGACACAAATAGTTCCCATTCTTTAACCAATAATTCGCTCACCCGTTTCTTCCAGGGGAAGGCACCAACACCCGGACAGGGACAACGATGCTGGATATGGTGGAAGAGGCCGGATCATGCCTCTTTCCCCACAGCCAACCCAGAAGGCATGCGTTCCAAAGCCCCTCATTAGGGCCTCCCAGCAGGCAAACAAACATCATTAATCTTGGCAAAGTGAGTGAAAGCACATTCACCTGTCCAAGCCAGAGAATTAATGTTGTGTCAATAGGAAATTAGTGTTTACCTCTGGCCTTTACCTCTTCCCTTTGCTACAAAGAGCCCAGGGTGGACCAGCCCAAATGCAGGACCATAGTCAGAGGCAAGAAAAACAAAACCTCGAAACACAGGTGCCGGCCTGGGGCTGTGCTGGATGGGATGCCGGGTGACAGAAGAAGCCCAGCTGAGAGTGAGTTCTCAGGTGCAGGGAGAGCACAGGAGACATTCCCAGCCTCAGACAAGGTGAGTGGTGACAGCAGTGCTTTGGCGTCAGAGATTCTCACAGGACTGTGAGCCTTACTGGACATGCTTCCCTCACCCTGCATGGACGAAGGTGGCCACAGGTGACTCCGTTTTCTCTCCCGTACACTGGGCTATGATCTCTCACACCAGGCAGTCAGTGCATGTAGGTTGAAGGGTACAATGTTATTGGTCAAGGAGCTGCTGTTTACTGAGCACCTACTAAGTGCCAGCTACTGTGTGTGGTGATTGACAGAGATTCTCTAAGAATCCTACAAAGAAGCTATTTTGCCTTTTTCTCAGATAAAAATGATACTGCAATGCAGAAAAATTCAATAGGCTAGCCTCAAGGTCACATGATACAGGGAAGGGGCGAGGCAGATTTGAACCTGGGTCTGACTCCAAAGCCAGCGTTTTCCCTAATAATGGTCACGCACACTTTCACACCAGGCACTGCACGTGAGGTCAAGTGTAAAGACAGGAAATCTCTGAGAAAGCCTTCTGGGTCACTCTGTGTTCCTCCTATCCCCCAGGAATGCCTCACTGCTGGGGGGTGGGTCAGGGAGAGGCCGGGCTGGGCCGGGCCAACTGGAGAGTGTGAGGGTGTGTGCGTGCCTGTGTGCCCCAGGAAAAGGAACCAAACAAGCCGATAAGATCTCTTGTTTCCAGAGCAAAGCACCAATTAAACACAAGGCAGATGTGAGCAAATAAAGCTGTGGCGTCCAGAGAGAAAATCAATACTAGATTATATGCCCTAGTCCAATCATATACCAATTAATACAGAGCGGGTGGGGCTGGGTGCTGGGGGAAGATAAGGCAGGGGGGCCAGCATGCAGGGGCTGACTGTGCCTGCCCCCACCGTCCCCACAACTTGGGGCTCATGCCCCTTCCCTCCTCAGGTGGGGGCTGCCTGCCCTGATTCTAAAGGGCTGTGCCTGAGGTCTCTGGGGGGCAGCTCGTGTGAGTGGTGCAGCGTGGGGAAGTGGGGGAGGGTAAAATGAGATGCCCTTTAGTCTCAGCGACTCGGAAGGAAGGAAGAAGAGCATAGAGATGCTTCTGGAGGGTGGCACCCACTGGGAAGGCACAGACAATTTGGAGCATGCAGACAGGCTGTTTGATGTTTGGTTTGCCACATAAAAAAATAAGGCACTCACTTTTGGAAAGTGATAGAAAATCAAGCCAAAACGGGAAAACTGGAAACCAAATTTATATCCCTAAGAAATGATATTGAAGCTCCTGGTTATTCTGTCCATGTTTTTATTTAATTCAGAAAGTACAGCCGAGAAGTTAATAAATGATTTTCAAGAGGGGTGATAAAAGATAAATGCCAAGGGTTTGCAGCACAGGACCAGGTGACTGTGGGGGTGGGGTTGTCTAGAACATTCCATGGAAAGACTTCACGTTCATCACCAGGGTGCCAGGGACAAGGCAGTGTGACACACAGAGCCACCTGCCAATGGAGAGAGTTTACCAAGTTTAGCAGGCCCCCTGCCTCAGGGAGGTGGCTTTGGCAACATCGGAAGGACAAATCAAAGGTGCCGACATCCCAGGGAGAGGAAATCTGGCTGTGGGCAGGGTGCCTGGCTTCAAGGACAGTCACAGACCGTGAATTCCTGCCCTTGTGGGGGTCAAGACACATGGCCGCAGAGCAAGTGCGCCCTTCCACAAAAATTCCCAGTGCTCTTGGGGAAAGGAGACCCAATGTTGTGTGGGAAGCAGAAAGCAGAAGTGGAAGGAAAGGTGACAAATTAGTGTTGAAAAGGGCACCTGCTTCCGTTTCTCCTGTAGGAAGCCCCTCTGGCCAGCGTCCCTCCTGTTCCCTGAATACTCAGGGACGCAAGCCCCAGAGGCAAGGGTCCTTTGCAAGTGGGAGTTCTGTGGGCCAAGGACTGTTGCATGCCAAAGAAAAACGAAATTTGCTAGCCGAATATTTTTTAGACATTTTGCAAGATGCACGGCCTCCCTGACAATTTTTAATGTACTAACTGCCTGGTCCAGTGAGCTGATTAATTGGTGCTGGAGAGATCAATAAAAAACAGAAAATTAAAACAATTTTAAAGTGATTAAGTAGTTTAACACCTGTCTCCCGTCACGTCAGCGCAGGAAGAAAAATAAAGCAGGTGTCGAAGGGGCCTCCTGAAGCAAGAGAAAACAGCGCCTGCCTCGGAGAAATGACAAATCACAGCTGGCGGATCAATCTGAGTGCAGGCAGCCCTTCCCCAAGCCCACCTCAGCGGCGGGAACCAGAGACCCCCAGGAGGCTGGCACCTCCCCTGGTGGCTCCTTCAGAGCCACTTCTCAGCTAGGGAGGAACAAGTCTGTCCAGACCCTGAAAACAGGGCAGGAGGGAGCGAGGGGAGCCGAGGAACATCTTGGCCTAGAACTCTGGACGGGATGAGGTGAGAAGGCACCAGCTAACCTTCTCCTGACCTCCCTTCCAGCCAGTCAGAGCTGAGTCTGTGCTATGTGGAGGGATTCAAAGGCAACGAAAATGCATTTGGAGAGCTGTGGGGTCAAGACAGGGAAACGCACAAAGTCTCTAGGATTAGCTTCAGGGCTCCACCCTTACTCCCTCCAACCTCCACCTTCCCCTGGCCATATCTACAGGTGTGCAGATACCTGCTCTGATGGCTCAAATGTCCCTTGTAACTCCTCCGTGCCAGCCTCACTCTCTTTGCCCCCGTCAGCAGCCTCAATGGAAGCTGAGTCATTCCTATCCCATAGTTTACTGTATTTGACTCCGAATCACCAGAAATAAATTCACGGAGCTCAAGAAACCCTAAGATGGTTCTTCTCCAACTTCACCACCAAAGTCCTAACAGCAGAGTGGAAAGAATGTGGATAGGAAAGTGAGGGGGAATTCACAAGTGGAGAGGTAAGCCCCCAAGTCAAACATTTCACAAGTCTCCTGTTTTACCTTGAAAGTGGACTTGAATTTTGCACACCCAAAATGCAGAATATTCTAAATGATACTCGTGTTCTAGCACACCACTACACCTCCCTGGGGGTTGGGCTCAAGCCTTAGGCTCAGGCTGTGAGCTCCTTGCGAGGGGAGCTAGACCAGCCTCCAGCACTTGGGGGCGGGATGGGCCACGCCCCTAAAAGCCCACATTATTCTCACCTGCTTGCTGGGACGGTCACACGTTTGTTTTCTGCTCTCTAGCTTCCTGTTCGCCTTCAAGGTTCCCTTGAAGCCTTCCCCACCAAGACCAGGATGGAAAAGGAACTCCAAGCAATAAGAGAAACCTTGCAGCATGTTCAAAACATTAAATTTTAAACATGTTTAAGAGTGTGATCTAAACATTAAATAACATAAAATGTTTAAGAACATCAAAGTCCTCAGCTGAACTTCTTACTAGCAATTCCCACTTTGTAAGCCTCCCTATTAACACCTGTCACACTAAATAGGAATGGAAAAGGAGTCACAGCAGTTAGAGGCCAGGGTCAAGGAGTTCCAACTGTGAGTTTTAATCAAAGTGTTTTACTAGCCAGATTTTCCTCCTTTCCCCTACTTCCTTTTGGGCTGGGAGCTCTGCTTCTGTATTCAGTGTTTGGGCCTCTCTGTACACAACAATCCATTTGGAGCCATCTTAGTCTCGAAGAAAACTTGTCAAACGCTATACAGCAAATTTTATGCCAATGACAAGTCCACACAAAGAGATTTCCAGCTGCTTCGGCTATTGGCCCGCTTTTAAAAATCATCCATACAGCCAAGATCTCCACAAGATATAAACTATCTCTCGGCACTTCTTGCCACACGATGTGACTCTGGAGACCCGGCCGGGGATGGAAGCGAACAGTCCCCACCATCCAACTCTTCTCACAGATCCCAGATGCCCACTTGCCAAGGGTGCCCCCTCCGGGTGTGGCTCTCTGCCTGTGACACCGCCCAGGCTCGGTGCTACCCACAATGCCAGTGAAGGGCCCAGCCCAGGTACCTCACTGCTCTCGGAAGCAAGCACAAAGTTCTTGACGCGGCGCCCTCGGGCCTGCGGCTGCTCCCTGTAGAGTAAGGATCAGACTGACGAAGATAAAGTTTCCCCGGGCCCAAGTTCCAAACTCGGCTGTTTTGTTTCTGTTAAAATGCAATTGTTTTTCTCTGGAGTGTGCGGTGACTGCTCGGCGTCAGGAAGATGTATGAAAACCTCCACTTCAATTCAGCATCCCTTTTCTCCCAGACAAACACGGTCGGATTTTAATAAATCAAAGAGCCACACTGTTTAATAAAAATTTATTGACTTACAAGTGATTATTTATCAAAAGACCATTAATAGCAGGTGCTGAAATGATGTGTTACTGGGTGGTGCTGGGGAGACTAATAGGAAATCAATGCAGCTGGCCGGCCAGAATGCATATGAGAAGCCCACCCCCCCATCGGCTAGCGCAATTTCACCGGCAAAATACACCAGACGCTACCCCTGGTGCAATGAAAAGTTCCCCCTTTTTATTTATCGTTTACAAATGAAATGATCAATACTTTTAATCTAGAGCAAAATTTATTAACTTTCCCATCGGAGAGAGACATATTGACTGGAGGGAGAGGGGGTGTTAGTGCAGTGGAAGATGGATGGCTGGATGGTCGTCTCTTAGCCTGTCCAAGAGCCAGTGTGCACGCAGCTGCCCTTCCAGCCCACAGGTCCCAGGCCACATGGGGCAAATGCGACTGGAGAAATCGAGTCTGGCCACCGAAGAGGCACAGCGGGCAGGCGTGACCTGTGACACAGTGGACTCGCTCACATGTCACGGATGTGGGAAGCACCTGTCCCACAGACCACTGAGTTTCTGTGGTCAGTTTCGGGGAGGAACAGCAGGGTCTGCAGACCCAGAACACTTCTGCAGCACAGCAGGGTGAGATGCTGCTGTGAAGGGCTGGCACAGGATGCTGCCCGAGGACCGGTCGCTGGGCTGGGCTGGGCTGGGCATTCAGGGCTCTGTGGACGCTCCCTGCTGCCTCACAGCCAGCCTTTTTTAATCTCTGAAGCGCTGCAATAGCGAGGGGTGGGGAGCTGACACAGTGAAGAACCAAGTTCTGAAAAGTTCGTTCTATCGTCCACGAGGTTGCCATCCCAAACCGCCCCATCGAGCTGAGCTTGCTGATCTCCGGCGTGGCTGGCAGCCTTCTGAGCTTCCTCTGACAGGGGAATTTTACTTGCCTGTTTTGAAAACTCCTTCTCTTAACTAGCCGGGCGAGGGGGCGGAGGGATCTCATATTTGAGTGAAAACAGCTGATCTCCACATTCAAACCTGCCCGGCCTCACTTCACCAGGACACCAGGGCCCCTCTGATGGAGTCAAGTTTCACCAGCCCTGATGTTCTGGAGAAATCAAGTGGATACAAACGGACATATTTCTGAATTAGATGGCTTTAGAACTTAGAGCTAAAGTTTGAGCCATGGGTTTAAAACTTACAGACACTTGAGGTGGGAAGAGCTTTGGAGGCCATCTAGCCCAAGCCCTTAATTGTGGATCAGGAACGCAAGAAAAAGAGAACGGCAAATGAGTAGCAGGTTAGGAAATGGGATTAGAAGCTGGCCCGTGCTCCCCACTAATTGATGCCGTTAGTTTTATGCCAGGGTCATCCTCATTGTTGCTAGGATCCTGAGGGCAAGAGTATTCTGGACTTGACATTGCCTTACATGTTCTTCCTAGGTGGTGTGAGGTTTTACAACTCAAGACCCGGCCAGCCATCCCAGATGGAACTCCTTCCTGCCTTATGGATAATGCGGGGCCTGCGGGGCCCCAGTGAAAGAGGATGGTGTAGCCTGAGGACTCTCCATGCTTGTGACAAGCACTAAAGTTTTAGAGAGTGCTTTTTTTGAGGTGTAATGCACATCTCTGCTCCTAGTAAAACAGTAGAATAATCCTAGCTTAGTTTCTGCTAGTATTTCTTTTACACAGCAGTGACTCTAACCCCAGCTTTTGTAACACTCTGCCGTGCCATCAGCAAGATAGGCCTGTTTTCGTAGTTTCTTGTTTTCTCTCATTGTTTTCAGCACACCGATGAAAACCATGATGTAAATGTACTGAACAGCAGACAGCTTTTAAAAAAATAACTTTTAAAAAGGGAACTTGATCTTCAAGACCAATTTTAAAGATCATCCCAGACGGTTGTTAAACACTAAACACTATAAATATTGCCTCCTCTAAAGGCTGAAAACCACTGTTTACTCTTGGTAAAACAGTTCATAAGAGGCTGTTCCCTACAGTCAAAACAGTGTTTTTATTTGAGAGAAAAATAATCTTTCACTGGCTAGCGAGGTGAAAGGTAAGAGGAAAGGGGAGGCTAGGAAGGGAGATAAAGGAACAGGAAGTAGGTAGGGCAAGAGTCAGACTAAGGGCAGAAAAGACAAAGTGCTATCACATCAGTGGCTCAGGAGCAGGGCTGCCCTTCCACATCATCCCGTCACAGGCCAGAGGGTGGCCTCGGAGGGGCACCGCTTACCACAGCTGGTGCAAATCCTGAAAGGTGTCATGACCATGCTGGGGGGGGGGGGGGGGGAAGGGGAGGGAGTGGGGATGGATGGATGGATGGATGGACGGATGGATGGGTGAATGCTGGGGATGAGGCAACTCTCTCTCTCTCGTTAGGTATGTGAAATTGGTAGACCCTAGAAGCCAGAACTGGTGAGGGTTGCTAGGCTTCAGACCTGCCCTCACAGTGACCGTGGGTGGATGCAGGGACCGCACGAGGCCTGCAGCTCTCCTCTGGCTGTGTGGGAGCCCACACCCAGCCAGAACCCACCTGGCCCCCTCACTAGCCCTTCCAGAGCCTCCGTTCCTTCCTTGCCCCCATAGGTCCTTGTTGCTTTCCACCGTCCTTCCATCCAGACTGCCTGCCTCGTCTGCTTTGTCCCCAACCCCAACAAACAGTGCCTCTTCATACGCCTCTAATCCCACTGCACCTATCCACGCAGAAATCCACAGTTCATCTGTGCTGGAAATTCCAAGTTAACCAGACAGATATGCAAACATCCAACAGGAGCGGTAGCTCCTTCTGAATAATACTATTCCTCAGTCCAGAAGTCAGGTGGATTCCCTACAGTCTTGGGGTTATGGTCAAGTCAGAGACCTGTAACTGCTGTTAAGAGACATGTTACTTAGGGCTGCAGCCAGGGGAGACAGAGGGAAGGGAAAAACCCCTCGGATCATTGACCATCAGAGACAATTTTATTGACTCACAGAAACAAACCCAAAGCCCTCTGCAGCAGCTCTGAGCTCAGACCTTGTCCTGCCACGTTTCATGGACCTACACTTGTAACACTGAGCAACTTGTCCTTCAAAGTAGCACTTCAATCCCCACAACAACCCTGTGAGGTAGGTATCACCACCCTTCCCCTCCTGAGCCAGGTTACAGATGGGGAAACCGAGGCACGAGTTAACAGAGAGCAAGTCACGTGGGAGTTCAGGGTTAGCACTGGAGCTGGAACACAAAATGACTCTTGGTTCCCACCACACGCTAGTCACCGATCACCTTGCTTCTCACCGTCCCCTCTGGTGACTGCCCGTGGCAGCAGCACAGGAATGAAACCTCGCTTTGCTGAGAGCCCCTGCAGACAACAGTTTTCTTTCCATCCAGTCTGCAGAGCTCCGGGGCAGGGGGTGATGTTCAGGCCAAAGCAGGCCGCACCGCCTCGGCGCTGTCTCCTCGCGCACGGGTGGACCCCTTCCCCAGCAGAGCCCCTGGCACGTGGCACCCGCAACAAACCAAACACAGGCCCACGGCCGATTCTTCCCGACCACTCAGTCCCACATGTGTGCAGGTGGAGAGGGGACTTTAATGGCATTCCCCCAATGGACTCATTGTAAAGAAGACAAGAAGGGTGTCCCATCCCAGGCAGCGGCCCCCAGCGGCGTCCGCTTCCGATGGCAAGCCCAGGGGTCCCCGGGGCGGTCCTGAAGAAGCTGGAGTCCTAGGCTCCAGGGCGGCCTGAGGAGCCCTGCCGGTGGCAAGGACGCAGCAGTGGGGGTGGCAGGGGGCGGTGGCAGCTCCAGCTGGCTCGCGGGTCAGGCCTGCGAGTGGTGGCTCCAGCCAACGCGAGGCGCGGGCTCAGGACCGGCTCCTGTCCTCATGGTTCCCAACGATCATCTTGCTGTACAGCTTCTGCTGCTCCTCTTTGAACGTGTCCTTCACCTTCTCCCTCTTCAGACCACCATCCCTGATGGGAGAAAGGCTGGTGTAAGAGCAAAGAAGGCCTCCAGCCCACCCAGTCACAGCCAGCAGCAACACGCTGCTCCAAACCCAAGAAGAACCTGTCAGAAACAAAAGTACCCCGTGGCTCTCTCCCTCCCGAGGTGCCGTCAGTAGTGAGGCTGCACGCCCCAACTCCACCGTTTCTATTATAGCTCTCACTCTTGCCCTGGGGTCAGAACTCCCCACTCATGTTCAAGGCACTTTGTAATCACTTCAACCTACCAAGGAGTTTACAATTCTTTCTACCAATTTGCCCTCACCTTACAAAAGATACAGGAGGTATTCTGGGATCATGGAATGTGAGCCAAGCTTTAAGAAACACTGAGACTATAATGAATCCGCACATCTGATCTGTGGGATAAAATCTGTAAATTCAGACCCAGGGATTCTGCAAATTCATGCCAACAACAAACAAGGGGAGCTGCCACTCCTGACTTCTTCTGTGCGTGAGGGACAGTGCTGCAAAGGAAACCAAGTCACTCTCAGGGTCCTGGGCTGACAACCCTGGCACCGCCCCCCAATATCTCCCAATCAATTCCCTATACTTGGATTTGCTTCTTCAAAGTCCCACTCCCATTCGTCACCCCAACTGCTCGCCTACACCCTAGAATGAGCATCTCTCACCTTCAACAACTAATGGAAGCCCAAGTCCACCTTCAGGCTTTCCACTACAGCTTTTTTCCCCCTTTGAGTTATGGAGGTGGCCATGGCAGAGAAAGTCTGGACGGACCTTATGCTGATGCCCGTACCATCTGCTGCCCCTTTACAAGCCATGGCAAAGGTAGTCACGCTGGTCGTTCTTAGGCCTCGCGGACAGGGCATGCGGGCAGTGGCAAACACTCCAGCTCCAGCAGCCTGTCAGACCGGAGTTCAAAGTCTGGCTCCACTGCTTGCTCTGTGACTGTGAAAACGGTTACCTGACCTCTCTTGAGTGCGGGTGTCCTGTTTGTAAGATGGGAGTAACAATGCTCATACTGCAGGCACCTGCTGTGAGGACGGAGTGAGCTCGGCACCTAGAGCAGCCTCAGCACAGCGTCTGGCTGATGAGGAGTGTTCGATAAGGGAAGCAATTTTTAAAAGGCCATACCTGAGAGCCATGCCATCACCTAAGAATCCACATGTCAGTATCAAATTTGAATTTCTACATTCTTTCCCCGTAATGCCCACTTTAGTCAAATGCCCTATAGAACTCACCCTTGTGCTTAAAACAAAGGGTCCTAGGGCATGGAATGATTTCCCTGAACCAGCATTCCTCCCGATCACAGTCCTGTAATTTGGAGGCTAACTATTGCATATTCTGGCGTAAGGGTCCACAACTATGGCCCGTGGGCCGAATGCAGCCTGGTAACTGTCCTGATAAAGTCTTACTGGAACACAGGCATGCTCCTTTGTTCACACAGTCTCTGGTTGCCGCCACACTACGATGGCACACTTAAGCTGTTACAACGGAGACCACATGATCCACAAAGTAAAAAATTTACTGACTCTACAGAGAAAGTTTGCCAACTGCTGCTCTAATAGGTAACAAGCCAAATACAATAAAGGAAACTTCTGTCTTTCCAAGGATAGTCCAGTTTTGCCAAATGTACAAGATCAGAGAGCCCAGTGCTTCTATGAAGTTTCCAGACCAGCATCAGGCCAGCCCTTCTGAAGGACCAGGACTGCCTGGTGCTCTGGTAGACTAACACAAACCCAGAAGGTACACAGAATCAACTGCTTCAGTCTAGTCATGCTGGGCTCTGTGTTCCCCAAAGTTAGGGCGGCATGGACTACTTCTGAGTTGACACCAGGAGAAAGGAGTCAAACTGTTCACTCTCCAAGGCTGACAAGCTGAATTCTCTACAACAGGGAGAAGGCGGATTCTTTGTAAATGGAGTCAGCAATTCAGCTTCTGCTTCAGAAATTCCCATCCTGCTACACTCAGCTGATAAAACCCGGCTCTGACTCACCAAAGCAGGTCCACGAGCCCTCCCTGCCTGGCAATGGCCGATTTCACCCTATTTGCAAACTGGACGGCATCTTCATCAGTCTGTGAGAAAGAATAAATGAGACCACTCAACACAGGCTGATGTCACACAGATAGAAGTGAAGACTTCTGCATGGTGTGGGGACCCACCTCTCTGGTCATGGGAGGCAGGTACCAAACACTGCAGACAATGGCCCAGCTGGTCATCATTCTCAGCAGGTACGTTACCATCCCATATTTGCTGCTGTTCCAGAAGGCATCACCAAACTGAGGGTCATACTGAAAAAGAGTGGAAAATTGGATGGTAAGAAGTCAGTAGTTCAAACGAGGTGGGTTGTCAACAGCAACTTTTGTGAATACATCACCTGGGGCAGTATCAGTACCAGAAAGCCATACTCAGACCCCTCCATGAACACTTCTGAAATGATTCTACACCTGGGCACTATGACCTTTAGCAACACGAACCCCCCGATTGACTCAGATTTTGCTGTGGATCAT
This sequence comes from Panthera onca, assembly GCF_046562875.1. Lineage (NCBI taxonomy): Eukaryota > Metazoa > Chordata > Mammalia > Carnivora > Felidae > Panthera > Panthera onca. The sequence continues at coordinate 163,748,835 of NC_138342.1, read as the reverse complement.
TAGGGAGGACTCTCTGAACCGCCTTCCCCCAACAAACGTCCTCCTTCTCTTTGATCCATTTCAGGTTTTACTCATTCATGGGTGTATGTAGTTATTAACATGTTTAAGCAGATCCAAAACCAGAGAAGAGGATTAGACACTCCCATATCTCCACTCCCCAGATTCAACCATTACCGACATCCCACCATCCTTGCCCCCGTCATCCTTGCCCCCACCATCCCGCACCCGCTCACAAACCCTATCTCCAACAATGGTGTCCTTCACTCCTCAATGCTTCTACATGTGCCTCACTCAAACAGAGACACCTTCTCACATCACTGCCAAGTTTTTAAGATCATTTCTGGTGCTCCGGACCAAGGAGAAGACAATTACAAAGCTTACGCTATGCTTCTGTAATTATACCTCTAACAAAGCTAATGATCTGTTTAAGCGGGAGGCTCTGCTCTGATCACATCGCCAGCATTCTAGAGGGAACAGGGGTGCAACAGCTCACGAGGCCACCACACGCGTGCTGCCCTCCCTGCCAAGCGGCAGGCTCAACAGAGACTTTCTTTTGCCAATGACTCTAGTGGAGGCTAAGGCTGTACTCCAGTGGTATCTTGTGGGAAAAGTGGCTGACACCGTGACCCGCAGTCTCACCAACAGAAGAAGAATTTAAGCAGCAGGTAAGCAGGGTTGGGAGAGCTGTGCAAGCTATCAAAGCAGCAGCAAAAGGAACACAGTCTTCGAAGACAATGACCGAACCGACTGTCCTGCAACTGCCAGCACGTGTCTGAAGGGCTCTCACAGACATGACACCAGACTGTAATTATAGCGCAAAGACGGGGACCAGAATGGGGAAAATTAGAAAGAGGCAGAATCTCAAGAGTTCTCCCACAGGACCTAGCTGCCACTGTGTCAGAAATGCCCTTTCTCTGCAGAAGCTCGAGAAGGAACACCAGCAGGGACGCTGTGGAGACTAAGGCACTTGACAGGCTGGGGCAGGATTTGGACTACACAATCTTTTCTAAGGCTCTCCAAGCCACTTTATGATTCTCAGAACAGAAATTGGATAATTATGCCTAGTTGTGGACTGACTACAGGAAGGAAGACATTTAGATTAAATTACAGACTCAACTAAGAAATTCAAATTTATAGAAAGCTTTGTGAGTTTATATTATAATAGCAAAGGGAAATAAAGGAGAAGAACGAGTTTTAAATAGAAGCTAATGTTTAAAAACTGCACAGAGAAACGAAAACTGTTCAAGCATAATTTTTTCCTCCATTTGAAACTGGCATCCCTTTGTATGGCCATCCCTGATCTATTACTTATGGCTTGCAATTTATAAACAGAAAGAGTTACAAACCCCTGTTAGAATCTCTCTGCAGCACTATCACCAACAGCCAAATTAAGGAAAGAGCCCAAATGTCCTTCGACAGATAAATGGATGAAGAAGATGTGGTGTATACATATAATGGGGTACTCCTCACAATCAAAAAGAATGAAATCTTGCTAACCTGCAACATTGTGGATGGAATTAGAGAGTATTATTCTAAGCAAAATAAGTCAGAGAAAAGACAAATAGCATATGGTTTCATTCATATTTGGAATTTAAGAAACACACCAGATGAACACAGGGAAGGGAAGGAAAAATAAGATAAAAACAGAGAGGGAGGAAAAATAAGAGACTCTTAAATACAGAGAACAAACTGAGGGTTGCTGGCGGGGTGGTGGTGGGGGATGGGCTAAAGAGCTGATGGGCATTAAGGAGGGCGCTTGTTGGGATGAGCACTGGGTGTTACATGGAAGTGATGAGTCACTGGGTTCTACTCCTGAAACCAATACCACACTGTATATTAACTAACTTGAATATAAATAAGTTTTTAAAAAAAGAAAAAAAGAGAAGCTAATGTTTATGTTTTGAAGAAAGTGGTGTTACATTTTATAAGCACTATATGGATAAAATAGTTGATGTTATGTGTGCCAGCACTTTGTTTAGAGTTGATTTTCTGTTCCATGCTGGGCAGACACTGTTGAGAGAAAAACAAAGCAAAAACTCAAAATAGTAATAAATTTCTCAAAGTCAAATAATGGTTTAATTTTGGTGCAAATGTAGTAAGAGCCTTGAAATTGCTAAGATTGTCCAAATTTGATTACCAATGAAGGCTTTATAACAACTAGCAAAGTTGTAGAGCAAAAGGTTTTTTTTTTCTGTTTTTTGTTTTCTTTGAGAGAAGAAGAAAGCTGGAGTTGGAGAGGGGCAGAGGAAGAGAGAATCTTAAACAGGCTCTACACTCAGTGGGGAGCCCAACACGGGGGATCCATCCCACAAACCTGAGTTCATGACCTAAGCCAAAATCAAGTCGGATGCTCAAAGGACTCAGGCACCCCAAGCAGAAGTTCTTAATCATAAGTGTTTGTTAATAAATTTGGGGAGGGAATGAAATTATATGTAAAATTTACATGCCTTTTGGGGCACCTGAGTGGCCCAGTCGGTTAAGTGTCCGACTTCAGCTTGGGTCATGATCTTGCAGTTCATGGGTTCGAGCCCTACACTGGGCTCGCTGCTGTCTGCACAGAGCCCGCTTTGGATCCTCTGTCCCCCTCTCTCTGCCCCTGCCCCATTTGTGCTCTCTCAAAAAATAAACATTAAAAAAAATTTTTTTTTAAAAATTTACATGCCTTTTTCTTTGGAGAAGAGCCATAACTGCCCCAAGGGTCCAGGTACCCAAACTTGTTAAGAACCACTGCTCCACAGCAGGGTTCCCAAACCAGCGCATCAGCAGCACCCAGAATGGGTTAGAAATGCAAGTTCAGAAACACCCAGCAATCTGCATTTTCCCAGTCCTCCCAGGTGATGTTGACGCAGCTGTAAAGAACCGATGTTCCGGAGTGAGCAGGGACAGTGAGGAAGGGCCTCCTCTAGGAACTTGTTTCTTACGAGCATGTACAGAGCAGCCCAGGATCCCTAGTACATTCAAATGCAGGACGGCATGCACATGACACAAACACCGCTCGCCAGGTTCTTCCCCATAGCAGACACAGTTAATGGACTGTTTTCTTTCTTGAGTTCCCAGAGACAGCACCCTCAACAGGTGGCTTACGCAGCCCTGACCCATGGATCAGTTAGTTAGTTACCCTACAGCCACTGTTCATGTGCCATTCCTGCACTGGAGCTCTGCCTCCCTAGTTAAGGGGAGGGCTGGTGAGTGTTTGCTTACCCAGGAGAAACCCCTCTTCCTCAACTGCGCGAGCTGTGCTGGCAAAGTGACAGTGATTCTTTCAAAATAATGCTCTGCAAACAGCAAGCAGACCCTTGCAAAAGTATAGAGACTAAATTCTAAGTATAACTGACACAGATTTACTCATTGTTTCACCCTGATCTGAGATTTCAACGTCAATACTTTAAACATACTGACAACAGCCTGTGGTGTTTAGAAATCATAGTATTCTTTTAGAAATAGTACAATGTAAGTATTTATAAAATCAGATGGACGTGATGGGGGGCAGGAAGGAGAAAAAAGAGAAACTGACTGAATTCTATACTCCCAGGTAAGTCTGAGCAGTTAGAGGTACAAGCACCCGAAAAGTGGGGGAGCAGCCTAGACGAGCTCTTTGGGTGCATTTCATTTTCATAAGCTGTTCCTGGTACAGAAAATGACATCACAGCCCAAGCTGTGGAGCTGTCTCTTCCTTCAGTGTTAAGAACACATCTGTAGCCATCCGTGCTGGCCTCTCCACCAACTGTACAAATCCAGCCGGGCCACACCCTCAACTCCCTGCGGCAAGCCTCCTCTTCGAGTGGAGTACCTTGCATTCTGGGTAGGTTTAGGAAGAAAGAGGTGATGGGGGGGGGAGGGTGGCGACAAGCAAAGCTTGTGAAGGGTCCCCCACCTCCTGAATCTGGTGGTGGCAGTGAGGTGTGGGCTCTAATTGGCTGTTCCTCATTCAGCCCCTCCCCTGCCCCTTCTAATGGGCTGGAGACTGTGAACAATTCCACGGTCTCCTCCTCCAGCACACTCTACCCACACTAGCCAAGCCCAAGCTGCTCCACTGGAGGATCAACCCACGAACCAGTGACACCAGCTTCTTCCTCCCCTTTCTCTTGCTGTGTCCCATTCATGGCATCTGCGGTAACAACCACATGTCCCCTCAGAGGTCCTGATTGTACCTTGATAGCAACAGGGTAAACTGTGGCTCCAATCTCAAAACTTCCTTTTTTGAACATCATCACTGATGTATTATTGATGCAGGTTCCTAAAATGCAGAAGAGAGTAAAATGCTATTTCTTTTGGTCCTTTACCTCAGAGACTAGGAGTTTAAGGACTAAATACAATAATAAAACCTCTTTTAATGGCTTTTCAAACAGGATAAATCTGTCATCTCCATAGCTTATGGATGAATACCTAAAAGGGATAAGCAAGACACTGTACTGTTTCTTACTCTAGTACAAGATCATTTTCCCAATTAACACACCCAGATTAGATAAAAGGCCAGAGCCACTCAGTGGACTTGGGAGGTCTCAGTAAGAATCTACATGAAGCTGAGATCCCACTGACAATACTATAGAGGGGACTCCTGCATTGGGAAAGGTCACACTATGGCCTTCAGTCCAAATTCTGAACTTTCCTGAGTGTTCAGTCCCACAACAAATTTTGAGGGGGACCGAACATTATTCAGTGAAAACAGAGAACCCCTGCAAGGGTTGGGGGACTTGGTCTGAGGTGGCAGCAGAGTCATCATCCTGCATGGCTTTCCCACCCTCCCCACCCAGAAACTCTGCAGTGATCGACCCCTTCTTACCCTCTGGGAAGATGAGGATGGGTAGCTTGCTTTTATCCTGCACATGCTCAGTCAGTCTTTAGAAGAGACAAATAGAACAAAGGTTCAGACAGCCTTATGTCCATCATCACCAAATGCACTTATAAAACAACCTATGCAGATGTCACAGGGGATGTCGTATATGAGTTAACAAATAACGACTATCTTTTACAAACCCACAGTCTAAATTGTATAAAGACAAAGCTTATGAAGACACAGAAAATCAGATGACTACTATTTAACTCCTACAACTATCGAATGCAGTCTTAACATCTATGTAGAGGACACTGCTCAAACTTGGGGCTACTAAAAGAATGTGCCTGCCACAGGGCCTTGAGGACAGCACCCTCAATAAACACCTGTTACTGGACTTCTGGACTTCCTAACAGCCATGCTGGGTTGGACCTACAGTCCACCTGGCTTTACACCATCCCTGAGAGATGAGGTAAAGGGAGTCCAATGGCAGGTCCATTTGCCCTGTGGAATACCGCCTCACCTGAGTCTTGCTGCTCTCCATTCCCTGCAAAGCTCTCACCATTGCTTACACCACATCTACCTTTCTTTCAAACTTGAAAACAGAGAAGCACTTGGTTCCATTGCCTTAAGTTGGTTTTTATTTGTGATAATGAATTCACCTTGAGATTTCAGATAGCGTTAAAAGTTCATATGTTTAGGGGCACCTGGGTGGCTCAATCGGTTAATTGTCTGACTTCCGCTCAGGTCATGATCTTATAGTTGGTGGGTTGGAACCCCGCATTGGGCTCTGAGCTGTCAGCACAGAGCCTGCTTTGGATTCTGTGTTTCCCTCTTTCTCTGCCCTTCCCTTTCTCATGCTCTGTCTCTGTCTCTCAAAAAATGAATAAACATTAAAAAAAATTTTTTTTTAAAGTTCATACGTTTATCACAAGGAATAAAAAAGGTTAATTAATAGACGTTACTAACTTGACAAATGATACTAGGCTTTCTATACTTTTTATATTCCGTATTTTAGGGAAAAAAATGTTTTACTATGAAAGCAGTCTAGGCTCAGTGTAGAAGACACTATAATTCCACTGTGGAGGGATAACTACCCCTAAAATGCATACATTCTAACTGGTCTCACGGAGCAATGGCATTTCATTGATTTACCTTTTAGCCACCAGGTGGCGATCTTTCACTTCAGAACGCTCGAACCAGACGTGTGGGCAGGCCTTCACCATGGCTCTCTGAATCACACCCATGAGTCCCCCGTGCACTTGACCCACCTAACCTCACACAAAGGAATAACTGGGAGTGAAACCATCCTCACACAAATCCCCCACTCTGTGGAGAAAGCCCCAGATCCCAAAAGGAAAGTACCGCGACCTCTCACCCTCTAACATTTTATTGATCAACACGTTTCTCACTATAAAGACACCATTGTTAGACTCCCTGAATCTTACATTCGCCTTTTAATCAGCCAAAGCAAAAATATGTAATTGAAAACACAGCTGAGGGGCGCCTGGGTGGCGCAGTCGGTTAAGCGTCCGACTTCAGCCAGGTCACGATCTCGCGGTCCGTGAGTTCGAGCCCCGCGTCAGGCTCTGGGCTGATGGCTCGGAGCCTGGAGCCTGTTTCCGATTCTGTGTCTCCCTCTCTCTCTGCCCCTCCCCCGTTCATGCTCTGTCTGTCTCTGTCCCAAAAATAAATAAAAAACGTTGAAAAAAAAATTAAAAAAATAAGAAAACACAGCTGAAAGCCCTAAAAAGAACTAAACTGAAAGCCCTAAAAAGAACTAATGGAGCTGAGCAATACCTTGTGTAAAAATGCTTTCCCTGGGCAGATTGTCCAATGCCCTTGAACCCAGTCCTTTCAAATCCTTCCCTGTCCTTCACCCCTTTCCGTGGTCTACCTAAACATCCAAAGTCTAATCTCCAACCGCACTCAGTTACTCTGATCAGAATACTTCCTATCAAAGTACCGAGGAGTTCTCAAAGCAATAGAAACAAAGGCTACAATCTATGTTGGGGCCCACATGTAAAAACATGGCTCCATGTTTACACCCTTAGGTAAGAGATCTATGAAGGGACCAGAAGCGTCCTAGCCCTGAGCATTCTAAAGTTCTTACTTGCCCAAGAAAGCAACAGAAGAAGGTCTTACCATGGCATAGTAGCCATCACTGGCCAAAATGATGACATCAATGGGAGAGGTGTGATTGGCCACACAGATGCCACCGTTTCGAGGCCTGTTTTCCCTGTGTTTAAAACATATGCAAAGCAACAAAAATCCATGGGAAACCATTCATGTGGAGCCTGCTGCCCCCCTCCTCACCAGATCCAGCAGCTCTGAGAGCTCAGAAGAGCCCCCGTGGGCTGGCTGCAGGTAGGTTGTGTTTTGCCAGTGCCATTTCCCTCCACATCATACCAAGTGACCTCACCTGTCATGGTAGGTAATGATGGCTGTCAGGGCTCGCACGCAGATCCGGTAACACATTAAGTGAACATGTTTACTCAGGAACTCCTTAAACCTGATACAACAGGACAAAGATTTTTGTTTTTATTTTACGCAGGGGAAGGCAGGAAAGTTACTGACTCTAACAATGTAATTATCATGCCTACAGTCCTTTATGACTGCTAAGTATTTTTATAAATATTGGTGGATATGATAAAACTACAATGTAATAGTGTCTTTATGACTGCATATGAGGACACAAAGAAATGAGGAGAATTGCTTAAATTCACCTAAGTTAATGGGTTTAGAATTTATAGCTCTCAAATGTCCACCACAGGTGAGTCTCCTCAATTCTCTTCCTTCCCAGCCAACACCTAGAGGCAGGGCAAAGGACAGAGGGTCTGACCTCACCAGCCCAGGGAAGAAGAGAGCCAGCTCTCGAACTTTCAGATGAAACAAATTTCTCTTAAAAAAAAAAAAAAAAAACAACACGAAAAAGCCCTACCTATATTTCTTATCCTCTTACCAATTTATCAACACAGCAGAATGCTCAAAAGTAAACAATGTGCTGTAAAATCTGCTGGCACTGAACTCCACGGCTGTGAGGTTCCTCCCTTCAACACTCTTCCCAGAGTGTCAGAGGGCAAAAGAACACAGTCACAGATCAAGACTGATGAAAAAAAACAACAAAAAACCCACAACCTTCATGCTGATGCCACTGTTATCACTGGCTTATCTTATCTATCGAAGATGCTGTGGATGTGGCTGTCCCCAAAGGAGTGGCCTGGCTGGAGCCACCATTTGTGGACATGGACTCACCTCCCGTTTGGCAGGTATCCCACCACGGTTGTGCCTACCACCAGAAGGCTAATCCCAGTGAAAGCAAGAGCTATCCTGTAAAGAAGAAGACCCATGAGAACACAGCACACAAATCCTTGCACTAAGGACAGAATCAAGAATGTGAAAATGAAAGTGGGCATCACAAAACCACCCCTAAGACCTGATCACCCAGGACCCATCTAGATAAGAGCTCCATCTAGAAAAGTGAGCAGGCCTATCATCACCAGAGAGCATCTGAATTCCAAGCTGCCAGTGAACTGTGGATTTGGCTCTCAGCTGACACGACCTCCTCAGGCATCAGGCTGCCAGAATGACGATGGAAAAGCCTACTGTTGGCTGCTGTGCCCTCAGGCACCTGCTGTCCTGCTGTCTTACCCTTCCCTTTGGCTCTGCACCCTGGCAGAAGCACAACTTCTCTGTAGAGCAATAGGAAGTAGAGCCCGAAGGTACCAGGAGCCAGCAAGGCGTACTCAGAATAGTACATGCTACAGAAAAACAGAGAGATCAATGTTGCCTCTGTATTAGAGAGGCACACTTATAGGAAAGAATTAGCCGCGCCCAGGGAGCAGTAATCAGAGTACACCACGTTCCCTGGTCCTGTGTTTAGTCCACGTAGGCGAGCAGTTTGATTTTAAGAAACCCAACTATTTCTGTCTGATATGCAGAGAATCCAAGGGCCTCTAAAGGATAATCACCAGTGTACCCTTCCAAGGGTCGGACGGACTGGCCAGTGACACAATCATACCATGATCCTTTCTAAAACGGGAAAGCAAAGCAGGGCGACCCAGGTAGGTCAGTCACGCCTCGGGCTTAGAGGCAGAGGCTCAGGCCTTTTGTCCCCATGAGGCCTGCCCTCACCTGAGTGGCAGAAGGAAGCAATATCGAATCAGCACTCCTAATCCCCATAAGACCGTGAGCCGAAGGCTGATGTACTGGAAGTTATAGTTGGTTCTGCTCAGCAGGTTCCAGGACTCCAATTCCTCTGCTGAGAATCTCTTTGTCACCTCATCATCCATAATGGTCTCCATTCCTTTCCGGCAAAAGTAGAAGATGTCAGAGAGCTCAAACTCTGGAGTATTATCCAGAGCCTTACTACTACCACTTCGACGGATTTCTTTGATCTCTTCTTCCAGCGAAGTGGGATCTTTTGCAATGATTCCTGCAAAAGAGAACACCCCTGTCAAGCAGCATGTTGGGAGGGTGCACGTTAAAAACATTCAGAGTCCACATCCTCCCTCTGATACAGTGAAGAGTATGTGTGGAATTACAAGCACTCAGGAACATAGACGGTTTGGGATAAGGAGTGAGAGCCAGGCTTACCATTCGTATAGGGCTTGTAAAGTTGGTGGTTCTTCTCCTTGGCGCCTCTCTCCATTCTCAAGGTGGCCCACTGTGGGGGGAAATGGCAACACAAGGAATGAGACCCTTCTTCACACAGTGAATGCCGCCATTTCCATCCCGGAAAGTCCCCATCCTGGTCACCTGAGATGGGACTGTGGCTGAGAAAGCACCCGCTCTACAAGGAAAGTCAAAGCCTTCTCCTTCTAGAGCAGGCCCCTCCTTGACAACAAGGAGACAAAAGTTAAGTTATCTATAGCAAAGGCCTGAGGACACCTGGGTCTGTTTCTCAGGCCTAGGTTCTCTCTGAATCTTTGTCTCCAGGATACTGAAAGAATTCACCAACTGCTGATACACAGACCTCTTGCATTTCCTCGTCACTGCCAAACAGCAGCTATTCACAAACAGCAAAATCAAGCATCCTTTAAGCGACTGCCTACCACTTGATGCTACGTACCTCCCAAATTATTCCAAAAGCCACAGTTTTAGTTTTTGAATATTAAAAAAATCTGTATGTCTAGACTGTCCATCCACCTCTAAGTAGCCTTTTAATAGAAGGACCCCAAGACCTGACATAGAAGGGCCTGAGAGTGGTTTAGTATTAAACAAAATCACACAAAAACACTATTTGGAGGGGCGCTTGGGTGGCTCAGTCAGTTAAGTGACCGACTCTTGATTTCGGCTCGAGTCATGATGTGAGTTCGAGCCCCACGTCGGGCCCCCTGCTAACAGTGTGGAGCCTGTTTGGGATTCTCTCTCTCTCCTCTCTCTCTGCTCCTCCCTCTCTCTCTCAAAATAAATAAATATACATTAAAAACAACAACAAAAACAACACTGCTTGGAGGTTTAAAGAAAATCTAGTTTGAAATCTAAGTCCTTTAATCACCTCACTCCAACACTCTTTTCCATCTATAAAATAAGACTGATAGGATGTCAACCTCCTGCTTCATGGGGTCACTGGGATCAGATGAGATCATGTATATGACAGAGGTTGGGAAACTGCAGACCACCCTAACTGTCCTCATTGCTACTGAAATAATAGCGGATTCCAGAAACGATCTAGAAAAGAAGCCTCTTCCTAGAGCCTCTCTTCTTTAACATCCATCTAGCCAAAGTCAGTGAGCCAGGGTCTCTCCTGCCACCCTCATAACGAGAAGTGGCAACAAGCTCACTCTCCCTGCCTGGAATGTTAGTGCTACACAGAAAGCTATGCCCATGACCAAAGAAATAGAACAGATATTTTAAAAGGTGTCTTTTCAAACTTCAGTTTCCTCAGTTACGCAAGCTATCATTCTGTGACACAGCAAAACCCACACGGCCTACAGCGCCTGGTGCGGACTCTGCTGGCAGAGCCACGCATAGTAGGAAGGCTATGCCGCGTGGTCTAGCAGAGCCAAAGGCAGGACACGAGTTTCTTCCGTGATCTGACCTCATGTGGAAACTTCTTAAACAGACAGCTTAGAGTCACCCACTCAAAGAGGGGTCTAAGGCAAGAAAACCCACATCACCCATTTTCTATACATCAGGTATTTAATTAGCACTGATGTTTTCTGGCTCTACGCATGGATGATCTTTTCTAGAAGAAAATGTAAATGAAGCTCCTAAAATGGAGGAAGGTGGATTCCACCTGTGAAGTCCATCTAGGGAGAAGATGAATAGGGGCAAGAGAGCTTAGAACAAGCCTGACATATACAGACACAGGTTGCTCAACCAGAATTTAGGCTTTTCCATTTTGGTCAAGACTGCATGCGTACAGCAAACATAGAATCAGAAAAACTTGGTTCTATAGGACAACTTTGGTATTTAGACAAGGTTGCAACAGGCAGGTAATATACGGTATCAAGCCTCTTGAGCACTAGAATTGAAGTCTGTGAGGACTGCTTCACTATGCAAAATTCAAGATTGCTGTGGTGTTTTAATGGGAATGGTACAGGTCAAATGAGACTCTATGTCTCCCAGCTCTATCACAGAGCTGTCCTAAATATCGCCTTGCCCTCCTGCTTTGTACCTGTAGCTTTGCTTTGTCACACTTCAGGTCCATTACAAAATGCTTCTGGGTTTAGAAGGGAACTGTGCAGTCACAAGAGTAGGAGGAAGGAGGGCAGGGCTAGAGGAACCTCGTTGTTGGCAGCGAAAAGCCTGTCACGGAGTGGGCCAATCCGTGAACTGGACTGCGTCAGCCTGGTGCAGAAGACTGAATGTAAGGGGTGACGCACAGGAGCAATGTCTGACAACCACACATCTGGCTTCTATGAGCTGTCACCTTATTAAAGAAGTACAGTGTTCAGAGACCCAGAATAAAACAGAGAATCCTAGGTTCAGAGTTCATTCCTATGAACCTCCTCTCCTTCCCCTGATGTGAGATGCCATCTACCACGCTACTCAGTATCAGATTACCAAATCATTCCCTTCTCAGCTTCTCCCAGAGAAGAGACCATGTGAGGGCATTAACAATGCCACACGCTCAGGTAACGTTAAACCCAAGGCAGACCTTGGCAGGTGAGGTGCAGGCCCAGTCCCTAAAAAGGCAGACGGTTCACTGGTGCATTTTTGCTAGTTGCTCCTTCTACCGAATGCTACAATTTAGGAATTAATCACAAGTAACGTCTAATAGTCTTAGCAACACTAATCTCAGCAGTCAGCCCCCACTGCATTTTTCCACATATATATCCAAAGAATGAGGCCCTTAGAAAAACCAGGCTCCCATCATCCAGCACCTTTATTCTCCTGCAAACACCACCTCTTTTAATGTCTCTTTTCTTTCCCTGCTTCAGCTGTAACCTCCAAGTAGCTACTAGCAAATCTGCAAATCTTTACTTCACAGAAGTGCCAACCTCTGTTCCTAATCGTCTGCTGGTCATCTCCATGTTCAAGTCCAGCTGGCTCTTAACAGCATGTTGCGAACTCAAAACAGCATACCTCCTCCCAACCCCAAAAGTGCTCCCCTCCCTGTGGCCCCAGGATCACTATCTCTCTGGTCATGCAAGCTTTCAAGCTTCCCATCTGTCACCAAGTCCTAGCAATCCTCCCCTGAAATGGCACCCTTCCACAGCTGCCTCTTGTGTGATGTCATCACCTTTGTCCCTAGCCTATTCTCTTGCCTGTATTAATGTAAAGGCGATTCAATTGCTCTTTCCTCCCTTCATGCCACTCAAACACATGCTGCCAGTCTGATCATGTCACTTCCTTGCTCAAAAACCTTCAATCGTTCTCCAATAGATAAAGAAACACTTAGTTTTGGGGTGCCTGGCTGGCTCAGTCGGTTAAGCATCCGACTTCGGCTCAGATCATGATGTCACAGTTCGTGGGCTTGAGCCCTGCATCGGGCTCTGTGCTGACAGCTCAGAGCCTGGAGCCTACTTCCAATTCTGGGTTTCCCTCTCTGCCCTTCCCTGCTCATGCTCTCTCTCTCTCTCTCTAATAAACACTGAAAAAAAAAAAAAAAAGAAAGAAACACTTGGTTTTATAATCCACCTCACTCCCTCTGTGCATCCAATGTTTTTACTCCACTAAACTATGTACTGTCTGCACTTCTAGAATGCTTTTGCCTTTTTAAGATCCAGTTCAAATGCCAACCCTTATACAAAATATTAGTTAATTCCTGTGGAGTTCATCTCTGCCTGTGTATTTTAATTGGCATCTAATTGTAAATTGGTTCTGTATGCATATACTTGTCTTTCATAGACTATGAACACCTTGAGGGGCGGGAGCCAGAACCTACCCATGTTCTCACTCCAGCAGAGTCTGACAGAGGAGAGGGCCCCACACGTAGTAGGCAGTCAATAAGGGCTGTATTTAATTAATCAACTCCCAGGATTTCTCTTCATCAAGGTCTCCGCATGAAAAGATGAGGGATAAAACCTAAAACTACTTTCCATCATCTTCCCCACTACAGTCACCTTCTCACCTCGTTCAGCTCATCCTTTCAGCCACTCAGGGTTATGTTACAATCACCCTTCTCACTGGGGTTGGGAGGGCAGACCTGACTGACACGACCTCGTTCACTATAGGCACATAAGGACCTGTTACTACTTCTGCTCTGTAGATGAGGAAGCACGTGGGAAAGCCTGATGACTGAAGTCAAGTTGCAGAGCTCGTGAGAAGAGCGCTGAATTTCAAGCTAAGGGGCACTGGATTGGAAAGCTCATGCCCATCCCACTACAATCCCACTGTACAGCCTCTTGGGTTTCCTCACAACCACCACTTGCTTTCTAGCATTCTCTGTCAGCCACTTCGGCTTTGTACTTCAATGTTAGATTACAACAGTCTCTGACCTGACCTGATAAATCTCTAGCCTATGAGGGAAAATAACTCCAGTCATTTCTTTCCATCTATTTCTATACTTTCTACTTTCTCCTTTCCCAAATCATCTTCAACTCAGTGGGAAGTCCACTCCCAGGACTTCTACCCCAAATAATACCATCATCACTGTGTTTAGGGTATATGTGAAGCACCAACATTAAAACAAAACCACTTTTAAAGAATACTGCTGCCCAGCCAAAGCATAAGAGACTGTTAAAAACTGAGAACAAACTAAGGGTTGATGGGGGGTGGGAGGGAGGGGAGGGTGGGGGATGGGTATGGAGGAGGGCACCTTTTGGGATGAGCACTGGGTGTTGTATGGAAACCAATTTGACAATAAATTTCATATATTGGAAAAAAAAAAAAAAAGAACACTACTGCCCTCTGCGCACGAAGACCTTCTGCAACTCAGCACTGACAAGACCTACACTGAGTTAAGTCTTCCAGGACAGGGAACAGAGAAGTCACTGACCCACCCATATTCTCCCCTTGGCAGGTATACCAACATTCTTTTACAGACAAGGATGTACTAATTGTGGGAAACTAGCTGTTAAGCCAGGGCTTACTTCGTTCTGCCAAAAGCACAGGTATCGCTACAGTATGGACCATGAGATACGCAGTTTTAATAATCCTTATGAAGATTACCCAGTAAAAGTGGCTGACAAAATCCCAAAACATGGATACAAAGTTATATACATATATATATAAATATGTATTATATGTATAACATATGTAATATACAATATATATTACACATATTATACATATATTACGTATATTATACATATAATATATATATATACTATTAACCACAACATATGAATGCAGTTGCCAAAGACTAAAAGGTAACACACGTACAAAACGTTAAAGGTACTATAAGCTGGGTAAACATCAACGAATGCTTAAAATTCTTTAATATTATATTATTTGTCCGGTTATCTACTGCTACATAACAAACCACCCCACAACTCAGAGGCTTAAAACACCACCACCAATTATTTTGCTCATGAATCTGCAAATTGTACCAGGTTTGACATCGGCTGGGTGGCTCAAAGGCTGAGGGCTGGGATCCTCTGCTGACTTGCTCACTCCTGTGTGTGGTAGTTGATGATGGTTGTCAGGGCCTCCTTGGGACTGAGAGCTGGAATACCTAATACACGGCCTAGCCTGGGCTTCCTCACAACGTGGCAGCTAACTTCCAGGGGCAAACATCCCAAGAGTCAGACAGAAGGTATATTGCCATTTTTAACCTAATCTCACATGTTACAAAGTAGAATTAACATCCACTACCTTCTATTTGTTAGAAACAAGTCATAAAGCACGCCCCTATTCATAAGGAAGTCAATCAGAATTCTACCTTTTGATGGCAGACATCAGAATCACTCGGGGAGTTTAAAAATACCCATCCAGACCAACTGAATCAGAATCTCTGGGAAGATTCTAGTACTCCCAAATAAGTAGTACTTTTAAAATGCTTCCCTAGGTAACTCAAATGTATAGTTGGGAGACTGAACCACAGAATTAAGATGATCTCTGAGCTTCCTTCCAGTTCCAAAATTCTAGATTATCAGCCCAATGTAAGAAAGGATGAAGGAGCTAAAAAAGGTAAAATAAAAAGTCTATTAAAAAAAAAAAAAAAAAACAGGGGCGCCTGGGTGGCTCAGTCGGTTAAGAGTCTGACTTCGGCTTGGGTCATGATCTCGTGGTCCGTGAGTTCAAGCCCTGTGTCGGGCTCTGTGCTGACAGCTCAGAGCCTGTTTCAGATTCTGTGTCTCCCTCTTTCTCTCTCCTCCCCCACTCATGCTCTGTCTCTCTCTTCTCAAAAATAAATAAACGTTAAAAAAAAAATAAAAAAAAATAAAAAAACACAAGCACAGATGTATTTTTAGATGTATACATGGATACACACATGTATACTTTCCAAGATCTATGACCAGTTTGGCCAAATCCAACTTGTGTCTAATACTAATGCTGATAAATACAGCATTCAGTTCTTACTGTCCATTAAGGTCAACTCCGAACAGTAATAGTGAGACAAGACCAGATAGTCTTGCAGAGCCACCTATAACCTTGCTGGAATTTAGCAGGCCTTTCTAGCCCACCTGACTCTAGCTCACAGCCAATTTGTAATTACCCACATAGCTCCACAGGACAGTGCCAAGAGCACCCAGAGCCCTCTCAGCCCCTGATACTACTGCTAGGAAATAAGAAGTGCAAATCTAGTTCCTGAAATCTTCAATCTTGAGGTCAAAACTGGATATACCTAAATATACACACATTATTTCCAGAAGCACTTCTAAATCACTGTGCCTCGAACTAGTGATTTTCAAGATGTGGTCAGCAAAGAAAGTTTCTGATGGCCAAGATTATCTATCCCATGGATTGGCCCAACAATGTATATCTAATGAATTTTCCACTGTGTAATTATTATCTACATTAAAGTCACAAAAGCATACATTTAAAAATATAGTCACAATTAGAATGATTTTAATTGGCTATGAACTTTTAATATATTAATTTTGGGGGACATATTCAAATGGAAAAGGGAATATGTACAGATCCTAGGTCAGTTTAAAGTGGTTAATTTTATGTCAATCTCACCTCAAAATTTTTTAGTGTAAAATCGTAATTCTTACAGGAATATTAAATACTAAATCCCAATATTCAATAATATACATAAAAATATTTCCCACTATAAAGTAACATTTCATACAGCTTGCTTAATCTTTCAGAGTCTCCATTTTCCACTGATAAAATGTAGATGTCCTGTCCACTGAAGAATAAATAACCAAAGGAAAATGACTGAATTTTTTATGAACCGTAAGATACCAGATGAACAAATAATTTCTCAAATTTTGCATTTCTCAAATTATATATGGTCTCAGCTATGAAAAAGAATACCTGAAGATTTGGTGACGACTGAAAACAGATATTGCTAACAAGTTATCAACTCTTTGGATAGATATTAAAAGTCCTGTGGCACAGATCAACTTTAGGAAATACTACTTCTCACCCATTTCCTTTACATTGTGGCCACTTTTGTTCAGGGTATAATTGGTTAGGTTCTGACATATGTTAAGAAATTTATTGTCCTTCTCTTCTATCTTTAGAAAAATAAACCAATTCATCAAATGACCTGCCATGTTAATTCTTTCTGTCCGAAACGCAAGAACCTACGGAAGATAAATGTTAAATGTTTGAACTAGAGAAAGGTCTCTCCCACACGTATCAGTGAGGAAATACCTTAACAGGAGCTCTGTGTTTCAATATCTGTTACATAAGAAGAGGCAGAGTCTGGCAGTGATTTTTAATCCTAAGCTCCTCTTTTTTAAATAAATAGGCAAGGTGTGGAGATACGGGAGGTTCCTTTGCTCAGATGAATCAAACATTCAAGTACTTTAGCTGGAAAAGAAAGTTTGCTGAAGGCTTTCACAAATACACATTTTTTTTTTTTAAACTCAAAATGCCACTTCCCAGTCTCTCAACTTTCTCTGTATGCAACAGAGAGATAATAATCTGCCAGACAAGAACAACTCTTTGCTAACAGCATTTCTTCCCTCCTCTGTGAAGCAACTTTTTGTAAACAGCACAACTTACCGCAAAGATTTTTAACAAGGTTTTCATGTAGAGCTTTCGGATACCAAAGGAGACTCCAAAAATGGCAGGGACTATGATGAAAACGAGGAGGAGGGTGAAGAGGACGGTCAGGGAGATGCCCAGAAGGTTGACAATCAGGCTGTCAAAGGGGAGCAACAGGAACATGGTGGAGGATCCAGGCAGGGCCAGTGCCCTCCTCCCCAAGAACAAAGCACTGTCTTCGGATGGTCCTATCAGACAGCACCAGCCTGGGAGAGAAAGCGAGTCCCCATAGGATAGCAAACCCTGTTCCAAGTTCACATCATTCGACTGCCTGGGGGCAGGAGGACCGTAAAAAAAGGCCGTAGGGGACAGCCCAAAAATGCCAGCTCTCCCCAGAACAGATGGATTCTAGAGGTGAATGAGGCAGGAGCGATCTTCAGCACAAGCATCTGAGTCCGGGAGCAGTTTCTGTGAAAGTGAGTAGCATGGGAGGGATCTCTGCTCTGCTCCCCTTATGCTCCTTTCCTTCTAGAAGTTTTACTTTTTCTTTCCTGCTCAAGAGCATTTAGCAGATAAATCTGTCCCGAAGATCTGTCATTGCCAGAAGTACCAAGAAGAGTTCAACTTGGTGCCAGAATAATCCTGATAACTTCTGTGGAGGGGGGTGACTGCTGGCACCTCACACAGAAGGCTATTGAACTTGAATATGTGGAAATTAAATAATTGTTTTACTTAAAACTCCTTCATAAGCTGAAAATTGTGTTCATTGTAGAAAGTTCATATCTGGCCCCATTCTTCCTCTGGAGAGACTCCTGGTGCGTGCTGCGTCCAGGACCCTCCAACCTGGAGAGCTACAGTCTTGGCCAGCAGGACACAGATGCTGGCACAGAATGTCTCATGCTGCTTGCGCGGAGTGCAACTCCAGATGCGTCTGGCATTGGTTTCTTCTGGATATTCTTCTCCCTGAGGCCCCCTTCTCAGCGGTGACCTGGGTTCTTGGCAAGAAGTTGCTTACATGCTGCCAAAGCTGGGGGTGGAAACAGAAACACCATCAGTCACACAAATCAAGAGGAGAAACATTGATATGCTTTAGCGGGGAGGGGAGCTGTTTTAGAGTAAGCCTAGATTCAGTGCCAGCTTCTCAAGTCATCAAGGGCAAAGGGAGCGGGCAGAACAACAGGTAGCAGACACATGTGGAATGAAAGCACAGAGATGTTCCATATAAGCTTTCGATTTCAATAGTATCTGTGGCCAACTTTCTGAATAGAAAGTATATGGATATATGACACATTCTCAAAGAGGGGATACTGTGAAAAGTGTATTTCCCTCCTACTTGTCCCCCAGCTACCCAGAGTTCTTACCTGCAGAGGCAACCATGTTATCGGCCTCATATTCTTCCCAAGGAATTCTACGCTTATACAAGGAAATCTCAATTGATCTTTTCTGCTCACCCCCCCTCAATCTGGCAACAATAATGATGCCATACTCAGCACACTGTTCTTCAACTTGGGTTTTTTTTTGTTTTGTGTCTTTAGCTTATTATATCTTGCAAGAATATTCCATCAGTACATACAGGGCTCCCTCACTCTTCACAGGTGCACAGTTTTCAACTACTGTACCATAAATTAGTTAACTGGTTTCCTGAGGTTGGACACTACATTTTTGTTATAAATAATGTAATGAATAACCACGTGTATATGTGATTTAGCACACAAAATGCACATGCAAATACAAATATAAATATATTTTCAAGATAAATTCCTAGAAATGGAATTGCAGGGGAAAAGGAAACAGAGTTTTAATTTTATAAGACATCATCCCAGGGTGCCTGGGTGGCTCAGTCACTTGAGCATCTAACTTCGGCTCAGGTCATAATGTCAGGGTTTGTGGGTTTGAGCCCTGCATCAGGCTCTGTGCTGACAGTGCAGAGACCGCTTCAGAATCTCCATCTCCCTCTCTTGGCCCCTCCCCTGCTCACGCCCTCTCTCTCTCAAATATAAACATTTAAAAAAGAAAAAAAAAAAGATACTGTCTGTTTTCTCCAAGGAGATTAAACTCCTCTCTCTAGCTGTCTATCTCCCCACATTGGTCATTCTCTTCTGTTTTAAAGACTTCTTTGTAGACCAGTTTTGGGTTCATAGCAAAACTGAAAGGAAGATACAGAGATTTCCCATGTACCCTGTCCCTACATATATACAGCCACCCCCATTATTAACATCCCCACCAGAAAAGTGCATTTGTTACAAGTGTTGCTGAACCTACACTGACACGTCATAGTCATCCCAAGCGCACACTTACATCAGGGTTCACCCTTGGTGCTGTATGCTTTAGAAGCCTGCACAAATGCATAAGCACATGTATCCATCATTATACTATCACACAGTAGTTTTTCACTGCCCTAAAATCCCCTGTGCTCCAATTACTCATCCTTCCCTTTCCCGAACCCCTGGCCACCACTGATCTTTTACTGTCTCCATAGTTTTGCCTTTTCCAGAATGTCTTATAATTGGAATTATATTTTCGGATTGGCTTCTTCCACTTAACATGGCCACTCATAAACTCCACTATTTTAAATATCTTAACAAAAGTATTTCAATTTTAGGTTACTTATTCCTTTAAAAAAATTTTTTTAATGTTCTTATTTATTTTTGAGAGAGAGAATGTGAGCAAGGAAAGGGGCAAAGAGAAAGGGAGACAGAATCTTAAGCAGAGTCTGAGCTGTCAGCACAGAGCCCAACGTGGGACTCGAACTCAGGAAACGCGAGATCAAGACCTGGATGGAAGTTGGACGCTTAACTGACTGAGCCACCCGGGCGTCCCTTACATTACTTACTTCTAACCACAAGTTACCAGTGCAAGCCCTGCACTTGGGAGCACCTTTTCAAATCTCTGGCACACAGCGGGGCTTTGCACCAGTCACCTCTGGCTCTGTTCCTATGCATTTACACGTTCAAGAACCTGAACAGACAGCAGGTTACAACCTTCACCTTAAACTGTGTCCAGTGCCTTTCTGCACAGAACTCTCAAAACCTTTCACATCTTCTCTCAGAACTTGTCAACACTATTATTTCCACATCACCCATCATGAAATAAGCAAGACACAGACAGATCCCCCTCTTCTGACTCCTAACCCAGTACTGCTCCCAGTACAGTCCTGTACATTTGGTGATTAAATGAAAAAGACATGCCATTTTGTGGCACCAAGTCACAAATACTAGTTCCTGTTTGGGATCCTCCAGTTCTTCCACTTCTGCACTATCATTATCACTGCTAACATACTGAATGCAACATGACAGATCCTGAGCTAACCTCACAAACATTTTACATACCCTACCCTCACTTACGTCTCACAACAGCCCTGTGGTGGAGTTCTTATCATCACTGCTATTTTACAAAGGAGGAAATCAAGGCTTAGAGGATCACAGAAGTTAAGGGAATCATACAGCTACTAAGTATCGGAGCACGAATTTGCACCAGTGGATCTGTCTCCTAGCCCAAGCTCTTTAACCATGCCCTCCTACCTCCCCAACTACCATATTGCAATGAATGAACACTTCCTTCATGGCAGAGCTGCTCTACAGAACTTCTTGTGGTCAGAGAAAAACCACAAGGCGAATCTGGATTCATGTATCAGAATTTGGAGTTCTCAGAATCCAAGGTACAAACCTGCTCTTTCATTTTTATAAACTGGCTAAACTGACTGTACATGCCAGATTTTTAACAGCACACCAACAGAGGTTGAGGAAATTAGATATATTTCTGAGACTTCATTTAATTTGCTGAGTCACTGTATTCTTTAAACCTGTCTCATTCCAGCCTAATTCTAGGGCCACATCTCTGTTCCACTCTTCTGTCCTTGTTCCCCTTGTCTAGCACTCCCATGGGAAAGAAGGAACAAAACCCCTGTGCCCCACTGGTCAAGGTTACCCTGGGTTCCATGGACCCAAGATGACTGACACCAGGGTCCTTTGACTTCCCATGCCAGAGTTTAGATCTCTTTTCCTTGAATCACAATCAACTGAGAATTCCCAAGGTTATTCTGGGTTCATGTCCTCAAAACATCAAACACATTTAGCAATAAACTAATTTCTTCAGGGGTTGATGAACCATAGCTCAAAGGCCAAATCTGGCTTTGGACTGTTTTTCTAAGCCAGGAGTGAGCTAGGAATGGTTTTTACATCTTTAAAGAGTTGTAAAAAATGAAGAATAATATGACACAGACCACAGCAAAACCTATTTACTATCTCACCCTACACAGTTTGCCAACCCATGACCCAGCTGCTCCTTTTTCCTCTGAGAGGCACTGAACTCACGCCCCATCCCATGGTTCCACCCCACCCCTCGAGTTCATGTTTATGGGTGCCAGACTCCAGAACAGAGAACAGTAACGTAGCCAAACAAGTTATCTGGCCAAGACTAAACAATCCCCATGTAGATTCTCAGAAGTAAAGAGAAACAGCAAGCAAACCACAGTTATCAAACAGAGTCCCAAATATCTTGCTGGATCAGCAGAGCAGCCATTAAATCTGGAAGACTGGTTGGTGTCTTAGGCCCCATAATACAAACTTTGATCTCTGGAAATAATATCAGAAAATCAGTCACTTCAGAGCTCTACCACACAATTCCCAGATGACTGTTCAGTTAAGAGAAGATATCACTTTGCTTCACGTAAATATAACCATGACTCCACAAGCATGAGGTATTTACTCATTCTCCTGACTTCCACAGCTTTCAGCCAGACTCACTGAGAGTAATTTGGACCAAAGTTGCCCCAGGAGCCCAAATGGTCCAGAGAAAAACAGAAGAACCAAGTAGTTCTGAGCCTTTTAGGAGGGAGGGTGGCTTCATCCTAGGAATGTGACAGAGCCCATCACTAAGTTACCTAAACTCTTCAAGCCATTGAATGGCAAATCTGGGACTTTAAGCCCCCAAATGACCCAATTTCCAGGGCTCCTCAGATCTGAGAGTGATGAGTTCATTCATTCAACAAATACTCAATGGGCACATTACTATGTCTCACACATTATGTCAGGCATTATTTAGTGCCTAGAGACAAGTGTTAAACAAATAAGCATACACAAAGTCGTAATTTCACACTTTGATGATTGTTAGCAAGGCAAAGATAATTCTGGGAAAGAAAATAACAGAGGGAACTTAATTTAATATAGGTCATCTAAACCAATTTTGATCCAATCACAAGTCAGAGACTATTATGATTCCTAACTGCAAAACCAAATACAGCTGAAACTTGAATAACAATATGGGTTTGAACTACATGGGTCCACTTACATGTGGATTATTTTCTGATACAATACTGTATTTTCCCTTATGATTTTACTAATAACATTTTCTTTTTCTAGTTTACTTTTTTCTTTTAAAAAATTTTTTTAATGCTTATTTTATTTTTGAGAGGGAGACAGAGAGAGACAGAGCGTGAGCAGGGAAGGGGCAGGGAGAGAGGGAGACACAGAATCTGAAGCAGACTCCAGGCTCTGAGCTGTCAGCACAGAGCCCAATGTAGGGCTTGAACTCATGATCTGTGAGATCATGACTGGAGCCAAAGTCGGATGCCTAACTGACTAAGCCACCCAGATGTCCCTAGCTTACTAATTTTTAATAAGAATAGAGTACATGATACATGAACAAAATATATATCAATCAACTATTTATCAGTAAGGCTTCAGGTCAACAGTAGGCTATAAGTTTGGGGAAGGTCGAAGTTACATGCAGATTTTGTCAGCGCCTCTACTGCCCAGGTTGCTCAAGGGTCAATTGCACCACGAAACTTCCTACTTCAGGAGACCATGACTACCAGAATATACCCAGAGGGATGCCACCACATATCAACTCAAAGGAAAAAAACACAGGGTTAATGCATTTTTCAAGCACAATGTCTATCACATATTAGATCTCAATAAATGGTACGTACTACCATTCCATTAGGGTCAGAAGAAACCCAGAGTATTGTCTTCGGTTACAAATGCTAAACTTTAAGAGGGCTACAGAGAGGAAGGCATTTCAAAGTATGTCCTAAAACCCACATGCCAAAAAATACTACCTGCCTAGCAAGCGCTAGGCGCTCAATAAAAAGGTTAGCTGTAAAGCATAGAAATGGGAATTAAAACTAGTGAGATGGCCAAAAAAACCCTCCAAAAAACAAAAACAAAAAAAAAAACCCAATTTCTTTTATAAACCACTGTATTGGTGAAAATGAGAAATTACCCTCAAATACTGCTTGTTGGAGTGTAAAAATGGTACATCCTCTATGGAGAACAACTCAGAAAATGCAATGAGAATTTTACACGCACATAACCTTAGCTCCAGCAATTCTACTTCTGAAAATTTATCCTCAAGATAAATTAGAACAGTAGTTCTCACCCAAAGGCCATTTTACGCCTGCCCACCTTCTCCCTCCCCCAAACATTTGGTTCACGTGCAGACATTTTTAGTTGTCACAACTTGGGATAGGGAGCTACTGGCAACTAGTACAGAGAGGTCAGGGATGCTGCTAAACATCCTGTAATGCACAGATCACCTCCTATGGGAAAGAATGATCCAGCCCCAAATGACAATGGTGCCAAGGTTGAGAAACCCTGTACTGATGCATATACAAAATGATGTGTGCAAGGTTACTGACTGTAGCACTGTTTGTAATAAATATCAAAAGAAATGCCCAAGTCCATTAACAGAAGATACAATGGAACACTATTCATCTGCTAAAAGAAGAAAGACATTTACTTGTGTACAGATAAGAAACAATCTACTAGTTAGAGGCAGAACAATATTCAGAGTAAATACCAACTGTGAGAGAGGAAAAGGAAAAAATACATAGTTTGTATGTATTTGCAAAGATACAGATCTCTGGAAACATACACACAAAATGGCTACAGTTGCCGCCTCTAGGAGTGGAAGGGAGAGGTCACTTTATCTTTTTGCTATTTTTAAAATTGTATTTATCAGGGCACCTGGGTGGCTCAAGTCAGCCACCACCAACTCTGCATTTTGACTCTGGATTTCAGCTCAGATCATGATCTTACGGTTCTGAGAATGAGCTCTGTGCTATCAGAGCAGAACGTGCTTGGGATTCTCTCTCCTCTCTCTGCCCCTCCCCCACTCATGTGCGAGCTCGCACTCTCGCCCTCTCTCAAAATTAACAAACTTAAAAAATGAAAAAAACTTACAAAAAATAAAAATAAAATTGTATTTATCATTTTAAACAGGTAATAGTGCTGTGTGAATTTAATGTCAAATGTATTAGAGTAGTGGAGTACAAGAAATTTGCTTGAATAGTAAACTAGGGCCTAGGAGCAAACGTACAGTGTTTCCAAGGAAATAGGGCAGCGCTCAGAGCCACTATGCTGAAGTGAACCTGAAGTGCTAAAAAACCAAGAATACACATACAGCAGACATTAATCCTAGATAAAATAAATGGTTCAAAACAAAGCCAAGATACAGTTAAAGGATAACTCAATTCACTAGAAAGAAGACAGTAATATATGGTCAGTTTCAGGGTCTTGGTCTTAAGTAAAGTTGTTCTGACCTTAAGTACTTTCCCCTTGCCTACAAGGGCTAACTTGAGTTGGAACTGGGTAACAAGTAACATCCTACCAAGTTCTCCCAAGGCAACATTAAGTCTTCCAAGCTGGAAAAGAAAAAAAAAAAAAAAAAAAAAAAAAGAACAAAGGACACAGGATATTTTGATATTCTGGGGCAATCAGCCTAAGAAAGAACAATGTGATTTGCTGGGGTTTTATGACCAAGACGTCTCAGAACACTGCTCCGGGAGCTCATTTCAGAAATGGCACTTTTACATTTGAGTATTGTGTATGTAACTGGAAGCAACTTCCTTGCCTTTTGTTTTTTAGATCTTTTTGTCTGGTTTATTTCACTAGGCATAATTATTCTGAGGAATCACTCATGTTGCTGCACACATCAACATGTGTGCAGCAACATTCCTTTTTACTGCTGAGCTACAGTCCAATGTATGGCTATACCACATTTGTTTATCCATTCACCTACTGACAGGCAACTGGGTTGTTCCCGTTTGGGACTGTCACAAATAAAGCTGCTATCTACAAGTCTTTGTATGGATACACATTGTAATTTCTCTCGGTAAATAACCTAGGAATAGAATGACTGAGTCTCAAGTAGGTGTGTATTTAGCTGCCAAACTGCTTTCTAAGCTGGCTGTACCATTTTGCACCCTCACCAGCAATGTATGAAAGTTCCATTTGCTCCACAACCTTACTCACACTTGATAGGATCAGTCTTTTTAATTTTAGACATACTAATGGATGTGAGGTGGTAACTCATAACTTTAATTTGCCCTAAGGACCAATGACGCTGAACATCTTTTGTGCTTATTTACCATCCATCTACCTTGGTGAAGTGTTAAATCTTTTGCCTATTTTTTATTAGGTTATTTTATTACTAAGTTTTGCTATGGGCTATTTTTTTAAAAAACCAAGCTTTCCCCACCCCTCACCCCCCAAAACTAAACAGTGTTATTTGAAATTAGAAAGCATTATTACCGGACTATACACTTAAACATTGTGAAGATGGTTTTAAAAAAAGAGAGAGAAGTTTGATCCCACAGACAAAAAATAAATAAAAGTAAATAAAAAAAAAATAAAAAGAGAGAAAGCGTTTCATCACAAAGGTACAAAATTTGTGGACTGGCAGACTTCTTTGTTCAATGTGCCACAAATTTGAAACAATCCTAACTACACTAAAACATGAAACAAAAAAACGAATGATCACAACCACAAACTCTATTTTAACCTCAGAACAGAGTATTACTAAGAACCTAAAATGCTCCTTTCTCTTTATGTTCAGCTGACAGTGATCTGCACTGTCCCACACAGCAGCCACTAACCACACAGAACTCTTGAGCTCTTGAAATGTGGGTAGTCCAAACTGAAATGTGCTGTACACACTAGATTTAAATGACTATGAAAAAAATGAATGTAAAAGACCTCATTAATAATCTGTATATTGATTATACAATGAAATGATATTCTGGATCATTTTGGTTAAATAAAATATATGATTATAATGATTTTCATGTGTTTCTTTGTCCTTTTTTTTAAAGTGGCTACTACAAAATTTAAAATTATGGGGGCGCCTGGGTGGCTCAGTCGGTAAAGCATCCAACTTTGGCTCAGGTCATGATCTCACAGTTCGTGGGTTTGGGCCCCGCACTGGGCTCTGTGCTGACAGCTAGAGCCTGGAGCCTGTTTCGGATTCTGTCTCCCTCTCCCTGCCCCTCCCCTGCTTGTGCTCTCTCTCAAAAATAAACACAAAAAACATTTAAAAAATAACGCATGTGGTGTGTATTTTACTGGATAGCACTGATCAAAAACTTTTAAGCAGACCCTGAAAATAAAATATGTCTAACTGGGAAAGAAAAAAAAATATATACATATAATATTTTTTCCTTCCCCATTGCTTTGTGGTGTGAAGAAAATGGTAGAGTGGAGGAGCTTAGAATTGGAACTCAGGAGTCTTTCTGGCTAAGGGTTCAGGCACAGCTGTTACTATCTGGTCTGTAACTCATTCAGCTTCCGTGGATTTAAATTTCCTCACCAGTTTTTTGGTATTTTAATTCAAAACGTCAACAGAAATTTATTAGGCTCCTTCTTACAAAGCATTATTCTAATACTGCAGATCTTAGGCTTACAGTCTAAAAGGAAGTGCAATCCAAATACACTAACAACTACTCCAGAAGGCAAATTAAAAGAGTGCCCAATGAAAGGAGACAAAACCCTGTGACTGGGTGACAGGTGTATATGTGTGCCTGTGTTTTAAAGGAGAGACAGCACCTTTAAAGAGTTAGGAAAAACTCCAATCTTAACATTCCTACCAACTCTAAACTTCTGTGCTTTTAAAAAGTATTCTTCAT
Organism: Panthera onca; assembly: GCF_046562875.1. Taxonomy (NCBI): domain Eukaryota; kingdom Metazoa; phylum Chordata; class Mammalia; order Carnivora; family Felidae; genus Panthera; species Panthera onca. Next base: position 163,721,665 of record NC_138342.1, on the reverse strand, counting down.
GCTATAGTAAGTATTTTGTAGTTTAGTGATAACATGGAATTGATGATATTTGGTCAAGTCCTCCCTTGAGCATAATGATACAGAAAGAAGTAAATGACAGGCTATAATCAGGTTCTACTTTACTTGAAGAAACAATTTTACAATATATTTCAACCAGGGTCAAATCATCTCTAGCTTCTATCTCCAGAAAGCAAGAAATCTATAATAAGATGTAACATTTTGTGATGTGCACATAGATAAATGTTTTTTTCTTCAGCAAAAACCATTTTTACCAGGCTAGAATCCTAACTAACCACTGTACTTTCTGAAGCCACAAACACAAAAAACCCCACACAAAACATAAGATTTCTCCCCACACCCATGTCATTATGGGTAATGATTTACCAACACACCCAGATACTGCTATTTAACCGGTTATTTCCAAAAGCTGGATGAGCATGACAACCACTGCATTTAGGTCACAAACTAACAAAAGGCCATCCTGAAAATAATTTATAAATAACTATGTCACATTACAGAACCTAAATTTATAAGCAAACTCTATATGACCTCTAAATACAAAGATTCCTTTATTCACAACATTCTTTGGAGGTACAATATCCCCTCCAACTTTAAGGGTGGAGATTGGGGTACAAGTACTGAGTTTACCGGTCTTTCTGGAGATAAGAAAACTTAACAGCACAGAGTGTGCTAAGAAATGCATACCATTGTTTTATTTATAAAAACAAAAACAAGTGCCTAATCCATGTTAGATCCAGCCTAGGATTCTTATCTGTTAATAGCAAGAAAGGATGTTTCTGGAAGGGTGCTATCTTCTCTTTGTCATCAAGAGCAAAATTTCAGGATCGAATACCAAATCATCCCAGTTCCCCTTAGTTACCCTTTTCTTAAATAGCTGTGAATGTTGTCTACATCTTTTTTAAGTTTGTTCGTACTCTCAGTCTGGTATTCCCCTTCTAAGGTCAGAATTTTCCCATGCTTCCTAAAAGCTGTGATTAGAATTTCTCATCTGTCCCATATCTAAAGAAGTATTTACGTTTATTTATTTATTTATTTGGAGAGAGACAGAGAGAAGGAGAGAGAGAGAAGACTCCCAAGCAGGCTCCATGCTGTCAGCACGGAGTCCAATGTGGGGCTAGAACTCACAAACCATGAGATCACAACCTGAGCTGAAACCAAGAGTCAGCCGCTCAACTAACTCAGCCACCCAGGTGCCCCTAGTTTAAGAAACATTTTAAGACAGATCCCCTAGTTTCATTATTCTGGAATTTGATGGAAAAGTTCATATTAACCCATCCAAACCTTTCATTGTAAGAGTTTTCAGTTACAGCCCTTCTACACGTTTTCCTCTCCTGAAAGATACAACTTTTAAAGGCAAGGACTATGGTAGAGGAAAAAGGAGACTGAATGTGGAGTTGGGAGAGGTTTCCAGACTCAGGACTCTTATTCCTGTAGATCTGGACAAGTCACTGAACCTCTATGGACTTTGAGGTGGCATCAGAAATGAAGAAGTTAGACAACATGATCTGGAAGTTCTCATCCAGATCTGAAAGACTTTTTGTTTCAACCTGTCCTCCAGCAGCTTCATCATTTTAGATACTCTTTTTTGGCCCCTCTCCAATGCTTATGTATTTCTTAGTCAAAGGACTTCCAATAGAATATGTCCCCAAAAAGTACATTATGACTTTATACAACAGTAAGATTTTTATTTTGAATCCCAAACTACTTTTGACATCAAGGATTTATCCCAGAGCTTGCCAGGTGTGGGGGGGATGGATAGGGATGTGGATAGGACAGACTTAATGTAAAGATCAACTGTTGGGGCTGGATGATGAATACATGCTGGTTTATTATTCAGCTATTTTTGTATGTCTGAAATTCTCCATAATACAAAGTTGGAAAAAAAAAAATCACTATCAAAGTGAGAGAAGAATGGCATTATTACAGAACTCTTTCCTACAGTCTCTGGCATAGGATAACTGCTTTCACACCATTTCCCTTGGGTTGAGACAGAATCGACAGGATACGAAACTAAGCAGAGAGGCACTCAAAGTTCAGCCAAAATTAAGGAAAATGAACCAGAAAGGAATTGTTCTCAAGAAGGTTATCACGGAGAAGATCCATGGCACGGAGGGCACGAGCAGTGAGAGGCACTTAGATCTAGTACAGTAATGAACTTGTTTCCACAAAGCAATACCATATGTTTCATGCGGGAGATTTTCCCTAAACTTTTAAACAGAGAAAGTTAAAACCCTATGTGAAACGGAAGTGAGGAAATAAACCCTCTGGTAGGAGGATGCCTTGCAGGACATGAAATCAAAACGGAAAGGCAAGGGATTTCGGGGGTTAGGGAATTCTAAAGAAAGAAAAATGGGTTCCTTTGGAGAACAAGCGAGGAGAATATCAATCCCGGGGAAGCCAAAGTACCTAAGAAAAGAAATCACAGGTGAAGGCGCTTCCTCGTGATCTCTACTACCCCCCACCCCCCTTCAGCCCTCCCAGGCTCCACTCCTCCACGCTCGGGGTGCGGACTGCGGAGCACCTGGGATGCGGGCGAACTCCGAAGAGCCCATTCGGAGAGGAGCCGGCCGGAGCAGGGAGTGGAGGGACCAGCCCAGCACCGGCCTCTGGGAGGGCTGGGCGCGGGCTCCGGGGCGCTGTGGCGGGACAGCAGGGCGGCGCGGCCAGCGCCCGGGGAGGGGCGCGGACTGTTCCACTGCGGGCGAGGGGGCGGAACGTTCCGACCGGCTGGGAAACCCCAGGAAGCGGCAATGGTGCCTCCTGACGCCGGAGCGGCGTAGGGAGGGTGTCCCCGGCCCTCCGGCCCCTCGCTGGGCTCCTCGCCCCGAACCCCCCAGCCCGTTGTCGGCTCCCCTGGGGCCAGTGACCTTCAGGACGGGGGACAATTCGGTCATACTCACCGACGGCGAGGCTCCGGGGCTCCCAGTCCCTCCGTGAACGATCCCTCCCGCCCTTGGCCGCCGCCGCCGCCGGCCGAGGCGTGCGTAAAGACGTGCGCGCGCCCGCCCTTTGTCTACGCCGCTTTGACGTGACCCCTCGCGTCCCATCCCCACCCCTCCCGCCGTTTAATCTCTCGCCCGGCACCCGAGCGCCGGGCGCGCGCCGGGCGGGGGCCCCGAGAGGCGGGGCGGGGGACAGGGCGCCTCGTCACCTGCCCACGGCCGGGCGCGCCCGGGACCGACAGAGGCGCCCCCTGGCGGGCCAGCTGCCATTACCTCGGGCTGGCCCGGAGCCGCAGAGGCTGGTACTGTGCTTCCAGGGTCCTGGTCGCCTGCCCCTCAATGTGGCGCGCATCCCCCAGGATTCCTGCTCTGATAAGGGGCTGCGCTTCGTAAAAGGGAGTCTCCACGTTTCTGAGCTGTGCCCGGGCCTGAATACTGGCTACTTCATTTCCCCGAGGTGCGCTCGTATAGATTCTAAAGAGAGTGAAATCAGCCCTGATCAGCAAGAAGAGGCTTGAGTCACTAAATTATCTTGTCATCTTGGGGCTGTTGGGAGTATTCGGTGAGATACAGTTCTGGATGTAAAGAACGTAGCCCGAGGCCTGGAATGCTCAAGAAACATTAGCTGCCATTACCGTCACTGCCAGCACCACCACCACCACCACCATCACCACCATCATCATCATCATCATCATTATCGCCATCATCAGTATCATCCCTGAGTCTCATCTGTCTTACTAGTGAAGCCAGGGAGTTCAAGGGGTTTGTAAGGACGATTTCCGTGTTCCCTCGCAGGTGTAACTCTCCAACGTCTACTTCAACTCGGAAGGGATCTCTCCGCTGAAGTCTAGCTCGTGCCTGCTGGACTTTGCCTGTGTATTTCTCACCATCTCTTGGACTTCAAATGCCTAACCCAAGTGTATCATCTTCCCTAAAGTGGATTCTTCTTAGAAAAAAAAAAATTAACCCTTCTTCTTTTTGCTCTTAAAATACATTTTTGCCTCCAAAAGCAGCCCTCCCTCCCCCGCCCCCTTCATTCTTTATACTATTGTCAGATTGCCATTCCCTGCTAAATAACCTGATAATAAATCTTCAGGGTAAAGTCCACATCCTTAGACCTCAAAATCTGACTGTAAGAATGATGGCTGTGCTCCAAAAACACTGGACCACTCATCCCCACACCTGTTTGGGTGTTATCACATATTTGTGAACTCAATCATTTATCTGTTCATTTAACCTACCTTCATTTGAGCCCTTCCTATATGGCCAGTTTTTGCCAGGGTCCCAATGATACAAAGTTGAATAATGCATGGCCATGTCAAATCTTCCACTAGATTAAATTCCATAAAAGAATACTGGACATCATACATTTTTGTGTCCTCCTCAGTGCCAGGGCTAGAGTTTTAAAGTGGTCACCACCATCTTAAATGCTCTTGGGTTCTTATATCTGGTCTCCTTTCCTGCCCCCAGAACCGGTCAAAACTTGGAAGTAGTCTGTTATTTGTTCTGCTTTTGTGTATTCATGTTTACATTTTCTTACAATTCTTGCCATATATTACAGTTCTTTCTATACAATAATTTTGAAATTAAAAAATGTTTCACACATTTTAGAGGCTCAACACAAATGCTATTGATTCTTTGCCCAGCCAAATAGTAGACTCAGTTGTATCAACACACACACAAGAGCATGCACATATTCACTGGCACGTTCTTTAAACCTCAGTGCAGGAAGGCAATCAAACCTCCTTTTGAAGAGGGAGCCAATAAGAACTGGGTTAATATGGTTTCCTCAGTCTCCAGAGTTTTGTTTGCAGAGGTCAATGATCTGGGCACATCTCTATCATACTCATTTCTAGGCAGAAGAGTACAAATGGGAGAGATAAAATGAGCAAGTAATGCTTGAAGAGTTAGACACAAAGTAGGTTTATCTATATGGAAAGCCCATTGCCTATACCATGACTAGACTTACATCCAACACTAAATTCCTTGTCATGGTGAATTTGGACTGTCTTTAGATTGTTGAGGTATTTACTAGAATGAAAATACTCTTTTAATACAAAAACTAGATGAGTAATCTTAAAAGCCTGATGAAGCTTGATAGTCCATTCAAAAAGAGGGACTACAGTGTTCAAGTTTTCAGTGAGAGTTTTAACAACCCCCATGTCATTCTGACTTTGAGCTAATTTCCCAATATGTGGGACTTTTGATTTCAGCGCAGGTCATGATCTCACGGTTCGTGAGATCAAGTCCTACATTGGGGTCTGCACTGACAGCATGGAGCCTGCTTGGGATCGCTCTTCCTCTCTCTTCACTCCTCCCCTGTTTGCACGCACACACTCTCTTTCTTTCTCTCAAAATAAATAAACATTAAAAAAAAGATACTCTTTCCCCCCAGTAGAATAATCCCATAAGTGTGCTGTATAACTTCTCTCCCTTCCATGGATACCTTTTCATGTAAAAGCCTTTGACATTAAGAGGTGAAACACAAATATTTACTAAACAACCAGCAAAATCAGTGCTCATTTCCAAGCACCAAGAGAAAAAGACAAATTAAGCAAAAGGTGTTTTCTTTTTAAAATTTGTTTTTGGGGCGCCTGGGTGGCTCAGTCAGTTAAGCGGCCGACTTCGGCTCAGGTCATGATTTCGCGGTCTGAGTTCGAGCCCCGAGTCGGGCTCTGTGCTGACAGCTCAGAGCCTGGAGCCTGTTTCAGATTCTGTGTCTCCCTCTCTCTGACCCTCCCCCGTTCATGCTCTGTCTCTCTCCGTCTCAAAAATAAATAAACGTTAAAAAAATTTAAAAAAAATAAAAAATTAAAAAAAATAAAATTTGTTTTTAATCATAAAATACACCTAAAATATACCATCTTAACCATTTCTAAATGTCTCAGTAGTGTTAAGTATATTCACATTATTGTATAACCAATCTTTGCAAATTTTTCATCCTGAAAAACCAAAAATTATATCCATTATACAAAAACTCCCATTCCCTCTCTGTCCCAGCCCTAGGCAACCACCATTCTACTTCTGTTTCTGAGTTTGATTACTCATACCTCATACTCCTATCTAAGTGAAATCATACAATATTTGTCTTTTTGTGACTGGCATATTTTGCTTAGCATAATGCCTTTCAGGTTCATCCATGTGCATCAAAATTTCCTTTTTTTTTTTTTTTTAAGTATTCAACCTTAAATGTCCTGTTGTATGTATATACAACAGTTACTTTACCCACTCATCCATTGATGGGCATTTGAGTTGCTTCCACCTTTTGGCTATTATGAATAATGCTGCTGTGAATATGAATGTAAAAATATCTGAGATGCTGCCTTCAATTCTTTTGGACCTATTCCCCGAAGTGGGATTGCCAGATCATGTTGTAATTCTATTTTTAATTTTTGGGGGAACCACTACTTGTGATGCCCTTCTTTGCTATAGGAGTTGTGAAGTTGGGAGGAGAGATCCAGTGATATAAATCTGAGACTCATCAGAATATGGCTGATACACATGCTGGATTAGATCAATACAAGAACATTCTGACTTAGGAAGCAGGGACTTTGCAGTTAAGAGCAAAATGAAGAAGAAAGAAGTTTTTCAGTCTGCATCCACACTGTGGTCCTCAGCTTGAAAATTCACAGACCCAATGTTGCCAATTCACAGCAAGATAATCTGGTTCTGGGGACTGATTTGTGATAATCAAAGCTACAGGAGACACTGATGAAAGTGGCTCATTTATTAATTAGGTGGATAATTGAAAATGCCAAATTTACTGGAATAATAGAATCCATAGGTCAGTTCATACCCTTAGCAGTAACACCGTCTACTTGGGAGACCAAATCAACATCAATAGGTTGATGATAAAGTTTTTAAAAAAAGGAAAAAGGAAATGTATTACTTTAAAGCCTTTGGTGACATTATATACCCCCAAAGTTGTACTTGTATAGAGTTCTATCTGCCAAGCAACCAAAAACAGTTGGCCAAGCAGAACATCTCCTCCTCTTTGCCCGGCTCTCCATTTTCTAAAATCCACTCCCACTGGCCATTATCACCTCCATTAAAACAATGGCTACCGGGGCACCTGAGTGGCTTCGGTCGGTTGAGGTTGAGCTTCCGACTTCTGCACAGGTCATAATCTCACAGTTCCTGAGTTTGAGCCCCACATCGAGCTCACTGCTGTCAGCACAGAGCCCACTTCAGATCCTCTGTCTCCCTCTTTCTCTGCTCCTCTGTCATTCATACTGTCTCAAAAATAAACATTTAAAGAGAAAAAACAAAAAAATAATAAAAACAAAATAAAAACAACAAACAAACAAACAAAACAATGGCTGCCTTCCTGAGCCTCCCAGGGAAAGAAAATGGGAGTTGCCAATTACGGTAACAATAATTCAAAAGCCTAGTGGAAATCGCATATATAAACAAGACCACTCAAGCTAACTGAAATGTAATTTTTGGCAAACCTCTAATCTTTTAGGTCCTCTCTTTAAAGGTGAATTCCAATAAGATGCTTTCTCTGATCTCTTCCAAGGGGCTCATTCTCCGTGTGTGTGTGTGTGTGTGTGTGCGTGTGTTTCCCTTTTTTCCCCTTCACATGTTTCTAACACTGTCTGGGTGCCTCTAACAGTATTTATTTTTATTGATTATCTGTATGTCTGGTTCCGCTCACAGGATTGTGACTTTTGTTTTACTCATCTCTTTATCCCCCAAAATTAACGTGATGTCTGGCACATAGTGGTTGCTCAATAAATGTTTGCTGAATGAGTAAAAACTACATGATGACTACTATAAACTCAACAAATTATGCATGTGTGTAATAAAATCATGAAATGAATGAAGTAGTACCTAACACATGGAATTTGGTAGACAATACAGGGTGTGTGTGAGAAAAACAGTAAAATGGGGCACTGAATGGAAAAATTACCGACATAGGAAACGTTATCATAAATCAAACCAGTTTATGTTAGTCTGAATGTTTGAAAGGGCGAAAGAGTCCTGGGCCATTTTTGTTTTTCTGAGATTATCGTTACAAAAAACCCAAAAAAACAAAAAAAAACCCCAAAAACAAAAAACAAAACAAAAAAACCTTACAGGATTACAATTGTAGCATATAGTTCATGTGTGTATTTCCAAAATTAACAATTTTAAAGAAAAAGGGGCAAAAAACCAGTTATGCTTTTTGTAAGATACGGCTTTATAAAAATATCAAATATTAATTCAGTAGAGTACTTGGTGATCTGGCAATGAAAGATCTGATCAGCATCTTTTTTTCAATCCTGTTAGCTGTCTCTGTGGTTGTAGGAGTAACAGCATTGGAGCTAATATCAAAAGTCTAGATTCCAGGCCCCCTACACTGTGAGAGACCTGACCCATCTGGTCCTCCAAGACTTCCCTACTCCAGGGGTAGACCCTGACTTCAGTTGTATTTTCTTAAAGGCTCATCAATAAGATTCCAGAAACCCTAGTTTCATGGGAACTATATTACAACACATTCAAGGGGTAAATCACCTTTATATCTGACTACTCATTTTTTCTGTTGATTCTTACCAGCTTTAATTTCAGAGACCCACCCCCAGTCTTGACAGCATACCCTGTGCGGTTGGCCCACCCTCTTTGTGATCATCTCTTAATAAGCCAGACATAGAAGCCTGGGTACGGAGGGGGAGGAAACAGTGTCAATAGCGGTCCCTTATCAGATGAGGAAGCTGCAGCTGTGTTCTCACTGCCCCAGGAAGCTTGGGGGTTGGCTCCTTCTATCTTTACCCCTTTAGCCTCCTGGCTGGTTTAAAAAAAATTTTTTTTAATGTTTTATTTATTTTTGAGACAGAGAGAGTCAGAGCATGAGCAGGGGAGGGGCAGAGAGAGAGAGAGCGAGACACAGAATCTGAAGGAGGCTCCAGGCTCTGAGCTGTCAGCACAGAGCCCGACACAGGGCTTGAATTCAGAGACTCAGCGCTGAAACTCACAGATGCGGGGCTCCAACTCACAGAGCGCGAGATCATGACCTGAGCGGAAGTTGGATGCTCAACTGACTGAGCCACCCAGGCGCCCCAGACCACCTGGCTGTTTTACACGGAGAGATTGGGGTTGGGGGAGGACCTCTAGGGACCAAAATAAACAAAGTGAATGTTGCTTGTTCAACCAAGAAGTCAAGGACAAAGGAGATAAAGATTTTTTTTTTTTTAAAAACAACACTTTTATTTAACATTTGTCATCTATGAATGATAATCTGAGAGAATGAACAATCTCTGAAAAGAGGGTAAAATCTTTCAAAGACTAAGGATCTCAGAACATTATGTAATGAAGCTGGGAACATACTTGGCACAAATATTCATTATTTCAACCCATATGTCTTGAGTGTCTCAGGGGTGGCCAACAATGTACCTGGCAGTCCTATCCCAGCCTTCCCAGGCCCTGAGGGAAGCAAGCAGTTCAGTAAGCAGCTTCAATACAGGGGGATAAAATACAACAGGGAAAGTGTGTGTGTAACGGGGGTGGAGGCAAATAGGAACAAAAATCTGGCAACTGGGTCTAGGTAAATTACACTTTAAAAATGTACTGAATAGTTCATAATGTCTGTTTTTTCAGTACATTTATTTTGAGGTAGACAGAGTTTCCCCAGACTCTTATCTGCTGGAGAGGGGGAAAGGTCAGGTGTTTAAGCGATGAACCGCGAAGATGCTTTAGCAAACATTTTTTGGGGGGGGCAAAAGTTGAAGTTGCCAGACGATTTTGAGTTACCAGGAAAATAGCCACTTCTAGAATGAGAGAAAGTAAAAGCATATTTCTGTGCTGCATCTCTATCTTCAAGGTAAAGAACTCCTCCTGACCTCACCCACACACCCACGCAGTCCTTACAGACCCTCTCTGCCAGGCCTTTAAAGAATTACATGTAAAAGGTTTATGTACGTTAATTCTGTTCCACACTCCAAAGGCTTCCTTCCCAGCAAAGGGCAAAGGGTGCCGTTGCCAGCATCTTCCTGAAGGAAATATCACTTCTGTGAGAAGTGAGCCTGCCAGGAGAGAACGATACAAAGCATTCAAGGCCTGGGGCAGGGGGAGGAGAAGGGAGGGCTAGGATTTGCCTGCAGTCCCGTTTCCCCACAATGAATTCGGAAGCAAACACAGTCTGGGTAAAGATCCTGGAGGGAGAGGAAACGCTCACAACCTGGGCAACAAAACCAAGCTTTGCCTGTGCAGAAAAAGTAATCGAGAGGGCTCAGCCTGTGGGCCCTCGGAGAGTTCAGCTTCATTCTGAGGAGCAGGACTGGGAACTAGGCACCAAGCAATGGTTTTGGCCTTGCTTCTCGTCCCCCAAGAGCTTCCGAGCAAGCTCTAAGGAGAAGCAGACCCGGAGAGTGCCCTCAGGGCCCGGGGATCCAGCGGCCCCACCATCTGGAAGGCGAAGCTGTCCGTCTGGCGTCTGCAAGGACCTGTCGTGTGAACACAGGACGCTTCTTGGAAGGAGTCCCAGGCGTCAAAACTGCTGCTCACCTGCACTGGAAAGCCAGCGCGCGCGCGCACCGTGCCTCCCGGCAGCCCCCTGCCCCTTGCCCTGCGCCCTGCTCCCCGCACTCGCTCCGGGTCTGCGTGCGCCTCCGGAAGCTCCGAGAGCCGCCCAGGCGCGCGGAGGCGGGGGGGGGGGGGGGCTGCTCAGGGGATTGGGGGCTGTGCGGGGCGCGGGAAGCTGGTGGCGCGACACGAACCCTCCTCGGAGTCTCCGCCTACAGCGTCCTCAAACACGAGCACGGATGTCAACGAAAGCCCCGCGGTGTCAGCAAACACCACTTGCTTCTTGGGGCTCTGCGGTTTAGGAGGTCTTGCCAGACAGGAGCGGAGGGACCGCGGGGGCCGCAGGGGCCGCTGCTGGGAGGTGCTGTGGCTGAGGCCGAGGTGCATGGGGGCGGTACGCAGAAGCCAGGCCTGCCGCGCGGGGACCTTTGGCAAACCGGGAAGGATGTTCTGAGGACGGGGCAGAAGGCCCTGGCGTTCTCCACGGCAGCCCAGCCCGCCCTTCCTCCTCCCTGCCACGTCACTGCACCTCTTCTCCCTCGGGGTCCCCTGCCTGCAGATGTCTGCAGAAACCGGGTCGAAAGCAGCACCGGCAAGCAGTGGCAGTGGGCTGGGCGCCGAAGGAGAGCCGGTCGGTTCCTGGAGACAGGGGCACTTACCCTACGTAGCTCCAGGCAGCAGCTCCTTTTCTCTGAGACCACTTTCTCGGCAGGAGCTATTTATGTGCCCTTGACCCCTAGAGAGCCAGCAGGCAGGGTGCACTGGCCCCTGGGAGGCAGCCAATCAGAAAGGCCTTTCACGTGGGACCCACTGGGGGAAATGAAAAGGATGTGACAAGAAGTGTGACTCAGGCACTTTGCCCTGGGCCGCCAGCCCTCTGCCCCCGACCGGGCACCCTTAGGCGTAACGTCACGCTTGGGTTATCTGTAGTTGTGGTCTGCGCTGAGGAGAGGCCGACCAGGAAGCAGACATACTCCAGGGAAGAGAGGGTTCCCACACGCTGCATGTGGTTTCCCCAGGGGGTGGGGGTAGGAACAGACTGTGCCTCTCCCTCCGCACCTCTATGCAGTGACATATTGCCCACTTTATGGCCTCTCTTAGCCCCACGTCATGGTTTCTTCCCAGCCACACTTCTGCCACTGCCTTCTTTCTGTGTTTCTGTTTCTGTGTTCATTTACTGCTCTGTACCCCTGTGGTGTGTGTGTGTGTGCGCGCGCGCGCGCGCGCGCGCGCATGTGTGTGTGTGTGTGTGTGTGTGTGTGTGATCCAGAGAGAGGAGGGTCACTGGGTGGGGCACTCATTGGCCAATATAGCTCCTACAGGGCCTTGGGCTCAGACCTCTGGTTCGGTCAGTTGTGGACAGAGTGACAGGGTCACAGGACACAAAGCACCTCCATAAGGAATCCCACCTGGTGTGCGTCCATGGCACTCCAGTGCTGGACACGTTCCTGTTGTCTCAGGTGATGGACAGCTTTCCTTGTGTTCTTACCCCTAGCATCCTGCTCAGTCTCCTTTGCAGATCACTGTATTCTCTCTATCCCTTAAATCTTTTTTTCAAAAATTTTAAAATGTTTATTTATTTTTGAGAGAGAGAGAGAGAGAGAGACAGAGAGAGAGAGAGAGAGAGAGCATGAGCCGGGGAGGAGCAGAGAGAGAGGGAGACACAGAATCCGAGGCAGACTCCAGGGTCCGGGCTCTGAACTGGCAGCCCAGAGCCGGCAGCAGGGCGGAACCCACCAACTGTGAGATCATGACCTGAGTGGAAGTTGGAGGCCCAACCCACTGGGCAAGCCAGGTGCCCCTCTATCCCTTAAATCTTAATTCACCCCAAGTCCTCAGCCCTCTGCATTTTCACTTTCCATAAAACCTTGGATTGTGATTAACTTGTTCTGCGAGTATTACTCAAGATGAGTAAACATTTCTAATAAATTTTAACTTGATAAACGAGCAATGTCTTGCAGTACAAGTGGTACCTGACGCGGAAGTCCCATGATCACAACCGAGCCAATGGTTCTTGAAATTTGCTTTGATATGCAAGTGCTTTGGATTATAAGTATGTTTCTGGAACAAATTATGCTCACAAAGCAAGGTTTTACTGTATACCTTTTCCTTGGAGATCTTCATCCAATTTTGACAGTTATTCAATTACTTTCATATGCTAAATACCACATCTGTATATAGCTTAGACTCCCCCCACCCCTGCACACCAGACTCCTAGATAATGGTTCTACTTTTGATCTGAGTGGTGGGACCACAGGTGAGTTCCCTGTGTAATTTTCTGTACCTATGTTCTACTTCAATCAAAAGTTAAAAAAAAAAAAAAAACTTCAAGAAGGTAAATTGTTAATTATATAGTGGTTTGGAGATTTGGTTCTTTCAAAAATGGCCTCGGAATGAATATATATAAAGGCAACGTGTATTTTTCACTTAATATATACAGCAGTGAACATCTTTTCATATTATAGATGTGACTCATTTTTCATCCATGGTACATGGTATTCCATTGTATGGGTCCACCATACTCTACTACACACATTTAGGTGATTCTCAAATTTTTTTTTTTTTTTTGCTAATAAAATGGTGCAGTTAAAACTCTTGCATACATACATTTGTGTACATGTGTGAGAATTTCTCCATGACAGATACTTAGAATGAGGACTGTTAGTTCAAAGGGTGTGTGCATTTAAAATTTTGCTGGTACCACCAAACTGCTTCCAGAAAGGCTGTGTAAGTTTCTAATTTTACCAGTAACCTTCAAGAGTTGCCCTATTTCCATATCTCCGCCATCACTAAAATGATCACATTTTAAAATATTTTTCAATATGATAGGTGAAAAACAATATGTCATGATTGTTTTGATATTTTTAAAAGAAAATGACATGTAGTATTTTCATATATTTACTTGCCATTTCCAGTTCTTCTCAGTTAAGTGCACAGTCAAATCTTTTGCCAATTTTTACAGTAAGCCATTTGTATATTTTAAAATGAAGTAGTAGTTCTTGGGTTAATAACATTGGCACCGTGGACTATCTATCTGAAAGAAAACAAAGGTAGACCGCTACTCCACACCAAACTAACTGAAGACGTTAATTTAAAAGTGATATGGGGCGCCTTGGTGGCTCAGTTGGTTAAGCCTCTGACTCTTGGTTTCCTCTCAGGTCATGATCTCACAGTTTCAGGAGTTGGAGCCCCGTATTCAGCTCCCTGCTGATAGCACAGAGCCTGCTGGAGAGTCTCTGTCTCTTCCCTCTCTGTCCCTCCCCCATTCATACTGTCTCTGTCTCTCTCAAAATAAATAAACATAAAAAATTAAAAAGAGGGCTATAAATTATAAGGAAGAGTTATAGGAGAGTATTGGTATATTTTGGGTAGGAGACATTCTGCATGGTTAAACCATAAGCAAAATCAACAAACAAGAGACTGGGAAAGTGTGTTTGTAAATATTGGACCACCCAAGGTCATGTTACTCCTTGTCTCAATTTTGATCATTTGTATTTTCTTTAAAAATCAGCCATTTCCTCTAAACTTGAAATTTAACAACATGAAGTTAAGCACGGTGTTCTCTCAATTTTTAAAAAACCTCCATGCTGTCTACAGTTCTTTTATTATTCCTAATACTCTTCGGTTGTGTTTTCTATTTTTTTCACGGTAAACCTGAGGTTTTCTTCTTTAGTTTGTTTGGCATATTGATTTTCTTGTTGTCTAGTCCGTTATTTTCTGTTTTCACAGTATGGTTTACCCCTTTTGTTTTTCCCCTTTATGTTTGTGCCTTTTTCAGTGGAATGCTTTTATTTCATTTATTTTCAATCTTTTGTGTTCTCTAAGAAATGCATTTAAGGGGCACGTGGGTGCTCAGTCAGTTAAGTGTCCGACTTCGGCTCAGGTCATTATCTCACGGTCCATGAGTTGGAGCCCCGCGTCGGGCTCTGTGCTGACAGCTCAGAGCTTGGAGCCTGCTTCAGATTCTGTGTCTCCCTCTCTCTCTGACCCTCCCCCGTTCATGCTCTGTCTCTCTCTGTCTCAAAAATAAATAAACATTAAAAAAAATTCTTTTTAAGAAATGCATTTAAGATCATACCTTTTCCACAAAGAAAACCCATATGCTTTTAAACACAGTGCTCTTATTGTCATTTATTTCTAAATAGGTTCCAGTTTTTATTTTAGTTTTCTCTTTGGTGCAAGACTTATTATTATTTTTAAGATTTTATTTTTAAGCAATCTCTACACCTGTCGTGGGGCTTAAACTTACAACCTTGAGATCAAGAGTAATATGCTACCGCTCTACCAACTGAGTCAGCCAGGCACCCCTGATATGAGAATTATTCTTAAGTGTGTTATTGAAATTTCTAAAGGATGATACTGGGGGAGGGTATGTTTTTCATCCTTTCTCCCTTATGCAACCAATACTCTGGATCCCTACAGCGTGGTAAGTGATGAGTTAGGTGCTGAGGTACAAAGGTGAACAGAAATAGCAAGGTTGCTGACCACATGGTTGTTTAATTTCTAGCATTCGGAAAATGTTGTCTTTATTACCTTTATTTTGGGGAATTTATTGAGATTTGCTTTGTTGACTAATATGTGATCCAATTTTCTAAAAAAAAAAACTGTTTTCTCATTTTGTTAAATTAAAGTCCTTCCACTTGAATTTCAAATACCGAGAAATGAGTGTTCAAGTCTTCTATGATTGCATTTTTCTCAAATTTGTGTATTCTCTGACAACTATGTTATATATTATTGCAATACTACCTTGTTTGGTGCGTGAAAGCTCAGTGCTATTGTATCTTCTTAGTGAGTCCTGAGCTGAAATCAAGAGTTGGATGCTCAACCAACTGAGCTGTCCAGGTGCCCCTGGACTGTTTTTTCTAGATTTTTCTTCTTTTCATCTTGTTGGTCCTTTCAATAAGCTCTAGGTTGGAAGAACATATTGAAACAAAGTTGGAAGTGGAAAAGATCTACCACAAGCTAAGCAAGCTTGCTACCTAACACAGAACACAGAAAGTGGGCAGTGGGGTAGGCATTGCCTATGTCAGTGCTCTCTGAAAAGCTCAGAGCTAAAACAGATTTCTACTGGCCAAGCAGTGTGGGGTCAGGAAAGAGAACTGGCTTTCTGAGTCCGAAGTGCAAGGTTCCCATCTTGGATAAATCATTTCCTGGAAATTATGAGCAGCCATGACAGTCTACAAATGGGATAGGGATCTCTGTCCACATTAATGTATTGTAGAAGAAGACAACAATAAATGAATAATTTACATATGGTTAATATTTTAGAATTTTCCAAACCCTTTGAACACCTTTATCTCACTTTTTCCTTGCAACAACCCTGTAGGTTGGTGTTACCATTCTCCTTATTTTACAGATAAGGAAGTGATTTCTCCAAGGTTCCTGAGTTAGTAAAAATTCAGATTCAGAACTTGAACCCAGTTTTGACTCCAAATTTCAGCATCATCTCCTGGTAACCTGTTACTTGTGAAAACATTTTGAAAACCAGAAAGCACCTTAAAAATGTAGATTTAGTGTTAATTTTCTGAAAGAGGCACTTGTGGGACTGTGCACAAATCTGCAGAAGGCTGCTGGGCTGTAGGCAGATTGAAAACTGGAGGGCAACTTGAGAGATTTTCTAGTCCAATCCTTTCAGGTGTGAGGCAGGTAATATTGAAAACTTACAGGAGCAGAAAAGTATCTATGACTCTTTTTGAATGTCCAAGACCATAGCTTCTACAACCTTCTTTGGTAGACCCTTTCAGTGTTTTATTACCTGCATGACAAAAAGCCTTCTCTTCATGACACCGTGTAGGTCTCTTTCCTCTTTGTAAAAAGTTCTAGGTTTGGCTTTCTTTGTCATTTGTCACTTTTCTGATTCTTTTTTCTTTATATATGCTTCTGAGTGTGCTGACTTATACTTTAGAAAAGCAGCTTGATTTTTACAAGACTCCATTTCTTTTCCATTGTTTTCCTCCTGCTAATCATAGTATTAGAGAATTTTGGTCCCTTTAACATTCATTTTTTTTTAAACTGCTTAATTCCTTCCTTCTTCCTTTTAATTAAATAATTCCCTAACCATTTTCTCCTGCATTTTTTATCCCATAAAACTAATTGTCCCTTAAAAACCAAGATCAAATTGGTCATCAGGTCGAGTTTATGCCTCTAATTACCACATGCAAATTGATGGCTTCATCATCAGTCATCATGTCTAAACTACTATTTGTTCTGTTTAATTCACTAAAATTAAGCAGTTTCATTTAAAAAATTAATTCCAGTATAATTAACACACAGTGTTATATTAGTTTCAGGTGTACAGTATAGTGGTTCAACAATTCTATACATTACTCAGTGCTCATCATGATAAGTGTACTCCTTAATCCCCATCACCTGTTTCACCCATCCCTCCATCCACCTCCCCTCTGGTAACCATCAGTTTGTTCTCTATAGTTAACAATCTGTTTTTTCGTTTGTTCCTTTTTTTCTTTGCTCTTTGTTTTTTTCTTTGTTTTGTTTCTTAAATTTCACACATGAGCAAAAGCATACGCCATTTATCTTAATCTGATTGACTTATTTCACTTAGCATTGTACCCTGAAGATCTATCCATATTGTTGCAAATAGCAAGATTTCATTCTTTTTGTGTTTGGGTAATATTTCACTATATATATATATATATATATATATATATATATATATATATATATATATATTTCCCACACCCTCCCACACCCCACTCTCATCCTATGATCTTGCCATGCCCAGCTCCTTGGAGTGCCCATGATGCTGTATGTGCCCCATGGCTCTGTGCCTTTGCTCATGGTATTTCTACCCAAAATAGCCATCTTCTCTTTCCTCCTCAGCCTGGCTAATTTCTCTAGTGTTTCAAGTCTTGGCTAAGCCACCCTTTCCAGGAAACTTTTGTGATTTCTTGTCTTTGGATTCCTTCCTGTGTTCTTTTGTACCACTCCATGCCCATTCTTACTTTTAAGAAAAGCATATTATTCCATGATTGTGTTCTTGTTCATCCCCCCTCACTGGATGATACACTTTCTTCCTCTGATGCACGAGTTACATACAAGTTACACACCACAGTGTCTGACCTTAGAAGTTTGCTTACCAAATGGAGTGGAGTTATACTTGGCATACTACTATTTTTTTATTTTAATTTTTTAAACTTCACATCTTTTTTACTATTGAATTTAAATGCAGCACTCAGCATACTACTATTTTGTGTTGTGTAATGTATATGATCTGTTCACTCTTTGTCAAGTTCTAGAGTGACAGGACACTACAACTCTTGCCTTCATTGCCTGTTTTGCTTATGTTCCTCACCTAGCAATTTGTATTTCATGAAATGGCTCATTCCTACATGTTTTAAATACTGGGAACAGCAGGTTACTAGTATATGCCTAAGTTACTACTATGTACTACTCATTCATTCTTAATTCTCCTCAAGATTTGGGGTAGCTTTTTAAATTAAGACAAAATAGTAAAGTTGTAGGTATAAAAAGATCAGAAACTATTTAAGGAAAGACCCAAGGCAATGTTATGGGAAACCATGGCGAGGTAATGAATACAGTAATTGGTTCTGAGCTCCATGGTAGGAAGGCTAAAAATGGGAACCAATAGGACTCCTCTGTCTGATACAATGAATCATAGAAGTCTGAAGAGGCACACTTTTACTTGTACTAAATTCTGAGAAAAATTTCTTACATGGATTCTTATAAATAAAACAATAGGTAATATAATTGAGAAAGTCCTCAACGATACTTTTTGGGAGACATGGAGATGCGATTCACATGGCCATTTCGCTAAAATCAAGGAACAAATACATTCCCATTAGTCCAGGGGTACTGCCTTCTGGGATCAAGTTTGATGCAGAAATAAAAGTTGTGGGAACCAAGAGAAAGAGACTGATATGGCTTTTAGTATCTCTCTTGTTTCGTTTACTAAGCTGTTGACGGGCCATGGTTAGCAGTCTATTCTTCATGACTGAGTTCACCCAAGGGTCCACGTGTGATCTTGTTGATGGAGATCAGAAAGCTTCAGATGCCGGGAGATGGCACAGTTGATGCTCTGTTATAAAAATGGAGGAGGTGGGCTGCAGTCTCCCCCAGACTGAGGACCAGCTGCCATGTCTGGAGGATGAGGGCAGCCGTGCCTGCAAATGCAGCCAAGTGGGTGTGCACGCACCGTGTGTGCTAACGAATGAAGTTAAATGAGGCATATGCCATTTTGCATTGTATTACTTTCATGATCTATTCAGGAAATTAGATTGCAGTCATGCCTAAGTCATCTTGTTTGTTCCAGTGTTCCTAATAGAAAATTCTTTATACCTCCCTTAATTCCCCACAGAATTTTGGTGGGATGTTAATAAACATAAAATAGTAAAACTGCAAGCATAAAAAGAAGATTAGAAGCCATTTAGAGAAAGAGAAAGAGCAATTTAAGCAGGAAGACCGGAGAGGGTTGTTATGAGGATTACACAACGTAATTTGTGGAGAGCAATTCATACACTGTCTTCACCCCAGATGCACACAAAAATATCAACCTCCTTTACCCCCTTCCTTTTCTGTAGGCAGTGGGTAGCCACTGAAGCTTTTTGAGAGAGGCAATGAAATGGTCAGAATTATACTTAAGGAAAATTGCACCTTCAAAGATAACAGAAGCAGCAATTTGAAGCTTTAAAAAGTTCACATTTGAGCTGGGAACAACTTTGGGTCCCAAGGAATACCCCACTCAAGAGGCTTAAAACATCCTCTGATATACAAAGCTTTGAATCCAAGCAAATCATTTTTTTTCAACCATCATAGTCCTGGCTCTTAAGAATTTTTTCCCTGAGTTAAATAATCCTGTATTTTCAGATTTACACTTAGGGGGTTCTCTTAGGATTCATTGTAAATTCCTCAGAGGTAGAAATTGTCATTCACTTTTATTCTTTTTTTAAAAAATATTTATTTATTTTTGAGAGAGACAGAGACAGACTGCGAGTAGGTTAGGGGCAGAGAGAGAGAGAGGGAGACACAGAATCCGAAGCAGTCTCCAGGCTCCATGCTGTCAGCACAGAGCCTGACGCAGGGCTCGAACCCACAAACCATGAGATCATGACCTGATCTGAAGTCTGACGCTCAACCGACTGAGCCACCCAGGGGCCCCAAATCCTATTCTCATAGAACCTAGTAGAGCTGGACACGAAGCAAGGCTTGGGTAATTGTGTGAATTTATTTTGAATAGCTTTCCTTAACAAGTTAGAAGAATTTGTCAGCATTGTGATATGCAGAACAAGATCCGCTTAAAGCAGAGAGCACTCTTATGTTAAGGAAAATGCCACTTCCTCTAAAATAATGTGAATGGCAGTGGTTATTCCCTCAAGGGCATCTTTTTGGAAGACGTGAACTTACTCCAGTACAGTTCTCATTTCTCAAAACATTTTTGGATCTTCTTTCCTTTTGTGGAGACGGTACTGCAAGGTATTAAGGGGCTGGACTCTGGTGCTCTAGGCTCACTGGGTTTTGAATCCATATCCTCTAATAGCTATGCGGCCTTCGCAGATTAGTGTGCTTTCTCATCTATCCAATGGGACTATCAGTGTTACCTATCTTATAGTAAAAAAAATTAAAATCTGTTAACAGGTGTAAGGTAGGGACTGTTGCCTCTCAGACAGATGTAAAACAAACATATGGCAAAGGTTTTCTTTAATTCACTATTTAATGAGAGGACCAGGAAAATGTTAAAATCAGTTCAAGTGAGGATTTGACACTCTACAGGACAAAATTCATTTGCACTGCCATGGATAGGAATTCTTTGCTTCAACAGTCAGGAGATATTCACATTATCAGTTCTCTATAAATTAACTTCTACCTTCACAGAGTTGTAAAATAGCCCAAAGACATGGGCACACACTCTACGTAAATCAGATATCCCACTTGCAGGATATCCAGGAATGTCTTTTGCTCATTTCAAAAATCTCAAGTTTTTCTCTTCAAAAGTTGCCGTGAAGATTTACAAATTTATCCACTTAACATATAGAATAGTATGACTCATAGTAAATACTTGATAAACATATTATTATCATTGTATTCAGAATCTATACTACATTTCTTTGAATACCCTGTTAATCTTAAAAAAGTAAAAATAGTTATTTTACCAGCAAAAATGGGTTTACTCAGGAATGACAAGAGAAGTATCATTTGGAACATGCAAACTATGGGAAAACAATAGGCATGTCCGACAAAGAAAGGAGAGGAATGTGGTATTATGAAGAAGGAGAAAGCTGGAAGGGGTTGTTTTGAACGAAAGTCTATTGGAGAAAAGCAAGAGTTCAGGGTGATGACAGTTCCTCGTCGGCTGAGTTGCAGGGGTAGATTTCTTGTGGGAGATGCAGTGTCCATCTTTCCCTATTGGGACTTGGAATTGATGATTCTTTCCTGCTGGGACTCTTCTGTTGGTGTCTATAATTGATGTTACATGGTACTGCTCTTTTTCCTGGCCTCCCAACTCTGCTTCAGTGAGGTTTTCCTTTATTAATTTTCACAACACTCAGTAGTTGTTTTTCAGCCATGGGAGGGATATTCACTTGAAACAGCTATGTTATTTGAAACGAAGCTGTTAAGTAAAGAATACTGATTTTGGTTTTAAAAAAATGAAGTTGTTTTGACAAGTGAGGGTAATTTCAGAAGTAGTTTATTAGATACATTTAAAGAAATCAATCCTCAGAGCATTTCTGGGAAGATCGTGAAGTAAGAAGCACCAGGAAACTGTCTCTCTGCCTAGACAACTATTGCATGGGCAGAATGGATCTTTTGTAACTATTTGGAACTCTGGGGACTACTGAAGGCTTGCAACTTCCAGGAGAAGACTTGGATGGTAAACTGTAGTTGATTTTGGTCAGTTTCAGTTCTTAGCTCAGTAGCAGCTACCCATCCTTCACTCCTAGTCATGTGGTAGGTGGCTGTACAAATGTCCCTGGAGCAGCTTGCACTCAGCTGATGGGAGCTAGGATGGGCAAAAAGGACCCTGAAATCTAAATATAGGGGGCTCTGTGCTCTGATGGTGATTGGTTCTTCTGATTCCAGAGGTACAAAGAGGCAGGCAGCCATTACAGAACCTCCCCACATTGTTGCAAGCCCCTTTCCCTCTGGTTGAGGTGACTTTCCAGGGATTTAAAGGGCTGATACCTTTTCTTTCCCCTTTTATTTTTCACTTTTTCCCTGTTAAGGAGCCAGACTTAAAGACTAGGGCATTAAAAACTAATTGCATATACAGGGAAGATTAGAAAGTGACCACACATGCCCAGGGGAAGGTTCAGAAAAGACCTGAGAAGACCTAAAGTTTACACCCCAGGGTGCTCCCTGGCACTGAGACAGCCTAAAACAAACAGAAAAGCAAAACCTATAAAAACAAACAGTAACAAAACTAGCAAACCTTGGGGAAAAGAGAGAGTCTGATTTACAGAGTCGCCACATCTTTAGTTTCAAATGTCCAGTGTTCAACATGAAATAACAAGGTATACAAAGAAACAGGAAAGTATGACGTATTCAAAGGAAAAAATAAGTTAACAGAAACTGTCCCTGAAAAAGACCTAATGATAATCTAGCCAAAGACTTTAAAATTGTCTTAAAGGTGCTCAGAGAACTAGAAGAAGATGTGTGGAAAGTCAAGAAATGATGTGTGAACAAAATGGAAATATCAGAGAAACAGAAAACTTAAAAAGAAGGGTGCCTGGGTGGCTCAGTTGGTTAAGCCTCTGACTTTGGCTTAGGTCATGATATCATGGTTCGTGAGTTTAGCCCTGTGTCGGCTCTGTGTTGACAGCTCAGAGCCTGGAGCCTACTTCGGATTATGTGTCTCCCTCTCTCTCTGACCCTCCCCCACTTGTGCTCTGTCTCTCTCTCTCTTTTAAAAATAAATAAACTTAAAAAAAAAAAAAGAAAATAAAACCTAAAAAGAAGCCAAAAAGAAACTCTGGAGCTGAAAATTTCAATAACTAAAACGAAAAATTAACTGGCAGATTCAAAGTCAGATTTGAACAGCAGAAGAAAGATTCAGTGAATTGAAGACAGGCCAATGGAAATTATTGAGGCTGAGGAAGAGGAAAAAAAATTGAAGGAAAGTGAACAAAACCTAAGGGACCTGTGGGACATGATGCCATTGAGAGGACCAATGTACATATCATGGGCATCCCAGAAAAAAAGAGACTGAAATGGAGAGAACATTTGAAGAAATAATGGCTAAAAACTTCCCAAATTTGATGAAAGGCATAAATATCAATATCCAAGAAGGTCAACAAACTCCAAGTAAGATGAATTTAAAGAGGCCCAAACTAAGACTCATTCTAATTAAACTTTCAAAGGCCAAAGACAGAGAATCTTGAGAGGTGCAAAAGAGAAGCAAATCATCATATAACAAGGGATCTTCAATAAGATTATGAATAGATTTCTCATCAGAAATTTCAGAGCCAGAAGACAGTGGGTCAACATATTTAAAATGCTAGAAGAAAAAAAAATGTCAACCAATCCTATATCCAGCAAAACTGTTCTTCAAAAGTGAGGGAGAAATTGTGACACTCCCAGGTAAGCAAAAGCTGAGGGAGTTTGTGACCTCTAGACCTGCCCTGCAAGAAATGCTCAAGGGAGTCCTGCAAGGTGAAATGAAAGGACACTAGATAGTAACTCAAAGCCACATGGAGAGATAAAAATCTAATAAAGGAAACATGGGCAATTATAAAAGCTAGTATTATTGTGATAATGGTTTATAACTGTACATTTTGTTTTCTACATGATATAAGAGAGATATATTTTAAGAGAAAACCTGAGTTAGGGGTGCCTGGGTGGCTCAGTTAAGCGTCCGACTTCGGCTCAGGTCATGATCTCACGGTTCATGAGTTCAAGTCTCATGTTAGGCTCTGTGCTGACAGCTCAGAGCATGGAGCCTGCTTCGGATTTTGTGTATCCCCCTCTCTCTGCCCCTCCCATGTTCATGCTCTGTCTCTAAATAATAAATAAATGTTAAAAAATAAAAATAAAAAAAACCCTGAGTTCTAGTGTAAAAGCCAGTATTACTGTAACTTTGGTTTGTATCAACAAATCTTGCTTCCTACATAATTTAGGAGACTAATGAATTTAAATGAATTATGAGTTTATGTTTTTTGGCACACAGTGTATAAAGATGTAATTCTGTGACACCAACAACTGAAAGGGATGAGACAGAGCTGCAAATACGCAAAGTTTTTATGTTATTGAAGTTAAACTGGTATGAACTAAAATTAGAGTATTTTAACTCTTGGATATTAAATGTAATCCACATGATGACCACAAAGTAGCTATAGAATATACACAAAAGGAAATAATAAAAGAATTTATTTGTTTTTAATGTTTGTTTATTTATGAGAGAGAGAGAGAGAGACAGAGCATGAGTAGGGGAAGGGCAGAGAGAGAGGGAGACAGAATCCAAAGCAGGTTCCAGGCTCTGAGCTCTCAGCACAGAGCCCGATGCGGGGCTCAAACTCACAAACCATGAGATCATGACCTGAGCTGAAGTCAGATGCTTAACTGACTGAGCCACCCAGGTGCCCCTAAAGGAATTCAAACATTTCATTGCAAAAATAAAAAAAAAAATCAACTAACCACAAAAGAAGGACAGGAAATAAAGGACAAAATGGCTGCAGGGCATATAGAAAACAAACAGCACAATGATAGAACTAATCAGTAATTACTTTACATTTGTAAATAGATTAAAACCTCCAATTGAAAGATTGGCAGAATGGATAAAAACACATGACCCCCAACTATATGCTGTCCAAGAGAAGCTCACTTGAGGTTCAAAGCCATGAACAGGCTGGAAGGATAAGGATGGAAAAAGATATTCCATGTGAATACTAATCAAAAGGGAGCACAGGTGGCTATGGCAATATCAGACAAAATAGAGTATTTTTATATTTTTTGAGAGAGAGCACATACATACACACAAGTCGGGGAGGGGGAAAGGGAGAGGGAGAAAGAGACTCTTAAGCAGGTTCTATGCTGGGCATGGAGCCTGACATGGGACTTGATCTTATGACCATGAGATCATGACCTGAACTGAAATCAAGAGTTGGACGCTTAATAGACTGAACCACCCAGGTGCCCCAAGACAAAACAGACTTTAAATCACAAAAGTTTATGAGAGACAAAGAAGAACATTATATATTAATAAAAGGTTCAATACAGCAAGAAGATGTAACAGTTAAAAATATTTGTACATCTAATGACTGACCATGAAAAATATATGAAGCAAGAATTGAAGGGAGAAATAGACAGTTTTACAATAACGGCTGAAGACTTCAGTGCCTCCCCCCACAATAATGAACAGAACAAACAGAAGTTATGTAAGGAAACAGAGGACTTAAACACAATAAACCAACTGGATCTAACAGACATATACAGAACACTCTACCCAACAGTAGCATACATATTCTTCTCAAGTACACATGAACATTTTCCAGAATAGACCACATTTTAGGCCACCAATTAAGTCTCATTAGATGTAAAAAGATGGATACCATACAAAGCATTTTCTCTGACCACAACAGGATAAAGTTATAAATCAATAACAAAAGTGAAGCTGAGGGAAGCCTGGGTGGCTCAGTCAGTTAAGTGGCCAACTCTTGACTTCAGCTCAGGTCATGATCTTACGGTTCTTGAGTTCAAGCCCTGCATTAGGCTCTGTGCTGTGAGACTCGGATCCTCTGTCTCCCTCTCTCTGCCCTTCTTGCACTCGCATTCTCTCTCTCTCTCTCTCTCTCTCTTTCTCTCAAAAATAAGTAAATGTTGAAAAGAAATTTTTTTAAAGTAAAGCTGAAAATTTCACAAAATTGTATAAGTTAAACAATACATGATTAAACAACAAATGGCTCGAATTAAAAATCATAAAGGAAATTAGAAAACAGATATAAGTGAAAAGTGAAAACACAACATACCAAAATTTATGAGATGTAGCAAGAGAAGTGCTAATGGGAAAATTTATAGCCATAAATGTTTACATTAAAAACAAAAAAGTTCTCAAATCAAAAACCTAACTTTACAACCTAGGAAACTAGGAAAAGAAGAACAAACTAAACCCAAAGCTGGCAAAAGGAAGGAAATAGTAAGGACTGGAGAAGAGAGAAATTAAATATAGAGTAGAAAGCAACAGGAAATCAATAGAACCAAAAGTTGGTTCTTCAAAAAGATCAATAAAATTAACAAATCTTTGCCTAGATGAGAGAGAGAGAGAGAGAGAGAGAGAGAGAGAGAGAGAGAGAGAGAAGACTCAAATTACTAAAATCAGAAAAAGAAGTGGGGACATTACTACTGATTCTAGAAAAATAAAAAGGATTATAAGAGAGTACCTGAATAATTGTACACCAAAATTGGATAACCCAGATGAAATGGACACATTCTTAGAAACACAAAATCTACCAAGACTAAATCATGAAGAAATAGAAAATCTGAACCAACTTATAACTGGTAAGGTGACTGAATATGTAATAAAAAATCTTCAAATCAGAAAAAGTCCTGAACTTGATGGCTTCACTGGTGATTCCTACCAAACAATTAAAGAAAAATTAATACTGGGGTGCCTGGGTGTCTCAGTTGGTTGAGCATCCGACTTTGGCTCTGTGCTCAGAGCCTGGAGCCTGCTTCAGATTCTGTCTCCCTCTCCCTCTGTCCCTCCCCCGCTCATGCTCTCTCTCTCTCTCTCAAAAAAAAAAAAAAAAAAAAAAAAGTAATACCAATCTTTACCAAATTTTTCCAAAATATGGAGGAGGAGAGAACATTTCCTTACTCATTCATTGAGGCTAGCATAACCCTGACTAATGCCAGACAAAGACACTACAAGAAAAGTACAGACCAATACTCCTTACAAACACTGATGCAAAAAGGATTATATACAACGACCAAGTGGAATTTATTCCTGGGATACAAGAATGGGTCAATATATGAACTTGATCATTGTAGTAGGCCACACCAACAAAATGAAGGAAAAAAGCCATAATATCATCTCAATTAATACAGAAAAAGCATTTGACAAAATTCAACACCTCTTCTGGATAAAAACACTCAACAAAACAGGAAGAGAAGTAAACTACCTCTGCATAATAAAAGCTACAGCAAACACCATATTAAATGGTGAAAGACTGAAAGCTTTTCCTCTAAGATCAGGAACTAGACAAGGATGACCGCTTCTACCACTTGTATTTAACACGGTACTGGAAGTTCTAGCTGGAGCAGTTAGGCAAGAAAAATAAATAAATAAATAAAAGATAGCCAAATTAGAAAGGAAGAAGTCAAATGATCTCTCTTTGCAGATAATATATTATATGTAGAAAACCTTAGACTTCGCAAAAAAGCTGTTAGAACTGATACATGAATTCAGCAAAGTGCAGGATACAAAGTCAGACACATTTCTATACACAGACAATGAAAAGTTATAAAGACAGTTCCATTTACAATAGCATCATAAAGAATACAATACTTAGGAATTAACCAAGGAGATGAGAACCTTGTGTAATGAAAACTAAACAGCATTGCTGCAAGAAATTAAAGACATAAGTAAATGAAAACACACTCCATGTTCATGGACTTGAAGACTTAATATTGTTAAAATGTTAATACTACCTAACGTGATCTACAGATTCAATATAATCTCTATCAAAATCCCAACATTTTTTGCAAAAATAGAAAAAATACATCCCAAACTCATATGTAATCTCAAGAAAACCCCAAATAATGAAAACAGTCTTGAAAAAGAACAAAACTGAAGGATTCACACTTCTTTGATGTCTAAACTTACTATAAAGCTGTAGTAATCAAAATAGTGTGGTATTGGCATAAAGCCAGACATATAGACCAGTGGAACAGAATACAGAGCCCAGAAATCGACCCTCACATATATGGTCAAATGATTTTTTCCATTCAATGGGAAAAGGACAGTCTTTTCAATAAATGGTGGGGGGAAAACTGGATATCCACAAGCAAAAAAAAAAAAAAGAAGTTGAACCCTTACCTAACTCCATATATAGAAAATTGACTCAAAATAAATCAAGGACCTAAACATAATCCCTAAAACAATAAAACTCTGAAAACATACAAGAAAATCTTCATGACATTGGATTTCACAATGATTTCTTGTATGTGACACCAAAGGCACAGGTAACAAAAGAAAAAATTGACAAAGTAGACCTCATGAAAATTTTAAAACTGTGTGCATCAAAAGACATTATTCACAGAGTAAAAAGGCAACCCATAGAATGGGAGAAAAAGTTTGCAAATCATATGTCTGATAAGGGGTTAATATCCAGAATACATAGAGAACTCCTAAAACTCAGCAACCAAAAAACCAACAACCCAATTAAAAAATGGGTGAAGAGGGGTGCCTGGGTGGCTCATTTGGTTGAGAATCCAACTCTTGATTTTGGCTCAGGTCATGATCTCATGGTTTGTGGGTTTGAGCCCCTCGTCAAGCTCCATGCTGAGAGTGCCAGCCTGCTTAGGATTCTCTCTCTCCCTCTCTCTCAAAATAAATAAATAAACTTAAAAAGTAAACTAAAAATAAATGGGTAGAGAACTTGAATAGCCATTTCTCTAGAGAAGATACAGGAATAGTACATGAAAAGATGTTCAACATCAATTAGGGAAATGCAAATCAAAACTATGAGATACCACTGCACACCCATTTGAATGGCCATTATAAAACAAAAATGGAGTGGTGCCCGGATGGCTCAGTCGTTTAAGTGTCACACTCTTGGTTTCAGCTCAGGGCATGATCTAGTGGCTCAAAGCCCCATATGGGGCTCCACGCGGACAGTGTGGAGCTTGTTTGGGATTCTCTCTTTCTCTCTGCCCTTCCCCTGCTTGTGCTCTTTCTCTTTCTCTCCCTCTCTCAAAAGAAATAAACTTAAAAAGATAAAACAAAAAATAAAACAAAAATGGAAAACAGCGTGAGGATGTAGAGAAAGTGGAAGTCTTCCACACTGTTGGTGGGAATGTAAAATAGTACAGCTGGTCTGGAAAGCAGAATAACATTTCCAAAGTGTTAAATAGAATTACCATATGATCCAGCAATTCCACTTCTGGGTATACAGAATTAAAAACAGGGTCTCAAAGAGATTAAAAAAAATTTTTTTTAATGTTTATTTTTGAGAGAGAGAGAGAGAGGGAGAGAGACAGAGTGTAAACAGGGGAGGGGCAGAAAGGGAGAGAGAGACACAGAATCCGAAGCAGGCTCCAGGCTCTGAGCTGTCAGCACAGAGCCCGACATGGGGCTTGAGCTCATGAACTGCGAGATCATGACCTGAGCCGAAGTCAGACGCTTAACCAACTGAACCACCCAGTCACCCCTCAAAGAGATATTTGTACATCCGTGTTGTACAAATTGGCACAAAGTAGAATGCAACGTAGTACAAAGTAGAACAGTGGTTTTCAAGGGCTGGGGGGGGGGGGGGGGGGGAGGGGATAACAGGGAGCTGTTGTTAAATAGGTATAGAGGTCCAGGTTTACAAGATGAAAAGTTAGAGATGAACAGTGGTGATGGCTGGACAATATAAATGGATTTAATACACTGAGTGGTACACTTAGAAATAGCTAAGATGGGAAATTGAATGTGTATTTTACAATATATAAAAAAAGTGAATTTCTGAGGAAATCTAGATATTTGGAATTTTAGCCTCCCATGAAAAATTAAGGAACATTATATTAAAATTGATATATAAGGTGCTTGCCTAACAATGTGCTCTGAAAGCTCTGTGGTCAACTCGTGTACATCACAGAAGGAAGTTTGATGCATATGAGGATGGCACTAAAGTCACGTTGCTGGCTGGGGCCTGCACACAGAGTAACTACAGCTGACCTCGTCGCAAGGTCACAGCTGAAGCATGAGTATTGCTGGCAAACTGGCTTTTCCCGAGAAGTGCCTGCAGGTCTGTAGGCACTTCTTGGGAAAAGCCAGTTTGCTAACAAGCTTAGGATGAGAGATGCTGCAATTATTTGAAGAAAACACGTCATGCGTCCATGATGAGTTTTTATCAGTAGAGCAAAATACGAACTGGAAAAGTTGAAGTCAATGTCACACTAAGCCACTTCACTTCCTTTGCTACTTGGTTTTGAAACCGAACTTCCCTTTACCTTCAAATGACTGATTTAAACCAGTCTTCCTTTAAAGAGGGGGCCTATGAAATGGAGCAATTCACTCTGTGGCTTTCGTTGAGACCTTGAACTCCTCCGTGTGGCCTGGCACGTTCAGGGCAGGAGCCAGTGATGACGTAGAGCCCTGCTACTCAAAAGCGTGGCTCCTGGATCAGTAGCAACAGCATAGCCTGGGAGCTGCTCAGGAAGGCAGAACTCCAGCCCCACCCATCTTCCTGAATCGGAGTCGGCATCTAAAATGATCTCTGGGCAATTGGTGTTCATATTAAGGCTCCGGAGGCACTGTTCTGGCTAATAGTGTCATAGCCCACATCCCTCTGTAGGCTGCTCAGAGCAAGGGAGGCAATGGGGAGTGAGCCTGTGTACATGTGATCAGGAGGGGCACATGGGTTCTAGTCTCAGACTTACCACTGAACATCCACTTTCCACCTATGACTTACTACCAGCCCTGTCTCCTTCTCAGGACTGCTGTGAGGACCAACAGGGATCCTTGCTAACAAAGCCCTACATGATCTGGGCCCAGCCTGCTCCTCAGACCCTCCTGTGTACCATTTTCCATTTTGCCCATTGTGTTCTGGGCACACTGACTGCAGCCAGAGCCCATTTCTGCCTCAGGGCTTTTGTACAATCTATTTTCTCTGCTGGGAATGACCTTCCCTTTGATCTGTGTGTCTGGCTCCTTCTAGGTGTTCAGGTCTCAGCCTAATTCAGTGAGATTAACTGAATTCGGTGAGAACCTCTTAACTCCAATCTAGATACTCTCTAGGGAGTCACCCTGTTCCAACCCTCTGCAAAGCACTTATCCCATGTGAACAGTGACAGTGACTGTCTTATTCTGGGTTGGAGCCTCAGTGCCTTGAACTGTGCTGGCACACTGTATGCTCAATACATATTTGTTTTATAAATGGCTGAAGAGGGTAAAGTCACTGTGGAAAAAAAGCACCGCATGAAATAGAAAATGTTTTTATTAATGAATAAAACCTTCCTTGCTTCCACTTTGTGATTTCTCTCGGAAATGATACCCATATTACATCGATTACTCTAAAAGCCTACATCATATAAACGAAAATCTGCTGCCTTCTCGTCAGCAAGAAAGGACTGGAATGCAGGTTCCTTTTTCTCATGTTTCAAGGAAAAGACGATTCATTCACTGTCTCTACATCCTCCCTTCAGGTATCCCTGTGATACTCACCCCTCATATTAGTTTAATTTCATCCACTTCCCTTGAGAAAGTAGAGCTAAAAACAGAAACGCTGCTGAGGTCACAAGATAGGATAGTTAACGTTGCTGTTAACATTCCTGGCCAAGAATGGCCAGATGGCCTGGAGGGTGGCTTGGCCAAGCTGCCTGAGATTCAGGGAAGGGCTGCAGCTTAGCAGCAGGGAGAACATCCTTCATTAGGCTACAAAATGAGAACTGCCCCGAGGCTCCTTCTGCCACAAAACAGAAACTTAATAATGGTTTATTGGTTTAGTTGTGATTCTCAGTTAGCCAGGACAGAAACTGTTATAAGTACAATATGAGAGGTTTCAGAAGGTTACTTCACACAATCTAGTGAGATACCCTAGAAGATATTTTATCTTCTGTTGGAATAGGCACATAAAGGGAGAATCTCCAGGTCCCTGCCCAGCACGTGGAATCAGCAGAGCGATGGCTCCATCTACTGACTGTGGCTAAAACAGCAGTCAGGTTGTGTGGCCAGGTAGGTCCTTGAGCTCCTTCTCAATGTCCAAGGGATCCACAGCACTGCGGAGGAGATCTGCTGTCCTGAGAGACAAAGTGGGAAGAAGTTTCTAAATATTTCCTTTAAGGTTCCAGCGCATCATTCTTGTTTATTTATTTTTGATTTTAAATCAACTGAACAGCTCCAGAAGCCACCAGAGGTGCAATGGTTTTATAACGGATCAAGTGCTGTGAGCCTTCCTCCAAGTCAATCACATAGTCCCTGAAAAAGAAGGAAAAAAATGTATCCACAGAGTTGAGCTGGTGCCCCAATGGAGTAAGATTTCCCATGGTCAAGGACTCACCTCTGCTCGTCTGTTTCTGGTTCTACCAGTATGTTTTCCTGTCGTACTTTTACTCTCAGAAACACGTATGAATCTAGATCTGGTTTGGGAACTGCCAGAGAAATGATAATGCAGTCAGAAAATGTTCAGCAGCTCACAAGATCAATATGGGAAAGTTGCTGGGATTAACTGTCCCGAGCACTAAGGGACCCCTGATGTGAAAGCATTTTGGGGGAGGGGTAACTTTGAGGAGACATCTGGCTCTTTATGGAAACAGCACACTTCCCATCCATGGTTTCACACAGCAACAGCTCGTGCAATAGATGACAATATGTAAAATGTGCTGGGAATCCCGCCACACACCATGGAAGACACAAGCAAGCGTAACACGTGGTCTCTTTGGAAAGGGCTACCAGCAGCATCTGATAAAGCCTCACAGTGGTGGCACATTCACTCAGGGAAGTGGGGAGAAAGGAGTCAATGCAGACTTAATGAGGAAAAGTGAGCCTGGGAGGTAATACCAAGGGCCAAGGTAGAAATATACATGACGTTCTGGGAGGACAGAGTGTATAAATCTAGTGAGCAATATTTTTATACAAGGGAGTGGGAGGAGGGAGAATAAAAAAGACTGGGTGACGGGATAGTCTTGAATGTCAGACTACGGAATACAGGCTTTCACCGTAAGTGGTCCTTCACTGGCTGATTACAGGGTAAGAGGCTGTTGCCTCTTCCACCATCAGCCAACATTTCATGTAAGGAGGTGCCCTGTGCTGGGTTGCTCGACAGCTCTTCACTTCCCAGAGCTCCATGTGTGCCCAGAGGACTCCCATCAGCTGCAGGTTCTGAGAACCTACTGGATAACTCTCAGTTCTAAGAGGCTAGCTCAGCATTCATGTTGCCCTTGATTCCCTTACCCACAGGTGGGGGTTCAGTATAATTGGCTCAAAGGTGTAAGGGGGTTCCCCGGGCCGCTCCACAGTTTGGGGCCTGCCAAAGAGACTCCAACTTCACAGGGTCAGTTGCCCCCACTGAGCAGCTCCTCATTCTAGGGAACCCAGCTTAGACTTCAAAATGCCTTCCCCCACTCTGCCAGTGGGGTCTACAGTACTCCAGAGGTCTGAGGGGGACTCAGGGCACCTGGGCTAACTAAGCAAGACTGATTTCACTGGGGCAGGCGGATCCCCCTGCAAGCTTCCAATTCCAGGGGGCCTGGCTCTAGTCCTTGGAAGGGATCTGGGGCAAGTGGCATGTGAGTGTTTTAGAAGGTGTCCGCCAGCAATGAGTAGAATTCAGTTCAAGTCAGTTTCAGGAATTCAGAAGCATGCTCATGGCTGTTTGAATCAACTAGATTCGATAGCGCTGGGCAATGATTAGGCATACGGTCCTTGCTTCATTCCTATTCTTCCAAGGTGCAGACAAAAGTGGCCGAACTGGACACGGACTGGAGCTTTTGTTTTCCTCAGGCAGGTTCACCAACTGACCACTTCAGAGTTCCACAAATCTGCTATGGGTCTGCCTTGCTCCTGGTGTCATAGGCTGCACTGTGTCCCCTCAACACTCATTTGTTGAAGCCCTAAGCCCAGTCCTTCAGAATGGGAATGTATTTGGAAACGGCCTTTAAAGAGGTAATTAAGCTGAAATGAGACCATTAGGGTAGGCCTAGTCCAGGATGACTGGTGTCCTTATAAGAAGAGGAGGAGACATGAGGGGTTTGTGTGCACAGAGCGGCAGCCATGGGGGAGGCCCCAGAGGAAACCAAGCCTGCTAGCACCCCAATCGCAGGCTTCTGGCCTAGAGAAAATAAATGTTTTTTAAGCCCTCCAGTCTTCGTACTTCATTATAGCAGCCTGAGCTGAGACGCCCGGGCAACGATCCGGCCCCCAGCACAGGATGCGTGGGAGATGAATTCCCAGGGCTCAGTTGTACTTAAACTTGTGGCCTCAGCACATTACATGCAGGTTGTGAACAAGGTGGATCCCAGAGAACGGTTTCATTTGGCCTGGCAATTTTGCTGGATGAGGTTCTGCTGGGATATGTCAAGCTACCACCAGCTGAGGGCCATGGACTTTAACCTACACGTCAGGGGTCCCCAACTGGCTGATCCAGGGTTGAGCGTGACTACCGTAACTCCCTTCCCTTGGCTCAGCAGGATGTTTGGGGGACTGTGCGAGATGAGCACAAAGGTGGCTTTGGCTGGGTTTCCCTTCTCCCGGCTGCCTTCCCTTTCTCCTCTCGTTCTCAGCCCTGCTCCCCTTTCCATGAGACACCCCACACAACAAAAAATACTGGGAGCCCTTCCTCTGGGTGGCTGGGAAGTGAGTGGCAATCACTGGAGGTCTGTTTAGCCTATTTAACTCCTCCTTGGTAGCTAGGGAGTCCCTGCATGGGTTGGAATCTGTGGAAAACCGTGAGCCCCTTGAATGTGGAGACCTTTGCCTCCTCAGTCTCAGAAGAGTGTAGCATGCTGTGGATGCCCAGCAGATACCGACTAAAGGAATGAATGACTGAACATGAGCAAGTCTACATTTTTAATGGCAGTCATAAGAATTTCAGCCTAAGCTGAAGACCACAAAAGTCATGCTGAAATGGCTACCCTTACACCTGCTTTTAATGATTTGTTTTTAATGCACAACACTTCCTCTCTTCCCTTTTCTGCTTATCTACAATACTTACTTTTCCAGGCTTGAGAGTAAACATGAAGATCTTATTCCAAGGCACCTGAAGCTATGTCTGAAAAGAGAGCGTTCTGCTCACCTGACCTCAAGAGGTCCACCATCTGTAAGTTAGGAGGCATATGCTTTAAGGCAACATTCTTGAGGTACGTCTCTGTG
Organism: Panthera onca; assembly: GCF_046562875.1. NCBI lineage: Eukaryota > Metazoa > Chordata > Mammalia > Carnivora > Felidae > Panthera > Panthera onca. The sequence continues at coordinate 163,687,222 of NC_138342.1, read as the reverse complement.
TTAGCCATGTACCTGAAAGACAGGAATCCAAATTGCTGTGACCACATGACTGGCAGGAGCTGCCGGGTTGGTGGACGCACACCATGGCCCAGTCATCGGATCCATGGAGACAACCACCAAAACTCATGCTCACAAGCCAGGGAAAAAAAGCAGTCCCCCTGTGTCCTGCTTACTCACTGTTTGGCAAAGACCAGCTCCTCTGGAGAAAGACTAGATAGCTCCCCTTCGTGGGCTGTTTTCTCCTTTTCGAGGATATGAGGGAAAAACTTCTCTATCTGAGGATAAATAAAAATTGTGAAAATGTGTCAGGATTCAAGAGTCAAATATCCTAGTTTTCTGAAATGGGTTGAGGTTAATCTAGAATTGACTTCAAAAAATGGCAAGTCTTGGGGTGCCTGGGTGGCTCAGTCGGTTAAGCATCTGGACTTCAGCTCAGGTCATGATCCTGTGGTTCGTGAGTTTGAGCCCCATGTTGGGCTCTCACGCCGTCAGCACAGAGCCCACTTCAGATCCTCTGTCCCCCTCTCTTTCTGCCCCTCCCCTGCTCGCTGTCTCAAAAAATCAAATAAACATTAAAAAAAAAAAAAGCAAGTCTTCATGGTCATGACCCTTTCTAGACTTTCAAGATTTCAAGAAGGCAGGTTTCAAAGAATTCAGAGCAAAGATAAGTGCTCTAAAAAGGAAGACCATTTAAAAAGGATGAGAGGAGGGGTGCCTGCGTGGCTCAGTTGGTTAAGAATACGACTTTAGCTCAGGTCATGATCTTGCAGTCCGTGAGTTCGAGCCCCGCATCGGGCTCTGTGCTGATAGCTCAGAGCCTGGAGCCTGCTTCGGATTCTATGTCTCCCTCTCTCTCTGCCCCTCCCCTGTTCATGCTCTCTCTCTGTCTCAAAAATAATAAATAAACATTAAAAAAATAAATAAAAATAAATTAAAAGGATGAGAGGCTTTCATGAAAGAAAATCTGAAAATACAGTTGTAAATGATATTTATGAGGGAGATAGGGGATATCACTTAACATTTCTAGGTAACTGTAAAGGTTGTTTTCTATGAGATAGAACATACAAAAGCTGGAAAGATGAATACAGAATGCACAAGCAGACAGAATAGTGACTCTTAATTATAAGAATATAACTAGCAAGGATGAAGTCCACAATGAGGTGAGCTTGGAAAAATGTGGAAGGAAATGCAAGTAGGGAAATGACAATGGGAAGGACCTGGAGCCGAGATAAATGAGCGCTTATCTGTTAAAAGGAGTTTAAGTTTTGCAATTTCACTGCAAAGTTAGACATAAGTTAGACGACCTCAGAACTATAGCTGAACGTCAAGTTATCAGGGTCAATTTGACACTGGCGACAAGATGGGTACAAAATAATTTCTGAAACTGGTTTTCCTTTGGTTATTATTCCCTGGCCAACTGATGCAAACAACTCTTCAGGACTGCCATGCTGTAATTCAATGGGGCACCATCCACACAGCTGATAAACAGACTATAAATGTGTCCTCAGAAGTGTGCAACACATGTTCCATTCATGCTTCTCCAGAATAATCTTTTGTCCTCTTTACTCTTTAGCTACCCTGATACTGGTCTTTGCAGCACCTTCAGGCCCCAGGTTCTCCCAGGCCCCAGCCCAACTTCTCCCCCAAGACACTCAATCTATATTACAAACTGCACTGCCTTAACGCCCACAGGATCTCCATGTCAAACCTTCATGAGCCGACATCGCAAGTAGCTGCTAAGGACATAGCGGATCCTCTCCATCTCCATTCGATGGATACTGACCTTCAGGTCCCCTTTCTTGGCTCTCCTGAGATTTTCTTCCTGTTAAAAGAGAAAATGAAGTGTATAAAAAAAGATGATATTCAGACTAAGTACCTTCTTTGTTTAATCTGCACAATTCCACAGGAACAATCATCCCTGGCAGTGTTGAGGACTCAAAGACTACATTTAGGTCAAAGGAGAACCAAAAAACTCCTGAGAGTTCTCATTTGCATACACAAATAATATAGATGTGACTACAGCCTCATTATAAAAAGTTCAAACAATTCTCATTTACTTTTAGAAAACAACCATCTGAATCAAATCTGAATATGGTCAGTCAGAAGGGCCTAGAAGAATTCTGGTCTAATTGTAAAGGAGAGAGTATAGCAGAAAAAATGTCCAAGAGCAGTGTTATATCACCAGTTGAGAAATGGTATAATACCAATGTTTTAAAGGTACTCTGAGGCTGATAAGGACTTAAGCTCAGCTCATGAAAGCCAAGGGCCACAAACTCAAGTGTCTGTGGGGGTCAGGCAGGCAAGGTATCTGAGAAAGGTGGGCAGTTAGGGACTGTGGGGAGCAGATAGCACATGAAAGGTGGGGGGGGGGGGGTTGCCCTTACCCAGCTCTGGTCAGCTGTTCTCATATAGAAATGTGGGTCTGGTATTGACAGGGTTTTAGACTTTTCATGGAGAGCTGATGTCTAGATATTCAAAGGAACACTCATGCTTTAGAAATGTAGGTAACCAACTCAATATTAAAAACAAAACAAAACAAAACAAAACAAAACAAGGCTGGGTCAAACAAAAAAGACTACAAACAAAACAGGCTACAACCTCTCACTATGCTGACAAACGCTTTTAAAGTTCTCTTCCTTTGTAACCCTGACATAAGCAATTCTTACCATGTGGTCTAGCTGTTCCATGACACATTCTACAATTTCAGACTTGCTTTCCAGCAGCTCAGGGGCAAACTTTTCATTCATCCAGGCCTAAAAAACAATGCCCCCCCCCACCATATATATCAGTATCATTCACAATGGAGCAAAATAACCCTGTGCATCTGTACATATCCCATGAAAACCACAGCTATTTCTGACAAAGAAAAATGTTTGCCTGTGAGTTGGAAATACTGGAAATGCTTTCAAAACAAGCTACGTTTATGATAGCTTTTCTATTTTTTTAGAAGGTAGGCTGTGTTTACAATCTTATAGTTAACCGACATTACAAAAAAAGAAAAATCACTTCATTCCAAAAATGTTGTCAGTATGATACCTACTACTGAGAGTAACACCACCTGGTGTTCAAACTGTACCTTTCACCAAATAACAACACATTTCTACTTCTTCACCTGCTACTTCCCACCAGGGGGCACCAGCACCATTCTATTGTAAGAGATGAAGTAACACATAAATCCACACATCTCCTCATTCTTGAAGCTTAGAGCCAATTTAAAAATACTTTTTCATTCATCACTATACCATCTGAGAGGAAATGGATACAGTTATCCTTATCTTATTAACGAGAAAACACAGATTATTTACTAACCGCCTAAAAGTATAGAGGATCACAATATAAAAGGATATTCATCTATTAAATAGTTTTGGAACAAGAGGTTAAATCCTTAATTTATGTATGACTCAGGCCCAGATGCTTGGTACATTTCAGAAATTACCAAGGCTTAGAGAACTGAAATATCCATGAGTGACTGAGGAAAACTAATCTTCTCTTTCAATTATAGGAAATTTAGTTTCAGCATAGCTCAGAATTACATGCCAATCAGGCTCACTTTATTCCTTTTGATGTCCTTGAGTCTCTGCATCTCCAATTATCACCACGAAGACACATTATTAAATACTAGGTACTGGTACTATCATAAAAATGTTTCTCACATGCTCAAGCACCTGCAACCAGACAGTCTGTATTTTCAAGTAGCATTATACGTAAGGAAAGCCCAAATTGTCATACAGGACTAATAAAGCAGGAGTTTTTCTTTTTAACTGATTTTATTAAATACTGAATAGGTACAGTAATATTTAGTACATACAACATGAATGGAAATATAAATACCTGTGTGCACAGAACTTCATTAACACGTATTATCATTACTTTAAAAGTCTCTGTGTCTCCCTCCCTCTTCAAAGGTATTCGTTAGCCTGACCTTAGTATTTAATTTTCTCCACAGTGTCACTACATTTGTTTGTATCTCTACATAACAATTCCCAATGATTTCAAAGAAAATGAAAGCACTTTCTGGGTATACACTGGGGTGAAATGGGGTAGATAAGGGAGATTTCTCATTGACATTATGAAATTATTTTGATAAAAATGTACAAAACATTAGGAGAAAATCTGTAGAAGTGTAAAACCTTCAAAAAAAAGTTTTTAATATATTTAGTGAGAAACTTACATTTAAATCCATGGGCTTTTTTTAACAATCAGGTTCTATGTTTGAAATAGCTGTATCTGGTTCCTGATCAAAAATTTTAATGACAAGCTGTTCATCATTATGGACTAAATTGTGTCCCCAATCCATATGTTCAAGTCCTAACTCCTAGCACCTCTGAATGTGCCTGTATTTGGAAATAAGGTCTTTACAGAGGTAATCAAGTTAAAATGAGGTCATTAGGTGAGCCCTAATCCAGTGGCCTATGTCCTTACAAGAGGAGGAACTCTGAACACAGACACACATGGCAGATCATGTGAAAACACAGGGAGAAGATGGCCATCTACAGGCCCAGGAGAGAAGCCGCAGAAGAAACCTACAGTGCCATCACCTTGATTTCAGACTTCTGGCCTCCAGAGATGAGAAAATACAGGTCTGTTGTTTAATCCACCCAATCTGTGGTGCTTCATTATACAGCTTTAGCAAACTAATACAATCATTAAAATGAGAAAATCTGCACTGTAGGTAATAACTTTTAAATCATTTTTTTAACAGGTATTCATGAGTATCCTATACATGCTTCCGGAGCTGTGTTTATCAATGGCCTGTCAGGCTGCTCCTCAGGCCATGCTGTGCAGCCTCTGAGTCTGTGTCCGGCTCTGGCAGCTGTCCAGGTGGTGGACCCATGCCATGGCATACTCGGGGCACTGCAATGGAGCTTCAGGCCCGAGATGTGAGGCATGCTCACCTTCTGCCAACCGGGGCTGTGTTGTCAGACCCCACTATCCTCAGGCTTCCTTCCAAGGAGCCCCTCGTACCCACAAGAGGCAACCAGCCTGGGTTGCCTCTGGCTGTCCCAGAGGGTAGATGGTTAACATGATATGGCACGGCAGTGCACTAGTATGTGCCACAAGCTCGGCCTCGAACAACAGTTTTGCAAATGGTGGAGCTTAACATAAATTGTTTCTTCAAAAACTTACTTTTTATTGTTCTACATTATTCTCTTGAGAGTGACCCATGTTGTGGCAGGAGCTACCTTTCACTCATTTTATTGCTGGTTTTTTCCCTGCTGTGTGTGTGTGTGTACACACACACACACACACACACACACATACATATATATATCTATATATCTATATCTATATCTATATATATATATCTCATGATTTTTATTCATTCTATTGTTGATGGATATTTGGGCTATTTTTGGTTTTTAACTTTTGCAAGCAATACTATTAACATTTTGTGCATGTCTCCTGGAAGTTTTCTCTAGGGTTGTCCCTGGGAGTAGAATGATTGGGACACAAGATATGTATGCTTTCAACCTGACAATACAAGAACAAATTATTTTCCAAAGTGCACCAATTCACCACAGTATATACAGGTGTGCAAATGGCCCTACGTCCTTGCTTTATATTGTTCACCTTTTTCATTTCTGCCAATCTGACGGGTATGAAATGGTTACCTTCTTGGGATTTAAATCTTCATGTTCCTGATCACTAAAAAGATTGAACATCTTTTTCATGGTATTACTGGCCATCCGGGTTTCCACTTCTGGGAGATGCCTGTTCGGACTTCATTTTTTCTATTGAGTAGTTTGTAAAGTTTGTTTAGATACTGTGGATACTAATATTGTGAACAATTTTCTCCCAGTTTTGCAGCGTGTCTTTTTACTGTCATCAAGGTGTAAAAAAAAAAAAGTTCTTAATTTTAATGCAGTTGAATGTATCTGTTTTTTCCTTTATGCTTTGTGCTTTTGGACTTTTGTTTAATGAATCCTTTCCTAACAAACAGGGGCTCTTAAACTAGGTGGGCAGATTTCAGGGTGTCTGTGAATCTCCTGAAATTATATGTAAAATTTCTGCATGTGTGTGTATGCATATATTATTCTGGACAAAAGAGCCAGTTTTCACCAGATATTCAAAAAGGTCTGTGATATAAAAACAAATTAAGAATTACTCCTTAATTATCATCATAGATTATCATATAAGGATACAGTTTTAAAATTATCCTTCTTTTGTCAGTCATAACATGCATGGTAGGACACAATGAAGAATACTAAAGTAACAAACATGAGGCAGTTCTGGAAAGGGGCTGTTAAAGGGAGAAGACAAGAATAAGGCAACGAGTGTAGTAGATGAAGAGCACACATTTTGGAGTCAGAGACTTGATTCACATTGGACAGTAACACCTACATTATTGGATTATTGTAAGAATTATTACTACTCACAGCTAACATTGAGTGCTAATCTTGTGTCAAACAATATACTAAGTGTTTTACATATATCATTTCATTTAACCCTCACAGCAACTCTGTGAAATAACCACCGTTATTAATGCGTACCTGCTCCAGCCTTTCAATGAGCTCTGCAGGAGTCAGGACCACCTCTTCACTACCCCCATCAGAGTCCTGTGCTGTGGGGTCCAGTTCCTCTGTCATCTTCTCTGAAACCAGGAACCTAATGGGAATAAAAGAACCAATACCCTGCAATGTGTTTTCCATATATTTGCAATAATATGCAACTGTATATCTACAACTGGTGTTATAGAGGCTCCCTGGCAGTGGCTAGTCAATTCATAGGCTTTGAATTTTTCCAACTCTTTGCCTCTTCTTTTGAACCTTAAGTCAGGTATCAGTTCCCCAAAGAGGTTACCCCTTAAAAAGTGTTTCCAGGTACATCTCGGATTGAGCATCTATCACACCAGGCAGTAACTGTTTGTCTTCCTGGTAGAAGTCCTTTCCTTGCGGGCTGTGTTCACTTCAGTTCAAATATAAATCACGCATCTGCTTTGTCCCCGGCACTTCTAAGTACTGGGACATCATTACCTGTGTACTCCTGCGCTTAGCGCCGTGCTTAACTCACTGGAGACACTTAAAACTGTTGGAAGAACTAATGAATGCTTAATTTCCTAGAGCCACAAGGCCCAGCAACATCAGACCAGTGATCCCAAAGGCTAAGAAGGTGGGCGGCGGGGACGAGAGGATGCCCTCGGAGCATCCGGGAAAGTGAGCATATTCCTCCCGCTCCTCTCGTCTCTCGGTGTCACAGGAGCACAGTTATCCCCTCCTCCAACACACACACACACACACACACACACACACACACACATACACCCAGATGTCCCACTCGCCCACTTGGATGCTCACCTGGGCACCGGGGAGGCAGAGAGGCACTCCCAGGTAGCAGGCGGTACTGGAAACTCGTGGGGAGCTGCCCCAAATTCCCAAGGAGCAACTGGCGGTGGAACGACAATCTCAAGGCCTTTCCCGGATGTAGCCGACCCTTCTCAACTCCCGCGCTCTTCTCCCAAATTTTCCGCCCCCCGCACGACGTCACCACGCTCGGGCGGCGCTGACCAATCACGGCCGGGGGCGGGGACTCGGCTCCGCGTCTAGCGCGCCCTGCGGCTTCAGGAAAGGAGGTGAGCCCCGCCCACCTCGCTCGGCCGCCTTCCTGTGAGTTCGCGTCTGACACCGCCCAGGGGTCTGGAGGGGGCGTCTCGTGACTGCGGGAGTGCGTCGGAGGCAGCCTTCGGGTCCCTGGAATGCAATGCCCCGAGAGCGCGCCCTGGCCAGCAGGGAGGCCATCAAGAGAAATGGGCTTTGTTAAAATCAGGCCACTTCCGTCTCTTGGGTCATCTTCTCTGCCCACCGCTCTTGTGGCCCTCTGGTTCCTTCATCCTTGCCAGGGCTTCACTGTGGCCACTACGTCCAGGTCTAAAAACCTTGAGGCTAGTGGTTCTTAAAGGGTGGTACCAGACCACAAGCAGCAGCATTGCCGGGAAACCCGTGAGAAATGCAAGATTCTCAGGCCTGACCTAGACGTACTGAGTCAGAAACTCTGGGGGTGTTTCAACAGGCTCTCCAAGCCAAACTAACGCAGGTGAGGTTGTAGAACGCTGCTTTAGGCTATGCTTCTATCCTAGCTGCTTCACTCTCCAGGTTTTGACATTTACTGTACTGCTATGCCTTATACATTTTTTAAAACGGTTATTTATTTATTTTGAGAGAGAGAGAGAGAGCACTCAGGGAGGGGCAGAGAAAGAATCCCAAGCAGGCTCCACGCTGTCAGTGCAGAGCCCGACATGGGGTTCAGTCCCACCAAGGGTGAGATCATGACTTGACCGGAAATCAACAGTCCGTTCCTTAACCTACTGAGACACCCAGGCGCCCCATCTACCTTTAATGTAGGACAAAAGCATATATATGTATATATATATTTTCTTTGCGTGATGTCAGGTTTTCTCTGAATTGCTGATTCTGTTCCTCTGCTCTGTTTTCTGTGCAAAGTGCCAGTCGCTGCTCCCCTGAAGTGTCACTTCCCCAGCAGTCAGAAGACTCTTTTCCTTGTGATGTTTCCTATGCCATACTCATATTAGAAAAAGAAGTTTGGCTAATTGACAGGTGGGTAGTACCTGCCTGATTACAACCATGTTTTGAAAATGGAATATACTGATTGGAAGAGTGGGAGTATTTACAAAGGGCTATAGAAGCTGGGGGGACATCAAAGAGGGATTCCAAAAGGAAGGGACATTTACATTTGAGCTTGTCTTCTCAGAATGAGTTTTGTTAGTGACAAATGGATGGCCTTTTCAAGGTCCCTTTCAACTCTGTTTCAATGGTTTGGTAGTCCAATGGTTTTCAGTCGTGACAGATTATGTTTTCCAAAGACAGATGCTCTGGTATAGATCTCATCCCATCTATTCTTCTTACAATGTTGATGCTCTTCCACCGAGAGGTGGGGGTCTGTGTTCTTGCCTCTTAAATCTGGGAAGACCTTCTGAGACCACTATAGAAATGTAAAGATGGATGGAAATCAAGATGTAAACACTTCAGCAAGGCTTGACTTTCAACTGAACAAATTTTTCTTTTCCTAATTCTTGAAGCCTCCTCCTCCCCTTCACTTGTTTTTCTGTAGAATCCTTTGTTCCAGGAACTTGGTATTGATGCTGACATCTCACTGATCTCAGCGCATACTCAGAAATGAGACTGGGATGGCCAGTGCCAGTGCTAGTCATGAGACCAGCTTGAGGGCATAATGAAGGTGGCTGGCAGCATGTACCAGATTCCTATTGAAACTACCTTGATCCTGTATTTTCTTGTGAAACCCTTCAGCCTTTTACTGTGGGTGGGCTTGCAGTCCTGGGGGACATTAGCCTGCTGCAGCCTCTATTCCCTGGCAGAGTAATAAACTATCTTCCTTCTTTGTACCCAGACTCTGTCTTCATGTTACATATTTTGGCTCTGGAGCCAAGAGGTCAGTTTTTGACAACACTTTGTAATTGTCTTGATCAGGAGAATGTGGCAGAAGTGATGCTGAATGACCTCCGGAGTTAAGTCATAAATGGTTGTGCAGGCTCCACATGATTCTCCTTCTTGAGCTACATCCCTTGGGAGCAATGAGCTGATACGCAAGCTTGGGTCTCCTGTAGCTGCCATGCTGAAAGGTCCACATGGAAAGGTCACATGGAGATAGAGACTGCTGTCTGACGAGCCACAGCAGTCCCATGTTCTGTCCTCCAGATGCCTGAGTTGAGTGACCCTTGAGATGATTCTAACTCTCAGACTGTGAGCAATCCCAGCTAACGTGGAGAGATGAGCTGTCCCTGCAGAACTCTGCCTGGATTGCAGATTTGTGAGCAAAATATTGTTTTCAGCTCCTAAGTTTTGGGGTGGTTTATTGTGCAGATTTAGATGATTAAAACATTAGTCTTTGAGCTCAATCCCATTCTTCCATAATTTTCATTACTGCATAGCTTTTTAGAGTCATTACTAATATTCTTAAGTGTTGTAGATTTGAGTCCAAGCCCTGATAACTTCTCCACACAAGTACCAATTAATTAATTTACTGACCCAGAGACTTCCCTTCTCTGGTGCCAACTGCCTTGTCCAGTCTCCCTCTTCTCCTTAACTGGGGAGCAGGGGTCCAATTCCTGCTTCCTTACTCAGTAGAGGTGTAGCCATAAACAAGTCACTTCTCTGGGCTTTAGTTGCGCTGCCTGTTAAGTAAGAACAATAGGTGTCTTCCTGAAGTCACAGGGATAGATAAAAAATCGAGGGGCCCTCTTTTACTTCTAAGATCTTTGACTCCAACTAACATGCATCAGACAAAATCACATTAGTAAAATGAGTTTTCAGAGAAAGATTTATACTGCATCAAAAAGGAGAATTTAAGATGTCCAAAAAAGAATATATAGAACTACCTGGGGAGAAGCAGCACAAACAATGATGAAACCGTTGGTCACATGGCAATGTCAAGTTCAGGAAGGTGGGAGAAAAGACACGTCTTAAGTTACATTATGGACAATGAAGACAGCAATCAGGAACACCTGGTTCGTGTGCACCCACTGTCAAGAAATTAAAAAAAAATGACTACATAACCATATAAATGGAATGCCATTCATTAAAACAATCACACGCAGAAGAGAATCACAGAGGCTATGATAGCAGTCGGGTGCAGTTTGACAAATGCAAGGCAAGTTCTGATGATTGAAGGGATTGAAGATGCACACGCTAACCTGGATTCAGACAAGTTCAACATGAAGCCACAAACATGGCAAAAGAAGGGAAAAGCTACTGCCCAAAGTTCCAGAAAATAGGACCCTGTACAACTGAAGAAACTGAAAAGTCCATGTAGTTTCTGGGTGTTGCTTAGTGAAGAAATTAATTGCAGGTATAGACACAGCAAATAGAAATAGCCAAAATATTTGTGGATCGCTATGGAAATACACATTAATAAGTATGAATCTACTTTTTTTCAATCACCAAAGATAAGAGACAAAATATACATAATCAATACTGTATGGCAAACCTTTTGGAGTCGGTTGCTTAACTGACAGAGCCACTCAGGTGCCCTATTGTGTCTCTTGTTGAGTTCAACCATTCTGACAGGTGTGAGGTGATACCTCATTGTGGTTTTTATTTGCATTTCCCTGACGGTAATGATGACGAGCATCTTTTCACATGTCAGTGGCTTCTGCATGTCTTTTTGGAAAAATGTCTGTTCATATCTTCTGCCATTTTTAAATTGGATTATTTGTTTTTTGGGTGTTGAGTTGTCTCAGTTCTTTATGTATTTTGAATACTAACCCTTTATTGGATATGTCATTTGAAAATACTTTCTCCCATTCATAGGTTGCCTTTTATTATTATCATTATTTTCTTTTGAGAGAGAGGGAAAGAGAGTGCGTGCACATGTGCAAGTGCAAGTGGAGGAGGGGCAGAGAGAGAGGGAGACAGAATCCCAAGCAGGCTCTGTGCTCTGCACAGAGCCCAATGTGGGGCTCGATCCCATGACCATGATATTATGACCTAAGCCCAAATCAAGAGTCTGATGCTTGACTGAGCCACCCGGGTGCCCTTTATAGGTTGTCTTTTAGTTTTATTGATTGTTTCCTTTGCTGTGCAGAAGCTCCTTATTTTGGTGTAGTCCCAATAGTTTATTTTTGCTTCAGTTTCCCTTTCTCTACAGACATATCTGGAAAGAAGTTGCTATGGCTGATGTCAAAGAAGTTATTGCCTGTGCTCTTTTCTATAATCTTTATAGTTTCAGGTCTCACATTTAGGTCTTTAATCCATTTTGAATTTATTTTTGTGTATGGTGACAGAAAGTTGTCCAGTTTCATTCTTTTCCAAGTGGCCATCTGATTTTCCCAGCACCATTTGTTGAAGAGACTTTTTCCCATTGCATATTCTTTCCTGCTTTGCTAAAGATTGACCATAAAATTGTGAGTTTATTTCTAGGTTTCCTATTCTGCTATTTTACATGGTTGACATTTTCCTTAGAGGAGAGTGAACAGAACACCTGTAAGGCCAGCACCTCCTTGCGCTTAGGCCTAGACTCCCGCACTGGAGCAGGCTGTTGGAGGACAAAGTAGACTCCCTTGAGAGAAGTAGGGAGGCTGGCGGGTGCCGGTGTGATTTTAGTCATTCTCTTGGAAAACAGTGCTGCTGATTTTCTTGTAGGATAGGTCTTCCTCCCTTACACCCTCTTTGCTCCAGTCCTGTTGAACTACTCAAGGACGCGAGGGATTTTGTCTCCTTTCTTTGCACATGCTGTTCCCTCTTTCCAGACTTTTCTCTTTTTATTTAACCTTGTCTGATGAACTCCTGTGCATCCTTCAAGACTCAGCCAAAGTAACTATTCCTCTGTGACTGCATTCCTAACCTATCCACCCCTTCTTCAGGTCACCAATATACCTTATACTATTCTGGTATTACATTTATCATGCTACATTGCAGATTTAACATGTGTGTTTCTTCCAGTAGATTGTGAATTCCCCGAAGGTAGCCCTCAAATCCAGCACAGTGCCCATCATTCATGCATGCATTAGTTTCTTCATTCAACAAATATTTCTTGAGCATCTAGTGATATGAGTATCCGCTGTCAGGCTCTGTGTGGGTACTAAAGAAAAAGCAGTGAATAGGAAACACAGACTCTATGGTGGAAGACAGACAGTAAACAAATAACTATTTGTCAGGTGGTATAAAATAAAGCTGGGTAGCAGAACGTTGAGGGTGGGAACATTTTAGAAGGTTGGAGTAGGCATCTGTTTCAGTCCATTTGGGCTGCTGTAATAAATTGCCATAGGTTATGTGGCTTATAAATAGCAGTGATTTGTTTTTCATAGTTATGGAGACTGGGATGTCCAAGATCATTGTGCCCACAGAGTCAGTGTCTGGTGAGGGCCCACTTTCTCGAAAGCTGTCTTTTCACTGTAACCTCACATGGTAGAACAGGCAAAGGAGCTCTCTGGGCTGCTTTTATAAGGGCACTATTCTCATTCATGAGGGCTCTGAATTAGGGGTTAGGATTTCAATATGAATTTTGAATTTTAAGGGGACACAATCATTTAGCCTATAGCAGCTTCCCTGAGGAGGTAGCATGTGACACAGTTTGCAGAAAGAATGAATAAATTCTGAGAGGGATGAATGGGAAACACTGTGGTGAGATATAAAAACAGTACTGTCACGTGCTCATTGCAGAATACACAATGACCACGCCTTTTCCTTTCTTTATTTTATTTTTTATTAAAGTTTATTTATTTTGAGAGAGAGAGAGAGAGAAGGAGAGAGAGAGAGGCAGAGAGAGGGAGAGAGAGAGAGAATCCCAGGCAGGCTCCACACCATCAGCGCAGAGTCCAACCTGGGGCTCAAACTCATGAACCATGAAATTGTGACCTGAGCCGAAGGTGGATGCTTAACTGGGCCACCCAGGTGTCCCACATTTGCCTTTTTTTTTTTTTAAGCGATTTATCTTCTGAAAAATTATGGCCAATATACTACTTATCAGGTTACATAAAACTATTTTCTAAATTTCTGGATAAGAGTCTGCAAAGAGAAATGTCATCTTTCCATCAAAAAATTCATGTGATTTTAGGTCATGGGCATCTGATGAGAAGCTCATATGTCTAAGTGCTGGCAGGTCTTCGTGTTTATTAGGGTCTATGTTATTTATTTATTTATTTATTTATTTATTTATTTATTTATTATGAAATTTATTGTCAAATTGGTTTCCATACAACACCCAGTGCTCATCCCAACAGGTGCCCTCCTCAATGCCCATCACCCACTTTCCCCTCCCTCCTACCCCCCATCAGCCTTCAGTTTATTCTCAGTTTTTAAGAGTCACTTGTGGTTTGCCTCCTTCCCTCTCTGTAACTTTTTTTTTTTCCTCTTCCCCTCCCCCATGGTCTTCTGTTAAGTTTCTTAGGATCCACATAAGAGTGAAAACATATGGTATCTGTCTTTCTCCGTATGACTTATTTCACTTAGCATAACACTTTCCAGTTCCATCCACGTTGCTACAAAAGGCCATATTTCATTCTTTCTCATTGCCAAGTAGTATTCCATTGTATATATAAACCACAACTTCTTTATCCATTCATCAGTTGATGGACATTTAGGCTGTTTCCATAATTTGGCTATTGTTGAAAGTGCTTCCATAAACATTGGGGTAAAAGTGCCCCTTTGCATCAGCACTCCTGTATCCCTTGGGTAAATTCCTAGCAGTGCTATTTCTGGGTCATAGAGTAGATCTATTTTTAATTTTTTGAGAAACCTCTACACTGTTTTCCAGAGTGGCTGCACAAGTTTGCATTCCCACCAACAGTGCAAGAGGGTTCCCATTTCTCCACATCCTCTCCAGCATCTATAGTCTCCTGATTTGTTCATTTAGCTACTCTGACTGGCATGAGGTGATATCTCAGTGTGGTTTTGATTTGTATTTCCCTGATGAGGAGTGATGTTGAGCATCTTTTCATGTGCCTGTTGGCCATCTGGATGTCTTCTTTAGAGAAGTGTCTATTCTAGGGTCTATGTAATTTAGTGAATTATCTTTAGGTCTAAATGAAAACCAGGCCAAACTCAGTATTTCTAAATACTTACAGCTTAGGACAGTGCACTTTTGTTTTTGTTTTTGTTTTTAAGTATGTAGCCATAGGTAGAGGTTTGATGATAGTCATAGGAAGAGGTTTAAAAGGTAGCTTTGCTCGAGTGCACCTTGTATCAAAGTTCCGTTCATTGGTTTTTATTTGCCTTACTTTTTTGCATGTTAGTGGATCTTGGACATGGCACCATTTTGAGAACTTCATATGACTAATGAAATGGGTCATTCCACTTCAGAGTAAAGTTTATTGAAGTAATTTTTCTGTGTAGGGACAACTTTTAGAATACAAGTGAGACTCATCTGTATATATGTAATGGTTTTCCTGAGCTGACCAAATACATTAAGATTTATTTAAATTTTTTTTTTAAGTTCCAAACTTTCTAGTTAGAACTACAGAGATGAAGTTTTATTGTCATTATTACCATTTTATTTTATTTGTACATGGAACATTAATATTACACATCTCTGCAGATGTCAGTGCTTGAAATAATAAGGAATAAGAGCCTGGATAAATATAAAAGTGTGAAATTAAAAAATTTATGACATCTTACAAACCTTGGCATATGTCTAGGTTTCTTCATTTAAATACTTCTTATAGGGGTGCCTGGGTGGCTCAATTGGTTAAGTGTCTGACTTCAGCTCAGGTCATGATCTCATGGTTTGTGAGTTTGAGCCCCGCATTGGACTCTGTGCTGACATCTCAGAGCCTGGAGGCTGCTTCAGATTCTGTGTCTCCCTCTCTCTCTGCCCCTCCCCTGCTTGCACTCTGTCTCTCTGAAAAATAAATAAGCATTAAAAAAAAGTTAAAAAACCCCACTTACAGGTTTCTTGTTGGAGCACTAAAGATTTTAATTGAGTGTTCATTAATTGAGTGTTCATCCTCTATCAAAGGCTAAAGAATAGATGATTAACTGTATTCCATATCACAGAACATTATCTGGGTATTTTACTATTAAATTAGCTAGCAAAGATAATGTAACAACTCCACCTTTAGAATAGTATCTCAAAGTGACAAAAACTGTTAAAATTTTCAGTTTCTGTTAGATCCAGTTCAGTTATAAATATTATCAGCTGAAAATACTGAAGTCTGGTCATGAAATTGTGTTAACTGTTGATATTAAAAATTATTTTAAGTGTTTATTCAGAGAGAGAGAGGCAGAATGTGAGAAGGGGAGGGGCAGAGAGAGAGGGAGACACAGAACCCAAAGCAGGTTCCAGGTTTTGAGCTGTCAGCACAGAGCCCCATGCAGGGGTTTGAACTCATGAACCCTGAGATTATGACCTGAGTTGAAGTCGGATGCTTAAACAGGTGAGCCACCCAGGCGCCCTAATGTTGATATTTTCTGAAACAAGACCCAGAAGCTTTGGGTCACTTGGTCTATTGCAGCTGGTGTTGCTGTGAGCACTGTCCTATGAGCTGCTAACTTGTTAGAATCAGTAAGCTTTGGATGTGACCCATGGAGCTCTGGGAAGGCTGCAGTGACTTTGGACTTGTCCCTCTTTATGGGGAAGTGAGATCATAAGTTTCCTCATCAGCCTCTCTTTCTTTCATCTTAGACATGTTTACATGAGAAATTCAGCTTAACCCTGAACTTCCTCAGCTATATACTGCTTCTAGGCTGGAAGTTTAATTCATTTATTTTAAAGAGCTCTTCACCTGTCTGTAAGCAGGAAAAAGCCATTTGTCCATACTTTTCACTTTTTTGGGGGGGTATAATTAGAAGTAGCAGAATGCAGAGGCCCGTGCTTCTTGACAATGAGACCAACAAGACAAATATGCTAGAATGTTTAGAGAAAATTGAAAATAGAGACCTAAGTGAAATCCCAGGGGGTGGTGGGTATTGTGTCCAAATTATCAAAGCCCATGGTGATATGAGGATGTTAGCTGGTGTGTATACATAGTAATTTGTATTGACAAATACATGTGGTTGTTTTTGTAATAAAATTTATAAAATTTGTAAACGTATAGAAAATAATAAGCCATTTCACATTACAAATTCAATCTAAGCCCTATGCTCCTTTTTCATACCCCATTATCTTTCCTCCCTCTCTGTGGGTAACCACCAGCTTCAGTCAACTTAGTGTTTATTGTTCCCAGGCATATGGACATATTTTACCATATATGTGTGTATCCAAAAATAACATGGTAATAATGCATGAATTGTGTGTACATATATCAATTAGTATAACCTATGGAATGTCAGCATAAAGCAACTTTACTTTTGTCTCCAATATTATTTTTGTGCCTTTACATTGATTTGTTGGGTAAAGTTCTTCCCCTGCCCATGGATGAAAACTGGGGAAGGTCCATGATTACTCTTGTCACTTTTGGTTGAAAAAAAAAAAATCCCATGATCATTATAAGTCACAAAACACAATCCCAATTCAGTAATTAAAATGTCTAGGGGACACCTGGGTGGCTCAGTCGGTTGACGTCTGACTCTCGGTTTCGGTCAGGTTGTGGGATCGAGCCCCATGTCGGGCTCTGCACCGAGTGTGGAGCCTGCTTAAGATTCTTTTTCTCTCTCCCTCTGCCCCTCCTCCCCATCTTAAAAAAAAAAAAAAAAAAAGTCCAGTTTGTTATTATCAGAACCCCCTCTGGAGAATAGTGCCCTGTTCGGGGCTTAGCATTGACCTCTGTTTGCCATTCGGGCACTCAGCAGTGGCAGTACCCAGATCAGTCACAATGAGAGGAAGTCTGTGTTGTTGAGTCATAGGTAACTTCCACCTGTGCTGCCATGATTAGTTTACATGGTCCCATGGTCCCATGGGGCTGGGAAGAGGCTGACTGCCACCAAAGGACTCTCCACTTCCACAGTGAGAACCTCTTTGCGGTGGATGCTATATCTAGTGGGCATTTACATGGCATATGGATTTCTTCACACTCTGAGACCTTTCCTAGAGGTTCTTCCAGAGTGTTCCTCTACTCACCAGCCTTCCACTTTTGTCTTCCTACATCCCCAAGCAGCTGGCCAAGTAGCCACCCCCACAAACCAGTGAACCATGCTTAGATTTCCTGCTCATTCATTCCTCTCATTGGAAGCCAAGAGAGCCTGGCTGATGCAGTCCACAGGGATCAGTTTTCTAGAACATAAAGGAGCACAAGGAGGAGAAAGAATCTAGAGGGGCAAAAGGAGACTATCCAGCCCACCACACATGCTTGAGTCTGCATCTGGGTCTCTATTCTGTTCCATTGTTCTGTGAGTTTATGCTTGTAACAGTGCCCCATGCTAAGTACTGCAACTTAATAGATCTTGCTAGTTGTAGGGCATGTCTCACATTTTCTAGAACCAGCATGTCAAGTCCCATAAAAA
This sequence comes from Panthera onca, assembly GCF_046562875.1. Lineage (NCBI taxonomy): Eukaryota > Metazoa > Chordata > Mammalia > Carnivora > Felidae > Panthera > Panthera onca. Next base: position 163,669,373 of record NC_138342.1, on the reverse strand, counting down.
AATTGTATTAGAACTTTGCCAGGCAAATAATTCTTTAAGTTCTTAATAAGCCTATCTTTGGAATGAATTGATTAGGCTAAATTTGTCCCTAAGTGCTCCCTCTAGTCCCAGAGGCATTTTTCCTTTCTGTCTTTAACTGTTCCATATAGTTAATATGCAGCTGCATTGTTATCCTGACACCACACATTTCCTTGATAAATAGAAAGATTGTGGTGAATTCCAAGTCTACATAGAACTTGGGAATAGAAATCAGTGTATACAAGCAACTTTTTCTCCCTCCTCAGAGTTTTCTCACAGAATCTCTATCAAGGATGATATTTTTAATATGTAGCTCTTGCCGGCAGGGTTTGGTGAAGTTTCTGTCAATATGGTTTCTGTTGGGAATTCTGGTTACTTAAAAGGCGATTTCTCCTATCCTGATGTAGTCCCTCCATATCATTAGACATTAAGTGAAGATCTTTTTCTGCAGTATTAAAAATGCCCACAACATGCTGTTAGGCCTTTCCTAATGGTTTAACTGAAGCATCACTCATTTTAAAAGTAGACAGCAACATCTATAATCATGTTGCTTTTTCAAGCACATAATCCTAAGAAATTAGGAATTAGACTAAAACATTTGTACATTGTATGAGATATTATGCAAATGTGCACACCAATCCTTTAATTGGAAAGAAAAGGTCACATTACATCTGTTTTTGAGTCCTTATATATCACAGAATCTAAGCCTCTATGGTTATGTTGTTTGACATTTGGCTGTTCTCAGAAGACTAATTGCCAAAACATTTTGAATACAAATTATGATGTTCATTTCCTAGCAATAAATGGCTCTGTGAAAATATGGGGTAAGAACATATATACATGGACAGAAACATTAAGATCAAGAGCAGATCTGGCAACCAATGGACTAATTTTTTAGCTCCCCCCTGCCCACCTTCTTTTTTAAAAAAGAACTCTTTGTAATTGAAACAAAAAAATTCTTCAAAGACAGGTGATTTACGATTCTGAAGATTAAAGATTTCACTACCAAAGCAAAAAGTGGCAGTACAAAGTTAAATAAGTTTTTATAAGGTCAGTAAATACTTCTATTGCTCAGATGCTACTTTAAAAAATCAGAAAATTCTGCTGGCATAAATTCATTTTAACTTGACAGGGACTCTTAACCAAAAATCATTGGTTGTGCCTGATTTATAAAATTATTTCTTTTTGCACAGTAGAGGCTTTTTTTTTTTAAAGCAGACATTCAATTCCTACAGGGCTTCCTGGTTGTAGGTAGAATTTCATAGAACTTCACATCTGCACCATTTGAGATATATGGGAAGAACTTAGGATACAATACAGAAGAGCTATAACCTTTATTAATAATTCTGTGTTTACTCATTTTGAAGCTAACGATCCTAGAACTTAGGTGGTTAAAGAACCTACCTTTTGGCATTTATAATTCACAGCCCATGTTTGCTACCCTGTACACATTTCCAAGTTTTGAGTACTGTGGAGTACTGTTGTAAAACCACTTACTACAGCTTTGGTGGGAGGAAGAATAAAATCCCTCACACCTTACACATTTGCAGATTAAAGTTGGTTTCTGTGTAACGCTTATATTTATTGTTTATCCTCCAACCAAACACAGATGAGGACGAGGATCACTTATTGGCAACGTCAATGATACACAGAATAATAAAAAGGACAAAGTAGGAGTTGGTGGCTTATTCATTATTTACATACCAGTGTACTTCAGATTTTTTTGAATGTAATTCCTTTCCTTTCCCTGGGAATTCTTATCTACAGGACACTGGAATCCTCAAGAGTAGTTATCTCTATGCAAGTCTACTTTAGTGGAGTTTAAACCGCAGAGATCTTTCTAGTCTTAGAACTTTACAAGGGGAGTATACAAATCACTATATTATCAAGTCAAACACCTTACTAATCAAGATGTAGTGAAGTAACTCTGCTAATGACCAGTCAGCCTATATCTTACTCACTTAACAAACCTGTTAAATAGATTTAACACCCTGCATGATGATGCGTGGTTAGGGATAGATCCAAGGGTAGGTAGAAACCACTTCTGCCCTCATGGAGTCTGAAGGGTTAGGGTGGGGCAGGGAAGAGCAGTGTATAAATGAAATCTAGCACCAACACTCTGACCTCCCTTATATGGACTTAAAACAACAAAACAGGAAACAAAGCATGTTACTCTTGACAAACTGTGACTTTAGGCTAGGAGCCAGGGCCAAGTGGAATACAGAAGGAACTTAATTCAGGTCTAATGACCTCCTTTCTGAATACTGGCCACCTGAGTACTATTTACTATTTATTAGTGTAATTGGGAAGCTGAAAATCTTATAAAGAAAAATAATTTCACAAAAATCAGAATATGGACTATATAAGCAGTTATTCTCTACAAATGCACTTCATTTTAAAAACAGTCATCAGATGATCCAAGATAGCTAACAATAACTGATTTTTTCCTAATGAAACATCCTAATCTTCAAATTTTTTAAATGTTTAATTTTGAGAGAGGGAGAGAGAGAGAGAGCGCGCGCGCACGCGCGCAGGAGTGGAGGAGGGGCAGAGAGAGAGAGAGAGAGAGAGAGAGAGGGAAATACAGAATCCGAAGAAGGCTCCAGGCTCTGAGCTGTCAGCACAGAGCCCAACGTGGGGCTTGAACCCATGAACTGTGAGATCATGACCTGAGCCGAAGTTGGACGCTCAATCGACTGAGCCACCCAGGCACCCCAAACATCCTAAACTTTTATTTCCTTAATCGAATACATTTTTTACTATTAGGGACTATTTCTTGGTGTTTATATTTAGCTGAAATATCTGCCTCTTATGAGATAAAGCATATAAACTGAAAAGTGTGATGAATGTAAGGTGTTTAAAAATCGTCTACACAGATTCTACAAGTATTATCTATCTGCCAAATTTAATACTGTATCACTTTACCAAATCACAACAAATACGACACAGAGACAATTTGTTTAAGAAAAGTTTTACTAATGTGTTATTATTTCAGCAAAGTTATTGCAACAGGTTTAAAAGGCAGAGAGATACACTATCACAGGCTATAAAGTAACAAAGGAATTTTATACAATTAAAATATTACACAGACTGATGGGATTTACTGAATAACAGATCCATAAAAGAAACTAAATCTGAAAGATTAAATCCAGTATTAGCACCTACAGTATCTCTGAAAGTAAAACTTTTAACTGTTTCATTCTTTCCTAATATATCTCTTAACTTTCTTGCAAATACAGTGCTCTCAAAACCCCGAAGATGAATGGAGGGCATAAGAAACCCTGACACTAAGAACATACAGCCAGAAGAACTATAAACACGAACTCGGACTTGAGAGTTTTAGTTGGAAATCACTGAACTTACTGTACTTGAACCAATCCTAAGATTTCTGTGCACTGAATACTGTATATGAGGAAAAGTCTATGAATCATAAGGTTTGCCAGTAGGGACAGTTAAAAATTAGCAATATACGGTATTATTCCTATCAAATTTTTTTCTCATAAGTTATATTTATAACAAAACTATAATTAAAATATTTATTATACTTGCTTATTACACATTCAGGGACACAGCAGGGACATTTATGTGTTTGATGGTTTAGCATCCACTTTATTGTGCTTACTTATTTTTGTAAGGAACACGCAACACATACTACATCTTCCCAACATTCAAGGTAATGCAATAACAAAATTCTCCAAAGAAAAATAACTGGAAATTGCATTAAATACTGTTTTAATTAGGAATAACTGTTATAATAGAACAAGTAACATTATACATTGTTTTTCCAATGAGCTTCCGTTGGAGAAACTGAACAGCAGAAATAGATCTTTAAGATTTTGGCCATGGCAAAACCGGTAGGTCTATGAGATCTGGGAGATGCGTTAGCAAAACCACAGACACGGCCTACCTTTCACCAAAATCCCGGAGAAAAGCATTTTCTGAATTTGGGGGAAATAAGACTGAACACTGGCTAAGATGGGACTCGCTGAAGTCTCAAGCCACCTGGGAAGCTGGCCCCAGGAATGAGAGAACCACTGTCCTGGTGGCAGATAAGAAATGAATTTTGTGTTGGGCTGACCAACGGCTTATTTTATTAACGGCTTTGAATAAAAAAAGTGAAATGCTTCATTATGTTTTCTCAGAAACTAATTAAGAGATTACAGAGTCCTACACAATTTGGAGACACAAAGTGGATGCTGAGTGACCAGAGGTCACTCCAGGTGTGGAATTTTAGAAAGTTAGTCCTTGGAGTAAATGGCACCGTGGCTCTGGCAGCAGATACAAAGGAATGATGCTCTGGAGAGGAGGTAGGGGACACTCTGTGATCGGCCAGTGGATAGATGAGGGTCCCAGCTGGAGGAGGGATCTGTAGTTAGGAAAAGGAGGAGTTTTAGAAAGGGATGCTAAAAATAACCTCTAAAACAAGTCTCTCACACCAACTGATCAGAGGTCCTAATAAGTGCGCTACGGTCTATCTAACAGAATACTTGGATCTGTACTAATTGACTAAGCAAGTACATAGCCCAGCAGTCCAGAAATGCAAGCCCTGTATATTTCTTATTCCTTTTTTTAAGAAGGATGATTCTTTTTATTTATTTTGAGAGAGAGAGAGAGAAAACAAATGAACACGAATGGGGCAGAAAGTGAGGGAAAAAGAGAATCCCAAGCAGGCTCTGCACTGTTAGCATGGAGCCTGACATGGGGCTTGAACTCATGAACTGTGAGATCATAACCTGAGCTGAAACCAAGAGGCAGAAGCCTAATCAATTGAGTCACTCAGGCACCCCAAGCCCTCTATATTTCAATCTCTGACCAATCACACCATAAAATATAGTACAGCACAGGGTGAAGTAGCAAATCTGGGGCCAGGCTGCCTCAACTGCTGCCTACTAGTTTTTAGCTTTAGATAAGTAACTTAAGTTCTCTGTGCCTGAGTTTCCTCATCTGAAAAAACTGGGATAATACTACTACTTTGTAGTGTTGTTGTGATGATTAAAATTAAGCATTTAGAATAGTGCAGGCACATAATAAACACCAACAAAAGTTAGCTATTTTTATCATCACTAATTTATTGTGACAGAATGATACATTCCAATTTTTTAAATAAAGAAGATAATCCAAAGAGAAAACACCATCAATCTTTAATAAAGATATTTTAAGTGTTTTTTTAATAAAGGCCATCTCCATGATTTGTGTATTTTCTTTTTTTGTTGTTGTTAAAATCATTAGCTCTCATATAATGCTTCAACCTGCAGAAAACTTAGAGACTTAAGAAAAATGGCAGAATCGAATTAATTATTCTTACAGTTTCTCCCCCTCCTCCAAGACCTCAGCCCATGCTAGATCCTGGCCCGAGGAACACACAGCTCTAAAAACCAAATTGAACAAAAATATTTGCATTCATGAAACTATCCAGAAGTTCCTAAAGTAAATCTTTCCCATTTCAAAATTTCACAGTTGCCTAACTATTGATAGATTAGTCTCTGGTGTGTAATTGCTCAAAACCCCACACCACCTCAGAAAGACATTATATTTAGCAATAATAGCTGCAAAACGAGTCATGACAAATGGGTTGTGCCAAGTCAACACAGCTGCAATTGATAAAATAAACTTATTCCAATGGCACATAACAAAAACCACACTTTAAGGTTCCCGGTTGCTCAACTGAGAAATGCCAGTTTGGAAATTGTACACGAGAAAGTGTATGAACAAGTAACACTAAGTGTTCCCAAACAAGCCCTTTTTAAAAGAAATGAAACACATGGCAGAGGATGTCATTATTTAGATTTTCGGCTTTCAAAGTCAAAGAATTCAGGTGACAATTTCACTAGTGCTAAAAGGCGGCAGCCTTGGAATGCTGGTTGGTTTATAGGGTTTGATAAATTGTGCAGGGGCAGACAAAATGTATTTTGAAAGAAAGTCTTGAAAAAGAAAAGGGGAAGATAAACAATAATCTGATGAACTCTTCCCTTTCCCCATGTTTCTGCTGCTGCAAGTACTTATACGAAGTATGGTGTAAAAACTGGTTTTCCAGTCAATCAGGCTTGGGTTCATATCCCAAAATGTGTTAAACTGAATGATTTTGAGAACACCATATAATCTGTTTGTACCTTGGTTTGCTCATCTGTGAAATGGAGAAAATACTTTGCAGAATTCTTGTAAGAATGAGAAATACCATTTGTATAATACCTGGCACAAAGCAGGTGCTCTCAAAGTGGCAGTTATTATTGTTGTTGCCCTGGAAGGAAGAGTATGTCTGCTTTGGTAGCATCTGTTTCTGTGCTGTGAGTTAGTGACACATACCTGCAAACGGCCAATCAGGAAAGTACGGTAGCAGAGCACTGCAGAAAGTGTGCGTGACTGAAATCAGCAGAAACCATGAGGTACGATTTTCTGTTACTTAGAAGGCTATGCTCATGTACTAGGCTTCCACGTGATTTGCTTACAGACTCCCATCAGTATTAACTAATGTATTTCTCACTTATTCAGAGTCATTATATGGATATAGAAGAACATAAATATTCTAAACAAAAGAATTACATTTATGGTTCTACCCACTAGGGGTATGGTTTCTTCTACAGGGCAATGAAGCCACTTAAATAAATGAAATATTCAGAATCTCCCCCTCCACTCTGAAATGTTTCTTTGGTTATTAAAGCCATTCATCATATGGGCAGGGCAATCACTGAAATGATTTTTATATACAAAATCCAACTATTTGAATGTCTAGGATTGCCTTGAAATACTAAAACAAGAACCCCTCTCCCCCCAAAAAAAAAAACCAAAACATGCCCTAAAACAAAGTAAGAAAACCAGTCTGAAAATAGTACAGGGGGAAAAAAATCAGGATTAAATTCTAGATCACCAAACGGAATTTGGGCTAAATACACATTTTAAATATAAAGCCAAAATAGGGACTATGCCATAATCTAAAGATTTATTTACCATGCAGGAAAGAAAATTCACGCATGCTATAAATGATAAAAACTGCATATACGTCATATAATTTTATTTTTACCTTTAATTCGATGGTTTATCTCCCACTGCTCATGCCTCTGTCTTCATAAATGGTGATTTCAATCTAAACAGCATGGCTGTTAAGAAAACACACTGTAGAATGGAACATATAAAAGGGGACCATGGCAAGATGGTGTGTGTGATCTGTGCAGACTTTGCTGTCAATTCGCTTTGCTCATTTTTAAATTATTAAGGATTTCTCCTACCCAAGTTAAACATGATGCTTTCTCCATCTTGCCAAAAACTTCAAGAAATGTAACTGCCTGCAGTACTCCACATGTCCTCCCTCTCAAACACTGATTATTTATTTTTTGAAGAAAGAAAAAAAAAATTCTGGAAAAAGATGCTATAGTGTAGAAGCTAGAGGGTTCTGGGCTGAGAACTGAAGGAGGTAATGAATTCAGGGGTTCAAAATGCCCTGAAATTATTTGCTAATAACTTTTTCCTGGGAGAGGGTTCATGACCTCTAAAAGTTTAAGAACCACTGCTGTGGAAGATAATAAAACTGCTGAAATTATTATCAGCTGGAAGGCCTGGGATTATCTGACCTAGGTTTTTAAAAAAATTTATTTTACTCATTACTCCAGTTATCAAGTTAAATTAGTTTTCTTGCAATTTTATTTACCAAATTCACTTAGTGAGTTTCAAAGCTTACTGCCTCTAAAAATATGCACAGTATGTCAAAGGTAATGAAATGATACATCTGGCAGCTGTAACTGATTTCAACTAGTCAGATGAACCCCCATGGAACTGCAATTCATTTGGATGACAAGTCTCACCACACATTATGAGTTTATGCATTTCAAAGAGGCTATAGGTTCAGAGTTTCTGCAGCTGAAATGCATTACTCATACCACCCCCATTATTACTACAAGATGCCCTCAGAACCACCAAGAAAGACGGTAACCAGAATATTAAACAATCCAGAGACCTGCACAATTGCAAAGGAAGGAGACTTGCTTTAAGAAAAATGTTGGAGACAAGAGGCTTATGGTAGGTATGCAATTCACACAGAAGATTCCTAGGGCAAATAAATACATGAGAAAGGAGTTAAATTCTCTCCAGGTGATGCCCAAGAGTACCGTCAAAATTTTCTTTTTATAGATATTTAGACCTTATGATCTGGACTAAAAAGATACAACTCGAAGTCCTCTCTCAATGGGATCTGTCAGGAGGAGGCCTTGGGGAGCATATATCTTCTCATTCTGCTCTTGAATGTATTTGGACACTTTCTTCAGAACCTGACAGAAAAGAAACACCACAGCTTTTTATGTCATCATCAGATTTTACCTTAAGTAGCAGCTGGATCTCCAAATACTCAGGCAGTGGAATTAGTTTTCAAAATCAGAAATAGATATTCATATGGAGGGATACAGCTCTGAGTATGTGGCACACACCAGTTGTACACAACATTCAGCACAGTTTGATGGACTCGGCGAGTCACAAGTTATCTTCAATACGGTGAAAGTGCAAATGCACACAAAAGCATGAGTGCCGGCCCCTCCTCCCTGCCCCCTGTCATCTCAATCCTGGATACAGAGAAATAAGTGGATGCTCACATACACAAAAGTTAGTTGTACTTTTCCCTTTCCCACTCATAAGGTGTTGTCAGTGTGATACCTTCTAATACCAAGAGTAGTTCTTGGCCTTCCGTCCCCTTTAACACTGAAGAACTGCTGTTTCTCTTGTTTGTATGTTTTCATCAATTGTAAGTAATGATACAAAGTTAGCCCATAACAAAAGATAGAAGATAGCCCAGTTAGTTTAAAACGGAAAAGTTTATTTCCTTTGTAAAGCACGTGACTGTCAGTGGCTATGGAGTTTCTGATGACAAGTGTCTTCCATCATTTCCGTGTCTGCATATAGTGCTACTCTGTAGTTTGCTCTTGTGTCCTCGATGGGAACTTCAATTTATAAGTTTAGCATTAAGGTTGTAAAAGTCAAAGCAAATGCAGACAAAAACCAGATAGGATACAAAGGAACTTCTGGAAATTGCCAAATCTCCAGCTTTAATAAGGGCAATTTTGAGACCGATAAGCTAGGGGAAAATAAATCTTAAAAGTTATATACAAAATCAAAGAGTTACATGTTTTATTTCAGATTCAAAGTCATCATAATAACCCTTTTTTGGCTCTAATGTTCAAAAAGGCTTTGATCCAGTTAATTACTATACATTTTCTTAAATTCATACTACCAGAATACAATAAAGTCACAGATAAGCGCAATCACAACATAAAGGGGAAAAAGAACTGTATGAAAATAGTTGGAAATTAAGAAACAATTTAAGAGTGGGTCTACAATGCACCGGGGCAAACTAACAAAATTAGGATGTTACAATTTAGGTACTTTCGTATAAATTGATTTAGAATTTTAAACACTAGGTAGTCTGTATAGTGGATTTTCTTACTGAAGGAAAGTGAAATTTAAATAAATTCATTCAAGTTACATCTTTGGGAATACTACAATCTCATGTTCTAAAAGAGCATGATATCATTAAAAGAACAGTCTGCAGGGTTAAGTAGTGAATTAAGAATACCACCACTTCTGGGGCAGCTGGGTGGCTCAGTCGGTTAAGTGTCTGACTTCGGTTCAGGTCATGATCTTGCAGTTTGTGGGTTCGAGCCCTGCATCTGGCTCTGTGCTGACAACTCAGAGCCTGAAGCCTGCTTCACATTCTGTCTCCCTCGCTCTCTGCCCCTCCACAACTCATGCTCTCTCTCGAAAAATAAACATTAAAAGAAAAAACTTAAAAAATACCACTTCTAAAGAATTTTTTTTTTTTTTTAACCTAATTACCTGAAGTAATACAAATATCATTCTATTTTCAACTCACAAAGAACCTGAGTAATGCTTGGTCTTTATGGGCAAAAAAAATCTTAGGTACATTTTATCAGTTTATCAATCATGCTAAAATAACAAATGTAAGGAAGTAGCCCATAAAGGTGCCCAAGTCAGGACGCTCAATCTTCTGTCCAATTTCTTTCCCAGCTTATCTGACAGAACTGGAAATTGGAGAGTCGGTGTACCCTCACTCCAGTACCTTTACACTAGGGGGTGGCAGTCAGAAAAGCGTCTGCATGGCTGGTTGCAAAGAAAGGATTCCTTCAGAACAGCTTTCCTCCCTCACTCCTTGGGCACAGGTTACGGGCAAAGAAATAGCATGCCTTTATTTGATTCAAGCATTAACTTTGATGTGCAAAGTTTTTACTTAAACTTTAATAACATTCATGTGCACTTAGGTATCAGTTCAGAAACAAAACAATGTCTTCTTTTTGCATAAGCTCCAAATCCTCTTAATATTGCTCTGGGGAAGGCAGGACTGTCTTAGTCTCTTCAGCAACAAGAAAGCTTTAACATGAGTAAACTCACACTGCATCCCAGGCAGGACAAATCAGCATGCTCACTCCTAGGAAACTTTATGTTGACGTTTTGCTCACAGTTTATTATTTTTGGTAAATCAATGTCAAAACAAACAAGAATATTGGACAAAATTATCTGTTATCCTCAAACCCTCAACAAAACCTCAATCTGTGTAATATTTACAAAGCTGAAGACAATCCAACCTCAGCAAAGACTATTTATTATCCTCCTTGAGAATATTAAACTGGAGAAAGCCCCAAGAAGAAATACAGACCTTTAAGAAAAACTATCCTAAGTGCGGCTAAGCAAGAACAGCAGGATCTTAGTATTTTCAGAAAATATCTAAGTTCCTTCTAATTTGTTCCTTTTACAGATTACAGCACATAAGCAGAAAGGATGTTATGAACCAGGCAGACAGCTACTGAGAGGAGAAGCTTCTACAAGCCCATTTGTTCCCCAATTATAATGGCCAGCAACAATAGAGAAATAACACTGAAGTCTTTATCTTCATTTTAAATCAATAAATAGCACATTACAGGGGAAAAAAGCATGATTGTTCTAGTGAGTTTTAAAAGGCTTATTTACAATTTCAAAAAATTTAACCCACATGACAAAGCGTAAGTACTATTATATTAGGCTTTCTGTTTGTAGGTTAAAAATTTTAGTCTTTAAAACAATACCGACTAAATGACTCAAGCCTGTTCTTTCATAAAGTAGAAAATAATAGCACAGAAATTCCTAAGGGACAAACTGGAGGGAGGGAGAAGGCAGCTGTTCTTACACTTTTATCATTTTATCAAAACTACAAATATACATTTAAAATTTTTCTTTTGAAAGTATAAATACATTATATCTTAATTAGGACCATTCCAGCTGTTCACTTTGCGTGATCTAGTTATTCATTGTCCAGTAAAATCACCTACTTAAAACATGTAGCCACACCTTAAATTTTGGTTTCTTGACTAATTTTATTTGGTCTTTACTTGCTTTATAAAACCCCGTAAAAAGAAACTTTGGTTAGACATATAAAGTAGTGCCTTCTATATTGCCTATGAACCCAAGTGAAAACATATATTAGGATCAATTTCCACTTTATTTCTGATACCGAGAACTGCCTTTCAAGACTAGTAATTAAAGGGATATATATATATATATATTTTAATTTTAATTAATCAATTTTTAGTAGGCTCTGCACCCAATGTGGGACTTGAACTCACAACTCTGAGATCAAGAGTTGCATCCTCTACCAACTGAGCCAGGCAGGTGCCCCCAGTCAAAGGGATTTTAATTAAAAGCTACCAAATGTTTTAGCAGCTAAATAAGCCAGCAGCTGCTAAAAAAGATTACTCATATTTGAAAAAAAATTGTATATGAGTTCACAAATACCTGATTAAAACATGTATGTGTGTATATATGTAAACACTTAAGTTAGTGTATGTGTATATATGTATATACACTAAATTCTCACTTATTTTAAAATTTTATTTTTATAATAATATCTCTATTTTTATTTTATTTTAGAGATAGAGAGCACATGCACACACTTGTGCAAGGAGAGGGCCACAGGAAGAGAGGGAGAGAGAGAAAGAGAGAGAGAGAATGAGAGAATCTTAAGCCGACTCCACGTTCAGTGCAGAGCTCAACATGGGGCTCGATCCCACAACCCCAGGATCACGTTCTGAGCCAAAATCCAGAGTCAGATGCTCAACCAACTGAGTCACCCGGGTACCCCTTAAAGATTTTATTTTTAAGTAATCTTCACACCCAACGTAGAGCTCGAACTCGCAGCCCCAAGATCAAGAGTCGTTCGCTCTACTGACTGATCCAGCCAGGTGCCCCTTATATTTATCTTAAGAAAACACTATTTATTATTAAGCATCTACCATATGTAAGGAAATACATTAATTCTAATACCCATTTTATAGTTGAAAGAATTCAGATTAATTTGTCCATGATCCTATAATTAGTGAATGAGTTGGCTGGAACCCAATTACCCATTTCTTTTTACAACTGATATTAGAAGGAGGTTTCTGTATCTATTTCAGTAAATGCACATGGATAAATAAAAGCTAACTGAAATTGTATTAACAAATGTGAAATGTAGTGAAATGACAACTCTACCAGGCTTGAACAAAATACTCTCTCTGGAGGATGTAATTCTACTTTAAATTGGCAATATTACATACTTCTTTAAATGACCATCCCCGGATGACCTAGTTTCTATCCATATGAATTCAGCCTTACCCTCCCCTCCTACATCCAGCTTCTCATTCAATCTTGGTTCTACTATCAACATATTCCTTGAATTTGTTCACTTCCTTCTATCTCTACTGCTCTGTTCCCTGTCCAAGCTATCGTCATCTCTTGTCTGGATTTCTATGGAGCATTGTACCTGGTTTCCCTACTTCCACTTTTGTATCTTTTTTTCCCTCCAGAGCAAAGAAATTGCTTTAAAATGAAAATCTGATCATATCACTCTCCCGCTTAAGACCTTGAAATAGCTTCCCCCCTGCACTGAAAATAAAGTCTGAATATCTTTCCATGGACTACACACTCCTACATGACACAGCTCCTTCCTTACCTCTCCAAATTCACCTACAGCCCCTCTCTTCCACACTGGCCTTCTTACAATTCCCAGGACCCATCATGCTCTTTGGGCCTTTTTATTTACCATCTCTCTGCCTGAATGGTCTGGACGATTTGTAGCCTTCACTTAGCAGCTTAAATGTTACCATTTCAGTGGCCTTTTCTGACCACACAATCTAAATTAGGTCTCTCCTATTATTTTCTATCATGGGAAAGTTTGTTTTTTTCAAGACGTTTATTGCCATTAATAATTTAGTTGGTTTTGTTTCCTTAACATCAGTTGTTACCACTAAATTATAAATACTACAAGGTCAGTAACGATGTTTGTCCTATTCCATTATATCCCCTGTGCATTGTTTAGCACATAGTAGGCTTTCGATAAATATTTATCAAATGAATGAAACCCTTGTCCCTTCACTCAGCAAGTGTACTATTAAAGAGAAGCTGCTAAGACAAAACACAGACTGAAAGCTGATACTGATCCTTTACAACTTCTGATTTTGAATATTAAACAGGAATGAAAGTTGGCTGGTTCTCTGTATAATATGGAGAAAAATATAACAACTAATTTAGTTATTTAGATATACCCTTTTTAGTAAAACTAACACAATTCACGTCAGGATGCTAATGAATATGGCAGCATCTCCAGCCAGTAACTCACAAAAATAATTTAGCTGCAACTCTCTGCTCTCTACTACACAGAGTGCAAGACAACCACGGGGACAGTTCTGTTGCGTGGGGTATAGTACAGATACCCGTATAGCATTTCAGTTGCTAAACATGCTCAAAATTAAACGATGTATTAGGGGTTTACTCTGATTGACTTAAATTCATTCAATACATATTCAGTGAGCACCTAATGCACCCAGGGCATGGTGTTATGCATGAAGAGGGACACAAAACAGTTAAGGCACTGTCCTTGACCTCAAGAAAAATACATACTTAAAGGGAAAATAAGAAAGCAAACTGCTACATTCAAAAGTCCAGAGAGGTAAGTGCCAGGAAAAGAGACATAAATAAAATGCGGGGATACATAGGTCAGAAAGATACTAATTAGAAGAGTAAGGAAAGGTTACAGGACAGAGGCACCTAAGGGTTTGGTGAGACTTGAACACAGGGAGAGTGGCACTATAGGTGGAGGAAAACCTAGGAGGGTATGCTTGGTGCCCAGCGAGGAAGCGGGTTTGGCCAAAAGATACAGTGAGAAAGGGGCGGGAGAAAGCTGGAAAGGGAGGCCTGAGGTCAGTTGGAGAAAGGGCTTGAGCTCTACTCACTGGCAGTGAATGGGAAGCCAGGAGAGGCCTCCGAATTTATAGGAGTGCTAGAGGAAATAATGCAGTGTCCATGAAGGCAGCAATAGATGGTTTGGACAAGTGAAAGAATGGAAGAAATGAAACTCATCACACTATTTCGACAGTCTAAGAGGTAATAAGGGCGTACATTAGAGCATTGGCAGAAGAAATCATGAAAAGTTAATGAATGGGAAAATGGCAGATATTTCAGTCTTTGACAACTGATAAATTTTTCCCTCTTCTTCATCCCCCACACCTAAAGATGGTACTGAAAAAGGAAGGGTGTTATTAAACAAAATGGGGAGGCGTGAGGTTTGCCTTTTGGACATCTACATTGACAAGCTGGCACCTCCAGGTCTAGCAGGCAGTTGGAAAGAAAAGAGAAGAACTCAAGCTGGAGGATAAGACTGAAGACAGAGACTTGGGGAAAAAAGTAAAAGGATTCTCAAAAAGCTAGATAGAATGAGAATACAGATCTTCTACAATCTTAAGTGTAAGTCAATTTGAACATTGGTATGTCAACTCTATGTTAACAGATGAATTTTGACTGGTTTCTGAAGACTCAGGAATCTCTACTATGTGCTCTCTACACAGGAGCAATGACAGAATTTGAATTATTATTATAAATGCCCTTGAAATTTTATGGCAACTGTTATAAACATGGATATATCAATTCACCTTTTTTATGATTTCAAGAGATTTTGTGAAAACAAAGGTTGGCTCACCTTCTCATAATGAGTTTCCATGCATAAGAAGATGGTGTAGGCTGTTAGGCAAGCCAAACAGCCTTCAAGATATGATTGGCCCCCAAGCTTCTCTGCTTCTGCATAAAGGTTATTTAGAGTTCGAACTGTTTCTTCAAACTGCTGCCTATCAATCTGTATGGAAAAAAGAATTTAAAGTAAGTTTTGGAAAAAAGATCAGCCACTCACTAATGCTGGCTATCACTAATTGATTCTGCTGTTCTGTCAACATTCTTATCTAATAGTTGGCAAACCTCCTGGATGATTAAATCAGGACCTATGTTACTGAAACTGCTTAGTTTTTTTTTTTTTTTTTTTTTTTTTTTTTAAATCTTATCCCTCTTATGGACACTGGATATCTTCAAGGCTCAGTATGGTGTCTCTTTATTCTCTATACTGAGTTTCAAGTAACTTAATAAAATTATACAATCCTTCCATTT
Source organism: Panthera onca (assembly GCF_046562875.1). Taxonomy (NCBI): domain Eukaryota; kingdom Metazoa; phylum Chordata; class Mammalia; order Carnivora; family Felidae; genus Panthera; species Panthera onca. The sequence goes on along the minus strand of NC_138342.1, from coordinate 163,653,917 downwards.
TCCATTCACTTATATTCACATTTACTGAGCACCTATCATCAGATGTTAGGACAGGCCTTTGAGGAAGATGAACAAGACACTCAGTCCTCCAGGAGTTGACAAGTCATGTAAGCAGAACAGGTATGTAAACATAAAGACATAATAAATTGATAAAGTACTACAGTGGGCACATATATAAAGTATGGCGGGAGCACAAAAGGAAGGAGAAGTTCTCTTTATCTGGAAAGGACAGGTAATCTTTTTATTGTTTTAAAGTTTTTTTTAATCTAAATTCCAGTTAGTTAACATACAACGTAATATTAGTTTCCGGTGTACAACATAGTGATTCAACACTTCCATACATCACTTGGTGCTCATCACAAGTGCACTCCTTACTCTCCATCACCTGTAAGTTGGTTTGCCTCTCTCTCTCAGAGCAGGTAATCTTAAATTGAGTCCCTAAACACTGGAATTTACTAAAAGCTCACACTGAACAAGGCAAAATCTCAAACTATCACACAATTCTTCACACCAAGTCATTCCTGTTACCCTTCTATTCAGTGACACCATTATCTCACATTGACCCTAATACTACCATTGTCTTCCATTTTCACTCTAATCATCTGCTTTCACTTTCTTCTGCTAACAGTACTTTCACATCTCAGTGCTCTACCCTAGGATTTTCATCCCATTAGTAGAGTATTTCATGCCACACTATCATTCTTGACAACAAAGGACAACTTATCTGTCCTTACTATAGGGCCCCTCTCACACAAACTCCCTTATTCCTGAAACGAGTAGAGTAACTCCTTACATATGAATTCTCTCCTTTATGAAGTCTATACATATAGACTCAGAAAAAAGTCAAAGGACTTCAATATACAGTTTGAGACAAAACAGTCCCACGAACATAATTTTTTAAAATGTAAAACAATTTATGGTCATCATCCTTAAGCTATTAAAACCCTTTAGGTTAGAGGCAGTTGTGATCATTGTTTTGTTCTGAGCGTGGAAAAACTGTGAGGATGTGGTGAGCCAACGGCATGAAAAACTTTAATGTGAACTTTAAAATGGTGGTGGCTCTCCTGCTTTTTCAATAGGAACTACTTTTAATTTCCTAGAATATTAAGAGTTTCTGAAAAGGGCTGGATGGGCAGAGATGGCGTGGGAAGCCGCCACTTGAAGAACGGTCATTTGGAGAATTGACGTCAGAGTTCTCATTCCCTGAAAATGAATTCTATTCACTCTGCAAATAAATATTTGTAACAAATTGTTATCTTTACCCAATTATACCTAAAATAACACCTTCAGTTTGTCACATCAGCAAATCCACAAAAGTCTAAATAATTTCAAACACTCACAATTGATTTACTTAAATGTTATGATCTGATAAGGAAGGTTCCATGAATTATTTACATTTCTTTGGCTTTGTGATTCAAAACCATGGGCTCCAACCCAGAAACATCTTCTTTCAGATCAGAATTACTGATCATACTAGAAACAAGAATTCTTAAAAAAGCTATTCCAAGACAGTAATGCTTTATAGGATGGAAACAAATCATAGATCATTAAAGAAAAACAAACCAACCAACCCACCAACATGAAGGACTTTTTTAAAAGGTTAAAAAAGAAATTTAAAAAGTCAGGAATTTCTTTGAAAGATTACTAAAAAAGGAAAGGGGAAAAAAGGTAAACAGCATGGTAGACAGCAGCAAGAGCAAAGGACCTAACATATGAGGGTTCAACAGAACAAATGTGGGCATTTTTCTTTCACTCCCTTCACTATGAAAAATACCTTTCAGTATTCTCTCTTGGGTACCTGAAGACTGATACAGATGCTATGACAAAATTGGGAGATTTGTGAAGTGGGAGCCCAACATAAATTTGGACTAATAAACATTGAAAATCAGAATGGAAATAGGAATCAGACTCATTTTCCCAGAAATTTTGTTTCTTGTTGAATGATGTGGTAGAAAGCATGGGGCTGAAGCTTAAAGTGATCACAAGTCAAAGGTAATTTCTATGAACCAGATGCAAACACATATTTTAAAGGTATGTAGGGGAACAAATGCTTCAATTATAGTTGACTCATTTCTCTCCTACCCAGACCCAGGGTGTCTAGATGTCTGTATTTTGGCTAAAGTTAGACTAAGGCTTTTTTTAAGAATTGTCCTGGCAACAAAGTACTTAAGCATCAAAGTATTACATTCTAACAGGCAACGGAAAAAGTAAACTTGTTAACAGGCAGAACGTGCCCTCACTCTCAGATTAAAGGGTACAAATGCCTCTGTGTGTGTGTGTGTGTGTGTGTGTGTGTGTGTGTGTGTGTGTGTTGCTTTAAAGTAATACAAAACATTGTATATTAGTTTCTTCCTCTATTAAATTGCCAAGTGTGATGTTCTCACAAAAGGAAAATCAGCCCCAGTGGCAGAGCAATCAGTACAACTTCTAGGGTAAGGAGTAGAGAAACAAAGACAGAAACCTTCCAATTTTCCATCAAACAAAGCAAGGAAAATTTAAACCTGTAATTTAAATTTGATTTCAACACATTAAAAGGAAAATCAAAAGCTCTCCCAAGCAGTTTAAAGCATAAACTAGTGTTTTAACCCAAACATTTAAAAAGAAAAAAAGAAGAAAAATCCCTCAAAGACACAATTGAACAGCACCAAATAACACTCCGTATAGTACTCAGAGTCATAAGCAGTTCTGGTCTATAATCTGAAGTCAAAGAAGTAAAAAGGCCTCCAGAATTTAGAAACATCAATTTTCTATAAAAATCAGTGGAGTACTGTGACTACATTGTGTTTCTGTATTCAGACTATAAAATAAAGGCTCTACCACACAGAGTGGAAGGCTAATGTGTTTCTGCATACATATATTTGGCTTAGTTATGAGTTAGAAGTTTGACTTTAAAACCTTTAAACAAAGAAATCTTGTAACATCCAAGTAAGTGTATAGTTTACACTATGATTTGAAAGTACATAAATAGTGTACATCAGACTTTCCATAAGAGGCTTGCAAATAAAACATTTGATCCATTTCATACAAACCCTAACACAGAAAACATGTATGTTAACTGTGATGTTAAATTATTTAAAGAAAAAAAAAAAAAAAAAAAAACATTTGGTAGCTCTAGCCAGCAGGCATCGTGCTCAATTTCTACCTCTTCAAACCACAGTGGAAATGTCCAGCCAGTGTCAAGCTGAGTTAACTCATAACATTGCAATGATAAACTGTAGCATTTATGTGGCATTTCACAGACAAACTAATATGAAATCTTCTTTAAAAGGCATATCTGATCTGGGGCACCTGGATGGCTCAGTCTTATTAAGCGTCCTACTGTGGCTCAGGTCATACCTCGCAGTTTGTGGGATTCAAGCCCCGTGTGGGGGCTCTGTGCGGACAGCTCAGAGCCTGGAAGCCGGCTTCCCACTCTGTGTCTCCCTCTCTCTCTCTGCCCCTCCCCTGCTCATGCTCTGTTTCTCTCTCTCTCTCTCAAAAATAAATAAACATTCAAAAAAAAAAAAAAAAAAAAAAGAAAGAAAGAAAAGCAAAGCATATCTGATCTTTCATTTGCATTTAAAGAAACATACTTGGGTCACTAACTTGACCACAGTGTTGAAGGACACTATAATTGATATACATTGATTTCCCAAACTTGGCAATCAGGTAGAACAACCTACCTTGTTACAAGCTGATTTTAAAGGACTGCTACACATTTCTCTAGCACAGAATCATCTACACCCACTTATCCCATGACCAGTATTTCTTACTCCCACACCCACAGCACACCTCATCACCTCAGTCGCTCACTTCCCAATCAAGGAGAAAAGAGCACAAAACTCTGCTCCCATCTTACCAGAAACTGATCTCTGAAAAGTAAACTGAATGTAAGGTAACATGGCTCAAGACCCAAAGATCTTTCTTTGGGTAGGTGAGCACATGCGGGCCCAAGAAAACACACAGTCACATATGCTCACTTCATTGTACTTTTAAAATAAAATTCACTGATTTTTTCCCCCTAACTCTTAAGAAAGAGGAAACAGTGCCTTCTTCCATTTCTGTGTGCAGAGTTGTCTAAGGGACCTATATCCTGAGGACAGTTTCAATATGCAAGCATCAAAACGCAGGTGGCTCCCAGTGATCTTAACTGGGAACAACAAGTTGAAGGCCTTGTTCGGAGATATTTCCCTGTCCAGGCCGATCTACTGTTCTAGGTTTTTCAGGTTCCAAGAAAGCCTGTCTGTAACTGTCTGGCACAGCATTTAATAAACCCTTTCTGCTGAGCAGTGCGACCAGCACAATGGCCACAAACGCCAGTCACAAGAATGATGATGATTACTCTTGCGTGGCGAAGTAGGAGGTCATAGTTTACAACATGCTGAGTTAGGTGGCTTGGAACCTCAGGAATTAGTTCCTCATCACTGTTGTCAATAACCCGGGTGGAGGTGTGGAGACGGCCGGGTAAGAAGACAGCTGGCCGGGTACAGATTCCCGGCACTCGGCACCACCGAGTTCTATAAGGCCATCACACTCAGGGGCTTGGCTTTATTCGTCCTCCTCCAAACACCGCATCTTGCTTAGTGGCTCTCCTTTGACCAAGGCACCTCCTTTGCCTGCCCCTCCTCAGAACCGCGAGGCAGGCATCAAACGGGTCTGGTGTCGGCCCATACTCCCTCCCGTCCCTGAAGAGTCCCCCTCCCTCGCCCCAGAGCAGGTGTGGGGAGCCAGTCTGCGTACCCGGTTCTCCAGCTCCGCGGGGAACTTGGTCTGGAACTGGCAGCGTGTGCCACTGCTGTAGTCTCGCTGAATGAATACCTTCCCGGACACCGGCGCCTGCTGCGGCCTCATGGCGAGGACAGGACGGGCGCGCTGCGGGTTCGGGGAGACACCAACCACGGGTCAGATCCCCGGCCTGGACCAAAGACAGCCCCCCACCCCCCCCTCCCACCGGCCAAAGCAGCCCAAGGCCTCTTCCGCCCCACTCCCCTTCACCCATGCTGTCACCGCGGGCCTTTAGCTACAGCCCCGGCCCAGGCCCCGCGCCCCCCACAGCCCGGTTCGGCCCGGGAAACACGAACCCGCCTCCTCTGCCCTCCAGCTGCAGTCGCACCGCCTACGCCGTCACTTACGTCTTGCCGCAAAAGACCTCTTTCCCCGCCCCTCAGCTCGGCGTCCTGCCTCGAGGCGAGGACCCACCCTCTTCTCGGCCGTAAAGCGACTCTGGTGAGGCTGCGCGCTGCGGGGTGGAGGCGCGCTCAGCGGGCGGGGCCCAGGCTGACTCCGCCTCCCGCCCCTCCCGGAGGAGTCAATAAGGAAGGAAGAGCCTGGGCGGGGCGGGGAAGGGGAGAACTTTGGAGCGCGGTGTCTTGCCGACGGTTGCTGAGGTCTAAAACTCGGGATTTTCCACGTTGTGTCATTTCCTTGTCACATTGTGTCATTTCCCTATTCATCGTCCAGGTAGTTTTTGATCACTGATGTAAGGTGTTATTTTCACTCTTGATTGGATGTCCTAGCTTGCACGTGGGACACCACCCAACTCTATACCAAATAAACTGCTCACACAAATTTGTAAATAGAAAGCAGAAGCCTAGGGACTTCTTTTGGCAAAGGGGTGGGAGGAAGAGAGGACAAAGAACCTGCTTGGGCTTTGTCATCCAGCATCCTTCCTCCAATTCTCTGAGGTGTTACTGATCCTCCTACCCCAAGATTTTCATCCAGTACCCCAGTCTACATCCCTCAGGTGGCCTGAGAGGACAAGCAGTTCTCATTTCCTTGACCACTGGGGCTCTCACTTAACTCAGCATACTTTTGCAAGGCAGCCAAGGAGACCCCACCTTAAACTTGTCTGCTGGTGCTGGCTGATATAACTTGTTAGCACCACTATCTATCTCATCCTGAATTTTATATATTTTAAGAATATTCTCTAACTGTATTTTTAAAAGTTTTATGGAAATATAAATAGCATACAATAAACACAATGTATTTGAAGTGGACAATGTAATAAATTCTGACATATATATACAACCATGAAATCATCTCATCATCTCAATCAAGATTGTGAACATTTATCTCCCTCAAAATTTGAGATTCCTTATGCTCCTTTGTAATCCCTCTGCCCTACCCTTTTCCCCAGGCACTGATCTGCTTTCTGTCACTATATGTTAGTTTGCATTTCCTTGAATCTTACGTAAAATGAATCATACCATTTGCTGTCTTTCACATAGACAGTATTTTGAGATTCATCTGTTGTTGTGTTATTATGAATTCATTCATTTTTGTTGCTGGATAGTATTGCATTGTATGGATTTCCTATTGTTTGTTTATTCATTCATCTGTTGATGGACTTTTGAGTTGCTTCCAGTTTGGGGCTATTACAAATAAAGCTGCTATTGGACATTCATATTCAAGTCTTTGTATGGACATATGATTTCATTTCTCTTGGCTAAATATCTAGTGTTTAACTTTTTAGGAAACTGTCGAACTATTTTCCAAAGTGGTTGTACCATTTTACATTCACACCAATAGTATATGAGGGTTGCCCCATGTTTGTATAGAGATATCCTCTTGTAGTTATACATTTCATTTTTCTATGACTAATGATTTTGAACATCTTTTCATGTACTTATTTGCCATTCCTATATCTTCTTTGATGAAGTATTTGCTCTAGTTTTTTTGCAATTTGTGTTTGTTTTCCAATTATTGAGTTTTGAGAGTTTTGTTGTATATTCTAGAGAATAGTCCTGTATCAGATATACAATTTGCAATCTTCCCCCCCCCCCCCCCCCCATTCTGTGGCTTGAGTTTTCACTCTCTTAACATATCCTTGGGTTTGGAACACATTAGGGTGCAGATATCTCGGGAAGGGCATTATTATGCCTACCACAGGTATGGATTTAAGTTCATTTTTTCTCCTCATATAATTATCCAGTTATTCCAGCATTATTTGTTGAAAAGACTCTCCTTTCTCCACTTCATTGTCTTTATAGCTGTGTCAAAAATCAGTTTTTTATATGTATATATGTGGCCATTTCTGGATTTTCTATTCTGTTCTATCATCTGACCCTGTTTTGCATTAAAGACTAGGGTTTATCTCTGAAGTTGATACTTTTTTACTGATTCAGTAAGACCTCCTTGACCTCTAGCCCCTAGTAATCACCATTATACTGTCTATTTCTGTGAGTTAGACTTTTTTTTTTTTTTTTTAGAGTCCACGTATCACTGAGATCATACAATATTTGTCTTTTTGTTTGACTGATGTCACTTAGCATAATGTCCTCTAGATTCATTTTAGGTTGTTGTAAATGGTAGGGTTTTCTTTCTCATGGCTGAATAATATTCGTATTATATATATTACATATAATATACCTATTATATATATGTATTATATACATATATATGTGTGTGTGTGTGTGTGTGTGTGTGTGTGTGTGTGTGTATATATATATATATATATATATATATATATAATTATATATGACATTTTCTTTACCCATCCATCTGACTATGGACATATAGGTTGTTTCCATATCATGGCTATTGTGACTAATGCTGCAATTAACATAGGAGCACAGTTTTGTCTTTGAGATACTGATTTCATTTCCTTTGGATGTATACCCAGAAGAAGGATTGCTGGACCACATAGCAGTTCTATTTTTAATTTTTTGAGGCAACTCCATGCTGTTTTTCATAGTGGTTGTACCAATTTACATTCTCACCAACAGGGTACAAGGGTTTCCTTTTGTCTACATCGCCCCCCACCCCCCACCCCAGCACTTGTTGTGTGTTGTCTTTTTGCTAAAAAGCCATGCTAACAGGTGTGCGGTGTTATATCATTGTGGTTTTGATTTGCATATCCTGGGTGATTACTGATGTTGAGCACCTTTTCATGTACCTGTTGGGCATTATGTGTCTTCTTTGGGAAAATGTCTATTCAGATCTTTTAATCCATTTTACAATTGGATTGTTTACTTATGCTTTGCTATTGCACTGTATGAGTTCTTTATCTATTTTGAGTATTAAACCCTTATCAGATATGTGGTTTGCAAATATGTTCTCTTATTCTGCAGATTACTTTTTAAATATATTAATTGTTTTGTTTAGCTCTGCAGAAGCTCTCTAGTTGGATATAGTTCCACTTGTTTATTTTCGTTCTTCTTGCCTGTGCTTTTGTTGTCATGTTCAAGAAATCATTGCCAACACCTATGTCAAGGAGCTTCTCCCAGTGTTTTCTTCTAAGAGTTTTATGGTTTCAGGCCTTTTTTTCTTTGGCAGCATTCCATGCAGCCGAGGAAGCTGGGCTCTCTTTCACATGCTCTCACTTTCCCTGAGGGAGAAATCACAGGCTGGGAATGTCTCTCTTGGCAATTAGCTGTGCATCTTTTGGGGGAGAGGTGGTGTAGGCAAAGTGAATCTGTTCCTTTTATCCTCTTCAATATGTCCAGTCTTGGATTCTTTCTTTCTTTCTTTCTTTCTTTCTTTCTTTCTTTCTTTCTTTCTTTCTTTCCTTTAAAGGTGTGCTGGAACTTCTCCACTGGACTCCCAGACTTACCCAAAAACACTCTCATCCCTGGATGACTGTCAAAATTGGTGTTCTTTGGGGGAAAAGACAATAGAAAACTCCTATTTTTCTATTTTGCTGATGTCACTCATTTCCTGTAGGTATTTTATTATTAAAATTTTTTTTTAACATTTTATTTATTTTTGAGACACAGAGACAGAGCAGGAGAAGAAAGGGGCAGAGAGAGACGGAGACAGAATCTGAAGTAGGCTCCAGGCTCCAAGCTGTCAGCGCAGAGCCTGACGCAGGGCTCAAACCCATGAACCATGAGATCATGATCTAGGCCAAAACCAAGAGTCAGATGCACAACTGACTGAGCCACCCAGGCATCCTGAAACAAATTTCTTTAAAAGTACAGAGTAATATAATGGCAGACAAATCCTCTCTAACTAAACTGTATACTCTACCAAGAGTTTTCCTTCCTTTAAATTGCCCTGAGCACTTGTGAATACCATGTGTGCTACATAATCATGCACTCACTTTTGTGACTCCTTGAGATTGCTTTCTTAAAAAAAAAAAGTGTATATATATATATATACATATGTATAAAAGCTGTGAGAATGGACATTGTTAAAGAAATAATTGAACTCTAGAGTGAGAAAGAAGATGTTAGATGTTACCTGCCTGTCTTCCATTTTGTGTGGAAATTCCTTCTACAACCTCTGTTTGAGTACTAATTCTAGAGACTGGTAGACTACAGCTGTTTGATCTGGGTCCACTTGTTTTGTTAGGAAGATAACCTCTTACTGATGGGAAATCCACTCCTGTGTAACTTCTGAGATGGTATGTTACAATGAAACTTAGAATTCCACCAAGCAGATGCTAAGAACAGTAGCTTAAGCTGGGTACTTGACTATCTATATGGACTTATTTAGGAAATTGAAAAACCTACCCTATCTGCATTAGCCCATCACCCATCTCTCTGTTACCCTTGAGAACCTTCTTTACTGAAGGATTAGTAGAGCGCTGTGGTATCTCCTATCAAACAAAACTAGAGGGGATTCAAGACACTTGAATTCAAGACTAATATTTTGAGAGCTTTCAGTGTGTTCCCTGGCGTTTGAGGACATCATTCCTGAAATGTTTAAAGGCTGGAGGCTGTGCCCATAGCTGCCCCTTTCCAGTGACCTACTTGAAGAGGCTATGTTGGGAAGGAGCTTCACTTTCTCTGTTTTGGTGCAGCAAAGGTACGTATTTTCCAGGGGTCCAATGGTCATGTGGTACGGAACTGGTGTGGGTTTCCTAAAAGAGATCCAATGGAAGAGGAACTTCTGGAAAGGCAAAGGGATCCCAGTAGACAGTGGTGGCCAGGGAAAGCTGTAAGCCACTCATGGGAGGAGAGGCATTGACTCAGTCAAAGGAGCTCAGTGTGACACCTGAGGGGAAACCCCCAAGTGCTTGTGAAAGAAACATAATTGTCCTTCTGCCCCCAAGAGGGCACTATTACCAGATGTCACCTATATCTACCACTTTGCCCTTTGTCTCTAATCTCCTTTCCCCTTGGGTTTGCCCTGAAAGGAGGAAACATGGTGACTTGGCAATCTGGGGAAGGAGATGGAGCAAAGAAGAGAGACTAAGCCCCAAGCATCCGTCTCCAAACGTCCTGTTAGCTTCCACGTTGCAAAGGGAGAAGCCCTAAGTTTAGATGAGCTTGGAGAGTTGATGTTACACTGAAGGGATATTTTAATTACTGAAACAAAACTGTTCAGTTGATCAAAAGGGCCCGAAAGCTAAGGGGTCTGCTGGAGATTTCACTGAGGGATGGGAAAGAACAAGCCCTGGAAGTAGCCTGGGAGAGGCAATGGGAGGAAGAATACCATTATTCATTCTTCTACCCAATAAAACTTCCAATCCCTGATCTCTATTTTCTCCCCAAAGTATCACAGAATCAATCTACTTTCTCTTCAACATTTTGACAAATCTTAGATATCGTAAGAGTTCACAGACTCGTGCCCCTCCCCATCCTCTCAGATTAAGTACTATCTCCTGTAACAGAGTTTTGGTGTGACATTGTTATCTCCCAGCTACTTGTGCAGGAGTAGTATTACTGCCTGGGGCTCGAACACCAGACCCTTATCAATGCAGGGCATCACATGGTTGATTTTTACTCAGTTTTGTTTCTTTAGACCCTCTGAATTTTTCACATGAGCTGCTTTTAAGTCAAGCCTTCCCTCTTGTTTGTGTATTTTTAAAAACTCAAATGCAGGACTTTATATGTTTTTTTTTTTTCCTGTGAAGTTTTATTTTAAAGATCAATAGATTTTGAGTCATGCCTGTTGAAAGTATTCTGGATCTTGATTCTGGCATCCATGGCAAGAAGTCATCCTTCCTGGCTTGGTGTCATTGGCCGATCTTAAAGGCAATCCTTCCCTGACTTCATGGAAATGATTGAGAGGGAAGATGTTGTGGTGGTCATGAGAATGGACTCTGGAGCCAGATTCCTTGAGTTGAATTCCTGGCTCTTTTAGCTATAATTGTGGCACATTACTAAACCTCTCTGGGCCTCAGTTTCTTCATATGTAAAATAGGAAACTAATAATAATACGCTATTATGATTGTACCTACCTGTGTCCTCTAGCTAACAAAGTACCTCGAAACTAAGTGGCCTATGACTACAATCATTTACTTAGTTTATAATTCTCAAGTTGGCAATTTAAACTAGGCTCTGCTAGTCAGTTTTTCTGGTCTGAGGTAGGCTCCTTCATTTGTCTGGGGCGAGCTGCAGATTAAGTAGGAGGTCTGTTTTTGGGGGTGGGCTAGCCATTAGTTGAAATGTCTTAGCTCATTTTCCAGCAGGCCAGCTTGGGCCTGTTTTCATGACATGGAGAGGGAAATCATGGAGGGCCTCAAGAGGGTGGAAGAGGGAGGGGATGGTTATAAATTCTTTCTCTCTCTCTCTCTCTTTCCTTTTTTCTTTCTTTCTGTCTGTCTTTTAAATACAGTGTTATATTAGCTTCAGGTGCATAACATAGTGATTCACAATTCTATAAATTATTCAGTGATCATCATGATAAGAGTTCTCTTAATCCCCTTCACCTATTTCACTCATCTCCCTCATGAATTGGGACCATTTTTGTAATCAATCTTCCCTTTGCCTCATATGAGGTTAAGAAATAAATGTGTTAATATATATAAGGTGCTTAAATTGTGCTTGGCACATTGTAAGTGACATAGAAATATTAGCTATTATCAATAATATTCACTACTTGGCAAACAGTAAAAGAAAGAAAAAAGGAAAGAAAGAAAGAAAGAAAGAAAGAAAGAAAGAAAGAAAGAAAGATTATCATCAGAGAACTCTTCATGTTGATATCAATATGCTGATTAGCATTCTTGGATGGCAAAAGATAAGCCAGCTGTAAATCTATGGAGCAGTCTGCATGTTAAGAACATGGGCTTTGGGGTCAGATAGACATGAGCTGGGATGTGAGTTCTGCACTTCACTAGATTTGTGTCCTTGGCCAAGATGTGTAACCTCTCTACATCTCAGTTTCCTTACTGTAAATGAATGTAATAATTTCTACTGTATTAGTTTCCTAGGGTTACCATGGCATTACCACAAAATGGGTGGCTTAAAAAGCCAAAAATTTATTTTCTTACAGTCTGGAGGTTAAGAGTCTAAAATGAAGGTGTTAGCAGGAACTTGCTCCATTTGAAGGCTCTAGGGAAGGATCCTTCCTTGCTTCCTTTAGCTTCTAGTTTCTGATCGTTGACTAGCCTGTTAACTTGAAACAGGTGCACCTCTTGGTGGATGTCGAGCCAGAAGACACAACCAAGCCAAAGAATGGGAAAAGGGAGTTGGGATGAGCACTGGGTGTTATATGTAAGTGATGAATCACAAAGTTCTATTCCTGAAATTATTATTACACTATATATTGACTAACTTGGACTTAAATAAAAAAAAATAAATGATAAAAAACAAGAAAAGGGAGCGTTTAACTTGCAACAAGAAAAGGAGAACCCTAGGAATATTTCCTAAAACAGTGTATTCTTGAACAACAAAGCTGGGGAAGTTTTAAGCTAAGGGCACATACATGTTCATGAAGGGGCTTGTGCAATGGGGCATTCAGGATGGAACTGAGGTAAAAAATCATCTTAAGATGACAGTGTCCAGGTCTTAGTTTGTCAGAGTGCCAAGGGTTAGCAAAGGTCAGCATCAACAATTCTCTGGCTCCAGTTGGTCTGGTATCTGAGTGCTCAAAGGGGTTTAGATCCTGCAAAGATAACTCAAGAATGTATGTCAGGTCAATCTTTACTTTTGAATCAGCACTGGGAGTTCTCCACAATACGTTGTTCCTGATAGGATTAGGTTCTCTCCTGGCCCCATAATGGCTATTTGTTCTTACAGCCTTTTGTTCCCTTAAGGTAATTAACTAATGAGGTCTATTCTGCAGTTTCAACACGTCTTGGGAAGTTCTTGTAAGACACAGGCTTTGAGCAAGTCATGCTGGTGAGGCATAGAGTACAAGACGACCAAGTGGCCCAAAGTGACTTTTTTTGTGTCAAGAAAGCTATGTTTCATCTTTCTTTTTCTGGGGACCCCTAACTCCTTCTGCTTAGAATTCATGGCATTCCTTGGCTTGTGACCGCATGACTCCAGTCTCTTTATGCAGACTTCTCCCTTTTGTCTCCTCCATGTCTTCAAATTTCTCCTTCTAGGACACCAATCATTGGATATAAGATCCACCTTAATCCAGTGTGACCTCGGTTTACCTTGATTACATTTGCAAAGACCCCATTTCCAAATAAGGTCACATTCCGAGGTTCCTGATGGACATGAATGTTTGGGGACGCTATTCAACCCAGTTTGCCTAATTGCGGGGTTTCAATATGATATTGTATGTAAAACACTTAGGATGTGTTTGTCACATGATAAATAAGAAGTAGTGGTCATTGTTTTTATGATTATTGCTGTTATATCACTAGAGTTAGTCAAATATCTTGCTGAAATCAACATAATATACCAATAGCTATCATTTATTGAGCTACTAGTGTCAAGAACTAGGTTGAGTAGCCTATATGCATGATCTCATATAATCCTTACTACATCTAGGAATCTAGTACCCCTGGCCAAAGAATGATAATAATATGAATCAGAGACTATCTGTGATCCATGAACCTGTGCTAGCTCCAAACAATCATCTTATTCTTTTATATGTTTTAAAAATCTTTTAAGATTTTAAGATGCTGAAGTCAATCTTTCACCAGTTAGACTCCAAGCAAGACCTGAGCTTTACTGCCCACCTGCTTATAATCATAGACATTTGTCCCACAGTTTTTCTTAAGCTCTTCTTCCCAGCTTATCACTTAACTCAGGCAAATGGAAAGCAAAGCTGCCCCTCCAGCAAGTGATAGCAACTGCTCTGACAAGACCACCCGCTGGCCCAGACCACCCAGACCAGTTTGAGCTTAATACCTGACTCACACAGAGGCAGATGGACCATGGAGAGACCTCTAGAATGACTGATGACTATCTTTACCTAATTATACTAAAATCTCCACCCAAGGAAAAGCCTCGGCCTCATTTACATAACATACGATCCATAAGACACACGTGTGACCTCATGCTTGCCTCCATATGTGATGACGAGGCATCCCTATCTAAATTTTCATCCTAACCCTAAATGAAAGGAACTCATCCACCCTTGCTCAGAGAGTCATGGCTTTGGAAGTTATTCCTCATGATCTCCTTATTTGCTGTAAATAAAATCTTCCTTGTGTGACAACTCCATCTGGTGCAGTTTCTGACTCACCAAGGAACAAACTCACATTGGTTCGGTTACAAAGCTACAGGTCTATAGTTTTAAAAATTCATTCTTTCCTCCCTGTTGGAATTTGAGTTCTTTGTATCTCATTTTTTTGAACCCTACATATTTATTACTCTGTTCATGATAGATTTTCAAGAAATGATTTGAAAGTAAATTCATTCAACAAATATTTATTAAGCACTTACTCATAACAGCTGGGAATGAAAGGACAAATAAAGCCTGGAATAAGTCCAATCACATTCTCATGGGGGCCAGGAGGGTGGGGAGACACTCAGCATCACTCATCAGGGAAATACTAATCAGAACCACAATGAAGTACCACCTCTAAAATCAACAACACAGGAAACAGCAGCAGTTGGTGAGGATGTAGAGAAAGGGGAACCCTCTTGCACTACTGGTGGGAATGCAAAATGGTGCAGTCACTCTGGAGAATAGTACGGAGGTTCCTCAAAAAGTTAAAAGTAGAACTACCCTACAACCCAGCAATTGCACTACTTGGTATTTAGCCAAAGAATACAAAAATACAGTTCAAAGAGGAACATGCACCTGGATGTTTTTAGCAGCATTATCAACAATAGCCAAACTATTGGAAGAGCCTAAAAGCCCATCCACTAATGAATGGATAAAGAAGAAGTGGTATATATGAACAATGGAATATTACTTAGCCGTCAAAAAATGAAATCTTGCCACCTGCAATGATGTAGCTGGAGTTAGACTGTATTATGCTAAGTGAAATGAGTGAAATAAGTCAATCAGAGAAAGACAAATACCATATTATTTCATGCATATGTGGAATTTAAGAAACAAAACAAGTAAGCAAAGGGGAAAAAAGAGAGAGAGGCAAATCAAGAAACAGACTCAACTATGGAGAACAAACTGATGGTTAACAGAGGGGAGGTGGAGGAAAGGTTAAATAGGTGATGAGGATGAAGGAGTTCACTTGTGTGATGAGCACTGGGTATTGTATGTAAGTGACGAATCACTAAATTCTACACCTAAAACTAATACTATACTGTGAGTTAACTAACTAGAATTTAAATAAAAACTTCAAAAAAAAAAAAAAAAAGAATATGGGAGGGTACAGATTGTAAAATGTAGGTTAATTTGAAGGAGAAGACGGATTTTTAAAATGATTAAAAAATTTTTATTTTAGAGATAGAGAGTATGTGAACAGGGGAGAGGCACTGAGGGAGAGAGAGAGAGAGAGAGAGAGAGAGAGAATCTTAAACGATAAAGAGAATCTATGTGCTGAGAGTGGAGCCCTACATGGGGCTCCATCTCGTGACCATGAGATCATGACCTGGGCTGAAATCAAGAGTTGGGTGTTTAACTGAGCCACCCAGGTACCTTGAGAAGAGGGTTTTTAATAGATGGGGAGGTAATTGGATATCCCAGACCCTGTGCCCAGGGAATAATGAGGTATCTGCTATGATGGTTAACTTTATAAGTTAACATGACTGGGCCAAGAGATGCCCAGATAGTTGGTGAAACACTATTTCTCTCTCTCTCTCTCTCTCTCTCTCTCTCTCTCTCTCTCTGTGTGTGTGTGTGTGTGTGCGTGTGTGTGTGTGTGTTTGAGGATGTTTCCAGAAGAGATTAGCATTTGAATTGGTGGACTGAGTAAAGTTGATTGCTGTCTTCAATGTGGATGGGCATCACCCAATCCACAGAGGGCCTGAATAGAATAAAAAGGTGGAGGAAAATGGAATTTGCTTTCTGTCTGCCTGAGTTGAGACATTGATCTTTCCTGCTTGGAGTGATCCTAGTTCTCAGGCTTCCACACTCAGACTGGGTTCTATGCCATCAGCTCTCTGGCCTTCAGGCCTTCAAACTACACCACCAGCTTTCCTGGGTCTCCAGCCTGCAGACTTTCTGGATCTCTGGAAAGCCTTGACTAATATACCTGTAGTGACAGAGTTGGTGTCTGCTTGGGTGAGGGCAAGGTGGGGGTAGGGGTAAAAGATCTTCTTTTTTTTTTAATAGTCTTTTTTTTTTAAGTTTATTTATTTCGAGAGAAAGAGAAAGAGAGAGAGCAGCAGAGGGTCAGAGATGGGGAGAGAGAGATAATCCCAAGCAGGCTCCTCACTGCCAGTGTGGAGCCAATGTGGGGCTTGAACCCATGAACCATGAGATCATGACCTAAGCCGAAACTAAGAGTCAGATGCTCAACTGACTGAGCCACCCAGGGACCCCAAAGATCTTTAATAAAGAAGAGAGTGATAAAATTGTAACATCCTTTTACTTGCCCCTCTATTGTTTCTTCAATGTAGACGAGCCAGTTCTTTTTGTCTTGTATGGTAGGATCTCTTTTCCAAAGCTTCAGTCTTTTTGTAAGCCTCTCATAACTTTCTGGTGTTTAGAACTAAGATACAGAACTCCAATAACCACATTAATCTGTGCTGAATGTTATCGGAGACTGGCCTGTATTCCTTTCATTTAAAAAAAAAAAAAAAAATCTTTTTTTTTTTTTTCCTGATCAGAACAAAGCAAGCTTTTCAATGTAGGTCCCATCCTGCATCACCGGCTCACGTTCGGCTTGCAACCCAGAGATCATTTTCTGCCCTGCTTATGAACAGTGTTCCACGCTGCAGTTTATTTCTTCTCTGCAGCTCCTGTCATTTCTGAGCTTTGTTCTATCTGTGTCCAACCACATCCTCCCAGGCCCTTCATAAAAGCTTAAACCGAAAGATGTACTTACACTAAAGAAATTTTAAGTGTTCTTGGCCGTGCTCACCAACCCCCCTGTTTCATCTAACATTGCTTGTTTTGTTTATTGTCCTTTCCTTCCAAGGCATCAGAGCAGCACGGGATGGGAAGATCAGATCTGTGTTCTTAGTTTTCATTTCTTGCTTCTAGGGTGTGCTTGCACAATGGACAGAACTCCAAGGACCATCGCCTCTTTGTTTTCCTGCATTTGTTGGTAATTTCAAGTCTGCTTCTGTTTCAGAAGCTTGTATGTCTTTACTGCATTTTGAGTGAACACTATTAGCATACCTGAATAGACAGCGTCTGTTCCTTCCTATTTCAGTCTCACCATCCAGAGCAACATGTGTCCTAATTTCAGGAAACAGGCTGAACAGATGTCCGAACTGTTGTACTGAACACTTCTCTGGGGAGAGCAGTTCTCGCCTGCATTTTTGTTTCTTTCGCTGTGAGTGAGGAGAGTGGATTGAGCCATGTTGTTAATGGAGGTCCTTTGCCTTTATTGTCTGGGCTCATGTTGCAACCTTCTTGTGTCTGCGGTGGCTGGTGGCAGTGGAAGGTCTGGAGATTTGACTCTGTACCAGCACAGTCTTGGAGCTGGAAGCAAGTCCGGCTTTGAGGGCCTGAGGCCTGCAAGGTCTCATGGAGCTCCACACCTCCAGGGGCCCCACGCTTGGCTTAATGTTCTGCTGTCATCATTTTGAAATTCTGAATTTCTGAACTTGGGGTCCGCATTTTCATTTTGCACTGGACCTCACAAATTACAGATGGGAAGAATGAGAGGGCCTCTGGTGAGGGCACACCATCGCTCTCTGGGATAGATGCCTAAGTTTCCATATCTCCACAGAAACTGGTTCAATGTGAATTTTGACAAAGTGAAAAAGAAAAACAAATCTCCCTTAGAATTGCATCTTTCTAGAGTTGGAAGTGCCCGTCAGGTGTGTGTTTCAGGCACCTGTCTTAGGCTAACTAGGGCACTATTTGAAGGATGGCATGATTCCCTAAGAGGTCCTTTCAGGTTGACTCACATTTATTTATTTTTTGTGTGGTTTCGTTTTTTAAAAAATTTTGCCAAATAAGGGTATTTATTTATTTTTCTTTTAAAATTTTTAGTTAAATTCTAGTTATTTAACATACAGTGTAATATTGGTTTCAGGAGTAGAATTCAGTGATTCATCACTTACATACAACACCTAGTGCTCATCACAACAGATGCCCTCCTTAGTACCCATTACTCATCTAGCCCATCTGCCACCCACCTCCCTCCATCAACCCTCAGTTTGTTCTCCATCATTAAGAGTCTCTTAAAACATGGAAGAACTTTTAATCACAAAAATATCTTTACAGTAACATGTGTGCCAGGGCATTGGCAAAATAGGGATTGAGACTGTAAATTTAAGAAATTTTTTCCCCCTGAGAACTAGCCTGTCGAAGAAGGGATGCATATTTAGATCTTGGCTTTGGGGGAAGTAAAGTTGCTCTCCTCTGGACATTTGGCCATGGAGACATATTTACAGAGGGAAGGAGTTGGACAGCTCAGGGCTGGAAAAGAATCAGGAAGAATGAATGAAGTGAAGAACCCCCTGAAAAAGAACAGAGAAGATGGAAGGCCTTAAAGAGGATTTTTTATGAGAAGGTCACATCAGTGGCCATAGACTCAGAATTCTGTTTGGTATGTTCTAGAATCCTTTCTGCTTTCTAAACCATACATCCACATGTTATTGAACTCTTCTCTGTAGAAAGCACTGCGTGCTCACCCTTTGAGCCCCTCATACCTTTTCCTTCTGGGTGATATTGAACCATATGATCTCCATATTGTTTGTGGTATGTTTTTAGTTCTGATGTAAGATTTGCATCATGTCCCTTTTAAACTCCCTTTTACCCTTGACAATCAGTCTCATTTGTGGCTGGCCTAATTTAGGGAATCCCTACACTTAGTCAACAGGGTTTCTAATCCATCATTTAAGTCGCTGATAGTCAGGGTCACTGAGTAATAGAGGTTAAAAAAAAATCATTGTGTAAGTGAAGAAATGGCCCAAGGCCCTCCTACCCAAAATACTCTATTAGATTTGCTTCTTTGATCTCAAACCTTTTAACCAGGAGCACACAATTGATGAATGTAAATTTCTTCCCCAGGTACATTTACGAGAGGAATGTGTTAGCTTAGATTGATTTCTTTCTTTCTTTTTTTTTTTTTTTTAATGATTTTGTATTTTTAACTAATCTCTACACCCAACACAAGCTCAAATTTACAACCCTGAGATTAAGAGTCACATGTTCTTTTGACTGGACCAGCCAGATGCCCCTGATTTCTCTTTTTCCTAGAAGCCTGGAGGACTTGAGAGGGTACAACAGGTTGTGAGTGAGTTTTCTTTCTGTGTAGAAGTGTTAAGGGGAATAGTTGGGGCACAGAGACTAACCCAAAGGAGTCTCCAGAGGGTTTCCTGAGCACCCCAAGACTGCCTAAAGGCTTATGGTGCCTGGGAGAAGGCATGAATAAGTGGTTGTGGGGCTTATTTGGGGTGAAGCGCTCAGTAACAATTATTGCTTAAAGTTAGTCCAGGACAAGACATTTATTTATTTATATGGCTGTAATGGCAGAGAAGTTACCTTTCTCCACTGTCCCTTAGTAGCTGTCAGATTAGTCAGTGACCACACAGGGCCATGGAGAATAGGACAAAGGTCAGGTGAGCCTGGACTAAGCAGAGGAAGAAGGGAGAGGTTTGAAGTAAGTGGGCTTCTGTGTGATGATCCTTAACAGGAAGGCAGGGGAAGGACTTGGCAAGGGAAAATGGGGGGCGGGTGCCCTCAAGACAAATTTTCCTACTCTTACTGGCATTGTTCTGCCATAAGAGATAGGATCCTTTCAAAAGTAAGCAGATTGTCAGAATAAACTGCTTCAAAATATAATGGAGTCGAGAAGGGGTGACCAGGTTTGCTGGTATTAAAAACCAGGTGTTCTCTGATATGTTGTATGTCCAGCCAGGTGAGGTACACCGTGTCCTTGAGAAAAATGGGCTCTTAATCTCATGCTTCTGAGGATGAGGGGGTCCTTCTCCGTGGTCCATCTCTAAGCAATACCTATTCCTTGAGATCTTTCTTTCTTTCCTTCTTTCTTCTTCTTTCCTTCCTTCTTTATCTTTCTTTCTTCCTTATTTCCTTCCTTTCTTCCTTTCTTCCAATTCATCCAGCATGTTTTAATGGGCAAAAACTCTATACCCTTAATTTCCTTATGTGAAATCAGACACAATTAATTACTGGCCTCACAGGTTGTAATGAGGATGAAATGAGATAATTCAGGTCAAGTCTCTAACTCAGCTTCTGGTAAGTCACTGGATGTTAGTTTGGTTCCCCTTCTAGCATTACTTTTCATTCATTCTTTCACAAGTATTTGTTGAACACCTTTGGTGTGTCAGGCACTGTTTTGAATTCCTTTAAATAATATTGTCTTAAAAAAATCGATAGTACTAGATTACTTGTATTTCAGCTGGTATTGTCAATATTAACCGTATAACCAATTAATAATATAATCATTAATCATTGAGAACATGTGTCCATATAAAGACCTGCACATGGATATTTATAGCAGCTATATTCATAACTGCCCAAACTTGGAAGCTTTAGATTCTGTAGGATTCCAACTCTATGGCATTCTGGAAAAGGCAAAAACTATGGGTACAATGAAAAGATTAAGTGGTTGTCAGGAGTTAGAGGTCAGGGAGGGCTGAGTAGGCAGAGCAGAGAGGATTTTTAGGGCAGTGAAACTGTCCTGCATGATGCTACAATGGTGGATACATGTCATACATTTGTCAAAATCCCACAGAATGTACACCACCACGAGGAATCCCATGAATATGGGTGATGAGGGTGTGTTAGTGTATGTTCACCGGTTGTATCAAAGGCACAATTTGGGGCAGGATGTTGATATTGGGGAGGTTGTGCATGTGTGGGGAGAGAGGGCATATGGGAACTCTGTATTTTCTGTGAACCTAAACTGCCCTAAAAAGATAAAGTTTACTGATTTAAAAGCTAAAACCACAACCCATGGGTAAATGTGAGTTATGGATAGGAATTGTCATCTGCTCCAGGTTTTGCTCCTCTTCCTCTCATTCCCCATCCCCATGGATGACACTCCCAACCGTTTCCCCTATTTTATCTCTGGTTTCTGTTTGCTTATTTTCCTTACGTCTTTTTACTCTGTCAGAGTCCATGGAATGTCAATTTCCTATCATGACGTTTCTGCTAATGTCCAATTTCCATAGAAAATACCCTCTTACTTTTCTGATGCCCAATAAACTTTAACTCCCTCCCCAAATCTCTCAAAGCATAGGCTTTCCGGTTCTTACCAGTCACTGGTTTAATTCTATTTAATTGGGTCTGTCCTTTATACATTGCCATATGGCTTCAATATGTACGTTATCAGTATCTCCTAAAATGTTATCTCCTAGACCCAGAGCGTTTATAAAGATGTCGCAAATGGAATTTAATTAAAAACAGATGGATCGTCTTTGAATGGCTTCCTTTTCAATTGACAATACCAGCTGTCTCACTAATGCAATCCTAGAAGAAAAAGAAACCATCTAATCCAACTCTCTCCTTTTATAGATGAAAAAACTAGAGACCAGAGATGTTTATGTGACTTTCCAAAGGTCACACAGCTAGATGGTGACAGCACTGTGCTTTGTCCCAGTTTCTATCAGCAGAGACTGCTTTCCACTTGGGATGTGTGTTTGCAGGGACCCCACTGTTGGGGCAGCAATGGTCACAAGTAAGGAAGTTCATTCATTTTCTGCTGATTCTCTCTTTCTTCCTCCTCCTTCACCTCTTCTTTCTTTTCTCAGACAAATAAGACTTAAATGCATTTTTCAAGATCTTACATCTTTTCCTTTAAAAAAAAATAAGAATACAAAGATCATTGTGAAGATTTAAGAGGTGATTGAGTCTCAGCCTGTAGTTTTACAGATGAGAAAATGGAGGCTTAGAGAGTTGAGACGACTTGCCTCAAGTCACACAGAAGGTGGGAAATCAGAAATTAGAACCCAATTTCACAGACTTCTAATGGAGTGCCCGTCCAGTGTCCCGGCAAAGCCACATCTTGCAGAACTGCTTTTTTTTTTTTTTTTTTTTTTTTTAAACAAGCCATGGGTGGAAGGAGGGTTGGAAGCAACGAGGAAGGGGCACTTAGGAAAGATTTGGAAATATACCATCAATTAATTTTGTGTGAAGAGGAGCCAATGCTTTTAAAAACATGTCCCTGGGTCAGAGATAGCACTGTTGCGCTGGACAGCCCAGAAGATGAAAAGCAGAAGTTTGTATTGGCAAAGTCTCTTCAGTGCACGAAAAAGGAAACATGTCCCTTTTTTTTTTTTTTTTTTTTTTGTGCAGAAACTGCTTGGATGGTCCGTTTCATTGTATTTTTCTAGGAATTTGAGACGGTGAGAACAGAGTGGCTTTTACTCGCACATTATTTCTCAGTTTATTTTGCTTATAAACATATTAGCATTTCCAGACTAATTAATCTTTGACCTCCAGAATCCTGCCTTCACAGGACACAAGCAAGATCAAAGGTTATTTTGTTCAATGAAACATTGGGATGGGTTGTTATGCCACCAACTCAGCTGTTCCAAAATGTGTTTCATTCCCCCTTCTTATACCTATTTTTAGAGGTTTCCTTGATAAAACCAAAGCCCATCAGATTTTTATAAATAGAGGCAATATTAATTACTTGTGAATTACAGCATTTTTTAAAATAATAAATTTCAACACAGATTTTCAGCCCTTGGGTTTATAAATAGCATTTCTCAGAAACTTTTCTGCACTAATAACCCCAAAGATATTTTGGATCTTAAAAAGCATTAAAAATGCTTAACTAATGCTTAACTTGAAAGCTTGGTCTTTGCTTCCTAATTACCTTGATTTTAGTCTAAATCAAGTAGCAATTTCAACACTGTGTGGTAGGGAGAGTATTACAAGATGAGTTGTGTGCCCCCCATGAACCAAATTCCTGTGTTGAAGTCCTAACCCCTAGTACCTTAGATGTCACTATGTTTAGCGATGGGGTCCTTAAAGAGGTCATTCAGTTAAAATGAGGTCATTAGGTGGGCTCTAATCCAATGACCGGTGTCCTTACAAGGGAGGGACTTTGAGCACAGACACACATGGAAGAGCATGTGAAGACACAGGGAGAAGACCTCATCTGCAAGCCCTAATCCTTGCAAGAAGAGGAGATTAGGACATAGTGGTGCCTAGTGGAAGGATCACATGAGGACGTGGGAAGAGGTGGCCATGGACAAGCCCAGGAGAGAGGCCTCAGAAGAAAGCAGGCCTGCTGACAGGTCAAGTGCAGACTTCTGGTCTCCGGGACTTTGGGACAATCAACGTCTCTGTTTCAGCTGTCCAGCATGTGGCATTTGTTAAGGCAGCCTGAGCAGACTTCGATGAAGAGGGTTCTTAGAAGCACAAGAGGCCCTGTGTTCTCCCCCAGAGGGAGTAGGACATGTGGCTCTCACTTGCCTTCCAGGGCTGACAAGTGCCCTAGTGTGATAACGCATGTGAATTCGGTTAGAAAGTTGTAAATCCCTGCCTGGCTGTGTGACCTTGGGCAAGTCTCCTCTGCCTCTGGGAATCAGTCTCCTGTCTTACAGAGTCTGTCGATGCTCTGACCTCTGTGCACCTTGCCACCCCCTCCAGCTGGGGAGTTTGAGAAACACACAAATTCTTCGGCCTGCCTGAAGATCTCCTGGATCAGGATCTCTGCAAGTGGTACACAGGGATCTTTCTTTCTTTCTTTCTTTCTTCCCAAAGTTTATTTTGAGGGAGAGACACAGAGAGTGTGAGTGGAGGAGGGGCAGAGGGAGAGGGAGAGAGAAAGAATCTTAAGCAGTCTCTGCACTGTCAGCACAGAGACCAATGTGGGGCTTGAGCCCACGAACCAGGAGATCATGACCTGAGCCCAAGTTAAGAGCCAGACGCTCAACCCGTGGAGACACCCAGGTGCCCCAGGAGTCTTTATTTTTAACAAACTTTCCAGCAGATATTGACAGGAAACCCAGTTTGGGAATCACTGGATTCGAGCACCTCAAGCTTTCTCTGCTTGACATTGCCTTCTGTGCTCTGTGCAAAGGGTTTTGATTTCTGACCTCCAACAAAGAAGCTGGAACTTGGAAGAAAATGGGCAATGGAACCTTATCCCTATCCTACCCTGATTTTAGTCCCATTTTATTGCCTGCACACTTCCCTGCCAGTCTCAGAAGTCTCAGAAGAAAGTTCACAAGACAGCCTACTCTGTGAGGGGATCTCATGGGAAGGGGAGTTTGGGTTTGGGGGCCTGGCTGTTGACCTGCCGGCCTGAAGAATGGGGTTGGTTTTGAGTTCAGGTAAAAGGATCAGCTCTAGGTGTGGTGTGGAAAGAAGGCACTGTGAGGCCCAGGGCCATGGTGGCATATCGACAGATCTGTTGAATTATTTTTTTTTTTTAATTTTTTAATGTTTATTTATTTTTGAGAGAGATAGAGAGGAGGAGGGTCAGAGAGAGAGGGAGACAGAGAATCTGAAGCACGCTCCAGGCTGAGCTGTAAGCACAGAGCCTGATGTGAGGCTTGAACTCACAGTGAAATCATGACCTGAGCTGAAGATGGCTGCTTAACTGACTGAGCCACCCAGGCTCCCCATGGATAGGCTGAATTCTGTTCCCAGCTTTGTAATGTACTAGTTATGTGCCCTTGGCCAGGATAGTATGGACCTCAGTTTACTTACTTGCAAAATTCATTTATTTTCTGCTTTGCCTATCTTATGGGACTACTGGAATGATCAACTGAGATGATGATTATCGAAATGTCTTGAAAATAGAAATCCTAGGGGCACCTGGGTGGCTCAGTCGGTTAAGCATCTGACTTTGGCTCAGGTCATCATCTCGCAGTCTGTGGGTTTGAGCCCCACATCGGGCTGTATGCTGACAGCTCAGAGCCTGGAGCCTGCTTTGCATCCTGTGTCTTCCTCTTTCACTGCCCCTCCCCTGCTCATGCTCTGTCTCTGTCTCTGTCTCTCTTTCAAAAAATAAATAAACATTAAAAAAAAAAAAAGAAATCCTTTTCACCAGGCTCTGTTTCTGTCATTGGAATATAGTAGTAATAATGAGCTAGGGCTGGACATGGCCAAAATCAGCAGTGTGGCTGGGCCACAGCGTAGGTCTTTGGAAAGCTAGAAAGATGAACTGGCTAGTTTTTTTTTTTTAAAGAAAAACTTTTAAGTTTCATTATTTATTTTGAAAGAGAGAGAGAAAAGCATGAGTGGAGGGAGGGGCAGAGAGAGAGGGAGACAGAGACTCCCAAGCAGGCTCCATACTGTCAGTGCAAAGCCTGATGTAGGGCTTGAACTCACATACCATGAGATTATGACCTGAGCTGAAGTCAGACGCTTAACCAACTGAGTCACCCAGGCACCCTGAACTGGCTAGTTTTAAGCACACTTTCTGACATATATCTAATTAAACTATGCAGCTTTGGTTAGTGCCTAGTCAACGCTTGTAATAAAATAAAATGACTCTGAATCCAACACAGGAAGAATGGGTTTCTATATCAGACACTGGCCAAAAATACGGCAGAGTTAGAATATACATCTAGGTATTCCTTCCCTACATGACATCGCCTCTCCCTGAGTGTAAATGTTGTGCCACTGCTAGGGGGTCTCACTCTGTAGTCATACCCCAGGATGGGCAAGTTCCAAAGAGAATCCAGCAAGAGCTGCCACTTTTATTAAATCCCTTCCATACACACACCCTGATTTGTGGAAGACCTGGCCTGGTTTCTCTGTACACCTCAGGCACATTGATATTTGCACATCTGGTTTTCAATGATTTTCAGCCTTACAATATTTACAGATGCTAACTAGTGAGTCCTTGGAGAGCCCTCTGTGAGGCTGGCAATTCTAATTTCAGTGTTACGAAAAGGGCAGTTGCAAAACAAGGGGGTTTTCGCTAAGCTGCTATTGGTAGGGAACCTGAGTTTAGAAAACTGATTATTTTAGCCCAGGCTATACAAACTCATCTGGCATATCATCTAGCCCTTAGTTACCTCTCAGTTGGCTTTGGATCAGTTTATCTATTTTATTTAATTCTTTTTTTTAATGTTTACTTATTTTTGAGCGAGAGAGAGAGAGAGAGAGAGAGCATGAGTGGGGGAGGGGCAGAGAGAGAGAGGGAGACACAGAATCCAAAGGAGGCTCCGGCTCTGAGCCGTCAGCCCAGAGTCCTACGTGGGGCTCGAACTCACAGTCTGCAAGATCATGACCTGAGCTGAAGTTGGATGCTTAACCGACAGAGCCACCCAGGCACCCTATTTTATTTAATTCTTTCTTTCTTTCTGTGTGTGTGTGTGTACCCATGAGTATATATATCTACATAAATATAAAAATAAAATTTTTAGGGGTGCCTGGGTAGCTCAGTCGGTTAAGCATCAGACTCTTGATTTTGGCTCAGGTCATGATCTCATGGTTTCAGGAGTTTAAGCCCCATGTCAGGTTCTGCATTGACAACGCTGAGCCTCCTTGGGATTCTCTCTCTCTCTCCCTCTCTCTCTGCCCCTCCCCCACTTGTGCTCTCTCTGTCTTTCTCCCTGTCTCTCTCTCAAAGTAAATAAATAAACTTTAAAAAATAAAATAAAATAAGTTTTACAAACATACATTTTCCCCCACTTGTCCTAACAATATCTTTTGTTGATTATTTTTGAACCAAGATTTATACGTTGCTTTTGGTTTTTAGTGCTGGCTAATCTAGAGCAGTCCCCTCACGTACTGACT
Source organism: Panthera onca (assembly GCF_046562875.1). Classification (NCBI taxonomy): domain Eukaryota; kingdom Metazoa; phylum Chordata; class Mammalia; order Carnivora; family Felidae; genus Panthera; species Panthera onca. Next base: position 163,627,115 of record NC_138342.1, on the reverse strand, counting down.
TTTTCAGGATTCCAATACAGATGTTTTTTATTTATTTTATTATTTTTTAATGTTTTTATTTTATTTTTGAGAGAGAGAGAGAGACAGAGACAGAGACAGAGAACAAGCAGGGGAGGGGCATAGAGAGAGGGAGACACAGAATCCGAAGCAAGCTCCAGGCTCTGAGCTGTCAGCACAGATACTGACACGGGGCTCGAACCCATGGACCGTGAGATCCTGACCAGAGTAGAATTTGGATGCTCAACCAACTGAGCCACCCCGGCGCCCCTCCAGTACAGATATTTTATAGAATATCCAATATTCTGGATTTGTCTGTCTTTTGGTGGTGTTTTAAACATGTTCCTCTGTCCCATGCATTTCCTGTAAAATGCAAATTATGACCCAGGCTTGATTAGACCCAATGCTGTGTCCCTCACATGGCGCCACATAGGGAAGCACATAGTAGCAGGTTGTGCCCAATCAGTGATGTGCATGATCACTTGGTTAAAGGTGCTAATGGACATCTTGCAGTTGCGGGGTCCATTTCCACCCTTGCAATCTGTGTGGTGAGTCCTGGGCACCCTGGGAATCTCCTGTTCTCAACGTCTCACTAAATGGCTTTAGTACCTTGTGGTGCTCCTGGCCTGACTCACTTGGTCCTTTGGAGGTTACAAAGCAGGGATTGCTAAGTATATCATTTCTCCAATATTCTCTGGCCTCTGTAAAGAAGAACTTTCCTTTGAGGCCACCCTCCTCTGCTTCTCTCTCTTTCTTTGAGGATCACTGTGGACACCTGTGTTGTATTTACTTAATATGTTCCATTAAGTTACTTAACATTTTTTTAAATGTTTATTTTTGAGAGAGAGAGAGAGAGCGAGTGCACGAGTGGTGGAAGGGCAGTGAGAGAGAGGGAGACACAGAATCCGAAGCAGGCTCCAGGCTGTGAGCTGTCAGCACAGAACCCAATGCAAAGCTTGAACTCATGAACCATGAGATCACGCCCTGCGCTGAATTTGGACACTGAACTGACTGAACCACCCAGGTGCCCCAAGTTACAATGCTTAAAATTTTGCCAAATTTAGACAGTGGGAGTGCTTTCAGGTTGGCTCCTGTATCCTTTGGATGTGACCTTAGTGGTCTTACAGTGCTGTCCTTGCTTTTGGGCACATCGTGATATCTCAGTCTCCTTTATTCTCTTCTTACCTCAGGCCTGAAATTAGCTATTACTCAAAGAGCCCTGATTTCTCAATGGGAAAGACCATTAAACACCAAGATCTGACTTATGAATACTGAACTGTACTCTCAAAAATGGTTAGTTAGGGGCACCTGTGTGTCTCAGTAGGTTAAGCATCTGACTTTGGCTTAGGTCACTATCTCACACTTTGTGGGTTTGAGCCCAGCATCGGACTCTGCTGACAGCTTGGAGCCTGGAGGCTGCTTTGGATTACAGGTCTCCCTCTCTCTCTTGCCCCTGTTCCCTGCTTGCTGTCTCTCAAAAAAAAAGTAATAAAAATAAAGCATTAAAAATGGTTAAGATAGTGAATGTTATGCTTTGTGTATTTTATCACAACTAAAAAAAAAAAAAGTAGATTCTACCAACCACAATTCTGGTGCCAGGTAGGTATGTTTATCATTACTGTCATAGTTTCTACATCCTTTCAGTGGACAGAGGTAGGAAAGAATGTTTTAAGAAATGAGTTTATGTTGATTGCTGATATTTCCAAATCTAATCTAACACTGTAGGTTTTTCTTTACTTATTTTATATAGGTATCTCTGCTTTCTTGTTCTGAAAATCTTGGTTTATAGAATAACTTATTTTAACTTATTCTTTTTAGTAATATCTATAAAATAACTTCATGATTATAATCACTATATTGCTATTAACAACAAATTTACCTAACAAGGTTTGGTATTTCTTTGCAAGGCTTTTTGTTCTTAGAATATAGTCATACAGAGAGAATAGAGCCATTGAAGATGTACGAGTACAGTATTCAAAAATTACTTGAAATAATCTCATGTTGTGCATTTGATAACCAGTTAAACTAATTTGTTTCTGTTTGTGTTCCATTGAAGGTTTTAGATTTTTTTCCCATTTTTGATTTAATTTTAGTTTTTGAATATATAAAATATTTGTAAGGTTTAAAGGTCAAAATAATATAAAAATTATATTTGGAACATCCTTGATCCTGTTTCTACCCCCCCTCCTCATGCTGCACCCTACTCCCAGAGACAACCTTTTTCATTTTTTCTGGTTTATATTTCCTATATTTCTTTTTGAAACAGCACTAATAATAACTATATATATATATATTTTTTTTTTCTCTTTCTTTCACACACAAAAAGTATGTTATACTTTCCTCTTGTGTTTTTTCTTTCATAAAAAGAATAGGCAGTAAATATACCATTTACATTATTATTGACTTTTTCTTTAGTGAAGATCTTAGGAGTCATTCCATATCCATTTTTTAGAGATCTTCATTTCTTTAAGGTTACATAAAACCACAGTAGGTAGATGTACCATAATTTATTTAATTGGTCTCCTTTTGATGGACATTTGGATTGTTTCCAGTCTTCTGCTGTTACCTTAGTCTCATAATGAGTAAATGTCTGTAGATGCCACATATGTATTTGTTGAGCTGTATCTTCATCATAGATTCCTAAGAGGCTCAACTTTTCCCCTTCCCTTCTTTGCCACCCTTTAACTAACACCTCTTTGTTTCCTCCTTTAAGTGCTTTAGTGTGTCAAAATCAAAGCAAAAAAGTCATATGGGATATAAGGATGGGGATTTTGGATACTTATCAGGGAGCACAGTAACTGAACAAAGAATTTTTAATGTTAAAGCCTCACAAGAACACACACTATCCTGCACAATCATTTGTATACCTTATAGTTCATACTTATAATTATCTTAGGGGTTGAACTACAACGTAGGAATTGCAGTCCAATGGTATTTCAAATCTTGTCCTCTTTTTTGGCTTGTGTCCTCTTCTAATGCTTGGGTCTTTGCTATTCTGTGTTCATAAATTCTGACCACATCATAGAAACTGGATTTTATTATGTTTTTTAAAGTTTTACTCATAGTGGTTATACCTTAGGCAAACGTAGTTCCACTGAACAAAGTATGAAGTTTTGCTAACTTGGGCAACTCCCTTATTACCGAGGGTCACTGCTCAGGCATTCAATCATGTGCTCATGCTAACTCCTTGACCTCTTGGTAATTAAGATCTCTCTGCTTAGATATAAGTTGATAGTCTATAATCCCTTTACTCACATATGTCAATAATATTCATTAACTTAACCGACACCATGTTTAGAAACCATTGAACTATCACACAACTCTTGTATTCTGAAGTAAACTTTAACTCTGTGCCCCATTCCTGATCCAATTTCTAAATCATAGAATTCTTCTATCATTTTTATAGCTGCCACTTCCCTTCTCGCTGTGAACATTTAGTTTAGGGAACAATGTGATTGATTCCTCCACGGGGAACTAGTTAGTTGCTGTCTCCTCTGTGCTTGTACAGTGTTTTGTACTTATGATTCATATATCTTTTATAGTGCTTAGACACGTGGACACAAAATGATGGCAATCCAGTGTGAGATTTCCCCACTAGGCTGTGAGCTCTTCAGCGCTGTCTTGAGACTGAAGTCTGCATGCTTATGCTGTCATAGTATGAGGACACAAATGAATAAATGATGATACCTTCCCCCTATTCCTCCTGTGGCATTCATACTCGTCCACTGAGGTGATCTGTAACATTTTGGGACTACTCTGACGCAAAAGAGGACAATCAGCAAGAATCCAATCTGGATATCTGTGAGGAAATTGATGTGGGGGAAAAAAGCAAACTGTCATTTTGACAAATATGTGCCAAAGAAAGCATTCTGATCCAAATCATTAAGGGAATACTATAGAACCATAGGAATTGCAAAATGTAAGCTAGCCACCTCCATTCTATTTTCTATTCCTTTATAGGTGACCACAAATGAATCTTTGCCTGAGCCTTCCCAAATGTCCCCAATTATTCTAGGTTTCCTTTCCTTTTCCTTTACTATTTAAATACAGTCATCTTTTCCTTTACTATTTAAATAAAGTGATGTGGCCAACAAGAAATTTATAGCCTCCTGCAAGAACTAAGGAGCTAAATCAAGCAAATGTCATTTGAGAAGTTTTCTGGGCTGTCTTTCCTGTTGTAGTGATTCAGTAATGGCGTGACTATTACAAGATCTGGGTGTCCTCCCTCTGGTATGGGGACATGGAGCTGGCCATACTGGGGCCCATCTCTCACCCCGTACACAGATTAGAGTTAGACTCTGTGTGAGTTCCTATTTGGGATGCCCAGACCCCACCCTTGAGGGCAGTTCTAGGTGGTCCTGGGATATGCAGATAAACACTGGGGTTCCCTGCAGCCTACTATGTAAACTTCACCAAGAAGTAGTAGAGAGAATAAGAAAGCAACCGGCCTGACTTATGTGGGGGCTTTAGGATTGCCACTGGGGATGAGATTTTGGAATCTGAAATCTGTAGATCTAGAAGAGGCAGCAAAAGAAGGAAAGGGAGGTACAGAGGAGGACACGCCTATGAAGTCTATTTCTCTGGTCTCTTCCTTTCCTCAAATGCTAAGAGGTTCAGAGAAGCAAACTGGCCAATTATGAGGGAAATGAACATGTAAAAAGGTAATAGCAACACAAAGTAGAGAGTACTATGGGAGATGGCTGATTTCCACTGGCTAGAGAGGTCAGAAAATGTTATCCAAGCAGAATAGGGCTTGAACTAGGTCTTGTGGATAGCACAAACTTAGAGAAGCAGAGGGCTGGCCCCACCTGTAGTTGGAAGATGGGAGGCATGAAGCATGCTTGTGGAGTGTGGAGAAGGTCTGGCTGAGCTGGGGGGAGGGCTCGGGTGGAAGATGAGTTTTGAGAGGTGAGTTGAGCTTGGTTGGCAGAGTGCTTGAATGTCCAACTTCATGTTGTACCCTAAAGGCAGGGGCAGATTCAGGTTTTGTGGCTTTTGAAGCTCATAGAATTTGGAGGTCACATTCTAAGAAAAAGAATACAAAACTATGAGAACAAAATTGCCAGGGCTCCTTCTAGGGGCCTTATGCAAATGACAGGCCAAAGGGATCAGGCTTCATTAGCTTCACTATAAATGAGGAGCCCTTGAATATTTTTGAGCCGTGGGTGTTTGGGGCTGGATGCAGATACGATTTTGGGGAGTGCCCAGATGGCAAGCTTCCGATGGGCTATACTGGTTTCCTGGAGTTGCTGGGACAAATCACCACTAGGAGGCCAGAGTTCTGAATTCAAGGTGTCTAGGGCTGGTTCCTTCTGGAGGCCCTGAGGGAGAAACCCACCCCTGCCTCCCTCCTAGCTTCTGGTGGTTATTGATAATCCTTGGCTTGTAGGCCTATTACTCCAACTCAGCCTCCAACTTTACCTTGCCTTCTTCTCTGTGTCCCCCCGCTTCTCATAAGAACATCTGCCAGTGGATTTTGGACCCACCCCAAATTCAGGATAATCTCATTTCGAGATCTGCAAAATAAGGTTACATTCACTTGTACTAGCAGGTTAGGACTTGGACGTATCTTTTGGGGGGATGCTATTCAACCCACTACAGGAACTAACAAAAAGGACTGCACAATTTAGCACCCGTGTCTTTACCATGGCCCTAAGATCTCTTGCTGTCATGCACTCATATCCTGTCTGAGTCTTAACTGTGAGGCCTTGGATGACTCACTCAACTCCCAGGCCTTAATTTGTTCAGCAGGAAAAGAGGCAATCAGCCTAGATTCTCACATGTTGCTTCACATTAGAATTTTAAAGTCTTGTTCAGGCCACATGCCATATCAAAGAGAATCTCTTGGGGGTGGGGCCTAGGCATTAGTAAAAACAAACAAACAACTCTTTAGGTGATTCCAATGCCCAGTGAATTTGAGACTAGTGCTTCTCAGGTGTAAATGTGCATGGGAGGAATTTCAATGGGGAGGATTTTGTGAAAATGTAGGTTCAGCAGGTTTGCAGAGGGACTTGAGACTGCATTTCTAATAAGCTCCCAGGTGATGTACATGCTGCTGGTCCCAGGACCACACTGCGTGTTGAGGGCCTGCATGACCTCACAACACCCTCCCAGGTGCTTACATTACCTGATTGGCTCCCCTGCTGTGGTACATTTCCAGTGTGTTGTGGAGGTGAAAACATCTGTTACAGGAAATAGCTTTTGCTGAGAGATAGTTCAGTTTGGAGGTGGTTTACATATTGGAAAGCCTGGATGCTGCAGATAAATGGACTCTGAATCTAATGACATTATTTAGAAGCAGTTTAACGAAATGAAAGTAAGCAGCCAGCCCTGTGTGCGATCTGTCCCCAGTCTGGAGTGCTCCTGTTTAGTATAACAAGCATTAATAGGGACTTCCCACAGCCTCTGAAAAGGGACGGTGCCCTTTCAGTAAACCAAATGCCAGAAAAGCAGTGGGAAGGATGATGTAAACAGTCTCCCACTTTAGATTTTAATCTGTCAAGTGTTGGTACTGTAAAAACAAACCTCTCCTTAGCCCGGCTTTAGGGCCTGGGCTGTGTCAAATTTAAGTAACGCTGTGTAAGTGTTTATACACGTCACCCAGGGCAGGTGGGGAAGGGAGAGGTGAGCTCATGTTCCAAGGTTTTCTGCTCTGAACTAAGACCACCTGACCAGATCTGAGAGATGCTCACCTGTGGTGAGACTGGGCTTGGATACTCAGCAGTGAGCCTCACCTATGGCTGCATATTGGGGAAATCCAGATGCAACCCAGACCCACACCCTCTCCAGGCCAATTAATACCAGGTTTTCTGGGGGCGAGGCTTGGGCAAATGTATGTTTTAAATCTCTTCAGATGATTTCAGTGTGTACCAGAGATACTTGCTGGTTTCTCTGGATGGCCAGGTTGTAGGAGAATGCACAATTTATCGGGCACATACTTTATAGTGCCCACACTATGTATACTGTGCTCAGTATAGGGGATGTGACAGAGAACAAGATAGCTTCTATTCTAGCCTGGAAGGCAGATGGAAAACAACAGATATGGAACTGATAAATTTCCATTGTAATCAAGAGCTATCAAGGTGATGTACAGGATACTACAGGAACATATTATGGGAACCATCCCAGTCTGAGAAGGAATCCTTGAAGAGGTGACATTTGAACAGAGTTCTGGAAGATGAGTAGGAATTATCTAGTAAAAGAATATGGGGGGAGAATGCTCTGGGTCAAGGGAGCAGCCCCAGGGATTGAAGGAACTGAGGAGGGAGAAACGTAGGAGGAGGGAGAGAGTCGACCACCTGAAGGTGGAGGGCCGGGGCCTCTGAACCATGGTGAGAATTCGGTGTTTACTGTTTTATTTTACTTATTTATTTTTTAAAATTTATTTATTTATTTTGAGAGAGACAGAGACAGCTCGAGTGGGGGAGGGGAAGAGAGAAACAGAGAGAGAGAGACAGAGACAGAGACAGAGATAGAGAGACAGAGAGAATCCCAAGCAGGCTTCCCACTTGGATGCTCAGCCAACTGAGCCACCCAGGTGTTTATTGGTTTGTAAATGCATAAATGTCTTCCAGAGGTTTTATGTTCACTCTTTCCCAATGAAAACTCCTCCAGAACAAAGTGCTTGTGTCTTCTAAGTTTGTTCTTTAATCTTTTTTCTTTGTTCACCTTCTCCCACCACCTTTCATTGGTACCATCACTGAAGTTCAAAAGAGCCCTCACCTACGTGTCATTCATTTAATTCTTACAAGGCTAAGAATAAATCATTGTTTCCAGAAGAGAGAGCTTCAATTTAGAGAAGTTCTACTTCTTGTCCAAGGTCGGAGGTGAGCCGAGACTCTTTCTATCCCCTCCCCCTGGCCCTCCTTCCTTCTTTTCCTCCTTCCCCTTCTCTCTTTCTTCTTCCTTTTTCTCACTTTTCTTTCTTTTTTTTTACAAAATGGAATCGGAATATATACACTATTTTATAGCCTACCTTATTCATGTAACACAATCTCTCAGGATTTTATTCACATCCTTAAATATTCTTCAAGAATGGGATTTTAAAACATGACAGCATACTGTTCTGTTATTTGGATATGTAATAATCTAGTTTTTAAGTCCTGTGTTCCTGGAAATCTGTTTTCTCTGAATTTTCTAAATGTTCGTTGTTCTCTGCAATGAATATCCTTCTACCTAAATCTTTGAGGACATTTTTGATCACTTAAGAAAAAAAAATTATAGGTGAAATTACTGGGTCAAAGGCTATGTGCAATCTAAAAGTTTCTTATATATATTGCTAAATTGCCTCTCAGACTGATTGAACAGATTTAAATTTTCATCTGCAGTGTATGAGATTGACCTGGGGGAAAACATTTCAATTAAGCAAGGCCAGTTGTCTGCAGCACTTTGGTTGCTGAGAATATCTATCTATCTATCTATCTATCTATATCTATCTAAAGCTTTATTTATTTTGAGAGAGAGAGAGAGAGAGACAGAGAGACAGAGAGACAGAGAGACAGAGGGAATCTGCAAGCCAGTGAGGGGTGGAGAGAGAGGGAGAGAAAGAGAATCCCAAGCAGGAGTCTATCACACTGTCAGTGTGGAACCCGATGTGGGGCTCAAACTTGCGAACTGCGAGATCATGACCTGAGGAGAAACCAAAAGTCGGATGCTTAATTGACCAAGGGATCTCTTTAAAAAAAAAAACACAAGTACTCCAAGATGAGCACTGAGTTATGTATAGAAATGTTGAATCATTATATTGTACATCTGAAACTCATATTAACACTGTATGTTAATTATACTTCAATAAAAAAAGAAATAGAGTTCTAAATACAGCTAATACAGCTGCTCTTCTGTAAGATTGTCTTGACTATTCTAGGCCCATTTATCTCCATATAAACTATGGAATAAAACTGTCCTAGGATTTTTTTTAAATGATTTTTTTTAATGTTTATTTATTTTTGAGACAGAGAGAGACAGAGCATGAACAGGGGAGGGTCAGAGAGAGGAAGACAGAATCCGAAACAGGCTCCAGGCTCTGAGCTGTCAGCACAGAGCCCGACGCGGGGCTCAAACTCACAGACTGTGAGATCATGACCTGAGCTGAAGTCAGCCGCTTAACCGACTAAGCCACCCACGTGCCCCTAAACTGTCCTATGATTTTTAAGGCTAATCCCCCTTTTTGGACATTTTCATCAATATTTCACTATTGTGATTCATGATTTGAAAAACATTTTGTACATAAATACTCATGTACATTCTTTCTTTTTTAGTATAAATGTCTAGGAATTCTCTTCTGGAGCCAATGATTAGGCATATTTAAAGGCTTTTCAAACAAATTGTCAAAGTGCCCACCTTGAGTATATGAGAGTGCCCCGTTCCCTGCATTCTTGCCAACACTGGGTATTACTTTTAAATTCTTTTCTACAGCAGGACAGATATAAAATATTGTCCTATTATAGTTCTAATTTGCCTTTTATTCTTACTACAGAAGTTGAAAATTTAATTATATGTTTATTGACTTTGAAAGTGGTTTGTGAATTGCTGGCCTATATCCTTTGCTTGTTTTCGCATTTCTAAGTTCTCTTTATTGTTATACACATCACAAATATTATTTGCCCTGATTTTTCAATTTCATCTGTTCTTTTTTTTTAAAAGAATTGCAAACATTTTATTTAGTTATGTCTATTGGTCTTCTCCTTTTTTTTGGTGTTAAGCTTAGAAAAACTTCCTTTAAGACCACATCCATCTACTTTATATTTATGTATTATTTTATAATAGATTGTGTAAATCCATTTTCTCCCAGTCATTTTTATGTGTAACTTTTTAATATGCTTGGAGTTTTGGATAAGTTATAAGGCAGAGCTCTATCTGTATTTTTTTGTTTCATGTTATCAACATGCTATCATGCTGTCAACATGACATAGCACTGGCAATGCGAAACTTGGTCACCTGGCCAAGGGAGAGTTTGCCAATTTTCTACCCAGTAAAGTTATTGTATTCCATTCCATCCTTTATTCTGGGGAACCAAATCCCTAAGTCCAGCCACACTGAAGGGGATAGTGTTTGATTCTAATTAAATTAGAGTGTTTCTGGTGTTTTGCTCTTGGCTTGATACATTCTTTTTTATGTTAGAGAAGTATCTACATGAGCATTAACCACTTGAATGATACTTTAGAAAAAAACTGAAAACATTGAGTAGAGGAGAAAAAAGAAGGGCATTGAGGATATTAAAACAATATTGAATGGAAAGAAACCCTACTGCCTCCATTAATTCGGAGGTGGCTCATATGATCTAGTGACAACTCTGATATATAGATACTGAAAGTAGTTGAATTTTAATTCAAATCAGGAAAACAAATGGTTGTCTCATGAAAGTCAAAGCTTCCTCAGTGAAGATCTGTGACTTATTCCTTCTTTGTTTCTACAGGGTCTAAAAGACTATACATTATGGGAGCTCAATGGGCTTGTGGAATGTAATCAAATAAGCCAGTAAGTTTATTATCAATCTCTAGAAGAACCTCTTGATTTTCATGCCATGTAAAATGTATTCAAGCCAGAAACATACTGCCTGATACTTCTAAATTTTCTTTAAAAAGAAAGCCACATCCAGAGGATTTGAATAGACCTTTCTCCAAAGACACATAAAGGGTAAATATCCACATGAAACGATGTTCAACATGATTAAGGAAGTGCATATTAAATCCACAGTGAGATACCATGTCATACCTTTAGGACAGATAGGGTAAAAAAAGGCAGATAATAACAAGTGTTGGTAAGAATGTGGACAAATTGAGATCCTATATGCTGTTGGCAGGAATACAAAATGGTGCAGCTACTTTGTAAAACAGTCTGGCAGTTCCTCTAAAATTTAAACACAGCATCCCCACATGACCCAGCAATTCCACTCTTAGGTATATACCCAAGAGAAATGCAAACATCTGTCCACACAAAACTTACACAAGAATATTCATAGCATCATTATTCATTGTAGACCAAAAGTGGAAATGATCTAAATGTCTATCAACTGATGAATGAATAAATAAAATGTGTCATAGCCATATAATGGAACATTGACTACAAGAAATAAAGTGTCAATATGTGCTATGAGATGGATGAATCTTGAAATCATTATGCTAAGTGAACGAAGCCAGTCATGAAAACCCACATATGGTATGATTTCATTTTATAAAGTATCTAGAATAAGCCAGTTCACAGGGACAGAATGAAGATTGTTGGTTGCCTAGGACTGAGGAGGCTGGGGAGACGTGGGGAATGACGGCTGATGGTTGTGGGGGTTTCTCTTCAGAGTAATGAAAATGCTCCAAAATTGACTATGGTGATGATTGCACAACTCTGTAAACATACTAAAATCTGTTGAATAGTGCAATTTAAATGAGTGAATTGCATGAATTGTATCTCAATAAGTCTGTTATTTAAACAAAGGAGAGAAAGCCAGATCTTGGAACATGGCTCCAATTTAGACACACAGTAAGAGCAGAAACCCAGGCCAGAAATTAAGTGAACAATACAGTGAGTGTGGGAGGTAGTTACAAAAAACATGACATCATAATACTCTAGGGCTAAGGGTCTGTTTTCACATATGGAGAAGAGAAAGTGACCTCCTTTGTGATGATTGGAGGGACCTAGCATTTAGACCTGAAATTCCATTATTATGTATCTATCAGAAATTTATTTCTTTAGATTACAAGCTTGAAATAAATGCAGGTAGTCCAATAAACATCTTGTTGTAAATCAGTAGGTGAACTCTTTCTGATTAACAGCTAGAGACAGCAGGTTCAGATGGGGAAGCAGACAAGCCTGGGAGACAGCCTGCTGTGACAGATGACAGCCTGGGGGTGTTTCAGGGAGCTGGTGGTGGGGAGGGCAGCTGAAAATAGAGGCCAGAAGAGGGTCTCACAATTTAGCCAGGGTGGGTCCTGAGGGTAATTTCCATTCTCGGTCTCTGCTCTAGTCATAACTCATAGCCTTTGGAATGAAGTCCTGTGGTTCAGTCTGTCTTGAGTATTCCCTATCAGTTATCACTGGGCCTCAAGTTTTTCATGTCTTTGGCTTATTTTAAAATTCCAGAATTTTTGCAGCCCTCTTGGAGGGATTAAATTTCACTGACTCTTATTGCCTTATCCTTTTGGCCACACTTTGGTACCATGCTGCTGTAAACACAACTGTTTCCTGCCTCCACAGTTCCTTGGAATTACTCCTCAGATAAAGCTCTTGCAAGGTCCAGTCAACAGGTCACACTCCAGACTCTTAGTCAACTGCAAGTGGTGGCTGGTTCTATGCCTCAATGGGTGACTCTCTCAGCTCTATGACCCATCTAACAGGGATTTGCTGTCACAAAAATAGATCTTACGTGTTGATTCAAAATTGCTTACAAACACTTGGAGGTTGGCCACACACTGCTGTGTCACAGTACACTGACCCAGAACCACTGTGTTGCACAAAACACACATGTGCATACCCTGTAGAGGTGACCAGGATTAGATTCTCCTCTGTCTTATGTTAAATCTGTATTTGTTCACATATGCAAGGCTGGATTTGGGTTTTCCAGCAAGTTCTCCTCCCTCTTCTGGACTACAGATTTTTTTATCTTTTAAACAAAGGGACTGAGTCTCAGGTTTTTCTCCATGGATACCTTCCATGGACATGATTTAGGATGAGAAAGTCTGGTCTCTCTAATAATAGTGTCAGCTTCAGATTAGAGATGCTACATGTGTTTTAAAGGGTTTCCTCTTCTCAGTACCTAACAGTACTTGTCTATTGCAGTTGAATATGGGAGGAAGGAAGAGAGTGTTTTCAAGCTACCTCTCACTTTCTAAAATTAAAAAAAAATATCACTCTCCTGGTTGAGAACCCCCAATCTAGCTCTTCTTTAGGCCCAAAGGAAGTGCTCAATAGGGTGGCCATTGATTAACTGATTACCTGTATTTTGACCCTGTATTATATTATTTGGCACTGTGTGTGCCTTAAAAGCATTCTTTGATAACTTTTTGGTTATGATCTCTGGCTATTACTTTTTATTTTGCATTAGAAAAATGGAGATCTCCCCCAAATATCCCTATTCTTCATTCTCCTTTCTCTTGGGGCAGCCTGAGATGCTGGCGGATACCTCCCTTTGGCCACTTGACATTCTGGGATCCACTTAGGGCCCATTAGTGCACCAGCAGAAGAAAGTGATCTGGCATGCTGGCTACAACCATATGTGTTTAATTGTGTAGGGATCACGGAGATCATGACCTCTCTAGTAATCATCGTGGGAGGGGTAGGAAAGTAAAGGCTTCCTTCTCCTTGGGCTCCTGCCCCCACCAAATTCCCTTTTGGTGAAGACAAGTCGGCCAGTCTCATAACACCCCATTTGTCTGACACATCCTCCCCTCCCTGCTTCCATGCTGCTGCTCCATCCTGAGGGCATGGGCTCATTCAATCTCTCCCGACACCAAGGCCAGGCAGAGGGATGGAAATCAGATGTGGGACTAATGGCTTATCTCCCCAAGCACCTGGACAGCAGCCAGGGCTCTAGACACATTCCATGGTGAGGCCATTCATCTCCTTCAGGGGTGCTTTTGCTAACCCAAACATCTGAGCAAGGAGATTCATCTTAGCTCACTCCCAAAGACAGAGACTAGCTGGGGCACTGTTTCCACAATGCCATCTGGTAAGATCCAGCTGGGAGCTAATCACAAGGGGAGACCTAGGTGGGTAGGCAGCAGCAGCAAGTGAGTGAAGAAGTCTAATAGTCATGGAAATCTACTGTGCTATCTAGGTCACCCCAAAAAATCAGTCAAAACACCTATAGAAAACTTACTTTAGCCTCAGAGCTGTCCCCTCAACTCCAAACACCCAAGGTCTATATTACACTCAGAGATACCATACTTTAGGAAATAGAGGGAGGATGTCAGGAAGAATAGGAGGCAGGTGCAGCTTGGTGGAAGGAGACGTACTTGCAGTCCCTTTCCCAAGCCCTTGTCTAAGTGCATCTTTGGGAGCCCTTGGTAATAAGGGCCAAACAGAGCCACAGGGTGTTCCTAGGATGTATGGGTTTCCTAGAGAGGTCTCCCTCCTTTCCTTCCTTTTCTCCTTCAACAGCTTACACTGGCTTTGGGGTACAAACCAGGGGACACACTCCCTGTCCTTAAATAACTCACTTTCCAAAAAGAAAGGAAAGAGACAACACAGCTAGGGAAAAACCATGGTCTTGGCATCAGAATACTTGAGTTCTGAGTCAAACCCCACCACTTAGGAGCTTTGTGTCTTAGAGCATGTTACTTAATACTTCACTTCTCTGATCTGTGTCCTCAACAAAGTACTAGAGAGTGAGAAATAATTTGTGCATAGATTATAGAGGAGTCCAACAAGTGATAGCTTCACTGTTATATAACTATACCGTTAGTTTGAATACAAGCCAGACATGATAAAGGTGAGGTACTGATAAAGTGCTCTGTGGTCACACAGTCAGTGAGCAGTGAATCCTAACCTGAATGAGTGCATTCTAAAGCGTAAGGACTGTGGTATTTGTTTTCAGAAGTCACATTGATCACTCGGATCCCTTTATGTTGAACAAGTCTCCTCTGCTTTTTTCTTTGGGAAATGCCACAAGGGGCCTGTTGCTCTTGGAGGATTGTGGATCCACAAATCTGTTCTGTGGCACTACCTTGCTAAATTTTAAACTTCTTTACTGAAGGAATTCAAGGCAGGACTTTTGTACTGATGAGGGACTTGGGGCCCAAAGTATGAAATGCAGGCCAAACCTTTGTTGGGCCCTCCAGATGCCTGCTGGGGTTTATGAAAAGGCCCCCATTTCAGAGGAGCATAGGTACCTGGTGCTCACAGCAGGACCAGACACCAGACACCAAGGCTAGCCTGGTCTTTGTTGGCTGGGGCCCACGGAGGACTTGGTCAGAATGAAATTGGGACCAGGTAATGCTGAGCTTCTACTTTGAAGGCCCTGAGTAAGGATGGACAGCAAAGGTCCTCATCTCCAGGGCTTTCTACGTGTTCTGCCTCTAAATAAAGTTACAGCTAGGAGTTGGATCTTGGACACCAAAACCAAGGTCAAGTCTTTTCCCTGTAAGCAGCAGCTTTTGATACAACCAGAGTCTAGGACACTGAGAAAATGTGGACAGTCCCTTGGGGTTTCTTACAATAATATCCTGTAATGTTTGTGCAGAACTAAATAATTCATAGAGCTTCACAGTCCTCATCAGTGAGTCCTCACAAAGTCATTGGTCCTCTGACTTCCCTGTGAGAGCACAACAGAGGCAACACGATGAGGGTTGAAATAACCCAGGGATTGGTGCTGAGTGAACATGGGTCTGAAGTCTCCTTCTAGATTTAATAGCTGTTACCTTGGTAAGTTATGAACTCTTCTTTCTTTTTTTTTTTGAGTTTATTTATTTTGAGAGAGACAGAGACAGCATGAGCAGAAGAGGGGCAGAGATAGAAGGAGAGAGAGAGAATCCTAAGCAGGCTCCACCCTGTCAGTGCAGAACCCGAGGTGGTGTTCGAACTCACGAACTGTGAGATCATGACCTGAGCAGAAATCAAGCATTGGACACTTAACGAAGGGAGCCATCCAGGCGCCCCAGTTATTAACTCTGCTAAGTCTCCATTTCCTTATCTGTACAGTGAGGATTATCCCTAAGTGGGGATTAAATGGCATCTGATACACCAAGTGCTTGCATAGCACCTGGCATAATGTGAGACTTTCCTCCCTTTCTGCTTCTGCCAACCTTGTTCCTGCTGTCTGCTCTTTCAGTTCAATGCTACCTGGTACCTGAAATAAGGGTGACCCATTGGCGAGGCTTTCTGATTGTCTCCTTTGTCTGCAAGACCAGCTGTGGGCCTCTAGGAAAGGTCTGTGGTGGGGTCCAGGGAAGCTCAGGTCTCTGCTGCCCTCTGTCCCTCTGAGGTATAATGAAGGGATACCTGTAGTGTCCTATCCTATAGGGACAAGAGGGTGGGCTATGGCGACAAGCTGGGGTCATTGTCAACTGTGAAGAGGGAGGTAGCAGTCACTTAGTATATATCTTTGTGACGAGGATCTACCGTGGCATGGGTGGGGTAGGGCAGGGCAGGCAAGCTGAGACTTGACCTGCATGGGATGGTGGTGGAGAAATATGGGAACAGAAAAATGGGTACAGAAAAGATGGCTGGAGCTCAAGCAGCCTTATTGGACTATGAATTAGAAGCCACCTGTGGCAAATAATAAAATAACAAAAAAAGAAGCCTGGATTCCTGATGTTGTAGAGCAATATTCCTGGATTGCTTATCTCTGGTATTATCTCTGGTATTTCTTTTTATGGGAGAGAATGAGCTTCTTGTTTAAGAAGCCATTTTGAGTTTTCTCTTCCTTGGCCGACTAACCTGATTCTAATAGAGAGAGAGCTATTGGGGAAGAGAACCACTGGGCTTTTGAGGTGATAGAATGGAAGCCTGAAATTTGCTACCACATGGAAAAGGTTTCCTGAATGAAGCCAACATAGAAGGAAGCAGAATAAAAAGGGTGCCTCAGCCCTGCTGACATGGTTTAACCCCTTCTATCTGGCTGTGCTTGAAGCCTTTTAGCCTTTGCCTTTTTAGTTATATGTGTCACTATTTTGGTCTAAATGTATTGCGTTTTAAAAATTTTTTAAACATTTATTTATTTTTGAGAGAGGGAGAGAAAGACAGAGCATTAGCAGGGGACGGCCAGAGAGAGGGAAACACAAAATCCAAAGCAGCTCCAGGCTCTGAGCTGTCAGCACAGAGTCTGATGTGGGGCTCAAACCCACGAATCATCAGATCATGACCTGAACTGAAGTCAGATGCTCAAGTGACTGAGCCACCTAGGCGCCCCTTGGTCTAAATGTATTGTATAAATTAGGGTCTCTGTCTTTTGCAATTAATAGAGTCCTATTGATACAAACAGCAAAACCACTTCTTCAAACAGAATCTTACTCAGAACCCCAACTGTGTTTCATACATGCAAGTGGAGACACTTGAGCTAAAGCAGGGCTGGGAGATGGATCTGGAGATCTCTTGAAACTCCATGTTCTCCTCACAGCACAGTCTGGAAGCCACTCAACTAGAGGATTCTGTAATTCTCTGGAAGAACATGGCTAATTCCATACCAAATGCCTACTACTTTTCTAGAATCTCTGCAAAGGAGGTTATTATATCATTGCTCCTTTTCAACACCTTTTCCCCCTCCTTTGTTAGTAATGCTATTAATAGCAGCCACCTCGGTTGAGACAAACAAGTCCAGTCTTCCCCCAGACTTTCCAGCACATTCAGTATCCCAGTCTTGTGAGCTCATTCTGAATCAAGATTTGGCAATCAGGTCCGTTGGCCCTAAATAATTTACTTATATTTTAACTTGTGAGTCTTGGGTTTAGGATTAGCTAGACATTAACTTCCTTCTAGTTAACTGCCACCACTTGGATCTTTGTGTTTGGGATTAGTCCATTTGTCTGCCCTCTAGAACCAAGTTTAATTTTCAAGTGCTTGGTGAGATCTTGGAAAGGGGTCAGATTCTAAACCTGGATCCCACGTTTCTGTTGCTGCAGGAGAGACTCTGAATATGGGACAAGACAAGCTGTCCCCTCTAGGGGGCCTTATGGGAGAAGAGGGCGCTTTTGTGTCAGCCTCTACTCCTTGTTCCCCTCTTTGGAGCAGGCACACTTTACGATCTACACTGGATTGGGGAAAGGGAGCGTGTTCTTTCTCTCTGCCCAGCGAAGGGTGCCTCAGACCACCGCCGATCTATGGAATGCTGATGCTCTTTGCCAGTGGAATGAGCATTTTCCTCTTGATGTGAGCGTTGTTGACATTTTCATCAGCAGCCCAGGCTCTAAAAGCCACATCTTGGCAAGAGAAGAGGTGAAAACTTACTCAAGCCTTTGCTCCAGGCGATCACTCTGGGATTCAGGGTTGAGTCTTTTCATCAGAGGCACAGAAGCACTGGGATCAATGTACATAATTCTTTCCAGCTTCAGGGAAGAAAGACGCAGCAATAATAAGCCATTTTTTCCCCCTTTTCCCAGGACTTATGCATGCCCTGGCTGTTGACCCAGGGAATTTTAGAACTAGACTCTGGTATCAGATCAGAGGCTTCATACAGTTTCCAGCTCCTCTTGTGAGAAAAGTGGCATCAACATAACCATCTTAAAAGCTGCTTCGGAGTTCTATCTAACCTGGTCAAACTGTTATTGCTTTTTCAGGAGTTGACACAAAAATGGTAAGTGCCTTAGTCCAAACCGGTCAGTCTTAAAGGGATCAGAGTTAGACCAGCACAAATGCTCCTCTCCTCAAATGCAGACAGATAATGTTTGCATTTATAATAGCCCTTGAGCTGACAAGCGTAAGTACCCTTTTTATTGCTTGTAAGTTTCTTTGCTTCATCAATAACTATGCAAGTATTTACTGGGTACCCATTTTGTTCCTGGAACCATCCTTGGTACTGAGAAAGTCTGGAGGAAAATGGAGGATGTGGTCTCTGCTCCCCAGTGTCCCGTGGTCTGGGGGAGTGGAATGTCTCTGCTATCTCAAATGGAGATACTGAGGTATTGCGAACCCCAGACCACAATGGATGTGGGAAAGAGGGTAGAGGCTTTAGCTATTTGAGGGTACAAGCAGCACAGTGAGATTCACAATATCTCAAAATTTTATTCTAACTTGGCACACTCTGGACATTGTCCCGTCTCTAAACAAAAGTTTGCCAGACTTTCTAGTAGGAATTTCAATTTTATGAGAACAGGATCTTTATTGGCCTTGTTCACTTATGCCTTCTGTGTCCAGTGAAATGCCTGAGGAGTGGTAGACCCTTGATAAATGTTTGCTAAGTGAGAGAATTAATGACAGATTGAAACGGACATCGGGATACTCCACTACTTTCCCATGGATTGCCTTTCCATTTATTTCTGAACAAGCCTTGGGGAGAAGATGACCTCTTTCTGCCATGTATCTACGAACTGGGCAAAGCTTCCAGGGATGAGTAAAATGTGTCCCAGCATCTGGGAATGTATTGCCAGACACATTTCCTTCAGTTTCTCATCAGAAGGGCCTTCTGAGAGCTTTCCAGAAAACTCATGAGAGAGGTCCAGCATCCGCTTATCTTTGGGAGACATATGCATTCTTTTTCGTTGTCTCTAATGGTTGTTATCTGACAACTGTCTAGACTGTAGATTGCAACCAGGGTAAAGAGAAAGAGAATGAAATATTTCTTTACTTGGGGGTGGACACAGTGAAATATTCCCATTCCTGACCTTGAGGGCTGACTCCCCGCACAGTCAGCTAGAGGCCCCACAACTTGGAGAATGGGATTTATCAGTGTCTAAGTGATGTCCCATCACAAGGAGGCTATATATTGCTTGGCTTGCACAAAGAATTTTTGCAATAAACTTTTCCATTTGGGTGAAAGGGAGCAGGAAAAGCCTTTAATCTTGCCTTTTGCATGGTATCTGTGATGGGGTTAGGGCGATTACTCCCAACTGCTTAGAGAGCATGTTAGTGGGATGGTGGGAGGTAGATTCCAGCCCCCTTTTGGATCTGTCTCTCTCTTAAAAAAAATCTCCTTTTATCCCAAAGCTCATCATGCTAGCATGCAGCCAAAAGTGTATATTTTTTTGCAGTTTATTAAACATGTTGCCTCTTAGATCTTACATTAAAATCTATTTCCTTTCTGCAGGGGACAAGTTGAAACCAGAAAAGTTGCCTTGTAATTTTTTCCACTTTGATTCTGTAATTCACAAAGGGCACCTCCAGTTCTGCTGTTGTAGTAGGGAGTCGCTCTCTGGGGGAGGAAGGGAGTTAACTCTATGTTTGCTGCCCATGAGGGTGGGGGAGAGCACTTGCTGTCTGCCACTGCCACTGTGCCAGAGGGCCAGGCCCCTCCTCCTTGTGTAGCTTTGACTTGGCATCAGCAGAGTGAGTTAGAGGAGCACATCAGCTGAGAAAATTAATTTCAATCAAACTCTTCCTTAATTGATTCCATGAGCCAATGGAAACTGTTATCTACTATTGTAGGCCCATAGGGGTTCCCTCCATTCTGTGGGGTCTTCCAGCCTCCAGTGCTGTGTCCTGTGATCTCCTTGAGCATTAGTCTATAACAGTGGACACTTAAAGGTCAGAAGGGACTTAACTACCTCACCTATGCCTAGAAAGCTCTGCTGAGAATAGACTTTTTCCCAAGACCACATTGCAGGCCTCACTCATTGTCAAGATGTTCTTCCTCATATGGGGTTGAAGTCTGTCCTGCTCCCATGCCTTGGTCTCTATTCTGATGGTTAGAGGACCCCATTTAATCTAAGTCACTCTTCCATGAGGAAGAGTGGGGACACTGATCGGAGACTCTAGCATTGGAATTAAGAGCTCAAATGCTCCCAAAGTCCTGAGAAGAGAGCTGGCTGGGTGGAGGAAACTGGGTGGATGGTAAGCGGCCAGTGACAGACTTAGAGCTGGTGAGACAGGAGAGTGACATGCTCCATTCGCAAAAGGGAGAGCCACTCCTCGGTCAATCATTGCTGCATGGAAATGATGAAATGACTGCAACTTTTTAAGAGATCAAAATTCAGATTTTTAATGAAATTTCTCACCTTCTAAATCCTTAGCAAAGGATAGCAAAGCCAAACAAATCAAGCCTCAGGGCAGGAGCTGGCCTTCACTTGGTGATGGAAAAAGGAAGAATGGGGGGGGGGGGGTGGCTGCAGGCAAGAGAGCAGTATACAGTTCAGAAATCTTTAAGGACCCCCCCTCCCCACCTCCATTGTTACTTTTGCTGTTCTGTTTGCTAGGAATGATTAGCATGTGGGCCTTTTGCCCTTCGTGTTCACATTCAGGGATGGCGAGGAAGGGGAGAGGGACAGTGTCCCATCAGAAAGCAGGTGGTGGGAAGGGCAGCTTCACATTATGGTTTAGGTGGGAGGGCTGTAGGGTGAGAGAAAGCCAACAGAGAACCAGCTCCTCCAGCAGGGGGAAGAGAGGACAGTCTGCCTGGCTAGAGAAGAGAGAGGTCCCTGAGATTCCCTTACACTAGGGATCCCTGGGGTCCTCTGGAGTCTCATGAAAATGGAGCTCCCCATGGGAAGGGGAATTGCTTACCTTGTTGGGATGAACAGACAGGAGCTAACTGGGCAGAGCTCTGGGGAACGGGATAAAGAGGTAGGCTTCTTGGGCAGGTGGTGTGGGTAAAATGAGCTTACAGAGGAGGTGGGAGGGCACTAATCAGGCTTCTCTGAATTCAGAGCCCAAGGAGCCCACTACATTATGAGGGCACGGGAACATTAATTTTTGTTTCCTTCCTGGTGCCTTGGTTAAGATCTCTCTCCTTTTCTATTTCTATTTCATGGATGTGTGAGCATTCCTATTTTAACTGTATACCCTGTACTAGTAAGCCCTGAAGGCATGTTTGATGAATGAATACACCTGCGCATGTGTATGCACGTTTGTCTTTGTGTGTAAAACATGCATGTCATGTTCATCACAGAGAAGGTCTGCACACCCTCCTCAGGAAATCTGGGGTGTCATTTCAGTCTCCCAAAATTTCCACTTTCATGTCGGTGCACGGACCCCCTGGGAGACAGCTAAGAGTTGTTAGGCCTACGACCTTCTAAACAAACAGGAGAAACTATGGCCTTCCTTGCTTTAGCAGGGGGAAAGCAGACAGGAAGAGGTAACTGGGAAGTCATGGGATGACTATCACCTTTAGAGAGGGCTGAGAGCATGGCGGACACTTGCAGGCCATGGTGGGGACAATCTAATCCCTGGGGCATTTTCTGACATCCCCCAAAGCCTGGTTCTCTCAGCAGGCTGCAAGAGGTGCAATCACTAGGAAGGGCTTTGGCCTCCAAGCAGTGGACAGAGGTGGGTCGTGGGAGAAGAAGAGGCAATAATGGATATTTTCAGAAGCAGAAGGCCATCCTGCTGCCCAGAAGCCAGCTCTAGAGTTTCCATGGCCTCATCATCTGGAGGCTGAGCCCAGACTCAAATTATGCTCAGGACACTTGTGAGTGGAAGAAACAGACATGTCTATTTCTATCTGACCATCTATTCACACATCCATATATTTATGTATTGATATATATTACACGCATAAAAGGAACATATTCAAAGTTCAAAATGGCCATGTCTATTTGCATGTGTATACTCAGAAATCATTTGATTGCATTCCAGAAAATGCTGGAGCGATGAGGCCTGGATTGAAAACATCTAGTGTTTTTCACTGACTTTGGGGTAATCCTTGGATTTCCTTAACTTCTTTTTTTCTTTGTAAGTTTATTTATTTTGAGAGAGAGAACGAGAGAGTGAGAGCGGGGGAGGGGCAGAGAGAGAGGGAGAGAGTGAGAATCCCAAGCAGGCTCTGCCCTGCCAGTGAGGAGCTCGAACTCATGAACGCTAAGACCTGAACTCACCAAAGACAAGACCATGGCTGTAGCCGAAATCAAGAGCCAGAGGCCTAACCAACTGAGCCACCCAGGTGCACCAAGATTTCCTCAACTTCTGCTTCCCATTCTCTAATCAGTCTTCTTCCTCCTGAGAAAAAGGATCACTAAATTTGCAGTTCATTCTTAAATTGTTTTAATTTAAAAGAAGATGGTGTTAAAAGCAAGAGGGAAGGGCATTCCCTCACAGAAGCTACCTATCCCAAGGGCATTTGCAATAGATGTTGCCATTGAAATGTACTTACTGATATTGAACCGTGGATTCTAATTCACATTGTTGGAGAAAGAGGGTGCTTCAGAACTGCTGGCCTGGCCTCAATCGAGTCAATGATTGGTCCTATGTGTTCACCTGCAGGGCCTGCTCACCTGGGGCACCGAGCAGACTGCTGTGGGGCCAGGGACAGGACCTTGGGAGGAGAGTCCTTCCCTGTCCTAGGGACAGCTGGTGGTGAGCACATCAGATCAGCCATGTTTACTAAGACAGGGAAAAGGAATTCCTTCAGGAGGAAGCCATAGAAGTTGTGCAAAAGAAATCTCTAGCTGCAAGGAACCAGCGAGGCAGAGCTCAACAAGATGTGGGGCTTGAAAAAAACAACCAACCCTCAAAAATGTAGTTTTGAGAATGTTGTTCACCAGTGACCCCCACAAATTCCATAATCATATCTCTTCCCTGAGGCAAGAAATGGAAACTGTGAGATGAGGGAGTGATTTGCAGCCTTCCCAGACAGACGGGCATCTTCCAGTCCCTCCTCTTCCCCACAGCAGACAGCAGAGATCACCCCATATTTTGGCATTTAATTCCAGCGTTTCAGACTATTCTCTAGTTGCTTTGTGCTCAGTTGTCTTGTCTTCCCAAATGACCTTGTGTCAGTTCTTCTCTGTTTTAATGTTGTCCCTAAAGGGTTCTTTCTGAAATCTTGACCCAGATCCAAGGAGAACCCTAGGTTGTAGCCCTCCAGCTGGTGTCTGGGGAGCATTGGGGGCCCTGGGAACCCAGATGAACTTCAGGGTCATGGCCAGGCTGGCAATCTGATTCTATCTGGCTCCTGGCTTCTTCCACTGGGGTAGAGGCTGGTCTTACTAGTGCCTCACCCAGGTCACCACCCCACAACCTCATTCCTGCCAGCTTCTGCTTCACCTGATGCTCATTCTGGCCTTTTGCCTGGAGCTCCACAGGCCTTCACTTCCACATTTCTGCTGCTTTCCTGATGCTGAGAAGCACTGCTCTGCTTTGGAGATGCTGCCAGGTCAGTCTGCCCTGCTCTCTGGGATCTGACCTTTGGGCATCAACTCAACTCAGATCCAACTAGAGTTGACAGTGCTCAATGAACTTGGTGTTTTGTTTTGTTTTTAATTTTTTTTAATGTGTATTTATTCTTGAGAGAGAGAGACAGAGACAGAGCATGAGTGGGGGAGGGTGAGAGAGAGAGGGAGACACAGAATCTGAAGCAGGCTCCAGGCTCTGAGCTGTTAGCACAGAGCCCGATGCGGGGCTCTAACTCACAAACTGTGAGATCATGACCTGAGCCGAAGTTGGATGCCCAACTGACTGAGCCACCCAAGTGCCCCTGAACTTGGTGGTTTTGACTCAGGACCTACCTTGGCAAAGGTCAGACATCCTATTCTGGTTAATTCTCTCCTTCAGCTCTGCCCACACCTGTCCTGGTCCTCTCTGGCCCTCCTTGGAGCTCTGAGGCTATTGTCCCGACTGTCATCTCTATGTAGCATCTTATAATTATTCCTAAAGGTCCCAGGTAAGTGCTGAGAAGTGAACAATATCTGTGAAATTAAACTGATGCCACCCGCAACATGAGTGTTTTCAGAGTTAGATGACAGTAGGTTGGAGACAGTAGGTTAGATGACAGTAGGATTGCCACCAGGGAAAAAGCCCATGTCAAGTCTCGAGGCTGGCAATGCGATGTGCAAAGTGGAATCTTCCCCAGAGGGGAGCCCAGTAGGCTTCTACCCGCTCCTAGAGAAGATGAATGTCTCATCTGAGCCACACGGTGAAGTAGCAACAGTATGATTGTGTTTTGACCATCTGCAACCACAAATCATTTGGGGGTGGTCCAAGAAGTGCAAATGTGACCTGCTTCCCTTCCTCGTTGATCCAGGGAGTTTCTCTCAGATCAGAATTTTTATGTCCGCAGCTGAATTTGATACATTAGAAAAATTTGGAAGAGTAAAAAAAAATGTTGAAAGAATGTTCTCTTGGTTTCTGTTCACTGAAAACTGAGAGACTACAGGAAGCATGGACCCTCAGCTCCCTGCCTCTGTGTGGGGGAAGACCCCTCTTTCCCATTCATTCCCATGAGGCTGGAGGCCTGGAACCTCTGCCTTAAAAGCAAAACACAGCTTTTTACATACCTGAATTTACAGAAATGTGATTATTATTGTACTTGTTATTTTTAGTGCCCCCCCTTTTTCTTTTGCTTGGCTTTCTTCTTCCTGCCCCTGCCCCAATCACACCATGTCTCCCCAGACCCAAGTTTATCCTTATCAATGACAATATCCTTCTATATTTTTCTCCCTACTCATATAATCACATGCATACACCACACACATACATACATGAAAATACATAAACTTTTTTATTGTTCTTTAGAGTTGGAATTATATGCAACTTTTCTTTTCTGCCTCTGACATTTCTTACTTAAAATATCTTGTGAAAATCTAAGTCCATGAGTGTAGTTCCTGCATTCTCATTGGAGGTGATAGTGACCCCATGGGGGTGAAAATTGTGACCCCAAAGGGTGATAAAAAAATCATACCCTTTTTTTGTACAAAGCACAGATACAGCAAATGAACAGAGATATACTGTATATCTGTGATATTAAAATTCCATGATGCAGCAGTTAGGGAAAAATATCCCAAATGTCTCCGAAGGGTAAGGGTGATAATGAAAAAGAGGTTAAGAAACACTTTTGTTTATTTATTTTTTTCATTTTTTTCATGCTTGCATCTTTTTCTCTGAGGAGGGTGTGTCATCTCTTACTGAAGGGAAGTCACTTGTTTCCAATTTTTCCCCCATTATGAATATGTTTCTAAACTAAATGTTTGTGCACATCCTTCACATTGTTGATTGTACTCCCATAGACTCAACCCCCATGAGTGGGACTGTGGATTGAAGGGATAGGTGTTTAAAAATTTTTAATTAAAAATAATTAAAAAAAAACTTTTTAACGCTTATTTATTATTGAGAGACGGAGAGAGACAGAGCATGAGCAGGGGAATGACAGAGAGAGAGGGAGACACAGAATCCAAAGCAGGCTTTAGGCTCTGGGCTGTCAGCACAGAGCCCCACGCGGGGCTCGAACTCACAAACTGTGAGATCATGACCTAAGCTGAAGTCAGACACTTAACCGACTGAGCCACCCAGGCTCCCCTAATTAAAAAAAAATGTTTAAGTTCATTTATTTATTTTGAGAGAGATAGAGACAGTGCAAGTGGGGGAGGGGCAGAGAGAGAGGGAGAGAGAGAGAATCCCAAGCAGGCTCCATGTTGCCAGTGCAGAGCCCCATGTGATCAAAAACGTAAGATCATGACCTGAGCAGAAACCAAGGGTCAGATGCTTAACCGACTGAGCCACCCAGGTGCCCCTAAACTAAAAAATTTAATTGTCAGATCGTTCTCCAAAGAGGCGATATAACACTTCATAATTCAAAACCTCCTTTTCCCTATATCCCTGCTAGCAGTAGGGATAAATTTTAAATTTTAAATTCTAAATAGTTTAAATTTTCCATAGTTTGATGGATATAACATAATATCCCATTGTTATTTTAGTTTGCCCTTCCCCAAGTGCTGGTGAATTTGAGCATCTTTTTATATGTTCATTCGTCACTTGGACTTGCTCTTCTCCAAACTGCCTATTCAAGTCCTTTGCCAACTTTAACAAATTGAGTAATTTGTCCTATTCTTATCGATTAGTAAGAGTTCTTTATACAAGATAAATATTAAAACTTTATCTGTCATATATACTCTAAAAATTTTTGACAGACATATCATTGGTCTGTTGACTATTTGTGATATCATTTGCCACACAAATGCATTTGACCACTCACCACAGGCTGAGTGGTCAAATGTGGCTAACTCTTCTTTTGCAGCTTCTAGGTTAGGAAGGTCTTCCCTTACTTAGTCTACTTGTAATCTAGATTTTCTTGCAAGATTTTTTCTTTTTTTCACTTTTAAATAAACATTTTTGAACTATAACATACATGTACACACACACACACACACACATTAAAAGTACCAATTATAAGGGTACATCCAGATGAATGTTCACAAAATAAACACATCCATGTAACCTGGATCAAGATATAACCTTGAAGTCCACCTCATGCTCCCTTCTGGTCACTACCTTTCCCCGAAGGTAATCTTTATGTTGACTTCAAACGCATTGGACTAATTTTACATGCAAGTCACTTATTTATTTTAACACATAAAATTTTCATCCATTTAAAATTTTTGAGTATGGTTTGAGATGAGATCCCATTTTTCCCCTATGTGGATATCCAGTTGTACCAACACAAATTATCACATAAATCACACCTTTCCACTGGTTTTCAACGTTGTATTAAAAACATTTGAATCTACTGTGATTTGTTTCTGAATTCTCTATTCATTTTTATTGATACACTTTTTTCTTCCTATACCAAGGCCTTATTGATTTGAATACAGTGGTTATGTATTCTGCTGTCTGTTAAGGCTCTCAATACTCTGACTCTCCTCTCTATAATGCTGCCTTCTTTTTTATTTCTGAGATCCTATCAGGCATTTATTCTTCTAATTTTTTTTTGTGGTCAGGTAATCTGTTTCTGAAATATAAGCAAAGAAAATCCAGTATTAATTTCCTATTGAGTTCTGCTGGGAATTATATTAAATTCTCATATTACTTGGAGAAAATTGACTTTTTTATATAATTATGTCTTCCCATGGAAAAAAAATACTTGTATTCAATTTGATCTTTTTTGGTTCTACAATAAGGTTTGTAGTTTTTAAATGTAAATTCTGTGTCTTTCCTTTTAAAATTATCCCTAAGTATTTTTTTATTCCTAAGTATACTCAGAACTAATTTCATATTTTTGTTGCTATTGTAAATAGAATCTTTTGCTCTATTTCTTCTTTTAGGTGCTTATTTCTAGTGTAGAGTAAAGCTATAAAAAATGTATTTCTCTTGTCTTCTGCCTCTGTATTAGTCTGCTTGGGCTGCCATAACAAAACACCACAGGCTGAGTGGTATAAACAAGAGACATTTATTTTTGGATAGTTCTGGAAGCTGGAAGTCCATGATCAAGGTGCCTGCAAAGTCAGTTTTTGGTAAGAACTCTACTGGCTTGCAGATAGCCATTGTTTGCTATGTCTTCACATGGCCTCTCCTCTGTGCAGGAGAGGAGAGAGACAGATCTCCAGTGTCTCTTCTTCCTCTTCTTATAAAGACACCAATCAAATTAGGGCCCACCCTTCTGACCTTACTTAACCTTAATTACCTCCCTGCAGACCCTGTCTCCAAAAAGAGTCACATTGGGAATTAGGGCTCCAATGAATTTTGGGTGAACACAATTCAGTCCATAACATCCCCTTTCCCAAAATTATATTAAGTCTTCTCACTGTTTTGGCTTTTTTTCTTTAAGATCCTTGGGTTTTCTAGGTTTACAATAGGATCTCTAGGAAAGATAGAAAACAAATTCAAATGTCTTTCTTCTTTTCCAATGTTATATGCATTATTTTCTATGTGTCTTAATATATTATCTATAATCTCTAAGACCTTGAGAAAATTAGTGGTGACAGTAGGCATTTCGATCCAGGTGGTTTTAATCTTTTGTCATTTAAGATAATATTTTCCGGTAGTTTTTAGTAAGC
The DNA here is from genome assembly GCF_046562875.1 of Panthera onca. NCBI lineage: Eukaryota > Metazoa > Chordata > Mammalia > Carnivora > Felidae > Panthera > Panthera onca. Next base: position 163,598,838 of record NC_138342.1, on the reverse strand, counting down.
TGTCTTTGTTATATTTAAGTAATGTTCTTCCATTTCTATTATATGCAGTCTTCATTAGGATTTATTGCTGAATTTTACCAGGTATGGTTCCAGCATCTATTAATATAGCAAATTCTATCAGTCTCTCCTTATGACCCGTCAGTGCTCACCTCTTCATGCTAAAGGTTGTTTGCTGCAAACAACTGTGACTCTCTGCCTAACAGTTTTCTTTCTGACCTTGAGAGCAGCAGGGCAAACATGAAGAGTCCAAGAATGAACACCCCTGAAGCAGTTCTCAACTAATGACAGATGGGGGTGGTGGTGTATCATCCTTTAGTTTCTTTGTCTCCTGAGAGAGAAAACTCTCAACCGTGTTCTGTAATGTCTCTGCAAGTTTCCCACTTACCTGCAGTGGTAACTGGTCTGATAATGCATCCCATTGTTGCTTCCTCCCTTCTCTATCTCATGTACTCATTTCCTTATTGGTGTTTCCTGGATCACGTCCTTAATAAATGACTTCTATTTGAATCCCTATCTCAGGGTATGCTTCCAGTAAAGCCTAAACCAAGATAACTCACACGCCCATATGATCTTCTCCATCAGTTTATTGATGTAATGCAGGTGGATAAACCACATTCTGAGGGCCAGCTGCCTGTTTTGCCAATAAAATTTTATTGGAACACAGCCACACCCATTAATTTACTATTGTCTGAAGCTGCTTTTATGTTACAGGGGCAGTTGCAACAGAGACCACGTGGCCCCAAAGCCTTTACTGGCTGGCCCTTTAAGAAAGTTTTCCAATCCTATTATAATGGATTATTTGAACACATACTTCCTGAGTGCTCCATATATTTTAAAAATAAACTCTATTTGGTCCAAATGTGGTATTCTTTTGATATTTGCTAGAATTTTATTTTCTAATCTATTTTTATTTTGCATTTGCATCTGCAAATGAGATTGGTCTATAGCTTTTTCTTTTTTCTTTTCTCTTCCAGAATTTTATATTAAATGTATTCTGGCTTCATACAAATTGGAAAACTTTCTATCCTTTTCTATGTAAATAATGTAAAGCATATTGGAATTACCTAGTTCTTATTTTCTTTTTTAAGTTTATTTATTTATTTATTTTGTGAGAGAGCAAATGGGGGAGGGGCAGAAAGAGACGGGGACAGAGGATTGGAAGTAGGCTCTGTGCTGACAAGAGACAGCCTGATGCAGGGCTTGAACTCACAAAACTGGGAGATCATGACCTGAACCAAAGTCAGAGACTTAACTGAAAGAGCCACCCAGGTGGCCCTGGAATTACCTAATTTTTAAATGTTAGCTAAAAGGTCATGGAACATTTTGATAGTAAATCTTAAACACCTTTCCATTGTCTTTTGAAGAAATTACTTTATTCAAATTTTCTATTTCTTCTTGCAACAATTTTTGAGAGTTTTTATTTCCTTCAGGTTTTCACTTCTGTTATTACAGAGATGCATGTGCGATTTTCTTGTAATTCTTTTATTCTTATTTCCATCTGTGATTGTGCTTCACCTCCCATTCAGATCTTGTCCACTGGTGCTTCCCGTCTTTTTCCCTTGATTAGAATTGTGAGAGTTTAATCTACTTAACTGGCATTTTTCAATAGCCAACTCTGGGGAATTTTTTTTTTTTTTTTATCATTTGTGCTATTTTTCCTGCTTCATTCATTTTAAGCTTTTACTTTTATTACTTCTCTCTCCATAGTTCCTTTTGGCTTATTTATTGTTATTTCCCCAACTTCTTTAGTTGAATACTGAATTCCAGTTTGCCCCAGGTTTTGTGGAGCTTGAAACTTATATAATTTGGGGGAGCCTTGTTGAAGAAAAATATTACAAAATTGTAAATATCAAATTAAGTACTGGAGTCTGTGTAGGTGAGGAAATCTGAATGACAGCTTATTTCATTGTTTCATAGGTTTCTGTGAATAATAAATGTATGTAATGTTATAATGTCTATCTTTTTTTTATGTCCCATAAGCTTTTGTAAGAAGGCAGTGGGGGAACTCACACAGACGACTGAAAGAAGGGGCTTATAAGGAAGAATCCCACACTTAGCTAAGATATCATTCACCTGCTGGAAAAAAGTCTGTGCATAAACAAAAATTCATAGTCTATCATCCATATCATTGCACAAAAATATTGAGAAAAGATCCAGATAAAACAAAACAAGAAATAGATAGGAATCTCAAGGTGGAGGAGAACACACACACACACACACACACACATGAATACCTTGTCTAGAACTGTGTAATATAATATAAGGACATGAGGGGTGCCAGGGTAGTTCAGTAAGTTGAGCATCTTGACCTGGGCTCAGGTTATGATCTCATGGTTTGTGGGTTCAAGTCCTGCATGGGGCAATGCACTGACAGCGTGGAGCCTGCCTGGGATTCTCTCTCTACCTCTCTCTGCCCGTCCTCCACTTGTGCGCTCTCTCTCTCACAAAATAAATAAATAAACTTAACAAAAATAAGGACATAAGAAAAATCTTAAAAAGAAAGTAGTAAGTTACTAACTTATCATAGCATATAGGATGGTTTCAAGGGGATGGGGGGGGGTAAGGAAAAGCATTTCAAATGTTTTAAGAAGAGTTGGGAATGGAATGGGAAGGGATTGTAATGGTTTCTTTTTTCTTGTTCTTTTTAGGTAGAGCTGGCAAGTTGAGGTTAAATGAGAAAAAGAGCCTAGTAGATAATAGAGCATAATTGTTACTTGCTTCTCCCTTCCTCCTCAAAGGTTACCACTCTCGAATATTATAATTATTATTCCTTTTACTATAGTTTACCTATAAATGTATATCTAAAAATATATTGCTTAATTTTGCCTGTTTTTGAAATATATATCGTTTAATATTTTTCAAAACATTTTGCATCTTATAATTATGTTTTTGAGATTTGTCAGTGTTAGTGCCATATTTCCCTAATTTTCATTCCTGTAAAATATCCCATTATATTATTTCACTACAGTTTTTATAATACATTTGGATATATATATATATTTGTTTTTTTTCAGATTTATTTTTCTTAATTTTTTTTTGACTTGATAATTTTACCATTTTTTCCTTTTTCCTTTTTTTTGATTTAACTTTATTTTTTATTTTTTAAAATTTACATCCAAATTAGTATATAGTGAAGCAATGATTTCAGTAGATTCCTTAATGTCCCTTACCCATTTAGCCCATCCCCCCTCCCACAACCCCTCCAGCAACCCTCAGTTTGTTCTCCATATTTATGAGTCTCTTTTGTTTTGTCCCCCTCCCTGTTTTTATATTACTTTTGTTTCCCTTCCCTTATGTTCATCTGTTTTGTCTCTTAAAGTCCTCATATGAGTGAAGTCATATGATTTTTGTCTTTCTCTGATTAATTTCACTTAGCTTAATACCCTCCAGTTCCATCCACATAGTTGCAAATGGCAAGATTTCATTCTTTTTGTTTGCTGAGTAATACTCCATTGTATATATATACCACATTTTCTTTATCCATTCATCCATCAATGGACATTTGGGATCTTTCCATACTTTGGCTATTATTGATAGTGCTGCTATAAACATGGGGATGCATGTGTCCCTTTGAAACAGCACACCTGTATCCCATGTATAAATGCCTAGTAGTGCAATTGCTGGGTCATAGGGTAGTTCTATTTTTAGTTTTTTGAGCAACCTCCATACTGTTTTCCAGAGTGGCTGCACCAGCTTACATTTCCACCAACAATGCAAAAGAGATCCTCTTTCTCCGCATCCTTGCCAACATCCGTTGTTGCCTGAGTTGTTAATGTTACCCATTCTGACAAGTGTAAGGTGGTATCTTATTGTGGTTTTGATTTCTATTTCCCTGATGATGAGTGATGTGGAGCATTTTTTCGTGTGTCGGTTGGCCATCGGGATGTCTTCTTTGGAGAAGTGTCTATTCATGTCTTTTGCCCTTTTCTTCACTGAATTATTTGTTTTTTGGGTGTTGAGTGTGATAAGTTCTTTGTAGATTTTGGATGCTAACCCTTTATCTGATATGTAATTTGCAAATAGCTTCTCCCATTCTGTCGGTTGCCTTTTAGTTTTGCTGATTGTTTCCTTTGCTGTGTAGAAGCTTTGTGTTTGGATGAGGTTCCAGTAGTTCATTTTTGCTTTTGTTTCCCTTGCCTCCAGAGACGTGTTGAGTAAGAAATTGCTGCGGGCAAGATCAAAGAGGTTTTTGCCTGCTTTCCCCTCGAGGATTTTGATGGCTTCCTGTCTTACATTGAGGTCTTTCATCCATTTTGAGTTCATTTTTGTGTATGGTGTAAGAAAGTGGTCCAGGTTCATTCTTCTGCATGTCGCTGTCCAGTTTTCCCAGCACCACTTGCTGAAGAGACTGTCTTTATTCCATTGGATATTCTTTCCTGCTTTGTCAGAGGTTAGTTGGCCATACGTTTGTGGGTCTATTTCTGGTTTCTCTATTCTGTTCCATTGATCTGAGTGTCTGTTCTTGTGCCAGTACCATACTGTCTTGAGGACTACATATTTGTAGTATAGCTTGAAGTCTTGGGTTGTGATGCCTCCTGCTTTGGTTTTCTTTTTCAAGATTGTTTTGGCTATTCGGGGTCTTTTCTGGTTCCATACAAATTTTAGGATTATTTGTTCTAGCTCTGTGAAGAATGCTGGTGTTACTTTGATAGGGATCGCATTGAATATGTAGATTGCTTTGGGTAGTATCGACATTTTAACAATATTTGTTCTTCCTATCCAGGAGCATGGAATCTTTTTCCATTTCTTTGTGTCTTCTTCAATTTCTTTCATCAGCTTTCTATAGTTTTCAGTGTATAGATTTTTCACCTCTTTGGTTAGATTTATTCCTAGGTATTTTATGGTTTTTGGTGCAACTGTAAATGGGATCAATTCCTTGATTTCTCTGTCACTTCATTGTTGGTGTATAGGAATGCAACCGATTTCTGTGTATTGATTTTATATCCTGCTGCTTTGCTGAATTCATGAATCAGTTCTAGCAGTTTTTTGGTGAAATCTTTTGGGTTTTCCATATAGAGTATCATGTCATCTGCGAAGAGTGAAAGTTTGACCTCCTCCTGGACGATTTGGATGCCTTTTATTTCTTTGTGTTGTCTGATTGCAGAGGCTAAGACTTCCAATACTATGTTGAATAACAGTGGTGAAAGTGGACATCCCTGTCTTGTTCCTGACCTTAGGGGGAAAGCTCAGTTTTTACCCATTGAGGATGATATTAGCGTTGGGTCGCTCATATATGGCTTTTATAATTTCGAGGTGTGCTCCTTCTATCCCTGCTTTCTTGAGGGTTTTTATCAAGAAAGGATGCTGTATTTTGTCAAATGCTTTCTCTGCATCTATTGAGAGGATCATATGGTTCTTGTCCTTTCTTTTATTGATGTGATGAATTATGTTAATTGTTTTGCGGATATTGAACCAGCCCTGCAGCCCACTTGGTTGTGGTGAATAATTTTTTTAATGTATTGTTGGATCCGGTTGGCTAATATCTTGTTGAAGATTTTTGCATCCATGTTCATCAGGGAAATTGGTCTATAGTTCTCCTTTTTAGTGGGGTCTCTGTCTGGTTTTGGAATCAGGGTAATGCTGGCTTCGTAGAAAGAGTTTGGAAGTTTTCCTTCCATTTCTATTTTTTGGAACAGTTTCAAGAGAATAGGTGTTAACTCTTCCTTAAATGTTTGGTAGAAAATTCCTGGAAAGCCATCTGGCCCTGGACACTTGTTTTTTGGCAGATTTTTGATTACTAATTCGATTTCTTTACTGGTTATGGGTCTGTTCAAATTTTCTATTTCTTCCTGTTTCGGTTTTGGTAGTGTATATGTTTCTAGGAGTTTGTCCATTTCTTCCAGATTGCCCATTTTATTGGCATAAAATTGCTCATAATATTCTCTTATTATTGTTTTTATTTCTGTTGTGTTTGTTGTGATTTCTTCTCTTTCATTCTTGATTTTACTTATTTGGGTCCTTTCCTTTTTCTTCTTGATCAAACTGGCTAGTGGTTTATCAGTTTTGTTAATTCTTTCAAAGAACCAGCTTCTGGTTTCATTGATCTGTTCTACTGTGTTTTTTTGGTTTTGATAGCATTAATTTCTGCTCTAATCTTTATTATTTCCTGTCTTCTGCTGGTTTTGGGTTTTATTTGCTGTTCTTTTTTCCAGCTCCTTAAGGGGTAAGGTTAAGTTGTTCATCTGAGATCTTTCTTCCTTCTTAAGGAAGGCCTGGATTGCTATATACTTTCGTCTTATGACCGCCTTTGCTGCATCCCATAGGTTTTGGGTTTTGGTGCTATCATTTTCATTGACTTCCATATACTTTTTAATTTCTTCTTTAACTGCTTGGTTAGCCCATTCATTCTTTAGTAGGATATTCTTCAGTCTTCAAGTATTTGTTACCTTTCCAAATTTTTTCTTGTGGTTGATTTTGAGTTTCATAGCATTGTGGTCTGAAAATATGCACGGTATGATCTCGATCTTTTTGTACTTACTTAGGGCTGATTTGTGTCCCAGTATATGGTCTATTCTGGAGAACCATACATATTTGTTTTTTAGGTGATTATGAATAAAGATGCTGTGAACATTATTATACATGTTTTGTGGGGCATATGTGAAATAATTTCTCTAGAGCACTTGTCTCACCATGGAGGGTATACACATCTTCAGCTCATCTAGGTAATTACAAACTATTTTCTAAAATGGTTAAACCAATATGTACTCCCATTGGCAGTGTATAACCGATTAGATCCACACTCTCCCTAAATTCCAAATTACCACAAACTTGGTGGTTTTGAATAACACAAATTTACTCTCACAGTTCTGGAGGTCAGAAGTCTGCAATCCATTTCCTGGGGCTAGAGTCAAGGTGTGGGCAGGCCTGCAACCTTCTGGAGGCTCTGAGAGGAGGGTCTGGTTCCTTCAGCTTTACTGGCCTCCTGCACTCCTTGGCACGTGGCCCTTTTCTCCATCCTCGAAGTACATGGCTCCAAAATCTGCTTCCATTGTCAAGGCATCACCTTCTTTTCTGTAGTTGTATCTCCCTCTGCGTCCCTTTTGTAAGGACACTTGTGATTAAATCATAAGGCCCACCTGGAGAACCCAACATAGTCTCTCCATTTTAAGACCCTTAAGGTCACATCCACATGCAGTCTCTTTTTCCACATGAGGTGACATATTCACAGGGTCTGAGGATTGGGATGTGGACATCTTGGGGGACCATTATTAGGTCTACTGTACTCCTCACACTTGGCATTATCTGACTTTTAATTTATTATTATTATTATTATTATTTACCAAAACAGTGGTTATAGAATTGTATCTAATTCTGGTTTAATCTCCCCCCATACTAATATTTTTTGCTCATTGCATGTCCTGCTATTTAAAATGCCTGTTTATGTCTTTTGCCCATTGATACATTGGCTATTTGTCCTTTTTCAAAGTGATTTGTACAAGTTTTTTATGTATTCTGGACAAATCCTTTGTGGATTTCATATGTGGCAGATGTGTTCCTTTGGTTTTAACATGTATTTTCACTCTTTACTTTCTTCACAATGTCTTTTGTAGACCAGCCTTTCCTTTTGTTTTTAATGCTGTAAATGTACCTATCTTTTGTGTATTTTTGTCTTAAGAAAATGTGTACCATGTCAAGGTCATATTTTGTTATACATATATTTCAGGCCTTTTTTTTTCTCAATATTTTATCATGAAATATTCTAAGCATGCAAAAAAGTTAAAAGGATTTTACTGCAAAAACTTGTGCACTCACTGCCAACTTCTCACTGTAAGCACTTTCCTCTACTTGCTTTAATATACTTCATTCCCCTATCCATCCATTTCAGTGTTAACTGGAGACATCATTACACTGCCCCCATGTACATTAACATGCATATTATTAACTTAAGTTCAATGTTGAATTATAGTTTTTTTTAGCATCAAATTTAGATATAAGGAAGCATGCAATCTTAAGTGTCCATGTTGACAAATGCACAGTCCTGTATAATGCAAACCCTTGCAACATATGGAACATTCTCAGCACCTCAGAAAGTCTCTTTGTGCTCCTCCCTAGTTAATTCTTAACTCTATGTTCTCAATGGTAACAACTGTTTTGATTTTTTTCTCCATTGTAGATTAGCTTTGACTGTTCTAGAATTTTCTATAGATAGACTCATACAGTATGTACTCTTTTGTGCAAGGTTTCTTTCTGTTAGCATAACAGTTTTGAGATCTAACCATGCTGTTGCATATATCAGCAGTTTATTCCAGATTCTCCTATTAGTGGGTGCCTGAGCTATTTCTATAGTTTGACTATTAAAGAAAACACTGTTGGGGCGCCTGGGTGGCTCATTTGGTTAAGCATCAGACTTTGGCTAAGGTCATGATCTTGTGGTTCGTGGGTTCAAGGCCCACATCAGGCTCTGCCCTGGTAGTGTGGAGCCTGCTTGGAATTCTCTCTCTCTCTCTCTCTCTGACCTTTCCCCACTTGCTATCTTTCTCTCACAATATAAATAAACCTAAAAAAAATCTTAAAAAAAAAGAACAATGCTGTTGTGAACATTCTTATACAAATGTTTGCATAAACATATATTCATTTCTCATTGCTGGGTCGTAGGTAGATTTATGCTTAGTTTTATAAGAAACTTCCAGGCATTTTTTCAAAGTGTATTTTTTCAAAGTGGGTTTACCTTTTTACATCCCTCCAATGATATGAGAGTTCCAGTTGCTCCACATCCACTCTAACATTTAGTGTTATCAGTCGTATAAATTTTGGCTGTTTAATTTTAACATGTAGTGATATCTTGTGGTTTTAACGTGCTTTCCCTTGATGACTAATGATACTGAGCACTTTCTCATGTGCTTATTGCCATTCATATATGTGTTCACATACAGATAAAAAAGTCTGTTAACATCTTTTACTCATATTTTAGGTTGGGTTGTTGTCTTTAGTTGAGTTATTGTTTTTTCTACGTCCTGGTGCTATGGACTCAGTTGTGTCCCTTCAAAACTCATATTGAATCCATAAGCTCCACATGTGATGGTATTTGGAGATGAGGACTATGGAAGGTAATTCAGTTTAGATAAAGTCATGAAGGTGGGGACTTTGTAATGAGGTTAGTGCCTGTAGAGGAGACCCAGAAAGCTCTCTCTTTCTCTCTCTGTCTCTGTCTCTGTCTCCTCCATGTGAGGATGCAGTGAGGAGGCCAGGAAGAGAGCCCTCACCAGGGAACTGAATCAGCCAAAACTGTGATCTTGGACTTCTCAGCCTCCAGAATCATGAATAATAAATTTCTATTGTTAAGCCACCCAGGCAATGGTATTTTGTTATGGCAGCCCGATCTGACTAATATGCCTGGGTACCAGTCCTTGGTCAGATATTTGTTTCGTGAATATTTTCTCCCAGTCTGTGATGACTTGCCTATTTATTTCTTTAACCTGATCTTTGATGAGTAGAAGTTTTAAATTCTGATAAAGTCAATGTAACAGTATTTTCTTTTGTGAGTAGTACTTTCAGTGTCCTAAGAAATCTTTGCCTCTTGTCTTGGAGATATTCTCTCTCTCTTTTCCAAAAGCTTTATGGTTTCAGCTTTTATATTTAGGTGTCTTGTCCATATTGAATTAATTTCTGGGTATAATGTGAGGTAGGAACTGAGGTTTAATTTTTTTTTCCTCATATGAATATCCAGTTATCCCAGGACAATTTATTGAATAGACTTTCCTTTCCTTGTTGCTTTGGCATCTTTGTTGAAAATCAAATGGCTGTATAAGTGTGGTTCTACTTCTAGGAGCTTTATTCTTTTCCATTAATCTATTTGTCAATTCTTATGCCAGTACTTCTCTGTTTTGATTACAGTAACTTTATAATAAGTCTTCAAGTAAGGTTGTGTAAGCTCTTGTTCTTCTTTATTTTTTTAAGATGGCTTTGGCTCTTCTAGGCCTCTACATTTCCATGTAAATTAAGAATTAGTTTGCTGACTTCTAAAAAAAAGTTTCCTGGAATTATGCTTAGAATTGCTTTAAATATATAGATAAATTTAGGGAGAATTGCAAGGTGAAAGCATTCGATTTTCTAATGTTTAAGTGTGGCATATCCCTTATTTACTTAAGTCTTCTTTAATTTCCCTCAGCAACATGTAGTTTTCTTTTCTTTATTTTTTTAAATTTTAGAGAGAGAGAGTGTGAGTAGGGGGAGGGGGCAGAAGGAGAGAGAGAGAGCGAAAGAGAAAGAGAGAGAGAGAGGAAGAGAGAGAGAGAGAGAGAGAGAGAGAGAGAGAGAGAGAGAGAATGTTAAGCAGGATTCATGCTCAGTGTGAAGCCCAATGCGGGGCTCGATCCCATGGCCCTGAGATGATGACCTGAGCTGAAGTCAAGACTCAGATGCTCAACTGACTGACTCACCCAGGTGTCCCAGTGTGTAGTTTTCAATGAAGAGGTCTTGCCCATCTTTTGTTAAATTTATTCCCAAGTATTTTCTATTTCTTGGTGTGATTATAAATGAAATTTAAAATTAAGAAATTTTCCTATTGATTGATGCTACTATATAAAAATACCATTGTTAGTCAACAGTATATTAAAATGTATCTGGAGTATGTAAGTCTGGGTCCAATCAGGAGAAAGCAACCACACAGTAATTTGAACAGGGACAGTTTAAGATAAAAATTATTAACTATAACAAGGGATTATAACAATGAGGGATTGACTAGTAAGAAATAAAAAGAATTCTAAAGAATATAGGAATGAAAGTTAAAAGCAGCAATCACTAATCCTAGCCCTGACACAGAGCACCTAAAGAAGAGACTCTCTCCCTCCCCAGGGCAGAGATCCAGAACTTGCAGGTTAGGACATAGTTGCAGCTCACTGGATGGCAGAGAATTTGCTGAGAGCAGTGCTGGAAGACTTGCTGGAAATCCACTCTTTAGGGTACCAGGAGAGCTATTCAGTAGGAGGTATCTCATTGGCTACTCACTACAAAACTGCCAAGGGTTCTAGAGAAGCTGTGAGCCCCTCACTAGAGGCATTTTGCTGCAAAACTGTCAGAAGAGGAGTCACAGTGAGGTTGCAGAGGAAGCTGCTGGCTGCTGAGGGCTGCTTGGCCCCTGCAAGAGAAGCTTTGTGTTTTAGCAGCCTGACGCTAGGGAAGCTGTACTCCTGATGAGAACGTGCCCAAGGAGCACACTGGAACCAGAAAACAAAACTCTTCTTCTTCTGTAATGTCTCTCCAGCGCTCTCTGTTGACAAAACTTCAGTACCAACCGTCATGGGGAAAAAAATACTTAAAAGGCCCAGATCTATTTTCACAGAGCAGGCTAAAAGGAAGAATTTGGAGATTAGAGGCAATAAACTGATAACAGGCATGCTATGACATTATTAAATTCACTTATTAGTTCTAGTAATTTTATTTTGTAGGTTCCTTAGGATTTTCTACATAAACAATCATGTAATCCATACATAGGGACAATTTTACCTTTTCCTTTCCTTTTTAAGTACACAACATAACATTGTTGATCTGTATAGCAGATCCCTAGACCTAATTCATCTTGAATAACTAAAATTTTATATTTATTAAACAAAAATTTCCCATTTCCTCATACCCCCAGCCCCTGGTAACCACTGTTCTTTCCTCTGTTTCTATGATTTGACTATTTTAGGTACCATATGCAAGCGGAATCATGAAGTATTTGTCTTGTGATTGGCTAATTTCACTTTGCATAGTGTCATCTGGGTTCATCTGTGTTGTCACAAATGCCAGAATTTTCTTATTTCTTTAAGGCTAAATAATATTTTATTGTATGTATATACCACATTCTCTTTATCCACTCATCTGTTGATGGACATTTGGGTTGTTTTGGTATTTTGGCTGTTATGAATAGGGTTGCCATTAACATAAGAGATTCTGATTTCAATTCTTTTGGGTCTATACCCAGAAATGAGTTTGTTGGAACTTATGGTAGCTCTTTTTTTAATTTTATTGAGGCACCTCAGTACTATTTTCCATGGTGGCTGCACCATTTTACATTCTCACCAACAGTGTAGAAAGGTTCCAATTTCTCCACATCTTCACCAACATTTATTTATGTGTTTTTAATGGTGGCCATCCTAACTAGTGTGAAGTGATATCTAACCGTGGTTTTGATTTGTGTTTCCCCGATGATTAGTGATGTTAATTTAAACATCTTTTCATATACCTGTTGGCCATTTGTATGTCATATTTGGAGAAATACCTATTCAAATCTTTTGCATATTTTTAAGTCTTTTTAAAATGTTTTGCTATTGAGTTGTAGGTGTTTCTTATATATTTTGGATTTTAGCTATCAGATATAGGGTTGAAAATATTTTCTCTCAGTCCATAAATTGCCTTTTTCATCGGTTTATTGTTTCCTTTGCCATGCAGAAGCTTTTTAGTTTGATGTAGTCCCACTTGTCTATTTTTGCTTTTGTTGTTTGTACTTTTGGTATCTATCCAAGTGTCAAAATTTCCCCCTGTTTTCTTCTAGGAATTTTATAGTGTCAAGTTTTACATTTAAGTCTTTAATCCATTTTGAGCTTGTTTTTATGTATCGTGTAAGATAGAGGTCCAATTTTATTTTCTTTTTATATAGATATCCAGTTTTCCCAATGCTCTTTGTTGAATGGACTATATTTTACCCATGTGTATTCTTGGCACCCTTTTGAAGACCAGTTGACTGTACCTGTGTGGGTTTATCTGGGCTCTCTGTTCTGCTGCATTTGTCTACATGTCTGTCTTTATGCCAGTACCAGAGTGTTCTAATTACTTTATCTTTGTAATATATTTTGAGATTAGAAAGTGTGATGCCTCCAGCTTTGTTCTTTTTTTCTCAAGATCACTTTGGCTATTCTGTATCTTTTGTGTTTCCATATGAACTTTAGGATTATTTTTCTTTATTTCTGTAAAAAATCTCATTAGAGTTTTGATAGGGATAGTATTGGATCTGTAGATTGCCTTCAATATTAAGTCTTCTAATCCACAAACATGGATGTCTTTCCATTTATTTGTCTTCTTTAAATTTCTTCCATTGATATATTATAGTTTTCAGTGTACACGTCTTTCACTTGGTTAAATTTATTCCTAAATATTTTTTATGCTATAGTAGAGGGATTATTTCTTTGATTTCCCTTTTGGATGGTTCACATTAGTGTATAGAAATGATTTTTCTATACTGAAAAAAAGTGATAGAAACGGATTTTTTAAAACAAAAATACAAGAAAATAAATCTACACCCTTGTTTATTTATTTGTTTATTTCCTTTTCAGCTAATTTAAATACTTGAGGGGAACAGCATCACACAGGTTCTGTGGCCAATGGCTTTAGTAGGAAAGTTTATTTGTAATTTGGCACAAATTATGCCACTGTTTCCATGAGCATGAGTTACTTTTCCCCAGATGACTCTGGTTTTGTTCAGCTTGCCACCAGTAGTCACCATGTTTTTCTTTGCTTTGTACACATAAGCACATCTCTTGCCTAGATAGAATTCAGTTTCATCTCAAGCATAAACACTGTCAATTTTAAGAAGAGCTGTGTGCTCCCTCTGGTTCCACAGACACTGCATATAGCCAGCAAAAATGGCTTTGGACCACAGCCTTCTAGACATATTTGTCATCATAGGAGTCCTGTTCCCAGCAGGCTTCCACAGGTTCCAAGATGGTGGAAAGAGTGATAGAAACTGATTTTTGAATGTTGATTTTGTATTCCACAACTGTACTGAATTTGTTAATTACTTCTAATATGTGTGTGTGTGTGTGTGTGTGTGTGTGTGTGTGTGTGTGAAGTCTTTAGGATTTTTTACATGTGAGATCATGTCATCTGGAAATATAATTTTGTTACTTCCTTTTCAATTTAGATGCCTTTTATTTCTTTTTCTTGCCTAATTGCTGTAGCTAGGACTTCCAGTATTACATTGAATAGAAGTGGCAAGAGTCAGGAGTGGGCATTCTTATCTTGTTTTTGGTCTTTATTTTTATTAAAAAAATTCTTTTTAATGTTTATTTATGTTTTGAGAAGAGAGAGAGAGAGAGAGAGAGAGAGAGAGAGAGAGAGAGAGAAAGAGGGAATGAGCAGGGGAGGGGCAGAGAGAGAAGCAGACACAGAATCCGAAGCAGGCTCCGGGCTCTGAGCTGTCAGCATAAAGCCTGACATGGTGCTCAAACTCAGAGACTGCAAGATCATGACCTAAGCCAAAGTCAGATGCTTAACTGACTAAGCCACCCAGGCACCCTTTGTTCTTGGTCTTTAAAGGAAAATCTTTCAGTTTTTCACCTTTGAGTATGATGTAAGCTGTGGGATTTTTATATATGGCCTTTATTATATTGAGATACATTCCTTCCATACCTAGTTGAGAGTTTTTCATGAATAGGTGTTGTCAAATACTTTTTCAACATCTATTGAGGTGAAAACTTTTTCCTTCATTCACATTAATGTGATGTATCACACTGAGTTTTTAATTTAAATTTTAGTTAGTTAACATACAGTGCAATATTGGTTTCAGGAGTAGAATTCAGTGATTCATTACTTACATTCAACACCCAGTGCTCATTACAAGGACCCTCCTTAGTACCCATCACCCATCTAGACCATCCCCCCTCCCTCCCTTAACCCATAGTTTGTTCTCTATCATTAAGAGTCTCTTATGATTGTTTCCCTCTCTTCTCTCCCTCTTACCCTCCCCACATGTTCATCTGTTTTGTTTCTTAAATTACACATACTAGTGAAATCATGGTATTTGTCTTTCTCTGATTACTTATTTTGCTTAGCATAATACATTCTAGCTCCATCCACATTATTGCAAATGGCAAGATTTTGTTCTTTTTGATGACTGGGTAATATTCCATTATATATACATATACCACATCTTCTTTATCCATTCATCAGTCAGTGAACATTTGGGCTCTCTCCATAGTTTGGCTATTTTTGATAATGCTGCTATAAACATTGGGGTGCATGTACCCCTTCAAATCTGTATTTTTGTATCCTTTGGGTAAATACCTAATAGTGCAATTGCTGGATCACAGGGTAGTTCTATTTTTAGTTTCTTGAGGAACTTCCATACTGTTTTCCAGAGTGGCTGCACCAGTTTGCATTCCCACCAACACTGCAAGAGGATTCCCTTTCTCTTCATCCTTGTCAAAACCTGTTGTTAATTTTAGCCATCCTGACAGGTGTGAGGTGGTATCTCATTGTGGTTTTGACTTGTATTTCCATGATGATGAATGAAAATGTGTCTGTTAGCCATCTGGATGTCTTCTTTGGAAAAGTGTTGATTCATGGCTTTTGCCCATGTCTTCATGGGTTTTTTGTTTTTTGAATGTTGGGTTTGATAAGTTCTTTATAGATTTTGGATAATAACCCTTTATCTCATATGTCATTTGCAAATATCTTTTCCTATTATGTAGGCTGCCTTTTAGTTTTGTTGATTGTTTCCTTTGTTGTGCAGCAGCTTTTTATCTTGATGAAATCCCAGTCGTTCATCACTGCTTTTGTTTTCCATGCCTTCAGCAACATGTCTAGTAGGAAGTTGCTCCAGCCAGGGTCAAAGAGGTTGATGCCTGTGTTCTCCTTAGGATTTTGATGGTTTCCTGGCTCATATTTTAGGTCTCTCATTCATTTTGAATGTGCTTTTGTGTTGGTGTAAGAAAGTTGTCCAGTTTCATTCTTTTGTGTGTCCCCATCCCCTTTTCCCAAAACCATTTGTTGAAAAAAACCATCTTTTTTCCATGGGATATTCTTTCCTGTTTTGTCAAAGATGAGTTGACCATATAGTTGTGGGTCCATTTCTGGCTTTTCTATTCTGTTCCATTAATCTATGTGTCTGTTTTTGTGCCAGTACCATACTGTCTTGATGACTACAGCTTTGTAATATAGCTTGGAATCCAGAATCGTGATGCCTCTAATTTGTTTTTCTTTTTCATGGTTGCTTTGGCTATTTGGGGTATTTTGTGGTTCCATACAAATCTTAGCATTATTTGTTCTAGCTCTGCAAAAAATGCTAGTCGTATTTTCATAAGGATTGCATTAAATGTATAGATTGCTTTGGGTGTATGGACATTTTAACAGTGTTTGTTCTTCAAATCAATGAGCATGGGATGCTTTTCCGTTTCTTTGTGTCCTCTTCAATTTCTTTCATAAGCTTCTATAGTTTTCAGAGTATAGACCTTTTACCTCTTTAGCTTAAAAATTTTTTTTAAAAGTTTATTTATTTACTTTGAAAGAGAGAGAAAGAGAGCATGAGTGGGGTAGGGGCAGAAAGACAGGGAGAGAGAATTCTAAACAGGCTCTACACTGTCAGTGCAGAGCTCAACACAGGCTTAAACTCACAAACTGTGAGATCATGACCTGAACCGAGATCAAGAGTCAGCCTCTTAACCAACTATGCCACCCAGGCACCCCTACCTCTTTAGTTAGGTTTATCCCTAGGTATCTTATTGTTTTTGGTGCAATTGCAAATGGGATAGATTCCTTGATTTCTTTTTCTGCTGCTTCATTATTGGTGTATAAAAATGCAACAGATTTCTGTATGTTCATTTTATATCCTGTGACTTTGCTGAATTCATGTATTAGTTCTAGCAATTTTTTTGGTGGAGTCTTTCAGGTTCTCTACCTAGAGTATCATGTTGTCTGCATATTGTGAAAGTTTGACTTCTTCCTTGCTGATTTGGATATTTTTTATTTCCTTTTGTTGTCTGATTGCTGAGGCTAATACTTCCAATATTATGTTAAATAGTAATGGTGAGAATGGACATTCTTGTCTTGTTCCTGACTGTAGGAGAGAGGCTCTCAGTTTTTCCTCATTGAGGATATATTAGATGTGGGTCTTTCACATATGGTATTTATTATGTTCAGGTATGTTTCATCTATCCTTACTCTGTTGAGTGTTTTTTATCAAGATTAGATGCTGTATTTTGTCAAATGCTTTTTCTGCATCTATTGACAGGATCATATGGTTCTCATCCTTTTTTTTTCTTTTCTTTTTTTATTAATGTGGTGTATCACATTGATTGATTTGTGAATATTGAACCAGCCTTGCAACCCAGGAATAAATCCCACTTGATCATGGTGAATAATTCTTTTTATATACTGTTGAATTAGATTTGGTAATATCTTGTTGAGAATTTTTGCTTCCATATTCATCAGGAAAATTGATCTATAGTTCTCCTTTTTAGTGGGATCTTTGTCTGGTTTTGAAATCAAGGTAATGCTGGCTTCATAGAATGAGTTTGGAAGTTTTCCTTCCATTTCTATTTTTTGGAACAGTTTGAGAAGAATAGGTATTACTTCTTTAAATGTCTGGTAGAAGTCCCCTGGGAAGCCATCTGGCCCAGGACTCCTGTTTGTTGGGAGATTTTTGATTACTGATTCAATTTCTTTGCTGGTTTTGACCTGTTCAAATTTTCTATTTCTTTCTGTTTCAGTTTTGGTAGTTTGTGAGGAATTTGTCCATTTCTTCCAGATTGCCTTGTTTGTCGGTATATAATTTTTCATAGTATTCTCTTATAATTGTATTTTGATGGTGTTGGTTGTGATCTCTCTTCTTTCATTCATGATTTTGTCTTTTTGGGTCATTTCTTTTTTATTTTTGATAAGTCTGGCTAGGGGCTTATCAATTTTGTTAATTCTTTCAAAGAACCAGCTCTTAGTTTCATTGATCTGTTTTACTGTTTTGTTGTTGTTGTTGTTGTTTTGTTTCTATATCATTTATTTCTGCTCTAATCTTTATTATTTCCCTTCTTCTGCTGGCTCTAGGCTTTATTTGCTGTTCATTTTCTAGCTAGGGTAGGTTGTAAGGGTGTAAGGGTAGGTTGTGTCTTTGGGACCTTTCTTGCTTCTTAAGATAGGCCTTAATTGCTATATACTTTCCTCTTAGGACTGCCTTTTCTGCATCCCAAAGGGTTTGGACTGTTGTGTTTTTATTTTCATTTGCTTCCATGTATTTTTTATTTCTTCTTTAATTTCTGGTTAACTTATTCATACTTTACTAGGATATTCTTTAACTTCCATGTATTTGAGGTCTTTCTAAATTTTTTCTTGTGGTTGACTTCAAGTTTCAGTGTTGTGAATTGAAAATATGCATGGTACAATCTTGACTTTTTTATACTTGTGTAGGGTTGATTTGTGACCCACTTTGTGATCTATTCTGGAGAATGTTTCATATGCACTCAAAAAAGAATGTGTATTCTGCTGCTTTAGGATGAAATGTTCTGAATATATCTGTTAAGTCCATCTGGTCCACTGTGTCATCCAATCCAAATCCATTTTTTCCTTGATGATATTCTGTTTAGGTGATCTGTCCATTGCTGTAAGTGGGTGTTAAAGTCTTCTACTATTATTGTATTATCAATGAGTTTCTTTATGTTTGTGATTAATTGATTTATATATTTGGGTTATTTCAACTTGGGGGCATAAATATTTACAATTGTTAGCTCTTTTTGATAGCTAAACCCCTTATAATGATATCATGCTCTTCTTCATCTCTTGTTATAGTCTGTGTTTTAAAATCTAGTTTGTCTGATATAAGTAGGGCTACTTCTGCTTTCTTTTGACCTCTATTAGCATGATAGATGGTTTCCCATTCCCTCACTTTATTAGCACCATGCTCTAACCAACTGAGCTCACTGGCCACCTGCTCCATTCCCTCACTTTAATCTGCAGGTGTATTTAGGTCTAAAATCAGTCTCTTGTTGGCAGCATATAGATGGGTCTTGTTTTTTTTTTATCTTTTGATTGAAGCATTTAGTCCATTTACATTCAGAGTGATTATTGAAAGATATGAATTTAGTGCCATTGTCTTGCCTGTAGAGTTAGTGTTTCTGTTGATGCTCTTTGGTCCTTTCTAGTCTTTGTTGCTTTTGGTCTTTTTTTTTTTTTTTTTCCTTCACTCAGAGAATTCCCCTTAAAACTTCTTGCAGGTTGGCTTATTGGTCACAAACTCCTTTAATTTTTGTTTGTCTGGGAAACTATCTCTGTTTCTGTTTTGAATGACAGCCTTCTAGATAGAGTATTCTTGGCTGCATATTTTTCCATTCAGCACGTTGAATATATCTTGCCACTCCTTTCTGGCTTGCCAAGTTTCTGCAGACAGATCTGCTACAAACCTGATCTGTCTTCCCTTGTAGGTTAAGGACATTCCCCCCAACCCCCCTGCTGCTTTCATAATTCTTTCCTTGTCTGTGTATTTTGTGAATTTGACTATGATATGTCTTGGTGATGGCTGGCTTTTGCTGAATTTCACAATATTCTCTGTGCTTCTTGGATTTTGATATCTGTGTCCTTACCCAGATTAGGGAAATTCAGCTACAATTTGCTCACATAAGCCTTCTGCCCCCTCTTCTCTCTCTTCATCTTATGAGACTCCTATGATACAAATGTTATTATATTTTAATAAATTGCTGAGTTCCTTAAATCTGCCTTTGTGATACCTGACCTTTGTTTCCCTCTTCTTTTCAGCTTTATTATTTTCCATAATTTATCTTCTGTATCGCTAATTCATTCCTCTGCCTCATCTGTCCTCATTTTTATGGCCTCCATTTGAGTTTGCTTCTTGGCCACAGCATTTTTAATTTTCACCTGATTAGATTTTTGGTTCTTTTCTCTCTGCAGAAATGGATCCTGTGGTGTTTTTTTCAAGCTCAGCCAGTAGCCTTATAATCATTGTTTTAAATTCTAGTTCAGACATCTTACTTATATCTGTGTTGACTAAATCCCTGGCCATCATTTTTTCCTGTTCTTTCTTTTGAGGTGAATTCTTCTGCCTTGTCATTTTGGAGGAAGAAAAAAACAATAAGAATAATAGAATGAAATAAAAATTAAAAAAATTTAAAAAATCAAATAAAGGAAGCTAGATCCTAGGTGTATTTTAGTCTGCTTGTTAAGAGAAGCTAGATATAAAGAAGAGAAAAGAGAAAAGAAGAGAGAAAAAAATTAAAAATTAAAAAATAAAAAAAAATTTTAAAATGGGAAATATTGCTCCCTCTGTATCAAGAAACAAAAGAAAAGAAAAACAACAACAACAAAAACAAAACTAGAAGCAACAAAAATAAAAACAAATGAACAAGCAAACAAAAAACCCAAATGAAGCTAGATCCAGTTTTCCCTAGAGGTGAAACTTTGTAGCAGTCACTAAGCTCATGGAAGGGATTTGTTCTGGTCTTCTGGGGGAGGAGCCTGTGGCTCTGATTCTCAGGCTTACTCACTCTAGTGGAGATGTACCCGGAGGGCACAGTGGGGCAGGGCTTGGTGTAACGGCTTCATTCTCCAGTTGGTGGCTCACTGGGGTCCATCAGTGTTGGTGGGCTAATGGTGAAAATGACTTCGCCCCACTCACTACTCCAGAGTGGGAAATTTGTGCCCTCACAAATGAGCAATCAGTCACCCCTCTTGTGTTCCCTGCTTCCAACAGCTCTCTGCATTTCCCATGTCTGTGTCTGAGCTGTCTCCCTACTAGGTGGCACCTTTCTCCAGAGTTTTATCTCAGATGTGGCTGTGTTTCTAAACTCCACAGTTCAGAGACCCCCACAGTTTGGACCCTCCGTGATCTTCTGGGAGAGGGTCTTGCCACACTGTGACCAGGGCTGGCTTGTCCCAGGAAATGGTTGTGCAACCATGCAGAGGCAACAGCTCAGAATTTATGGTAAATCACAACACACAGCCAGTGTCAGGGTTTGCTGCCCTCAACCAGTGTCTTTTGTTCCTATATGGGTGAACGTGGTTGCTTGATGGTGCCCTCTGTGTCTTTTGCCTGCGGAGAAGCCATATCACCTCTACCAAATGCACTCTAAGTAGGGGAACCACTTCTCCCTGTGCAACCTAGGGGATCCTCACACTGTGTTGCCCCCTACCGGAGCTCCATCTTTATTCCTTACAGGAGCACCACCAGGGCCTGACCTCTGAAACTTCAGACTCTGTGCCCCACTGTTTATAAAAACTGGCAGTATTGAAACCCTCTCCTTTTCCCCCTGTTAATGGTTTTGGGGAACTGCTCTCTTTCCCCTTCTGTCTTTCTTCTCTCCATGAAAATGGCTCCCTCCCCTCTGTTCATCTCCCCCAATTCACCTCTGCTCCACACCACATACCTGCTGTGTTCTCTCCCTCAAATTATGCAGATTGTTCTGTTAATCCTCAGATTGATTTCCTAGATATTCAAAATGGTTTCTTGTTGATCTAGCTGTGTTTGAGGGTCAAGACAAACCCAGGGTCCCTTTACTACTCTGTCATCTTAACTCCTCCTCTCCCTTAATTGATTTTTATGTGTTCAACCATTTTTGCATTTCAGAGATAAAGTCAACTTGGTCATGGGATATGATCCTTTTAATGTGTGGTTAAGTTTAGTTTGCTAGTATTTTGTTGAGGGGTTTTTATATCTATGTTTATTAGAGATATTGGACTATAGGTGTGTATGTGTGTGTGTATGCATGTGCGTGTGTGTGTGTGTGTGTGAGAGAGAGAGATATGTCTTTGGCTTTGGTAACAAGGTACTAAAGCCTTCAAAAATTAATTTGGAAGTGTTTTTTCTTCAACATTTGGAACAGTTTAAGAAATATTGGCATTAATTCTTCTTTAAATGTTTGATAGAATTTACCAGTGAAGCCATCTGGTCCTGAGGTTTTCTTTGTTGGGAAATTTTGCATTACTAATTCAATCTCCTTACTGGTTATTGGTCTATTCAGATTTTCTATTTCTTCATGATTCAGTTCTTGTAAATCATGTGGTTCTAGGAATTTATCCATTTCTTCTAGGTTACCCAATTTGTTGTTCATAGTAATGTCTTATGATTCTTTTATTCCTGTGGCATCAGTTTTAAAATTTCCTCTTTCATTTCTGATTTTGAGTCTTTACTCCTTTTTCTTAGTCTACCTAACTGTGAATTTTGTTTATCTTTCTAAAAGACCATCTGTCAATTTCATTGATTTTTTTAATTGTTTTTCTAGTCTTTTTTTGCTTGTATCTTTATTCCCTTCCTTCTGCTGACTTTGGGCTTAGTGTGTCCCCTTTTTTTCTAGTTCCTTGAGGATAAGTTTAGGCTATTTATTTAAAATCTTTCTTAATGTAATCTTTCTTTTTTTAATGTAAGCATTTATTGCAATAAAATTCTCTTTTAGTACTGCTTTTGTTGCATTCTATAGGTTTTGGTATATTGTATTTTCATTTTGTTTGTTTCAAGGTATTTCCTAATTTCCCTTTTAACTCCTCCTTTGACCTAATGATTGTTCAGGATTGTATTATTATTTAATTTCCACACTTTTGTGAATTTTCCAGTTTTCTTTCTGTTATTGACTTCCTTCCACTGTATTCAGAAAAGATACTGGGTGTGATTTCAAAATTCTTAAATTTGTTGAGACTTTTTGTGTGTCCTAACATGATATCTCATGAAGAATGTTTCATGTTTATTTGAGAAAAATGTGTATTCTGGTTTTTTGTGTTTTTTTGTTTTATTTGTTTTTTTGGAGGGGGTGGAATGTTCTGTATGGGTCTGTTAGGAGCATTCAGTCTGTAGTGTTGTTTGAGTCCTTTGTTTCCTTATTGACATTCTGTCTGGATGGTCTATCCATTGTTGAAAATGTAGTTGAAGTCTTCTACTATTATTGTGTTGCTATCTATTTCTCTCTTCAGATCTGTCAATATGTGCTTTATATGTTGAGGGGCTCTAGTGTTGAGTGCATATATGTTTATAATTGTTATATTTTTGTTATGAATTAGCTTTTTAATTATATATCAACCTTTTTTGTCTCTTATAACAGTTTTTGATTTAAATTTTATTTTTTTTCTGATATAAGTACAGCCATCTGTACTCTCTTTTGGTTACCATTTGCATGGATTATCTTTTGCATGGAATATTCACATTCAGTCTACATATGTCTTTAATTCTGAAGTGAATCTCTTGTAGGCAGCATATAGTTGGATCTTGTTTTTATTTTATCTATTTAGCCACTCTATTTCTTTTGATTGGAGAGTTTAATCTATATATTTTTATTTTATTAAATGTTTATTTATTGTTGAGAGAGAGAGAGAAAAAGAGAGAGAGAGAAAGAGAGGCAGAGAGAGAGGGAGAAAAAGATGATTTGAAGTGAGCTTTGCACTGACAGCAGAGAGTCCAGCATGGGGTTTGAATTCATGAACCGTGAAATCATGACCTGAGCTGAAGTCAGATGTTTAACCTGCTGAGCCACCCAGGCGCCCCGATCTATTTATTTTTAAAGCAATTATTGATAGGTAAGAACTTACTATTACCATTTTGTTAATTTTTATTCTGTTTGATTTGGGTTCTTTTGTCCCTTTTTTCCTACTTTACCATTTTCCTTTGTTATGGTGACTATAGTGATATGCTTTGATTCCTTTCTTTTTTTCTTTTATGTATCTACTATAGATATTTTCTTTGTGGTTATCACAAGGCTTACATAAAATATTTTATAGTTAAAACTGTCTATTTGAGCTAATAACAACTTAACTTCAATTGCATACAGAAACTCTACACTTTTACCTCTCTCCTCCAATTTATGTTTTATGGGTATTACAATTTACATATTTGTATATTGTGTATTTGTTAATACATTCTGTATTTATAGTTATTTTAGTACTATTTTCTTTTAACTTTTGTGCAAGAGTTAAAAGTGATTTACACAACCCCACTACAGTATTACATTATTCTGTATTTGTCTGCATATTTACTTTTGTTAATGAATTTTATACTTTTGCATGCCTTCAATGTTTATGTGTAATATATATATATATATATATAGTTTCAACTTAAATAACTTCATTATTTATGTTTATGTGTTATATATATATATATATATATATATATATATATATATATGGAGGAGTTGTTCATCTTGAACAACTTCATTAACTCCATTTAGCATTTCTCATAAAGCAGAGTAGTAATGAACCCCCTCAGATTTTATTGGTCTGGGAAAGTGTTTATTTCTTCTTCATTTCTAAAGGATGGTTTTGTTAGATACAGTTTTCTTGGTTATCAGTTTTTATCTTTCAGTACTTTTAATATATCAGCCCATTCTTTTCTTGCCTGAATTTTTCTCCTGAATAATTTACTGATTATCTTCTGGGGGCTCCCTTGTATATGAGGAGTTGCATTTCTCTTACTGGTTTCAAAATCTTCTCTGTGTCCTTGACTTTTAACAATTTGATGTTAAAGTCTTTTAATGTAATCTTTGGATTCACCCTTTTTGGTTCTTTTAAGCTTTATGAATCTGGATGTCTATCTCCTTCCCAAGATTTAGGAAATTTTCAGCCATTATTCCTTTAAGCCTTATGCTTCTTTCTTTATCTCTCTCTTTTCCTTCTGGGATTCTCATAACGTGTATCACAGTTTTATTGATAGTATTTCATAATTCTCTTAAGCTTTGTTTTTCAGTTTTTTAAAAATCCTTTTTTCTTTTTTTCTTCTGAATACATAATCTCAAATGATTTGTCTTCAAGTTCTCTGATTCTTTCTTCTGCTTGATCAATTCTGATGTTCAACTTCTTAGTGAATTTTTAAATTCAGTTATTATATTCATCAGCTTTATGATTTCTGTTTGGTACTTTTCAGTATTTTGAAGTCTCTGTTGATATTCTCATTTTGTTAATGTATTGTTTTTCCAATTTTGTTTACTTGTCTATCTTTGTTCTCTGGTAAGTCATTGAACTTCTTTAAGATTTTTTTTCAGGCAATGCATAGGTCTCCATTTCTTTAGAGTCAGTTACTTTCTGGGGGTTTATTTTGTTCTTTGATTATGTTGTGTTTCCTGATGCTTCACGTTTTCATAGTCTTGCATTGGTGTCTGCATATTTGAAGAAACAGCCAACTTTCCCCGTTTTTATAGACTGGTTTGACTGAGAAGACCAGTCTTCTCTGTCATCCTGGCTAGAGATTCTTGGCCTTTGTTTTTAGCTGCCCTAGGTGTCCAATCTTTCTTTTTCTTTCAAGAACCCATAATCTCTTGGTCTCTCTGGTGTCTGAGTATGTCACTTCCTTCAGAGCTCTGTGTGAGGTGAGGCAGAAACCAGCCCTTTGGGAAGTATGGGATGTTGGATTCAAACTCAAATCATCTCTCTCCTCTAGAGAAAAATCCTCTTTCGTGTGCATTTTCTGAACCTCATAGATCTGATATGGCTGCAAGGAAGATGCCTTTTGTTCTAGCTGACCCAGGGGTCTGAACTCTGCCAGTTCTTTCAGCAATCTCTTGTGTGAAGTGAGACAGAAACCAGCTCTTGGAGAGTGCCCTGAAAGTCAGAAGTAATCTGGAAGCCTGGGGAAATTGGATGTTCACCCCAATCTCTCACCCTTTTCCCAGGAAAGAGTAAGATCTCTCTTGGCACTGAGCTGTGCTTATTTAGGAGAAGAGCTGACCTGGGTAGAGTGAAATTTCTCTTGCCTATTAAAGTGTGTCTACTTTCATGTTTTACACATCTACATACTTCAATTTCTTAACTGGATTCTGGACTTCTTATAAAGGTATTTTGTTTCTTATGCAGTTGTTAAATCAGTGTTTCTGGTGGGGTGGGGGTGGGGGTGTGGATGAGAGCTAGGGCTCCTAGGACTCTCAGTTCCATTATTTTGCTGCTGCCACCGTCCCCCCCTTTTATTTCTTGGCTTGTTTCACTGGTTAGCACCTCTACTATAATGTCAAATAAAAGGGGCAAAAATAAGCATCCTTTTCTTATATCCGATCTTAGGGAGAAAACATTAAGTGGAATGTTAGCTGGAGGTTTTTCATGCATGTCCTCTAGAAGTGTGAGGAAGTTCCCTTCTATTCCCAGTTTTCTAATGGTTGGGTTATTCTCCCTCCTCACTAGTCCTTTGACAGCTGAATTTTGGGCTTCTTGCTTTGTATGAAGGTTCATGCTTGACTTTTCATTTAGTACAGACCTTGATTTCTGCCTTTATGTGAGGCTTATTGCATCTGAATTTCTAGGGTTTTGGAGATGGGCAAGTGCCCTGAGGAAAACCTTGAGTTTGAGCACCTTTTTAAAAAAACATTTTTGGCTGGATCCGGGGAAGATGGCGGTGTAGGAGAATGCTGGGCTCACCGTACGGCCTGCTGATCACTTAGATTCCACCTACACCTGCCTAAATAACCCAGAAAACCGCCAGAAGACTAGCAGAACAGAGTCTCCAGAGCCAAGCGCAGACAAGAGGCCCACGGAAGAGGGTAGGAATGGCGGTGAGGCAGTGCGCGGTATACGGGCGGGCGGGAAGGAGCCGGGGTGGAGGGGCGGCCCGCCGGCCAAGCAGAGTCCCCGAGTCTAGCTTGTAAAAGTGGAGGGGCTGGACGGAGTGTGTTCCGACAGCAAGCGGGACTTGACATCTGGAAGGTTATAAGCTAACAGCTCTGCTTGGAGAACGGGAGGGCTGAAGGACAACAGGAGGGAGAGTTGTTGAGCCCCGAACGACAGAGCTCAGCTTGGCAGGGAACAAAGGCGCTTGCCAGTGCCATCTCCCTCACCCATCCTCCAGCCAAAATCCCAAAGGGAACCAGTTCCAGCCAGGGAACTTGCTTGTACCACGCAAACTCCCAACGCTGTGCTTCTGTGGATCCATCCCTCCGGTGGGTCTGACTCCTTCCTGGTGCCACAGGACCCCTCCCAAAGCGGATCTCCGAAGGAAAAGTGAGCTGAGCCTGCCCCTCCCGCCACCCCATCCCCCCCCCTCCCCGCCCCCCCCCCCCCCCCCCCCCCCCCCCCCCGTGCACCATGCCAATCCACCCCAGCTAATACGCCAGATCCCCAGCACCACAAGCCTGGCAGTGTGCAAGTAGCCCAGACAGGCCACGCCACCTCACAGTGAATCCTGCCCCTAGGAGAGGGGAAGAGAAGGTACACACCAGTCTGACTGCGGCCCCGCCCACCAACGCAAGTTATTCAAGACAGCACAGGGGAAGTGCCCCGCAGTTCCGCACCACTCCAGGGACTATCCAAAATGACGAAACGGAAGAATTCCCCTCAAAAAAACGTCCAGGAAATAACAACAGCTAACGAACTGATCAAAAACGATTTAAACAATATAACAGAAAGTGAATTTAGAATACTAGTCATAAATTTAATCGGTGGGCTTGAAAACAGTATAAAGGACAGCGGGGAATCTATTGCTACAGAGATCAAGGGACTAAGGAACAGCCAGGAGGAGCTAAAAAATGCTATCAATGAGCTGCAAAATAAAATGGAGACAACCAAGGCTCGGATTGAAGAGGCAGAGGAGAGAATAGGTGAACTAGAAGATAAAATTATGGAAAAAGAAGAAGCTGAGAAAAAGAGAGATAAAAAAATCCAGGAGTATGAGGGGAAAATTAGAGAACTAAGTGATGCACTAAAGAGAAATAATCTACGCATAATTGGTATTCCAGAGGAGGAAGAGAGAGGGAAAGGTGCTGAAGGAGTACTTGAAGAAATAATAGCTGAGAACTTCCCTGATCTGGAGAAGGAAAAAGGCATTGAAATCCAAGAGGCACAGAAAACTCCCTTCAGGCGTAACTTGAATTGATCTTTTGCACGACATATCATAGTGAAACTGGCAAAATACAAGGATAAAGAGAAAATTCTGAAAGCAGCTAGAGATAAACGTGCTCTAACATATAAAGGGAGACCTATAAGACTCGTGACCGATCTCTCTACTGAAACTTGGCAGGCCAGAAAGGAATGGCAGGAGATCTTCAAATGTGATGAACAGAAAAAATATGCAGCCGAGAATCCTTTATCCAGCAAGTCTGTCATTTAGAATAGAAGGAGAGATAAAGGTCTTCCCAAACAAACAAAAACTGAAGGAATTCGTCACCACTAAACCAGCCCTACAAGAGATCCTAAGGGGGATCCTGTGAGACAAAGTACCAGAGACATCGATACAAGCAGGAAACCTATGGACATCACAATGACTCTAAACCCATATCTTTCTATAATGACACTGAATGTAAATGGACTAAATGCGCCAACCAAAAGACATGGGGTATCAGAATGGATAAAAAAATAAGACCCATCTATTTGCTGTCTACAAGAGACTCATTTTAGACCTGAAGACACCTTCAGATTGAGAGTGAGGGGATGGAGAACTATTTATCATGCCACTGGAAGTCAAAAGAAAGCTGGAGTAGCCATACTTATATCAGACAAACTAGACTTTAAATTAAAGGCTGTAACAAGAGATGAAGAAGGGTATTATATAATAATCACAGGGTCTATCCATCAGGAAGAGCTAACAATTATAAATGTCTATGCACCGAATACAGGAGCCCCCAAATATATAAAACAATTACTCACAAACATAAGCAACCTTATTGATAAGAATGTGGTAATTGCAGGGGACTTTAACACTCCACTTACAGAAATGGATAGATCATCTAGACACACGGTCAATAAAGAAACAAGGGCCCTGAATGATACATTGGATCAGATGGACTTGACAGATATATTTAGAACTCTGCATCCCAAAGCAACTGAATATACTTTCTTCTCGAGTGCACATGGAACATTCTCCAAGATAGATCACATACTGGGTCACAAAACAGCCCTTCATAAGTATACAAGAATTGAAATCATACCATGCATACTTTCAGACCACAATGCTATGAAGCTTGAAATCAACCACAGGAAAAAGTCTGGAAAACCTCCAAAAGCATGGAGGTTAAAGAACACCATACCAAAGAATGAATGGGTCAACCAGGCAATTAGAGAAGAAATTAAAAAATATATGGAAACAAACGAAAATGAAAATACAAAAATCCAAACGCTTTGGGATGCAGCGAAGGCAGTCCTGAGAGGAAAATACATTGCAATCCAGGCCTATCTCAAGAAACAAGAAAAATCCCAAATACAAAATCTAACAGCACATCTAAAGGAAATAGAAGCAGAACAGCAAAGACAGCCTAAACCCAGCAGAAGAAGAGAAATAATAAAGATCAGAGCAGAAATAAACAATATAGAATCTAAAAAAACTGTAGAGCAGATCAATGGAACCAAGAGTTGGTTTTTTGAAAAAATTAACTAAATTGATAAACCTCTAGCCAGGCTTCTCAAAAAGAAAAGGAAGATGACCCAAATAGATAAAATCATGAATGAAAATGGAATTATTACAACCAATCCCTCAGAGGTATAAGCAATTGTCAGGGAATACTATGAAAAATTATATGCCAACAAACTGGACAACCTGGAAGAAATGGACAAATTCCTAAACATCCACACACTTCCAAAACTCAATCAGGAGGAAATAGAAAGTTTGAACAGACCCATAACCAACGAAGAAATTGAATCAGTTATCAAAAATTTCCCAACAAATAAAGAGTCCAGGACCAGATGGCTTCCCAGGGGAGTTCTACCAGACATTTAAAGCAGAGATAATACTTATCCTTCTCAAGCTATTCCAACAAATAGAAAGGGAAGGAAAACTTCCAGACTCCTTCTATGAAGCCAGTATTACTTTGATTCCTAAACCAGACAGAGACCCAGTAAAAAAAGAGAACTACAGGCCAATATCCCTGATGAATATGGATGCAAAAATTCTCAATAAGATACTAGCAAATCAAATTCAACAGCATATAAAAAGAATTATTCACCATGATCAAGTGGGATTCATTCCTGGGATGCAGGGCTGGTTCAACATTCGCAAATCAATCAACGCGATACATCACATTAATAAAAGAAAAGATAAGAACCATATGATCCTGTCAATTGATGCAGAAAAGGCCTTTGACAAAATTCAGCAACGTTTCTTAATAAAAACCCTCGAGAAAGTCAGCATAGAAGGAACATACTTAAAGATCATAAAAGCCATTTATGAAAAGCCCACAGCTAACATCATCCTCAATGGGGAAAAGCTGAGAGCTTTTTCCCTAAGATCAGGAACACGACAGGGTGTCCGCTTTCACCGCTGTTGTTTAACATAGTGTTGGAAGTTCTAGCATCAGCAATCAGACAACAAAAGGAAATCAAAGGCATCAACATTGGCAAAGATGAAGTTAAACTTTCACTTTTTGCAGATGACATATTATACATGGAAAATCCGATAGACTCCACCAAAAGTCTGCTAGAACTGATACATGAATTTAGCAAAGTTGCAGGATACAAAATCAATGTACAGAAATCAGTTGCATTCTTATACACTAATAATGAAGCAACAGAAAGACAAATAAAGAAACTGATCCCATTCACAATTGCACCAAGAAGCATAAAATACCTAGGAATAAATCTAACCAAAGATGTAAAAGATCTGTATGCTGAAAACTATAGAAAGCTTATGAAGGAAATTGAAGAAGATATAAAGAAATGGAAAAACATTCCGTGCTCATGGATTGGAAGAATAAATATTGTCAAAATGTCAATACTACCCAAAGCTATCTACACATTCAATGCAATCCCAATCAAAATTGCACCAGCATTCTTCTCAAAACTAGAACAAGCAATCCTAAAATTCATATGGAACCACAAAAGGCCCCGAATAGCCAAAGTAATTTTGAAGAAGAAGACCAAAGCAGAAGGCATCACAATCCCAGACTTTAGCCTCTACTACAAAGCTGTAATCATCAAGACAGCATGGTATTGGCACAAAAACAGACACATAGACCAATGGAATAGAATAGAAACCCCAGAACTAGACCCACAAACGTATGGCCAACTCATCTTTGACAAAGCAGGAAAGAACATCCAATGGAAAAAAGACAGTCTCTTTAACAAATGGTGCTGGGAGAACTGGACAGCAACATGCAGAAGAATGAAACTAGACCACTTTCTCACACCATTCACAAAAATAAATTCAAAATGGATAAAGGACCTGAATGTGAGACAGGAAACCATCAAAACCCTGGAGGAGAAAGCAGGAAAAGACCTCTCTGACCTCAGCCGTAGCAATCTCTTATTTGACACATCCCCAAAGGCAAGGGAATTAAAAGCAAAAATGAACTACTGGGACCTTATGAAGATAAAAAGCTTCTGCGCAGCAAAGGAAACAACCAACAAAACTAAAAGGCAACCAACGGAATGGGAAAAGACATTTGCAAATGACATATCGGACAAAGGGCTAGTATCCTAAATCTATAAAGAGCTCATCAAACTCCACACCCGAAAAACAAATAACCCAGTGAAGAAATGGGCAGAAAACATGAATAGACACTTCTCTAAAGAAGACATCCAGATGGCCAACAGGCACATGAAAAGATGCTCAACGTCGCTCCTCATCAGGGAAATACAAATCAAAACCACACTCAGATATCACCTCACGCCAGTCAGAGTGGCCAAAATGAACAAATCAGGAGACTATAGATGCTGGAGAGGATGTGGAGAAACAGGAACCCTCTTGCACTGTTGGTGGGAATGCAAACTGGTGCAGCCACTCCGGAAAACAGTGTGGAGGTTCCTCAAAAATAGACCTACTCTATGACCCAGCAATAGCACTGCTAGGAATTTACCCAAGGGATACAGGAGTACTGATGCATAGGGGCACTTGTACCCCAATGTTTATAGCAGCACTCTCAACAATAGCAAATTATGGAAAGAACCTAAATGTCCATCAACTGATGAATGGATAAAGAAATTGTGGTTTATATACACAATGGAGTACTACGTGGCAATGAGAAAGAATGAAATATGGCCCTTTGTAGCAACATGGATGGAACTGGAAAGTGTTATGCTAAGTGAAATAAGCCATACAAAGACAGATACCATATGTTTTCACTCTTATGTGGATCCTGAGAAACTTTACAGAAACCCATGGGGGATGGGAAGGAAAAAAAAAAGAGGTTAGAGTGGGAGAGAGCCAAATCATAAGAGACTCTTAAAAACTGAGAACAAACTGAGGGTTGATGGGGGGTGGGAGGGAGGAGAAGGTGGGTGATGGGTATTGAGGAGGGTACCTTTTGGGATGAGCACTGGGTGTTGTATGGAAACCAATTTGACAATAAACTTCATATATTGAAAAAAAAAAGAAAAAAATTTTTGTGTACTATATGTAATTTACATATATATGCATACATTTCCATATTTTTGAGACATTTTTCATTAAACAATTTATCTTAGCTATGTTTCAGTGTCAGTATAGATCTACATTATCACTTTAAATGCCTTTGTATTATTTAATGTATGAATAAACAATAACTTATAATTTGAATTCCCTCTTTTTGAACATTTAAATTGTTTCAGAAATTTTAGTATTATAGGCAACACTGAAATGAACATTTTTATAATTGTTTTTGATCACTATTATTACTTGTTTTTTGTGGGGCTTGAACTCATGACCCTGAGATCAAGACCTGAGCTGAGATCAAGTCAGATGTGTAACTGACTGAGCCACCCAGGCATCCCACTTACTATCACTCCTTTAAAAAAATTCCTTGAAGATTTGTTGGGTCAAAAAATATGCACATTTTAATGTTTTTATTAAGTATTGCCAAATAATACTCCAGAAAATGTGTACCATTTTACCCTTTCACTTGCAGCATGTGAAAGGGTATTTTCTTCACATTATGGAACAATGATGGGGATTTTTAAATTTTGCCAACAAAACAGGTGAATAGTAGTGTCTCCTTGTTATTTTAATTTTCATCTTTTTTATTAGTAGTGCAAGAGAGCATTTTTATATCTATTAGCCACTATAGGTTTTTAAAGTTGAAATGGCCTTTAAGGTTAATTTAAGCAAATGGTTTATTTTATAGATTAGTAAATCAGGATCCTGAGATTTTATCTGAATTAATTTGATTCATCTGATGTCACATATTGTACAAGTGACAACAGCAGTTCTCTAAATTGAGTCTTCTGACCCCAAGTCCAGTGTTCTTTTTCCTACCTTAAAGGCCAACAAATTGCAGCAAGAGGCCAATTTGGTTTGCCACCTGTCTTTACATGGTATGTGAGATAAAAATGGCACTTATATTTTTAAATGATTTTTAAAAATTTAAAAAGAACATTTCAGGGGCGCCTGGGTGGCTCGGTCGGTTAAGCGTCCGACTTCGGCTCAGGTCATGATCTCGCGGTCCGTGAGTTCGAGCCCCGCGTCAGGCTCTGTGCTGACTGCCCAGAGCCTGGAGCCTGTTTCAGATTCTGTGTCTCCCTCTCTCTCTGCCCCTCCTCTGTTCATGCTCTGTCTCTCTCTGTCTCAAGAATAAATAAACGTTAAAAAAAAAAAAAAAAAAAAAAAAAAAAAAGAACATTTCAGCGTACATAAAAAGTATGCAGAATTAAAATTTCAACTTCCATAAATAAGTCTTATTGGATTGCAGCCACACTTATTCATTTATGGTTGTCTGTGGCTGGTTTTGTGCTACAATGGCAGAGTAATTGCAACAGAAATTGTATGACCTTCAAATCCTAAGATATTTGCTATCTGGCCATGCACAGACAAATTGTGGACTCTTTTTCTATACCACACATTGTCTTCACTTTCAGTGAAGCCAAAAGAACAAATTCCTAATTGGGCCTCCAGAGGGAGACATTGAGGAGGGTCTTCAGATAGGGTTCGGTTTGTTTTGAGTCATACCAGACACTAATGATTTTATATACAACTCATGTATATTTCAAAACTTACTCCTATATTCAAAGGCCATATAGCTCAAAATAAAATATCCATGAGAAACATGTGTAATGCTTTAGAAAAGCAGCTTAAAACCCCACTAAGATGATGGAAATCAGGCTGCATTGCTGTTTAACAGATGGAGAAGAGGAAGTGAGTTTGGGGTGTCATTGAGGGATGGTTTGTAGAATGTTATGATCAAGTTTTGGAGGTTGAGAACTTAAAGTCCACGTCTAGAATCAAGCTGATCTCGGTCTAATCCTGACGCTGCCATTTTAATACTTTGTGGTAGTAAATACACAGTTCCATTGAGCCTAATTTTTTCACATCAATAATATTCCATACATTTAAATATATAGGCCATCTGGAACATAAGGTGATTTTCTCATTTTACCAATAAAAAAATTTCTAAAAACTTGAGTATGTTTTTAGGAAAGTAAATGAAATAGTCAAATGTCTACCTGTAATAGTTTATTAATATAGTTTCAGACATTTTAAATCTCCTATATTAGATATATTAATTCAAAAGTAGTACTTCATTAATTCTCACACTTTAAGAAATAATTTTATTCAAAGTTTTCATAAATGGCTTTAATTTAATGGAATTGGCATCAACTAGAGTTATTTTTTGAGTTATTTAACACAGTTTTCAGGAGCATATACTCTTACTTTCATTATGTTGTTTGATATACAGTACCTTTGAATCTTAGTATGAAGCTATTCTTGGAAATTTTTTCCAGGCTACAGTTTCTCATTCACATGCTAGTATGGTAGATGGTCCTTTACACGTTTGTGATTTCCGCCATCTAACTACTTGTTAGATTGTTTCCTATTTTTTTTTTTTTTTAATTTCTGTAGCTGGAGTGGAGGGCTACAACAGCACCTGGCTCAAAGGGACCCAAACCATCTCTGACAAAATCCAAAGGGCAGAGAGATGAGTCAGAAACCAGAAAGGAATGTATTTCTGTGAGGCCAACACCAAGAAGACAGTGAGCTGATGTCTCAAAGACTGTCTCCAAAATGCTGAAAATACTTCCAGGTTTATATAAGAAAAATGTGGGACAAAGCTCAGTGGGTACCAATGTGCAGGTGAGTAGTAAAGGTCAAGTTAATCACTGTCTTGGGGTCAATCACACAGGGTCTTGTTGGCTCCGGCAGTCCTTATTGCTTGAGGTGGCAGTTTGGTTCTCATCACCAGGATGCTCTGCCTGCAGGATATTTTGCCTGAGTTAAGAAACAAACTGGAAAGAAGAACTTGCTCAGTTAGGAAGTACAGACAGAGGTCAAAATGGAGGTAGTTGAAATCCTCTTTCATTTAGCAATAATTGTATAGTTGCACACAGTTTTTAAAAATGATACAGAAGGATCCTGTGTCCCTTTACCCAGTTTCCTCCAAAATGGGAACACTTTGCAAAACTATGGTACAATATCATAATAAGAAAATTGACATTGATACAATCTACTGATCTTATTCAGATCTCCCAGTTACACATATACTCATGTGTGTATGTGTGTTTACCTCTATACAATTTTATTACATATAAGTTTGTGTGCCCACCATCACAGTCAAGCTACAGGACTGTTCCATCACCACAAGATTACTTTTGGTTGTTCTTTTATAGCCATGCCCACCTCCAAGCACTCATCAGCTATTCTCTTTGGCAACCAATAATCTGCTATTTCCATAATTTTGTTACTTCAAGAATGTTACATAAATGGAAACATACATATATAAACTTTTGGGGTTGACTTTTTTCCCACTCAACATAATTCCCTTGAGATTCATCAAAATAATTATCTGTATCATTAGTTCATCCCTTTCTACTGTATTTTTTTTTAATTTTTAAATGTTTTTTTTTATTTTTAAGAGAGAGAGAGAGACAGAGAGCAAATGGGGAAGAGGCAGAGAGAAGGAGACACAGAATCCAAAGCAGGCTCCAGGCTCTGAGCTGTCAGCACAGAGTCTGACGCGGGGCTTGAAATCATGAACCGTGAGATTGTGACCTGAGCCAAAGTTGGCTGCTGAACCGACTAAGCAACCCAGGCACCCCTATTCCTTTTTACCATTGAGTTGCATTCTACAGTATGGATTTATCACAGTTTATTTAACCATTCATCCACTGAAGGACATCTGGGTCGTTTCCAAAATGTAGCTTTTATAAATAAATTTGCTCTGAACATTCATGATCCACTTTTGTCTAAAACAAGTTTTAATTTTAAAATGATCTTTAGGGACTCCTGAGTGGTGCAGTTGGTTAAGCATCTGACTTTGGCTCAGGTCATGATCTTGTGGTTAGTGGGTTTGAGTCCTGCATCGGGCTCCGTGCTGATAGATCAGGGCCTGAAGCTTGCTTCAGATTCGGCGTCTCCCTGTCTCTCTGCCCCTCCCTTGCTTGTGCTCTCTTTCTTTCTAAAAAATGAATAAACATTAAAAAATTAATAAAATGATATTTAGAAGGTTATTGACTACGAACATTTGCAATTTTGAATTCATGTCCCCAAGGAATGTATTCATTAATTTCTCAAATATTTATTATTTTCTATGTGCCAGGTAGTGTTCTAGGTGCAGAATACATAGGTAAACAAAGTTCCTGTTTTCTTGGAGTTTACATTCTAGTGAAAAGTGACAAGCCAAATATATGTATATAATAATTATAATTATAATTATTAAAAGGGTGCTACTTTTTTTGCTGCTTCTTCTTCTTCTTCTTCTTCTTCTTCTTCTT
The DNA here is from genome assembly GCF_046562875.1 of Panthera onca. NCBI lineage: Eukaryota > Metazoa > Chordata > Mammalia > Carnivora > Felidae > Panthera > Panthera onca. The sequence continues at coordinate 163,562,637 of NC_138342.1, read as the reverse complement.
CTTCTTCTTCACCTGATCCTATCAGTTGACTTGTAGCCATCCACAACTAGTATTAGTTGGGTCTCTTCTGGCTCATGTGTCTTCTCTAAGCAGTAGTTTTTTATTCAAAATAAAGTTATTGAGAGAACTCCAGGTAATGTGAGGGACTTCATAAGTTTAGTGAAGGCAACTTCCTTTTTTTTTTCTGAGGGAAGCTTTGAGACAAAGTATTGCCTTATATTTAGGCTGATGCTGTCTTGTCTTGCAATATTACTATGATAGAACCCCATAGAGCTAATGCTGTTTTGGGGGATGAGAGTGTGTGTCTGTTGCTGTTGTCCTCATTTAAAGGAAATTGCTTTTGATCTTCCTTACTGCTAGGGTTTAAAGGATTGCACTTTAAATGCAATTTTTAAAAGTTACCAGAAGCCACGTTAATCTGTTCCAGTAAAGATATCATCAGTAGCTTTAAGTCTACTAATTGGTTAAATTTACAATTTACAGTGTGTTGTCATCTGCTTTAATCCATCTGATTTCTATAGGGCAATATAAGTAAATTACACATGGATATGGCGACAACCACCTTTTTGCATCCTTATGTCTTTGGTGGTGATGCCAATCTCTGCAATTCTTTTTGACATGAAGTTTTGCCTTTGATTTGCCTTCTTGGGAGGGGGACTTTAAGAGTGGGAACAGTTTTAAGAACTTATACTTGGTCCTTCTTAACAAAATGGCCCTTACTTTACAGGACAGGGAAGCAGCATGAGGGTCTTGTTAGTTTTGAATATACTCAGTCACATTTATGCACTCAGTGGCCAAAGAACAAATCATAAGTTCCCTGTGAGATGAAACTGGCTGAGTGTTCCATATATCATCTGACATTCATAAGCTCCCACTCTGAATGGGAGGCCATAATGGTATTTTGTGTCCTTGGTATCTGTGCTGGCTCAGATGCTGTATTTAGTAGCCCTCTAAAGATTTGGTTATTCTCCTTTCTCATCTTTTGTGCTGTGGCCTTTTGTGTAACTCTGTTACCTTGGTAATGAAATCCTGGGCTTGTGGTCTGTCCTGCAGCTACGGAAGATAAGGGTATCTTTACACACTGCCAGGACTGCTGTCTGACTTTCACAGGAAGACTTGAGTTGATAGACTAACCTGAACCTAACATTTTTTTCAAGACTTCTGAAGTGTTTATAATAGTAAGCCAACTCTGCAACCATTATGAATACCAATGTCCCCATACCATTTAAAAACTATTGTTTCTGCCTGTGTCAAAGAGTCACTGTCATCTGTGTTTCCTTTCAATCCACCAAAGGTGAAATTGTTAGTTATTGTGATGTTACTGCATGCCAGGCATTATCCACCTCACATTTTGTATCAACTGTCAACCTAGATTCTCTTTAGGTAGAAAGCAGAGCCTGAGACAAGGGTTTGCATGTAGGTCGTTTGTTTTAGGAAGTGATGTCAGGGAGTAGAGTTGGAGGTCTTGGAGGAGGAAAGGAAGCCAATATAAGAGTATGCTATCAACTATCACCTTTATGGATAACTGGGACTCAGTACTGCTGTGACCCATTGATGAACTCTACATTCCTCAGAATTATCCTCCTAAGAGGCAGGGAGGGAGCACTGAATCCTGAATCCCTGCCAGTTAAGGATTGCTCCATGAGGTTATCTCCCTGCATTTGCATGTTTATACTCATGAATTATGGCTTTCCACAGACATCTCAAACATAGCTCAGAGAGGTGAGGGCAGAAAACAAGGATATGAATTTCAGTGGAGACAAGATACTTTTGAATTAGTCATGTGTGAAGGTGGTTGTCACAGCAAAGACTGGGGATAAAGGTGGGCCAAGAGGATATAAGGGGGCAAAAGGTGCCCTTTTCATCACCTTGTCCCTTTTTGTCCTTTTTCCTCATTTTAATTCTTTGTAGGTGCCAAATAATGTTGGATATCTTGCACTGGCCTCCTAACTTTCAAGTGGCTGAACTTTCTACCATTAGATTTACACTGTTTGCTTTAGGTTATAATAGTCAGCATTCAGTAGGAATATTTGAGTGTATTGGGAAGGAGATCAAAACACATCAAGAACAGGGGCTTGTATACATGATTGGGCAGATTGGGACCAGACTGTGTAAATGTTTTCACTTATCCTAGGAAAATGAGAAAAATAAAGGCAATAGAGTTATTTATTCATGAAGTGAGAAATGAACAATTTAAAAGACCTGTACTTATCTTGAGATCATATCCTTAAGTATTTTGGGGGAGCCATGTCTGTTTTGAAAGATGAAATGATGTAAGCAAATATTTTCTAAAAAGCATTTTATATGACAAAATAGAAATTTGGAAACTGCAAGTCTGTCTCTTTGTTTTTCTTATCTTTAAAAATGTACTGGTCTGCAAGATCCCTAATTTGGACAATCCCTAATCTAGAGCATGGAGTCCCATCAGAGAGCAGGCCTGGAATTGGTCCCCAGGAAAAGGAAGAACTGGATAATTAGAGGTTGCTCTGGGAACAGTAAAGACTTGGCTATGAGAGAGAGAGAGAGAGAGAGAGAGAGAGAGAGAGAGAGAGAGAGAGATCTTGTCCACCTTGTGTCCATGGCTAGCACTGGAGCCAGAATGGTAGATGTACAAGAGAGGATGGGCCTAGAGTAATTCTGATGGCGATAGAGAACACTTCTTTTTCTCTTGGCTCAGCAAAAAAGCTATCAAGGTGCTAAAGAAAATCTCATTTCTTACCCAGCTGGGTGGCTGTGATCAGCAAAAGACTGAGATGGGCTAGAGAAATTGATGTCTATCTATATTTCAGTACCAGCTGGCTTTGTGGTTGAGTGAAAGACCTGGCCCTCAGACTAGGACTTCCAACACTATGTTGAATAACAGTGGTGGGAGTGGGACATCCTTGTGTGTTCCTGACCCTAGGGGGAAAGCTCTCAGTTTTTCCCCATTGAGGATGATATTAACGGTGGGTCTTTTGTATATGGCTTTTATAATCTTGAGGTATGATCCTTCTATCCCTACTTTCTTGAGCGTTTTTATCAAGAAAGGATATATTTTGTCAAATGCTTCCTCTGCATCTGTTGAGAAGATGTTTCTTTTATTTTAACGAAGGAATTTTAATAATCTTTCTTTTGTTAGTGTGATGTATCACATTGATTGATTTGCAGATATTGAACCAACCCAGCATCACAGGTATAAATCCCACTTGATATTTGGTGAATAATTCTTTTAATGTACTGTTGGATCCATTTTGCTAGTACCAGAGAAATTGGTCTGTAGTTCTTCTTTGTAGGGGGGTCTTTGCCTGGTTTTGGAATCAAGGTAATGCTGGCCTCACAGAACGAGTTTGGAAGTTTTCCTTCCATTTCTGTTTTTTGGAACAACTTCAAAAGAATAAACTTTAACTCTTGTTTAAATGGTTAGTCGAGTTCTCCTAGAAAGCCATCCAGCCCTGGATTGTCATTTTTGGGAGAGTTTTGACTACTTATTCAATTTCTTTGCTGGTTACAGGTCTGTTCAAATTTTCTATTTCTTCCCATTTCAGGTTTCTTCCTGTTAAACATAGAAACATAGTTTATATGTTTCTGGGAATTTGTCCATTTATTCCAGATTGTCCAATTTGTTGGCATATAATTGCTCATAATATTCTTTTATTATTGTTTCTATTTCTGTGGTGTTGGTTGTGATCTCTCCTCTTTCATGTGTAATTTTATTCATTTAGGTCCTTTACTTTTTCTTTTTGTCCAATCTGGCTAGGGATTTATCAATTTTGTTAATTCTTCCAAAGAGCCAGCTCCTGGTTTCATTGATCTGTTCTACTGTTTGTTTGTTTTTAATTTCAATACCATTGATTTCTGCTCTAACCTTCTATTCTTTGTTTTTAAAATTTTTAAAAACGTTTTTTATTTATTTTTGAGATACAGAGAGACAGAGCATGAGCAGGGGAGGGGCAGAGAGAGAGGGAGACACAGAATCTGAAGCAGGATCTAGGCTCTGAGCTGTCAGCACAGAGCCCAATGCGGGGCTTGAATTCACAGAGTGTGAGATCATGATCTGAGCCGAAGCTGGACACTCAACCGACGGAGCCACCCAGGTGCCCCTGCTCTAACCTTTATTATTTCCCTTCTTTTGCTGGTTTGGGCTTTTTTTGCTGTTCTTTTCCCAGTTCAATTTGGTGTAAGGTTAGGTTGTGTATTTGAGACCTTTCATCCTTCTTTAGGAAGGCCTGGATTGCTATATACTTGCTTTTTAGTACTGCCTTTGCTGCATCCCAGAGGTTTTTGACTGTTGTGTTTTCATCTTTATTGGCTTCCATGTACTTTTTAATTTCCTCTTTAATTTAGCAGTTAACCCATTCATTCTTTAGTAGGGCATTCTTTAATCTTCCAGTATTCCTGGTCTTTCTAAATTTTTTCTTGTGGTTGATTTTAAGTTTCATAACATTGTGGTCTGAAAATATGCATGGTATGACTTGATCTTTTTGTACTTGTTGAGGGATGATTTTTATGTAATCTATTCTGGAGAATGTTCCAAGTATACTTGAGAAGAATGTGTATTCTGCTGCTTTAGGATTGAATGTTCTGAATATATCTGTTAAGTCCATCTAGTCCAGTGTGTCATTCAAAGCCCTCGTTTCCTTGTTAGCATGATAGATGGCTCTCCATCCCCTTTCAATTTGCAGGTGTCTTTAGGTCTCAAATGAGTCTCTCTAACAATAAGCTACATATAGATGGGTCTTGTTTTCTTACCCATTCTGATACCTTATGTCTTTTGATTGGAGTGTTTAGTCCACTGATACTTAGAGTGAATACAGAAAGATATGAATTTAGTGCCATTGTGTTGCCTGAAGGGTTGGTGTTTCTGGTGATGTTCTCTAGTCCTTTCTAGTCTTTGTTGCTTTTGGTCTTTTTTGTTTTGTGTTATCTTTTCTCCACTCAAAGAGTTCCCCTTAAAATTTCTTGCAAGGCTGGTTTAGTGGTCACAAACTCCTTTAGTTTTTGTTTGTCTGGGAAACTATCTCTGCTTCCATTTTGAATAGCAACCTTGCTGGAAAAGTAATCTTGGCTGTATATTTTTCTGACTCAACACATTGAATATACCCTGCCACTCCTTTCTGGCCTGCCTAATTTCTGTGGATAGGTCTGCTGCAAACCTAATCTATCTTCCCTTATCAGTTAAGGAATTTTTTCTCTTGCTGCTTTCATAATTCTTTCCTTGTCTGTGTATTTTGTGAATTTGACCATGCTATGCCTTGGTGATGGTCAGTTTTTGTTGAATCTAATGGGAGTCTCTGTGCTCCTTGGGTTTTGATGTTTGTGTCCTTCCCCAGATTAGGAAAATTTTCTGTTATAGTTTGCTCATGTAAGTCTTCTTCCCTCTTTCCTCTCTCTTCATCTTCTGGGACTCCTATGATTCAGATGTTATTCCTTTTTTAAAAAGTCACTGAGTTCTCTAAGTCTTGTATCATGCTCTTTGCCTTTGTTTCCCTCTTTTATTCTGCTTCATTATTCTCCATAATTTTATCTTCTAAATTGCTGATTTGTTGCTCTGCTTCATCCGCCCTTGCTGTTGTGGAAATTATTCAAGATTGCATCTCAGTTATAGCATTTTTAATTTTGGTATGACTAGATTTTATTTCTTTTATCTCCACAGAAAGAGATTCTCTGGTGTCTTCTAAGCTTTTATTCAACCCCAGCTAGTAGTATTATTATCGTGGTTCTAGTTCAGATATCTTACTTTTATTTGTGTGAGTTAAGTCCCTGGCTGTCATTTCTTCCTGTTCTTTCTTTTTGGGTGAATTCCTTTGTTTTGTCATTTTGGAGGAAGAAAAAAAAAATAATAAAATAAAAATTAAAATTAAGAAATTAAAATCAAAACAAAAAATCAAATAAAGGAAGCTATATCCTAGGTGTGTTTTGGTGTGCTTGTTGAAAGAAGCTTGATAGAATAGAAAAAAAAAAAAAAAGAGAGAAAGGAAAGAAATAAAGTTAAGAAAAAATTTAATAATTAAAAACAATTTTTAAAATTTATATAATAAAATTGAATAAAATAAAATAAAGAAAATGAAATAGAAGAGTAAATTTAAAAAAAAGTAAAAAAAAAATGTTTCTCTTTCTGTATCCAAGAAAGAGCAAGAAGAGAAATCAAGAAAAAAGAAAACAATTTAAGTAAAAACAGAAGCAAAGAAAATGAACAAATAAGTGACCAGCAAACAGAATGAAACCTGAATGAAGTTACATCCATTTTCCCCTAGAATTGGAACTATGAAGCCTTCTATAATCTGTACACTAAGCAGGTGGAGTGACTTATGCTCATCTTCTGGGGGATGTGCTTGGAAGGCTCAGTTGGGCAGTCTCCATTCTCCACTAGGTGGCGCTGCTTAGCTTACTGGGGTAGATCAGTGTGTGTGCATGCATGCGGGGAGAGGTGGAAATGGCTTTACCCAGCTCCCTAGTCTCTGGTGCAGGAACTTCACACTCTTACCCGCGATCAAGTATCCCTCCTTTGGCTCAGGCCTCTGTCCACTCCCCACCTCTACCCTGTCTGTGTCCAAGCTGTCCGCCTGCAAAGCAGCACTTCCCTCCAGAGTTTTATCTCAGATGGGGTTGTGTTTCAAAATCCCACACTTCAGAGACCCCTGTGCTGGACCTGTGCTGACTCTCTGGGGGAGGGTCTCACTGAGCAATGGCTGGTGCCAGCTTGCCCAAGAAAAATGGTTTGGTGCTGACCTACCTGCATTTCAGAGATGAGACAAGTTCAGAGTCTCCATGCTACTTTCCCATCTTAACTCCTTCCTCAGAAGTCACACACTTTAGGGGCACCTAGGTAGCTCAGTTGGTTGAGCATCTGAATCTTGATCTCAGCTCAGGTCATTATCTCATGGTTTGTAAGTTCGAGACCCATGCCAGGCTCTGTGCTGACAGTGGGGGCCCTCCTTGGGATTCTTTCTCTCTCTTCCTCTTTCTCTGTCCTTCTCTGGGTGGCTCTCTTTCTCTCTCAAAATAAATAAATAAACTTAAAAAAAAAGAATTCACACATTTTAGGTTAATCATCTTCCCAATGTTTAACATTTTTATTACCAATGGATTTACAGCTTACTGACCTTTAAATTAGCTATACTTTCTTGTTTGCTTTTAATTTTTTAAAATAATATGGATAAATTATTTTTTCTGGCTTAAAAAAAGTTTCCTATAAAAAAGTTTTCCTAAAGATTGCAAAAACAGTTGTTATATTTTGGGAATTTTAGCATTTCTCACAATGTCAAGTACGTTAAGAAAGCTTTCATATTTAGAAAGGGAACTGAAAAAAAAGAGAATCTACCTTATAATTCTTTCTTCTATTTTATTGAGTTTAACTTTTGACACGTTTTATCTGATATGTCTCATTTCTCAGATATCACAATCAGTAGTTTCTCTTCTCTGAAGCTTAGTTTTTATTTTGCCATTAAGCTTCTTCAAACAGATTGGTATGATTTTTCAATTTTTAAAATCCTAGATTATCTGTCTTTATCTCCAAGTTATCTATGAGTATTGCAAACACAGATAAGCTTTTTTTCCCCACACAATTCAGATGATGGAGAAATGCAAAGCCGATGGAAAGATAAGGAAGAGTATGTGACACACAAAAGGTACAAGGCAGAAAGAACAAGTTTATCAGAATCTCAGCCTTAGATCATTCATGTGAAAATGTTCTCAATTTAAAAATACAGAAGTGTCTTCTCCAACATCAAATTCTTTGTTTTCTGTCGTGTATAGTAGTTTTGATAACAAAATGTTTCTTGGAACGAACAAAAGAAATCCCCATCAAATAATTTTGTTTTCTTTATTAATCTAGTTTTTTGCCTTAAAAAATAATTATAAGTGAAACAACCTTTGGTCTTTGTAGGCAAAGATGCCTCAGACATTGAGAAATTGTAGATACTTTACAATAAAAAGAATTACTGATAATGGACACTTACAGGTTTTGCTTCTATGAAGAACCTTGACTAAGATTTTGGTAATGAAAGAGGTTCTAGAGGAACAGAATTTTAAGAATGGATTTTCTGAATTGGTTCTGGGGTTTATGGAATTGATTCTCCAATCTGATTAGATTTAAAGATGCTAATGATTCTATTTCTAGTAGTAAAGGGAACATAGCATAGTCCATGCTATGATCTGGCTTTTGAGATATACAAAATAGCTCCATTGTCCACTCCTAATCACTCACAATAAACAAGAATCTGGATGCCTGTGTATATGATACTTCCAAACATTTTTGTTAAACTAATGAATATAATGAGATTTGTTGTTTGCTCCTATTGTCACTGGACAAAGTGGGGAAAGAAAAGAATGAGCTCAGAGATTTGAAGCTCAGCTCATGTGCCACATAAGTGACCTGAAAACTTCTATATGTACCCAGAAGGAGACATTTATCTTCTGTAGCTGCAGGGCTGAAATTGCTGAAAGTCAAATCCAGGATCTTATCTTGTAACTGACTGAATTACAAGGAAAATGGAACTCCTAGATTTGCAGTTTGTCTACTGTTAAAGTGATGGCATTGTTAGGGAAGAAATGGGATCTTAAAAGTTGGAATGGGAATATGTGGGAAGACCCTGATAAAGCTGGGGATATTGGGTAAACTCTAGTAAGTTTTATCAGTGGAAGCAGCTTCTCCACTCCCCATAGAAGTGGCCTGTCTACCCATTTGAGGGAATTAAGCTTGCATTGCCTGAGGAAATGGTAATGGACTCCCCTGATACAGTGGCCATTCAAGACAATGCTGTTGCCCTCACTGTTTTTTTGTTTCACAACCTGTAACTAGACCTCAAGTCCCAGCAGGTCTCTAAAGGTGAAGTACAAAGTATGACCTATGAGGAGGTGCACTACACTCCAAAAAAACTACTTGAATTTCCTAATTGGAATGAACAGAAACCTGGAAGACATGTGGGAGAACAGATATGAAGGGTGTGGAATAATGGTGGAAGGAAAAATATGTTGGATCAGGGGAATTTATTGATATGGGCTCACAAACAGATTCTGCATTTAATGTTCTGCAGAACAGGGAATTAGAAGGGGCTCCAACTGTTTGTAAGATTGGCTGGCTGAAACACAAACCAAAAGGTGGCCACAATGAGCAAGTTAGAAATGCTGGGCCTGCCCTTGGTCTTATGTAGAGGAAGGGAATCAAAGGCTTAGGGAAATTGGAATGTTATAGTGGACTTGTCATGTAAGACCTACTCACCCACACAGGGAGGGTCCAGAAGACACATCTTTCTCCCTATGAGAAATATATTTGTAAGGGAGACCAGAATCCTAATGAGCTCTGTGATCATTCTTCTATGTAGGCCACCTTACAGTGGGAACTGTGGTCACTGAATTGAGATACCTAAATGCAATGGGAATCACTGAATCTCGGGATGCAGGGGCTGGGTGGTGGCATGCAATACCAAAGGCAAGGTGAACAAGGCTGTCATCACGGACAACAGCATCAAAGCAGCAATCAGAACAATGTGACTCACACCCAGACCTATGGAATTGCCTAAGTACAACTAGAAGAAGGGGTCTACTAAGTTCCTACTTGGTTTGTATATGCAAACAAGTTATAGTTCAAGTGAACAAAGGTTTAATCTGAATTGTATAAATGGAGTCATGGCCCCTCAATAAATTCTGACTTAAGCCAGCTTACAAACCCAGAACCCCTTGAAGGAGGGGAGGCCAGGTTCCCTTGAGGAAAGATGCTGCTACACTGTCAAAGACTTATATTGTTAATCTTTCTCTTAGTATTTCCAAATGGGACCTATGAGCTTTTACCAGGGTAACTATGAATTAAGGAAAAGTAAAATAATCAGACCTTTCAGGGACTACTGGACACTGGCTCTGAATCAGCACTGATTTCAAGAGACCCAAAAGATCATGGTAGCCTATCAGAGTACAGAGTTATGGAGTTCAGGTAATCAATGGAGTTTTAGCTCAGGTCCACCTCACTGTAGGTCCAATGGGTCCCCAAACCCATTGTGGTTATTTTCCCAGTTCCAGAACCATGAATAGAGCAGACATAATCAGCAGCTGGTAGAATCCCTCACTGGTTCCCTGACATATGAAGTGAGGGCCATTATGGTAAAAAGATCAAGTGGAAGCTATAGAACTGCCTCTACCTAGGAAAATAGTAAAGCAAATGCAATATCACATTCATGGAGGGATTGCAGAGATTAGTGCCACCATCAAGGACTTGAAAGTTGCAGGGATGGTTACCCTATCACATCCTCATTCAACTCACTTATTTGGCCTGGGTCTTAGAGAATGACAGTGGAATATCATAAGCTTAACCAGGTGGTGACTCCAGTTGCAGCTGCTGTACCAGATGTGGTTTCATTTCTCTAGCAAGTGAACCACATGTCCTGGTACCTGGTATGCAGCTATTGATATGGCAAATTCTTTTTCCTCTATACCTGATAACATAGACCACCAGGAGCAGTTTGCTTTCAGCTGCCAAGGCCAGTGATACACCTTCCTGAGGGGTGTATCAATTCTCCAGCATCATGTCATAATTTGCCTTTCTCTTCCACAAGACATCATACTGTTCCATTACATTGATAACATGCTGATTGGAACTAGTGAATAAGTAGCAACTACTCTGTATTTATTGGTGAGATATTTGTGTGTCAAAGAGTAGAAAATAAATCTGACAAAATTTCAGAAGACTTCTACCTCAGTGAAATATCTAGGGTTCAGTGGTGTGGGGCATGTTAAAACATCTTTTCTATGGTGAAGGATAAATTGTTGCATCTGGCCCCTCCTGCAGCCATAAGAGGCACAGTTCTTAGTAAGCATCTTTGGATTTTGGAGACATGTTTCTCATTTGGGTGTGTTACTCTGGCCCACTTACCAAGTGACCTGAAAAGCCTCTGGTTTTGAGCGAGGCCCAGAACAAGAAAAGGCTCTGCAATAAATCCAGGCTGCCATGCAAGCTGCTTTGCTGGTGCAGACAGATGATCCAACAGATCCAGTTGTGCTTGAACTGTCAGTGGCAGATAGGGATGCTGTTTGGAGCCATTGAGAGCTCTCCATAGGTGAATCACAGCACAGATTTTTAGGATTTTTTAAACGAAGGCCTACCATCTTTCTTTTGAGAAAGAGCTCTTGGCTTGCTATCTGGGATTTTATAGAGACTGAACACTGATCTATGAGCTACTGAGTTACCATATGACCTAAGCTGCCAATCATAAACTTGGTGTTATCTGACCCACCATGCTATAAATTTAGGCATGCACAGCAACACTCCATCATCAAGTGAAGATGGTATATACATGATTGGGCCCAAGCTGGTCCTTAAGTGAATGGCCCACTCAAATGCCCATGGCCTGCACTATTGCGACACTGCCTTGTCTCTCCCAGCCTTCACTTATCACCTCATGGGGAAGTTCCTACTTAATTGACAAAGAGAAGACTCAGACCATTTTTATGGGTGATTCTGCATGATAAGCAGACTTTACCCTAAAGTGGACAGCCCTTTTGTGGGACATTTCTGAAGCACCGTGGTGAAGGGAGATCCTCCCAGTGGACAGAACTTTGAGTAGTGCACTGGTTGTACATTTTGCATTGAAGAAGAAATGGCCAGATGTGTAATTACATACCAATTCATCGACTGTGGCTACTGGTTTGGCTGAATGGTCTGGGACTTGAAAGGAACATGATTGGAAAATTGGTGGCGAGGAAATTTGGGGAATAGGTATGTGAATATACCTACCTAAATGGGCAAAAAACTTGAATATATTTATGTCCCATGTGACTGTTTACCAAAGGGTGACTTTAGTAGAGGAGAGTTTTAACAATTAAGTGGATACCAGTCAGTTTTTTCCCAGCTCCTTCTATCATCACCTAATGGGTTCATGAATTATGTGGCCTTGGTGGGAGTGATAGAGGTTATGCATATACTCAGCAACATAGACTTGTATTCACTAGACTGACCTGACTATGGAACTGCTGAGTGCCCAATATGCCAGCAGCAGAGACCAAAACCAAGTCTCCCTACTATGACACTATTCCCTGGAGTGATCAGCTCTTACCTGGGCAGGTTGATTACATTGGACTGCTTCCATCATGGAAGGGCAGCATTTTATTCTTATTGGAGTACACACTTGCTCTGGATATGAATTTTCTTTCCCTGCATAAAATGCTTCTGCCAACTTTATCATCCATGGACTTATAGAATGCTTTATCCACTGTCATGGTATTCCACACAGCATTGTTTCTGATCAAGGAACTCAATTCATAGCAAATGAAGTGTGGCAATGGGCTCATGCACATGGAATTCATTGGTCTGAGCATGTTCTCCATCATCTGGAAGCAGCTGGCTTGATAGAACAATGAAACAGCCATTTGAAGACTCAGTTACAGCACCAGCTATGTGGCAAAACCTTCATAAAAATTGACCAAAATGAAAAAAGTAGAGCTTTTATAGGACATATTCATTATCATGAAGCAATGAAATTAGAAATAAGCATAAAAAGGGGACTAACAAATCATAACTACTTAGAAATAAGAACCACAGTCCTAGATAACACCAGAATCAGAGAGGATGTATAAAAAAAATTACTATCTAGAAACAAAAAAATGGAGAATTACTGAAATGGAAAACCAACAAAAAAAGCAGAAGACCAAAGAATCTCACCAGTGAATTAGAGAAAAACCATCTGAACATAATAATGCCAGAAAGGCATTGGATTAAATTTATCAGTGATTCTTTTTTTTTTTTTTTTAATTTATATTCAAGTTAGTTAACATACAGTGTAGTCTTAGCTTCAGGAGTAGAACCTAGTGATTCATCTCTTACATATGACACTCAGTGCTCATCTTGAAAAGTGCCCTCCTTAATGCCCATCACCCATTTAACCCACCCCCCTGACCACCCCACCACAGCAACCTTCAGTTTGTTCTCAGTATTTAAGTTTCTTATATTAATATAAATAGAAAGAAGAAAACTCTGGAATATGAAAATGACTAAAAACCAACAGCAAATATTACCCTAAAGTGAAAGGCACTAAGACAATTTCAGTTACAGTAAAAAACTGGAGAGAAGGATGCCTACAATCACCATTATTATTTAATGTCATTTTGAAGGTGTTAACAAATGTAGTAAGGTACGAAAATGAAATAATAGGCATAAGTATTGGAAGAATAGGTAAAATCACCTCTTCTTGTTACTAATAAGATTATACCAAGACAATCTGAGGAATCATGGGGAAAAACTTACTGGATTTAATAAATAAATTTGGATGCAAGATAATTATATAAAAAAACAAGAAATTTTCCCTACTCTGACAAGTAATGGAAATGGAAAAATTATATCATTTAAAATAACATTAAAAATGACAAAATTATTTAATAGTAAAGACACAGAATCTATATAAAGAGACCTGAGATATCTTACTAAAAGACATAAGATCTGAATAAATGGAGAGACACCTTATGTTTTTGGATGGGTAATATAATAAAAATAATAAATCTCCCAAATTGATTATAAAAATTGCCATTTCAATTTAAATTCTTAGTGGGGTTTTTCTTAGAACTGGATGCAAATACCTTAAATTCCATATGGTAAAATGCTTAAGAATAACTAAGATTATTATGAGGAAGGAGAACAATGAGGCATGACTTGCCTCCTATACAATATATACAAAAAAGCTTTTATAATAAAATCAATATGGCATTTATATAAGAATAGACAAGTAGGTCAGTGGAACAGAATTAACAGTGCAGAATTTGTTGGACAACATAGGAATTTAACGTAAGACAAGTGAGGTAGTTCAATTCAGAGGAAGAATAATGTACTCTTTCATAAATGATGCTGACATAACTGCATATCCATCTGGAAGAAAAAAATGGATTCCATTCTTATATCAAAAACAAAAATAAATTCCAGATGGATTAAAGACAATTGTAAAAAAAATAGAGCTGCAAGAAAATGTAGAGTTAGAGAGATTCTACCAACCAAGATTGGAAACCCAGAAGTAATAAAAGACCTACTTAGCTATGTAAAAATGTAAAGTTTTTGGATAGAAAACATTTCCATATACAAAGTCTATAGATTAATAATAGACCCGGGAAAATATTTGTAATGCAGATGTCAAAGAGTCAATTTCTATAATATACAAACAGCTCTAACAAATTGTTGAAAGACTTACCAATCATCAGAAAACTAAGCAGTGTGTTTGGAAAGACCCTTTATAGAATGAACAGTAAAAGACTATATGAAAAGATGCTCAAATTCATCAGTAATCAGGAAAATGCAAAGTAAAACAATGAAGTACCAGTTTACACCTATTAGGCAAGGAACTCTTAAACTCATTCTTTTCAGGTGTGTGTGTATGACACTTATACTTATGAAATGTAAAGTGTTATATTTGGAAAGTAACTGGGACAATCTATCAAAATTTAAACTATCACACACCCTTTGAGAATGAGCATTACACTTCTAGGAATTTACTGCATAAAAACAAATGTACACAATTCATGAAGGCATATATGTTTGCTAATTGCAGTATTGTTTGAGTGGCCAAGAACTGGAAAAAAAAGTGAATTTCTTGTCGATAGGGATGTGACTGAATAAATAATGATACAGCCATACAATGAAATATTGTGCAACCATAAAAAAAATTAGAGTCACATCAAATGACTTGGAATTATTTCTCTAAGGAAATGTTTGAGTGAATAGTGCAAGAGGCAGAAAACTGCAATAGAGCAAATGATGCTAGAAAAAAGTCTTGTGAATATGAATGTGCTTGTGAGCATGCTCGTGCACAGTGTGCATGTGTGTGTATGTAGGATTATCTGACTGTGAAGGAAAGTACAGAAAAACACCCATACATTTTTTTTTTAAGTAGGCTTCATGCCCAGCATGGAGCCCAACATGGGGCTTGAACTCATGCCCTTGAGATCAACATTGGAATTGAGATCAACAGTTGGGTGCTTAATGCACTGAGCCACCCTGGTGCCCCAACTCCCATACATTTTTAAACGCAGCTTATGTGGGGCATGGGAAATGGGGAATAGGGTGTGAGATGCAGAGAAGGTGAGGAGGGGGCCAGGAAAAGGTATCAAGGAAAAATGGCATATATATTATTTTCCTAATTGTGTAAAATTATCTAAGATTCAGTGGCAACAGATCAAAGTGAGGACACAGTTCTGATATGCACGAGTGTCATATGCATATGTATGTAAAATGTAAATGCTTTCCCATGAAACAAAATGCAATGAATAGTGAAGAAACTTCTGAAGAAAATGTTACAACTCTTTGAAAAGACCACCGGACTGTATGATCCATAAAGGCAGGTACCAGATGATCATTTTATCTCCAACATGTAGTATGAGGGTGACATTTGGTTTTTGTTGGATAATATTGTTGAATAAAATGAAAAAAATTGTAACTACCATTATTTTTGCCTCTCCAGTTGGTAATGATTAAAAATTACAATATTTAGAGATATGGGCATGCATGGAAGGGGATGATGGACGTGTAAATCTGCTGATTACTTCTGAAGGGTGAGTTCTTCCAGACTTTCAAGGAATGAAAAATTCCCATGATATGTAATCTCCAGAGTTTAAAAAATCTATTCACTAACTTTATGAAACTCCTTTTAGGAGCCCTTTCTTATAAGTCCTGCTGTTTTCCTTCATGCCCTTACCATATTTAATTAATTTTACCATAAAAATTACCATAATTTTTAACTTTATTTAAAAGATCTATATACTGAACTATACTGTACTATATTCTATATTGTGCTATATCATTGTATATTATTCAATACTATACTATACTATACTATACTATACTCAGAGACATGAAATCACCATTCATTCATTTATTTCTTCCTTCATTAAAAATTCATGGAGGGGTGCCTGGGTGGCTCAGTCAGTAGAGCATGAGACTCTTGATCTCAGGGTCATAAGTTCAAGCCCCATGTTGGGCATAGAGCCCTTACTATGTGACATGCCTTATTCTAGGTGTTTACATATATTATCTCATTTAGTTTATGGTTAACTCACACCCAGTGCTGTACTGATCTATATTAGAACTAAAACAAAAGGAAAAATCAGTAATACCAACCCTATTTTGTTCATCATGGATCTCTTTGCATTAATTTTATTTAAAAATATTGCATTAAAATGTTATTTATCTTGATTATTCTGCTTTTTGGTACCCCTTTAAATTTTGTGTCTGAGGCAAATGCCTCGCTCACCTCCCCCTGGTCTTAGCTCTGCTTATAATCCTGTGAGGTAGGTATTATCCTAATCATGTTACAGAAAAAGAAATTTCAGCTCAGGGATATTAGCTAACTTGCCCAAGTTTACAAAACTAATAAGTAGGAAAATAATAATTTAGATCCAGTTCTATGTGACTTTATGCCACTACAGGAAAAGTCCTTTAAAATCTAGAAAACGCTATTTAGTATTGCCACTCTAAAGCTTATTTATACTCTGTGTGTTTTGTTTAGAATCAAATGCTCCTATAATTTAGAGACCCTCATTTTCTTTGTATGGCACGGCATTATATACAGATAGGAGTGTGATTAATGTCAATTACATATGTATCATCTACAGTGTGCTTCCACATATATTAGCTGTTTGTTCTTCACAAGCCAGTGAAATAGAATAGATGGATATATTTCTCCATTTATTGGATGAGGAAGCTGAGGTTTACCAGGAATCAATGACTTACAGAATTCCACACTTACCTTCCTTTTTAAAAATTTTGTTATCATAACAGGTCAATAGGTGGGTAAAGTGATTATCCTCATGCTATTTTTCGAGAAACTGGGGCCAGAGAGATGTGCCTTGCCTGAAGTCACAGAGCTGCAAGTGGAGAGGGAGATTTGGATGCAGGTCTCTCTGGCTCCAGAGCCCAAAGGCCCATCTCCACCATCTACCTGGTATTAGCTGAAGAATTGGGCAGTGTGGCTGAAGGAGGAGGGGAGTTCTGACTCCTGCTCCCCTTGTCTTCCAGACAGATGAGAAGGTGAGTGTGTGTCATTCTGGGGCTTTTGGGAGCCACCATGGACAGGGAGTAGTGTTTGTTGGGGAGTGTACTGAGGGGTAGAGAACCCATCCTGGCCATGCTAACTCCTAGCAGGAAACACTTTTGTTTATTCAGCCAGGCTGTGGGCAGAGGGTAGCAGTGTGGGGTACCCACTGGCACAAGCTGGAGATGGTGATTAAGGGCAGAGGGTAAATAATTGCCCCGGTTACTTGGGTGTGCACCTGGGATGATGGGTCAGCTCTAGAATATTCTGGGATGGTATATAGTCTCTGCAATGTTTTTTTTTAATTTTTTTTTTTTTATTTTTGGATGCTAATAATGGCAGGGGTCTCCACAGTTCTAGAGTGGGAAACCCTAGGAACAAACTTAGTACATTAAATCAACAGTGAGATGATACTGTAAGAGTCTGAACCTTCATGGAGATCCATGTCAACCTGTTATTCATAATCACAGAACCCCCTGACACATAGCAGGTCTGAGGAACTTCCTGTGGATTAGTACTCTCTGGAAACTTCTCAGAGACAACTTACAGCTGGAATGGGGTGTTTATTCTAAGTGTGCACAGTATTATCATCACCCTCATCAAGAATCACTCCACCAGGGAGGAGGAAAGAATGTGTCTTGTCTTTGCCCACATCTTTCAAGTTGTGTGGTGTGTGAAGCTCCAGACCAGTAGAGGGCACTCCTGCCAGTTGGCAAACCACTCACTTGTTGACATGCCCCATGAATCTAAGAGGAGTTATTTCATGAATACCAGCCCCAGTCTCATGAAGGTCAGCAATGTGACACTGTCTTTGGGCACAGATCTAACTAGAGTTTGAAGAGGGAAATCACCACAACAACCTCCTCTGTGGTCTGTGTCCAATTTTACTCTTCCAAACTCATTCTCCAAACCATAGCTAGAATGATCTTGGTCTACTTCAACGTTTTCTCTTCCCACTTTCCCTTAGATAAAATCCAAACCAGAATGGCTCTTTACAAATATTTACAACCCCATTTCTTACAGCTCTCATCCTCACATGTTATGATTCAACAATTTGGAGCCATTTTCAAAAACCTGAATTCACTGACCTGTCTCTTCAAGAGCTGTGCACGGGTTATATTTTCTGCCTAGGTTCTCTGTCCCCGGGACACCTTTTGCTTGGCTAACTTCTCGTCAACTCCTAGGTTAGATGTTATATTGTCTGGAAAACCTTCTCTGTCCCCTAAGATGGGATGATGGGAGCTTCTCACATGTTCCCATGCCCCCTGCCTTGCCCAGGTGTGGCACTCCTGTGTCATAATCATGCGTTTCTCTGACCCCTCCACTCAACTGTAAACTCTGGGGTCTTCCAAACCACCGGTCTTCATGTTCCTTGGTTACCTCTCCTCTGGTGCTCCTACCGTATTTCAGTTGCTTACTCTCATGAGTATCCCTTACGGCTTTTTACCCTATACCTTCTGCATAGTAGAACTCACCTGAGACTATTCAGTGAGTGAAATGTTTATTAAACAATTTGTTCTACAGCACCTTCCTAATGTGTCATTCATATCTCCAATTGTTATGATGTAGGTCCTTGGACACCACTCTCAGAGATTCTGTTAGATATGGGGTGGGGCCCAAGAGTGTATTTTAACAGATTTCTAGGTGACTCTTATGCATATTGAAAAGTAAGAACAACTGTTCTCATTTTGTTAATGATGGAGAAAATCCTTCTGTGTTTGTTGCCACCAACACAGTCAAACCCCCATCCAACAATCTCTTAGACTATGGATCTCTTTCAGTAGAGGGTGAATGTGATCTGGTGGCCTCTCCAGGACAATTTCTCCATTCTGTCTGATCCTCCTCACTGGAGACCCAATCCTCCAAAGAGAAATGCCCTTGCATTTAGCAGATGGTTCCCATCAGGTATGGGCATGACCATGGAGAAAGGGGCTTTGTTCTTTTAGGGAGAAGGGCCTCCTTTGGTGGGAGCCAGCCTATTGGCTAACATGTTGACTCTCCGTCTCCAGATTATTTCTCCCTGTGTGTGCTAAGCACTTTGTAAATGTGATAATGAGGGGTCCAATTTGCTGTGCTTACAGATAAAACAGGGGAGCTGAGCGGCAGGGTTCTCTGGGAAAGCAAATATCTTGCTCATATTATTCCCTCATTTCCCCCTGCCTTTGCTACCCGCCCCTCAGCTTGAACTAATCAGGCCACTAGCACTTTATAATGAATGTTAATAAACGCCTAATGGATAGTCTTGAACAAATAAGCCTTAAGGGCTAGAGCAAAACCTGGGCTCCCCATCTCTGTGCTCCTTGGGAATTAGGCCCCTGCTGGGAGCCAGGACAGGTGAAATGACTCAGAAGCTCCTCAGGCACCTGAGGCCAGAGTCTGGGCCATGGGAACGATATGACTGATATGACTGTCCCTTTCTTTGCTCAGCCTTAGAGGATATGCCAGTATAGCCAAGGCTCTTGTATTGGCCAGACCTTAGTTTGGAGAGACAGAAAAACAGCTGCCCCTCCATGTGCGACCACCTCCCCTGCCCACCCCCATGTCACCTGATAACAGGAGTTGGGAGAGGGAAGTGTCAAACTCACCCTCCCCCACCCAGGCTCTCTTTTGTGCTCGCAGAATAATCGAGTTTCAAAGAAGAGAACAGATGGATTGCATTTTCCTAACTTTTAGCTGGTTCCAATGTGCAAACGGTTAAGATCATAATGTTAACATTTTCTCGATGTTTTATGTGCATATAAAATATTCCTGAAGAATGTGCTTTTGAATGCAAAGTTTGATCCAATTACAATTTTATAGAGTTTATAAAAACATAAAAAGTATGTTTTCTGGGTGTCTGAGACCCTTTTGGCCTTTACAGTAAACTTGGAAGCTTGCAGGGAAACATAATTGCCACCATGTCAGAGAGGGCCCTATGGAGCTTAAAATGATGAGTCCATTATGTAAATATGGAAACATCCCATAGTCTCTTGGGGTGAATGAGATACTGATGAATGGAATTAAAAACAATCCTGTGGTCTGGGATCAGATTGGAAATGGTTGTTGTTTTCTGTCTTTGAAGAGCCGTTTAAAAAAAAAAAGGAAAAAGAATCTTGCAAACTTAACTTCTGTGGTTTAGAAAACATAAGGTGGCTCCGTGCAAAATCAGGCAGCTTCCCCATTCATGGGGCAGAAGAAACAGCCCCATAGCAAAAAGCACAGACCAGAAGACCCTTTTCAGCATGAACTCAAATGTCTGCAGAACGTGCAGAAAGCTTCCACTTGAGGACGAAGTGTAAGGGGATGCTCCTGGGAATAGAGACAAGCTCTTTCCAGTCTCATTGTCACTGTACCTGGGCAAATAACTCCAGCAATCTGAGCCTTGACACTTTGCTTGTAAAAAGAAAAGGTTGGGTTTGAGGATCTCTCTTCAAGCTCCAAACGCTGTGATTACTTACCACCGCACCCCCGCCCCAAAGTAATTACAAGCTGTTGGGATACATGAGATAATCAGCAGCAGCATGTCTGGAGGAGGAGTCCATTAACGAATGTCCAAAACTGAGTCCCCAATCAGAAGGCTTGGTTCCTGGAAAATATAGTTGCATAACAATCCTGTGTCTGAGTTGATTTGCTTGCTGTATTTTCTGGTTCCATATGTAAGTAGTTCATAACGTTTCCAGACTGTTCCCATTCTGAGATGTTGATTAGGAAAAGCTCTTGATACCCATAGTGAGAGCATGCACAAGATTGTAAAGAATAGTTTTGTTAAGCAAATGTGGACTGGATTTTGTTCCAGGGACTGGTCCAGCTCCAGCAGCTTCCCTGTGGCATTCAGGTGCCTTATGAGGGTGAGAATTTTTCCAATGCAAACATCTGGGGCAGGTCTTCTAGCTCTGGAGAAAACCAAGGTCATCTAATGAGAATTGCCCTCAGTGTATGGATCTGAGTCTATATCATTTATTAGTAATAGTTGCAGCTTTCAGAAAGAAATCTAGATAATGTCATGCCTTGTACATAAGGAAAATGTATGAAGCTTAGAGAGGTCAAGAGACTTGGGCAAAGTCACACAGAATCTCTCTGCCGTTTTGATATAATACTGTTGGCATCTTCCACATCCATATGGGGCATTTGAGGAACCCCATATAACTGGAACTCAGTGAAGGAGGGAGAGTATGTGAGTTTCATAGTGCTGCCATTAGAAATTGTCATCAACTTGGTGGCTTAAAACAATGGAAATTTATTCTTTCACAGATCTGAAGGTGAGAAGTCTGAAATCAAGGTATCAGCAAGGCCGTGCTCCCTCTGAAGACTCTAGGAAGGAATCCTTCCTTATCTCTTCCAGCAAGCATGGCCCCAAGCATTCCTTGGCTTAGGCAGTATAACTCAACCTCTGTCCACCCCTGTTTTCACATGGCTGCCTTCTCTGTCTCTGTGTGAGTATTCTTTTCTTCTTCTAAGGATATTAGTCATTGGATTTAGGGACCACCCTAATCCATTACAGTCCCATTTCTATGCTTAACTCATTATGTCAGGCTATTTCCAATAAGGTCACATTCTGAGGTTCTGGGTCAATAAGAATTTTGGGGAACAGTATTCAACCCACTATAAATGAGTGGTAGGAAAGGAAGTCTGAGAGAAGAGCAGGATCCTAGCTATTTCTGGGACATGCCAAGTGCATTCTCTCCTCACAGCTTTTGTACTAGATGTCTTTCCCCAGACATCAGTGTGGCATGCTCCCTCACTTCCTTCAGATCATGTCCTTCCTCACTTCATTCAAGCCTTCTTGATGAGGTCGAGTCTTATAGGCCACTTGTAACAATTTTATTAGCTTTTATTCTATGAGATGAGGAGAACTTTGAAGATTTTGAGCAAAAGAGTCCCATGATCTGACGTGTTTTGTAAGATTCATTTTGGTTGGAAAATTGGCTATAGGAGGTTAGGGTAAAAGGAGAGAGAGAGAATGATATGGTTTCTCTGTAGATTAGGGGAAAGATGCTCAGAGTTGGAAGTGGTGGGAATGTAGGATGTGATTAGATTCTAAATATATTTTGAAGATATAGTTGGAGTTTTGGTCATTAGTGTTTGAGATGCCTATAGACATCCAAATGGAGATGTTGATTAAGCAGCTGGATTTATAAGTCTGGAATTAAGGGGGAGAGGTATGCATTAGAGATAAATATTTGGGAGTCACAGCAGTTAGATGGTATTTAAAGCCATGTCACAAGAGGAGCTTACCTGAGGGGTCAAATGAAGATAAAGGAAAAAGAAATCTGAGGTTTGTGTGTTGGGAATCTGCATCATTTCGAGGTTAGAAATATGAGGAGGGTTCAGCAAAGGAAACAGACTACGTGACCAGTGAGAGACGATGAGAACAAGAGAAAGGGGTGCCCTGCAAGCCAGGTGGAGGAAGGTTTCAAAACGGAGGGAGTCATCACGTGTGTCAAGATTGGTTGACAGGTCAAAGAGGATGAGGCCTCAGGACAGTGGGGGTCGGTGCTGACTTTTACGTGAGAGAGGTGTGATGAGGATTAAAGCGTAATTAAATGCCTGCCCTGCCAGACTTCTGGGTCAGGTGGAAAATTACTGTCACAGAATCCACCCCTCCTACTCCAGGGGTGGATCCAGAGCTGCCTTGACCATCAGCAGTCTCACTGCACTCACCAGTGAGGTTAGGGGCCATGTGACCTAACACTGCACAATGAGACCAGAGGGGAAGTTGGCTGAGGGGATCAGGTGAAAATGTGTACTCATGTCTAGAAAGGACTAGCCAGAAGACAGACACTCTTTCTCTTTGTGGAGATGACACATGGATGAGCAGAGCCCAGGCCTGTGGAGGGGTTCCTTTTCCGTCTGAGCACAGAGAGGCTAACTTGCTCTCTCCTTTCACCTCCAAGACTTCTCTGAGGAAGGAGGCCAGAGCAGAGGGTAACCCAGACCTGATAATTTTGTCTCCTACATTTTGAGCATCATTGCATGGCTACAGCTTCTCTTCTGGTGTCTGTCCCAGTCTCCTCCAGTCTCGAGCATCCAACCAGCTCATGTCCTCATTCACAGACACTCCATTCCTGCCTTGGTAGGACTTGCTCCTCAGAACCTCTTTGCAGTTTAAGAAGGGGGTTCCTGAAGTTGGAAAAATCTTGCCACAACATTGATATCAGAATGGAAGATTCCTAGGCCTCCAGGTGGCCCCCAGGAGATTCATTCTGGAGCTGACAGGTTCATCCAAGGGGCCTCAAACACATCACCCAGAGGGAGCAAGCCACTTCATTTTCTTCAGACCTTTCTGTCTCCCAGGCAGACTCCCCCGGGGTTCTTCAGACCAAAGTACTTCACAGGAAGCTAGAAAAGGAGTTCTTGGAAACATACAGAGGCCAACTACATGGGGGTGAGCAAGAGGTAAAAGATTTTTGCTCCAAAGGGAGGAAGCCTAGTGGAGGATGCTTTCATTTAGCCTGTGATGACAAGATAAGGAATTAATAGCTTTAAGTTGCATTGAGGAACGCAGAGATAACAGTGGGCGATAAACCTCCCAACCAGATGGTGCTCCAGACAACACGGGAGGGTCCCTGGGCTCCAGCCCAGCTTCCCTCAGAGTTACAAGAGTTTTAGAGCATTCACAAGGCCAGCTCATGGCCTTGGGAGTGTGTGGAAAATAACAAAGCAACCTGTAGAGAACTGGAAAAGAAACGCATGCAATAAGGAAGGTTCTGTTCCAGCCTAGGGAAGCACAGGGGTAAGCCAAGACTGACCTTGTGCAGGAGATTTGCTTATACCCTTCAGGAGACTAAAAACTTCCCAGGTTCCACACTAAGAATCCAGGATCCCCCAAAGTGAATTTACAGGGAAGTGACACAATTTATTAGAAGTCTAATAAATTAGGGCACTTGGGTGGCTCAGTCGGTTAAGTGTCTAACTCTGGATTTCAGCTCAGGTCATGATCTCACAGTTATAAGATCAGCCCTGAGTCTGGCTCTGTGCTGGGCACGGAGCCTGCTTAAGATTCCTAATCTCCCTCTCCTTTTGCCCTTCACCTTCTCTCTCTCTCAAAAAAAAAAAAAAAAAAAAAAAAAAAAAAGGAAAGTCTGTGGAATTGCACACTTGGTCTTGATATTTATGGGATCAGTGGGAAAAAGGAAGATGGAGAGAGTTCTGCTCTCTGAAGCTGGACATGTGCAGCCTCCAATTCAACTGTCTTATGAGCAGAACTTAGCAAAAGTGTGTACCTTCTCTCTAGAAGCAAGGATGGGGAGTCCATTTTGGACTGCTCAGTAATTTTAGGAAACAAATTCTGGCCACCATGGCACTCACTCTTGTGATTCATTTCTCCTATCTAGAATGGATCATATTGTCTAAACGTCAGGCCTATCCTTTGCACCCCACCAAAAAAAGAAAAGAAAAAAGAAAGGAAGAGCCAAACCAATGCAGCAAGTGGATTTACAGGATGCATTTGGGCAGCAGCCAGTGTCTCAAGAAGCTGTCAAAGCAAGTGTCTCCACGGCACAGAGCAGACCCTGTTGGGGCCAGAGTGACTCACCAGCATTCTTTTTCACCTATTGTTCTGGGAGAGGGAAGCTCCCTACTCCAGATGCTCTTTCTTACTCTCTTGATCAGATTCAGGCTCCCATTCCCCAACCATCAACCATCACCCCCACCTGAGTCTTCCTTCATCACTACTATTCTGTCCTCTGTTCTCATCACCCCCACTTCTGGGAGGTGATGAGAACAGAGAGGCATCTTCCTTTCTCTCACTCTGTCCATTAACTCTTCTGAGGCCCACCCCAAAACCCCCACGCTGAGCTCTGGAACACTAGGGTAATTTGAACCTGCATCTGTGGATAGCTTCGTCTGTGTTTACAGATAGAAGACAAGCTGCAAGAAACAGGATTGGATTTGTTATTTGTAAGTCAAACCAGCTGTGATCTCCTGTCTGTGGCTGCTTCCTTTGCAAATGCCAAATGTCACTTGTGGTTGGAGACACTTTTCTTCCCAGGGAGTTGTTTTCCCCTCCTGTAGCCAGCTCTCCTCCTGTGCCTCTTCCTCTGCCAGCTGCTCTTCTGCAAGGTGTGTGGAGCCAGCCTGTGCCCCACCCCCAGCTGGCTCCTGAGAGAATTCTATGGCTCAGGAGTTCCAGCACCTTTTGGAAGTCTGCTTAGCTGGGGGGGGGAGTGGGGTACTGGGCTGGATTAGACTAACTCCTTTCCAGAGTCTTTCTTTCCCCTCCACATTTTAGAAGTCAACTTGAAGTGTATCTCCATGGAGTTCTAAACTAAGAATCACTTTGGGGGAAAAAAAAAAGAAACACTTGGCCTAACTTACTACCCCCCTAGGAGGGAGCATCAGAGTGAGTTTATATGTGTTTGGGGACAACTGCATTTCAAATTGGTAATATTTAAATCATCAACAAAAAGAAACTTTTACATTTAAGTTGGTCAGTATCCATCCTTTGGATGCAAGCTTCTTGGAAACAGGGACATGGTCATGTTATCTAGGGAGTTCCATATACAGATCTCCATTCAGCATTTGTTGAATACCTACCAGGTACTCAGCTTATGCTGTTAAAGAGCACTCAATCTACAAGGTAGGAGAAAAGTATATAGCCATGGGAAAAGGTTTGTTTTATTCCCTTGCACTATTAACCAAGGGCTAGTTGAGGCTTATTGGCATACAATGCAATGGGAGTTTAGAGTGGGGAACGATATTAGGCTGGGGGTGATCAGGGAAGGTTTCATGGAGGAAGGAGGGCTTAAACTGAGGCCCAAAGGAGTGACTCCATGTTTATAATAAAGGGATGTGTTGGAGCACCTGGGTGGCTCAGTTGGTTAAGTGTCTGACTTTGGCTCAGGTCATGATCTCACATTTCGTGAGTTGAAGACCTGTGTGGGGCTCTGTGTTGACAGCACGGAGCCTGGAGCCTGCTTTGGATTCTGTTTCTCCCTCTCTCCCTGCCCCTCCCCTGCTCACACTCTCTCTCTCAAAACAAACAAACAAACAAACAAACAAACAAACAAACATTAAAAAAAAGATGTGGAAAAATGGGGTTGGGGAGTGTGGTTAAATTTCAACAACTAGCTCCCCTCAACCTTGCATAAAAAGACATAATTACCAGTGTTGGCCAATTTCCATGGTGTAAATATACCCAGCATGGCTAATTTCATGGCCAATTTCAAGGTACTAATGTGAAGTCACTGAACTATGAGCCAGGAAAACATGCATAGTAGAGCACCATTAAGTAGCACTTTTGCCATACAGATACAATAAAAGTAAATCATGATGTGAATAAAATGCAGTAAAATAATTAGGAAGTGATGGGTTTTGAGCATTTAGTACCTTTGCTTTTTTTAAAAAAAATTTTTAATGTTTATTTTTGACAGAGAGAGAGAGAGAGAGAGAGACAGAGCATGAGCAGGGGAGGGGCAGAGAGGGAGGGAAACAGAATCAGAAGCAGGCTCCAGGCTCCGAGCTTCTAGCACAGAGCCCAATGCGGGGCTTGAACTCACAGACTGCGAGATCATGACCTGAGCCGAAGTCAGACGCTCGACTGACTGAGGCACCCAGGCACCCCTACCTTTGCTTTTAACTTCAAGTTTATATAACTTACTTTTTTAAAATGTTTATTTATTTATTTTGACAGAGAGAGAGATAGAGAGTGAGCAAGTGGGGGAAGGGGCAGAGAGAGCGGTAATCCCAAGTAGGCTCTGTGCTGTCAGCTTGGAGCCCAACATGGGGCTCAATCCCATGAACTATGAGATCATAACCTGAACCAAAACCAAGAGTTGGGTGCTTTAACGACTGAGCCACCCAGGATCCCCCAATATATAACTTACTTTTTAAGTGATGTTGGGCTTAACAATAAGATCACAAATTCCAGAATATTTTAATGGTTGGCTCTCATGAGTCACTATGAGCCAACTCCAGCACACCACTGGTACAGTACAGATAGAAGTATGGAATGGAGATTGATATGGGGTGTTTGGTGGATGTTGTACCAGTGAAAGGCTTTGCTAACACTAGTGATGATTAGTCCAGCTTTGGTGTTCCTGTTCACATTCTATTCTCTTCTCATGTAGATCTAATCTAAATTAGACTAATCTAAATTAGTTTCTAATCTTAAGAGACTCAAACTGCTAGGAATTCCAGCTGCCTATCTCTAAAGCTCCAGAGAAAAATCTTATGAACAGAATTAAAAAACATTTTTTTAAAGTTTATTTATTTTTGAGAGAGAGAGAGAGAGAGAGAACAGTGGAGGGGAAGAGAGAGAGGGAAATCCAGAGCAGGCTCCAGGCTCTGAGCTGTCAGTGCGGAGCCTGATGTGGGGCTTGAACTCACGAACTGTGAGATTGTGACCTGAGCTGAAGTCAGACACTCAATTGACTGAACCACCCAGGTGACCCTGAACAGAATTTCCATCTTTCTTTTTTTTCTTTCTTTTTTTTTTTTTTTTTTTTTTCTGTTTGAGACTCCATGAAAGAATGCTATTGAAGCACCCATTGGTCAAAAGTCACTCACTCTTTTGGACAAGTAGAACTTCCCCAGGGAAAATGCCAAACATTTCTGCCTCCTTTTGCTTTCCTCCCATGGCTTACTATGCTTGGGCCTGTTCACAGAACAGCTGAAAGAAAGGATCACCACATTCCATGAAAGACCCTTTTTGGAAGGCGTTTGAACGGGGAAAAGAGAGATCCCAAGGGAGGCTGCTTTCACTTTTCTCTGGGAAGGGTGGCCTTAGATGTGTTTAAGACTTGTGCATATGCTGGTTTTTAAAATGATTTCTGGACATCAATATATGAATGTTAGCTCAAGAATGATGATTATTTATGTATTTATTTATTTTAATGTTTATTTATTTGAGAGACAGAGAGACAGAGCACAAGGGGAGGGGCAGAGAGAGAGGGAGACACAGAATTGGAAGCAGACTCTAGGCTCTGAGCAGTCAGCACAGAGCCTGACACTGGGCACGAACCCACGAACCATGAGATCATTACCTGAGCTGAAGTTGGACACTTAACTGACTGAGCCACCCAGGTGTCCCAGGAATGATGATACTTTAAAGGAAAGTAAGAGAATCAATGAGTCTGTTAGACATTAACCTACAAGTTGTTTCCATGTCTCAGTTGCTGAACAAATCTTTCTTTTTTTTTCCTGGGACAGGATGGGATGTTAATTGAAATGATTTTAGTGGGTGACCACCCCACACTTGAAATCCCATCTGCCAGAGTTTTCTTCTAGAATTCTATAGGCCTCTCATCTCAAGTTCCTCTGCAGCCCCTTAGAATTGAGTTTATAGGTACTGATGACATTTGTCCTTGTGGTATAATGTTTTATTTCCCCCTGCTCTTTCTTTCCGATTGCAGTGGTGGGGGGAAGAACCAGCACTGGATTCTAGTGTTATAAAGAAAAGTGTAGGTAACGTAGAGAAGAGGTCTGAGCCTGAGCTCTGGGGCTGATGAGAAAGATCCCACAAAGAGACTTAGGTGTGGCCCATGACCCAGAGGAAAACTGTGGGAGACTAATACCTGAAAACACGGACAGAACATTTTTTTCCTTTAAGTTTCATTGGGACATAATTGGCATATAGCACTGTACACATTTAAGGTATAATGACTTACATATATTGCTAAATGACCACCAAAGTAACTTTAGTTAATATTCATCACCTCCTGTAGATGCAAAAAACAAACAAACAAACAAACCAAAAACAAAAACAAACCCAAAACTTTCTTTCCTGGAGATGAAAACTTTTTTGGATCTCCTCTCATTGCAACTTTCGAGTATACCTTACAGCAGAAGCACAAAACATTTTCGAAGAAAGAGGATG
The DNA here is from genome assembly GCF_046562875.1 of Panthera onca. Taxonomy (NCBI): domain Eukaryota; kingdom Metazoa; phylum Chordata; class Mammalia; order Carnivora; family Felidae; genus Panthera; species Panthera onca. Next base: position 163,533,867 of record NC_138342.1, on the reverse strand, counting down.
TGATTCATTTGTGTCAAATGTTGGTAAAGGTTGTAAGAAGAGTGCTGAGAATTCATCATTGGATTTGGTGAAGGTCCCTCATGACCTTGTGTGTTGTGTTAGGGCTTTCCAGAGGACCAGAACCAATGGCATGTGGGATGTGCATATATCTATAGAAAGAGATTTATTTCAAGGAATTGGCTTAGATGATTATGGAGGCTGGGTAGTACAAATCTTCAGGATGAGTCTGTAGGTTGGAGACCCAGAGAAGAGCTGATGCTATGGATCAAGACTGAAGTCCATCTGCTGGGATATTCTTTTTTTTTCAGGGGAGGTAGGTCTGTTTGATTAGATGAGGCCCCTCATGTTATAGAGGCAATCTGCTTTCCTCAAAGTCCACAGTATTAAATGTTAATCTCATCCAAAAACACTCTCACAGAAACATCCAGAATAATGTTTGACCAAACATTTGGGCACCATGGTTCAGCTATGCTGACACATAAAATCAGCATCACGCTTTGACAATAGCAGTTTTGGTGATGGGGTGGGAACAGAGGCCTTATTAGAGTGGGTTCCAGAGATAATGGAAGGGAAAGAAGGAAGACAGTAGAAATCACTTTTTGAAAAATTTTTGCCATAAAGGGATATAGAGAAATGAAGCAGTAACAGTGGGGAGACATGAGATTTCTTTTTAAAGAGAGATATTGTAGGATATTTACATATTGATGAGAATTATCCAGTAGGAAGTAAAAAATGCTGGAAAAAAGAGAGGGGACAATTGTAAGAAAAGAGTCTTTGATCAGATTAGAAGCAACAAGATCCTGTATACACCTGGAGAGGTGGCCTTATGGATAGATTTGGTAGAGGGGGCATGTGGAAGATCTCTTCTGATTGCTTTAGTTTTCTCATTGAAATAAAAATAAAAGTTATTATTTAAGGATGGGGTAAGGGAAGGGGCTATTATAGTATGGAAAGTGATAGCAGAGACTAGGTTGCAAGCTCAGGAAAAATGATGTTTATTTGGAATTACACTGAGACCTCTCGTTGTAGCTTTCTCAAAGGAAGGAGAAGGAGGCAGGAGAGAAGAGGTGAAGAAAAGTTCAAGTATTTCTTCTTTACGTGGGGAAATCTTGCGTATGTCAGTAGGCTAAGAGGGGGGTGGTGTGGGGAGACTGATGTTCTTTAAGACGATGATCAATTACACAGGTTCTAGATTGTTGAAGTCATTTCCTATTCACCTTTGTAGTCAACAAGTAACTTGTCTAATGTCCTAATTATTATAGATTCTTAAAATTTTCAGCAAATGTTTAGATTAGTTTCCTCATTTAGTAAGTGACAGAGGAGAGATTTTTCATCTAATCCATTTCATTTATTCACTGCCTGCTATGTATCAAAGGCCATGGACTCAGAGAAGCCCTAAAACTGAGTTAGACATATGCAAACATTTCTTTGATTTTTCAAGCATAGCTGATTTTTTCATTCTACCTTATCTTTTATTCACAAAAACGACTCTGTTTTTAGTCTTGCAGGAATTTAAAAAAATGTGTAGCCTGACAATCAGAAAGTGCTTCTTTAATTTTTAGGTTTCAGTAGAGGCTCAAAATGTGGCTCTTAATTTATGTGAAGGATGGTATGAGAAGATTGGGGAAGAGGTAGTAGGGTAGGGGATTTCATGCAGGCAAGTAAAGGATGCTTTCAATTCTCATCATGATCTCCATTTGGTCAACCCACTCAATATTTTTACATCTTAATTTGTCTTAACTTCTTAGCAGCATAGGAATTAATGACCCCTCTTCCTTTTCAGGCTCAAAGCCCTCTGCATTGTTCTAAATGTCTGACATCTTCAAAGCTTTTCCACTATGCCTGCTACTCTTCTTGATGTCTACTCCTTCACTAGGCCATCTCCTCCACACAAATACTAGCTGTAGGCAGATTAATATATTCAACCCAGATATCTCTTTGGACCTTCAGACCCATAAATTGAAATGCCTACTTGGTATGCCTTTGGAGGTCTCCAAAATACCTCAAATTCAAGTCTCAACCAGCCTTGATGACCCAAGTTAAAATAATTAGTCCTTCCTTTCTGTTGCCACTACATCTTATTGCAATTATATGTATACCTGTGATCATTACTATCAGCCTGGGAGTGCCTAGAGAAAGAAGCTTTGTTTATCAGTGAATCCCTAGCTCTGGCTCCAGTGCTTGGCACAGGGTGGATAGATGAAAGAATGAATAAATGAATGAATTATTTTCTATCAGTGAAAGACCCTGTGATTTTTTTGAAATTTCAAACATAAATAGTTGAGGAGTACATACTATTTGGTTTCCATCTTCATTATTTCACTGAAACTGTTCCTGTCAAAGTCACCAATAACCTCTATATAACTAAGTTCTGTGGACATTTATTTCTTAAAAATTCATTTTTTACATTAATTTTTTTTCTTTTAGAGAGAGAGCAGGTGGGGGAGAGGGGCAGAGAGAGAGAGAGAGAGAGAAAGAGAGAGAGAGACTTTTAAGCAGACTCCATGCTCAGCACAGAACTCAAAATGGGGCTCTATCCCACAGCCCTGGATCATGATCTAAGCTGAAATCAAGAGTTGGATGCTCAACTACCCAGGTGCCCCTCTGTGGACATTTCTCTAGTCTCATCTTATGTGGCTTCTCACTATCATTCCACATGATTTATCCTTCCTCTTGGCTTTCATGGTATTGTATACTCCTGGTATTCTGTCACTGGGTACTCCTTTAAAAAAACTTAAAAAAATGTTTTTATTATTTATTTATTTATTTATTGAGAAAGAGAGAGAGAGAGAGAGAGAGAGAGAGAGAGCATGAGCAAGGGAAGGACAGTGAGATAGGGGGAGAGAAAGAATCCTAAGCAGGCTCCATGCTGTGAGTGCAAAGCCCAATGCAGGGCTCCATCCCAGGAACCATGAGATCATGACCCGAGCTGAAATCAAGAGTCAGCTGCTTAACCGACTGAGCTACTCAGGCACCCCTAAAAACACTTTTTAATTTAATTTAATTTAATTTAATTTAATTTAATTTAATTTAGCTTAGTTTTATTGCGTGTAATTGACAAATAGAAATTTTACAAATTTTAGGTATGCAACTTGATGTTGTGATATATGTATACAGTAGTCTCCCCTTTTCCATTTCCATGGGGAATGTTGTCCAAGACCTCCAGCTGATGACTGACACTGCAGATAGCACTGAACCCTATATATACTGTGTTTTCCTACACATACATACCTATGATAAAGTTTGATTTATAAATTAGGCACAGTAAGATATTAACAACAACTAATAATATAATAGAACAATTGTAGCAATAGATTCTAATAAAAATTGTGTGAATACGGTCTCTCTCTCTCTCAAAATATCTTGTGCTATACACTCACCTTTCTTGTGATGATGTGAGATGACAAATTTCCTACATAGTGAGATGAAGTGAGGTGAATGATGTAGGCATTGTGATGTAGTGTTAGGCTACAGTCTAACAGGGGTGGAAGGTTAGGGAGAGGGCCAGTCTACATTGTGAGATAATCACCAGAATCAAGCTAGTTAACATATCCATTACCTCATATAGTTACTTTTTTGGCTGTGTGTGTGATGAGAGTTCTTAAGATCTACCCTTTTAGCAAATTTCAAGTATACAATATAAGTAATATTAACTAGTCACCATTGGTATATTAGATCTCCAGAACTTATTTATCTTGCATAACTGAAATTTTGTACCCCTTGACCAACATCTCCTCCCCATTTTCCCCACTTCTACCCCCTGGTAACCACCATTCTACTCTGTGTGTCTATGAGGTCAACAATGGTAGAATCCGTGGATACTTCTTTTGAATCTTCTTGGCTCGATCCTCTTCTCTTTGGTCTCTAGATCTTGGTTGGCCTCTAAGTCTTGTAGTGTCACAAGATTGTAATGTAGGCCTCATTGTCTTCTTTCTCCACATTTTTCTCCTAAGTGATCTTATTTAGTTCCATGACTTTAACAATGACTGTCTTAATGCTTTTTAATTTTTATCTCTGATGACATTTTAAAACATTAGGTTTATATTTTACTGCTTGCTTGATAACACCATTAGAATGATAAATATCTCAAATGTATCCGGGATAAAATGAAATTATTAATTTCCTATCTTTTTCCCATCTCACATGTTTCTCCTAGTCTTCCCCAACTCATTATGTGGCTTTCCTATTTATTAAGCCAAACCCTAAGAAGGGGCCTTGATTTCATTCTAATTTACCTCCCACATTCATAGTTTTGTCTCTATAATACAGTGCTTTGCACAGAGTAGTAATAAAACATATTCATTAAGTGAATATTTTATAATATAATACATAGTAAAATGCATCCCTAGTTCTAAACAATTAATAAATGAAGTTTGGAAAAATAACGTTGCTGTTAGTTTTTGGCCTTTTCGTTTTAGACATGGCTTATTTATTTACTTAGGGTCTTCCTTATTGATATGTCATTCCTTGTCATGTTAGTCTTTCCATTTATCCTGTTGAGTGTTTATTTTCCAAGGATTGCTGGCTCCCTCTTTCGAGAATGGAATTGGAAATTCAGATCTGGGCACTAGATGTGTTCATTGCTAGTGTAGTATTGTTATTTCTAGGCCTTCTCAGTTGAAAAAGCAAGGAAATATAAATGAGTATACTAACTATTTTATATACACATATCTTTAAATATTTCTATATGGAACCATGTAACCTATATTAAGCTAAACAGGAGTACACATTGATGTCTCCAACTCCAATCCATCACCACATGGATCATGGATCATTTTGGCTTCCTCCCCTTGCTTATCTGTAATTCCCTCTCATACAATGAAAAAAATGGCTCCCACCACCCACCATACATTTACTTATTTGTTCAATTACAGTATACATGTATTGTAGCTGTATCAGAATTGTTAACCCATACCCCTGTGGAAAACAAGTTTATCAACTAGAGTACAGTGTTTATGTAAACTTCCTTTTCCTATTAGGTTTACAGACTCCATTCATTTCTAAAGTTAGTTAGGTTCAATAATATCTCTTCCTTTCAGTAAGATTGTTTTGTACATATATTTTAAAATTATTTTAATATTTATTTATTTTTTGAGAGAGACAGACAGAGACAGAGCATGAGTGAGGAAGGGGCAGACAGAGAGGGAGACACAGAATCCAAAGCAGGCTCCAGGCTCTGAGCTGTCAGCACAGAGCCCAATATGGGGCTCAAACTCAAGGACTGTGAGATCATGACCTGAGCTGAAGTCGGACACTTAACCAACAAGTCGGCACCCCGTTTTGTACATATTTAATACCTGAGATCCTTTGACCTCCCAAATGATTTAATTTTTTTAAGTTTATTTATTTATTTTGAGAGAGAGAGAGAGAGCACAGAAGTAGGGGAGGGGCAGAGAGAGAGGCAGAGAGAGAATCCCAAGCAGGCTCTGCACTTTCAGCACAGAGCCTGATCCCGGGCTCAATCTCACAAACCATGAGATCATGACCTGAACCAAAATCAAAAGCCAGGCACTCAACTGACTGAGCCACCCAGGAGCCCCAATGATTTAATTTTTTAAAAATTTTGCATACATTCAGGTTGGCTTTTTGTGGAATAAAATTCTATTGCTTTTAACAAATGCATATCATGTATACACATTACAGAATCCCACAAAATAGTTTTGTTGCCCTAAAAATCCTCTGTGATTCACCTACTCAAACCCTGTCCCCATCCCCCTGGCAGCCACTTATCTTTTTACTGTCTCTATAGTATTGTCTTTTGCAGAATGTTATATAATTGAATTATCTAGTATGCGACTTTTCCAGACTACCATCTTTCACTTAGTGATATGCATTTAAGGTTCACCCATGACTTCCTGTGGTTTGATTGCTCATTTAAAAAAAAAATCATGAAATAATATTGTATTATGTTAATGTACCACAGTTCATCCATTCGTATACTAAAGGATATCTTGGTTGCTTCTAGTTTGTGGGATTATGAGTAAAGCTGCTAAAACATTCATGCTAAAATATTTCTGTGTGGTCAAAAGTTTTCAAATCAGTTGGGCAATAGGGAGATAGAGAGCCAGGAAGAGATTTCCAGCCCAGTGTTACCTTTCAGACATAAAAACCCAACTTCTCTTGTTTGTGTCCCTAAGCCAGCTTCAGACAATACACTTAGAGTTTCAAGAATAAAAATCTGTCTTGGGGCACCTGGGTGGCTCAGCTGATTAAGTGTCCGACTCTTGGTTTTAACTCAGGTCATGATCTCATGCTTTATGAGATTGATCCCCTTGTCTGGCTCCATGTTGACAGCATGGGGCCTGCTTGAGATTTTCTCTCCCTCTCTCTTTGCCCCCCCCCCCAACCTTGTACATTGATATCTCTCTCTCTCTCTCTCTCTCTCAACATAAACAAATAAACTTTAAAAAATCCGCCTCTACTGCGCTTCAAGGACTGTCATCTGGAGCACTGGGTCAGCACTGAGTGAGACTCACCAAATGATCTCTGATCAGTCAGCCAGGAATGAAGACAAAGTTGGCAAAGGTGCTCACTTGAGAGCTCTGGGGTGGGGGTGGGGCCAATGATAAATTGGATTTGACTGATGGCATTATAAATGCTGAAGAAATAAATTGTTTATGATACTTGTTAAAGATTATAAGGAAAATTTTATTCAGAGGGAGCTAACACAATGGGGTTTTGTAGTAAGGGAGAGAGATTGGGTCAAATATGAATGTGACAAAGAAAAGTAAAGATTTATAGCCAAGGATTCATAGAAGCAGGGTTCTAGTAAGTGAAAAATTACTAAGAGATAGCATAATTCTTTGCTAAATTGACCTAACAGGATTTTGGCTGACGGCAGCCAAGAGGATAAGATACACAGGGTAGGGAATGAAAAATTTGATCAGATATCAAGGGTTATTAGGCCAAGGTTGGGTATTTTCACTTAAGTAATTCAGTGAGATTCTTACTAAAACTTGAGTAGGTGGACCAAGGACAAGAGTTCAAGGTTGAGGCTTAGTCAGAAAGATGACTCCAAGGAGCCTGATTCAAGTTTGGTCAAAAGAAAGTATTGTCACTTAATAAATGATGGAAAGAAGGAAGGAAGGAAGGAAGGAAGGAAGGAAGGAAGGAAGGAAGGAAAAATAAGTATATGTTAATGTCTACAGACACACACACACACATAAGTTGATAATGGAGGTTAGCCCAGTGTATGAGACACAGAGGCAGTGGGGTTAAGCCTGCCTGAAGGAGTCAGGAATGATTTTAGAGAGGAGGTGACAGAAGCTTGGGCTAATTCTTGAAGGAAAGCATTTGTCCTGGTATGGGAAGGAATGTTGTACTTCAGACTGGAGGAGAGAGTACTTGTTGGAATGGAGGGGGGTTAGAGGTGTGCTGTGGGGAGATGATGCTAGGAAGTGAGTTTCAATAGGTTAGGAGAGGGGTTGATGCCAAAAAGAGACAGGAAAGCCTGCAAATGAGATTAGTTTGTGTCCTGTGGATAGAGGGACAAGGGAGCCTGGGCATTCAAAATGTGACTCAGGTATAAACAGCATCTCTATCACCTGGGAGCTTGTCAGACATGAAACTCTTGGGCCCCACTCCAGATCTACTGAATCAGAATCTGCACTTGAACAAGATCCCAGGGGATTCTTAGACACCTCAAGGTTTGAGAAGTACTTCTCTAGGAGTTCTGTGCAGGGATTACTGTGGCTAGAATTGAATTTTGAAATTCTTTCATCTGTGACAATTAAATTTTTCTAGTGCAAACTCATCCAGTTTCTTGTGTGGGGGGCATATACCTGGCAGCAAGTGTTCGGGGAGCAGATAGGGGATGACTGCTGTGTCTTCAGCTCAATATTCAGGCTTTAATTTTATCTGTCTGCTTTCAGCATCATGCCCCATCCCTACCATTTGGACATTATTTTGCACAATCTTGACCCTCTCCTGAGAATAAACTTCTGGTTTCTTGAATAGGGTGAGTGTGGATATTGTTTGGTGGGGGAAAGAATCCAGGGGTCCAATTGTTGTATTTATTTATCAGTATCCTTACTCTCAGCCCCACACCTCATTGTCTGTAGTGCTTCCACATTCAGAAGGATAAATTGGCTTATTTCTCAAGGGACCACCACTCTCCAGGATTGTACCTTGCTCTACTGAGAGAGAGGCGATACTTCTTTATCCACTTTACTATTTCCTAAAATTCTCCTAAATTCTCACAAGCACTATTACTGTCTGTCTTTTTTGTACTTGAAGATTTATATTCCTTTAGTGACTCTTCAGTTGAGTTTGGGAGAAAACAGACGATTCTTCCACATTTAAAGGAAAATTTTCGAGATTATGCTCTAGTTTCTTTTTTTTTTTTTGAAGTAACTTGACTTTAAACAAATCTATACATATAATAAAATGCACCCATTTAAGCATACTCTCTGATGAGTTTTTATTCTCAATCAAGATGTACAATATTTCTATCAACTCATAAGTTTCTTTCCTGCAGCAGGCAGTTTCTAAAAAGGCTCGTATTGATTGCTACCTCCTAGTACTCTTTCCCTTGTATAATTCCCTCCCATTGAAGGTGAACTGCACCTAGGGACTTGATTCTAATGAATAGAATATGGGAAATGTGATGAGATATTGCTTCTGAGATTAGGTTACAAAAGATTGTGACTTCCATCTTGCTGGCATTCTCTTGCCCTTTGTCCTCTTGCCAGCTTTCTCTGGCAAAACCAGTTTCAATATTGTGAGCTTTCCTGTGAAGGAGCCACCATGTCAAAGAACTGGGGGCATAATCTGGTCAGCAGTTTATGAAGAATTGAGGCCCTCAATCCAACAACTGGCAAGGAACTGAATCCTGCCAATAACCACCTGAATGAGCTGAGAAGTAGATTCACTCTAAGTTGAGCCTTAAGAAGATTATAAACCCAGCGGACAACCCTGATTGCAGCCTGTAAGACATCCAGAGCCAGAGGAACCAGTTAAGCCATGCCCGGATTACTGGCCCACAGAAACTGAGAGATAATAAATGTGTTATTATCTTTTAGTTTGGGGGTAATTTATTAATAGATAACTAATATGCCTCCTGACTGTTTGCAAATGGTCAGTCAAGTATCCACTGATCAGCAGATTACTTCAATACTGTAGAGTTGTCTTCCTCTTCTAGAATTTCAGATAATATAGTATGTATTTTTGTGATCTACCCATGTTGCATATATTAGGTATTGGTTCATTTTTATTGAATAATATTCCATTGTATGGATATAACAAAATTTATTCTCCCATTCGTCTATTGTTGAACATTTGTGTTGCTGCTAGGTTTTGGTTATTGTGAATAAAGCTGCTACAAGCATTCATGTATAATCTGTATGTGAAATATGTTCTATTTCTCTTGGGTAAATACTTACAATTGCTGGATCATATGGTAAGTGAAGCCTTGTATATTGTTCTTTTTAAGATCTGTTTCTTAAAGTGTTTGTAACTTTTTCAAGATCCCTTTTTCTCTTGGGCTTTCAGCAGTTGACAGTTATGCACCTTTGTGTGGTTTTCTTTGTATTTGTCATATTTGGGAGCATCAAGTTTCTTGGACTTTTAAGTTAATACTTTCTTTTCATAATTTGGAAAACTTCTCTGCTCTTTATTTAAATATTTTTGTGTTCTTTTCCTGCTAGGAATTTATCCAAGGGATACAGGAGTACTGATGCATAGGGGCACCTGTACCCCAATGTTTATAGCGGCACTCTCAACAATAGCCAAATTATGGAAAGAGCCTAAATGTCCATCAACTGATGAATGGATAAAGAAATTGTGGTTTATATACACAATGGAATACTACGTGGCAATGAGAAAAAATGAAATATGGCCTTTTGTAGCAACATGGATGGAACTGGAGAGTGTGATGCTAAGTGAAATAAGCCATACAGAGAAAGACAGATACCATATGGTTTCACTCTTATGTGGATCCTGAGAAACATAACAGAAACCCATGGGGGAGGGGAAGGAAAAAAAAAAAAAAAAAAAAAAAAAGAGGTTAGAGTGGGAGAGAGCCAAAGCATAAGAGACTGTTAAAAACTGAGAACAAACAGAGGGTTGATGGGGGGTGGGAGGGAGGGCAGGGTGGGAGGGAGGGCAGGGTGGGTGATGGGTATTGAGGAGGGCACCTTTTGGGATGAGCACTGGGTGTTGTATGGAAACCAATTTGACAGTAAATTTCATATATTAAAAAATAAAAAAAATTAAAAAAAATATTTTTGTGTTCTTTTCTTTCTGGGACTCCAATTACACATTTGTTAGACTGGTAGGCTACATATCTACAGGCTTGTAGCCTGTAGGCTACATATCTTGTAGGCTCTTTTGATAATCAAATCTATTATTTGAACTAGATAATTTCTACTGATTTATTTGCAAGTTCATGGATTCTTCCCCCATCTTTATTCTACTGTTGAACTCATCTAGTAAATTTTTCATTTCAGTTGTTATGCCTTTTGGTTCTAGAATTTCTCATGATTTCCATTTCTCTATTTAAATTCTGTTTTCTCATTAGAACTCCATTTTCCTTTAATTATTAGTTCTTATTTTTCTTTAATACTTTAAAAATACTTATAAAAATGATTTTAAATCTTTGTCTGCCAAATCCAACATCTTGGGCCACTCAGAGTCAATTTCTATTGACTACTTTACTTTCTTATTTCTTCATATCTAGTATTTTTTTTGAAGTTTATTTTTATTTATTTTGAGAAAGAGAGAGAGAGCAAGTGGGGGAGTGATAGAGAGAGAGGGAGACAGAATCCCAAGCAGGCTCCTTGCTGTCAGCACAGAACCCAAATGGGGTTTGAACTCATGAATCATGAGATTATGACCTGAGCTGAAGTCAAGAGTTGGACGCTTAACTGACTGAGCTACCCACGTGCCCCTGTATCTAGTAATTTTTGGTGGAAAATTAAGTAGCATAGTACAATGTTGTAGTGGTTCTAGGTTCTATTATATTCTTCTAAGAGTTTTTGTTGTTATTGCTGTCGTTCTGATAGTTAACTGTCTTAACTCAGACTGAAAATTCTGCTTCCTCCATGGTGTGCAGTAATTAATGTAACTGCTCAGTTCTTTTAGTTTCCAATTGCTGTGTTTTTTACCCTGGCCTCCCGAGTGGGTTTTTTTTCCCCCAGGTGCTTTGCCTCCTCCCCACACATGCATAATTTTGTGCTTATTGAGGACTTTAGGGCATAGTTTGCATACACGTTTTTAGTCCCACATTTTCTATAGTTCTTTTGCCCCCAGGATTTTAACCCTAAATTTCTACTTCTCTGCCACTGCTAAACTTTTTCTTCTGAAAATTTGAATTGGCAAGCCTCATTAAAAAAAAATAAACAAATAAACTTTCACAGCCATGAGGATTGGAGAGTGCTCTGAGGCAAAAACAAACAAACAAACAAACAAACAAACAAACAAACTAAACAAAACAAAATAAAAAACAACAAAAATAAAACACAGAGACCCCAAGGACAAAAACCCATAAACTTGTAATTCTCACCTGAAGCAGTTGTAGTCTTTCCAGAATAAGGTCTTCTCTGATTTACCAGTTTCTTTAAATAACTGATTATTAAAAAAAAATAATTGTCCATTTTATTATTACTACCTAGGAAAGGATCCACCAACTACTTCACTTCATCATTAGAAGCAGGTTTATATAGTAGCACTACAGCCTTTGTTGTAATAGTTTGTAATAGTTTTCCTGTCTTCTGCATGACTTTAGAAGTTTTTCTGCTGCATAAAAGGACTCTCCAGAGGGGCACCCGGGTGGCTCAGTCGGTTAAGTGTCCAACTTAGGCTCAGGTCATGATCTCACGGTCCGTGAGTTCGAGCCCCACGTCAGGCTCTGTGCTGACAGCTCAGAGCCTGGAGCCTGCTTCAAATTCTGTGTCTCCCTCTCTCTCTGCCCCTCTCCTACTCATACTCTGTTTCACTCTGTCTCAAAAATAAATAAATTAAAAAAAAATTAAAAAGGACTCTCCAGAGCCTACTCCATGATCCTCCTCCAAATCTCCTCTTTCTCTCCTTCAGTCCCTGCTGGGTACTCATGAAACTCAGTGACTTGATTTTTCATTTTATAAATATTTCTTCATATAAAGAAGACTTACACTTTGATATAGTAATTTTTGATCTTTTTCTTTGTTTTCTTTTGCCTTATTTCCTTCTCAAAACTTAGGTTGTATATTTACCTGTATATTCATCAATTTTTGACATAATATCTTTCCATTTAATACTTAAGCAATAGATAATTTATTTGAGTGTATGGCATGAGGTAGGACTTGAACTTCATTCTTTTTTCACTTGTTAACCAGTGTTCCCAGCACCATTTTATTGATTAATGTGTCCTCTTCCCATGAAAGCAAAATGTTGCATGATAGGGAATAGTTCTTCCCCATTTTAGATGTTTTTACCTTTAGGTGCAGGAAGTCTATTAGTGTGATACTTTTGATATCTTTCTATCTCTGTCCTCATTCCACTCCTGAGAAAGTTGAGTGACTTCTCTATTTAATAAATCTTCCAAAAAAAAAAAAGAAAAAAGAAAAGAGTCAAGCATATTTAGTTTGTTTTTGTCTTTTCTGTTGGAATCAAGGTGTCCATAGGGAACAGTCTTTCGGTGTTAAAAGTTTTTGACCTATGCAGCTACCATGGGATTTCTGAAGGGCATTTCTCTTCTCCACAGGAATTCTGAAAAAATTGAGATGATAGAAGCCATTCTTTATTACTGATAAAGGTTAAGTTGGAAGATGCAGTTTATTATGAGAGCCAAATGTGCTTGTTGACTGAATCTTGGGTTGGGCAGCTGGACTCACTCAGTGCATGGAAATACTAGACCACAGCAGCCCTTCCTGCATGAAGGAAGATCCTGTTCCTGGAATTAGGGGAGAATGCCTGCCCCTTGTGGATAGCCCAGTCCCAAGTGAAGCATTGCCTCTATTTTCTTCTATATTTATAATTGAAGTGCTTTCAGGCACAGATACACACAGATTTATTTCTGAGCTTTCTTTTAGGTTTTGTTGGTTTGTTAATCTGTTATAGTCAGAGCCACTCTTTTAAAGTATTAGAGCTTTATAATACTTGTTAATGTTTGGCAAAGTGAGTCACTCTTCATTACTTTTATTTTGGTAATTATTGGTGATTACTTGGTATTTTTTGATTATTTTTGAAAATTATTTTTTAGAATAATTTTGTTAAGTGAAACATCTTGTTATTTTTTACATTGAAAATGTGTTAGGGGCACCTGGGTGACTCAGTCAGTTAAGCATCCGACTTTGCCTCAGGTTATGATCTCACAGTCCATGAGTTCAACCCTGCATAGGGCTCTCTTCTTTCAGCACAGAGCCCACCTCAGATCCTCTGTTCCTCTCTCTCTGCCCCTCCCCTATGCATAAATTGAAAATGTGTTATATTAATTGAAGAAATAATGACATATTTTTAGTACTGAATTTCTCATTTAGGAATGTGTATTTCTCTTGAGGTTTATGATTTTTAAAAATTTCCAATAAAATATTATAGTTTTACATATAGATAACCTGTATATATTTTCTATTTAAAGCAATTGAGAGAGATCTGATTTTTTTCATTATGAGCACATTTAATGAAATCAGTGGAGATTTCAGTGTTCTTCAGGGTAGCTTTTGTGCATAGAAAAAAATTATATGCAGGATGTTAATGTTAATATTTGATTTATTCAAATTATAAATTTAGAAAACTAGATTTTCCTTAATCATCTTTGTCCACATTACAAACCTTATAATTCTATTAATAAAATTAGCAATATACAAAAAATTACTTTTCCTTTGATTAAAGTTTAATTAATGTAAAATGAATAGAACATATCCCCTTAAACAATCAGCCCCATTTACAACTCTGTTAATTAAATTCCTTCAATCATGAAAGCTGTATTTATTAAGTTTAACATAGTTGAATGCCTCTAAGCAGCATTGCTGAACAGCTCTATTAAGTCTGATAGAACAAACTGATAAATATGGCAAATCTTTAAAAACATTCCAGTGCTGTTTAGAAACTTAGCTAAAGTCTCTTACACCTTTCAACTTACAACTATAAAATCGATTACCTAATTGCATGTTGTAAAATGGAATCACAACTTTAATCTGTTAGATTCTTTCATATGCCCAAAACTCTTAAACCCTGCGATTACTGTAAATACCAAATACACACAGATTGTTCCAATGATTACAAAAACCTGTTTTTGAATGTAACACAAAAGTATTAATATCATTGAGTTATTTACTCAATTTGTATTTAATTCTAAACCTTCTCAGAATTAAAAAGACATCCCATAACATCCAAAAGACAATAACAAAAGTTATTACCCCAGTCAAATGGGGAGAGATTTTAGCAGAATAAGTTTGCTTCTGGGCCAGAGATTTTTGGCCAGTTACTAGATCTGATTCTCCTGGAGTCACTCAGCAACACATCAATTCAGTTTTTTTTTTTTTTTAAGAGAGAGAGACAGACAGAGAGAGAGAGAGAGAAGGGTGTGTGTGCTCATGAATGCGTGAGGAAGAGAGGGAATCCCAAGCAGGCTCCATGCCCAGTGTGGAGACTGACATGGGGCTCCATCTCACTATGGTGAGATCATGACCTGAGCTGAAATCAAGAGTTGGATGCTTAACTGAATGAGCTATCCAGGCACTCAACTCAGTTTTTAATAGTCACTGAAAAACAGGGGTTCTGAGTCTATACCCTTTGGAAGAGATTGATCTTTTCTGAGTTTAAGATATACCATTACTTAGCTACTGTTGGGTGTTAAGTCTGCAACGTCCCATCCAGTTTGCTTCACCACATGTTTAGGTCAATAAATCAATTTCTGCATGATTTCATTCCATATTCCTTTCAGTCCTTTCTGTATGCCTCAGTCACACTTTCATAGCTGTTAATTACACCCTGTTGAATTCAGCATACACTCCCTATTTGGTTCACTTCCTTCCCAGGACTGAAGTCATCCTCACTGCAATAGAGACTATTATATAAACATACTTTTGCTCATCACTCAGCCTTTTCAAATCTTTAATTTTTTGTTATGTTTGCTTCAAGTTTTAAAAAACATTAAAACATTTCAGATGCAGTGGGAGCCTCCAGTGTACTCTTTCTTAATTTTGTGTTTTCCTTCCTCAGAGGAACACTCTCCTGAATTTTTTGTTTAGAATTTCCAGTGGAGATATAAATTATTAATTTTAGAATGTTAGTGATGTCTCTTATCAGTTATAATAGTTTGTAGTATTCTAGATTGGTTTTTCATGTATAAAAACATCATCTGGGGATAAGGACAGTTTAAAAAATTTTTTCCCAATAATTATTTGTTTTATTCTTCTGTTTTATTGTATTGGCCAGGACCTCCTCTGTAATGTTGAATGTAAGAAATGATGGTGGGTATATTTGTCTCACTCCTGACTTTATTGATAATGCTTCTCAAGTTGTACCATTAATTATGATATTTAATAAGTCTTTTGTATCATGTTTGATAATATAGGTTATGAGATTAAGGAAATCAGCTCATATTTCAAATTACTTGGGATTTAAAAATTTATTTTTATTTTTATTTTTTGATGTTTATTAGAGAGAGAGAGAGAGAGAGAGAGAGAGAGAGAACAGGAGTGGGAGAGGGACAGAAAGAGAGAGAGAGGGTCTGAAGAGGGCTCTGTGCTGACAGTAGATACCTGAGAGAAAGTCAGACACTTAACAGACTGAGTCACCCAGGAACCCCTTTTGAGATTTTTTTTAAAGCATAAATTGACTTTTATCAAATGTTTTCAGCATCTTTTGAAATGATTGTGTATTTTTCTGTTTTAATCCATTAATTTACTTATACTACTAGTATTCTGATATCAAATCATATTTTCATTCCATTTAGTTAATGCTAATGGTTATACTATACCAGAGTAATGCATTAGGTAGTCTTCTTTTTCTTTCCAATTTTGTAAGAGTTCCTTGAATGTTTTGGAAAATTCACCTATAAAACATTCTAGCCTTGGTGCCTTTTGTAGGGAAAGGCTTTTGATTACCAATAAAATTGCTTTAACCTGGTTTTTTGTTGAGGTTTTCTATTTCTTCTTAAGTTGATCTTGGTAATTAATTGTGTTTCTAGAAATATATATAATTCATCACATTTTCAAATCTGTTAGCATTTAATTCATATTATTATCTTATGATTTTTAAAACTACTGTTCTGAGATTATCTTCCTCTTTCTGTTTTAAACATTGTTGATTTGTGTCTTTTCTCTTGGCAGTCTTACTGCAGATTTGTTTTATTAATTTTTATAAAGCCCACCTTTCATTATTATTTATACTATGATTTGTGTTCTATTTAATTAATTAAAAAATTTTTTAATGTTTATTTTTTAAGAGAGAGAGACAGCGAGCGAGTGAGGAAGGGGCAGAGAGAGAGGGAGATGCAGAATCAGAAGCAGGCTCCAGGCTCTGAGCTGTCAGCACAGAGCCCGACAAGGGGCTCAAACCCATGAGCTGTGAGATCATGACCTGAGCCGAAGTCGGATGCTTAACCGACTGAGCCACTCAGGTGCCCCTCTATTTAATTCATTTTAGCTATTAACTTAATTCTTTCCCTCTTCTATTTTCTTTGATCTAAGATGTTGTGTCCTGTTTTGCTTTGTGAGTTGAGTATTTAGTTATTATCTTCAAGCATTTTTTACTGAATGACTTTATAACTACAGTTTTGGTACAGCTGCACCACACTAGTTTTCCTATGTACCACTTTTATTGTTATTCAGTTCTAATATTTAACATTTCCATTTTAATGTTGTCTTCATTTTGTGAGTTATTTCAGAGTTCATCTAGAAATTTCCAAACATACATTTCTTAAAAACTTATCATTGCTTTCTAGTTAATTTGACCGAGATTAAAGAACATAGTTTGTGTCATTGATTCTTTGAAATCACTTGAAATTTTCTTTGACATCGAAGATATGTTCAATTTTTGTAAAAATTTCATGTGTAATTAAAAAATTGGAGTGCCTGGATGGCTCAGTCGGTTAAGCATTGACTTCGGCTCAGGTCATGATCTCATGGTTTCTGAGTTTGAGCCCCACATCAGCTCTGTGCTGGTAGTTCAGAGCCTGGAGCCTGCTTTGGATTGTGTGTTTCCCTCTCTCTCTGCCCCTCTGCTACTTGCACTCTGTCTCTCAAAAATAAATAAACATTTAAAAAAAATTAAAAAATTATTTTTCCCACTTCTGGGGTAGAAAATCCCTCTTATATGTATTTCAAAGAAAGTTGAATTTAGTAGTTGAGATTACAATTTTTGTAATTACAATTACTGACAATTGTGACTTATTTCTACCATCTTTTTTTCCTTTTAATCATCCTTTTCTTGCCTTTTTTTGTACCCCATATTTCCTTCTTTTGATGTATTGATAAAAATTTCTATACCTGCCCATTTTCCTTTCTCAGATGGTTTGGAAGCTCTGGATGATATTTCTATTCTTTTGACATGTTCATACTTAAGTGTAATTTTTTTTTTTTTTTTGGTAACAAAGCCTACAGTTACTTAGTGTGCTTTTTTTTTCTTAAACATGAGAGAGAACTTATCAGCGGTTGACAACTCATTAAAAAAATCCTCTGTCTTCTGCCTTGCCACTCCATCATTTTGAAATTGCTATCTAGAAAGTGCTGAGAGTCACATAGGTAATATAAAATTTTCTTGTAGTCGATTAAAAAAAGTAAAAAAAAAAATAGTGAAAATAATTTCAATAATGTTTTCTTTAATTCATATCCCAAATACTATCATTTTAATATACAATCATTTAATATGCAATCAAAACCATTAATGAGATATTTTAAATTATTTTTCATACTAAATCATTAAAATGCAGTGTATATGTTAAACTTCATCATACTTCAATACAGATAAGCCAGATTTTAAGTACTCAGTGCTCACATATAGCTAGTGGCTACCATATTGGACAGCTCAGTTCTAGAATTTTCATTTTTACCATATTCCAAACATAAAAATTACCTATAATTATTAATTATAGTATATATACACATATATAATATATGTTATATACTATATGTTTATATATATATATATATATATATATATATATAGTATAGATATGTTAACTTTACCAACAAATCTATTTATTTTTAGTTCTTACTATTATTTCTTCTATACCATGTTTTCCCTCTGTATTTGCTTTTCTTTCTGTTGAATCACATGATTTGTAGTTCTTTTAGTGAGGGACTGTTAGATATAAAAATTGAAACTTTTATAGATCTGAAATGTTCTGTTTTGGCCTCACTCTTGAATAATGGTTTAGTTGGTTATAACACTATGTTGACAATCATTTTTCCTTATGGTTTTAAAAATATTACTCCACTGTCTCCAGGCTTCAACAGTGAGCCTAGCTATTTTCCCTTTTCTTGGAAAGAGTACTTTAAGTGCCCTTTGTCATTAAGGAGCTGAATTCTGGACCAATTGGCTTGCTCCTGGATGAAAGCCTAGCAGGCCCATAGCTTTGAATTTATTTATTCCCTTGTACTTCTCTTCAGTTTCTCAACTGTGGTGATGTTTATTTTATTTTTGAATTAGCTATGGTTTTCTAATATTCTATTTTACATTTCTTCTGTCATTGACAAGGGGTGTGTCAAAGCATGAGCTAATAGAACCATCTTGTTCAGAAATCAACAACTTTGCTAAAATGGAATCTTAGGTATTGATTGTTTTCTTGCATCTATAGTATCTTTGCCTTTATAATTTCTATTTTTTTTTTTTTTTTTTTGCTTCATGGTGTTCAGGAAAAATATTGATTTCTGTACACATATTTGTAATCACACACCTTCCTTTCTAATTGTTCTGCTTATTTTTTCAGTTGATTTTGTAGGCAAAAGGTAACATAACTTGCAAATAATTTATTTTATCTTCCTCTGTTTGACATGATTTATATGATTTCTTTTTCTTATTTTATTGCATGGGTCAGAACTTCCATGTTAGTTAACAGTGGTGATAGCTAATATGCAGATATTGTCTCTAACTTTAAAGAAGATTTAATCTAATGTTTCATCATTAAGAGTAATAGTGGAACTTGATCCAAAATAAATATTCTTGATTAGGTTAAGTAGTATCCTTTTAATTCTAGTTATCCAGTTATTTTTAAAATAAATCAGAAATGACTGTAAAATTCTTCTAAACACCTTTTACTTTCCCTCAAGATATTCATATGCTTTGACTTATTATTGTGTTAATGTATATTGATTTTAAAATATTGAATCATTCTTCATTCCTGGAATAAATCTTATTTGGACATGGAGTACAATTCTTCTAATATACTGCTGGATTCCATTGCTAATATTTTAGTTAGACTTTTAGATTAAAATAACAAGAGAGATTAGCCTGTAGTTTTCCTTTTTGTGCTTTCTTAGGTTTTGATTGGAGAGTTATGATGACTTTGTAAAATTAACTGGGAAGGTTTCCATCTTTTCATATGCTCTGAGAAAGTTTAAATAGCATAGGAATTATCTGTTCCTTGAAAGTCTGAAAGAATTCATCTGTGAAACCATCAGATTATTGTTTCTGAATTGTTATTTTTACATTATGTATCTTCTGTTTCAGAAGTTATTTTTTAACATTTGCAATTAATTAGTTAACCAGACTTGCAGCAGCTCTTCCTACTTAACTGTTTGGTGCAATTGCTCACTGTCATTTTATACCATAACTGCTCCATTCTTAGGCTTTCATTTAGCTAAGTGATATTTTAAGATTTAAAAAAATTGTTTATTTATTTTGAGAGAGAGAGCGAGAGCATGTGAGAGAGAGAGAGAGAGAGAGAGAGCGAGCAAGAGAGAGAGACAGAATATGAGTGGGGGAGTGGCAGAGAAAGGGAGAGAGAGAATGCCAGGCAGGCTCCACGCTGTCAGTACAGAGCCTGACACAGGGCTCAATCCCATGAACCATGAGATCATGACCTGAGTTGAAATCAAGAGTTGGATGCTCAACTGACTGAGCCACCCAGGTGCCCCATGATTCTTTAAGGAAGATTATGTATATTTAGATCCCTTGTTCATATGATTTTTATACATGAAGGATAATTTCCCTGAAAGCAATTCTTGGGCCACAACCTTTTCTTCTCAAAACCGTGTAGACTTTCACCTGATATTTAGTATGGTGGTACAGAATTCTAAAATAGTCTAATGTTTATTCCTTTGAAGATAAGAAATTTTTTCAAAACTATATTATTCCTGGATCTTAGGGAATTTTTATCTGTAACTGATGATTTAAAAATTCCAAGATATGCATAGATTTGCATCATTGCTTATTGGTTTATGTTTAGAATGTAGTTTACTCTTTCAATATGCATTCCCCTCCTTTTTTCTTTTTGCTTTTTAATGTATTTTACTTACATATATTTTATGTACACATAAAGCTGTTGCTTTAGTTCCAGTTCTCATTTTTTTATGAAGAATAATCCCTAGGCTTGATTATTTATTTATATTCCAGATATTTGAGAACTTCTTTTGCAGTAGGGTCTGATCTAGGTACATATGTGCAATTTCTCTCATAAATTTCTTTGCTGAGATTTTCTCTCTATATTCTGATTTGATTTCTTTATATTTTTAAAATCTCAATCATATTTCTTTTCACTTAATCTTGTTATCCTTTCATCTTTTCATCCTTTATTTTTAAGAATACTTGCCTCTGTTTTTACATTCTTTTGAGAATACCAAAAAGTTTTATGAATTAGTTTCCTAAATCTTGCATTAAATAATTTTGAAAAGTATGTTCTGTCTCTGAATCTTTGGATCAAGTTTCCTTTCCTCTCATTCTGCTATACTTTTTTTCATAGACTCCATTTACTTTATTTATTTATTTATTTATTTATTTATTATTCTGGAATCTCTATGAATAATAGCTGTGTTGACTCAGAGCTTGCCAAAAGATTTTGAGAATTGCTTCTAGCATTCACCACATTCCCTCTTCAGGTCTACTGTTAGATGTATTCAGTTCTCATCCGTGGTAAACATCTATTATTTTCCCTTCTCATTGCCCCACTTCTTTTAGGAACTGCTCACCCCTCTTCTGGGAGCTGACTCTCCCCTGCTCCATCTGCAATGCCAGGTTTATGCCACATTACCCCATCTCTGAGGCACTTTTAGGGTACCTGACTGAGACTAGGCCATTCACCTTTCATAGGAATTTTGAAATTAGAAAAACAAGGAAATATCTGGTTTTCCCTGGTTCACTGAAGTTGTAGCTCAAAAGTTAGAAACTATTTGTAATCATATATGTGTATATGTATATTTTTCTATCATGGTATTTTTCTATCATGTGGACTGGAGAAGTGGAAAATGCTGCTATATATAGAGAAAAAGATGAATAAAGCAGATAAACAGGGAGAAAAGGAGATGATAAGACCCATAAGTATGGAAAGGGGTGTTGGACTGGAATCCAACACTGAGGTGTTGGATTGGAATTTGGAAGTATCATGAATTCATGGATATATATGTATATATGGAAATACACACATATGTCTATGTCTATATCTATCTATATATACATCTATCTATATCTATATCTATATCTATATCTATCTATATCTATATCTATATCTATAATCTAAAACCTCCAGCTAGATATGTAGGTAATTATAGAGGTATATGTATGCATATTCTTAGAGAAATAAATGAATCCAGACAGAGCTAAGAAAAATAAAAAATGAACCTGAAATATTTTACTGGGCTAGGAAATGTGATAGTGCTCAAAGAGTTAAGGGATATGTCAAAAGAACACAAGGACCAGCTCAAAGGGGCTCCCCCTAACCAAATTTAGGACAATGTGAGCCTTAAAATAAACAATGAGAGTAGTGGGTCATAACCTATTGAATAAAAAAGAAACTGCGAGTCCATGATAGTATAAGAAAGTAAGTAAATAAATGAATAACTATAAACAAATGGAGGAGAAAGGAAAGTACTTTCAGTCAGAAGAATGTCAACTAATAGTAACATTATTTGCAAACATCATAAAGGTATAGTTGACATAGGTAGGAAGTTATCAATGGATCCTAGGGCCGGTGGGTAGAAGTTTGAGGATGAAGTGGACAATACTGGGGTAATAGAAGAATATTCTCCCAGCAAAATACTAATCAAATACAAAGGGGGAATGGTGACTTTTACAGTGGAGAAACATGGCATATACCAACTTGACCAGGTCATAAAGGTTAATATGACCAGCACTGAGACAAGTCAACTTAACTTTCTACTGATGTGATGCATGGAGAAAAGAGCAGCAACATTTCTGTGATTATTTCTTAGAATTTTAATGGAAATACAGCATTATCTTTTAGTATTTCTTTAAAAATTTTTTTAAGTTTATTTATTTATTTTGAGAGAGAGAGACAGTGTGTGAGCAGGGGAGGGGCAGAGAGGGTGAGAAAGAAAATCCTAAGCAGGTTCCACACCGTCAGTGCAGAACCTGACATGGGCTCAAACTCATAAACCGTGAGATCATGACCTGAGTCAAAACCAAGAATCAGATGCTTAACCGACTGAGCCACCTAGGTGTCCCTTTTAGTATTTCTGTAAGGAGGTCTGATTCCAATGTCATTTTGGCTCCTTATATAAAAGCTGCTTTTGCTCTAAATTTTTTGCATTTTTTAGCCTGTGTTCTGAAATATCATGATGATGTGTCCTTTTTTTTTTAAGTTGAGGGAGAGAGAGGAGAGAGAGAGAGAGAGAGAATGAGCAGCAGAGAGGCAGAGGGAGAAAGAGAATCTCAAGTAGACTCCATACTCAGTGAGAGCCCAATACAGGATTCAATCTCACGACCCCAGGATCATGACCTGGGCTGAGTTGGATGCTCAACTGACTGAGCCACCCAGGTGGCCCCATGATGTTATATCTTAAGGTAAATCTACTTTCAACCACTTTTTGGGGCACTTTGTGGGAACTTCCAAAAAAATTTTTTTAATGTTTATTTTTGAGAGAAAGAGACAGAGCATGAGTAGGAGAGGGGCAGAGAGAAAAAAAGGGAGACATAGAATCTGAAGCCAGGCTCCAGGCTCTGAGCTGTCAGCACAGAGACTGATGTGGGGCTTGAACCCAGGAACCATGAGATCATGACCTGAGGTGAAATCAGTTGCTTAACTGACTGAGCCACTCAGGCACCCATGTGGGACCTTTCAACATGGAAGCTCAACTTTCTAGAATATTTCTTTGAAGTTTTCCTTTCTTTGTTTTCTCTGTTCTATCAGATTTTGGACCTAATTACAAAATTCTTTTCTCTCTGATTTCTTATTTGCACTGCAAATTCTTCTGTCTCCAACTTCCTGTTGGCTTTTTAAAAATCTTTTTGATTTCAGTCCAAGGTGGTGACAGAGGAAGCTCTTGAACTCACATTCTGCCATGAACACACTGAATCTACAACTACATATGGATCAATTCCCTCTTAAAGAAATCCAGAAGATATCTGGGCAATTCCTACACATCAGATGAATGAGAAATTACCCATACTGAAATGGGTAGGAAAGGCTGAGTCACATGTTCACCATAAACCCCACCCCTGTTATAGTGATTACAATCAGGAGGAAACTCCCAGCTCCCAGCTTCTTCCTAAGGAGTGAAGGGCTTAGATCCAACATCTACCATCCCAACTTTTAAGACTTCTGCCTGATGAATGGGCCCTCAGAATACCCAGCTCTGAAGGCCAATGGGACTTGTATCCATAAGACTCACAAGACTATAGTGAACAAAGAAATAGTTCTTAATGGGCTTACTAGTACCCTCAGTGAATTTCACCTTAAGGCTCAAGGCAGAAATTAGCAGGCAGAAATGACCATCTCCCAGTCTTTCCCTGTAGAGGCTTATTTGCATACTTTAAGTGTTGCTGCCTGTGGATCAGGCTTCTAAATTAGCAAACATCTATGGGCTGACTGTAGTCCTCCCCAGAGATGTGGGTAGGCTGGAGGATGTTGTCTCTACATTCTCACTTTGGTGCAGTCCAGGTTGCTACTATCTCCCTGAAAGGAACTTATGCACATGTGTGGCACTTAGGGTTTTTTGGCCACCATCCAGAGGACAAACACCTTGAATGTCTAGCTCTGGTGGCCAGTGGGACTTGTGCTTGTGGTCTCTCACAGAACTGTGACAAACAAACAAACAAACACCCCAGTTCTTAGCTGGCTATTCCTCCACTACTCAATATAGAGGGAGCAGACAGGAGTGTTCATCTCCCAGTCTTTCCCTGAAAGAGGCCTATTTGCCATACTTTAAAAGTTCCTGCCTGATAGCCTGAACTTCCAATCACCTGTTTGTAGGTCTTCCCCTTTGAGACACTAACAGGTCTTGGCACATTTTCAACTGCTGAGAATCATTAAGAAAAAATAAGGTGGCTTGGACAATCATAAAGGTTTGAGACACAACCAAGAGCTTGGGCTGGGCTGTACTTTTATCTTCTACATGAGACATCTCTGTCAAGACTGGGAGAAGTGGCTGTTTTATGCAGAAAATAACACGAAAATTCAAGGAAGATGAAATAAAAAACCACACACAACAGAGCAATATGTTCCAAACAAACAAGCAAGCAAGCAAACAAACAAACAAAAACAAGGTAAAGTTCCAGAAACAGACCTTAATGAGACTGAAATAAGTGATTTTCAATAAGTGATTTTCATGATAAAGAGTTCAGAATAATGGTCATGAAGATGCTTACTGAAGTCAGGAGAATAATGCATTAACTAGGTGAAAAATTCAACAAAGAGATAGAGAATATTAAAAAGTACCAAACAAATCATAGAGCTGAAGCATGTAATAATTACAATGAATAATTCAATGGAGGGGTCAAGATCAGACTAGATGAAGTGGAAGAAAGGATCAGTGAACTCCAAGACACAGCAGTGGAATTCATCCAATCAGTGGAACAAAAAGAAAAAAGAAGGAAAAAGGAATGAAGAAACCTTGAGGGACCCATGAGATACCATCAAGTGGACTAATATTTGTATTATAGGGGTCATAGAAGGAGAACAAAGAGAGTAAGAGGCAGAAAACTTATTTAAAAAAATAATAGGTGAGAACTTCCCTAACTGGGGGATAGAAACAGACATCCAGATACAGGAAATTTAGAGAGTTTCAAATGAGAGGATCCAAAGAGACCCACACAGGGACACATTATAATTAAATTTTTAGCATTTTCTTCTTCTTTTTTTTTAAGCAGTCTTCATGTCTAGTGCAGAGCCTAACACAGAGCTTAAACTCATGACCCTAAGATCCAGACCTGAGTTGATATAAAGAGTTGGATGCTTAACTGACTGTGCCACCTAGGTGCCCTATCCTTAAAAATTTTAAAGTCAAAAACAAAGAGATTCTTAAAAACAGCAAGAGAAAATCAACTTGTTATGTACACAAACACTTCCAGAAGAAATTTTGCAAGTCAGAGGGGTTTGATGATACCTTCAAAGTGCTGAAAGAAAAAACTGCCAACTAAGAATACTCTACTAGGTAACAATGTCCTTCAAAATTGAGGAAGACATAAAGAGTTTTTGGGACAAGCAAAAGCTGAAAGAATTCATCACTACTAAACCAGTCTTATAAGAAATGCTAAAGGAATCTCTTCAAGGTGAAACAAAAGGATGCTAATTAACAGGAAAACATATAAAAGTATAAATCTCATTGATAAATATATAGTTAAATTGAAAACATTCTAATGTAATAGTGGTGGGTAAATCATTTATAAATCTAGTATGAATGTTAAAAGACAAAAGTATTTTAAAAAGCCTTATAACTAGAATAATTTATTAATGGATACACAAGGTAGAAAGATGTAAATTGTGACATCAAAAACATAAAATTTGGGGGGAGAGGACTAAACATGTAGAACTTTAGTATGCATTGGAAGTTAAGTTGTTATCAGGTTAAAATAGACTGTTATGACGGTGAGATATTTTATGTAAACCTTATGGTAACCACAAAGCAAAAATCTATAGTAGATACACAGCAGATAAAAAGAAAGGAATATAAGCACTACAGAGAATCAACAAATCATAAAGGAAGGAAATGAAAGTAGAAGAAAGGAACAAAGAAATTAGAAAATCACCAAAAAGAAAAGAAAAGAAAACAAAACAAAACCATAATAATAAATCTCTACCTATAAATAATCACTTTAAGTGTAAATGGACTAAATTCTCCAATCAAAAGACAAATAGTTGTTGAATGGATAGCCAAAGACAGACAGACAGACAAACAAACAAACAAAACCCCCCAAAACGAAAAAACCAAAAAACACAAGACCCAATTATACGCTGCCTACAAGAGACTCACTTCAGCTTCAAGGATTGAAAATAAAGAGATAGAAAAAGATAATCCATGTAAATGGAAATTAAAAAAAAAAAAAAAGGAAAGCAGGGATAGCTAGACTTATATGAGATAAAATAGACTTTAAGCCAAAGACTCTAATACAAGACAAAGAAGGTCATTATATAGTGATAATGGGGTCAGTTCAACAAGAGGATATAAGGTTTGTAAATATTTGCACACCAAACATAGAAGCACCTAAATATATGAAGCAAATTAACAGACTTGAAGAGAAAAATAGACAATAATACAATAACCGCAGGGAACTTTAGTGCAATTGCCATCCAAATTTCAATGGCAGTTTCACAGAAATAGAACAAGGAATCCTAAAATTTGTATAGAACCACAAAAACACTGAATAGCTAAGGCAAACTTGATAAAGGCATCATACCTCATTACTTCAAACTATCTGACAAATTATAGTAAGCTATAAATTATAGTAAGCAAGGTAGTATGATACTGCATAAAAACAGACCTATTGATTAATGGAACAGAATAGACAGCCCAGAAATAAGCCCATGCATATATAGTCAGTTAATTTACAATAAAGGAGCTAAGAATATATTATGGGGAATGATAGTCTCTTCAATATATGGTGTTGGGAAAACTGGGAGCTCCATGCAAAAGAATGAAACTGGATCCCTATCTTATATCATACACAAAATCAACTCAAAATGGATTAAATATTTGAATATAAGATCTGAAACCATAAAACTGCTGAATGAAAACACAGGGGGTAAGTCCTTGACATTTGCCTTTTTTTTTTTGATTTGACACCAAAAGCAAAGAAAACAAAGGCAAAAATAAACATGTGGGACTATATCAAACTAAAACCTTCTGCACAGCAAAGGAAACCATCAACAAAATGAAAAGGCAACCTACCAAATGGAAGAAAATATTTGCAAGTCATACATCTGATAAGAGGTTAATATCCAAAATGTATAAAGAACTCATACAACTCAATAGCAAAAAAAATCCCCAAAATAAAAAACAAACAAACAACAACAAAAATCCGAAAACAACA
The DNA here is from genome assembly GCF_046562875.1 of Panthera onca. Taxonomy (NCBI): domain Eukaryota; kingdom Metazoa; phylum Chordata; class Mammalia; order Carnivora; family Felidae; genus Panthera; species Panthera onca. The sequence continues at coordinate 163,506,525 of NC_138342.1, read as the reverse complement.
ACAAAAAACCCACAACCAAATGAACAAATAATCGAATAAAAAATTAGCAAAGGAACTGAGTTGACATTTTCCAAAAAAAGACATACAAATGGCCACAGATACATGTAAAGGTGCTCAATAGCATTAGAGAATGCAAATCAAGACTATAATGACATATTGCTCTACACCTGTGAGAGTGGCTATCACTTAAAAGGCAAGAGATAAGTTTTGGAAAGGTTGTGGAGAAAAGGGGATTCTTCTGCACTGTTGATAGAATGTAAATCGGTACACAATTATGGAAAACAGAATGGAAGTTCCTCAAAAAATTAAAAAGGGAACTGCCATATGATCCAACAGTCTCATTTCTGAGTGTATGTCAAAGGAAATAAAAACAGGATATCAAAGTGATAAATAACAGCACTCCTATGTTCATTGCAGCATTCTTTTTTTTTCTTTAAATTTTTTTTTCAACGTTTTTTTATTTATTCTTGGGACAGAGAGAGACAGAGCATGAACGGGGGAGGGGCAGAGAGAGAGGGAGACACAGAATCGGAAACAGGCTCCAGGCTCCGAGCCGTCAGCACAGAGCCTGACGCGGGGCTCGAACTCACGGACCGCGAGATCGTGACCTGGCTGAAGTCGGACGCTTAACCGACTGCGCCACCCAGGCGCCCCCCATTGCAGCATTCTTAATGATAGCCAAGATACAGAAACAACCCAAGTGTCCATCAGTGTATGAATGGGTAAAGATGTGGTGTATATATCCAATGGAAATTTATTCAGTCATAAGGAATGAGGAAATTATGCCATTTGCAGCAACATGGATGGAGCTTGAGGGCATTATGCTATGTGAAATAACCCAGGCAAAGACAAATACTGTTTGGTATCACTTATATATGCAATCTCAAAAGAAAAAAAAACCTGTCTATCATATAGAAACTGTAGAAAAGTGGTTTCCAGGGGATGAGGAGTAGGGGGAATAGAGTTTGGTAAAAAGATACAACTTTAAGCTATATGATGAATAAGGTCTAATGTAAAACATAGTGACTATACTTCATAACACTGTATTTTATCATTGAAATCTGCTAAGAGAGTAGAACTTAAATGCTCTCACCAGAAAAAACAAACAAAAAACCCAAACACCCTCAAAACTGAGGATAAATATGTGAGGTGATTGATATATTAACTACATGCAATGACTCCTTTCACAATGTATATGTATATCAAATCACCATGATGTACACTTTGAATATATCACAATTTTGTCACTTGTACCTCAATAAAGCTTAAAATAATAAACTTTTAATATTAGAATATGTTTATATTTACAGAAAATTAACAATTGTGCAGAGAATTCCATATATTCCACATCCAGTTTTCCCCTGTTATGGACATTTGTATGGTACATTTGTCCCAATTAATGAACCAATACTGACACCTTATGATTAACTAAGGTCCACAACTTATTCACATTTCCTTGATGTTCACTTAATGTCCTTTTTGTGTTCCAAGAGCTTAATCAGGATTCAACACTGCACTTAGTTGTCATACGTCCTTAGATCCCTCTTAGCTATTCTAGTTTCTCAAAAACTCTTCTTGTTTTTAATGACCTTAACAGTTTTGAATGTCTCTCAGTTGGGAGTTTGATAGTTTTCTCATGATTAGACTGGTGTTATGTATTTTGGGGAGGAAGACCACAAAAGTAAAGCACTTTTCTCATATCATCTCAAGAGGACATACTAATTATCATCCTGACTTATCACTGTTGACATTAACCTTGGTCACCAGCTGAGGTAGTGCTTGAGGGGTTTCTTCACTGTAAAGTTATTGACCCCCCCTTTCTTACTGTATTCTTTGGAAGGAAGTTTCTAGTGCAGAACCACATTTAAGGAGGGGGAATTATGCTCCACGTTCTTGAGGGTGGAATATCTACAGAAATTATTTGGAAATCTTCTACATGGTCTCTGTCTTTTTGGTCAACTTTTGAGGAAAAGTCCTCAAGTTTGTATTTCAGTTCTTATACTGAGTTTTTCGTTTCTAGCATTATATTTTTAATTTCCAGTATCTGCCTTTTTATTCTTTGAATGTTGCTTTTTAGGATTACCTGTTCTTATTTTATGGATGCAACTATTTTCTTCAAGTTGCTTTCAGTTGTTTGTTTTGGCACCTATCTTTCATATTATAGATCTTCCTCTAAGACCTTCCTGTACTTGGCTATCCCATCACACTTAAAAGCAGGTCACTATAAGGCCACAGAAGCCCAGGGTGACAGGGCAGAGTTTGTTTACTATGACTTTTACTTTAAGGTGTTTTGGTTATGTTGCTTCATTTGGGAGCTCCCAAAGTTGGTAATGTCAGGCCCTGTCTCTTGTTCTGATTGGATTTCCCAGAGAAGTCTTTTCTAATTTCCTTCCTGAAGAGTTATATGCCTGCTTATCAGGAATCTGGATGCCAAGAGGGAGAAGAAGGACAAGACTTTCAATATTAAGAACCTAAATTTCTACTTTAAGCCTTATTTTCAGAACTCTCCTACCTCCAATCTGTGCTGTGGTGTTCCATGGTCCAGAGACCCAAAGTTTTACTTTCTTCAGGAAACAAATCTTGAATTTTCTGCCAGGGAAAGGGAAAAAGAAATTACTCACAACATCTAGAGATCCCAGGGTCTCAGACTTTTTTTTCCTAATTCTAGCTCCACCTTTACTCCTACCTCCAGAGGTATCTGGTGCTATTAGGTGTGCCATGATGTACACTGGTTGTTTCTATTTCTCCACTTTTCTCTTAGTATTCAATTTTCTACAGACTGCTCAGTCAGTTACACATTCATCCATTTGCTTTCCAGCTTCCAACATTTTGTTGTTCTGTTCCTCTCTAGCTCTCCTGTCTTATTGGGGAAGAAGAAGAGAACAATGTATATGTTCAGTCCTCCATTTTTAACTGGAAGTCTTCAAGATCTGCATTCTCTAGTTCATACCTCCTTCCATAGAGAAAGAAAGCCTGTGCATATGTACAAGTTTAATCATAATGTAAGAAGGCAGCATTTGTTTGAGTAAGGTTGATCACTGCCACCATTGTATGATTTCTTCTGGGGGAGCCAGGAGCTCAGTGGGCCAAGTGGTGAGCTCTGTGGCACAGATCAAGAATTAAAGTCACTTTATTATTGTGAAATATATTTCATTAATTGTAAATATTTCATTAGATATTTCTAAGGCCCTATTTTGAAAGAAAGTAAATGCATATTTTTATTAAAGTAAGAGGTGACATTTTTCTGAGCCTGGATTATATTATAAGAGCTACCTGCTACTTGTAAATGGTTCTATCTTTCTTCTCCTGGAGGTATGGCATTACCTATAAATAGCATCTTTTAAATTCTCCAGTATACAAGAAGAGAGATTTCTGGTCATCTTTACCATAATAATAACTAAACATGCTACATAATATAACCACACAATTTAGCATGTTTCTCCAAGGGGGGTTTTGCTCTCTTGAAGTGTGATTGTGTCTTATCTTACTATCTGGTTTTTGGTTAGACGAGGCCAACAGAATAGTTGGAGAGAAATAATCTCTTGTGAGCCCTTCCAGCTGGGGATCTCGCATTTTGTCCTATCCCTACAACAAATTACTTACAGAGACCATACCTCCCATGATGCAGCAGAGCATTTCCCAAGTTCCCATGCTGTTGACTCCCCAAGCCTTGATGTCCCTCTGAATGGATATAGAAAGTTTGGGAAGGAGGGTTGGGATGAATGGGAACAGGATCCATCCAAAAACCAACCAAAGTAGACCTCACTTTAAAGTTAAAGAATTACTATTTCATTTCCTGGATGTTAGGAATCAGAAGGAAAGCAATGAGGGTTGACATATATGAGGTTTTCCAAATTTCTTTCAGGAGGTTTTTATTTTATAAAGCAAAATTTAGGATTGGGGTGTTGGAAGCTCTTTGAAAAATATGGGTCATCATCTATGTGTATGTGTGAAATACATTTTTAGTCAAAATATTTATTTAAACATTTCAACTGATAATTTGTTCCTTTTGGAAAGAATTGTTTTGCTGCATGTGAACCTCGTGGGAAAAGATGTTGAAAAACTGAGTAGTTCATTTTACACATTTCCAGCTCACATTTTGCCTCCCTCATCCACATGCTATTATTTCTATTGAAAACTCTCTTTACACCTTCATTTGAGACAGAAACTGATACACAACACTAAAACAATTTCAACAGATGTCAATACCAAAGTCAAGAATAAGTACACTCGGTATATTTTCTGAATCAATAAAAATGTTATTATTAATAAAAGACATTCGCAGTTTGTAAATTTTCATTTTGCAGAGCAGGAAGCCAAAGTTCTGGATAATTAGTTTAATACAGAACACTTGGAAGCTGGCTTGGGAAGGAAGGTTTGCCTCATTCCAGACTGAGCCAGGGACCTTCAGTGAGCTCCTTTCTGGTGCTGTTTCTCAGTGTCTTCATTGTGAAGGGACTGGGGGTTGCAAGAGCTGCTCTTTGCTCTCCCCTGGGCAGCACCATGAGAGGTGAGGCCAAGAAAAGGCTATTTAGGCACTGGAGGGCTCTCTAACCATTGCTGAGTGTAAGCAACCTTAAAGTACTGATCTCTGTTTGTCTCAGCTGGGGTGAATTAAGTTACTTAAAGGCTTTCCTACTCTTTTTCAGGTTGTCAGATTCAGAGGTTTGAGTATAGTATTTTGTTTTAAAAAGCATTTCATCTGTAAGACTCCTTTTTAAAAGGTGGTATTGAAATAGCAGTTTTCTGCCCAAGATTAATTGGTGAATCCTCTCCCCAATTAACTAAGGCAAACTTCAAATTTGCATTACTGCTGCCCTTTTCAGAATCCAACAGCACTTCTAAAAAAAGCATTCAATGGCTCATTTCAGCTCTACCTAAACATCCTTACAGCACAAATGTTATTTTTGGCTCAGGGTATATTCTTTCGGCTATCTCTCCAAAGCGTCCCCGCCCAGCCTGCGGAAACTCAGCTGTGCTGAGTGTATTCAGGCCCCTTCACATTTGCATGTCTATCATTGCTCGTTCACGGCCCCAAGGCCCCAACATGTATTTTCCAATGGCGGCTTTGTTCTTCAGAACCACCGCAAATCGGGACTTCCAACTTCCTTTCTGTCTTGCTGCTTCAAGTGTGGTTGAAACACCTGTTTCCAATGGACTCCTGAAACCTTTGCCTTCTACTTATAGGAGTTTTACCTTCACTACTTGCTGAGATGGCCATTTGTGGGGGCAGTGCTTGAATTTTCCTCTTGGAAAAGTCATCAGAAGCTACCTCAAGTTTTAGGTGATATTATTTGATTTAGCACTCCTTCCTACCTCATTAAAAAAAGGCTGGATTGCCACGTGGATGGGGGAATAAAAAATACTTGTCTCATTAGCTTTCTCTTTATAAATTTAAAATTTGTCCAAAATCTACATGTAAAGTGATTGATAATATTGTGAAACCAATTTTCAGCTCAGACTGTAGAACATCACCATGTTTAAGGAGATGAATTAAAGTCTACTGCAATTATTTATTCCACATTTTGACAGGTCCACTTACAAAAGCGTTGGGGAAGACTCAATGTGAGTAGATATGTTTGTTCTGACTTGTGTGGTTATATATATGTGATATATGTGTCTGTATGTATACGTATATTACAAATGTTATATGTATGTATATATATTTGAACACATGCACATTCATGATTACTTATATTCATTGAAGACCAAAAAAAAAAAAAAATCTTTCATTTGTTCTTTAAAATCTCTATTTAGGGTCCACACTTAGGTTGACTCATCTGCAGATCTACAAAGTGCATACCTGAATTTGATACTTCAGACCTGAGAATAAGACAACCCATTATTTTTATTTCCATGTTAATGAATGAATTTTTATCTTTATCATTAATAACTTCTTTATCATTCAACTACTTGGAAGCAGACCCAGGCTTTGTGTCTTCTGGCTTTTCCTGCCCTTTTCTCCTTGTTCCCAGCTTGGTGGCAACCCCACCCCAAAGCTGTGATCATTTTACATGATATATATATATATATATATATATATATATATACACACATATATATATAATTTTCATTGAGTTAGAATTTTAATAACAAGAAGATAATTAATTGTGAAGCAAATTATAAAATTCAGTTAACGTAGGTAATATTTAGATGTAAAAACAGTTTAAAATGGCTCATACTTATTGAGTTCAGTGAACTTAAATGTGTTGTAAAATTTTGGATTCCTGCTTTTTCAATGATTTTCCTTCATCACCCAAGAAGCTTTATTCACTTTATTCACTTTTTCTCAGAAGGGTGGCAAATTTGTATTTGGGCTAGTTTCAGCAAATCACTTTTGGGTTTCTGGATAAATTGTATGTAAAATATTTACTCTATGGAGTCACCCAAGAGAAATGGTACACATTACCATTTTTGGACATTTTGTGATTATAGCCAGAGAAAGTGAAAATGAGTAATCTAAGGAAAAATTTTAAAGCCTCTACTACCCACATGAATGTGACATTCAGGCATTCAGACTGGAGATCCCCCAGTTCCCTGGCATCTCTGGGATGCCCAGAGGACGCCAGTGCACATATTCATAGTTTGACCTAATTTCCCCTGGGTGCCCCTTTCCTTTTCCTTCTGGATAGCAAGATTTTCTCTTTAGGGTTGCTCTAGTCCCTGAATTCACCACAGTAGACAGTTATAACTCTCTCCAAATATATATGTATATATATATATTTTCTAGGCTTAGAGGGAGGTGGGCTGTGGGAAGGAAGAGTTAGGACTATCTAAAGGCAGAATGAGAGAGCCAAGCAATCTGCTGGAAAGACTATGTTCCTAAGAGAATTGGCCATGCCTGCAATAGCTCCTTGGGAAATGCTTCTAAACCATGCGGGGGCCGGAGATGGGATTAGACACAGCCTCGGCCTGTGGCTGCACAGAATGTTCATTCAGTTCAGGGTTATTTCTGCCCCCTTTTCTCTGGGGAGTGACCAGGAGAGAGGGCAACGTGTCACCGTGTTTCCCAAGGAGCAAACAGTGGAGGTTGGGAGAGGTGAAAGGTTAAACACTGGTGTCAATAAAGTGAAGGGGATTTTTTGGGAGGAGGAGCAGGTCAGCAGGGAGGTTGGAGAGAAGGTGGGGGGAGGTGAGGGCCTTGGCATGCCTGTCCCAGAGTTGAGAGAAAACAGACTGACCGTTCCTCCCTCCCCCCCTAACTTTAGACTCTACCTTTGTTCACTAGTGGTTGTGATTCCATCCGCGCCTTGCCTTCTTCTGCTTCATGGTTTGACATGGCCTCAATGCCATAGCATTATACATAGGATGTTCACAGAGATGCCTGCTAAATTATCCTGACCCGGCCTAGACTTTGGATCCTCTGGAAACATTCTGCTTTCGGAATTGCTTTCAGTATTGGGGCATAGTTTTTCATATTGCCCTGGTGATTGCTAATTTTCCTATATTAAAGACAGGGTTGATTTTTTGGAAGAAGCCCCAAAATGATCAGTTATAAAATCTGAAAAAAATAGAGAATGAAGCTGTGGCTTATTGAAAATTAACTACCTTCTTGAAAATCTGGGTTATTAAAAATTAATGAATATTTTTTGTGCTTCTCATATATATTATTTTCTGAAAACATTCCAAAATAATGTCGCTAATTGTTAGTATATTTGGGGTAAGTGTATAGCTTCTCTAAGTGAGTGGTCATTCTGTGGGGACCAGTTAACTTTCCGAGTATTTGTTTAGAAAGAAAGACTTTTCTTCTCCTAGCATCATATCCCTCATCATGGACTCTTCCTGGAGAGCTGAAGAGAGGCTCTGCCTAGAGCTTATGTGAAAAACAAACAAACAAACAAACAAACAAACAAAACAAAACCCAGTTACCTCTAGGACCATATCCAGCTTGGTTGGCAGAATCCTTTTTTTAAAGTTTTTAATGTTTATTTATTTTTGAAAGCAAGACAGAGCTTGAGCAGGGGAGAGGCAGAGAGAGAGGGAGACAGAATCTGAAGCAGGCTCCAGGCTCTGAGCCATCAGCACAGAGCCCGATATGGGGATTGAACTCACGAACCGTGAGATCATGACCTGAGTTGAAGTCAGATGCCTAACCAACTGAGCCACCAAGGTGCTCCCAGAATCCTTTCTCAGAGAGATCTGCCACATAAGTCAAGTGGAGAAAAGTGCACTGTGTTCTGGTGGTGAGATGGAGGCAGAGATCCCAATTAGGGGACCTGGCTGGGCTTGGGTCTACCTAGGAGCTAATTACTGATTTATATATTTGGCAATGTCAACTCGATGTTCTGACTGAATTTAAGACCTCCCCACTTTGGGTTAGATTCTTTTACTCTAAAGTAGAAAAAAAAAAAGGATGATTTCTCTCCCAGTGCCGTGGGGATGGCTGTGAGATTCTTTGGGCTCAAAGAGGAAAAAGAAAGAAGCAAACAGAAAATCATTAGGAAGAATAAAAGAGAGGAAAACAATACAAAGGGCTGGCAGGGAAAAGGTGGGAAAGGAAACTGATGGGAAAGGGAAAGGAGAGGAGAGAAAAGAGAGGAAGAAAGTGAAAAGGAGGGATGGAAGCAAAAAAAGAGCAAAATGGAAAGGATGATCTCATCAGATAAGAGGTCAGCGTCAGCCTGAAGATCTCAAAAGCACTGGGGTAGATAGAGTGAGATTTGGTTTGAAAATCTTCAGGGATCTATTTTCTAAACTGTCCTGGGACAAAACCCCAATGGCTGGAAGACACCAGTGTATGTTCTCTTTTGGTGTTGGGTCCTGGGACTAGAAGGAGGGGAAAGAAACTCTCTGCAGAAGCAGAAATAATGGATTCCAGCCTAAGGCTTCCTGTGTGAACATGAAACCTGGGGCTGGGGGGCAGGTGGTGAAGGTGGCAGGAGGGGACAGATTCCCAGGTGGAGGGAAAATTTGTGTCCAAAGTGGGATAAAACTCCAAGGTGCCTGAAATCACACACACACACACACACACACACACACACACACACACACACATTTAAATTTTGAAACACATTAATTTTATTTACGATAGGACAATGTTTTTAAAAATCCCTATAAAAACAATCAAGATAGAAATACCATTTCATAGAAATACCTTATATTACCGTGATGAACCCATGTGTGTCTATGCCTGGCTCTCACCTTCAAAATGTGTAAGCCACTCTGTGTGTGTGGACCCTGGTGAACCATGGAAGGTCTTTTGACTTTGTTGCCAACACACCGTCTCATAGCAACCTTCTATTCCCAACCCCAAATGGAGACATGCAGCTTCTACATGGTCTGATACCCTGACACTGGGTTGGAGCATTTAAAGTGAGACTGTCCTGGGAAATCAAGGAATGTATAGACTTCTCCATTTAGGTCTTAGTGATTCAGCTACAAACTTCCTTCCTTCCTTCCAGAGAGGAGGCACAGGTGCTCTCACTGAGAAGGAGGTCTGGTTCCCTCACAGAGAGGAGCCCCCTGTCCCCTTACAAGGAGGAGGTCTGGTCCCCTCATGAGAAGGAGGCCCCTGTCCTTTCCCAGAGAGGAGGTCCAGGTTCCCTCACTAAGAAGGAAGTCTGGTCCCCTTACAGGGAGGAGGCCCCTGTCCCCTCACAGTAAAGGAGGTTCCCATCTTCTCACAGTGAAAGAGGTCTGGTCCCCTCACAGGAGCTGACAATTTCTGGTCTGTGTAGAAATGGAAGCTAGGGTTGACCCCAAGGGACCATGGGTCCTCAGAACAGATTTCCTTTTCCTTTATTTCTCCAAGTAAGGAATCGGAAGAAACTGGAAGGGAACTTCCCCTAAGAGCTTCCACTGGATGGCTGGGTGTGGAGCTTCCCTCTGTTTGCACAGACCTAAGGGAGGCAAAGGAGAGGCAGAGAAGCCGGCTGGTTGGCCTGAACTCAGGAAGCACTAACAAGATGCAAACATCTCCCTGCCCCCCTCATGCCCCCACTTCCCACCCCTTGCACCACCCCCATCCTGCTGGTAACGCAGGGTGTAATCTTGCCTCTAAACACAGAATTACAGAGACCAGGAGGAAAAAGCCCCGAAAGGAATAATTAATTTCTGCTTCCTCATGCAAATCCTTTGGCCAGTCATTTAAGGTTCAGAGCAGGACCAATTCAGCTCCTTGTGCAAATTCCAAGCTGAAGGCATTTAGAAAAGACTAGAGAGTGAGAGGAGAGAAATTGAATGGATTTACTTTTCTAAGAACCAGAATTAACAAAGGTTCCATTTTCCATGGTTATGGGTCTGGCTAGACAGCCCTCACTGACAAGCTCTCCAAACACATGTGCTGGCCTGTTGAAAAGGCCTCAGTGTTGACTGACAGATAATTGAAGTGACAAATTGTTTCATTGTATTTGGCAGGGAGAGTGCTGTATTAGATAATTATGGGGAACAGAGGAGCTCTGGGGTCTCAGGTCACAAGACATGCCTGACCCTATTTTCTGAAAACTCTGAATGGAGTTCTCGGTCCCAGAGGACCTGAGTGTGAGGCTGTCTCTCTTTTTGTTGGTGTTGAGTTTTTTTTCTTCCCTTTACCTCCCCCGTCTGTCTCCAGGCTCCGCCCCTTCCCCCTTTTCCGATCTAATGATTAAGGGCTACAGAATACAGAGACCTCCAGAGCTGAGGGAACAGGGCCCGCTCTCGCCCCCACCCCACCCGCCCCAGCTCCTTGCCTTTCAGGGAGACAGCTTGTGGATTTTATCCATGGCAGCAAGTTTGCAAACTCTTCTTCTTATGGGCTGCCCACGGTGGCCGCTCCTGGAGGGAAGGTGGCTGGGAACAAATGGATCACTTTCAGGTGGCTGCGGGGCTGGAGCTGCTTCTGGGCAGGGTGCAGTCTGGCAGGCGTGCAGTCTGGCCACATGGGGTTTCCTGTGTCCTTACTTCTTCCTGACCTTAGTTTTCCTGAAGGAAAATCTGGGGACAGGAGAGACCTCAAGATTACTGGGTAGTGCAAGCATCTCCTTTCCCATCTGAGCCCCGGAGGTCCGTGCTGTTTGTTAGTGGAGAAAGACGGCAAAACTTGGGTTGTGGAACTCCCCATCCGGTGCTCTTTTCTCTAAGCCACGGTGCCACCTGGGAGGTAATTTTGAAAATGTATGAGAGTAGGGGCGCCTGGGTGATTCAGTCGGTTAAGTGTCCGACTCTGGCTCAGGTCATGGTCTCATGGTTCTTGAGTTTGAGCCCCGTGTCTGGCTCTGTGCGTACAGCTTGGACAGCCTGGAGCCTGCTTTGGAGTCTATGTCTCCTTCTCTCTCTGCCTCTCCCCCGCTTATGGTCCTTCTCTCTCTCTCTCTCTCTCTTTCTCTCTCAAAAGTAAATAAACATTAAAAACAAAACAAAACAAAATAAGAAAATGTACTAGAGTAAAATACAAATAACAATGTCCCCCCTGCCTTCCTAACTTCCCTTTCTGGGAATTATCCTTCAAGAGATTGGAAGCAGCTTCACACCAAAAATATTTAGCCTCAGGTATGGCTAGTGTGGAGTGGGGATAGAGCTTGCCCTGTGTCACACCACCTCCCCCACCCCCAAACCCTCAGGGCAGTTATTCTTAGGGGCAGGGGAGAGAGACCCTCAGAATATAGAGGTCCCCGGATGATTCAGTGTGGAGCCAGAGCAGTCTAGACAGGTTGGGTAAGGAGCCTCTTATGTCCTCTTATGGGGGAAAGTGAATGCAAGGTTTCTACCACTGGCACCATAGCCTTTGGTGGGAGAGGGAGACCATAGGAGATTGGGGTGTGAGGGGTTTTAGTACAAACCTCCTTTGTTTGCTACAGAGCCTTGATGCTTCAGAAGACTCGCTTTCCTTCCAGACAGCAAGGTTTCAGAATTATGTAAACTCTCAAAATTCATTATTTTCAGTTGAATTTTCATTGCCCCCCCCCCCCATGACCCTTTTTTCTTTCTTTCTTTTGACTTTCCATTCTTCAGTATTAATCCAGAGAATAATCTCAGAATGTGGTTTGGTTTCTTAAAAAGAAATGGTGGGGGCACCTGAAAATTTCTGTAGTGTGTGTGATACAGTTGAAACCCATGGACTTTCTGTTTTAGAGACACAATTACTTAAAAAAAAAAAGCTCCTTAGTGGTTTTAAGCAGCCATTCTCTGAGCCAAAACCTAACATGCTCAATTCAGGACTGGTTTTATGAAGAAAGCTTTCTTCATAAACCCCTTTTATTGACTTGCCGAAGATATGTTCCTAAGAGAATGCATTAATTAGAGGGATCATGAGTTTGAGGGGAAGGGAATAAAGGCAGTACAGGGTCAGAGATGAATAAAATGGTTGTAGACTAGTGGAATAAGAGAAGGATATGATACAACTCTGTGTTAGAGAGTTTACAAACATGACTGCCATCACTTCCCTCCTTCCCTGTACATGCACTTCTCACCTTAGCAAGAAGTGGAATTCAATTACCCTTCTCTTGAATCTAGATTGACCTCAGTGCTTTGCCTGAACAACAGGACAGGGTGGAAGTGACTTTCAGGGACTTCTAGAGCTAGATCTTAAGCACCTTTGCAGCTTCAGTCTGGGTCTCTTAGAAGGCTAGCTTTTTGGCACACTCCTTTTTGGGGCCTGATTACTGTGCTGGGAGAAGCCATATGGAGAAGCCACATGAAGGTGCTCTGCTTGACAACCACAGCTGATCTCCAGTTGACAATCAATATCCACTGCCAGCCATTGAGTGAGCCATCTTGGATGTTTAGTATAGTCTAGCTTTCAGGTAATTCCAGCCTTGGAGATCCAGACAGGGATCTGTCCTATTACCACTCCATGAGAGATCTTAAAGGAGAACTGCCCAGCTGATCCAGTCAACAGATGCCTAAGAGATGGTAATAATAATAAATCGCTATTTTACACCACTAAGTTTTACAGTAGATTGTTAAGCAGCAAGTTAGCCAGAACAAAAAATGAGGCTTTTGTCTCTAAAGCTTTGCTCTGGGAAGGTGCTACAGAGAGAAGGAGAAAATGAACACAATCTCCTAGAAGTAGATAAAATAAAGACCTCGGAGAATGTGACACAGGAATTCTAGGGAGCTGAAGGATATTGCCCAGCAACTTATGTAGGATGTACAGCTGGCCCCAAATGTTTTGAAGTACTAGGGAAAAGTCTTCATTTTTCTCTCCTTCCTACTACAAGGATACTTTTCCTCATGAAATAGCTGTGAAGGATTCATTATGGTAGGAAGACCCCACCCCTTATTACCTGTGGAATTAAGTCTTAACAGACTCAAAGGAAAGGGATATAATTTATGAAGTACTCAGTTCAGGGTGAGTAGAAACTAAAGACATCTTTATGGACAAAAGGTTGTGAGTGATGCTTTGCAACCAGAAGCCGGAGAGAATTGCAGAAATCCAAGGTCATCAGGAAAACAAGCTGACAGGGTACCTGTCACTCTATTCTTGGTTCTTTTAGTGTGCCTGGCCCAACACAGAGCTGGATGCAGGAGCAGGTACTAGTTAGCAATATCAAAGGCCCTTGTTTTGGAGTTTCAATCTCTCCTGCTCAATGGACTTACTTCCTCTTTCCTTTTCTCTACCACTCCTCCCATCGCATCCTCTGACATAGACCCTCCCTCATGACTTAAAGACTTTTTTTGAGGACTGATGATGATCTCAGCCTTTTCTCTTTTACTAAACCTTCCTTGTGAAGCTAGGCTCCCATATGAACCCACATGCGACTCTGGCTAACAGGCATGCCCTTTTGAGGCCTCAGCTGTGGTCTCTGTGTCTCAGGAAGGAGACTGCATACAATCCACTTGCCACTAATTGTGTTCCGAAAGAAGAACAAAGAAGAGATGAATATTATTTAAGAACACTTGATACAAAAAATTCAGATTTGATAGTAGGTAAACTAGAGTACTATTCATGTTGCAGGAGGTTTTCCTTTAAATGTCCACTAGCGCATTTAAGTATAATTTTATTTAAAAAATAACCAAGGCAGCATTTATTTAGGCCATATTTACCATGTAAAGTGAGAGGGGCAGATGTTTATAAGAAGGGGATCTAGCAGAATGTGCCTCAGTCTAAAGACAAAGGGAGTCCTTGATTGACTTCTCACAGGGGGAGACATCTTTCCACCTTCTGAAGTTAAAAACAAACAGCTAAAGAGGTGAACAAGTCCAGGCTTTCTGCAGTCAATTCACTTCACCAAATACTTTTTTTTAAGAACCCATGTGAGCCCAGTGGAATATGCCAAATAGAGAGTTTCAAATTGGTAGAGCAGGCTAGAAGAAAAGCCATCTTCAAAACTATTAACAGGGTGATACGAATTTTACTATTTTAAAATGGTGTAAGATGAGATGGTATTCTTTCATTCTTTACTCCATGCCATTTCTAGAATAATAGGCTGATAATCTTAGATCTCAGGAATGAAAAATGAATTTTGCCAAATTAGTAGGGAGAAATGTCTGGATCTGGAAAGATCTTTGCATTCTAAGTTAAACTCCTGCCTCAGGCAAATTCATTCTCAGGGTAAGGCAAAATCAAACCAAACAACCAAAATAAATAAACTAACCAGAAGAAAACCCCAAAAACAAAATCTACCACCAACAAAAACAAAAGTGAAAAAAAAAAAGACTATGTGGAAAAAAAACTATAAGTACAGTGCGGGGGGGGGGGGGGGAGGGGGGCACGAAATGGGAAGCTAATCAACTTAATTCCATTCATTTCAACCCAAACCAATCCGAACCAGTCCAACCTAACCCAACCCAACCCAACCCAACTCAACTCAATTCAACCCTACCCAACCTAACTCAATCCAGTCCAATCCAATGTAATCTTATTCCATCTAATCCATTGAATATTTATTGAGTGCCTAGTATGTGCTGGCAGGGTGTTAGATTCCATAGATTTAGAGATGGGTGAGACATAGTCTCTGCTCCTAAGAAGTTCAGTTTGCAGCATCTGCAGAACACCAGACATGCATTCATACATTAGAAAAGGGCCTGGGCTAGCCCACTGCTTCCTGGCCCTCTGGGAAAGCCCTGCCCTTATGACCCCACCTCTGTGCTGTCAGGTTCAGCATGGTGCCTTCTCATCTCTGCATGGAGGGGGATGCCACTGCTCTGTGTGCATGGTTGTGGGGGGCAGTGGTGGCTAATCAGGTATAACCCATCTTTTCCAGCACATCTGCTAGTGCTTGAATTTCATTAAGATCCCCTTTTTCTCTCCCCACTGTCAGTATAGCACAAAAAATAATTATTAAAGTCCCTTACCCACTATCGAAATAAAATACAGCCAGAGAGCTAAAAACACAGCCAGCCCATTGAGAGCCGACTGAAGCTGGGTAAGACCAATAATTCAAAACAGATGAATGGTACAGCAAATACTATGGGCTCAGTATCCCAGGCTGACCCGACCTTTGAAACTTGCTGAAAGTTATCCTTGAAATTCCCCAGAACTCCTTGAATAACTTCTGTAAAAAGGCTTATTTATCACAAAGTCATAAATAATATTTGCTAGGTATTTGCTTCATTTATCTAGAAAATGAATTAGGTTAGAAGACATAAGTTCAGGGGCTGAGCAGGGTGGGGGTGGGGTAGCCAGGGTTGTGGCCTGACTGCTCACAGTTCCGGGAAGGAACAAGGAGAAGCTGCAGAGTTCCATCTTCCATGCATGGGGGTTGGGGGTGTAAAGATAGGGCTGTTCAAGGAATCTGGTTCAATACAGCAGATTTTAATTTCATTGCTTCTATACAGAGGTGGCTGTAGATGGCTGTCAAGAGACATAGCTCTGGTAAATAATTCAAGCGATACTTTTACAATCACCAAATGGTTTCTGTGCAAGAATCCCAAAGTCCCTACCCAAAGAGTTATAGATGTTTTGTGACTGGCTTCTATGAAAGCTGGAGGTGTCATTCATTCATTCATTCATTCATTCAACAAATCTATCCAAAGGCATTGTCTTGGTTCTGTAGGGGATATAGAAATACAAAAGACTGGGGCTCCTGGGGGCTCAGGTGGTTAAAGTGTCCGACTTTGGCTGAGGTCATGATCTAATGTTTCGTGAGTTTGAGCCCTGAATCGGGCTCTGTGCTGACAGTGTAGAGCCTGCTTGCAATTCTCTCTCTGCCCCTCCTGCCTCTCTTAAAAAAAAAAAAAAAAAAAATATATATATATATATATATATATGTGTGTGTGTGTATATATATATATATGTGTGTGTGTGTATATATATATATATATATATATATATATATATATATAGGACTTAAGTTACATCTTTAGGAATCTTTGTCAGCAGGGAGACAGGAAAATACATGTGTAAGTGACTAAATACATGATGAAAGAAAGGAAGGAGCGAATGAACAAAGAGTGAGTGATGTAGGTCTAACACTCAAAGTACCTAAAAAAACATTGAGATCCTCAATCAGACCTGGAGAAAATTCTGGAGTTTTGAGAGGAAGCATAAGAAAGACACACAGCAGGGTGTCTGGGTGGCTCAGTTGGTTAAGCCTTGATTTCTTGGGCTCAGGTTATGAGCTGGGTTCATGAGCTTGAGCCCTGCTTCTCTCTCTCTCCCCCCTTCTCTGCCCTTCATGGGATTCTCTCTCTCTCTGCCCCTCACTCACTTGTGCTCTCTCTTTCTCAAAAAAGAAGGAAGGAAAGAAAGAAAGAAAGAAAGAAAGAAAGAAAGAAAGAAGGAAATAAAGAATGAAAGAAAGACAGCTTTTTAAGGTACAAAATCATTAAGGAACATTCTGTTTAAAGAGAAAAGTCTTATGGGTGCAGTGAGAGGAAACTGAACTAAAAACCCAAAAGCCCTAACTCCTCAAATTTTCTTTCTTCTCTAATCATAATGTAATTGGTTAATTTCCTCACTTTGTTATTTCAACAAATATCTAGGATACAATGTAGAAAGTGATAAGCATCTTAGGATAGGTATAGTGAGAGCTGTAGAAACTCAGAAGGTAGAGAGATAACTTCCAGCTCATAGAGAGTGGGATGGTAAGAGGGGGCAGGATGAGAGGATTTCTGGAGGAGGCCCCTCTGAGCAGAATCTTGAAGTAGGATTCTGAGTAGGGCAGAAGTGAATCCTTCTGGGCTGAAGGGAGTGTGAGGGGATCAAATATAGACATGTACAAGCCTTGGCCACACATAGGCTATGAATTTAAAAAGGTGGTGGTGAATAGGGAGAGGTGGAGAACCTAGGGCTGGAAGACTCTGAATGATAGTGTTATAAGATGTAAGGAAGATTGTGTTCATAGGAATGAAGAGAAAAGGGTGATCCATAGCTATTATGGAGGGTGATAGAAGTTTACAACTAATTGTGTGGGGATTGGGGATAGGAAGGAAAATGAAGGAATCCTCAAACAATAATGTTAAGATCATTTCCCATCTTGAGTGTGTGATGCTATTAAAGATGAACCTCACAGTTTGAGCCTGCGTGCTAGCAACTGGGGAAGGGTAGGGAAGTTAGGAAGAAGTGCCTGCTTGGATGGTATCATGAAAGGTAACCAACAATATCTTAAGCTGCTGACAAATGGGGACAAAGAAAGACACTGGGGTGTTTGCAGGGGAAGGGGAAGGAGCCAGTAGGGAGAGAGGCTGAATGTAAGGGAGTGCATGTGTATGCTACACATAGTTGAGGTGTAAGAAAAAGGATATGTGAACCTGCAGAAGGAAGGAATGAGATATGATGAGTGAATGTCCAGAAAGATTTCGGCAGGGAGAGGGGGAAGTTGAGAGTGCCAGTCCTCATCCTGATGAAGTCAGTGGGCAGAAAGATCTTAGGAAGTGGTGGATGCTACCCACAGGTTGGCAGGGAGTGGGGGTCAAAACCTGTGTAATGTTTTGCCTCTGTTTTTATTCTGTACATAAGGGCAACAGGTTCATCTGGGGCTGTGGCTCTGCCAATTGTCCCCTGGAGTATGGAACTCTGAATTAGGCGATGGAGTTGTTTGTTTTTACCAGGGAAGCAGGGCTTTGTGATAGGATGATGGCTAAATATTGAGAGGGCAGGTTTCTGTTTGGCCAAGAAGCTCTGTCTTGGGGTGCTCTGAACATCCTGTCTTGTGTTTCTGTTTTTCTTCATGGCTTTCCTGTGTTAAATACCAGTGAACATCTGCTTTCTGCCTGGCTTAGGATTCTTGGTGGTGATGGATGACATCACTCAGGTGCTTCTTGTGGTTCCCATTCTTACTCTACAGCTGTAGAGCTACAAGGAAGCTTAGAGGTCAGTGGTTCTCAACCTGTCAATCCAGAAAACCACATCCGGGTCTAGTCTCCCAGCAGCTCCCAGCCAGAGAAGCCCTCCAGGTTCATGAGGGGAGCAGAGTGGTTCAAGTTGACTGGTGCTTCTCCTCTCCAGCACAGATGGTGAGGCTGGGCTTCAGAGAAAGAGTAGGGGAAGTGTGTCCCCAAAAAGGTCTGGAACTACTCATTTGGGGCAACCTCCAACTGGCAAAGTCATAAGTTTAGGGCTCCTGCATAGCACAGAGTAAAAGCTCAATAAATATTTGTTGAAATAACAAAGTGAGGAAATTAACCAATTACATTATGATTAGAGAAGAAAGAAAATTTGAGGAGTTAGGGCTTTTGGGTTTTTAGTTCAGTTTCCTCTCACTGCACCCATAAGACTTTTCTCTTTAAACAGAATGTTCCTTAATGATTTTGTACCTTAAAAAGCTGTCTTTCTTTCATTCTTTATTTCCTTCTTTCTTTCTTTCTTTCTTTCTTTCTTTCTTTCTTTCTTTCCTTCCTTCTTTTTTGAGAAAGAGAGAGCACAAGTGAGTGAGGGGCAGAGAGAGAGAGAATCCCATGAAGGGCAGAGAAGGGGGGAGAGAGAGAGAAGCAGGGCTCAAGCTCATGAACCCAGCTCATAACCTGAGCCCAAGAAATCAAGGCTTAACCAACTGAGCCACCCAGACACCCTGCTGTGTGTCTTTCTTATGCTTCCTCTCAAAACTCCAGAATTTTCTCCAGGTCTGATTGAGGATCTCAATGTTTTTTTAGGTACTTTGAGTGTTAGACCTACATCACTCACTCTTTGTTCATTCGCTCCTTCCTTTCTTTCATCATGTAGTCACTTACACATCCAGTAAATATTGATTGGCCATCTATGATAAATCATGTAAAGAGGAGATATTCTTGATGCTCTTGTAAGAGGAATGAATTAGTAAAAGATAGTCTGCCTAGTGTTTCCTTTAACCATTGAGGTAATTTGCAATAATGGCCACAAGGTTATCTCCTCCCTGGGTTTATACCCTCTTGCATCTTAGCTCGGACTCTTTTCCCACTCAAAGTCTGGGCTTTGTCACATGACTTGCTTTGTCTTCTGTGAAACCAGCAGAGGCTGAAAAGCGTATATGCAGTGGGACTTGTCTTCTCTTGCTGTTTTTGGAGCCCTGGTACTGCCATTCATTGGAGAAACCTGGGCTAGCTCTGGTGATGCGAGCCATGTGGCACAGCTGCCTCTGTTGTCCCAGCCCACCTGCCCACAACCAGACATATGAGCAACACCACCTAACTTTTAGGCTCATTTGTTTTATGGCAATAGTTAACTGATAAAGCACTCCTCCTCATTATCCTTGAAGAGACTATGAGTAGTGAAGACTTAGTATCTTTCCAGCCAAAAATTCATTCAAGCACCGAGGCATGCCATAATTACAGCCCCGAAATAATTCTGCAGGGGGCAGCTATAGATCTTTTTTTTTCTATCATGTTCATACTTTCCTGAAAACCACTTGTTCTCTTACAATCTCTGGGCATGAAATCAACAATAAATGCTTATTGGATTCCCAGTCACAGATAAGACAAGATGCAAGGTGGAAGCAGGCATTACCAGATTCCCAGATCTGGTAGGAGTGGCTACACCAGAGGCAGGGATGAGTATTTAAGGGAGCACATTCTGAGACCCTTATCAGGGAGCAGAGGAGACCTGTTGCTTCAACGAAGGAGCTTTACAGAGACTCCATTCTGGCCAACTCAGGGCACCTCTGTGCATCACCCTGCCCCCCCCCACCCCCCCCCCCCCCAAGGAACTTTTATCCTTAAAGGGCCAGACACTACTATCCAGCTAAAGACACCAAGGGGAAATATCTCTGTTTGCCCCTTCAGGAGTCTTCACTGGGTGAGAGCAGGCTCTCAGCCTCCAGGGCATGAGGGCCCAGCTGAGGAGTCTGTGCTTTGTTGTACAGAGAGAACAGTTCCAGAGGGTGAGGCTGATGCCTGCTTGTGGAGTGCTGTGTGACGCTGTGGTCCCTGCATTAGTGAAGGAGAGACGTACAGGGGTAGGAAATGGTCAACACTGTGCTTGGTACTGGAGAGAATGTAAAGCGGATAAGGAAATGATGTTGACACATAAATAAATGGTATTGATGATGATGATAGCAATACTGTGATAATAGGAGCCTCAGTTGGAATTATCATATCACCAGCTCTGTTAGTATACGTGCTAGTGCTCACAGCACTTCAAAGCTGGGTTTGTACATGTCCCGCCTTGGGTCAGCCTACATCAAGGAAATGTGGAATTTATGTTCAGCGCCCCTTTCTCTGGGTTCTCCCTCCTCCATCCTTCAGTCACCCCAGTCACCCTGACAAGCCCCTTGAATGTCCACCGCCCCCTGTCCTCAAATTGCAGTGTCCCTATCCTCTGTCATAATCCTTATGGGCTCTGTTCTCTACCAGCAGACAGTTCAGTCCAGATAAAGGCAGGCCCGCTAATCTGTTGGCTCACATGGTCCCTTTCCCGGATAACATAACTCATTACCATAGATACTTTGCAGGGTTCGTGGAGAAGGCCCCGGAGCAGCAAGGCTTGGGCTGGAATTCAGTTTGTACCTGGGGATCATGGAGAAGAACCTGAACAGACGGGGTCTCATTAGCTCTCCAATGGTCACAAAGGTGGCCATTTAGGCTTCTTCCCTGTGTCTGACACTGTCCCCTGGGGGCAGGCAGTCTGATCTGATGCAGTTGAAAAGTCACAGGCCTTGGCTTCTTGTAAGCTCTGTGACTTAACAGTTTGCTTATATCTCTGGACCTCAGTATTGCTCAACTTGAAAAATGGGAAGATCACATCTACTGTGCAGACTTGCTGTGAGCATTAGAAAGAATAGACAAAAAATGTTGACCCACTGTGGATCTCCTAGAGGCAGCCCTGGGAATTGGGGGGTCCTCTTATTTAAAAACTTGGGGTACAAAGATGCAGAGCACCTCAAGGTACAAGGCTGCAGACCTGACTCTGGAGCCAGAACCTGTGGGCTCAAATGCTGGTTCCTCTACTCACTAGATGTTCTATGAGAAAGATACTCTTCGGGGCCCCCATTTTCTCTTCTGTAAGGGGCAGTGGCAGTCCCTATGTCATAGGGATTACATGAGGTATTTCAGGCATGTGATGGAGCTGGCACTGTGCCCAAGGGAAGGGGATGCTCAGAGGGGACAGGCACTGGGGGTGAGGTGAGGACTTATGGTCTGGCTATTTGCCTCCCTCCTTCTCAAGTTCCTTTGGAGCTGCTGCTCTGGGCAGGGGCACTGAGGAGCATGCTGGGGGGCCTGGGTTCCTCCTCACCTGCCCCATACTCTTCAGCTCCATGAGGCAATGTCTGGGATGTTCTCAGGGTCTGATGGGTCCAAATAGATCTCCTCAGGAGCCAGAGCAACAGCCTGAGGCCTGAGAACTGCCAGGACACCTCTCCAGGAGCGGTGACCAAGGCTCAGAGAGAGGTTTGGGATGCAGAGGAAGGCCAGAGGACTCGCCAATTGCTTGGCTCCTACTGTGTGCCCGCGGCTGCACTAGACACTTTAGTAAACAATATCTCCATGTATCCTCACAGCCACCCACTGCGGGGGCTCATCCCTGCTGTATAGATGAGGAACCCAGCACACGCTACATCCACTGTAGCAACCAAAATCCTTTCTTGGGTGGTGTGGTCTTGCAGTGGCCTGGGGGTGGCTTTAGTCAGTTACCAGGGAGAGGAAAATAGGCGGTATGAAACTTGGTTACCTGGGATCCTCTGGGGTGCGGTTTTGTGAATCGGGTCAATCAATCAACAAATACAGGCAACCTCCGACTTGCAGAACAGGTCGAGGGCAGCCTGGAATTGAGAATTGCTGTGTTTGCTGATTTGGGGCAGAGTCACTAGCACTGCCTTTAGTAAAATTGCTACTGAGACCCCGGATGTTTAAGCACCCCTCCTATCTTTTTTCCTGGAAGTCTTTTTCTTTAAAGACTTAAAAAATTCTTTAAAGACTTAAAAAAGTATTTTCTAAAGAAAAAAAGACTTTTTCTTTAAAGACTTAAAAAAAATTTTTTTTTAAATTTTATATATACAGAGAGTGCAGGGGAGGGGCCAGAGGGACAGAGAGAGAATCTTAAGCATGCTCCACGTATGTGGAGCCCAACTTGGGGCTTAATCCCATGACCGTGGGATCATGACCTGAGCCAAAATCAAGAATCTGATGCTCAGTCAACTGAGCCACCCCTTCCTGGAACTCTTTTTGATCACAATTCTAATGTCAGTTTGTTTTCTTGGATTGTTTCTCTTTTTCCTCCAGAAAGGGTACAAAGATCTGAACAAACAAACAAAAACCGAAATATACAACCACAAACCTGAGTGAAATGCGAATCTCAGCGAATGTAGTTCTGGTTAACTGAAGCACCACTGTTGAATGTGGCTTTTCTTGTTGGTCCTGGGCATTGGCTTTTGTGTGTCTGTGCAGCATGGAGAATTTGTCACTGCCAGTGACAACCAGGGACTTGCTGGCTGAGGCTATTGTGTCTCCTGCTGTGTGTGGTCACAGTTAGCTTCCGGGGTGTCTGGGCTGTGGGATAAAGAGGCCCAGAATGTTGGTCTGTCCCTCAGTGATTTCCTGTGGGGGCAGTGGCCCTTGAAGAAGAGGATTTCACGGGGCAGGGCCACCCTTGCTCTGCCTTTGCATATTTTTTCCTCAATGAGCCCAGACCTGTGTGATGAATACCACAGAAAGGAGGCCCCAGGCAGCGGAAGAGGGAAACTTTCACCATCCTGTCTTCAGTAGCCAGGCCTCTGGGTACTAACTAGGATGCTGGTGGATCCCCAGGGCAAAGGGCCTTTAGTTTATTCATTTATTCCTTATTTCTTCCTTTTTTCCTCTTCCTTCCTCTTGCCCTCCTTCCCTCCATTCTTCTTTCCTTCCTTCCTCCCTTCTTTCCTTCTCTCCTTCCTTCCTTCTTTCCTTCCATCCATGCAACCAACCAACTATTCATGCTATTGTGCAAGAATTGTGGGGAAAACAGATAAGACCAGGACCTTGCTCTTTAAGAGCCTCCAAGGTAGAAAGACGAATGAGAAAAACATACACACAAAGCAAGGTAGAAATACAGCAGGGCCACATAGCAGAGTATCAATTGCCATAAGCATCAAGAAAGAAGTCTAACTGATGGGGGTCAGCCAGGTGGGTGATTGAGTTGAACTTGGAGGAGGGGATAGATGAGGCGATTTCAAATGATGGAGGGGACAGGATTAGATTCTCAAGAAACTGGAACAGAAAAGGGAAAGGTTGGAAGGTGGGAAGCCCGTGGGTGTTCAGGGAAAGGTGAGCTTGTTTAGTTTGGCCAGGGAGCAGGAGTGAGTGGGAGGTAGAGCCGGAGGGATAGCTGTGCACCAGTGCAGAGGGTCCTGAAGTTAGGCCTGGTGCAGTAGGCAGTCAGAATCCACTCTAGGCTTGTGGATAAGGATGTACCATGTACAGAGTGGTGCTTTGGGATGGCAGAGACAACGGCATCAGGAGATATTCTTTAAGGCTCTCCTGAGATGTGCAATGGGTGAGACCACACTACGCTCACTCCTTGACCTTGTGACCAGCCAGCCACTCCCCTTCCCAGTTGACATTCTCCCTTCCTGTCCCAGCACTTTGGCAGTGGCCAGTCAGTGCCACACACTTTTAGGTGTGAATCCAATGAGAAGGCACTGCCTGCCAGGCATGACGAGATGAGTAAGAGATGGGCAGCCTGTATGGACAAGAAACGCTGGCCAGAAAAACTTTTCAAAGTCTCTAGCAGGAAGGGTTTGAGGCAATTCAACTTTTCCAGTGACAAAGAGAGGCACCTCTTGGTGGGTGTGACTGTTCCAGTCATGTCTGTCCTTTTCAATGAGAGGTTAGCTTACCTCTTATGGTGTGTTTTAATGAGTTAAATAGTTGTCCATAATAATTATCCCTCTCCTCCAATGCTTTAAATGGGCACTATTAAGCATGCTTTTGGTTTAAGGAACACAAGTCTCCCAGCATATAAATTCTGTATCTTGGGAGGTTAACACACTGAGAAATGTTGAGCCCTAAGACCTCAATCCAAATGGATTCCTTAGGTTAGCGAATCTGGATGCTACCAGCTTCTGAGTGATCGGCACCCAGAACTGAATGGATATGGATATTTTTTAAAACAAACATTTAATAAGCATCTACTATGTGCAAAGGTCTAAGCTGGAGCTAGGGCTGGGGTCATAAAGATAATCGCACGGTAGTCACTGTGCTGGGGACACTAAGAGGGGCCTATGAGTCAGTGAAGAAGAACAAACATCACTAACATTTTGCAGGTGATGGGGATTATTTGGCAGGCATTATTATGCTTTTAAATGCACTATCTCATTTGGGGTGCCTGGGTGGCTCAGTAGGTTAAGTATCTGACTTTGGCTCAGGTCATGATATCACGGTTTGTGGGTTCGAGCCCCCATCGGGCTCTGTGCTGACAGCTCAGAGGCTGGAACGTACTTCAGATTCTGTGTCTCCCTCTCTCTCTGCTCCTCCCTCACTCATGCTCTGTCTCTCTGTCTCTCTCAAAAATAAATAAACATTAAAAAAATTAAATATAAATGCACTATCTCATTTAAATGCATTAACACATCCCTATAAGATCGCTAGTAGGATTTATTACCATTTTAGGCTGAGGAAGCATGCTCAAAAACATATGTAAATAGTGTGAAAAATCAAATGATGGAGGGCTCGGGAGGAAGAGAGCAAAGCAGATGGGAGATGGCAGATCCCAAGCGTGGAATCAGGGAGGGTGGTTCGCCATAGGACGGACTTGATCACCTCGCATCCCCAAGCTGGCATGGTGCTTGGTGCATGAGAGGTACTCAGTCCATGCTTGCTAGATTTGCTCTTCTTTTCTCAACAGTAAATTTAGGGAGCTGGACCAAAAGAAGCAACTGTGGAGGCCTACTAGGTTTGTAGGGTTAACTGAATGAGACTGGACCCAGGTCTCCTGCCCAGATGGGACCTACCAGCTCTTAGATATAATCGAGGATCAATGTAATTCTTCCACTTGGATGCCATGATAAATTTTGATACAGCCTTAAAGCTGGGTTGAGAATAAATGCCTCTCTTGGTGGATTCTGGGAGGATGCTACCATGAGAGTGCATGTGTGTGTATTTGTGTGTGTGTGTGTGTGTGTGTATGTGTGTGTGTGCACACATATGCTCAACCAAGCTTTCTTAGCCCCATGCAAACATGGAGGGCTTCCTTTACTTGGAAGGTCTGTGACAGCCCAGCCTTCTATTCACAGGTTGGAGAAAGGGCATTAATCTTCTTGACATGGCATTGGTAGGGGGAGGGGTGTTGGGGGCTGGAATTCCTCAAACTGGGACATCCCTGTGAGCAGAGAGATCATTGTCTTCCTTGGCTGTGTGAATAAGCTTTAGTTCATAAGCCCAGGGCATAAAAATGTCAGGAGGGCTAGAAGAAAATCAAGTAGCATCATAAAAAGCAAATATCATTTCCCCTTTTTCTTCTTACTGCTCCTGTGGGAGTGGAGCAGACGTGGAGGGGACTCTGTGCTTGTGGAGGGACTTTGAAGTGTTTTCTGGGAACAGACTCTCATGTTCTCAGCAGAAGGTTCCACAGTGGGCAGGGTGTGAGGGGAAATTCATGTGGCAGAGAGGGCAGGTCTGGTGAAGTTTAAACTTGTGAGCAGAACATAATTTGTACAGCCAAAGCTTTTTCACACTCCTGGCAAGCTGGTGGGGCCATCACCTCTCTCTCAGGGAGTCCTCTTTCCCTGAATGTTCCTCCCATGTGATTCCTCTGTGTTAAACTGGGCTCCACAGCCACAGAGTGAGGGGTTAACCAAGAAGAATCCAGAGGCTAAACAGGCCCACAGAGGTTGTTCCTCCGGAATGAGGTCCCATACATCTGGAATGAGAAGGGCAAGGTTGGGAGTGAGGAAAAGTGAAGATGATCAGGCACCCAGATACATCAGTTACAGAAACTTAGGACAAAGGGGTAGGTGACGATTACATGCTCTGCCGTGCTGCACCCCTCACCGTCTCATGAATAGGCTGTGTTATTTCCTCACTCCAGCCTTCCCCCACCTGGAACACTCTGCGACCTCTTCTCCAGCTGGCCCTCCTGAAACCTCTAGACAAGTCCAGCTAAGAGTCACCCCACATAACTCCATGCCTACCTGTTCCTGGATTGTTTCACATGTCATAGTCCTTGCCTCTGAGGCCTTTACCCTCTTGTGGAGAAGCTGGGTCTGTCCTATACTTGCAATGTAGGTCTCAAGGGAAATGTCACTTCCTCTGAGAGACCTTCCCTGATCTGAGCCCTCCAGATAGAATCATCCTGTTTGAATTTTTCCATATCACTTCACGTTTTCTTGACACCTTGTTTGTGTGTGTGTGTGTGTGTGTGTGTGTGTGTGTGTGTGTTTATTCTCTCACTCCACTTAGAAAGTAAGGCAAGAATGCAACTTTTCTGCCTCCTTCACCACTATGGCTTTGGCGCCTGGCACATTGTAGACCTTCCAAAAAAGTCCGCATTGAATAAACTAACAAAAGAATGCATCCTCTTTCTCCCTAGGAGGATAACCAGCATGTGTCTGCTAATAGAGTGGATAAGTGACTCACAAGAAAGAGCTAATGGTGGCATGGTGAGGAAAGCAAAGGAGGGAGCAGAACAGAGGGGTCCAGGAGCAGATCTAAGACTAGGACTTGGGGTTCTTAAATCCATCCTGTGCACGACTCTGGGTAGGTGGCTGGATGACACTCCCAGTGCGTTTTCCTATGATTCTAGAGCTCCGGAGGTGAGAACGTGTGAACACTCTGCTTGGCCATCGGACCTGCCTGGGCAGCCTGAGCCCTGCATACAGGGAAGTGCTGGTGTGCCTGGGGCTGCCAGCCTCTTTATGGAGCCACTGGAGCAGGCCTCGTTAGTGAGGAGAGGAAAAGGGAACAAAGAGCAACCTTCCCAATTATTAATAAGGCAGCAACCCCATCCATCTTAATGAGACAGGGCGGAAAAAATCAGCGGCCAGGCAGCCAGTACACAATAGGATACAATAGAGACCCTGCTTTCTTTTTTAAAAAGAGAAAAGAAAGAGAGACAGACAGAAAGGAAAGAGCTGTGCAGATTGGAAAGCTGTTCCAAACGCCTACCTCCATGCACTTTGTAGAAGGTGTCACCCTGCTCTGCAGCGATAGCTACCTGAAAAAAATGCAGAGGGTATGGTGGTCCTCCGCTGCTCCCTCCCCTTGGCTGGCGGGGATGGGACAACTTCTCTGGCAAGCAGGGAGTTGAGTGGCACCCATCCTAGCAAGAGCCTTTGCTCCCTGGGTGCAGTGTGGCCAGGATGAAAGTGAAGGTCTCTGGCCTGGTGACACAGGACCTGATACGTTAAATGGGGGCTCAAGAAGGTTTGTTAACCTTTTCAGTTAGTAGCTTCCCACCTCCATCTCCTACTTTCATGTCCTGTCAAAGATTTTCTGTGCCCCGGATCTCAGTCTTCTACTTGCCAAATGTGTAACTTCTGGCAAATTGTTTAACATGTCACCCTCCGTTTCTTCCAAACTGTCTTGCCTCCTGGGCTCATTGAGATTTTATTGTGCTAACATACCTACAAATGATGGCCAAAATGGCTGACACAAAGAAGGCATTCAGTGACTCTTGACAGAATCAGAATATGATTCTTATTTCAGCTTGTGGACGGGAGAGCGAGGTCTTCTCCAGGAGGCTAGAAACATTTTGAGGGTGGGTCTGTCTCCTGTTTACTTTGCTTCCCCCAGCTGAGCCCAGGGCCCAGCACAGGGTAGCTGAATGAATGACGGAAAGGCAGGAACTATAACCACTTTATTAAGATGAGACGCTGATCAAATGTTGGTCATTCCCTGCAAGGTGGAGAATTGTCCTTCGTTCTGGAGATATTCCCTAAGTGTGGAAGCCCTGCCAGCCCCAGGGATCCCTCCCTCCCCACACAGCAGGTCCCCGTGTTGCCAGGTCCAGCTGGGAGCACCAGCAATGATGTTCCACTTCTGGCTGATACTCTCTACCTGCATCAGGGATGGGCCTGGGAAGACGGAGGCACCATGCATGGTCTGAGGTCTAATCAGAGCCCCAAGAGGTGGGTGGCACAGAGACTGGGCTGGAGCCCTGAAGCACAAAGCTGGGGCTGCACAGAAGGAGAGAAGCTGGTCCCTCCTGGCTATCTCTGCTTAGGTTGAGGCTTCATTGGGGTTATTCCATGGGGACATCTAAAGCATTGTGGGGCAAGTGGAGGGCAGAGGAGCCATTGGTGAGGCTAGTGACATGCTATACAAGGTGTCTCAGATCTGCACCCTACACCAGGGTACAGAGGTGGGGCAGGAAAGCTTCTAAGGAGAACAAGGCTCTTCACTCACAAGCTGATGCCCTCCAGTAAAGCCAAGGTTGGATCGCAATTAGAGCAAGGATTCCTGCCAGTGACTGTGGAGCTCTGCCAGGACCCTCATTAGTTTGGCGGGAAATCCTTGCAAGCCTTCCTGGATCCTACCACATGCCCAGACACGCTCCCCGACGTTCGAACCACCAGGCTCTCTACCTCCTCTCTTTCACTGGATGACACATGGTTTGTCCAGCATTTCCTCAGAACAAACACCCCCAGGCCTCTGCACACTCGGGTGCTCTCTGTGGTACTCAAGGAGGCATTTTTACTATCCCTCCCATCTTGGGACAGGGTCCAGTGCAAACGGGATAAGTATGTTTTGTGTGGCAAGTTATTACAGGATGAATTCCAGCAGTCCGGAAAGGACGGCTGCCAAGCGCTCCCCTGGTATGACAGGTATATGACCTTCAAAGTCTCCCCTCCTGGCATGACTGTCTCATGGGTGGATTATGCCAGGGAGCCCTTGTTCCACACTCAGTATGGCTGCAGGGTGGAGGGACCCGAGGCAAGTGGCCTGGCATCCACAGATAACCCACTATGTGACCTCAAGCAGACTGTTTAACTTCTCTGAGCCTGTTTCTGACCTTCTTATGCCCCATGTTCATAGTTAGAGGAAGTGGAGGAAGCTCAGAATGTCTTCTCTTAGGATGATGCATGGTGCAATGATCAGATGCCCAGACTGGACCTGTGCTGCCCTGGGAGGACGAGGGGCCCAAGATTGCAAAATCAGATGGGGCAAGATGACAGGGAGCAGTTGAAGAGGGTATGTGTAAGAGGGAGGTAGAATGCACATCAAGTACAGACCTTTGCACATAGTAGGCACTCATTAAATATATGTTGATTGATTGCTGGCCCAAGAGTTCTGATTCCATACTTCGCTTCTGTGTGGTCTGGAAGAAAGATGTAGAATATGACTGCAAACGCATCCTGACCTGGACAATGGGGGCAATTATCCAGAAATGTGAGCCATCGCTCACCCCCCCTCCCACACTAAGTCTTTTGCAATAATTACCTGACATTTCAAATGAGGCAGGATTTTTAAGAACCTATGTAATTGAAACTGGTATTAGAGACTCACATTGTTCCTTGTGCTATCATTTATGCTATCCACATTTATGCTATCCACCTGTCTTCTCTTCTTTAAAATTAATATTTATATTTTTACCTTTTTTTTCAAAAATTATGATTATTGTAGAAATTTTGGAAAATGAGGAAAAACAAAAAGAAGACAGTTTAAACTGCCCATAATTCCAACAAGCAGAGATAATTAACATTTCAGTGTACCTATTTCCAGGCTTTTTAGCTTTTTTCCTTCCTTCCCTGTCTCCCTGCCTCCTCTTTCTACTATTCTTTCCACAAAATCTCAATGATACTACATATATGTTTTTATTCTATATTCTCTGTCATTCATTCATTCATCATTCAGCAAGCCTTTATGAATCGAGTGCTTACCAGGAATACCAGGGCACTGCTCTATAGGATACAGTTGTGAACAAAACTGATGAAAATCTCTGTCCTTGGGAAGCTTACATTTTGATAGTGGTCGTGGTGAGACAGACAATAAAATAAATGAGCAAAACATGTGCTTTGTTAGAAAATCATAAGAAGTAGGTAGGGAAATAAAGTAGGAGAAGGGACTAGGGTTTGGTGGAAAAGGGAATAGGGAGAAGCTGGGTGCAATTTAACTAGGAAAGACCACCCTGAGTGGCTGATGTCTGAGTCTGAACCAGCAGGGCAATATTCTCTCCGAAGATCCCCCATTTTCAGGTTCCAAACTTCAGCATGACTTTTTCAGGTGTATAAAAAATCTAGGCAAAATTCGTGTATCAGTAATGCAATGGCTAAGGAGAAAAATGCCAAGAAAAGTGCTCAAAGCCTATGACCAAGTCCTGGGTCTTCTCCTCAGGGTGATCTGAGTATGTCCAGGGCAGGAAAGAGCACGCTGTGGGGGAAAGAGGGTTTGGTTTGGGTAGGGGGGCGTTGCTGGTACCTGCTGGTCACAGCTATGCCAACATGTTGGCTCTCTGTTGCCTCCCCTCTTGGACAAACCTGTTTAGGAATAAAAAAAAAATCACACCACAACAGCTCCATTTTGGGTGCTGGCATTGTTTTTTTCACAGTGATTTTTGCCAACGGTCATAATTACCACTAACATTTCTATTGCACTCTACAGTTTTCCAAGCTCTGGTGTTTCTGGAGTTCCTGATCCAGTATGGGATAGTAAAGTGAAGGAAGTGTGGTCAGAGTTTGTGTTTCCCATGAAATTTGAAAGTTTGAATGGGTCTAGAGCCTCTCAGTTCCTCTTCTTCATAAATTAAGGACCTGAGGCTCAGAGAAGTGAAGAGGTTGAAAACAACACTCAGGACCTCAGGCTGGAAAACTTTTTAGCTCAATGTTGCATCCACGAAAACAGGTGTCTCACATAGGGTTGATGTTATACAGCATCATTCCCTTCTAGCAGCCAAGTTGATTTTTCTGATGTAAAATTCCAAACGATCAAGATTGTTTTGGAATCAGCCACTGGTACCAGGGCCCTCAAATTAAAAATGAAACCTGTCTTGCCTGTTTTAAGTAGCAGTTTCTTTGCCTGCCTCTGGGCCCATGTGGGCTCTGTCTAGGGATGGGCCTGGGTGGCTGGTGTCAGCCTCAAGTATCATTCCTGGGTTGCTTTGAGTGATGGTGGTGGTGGGGGGCAGGGGTGCGGGGGGGCGGGGAGGGATCCCAGGAAGTCACCTGGTGCTGGTGCCCCAGTGCCCATTAGCCAACCCTGTATGAAGTCCTGAATATGGACTTTGTCTGGTGAGCTCCACTGAGCTCCGAATGGACTAAAGCCAGTCATTTGGCAAAAATCAGCTCAGTTGCCGCCATTGTTCTTAAAGAGGCAGTGCTGAATGGGCTGTGGACTAATGTATTCTATTATGCCCCTCAGGCTGGCCTCTGAGTGTTGGGGAGAGGGCTGCATTCCACATGCGCTCCCTCCCTCCCCTGCACTCTGCTCTCCAGCCCTGCACTGGCCCCAGGGAGGAGCTGCTCAGACAGCCCCCGGACCCTGGGTATCTCACCTCCCAGGAAGAGCGCTTGATAATCAGCTGTGGGGAAGGTGCCCCATCTGTAACCCCTGCAGTAGCAGGAAAGGGTGTTGAGAGTGGCCAAGAGTCCAGTAAGAGAGCCAGGAATGGGCATGGAAAGGCTTGGCTGCTGAGAGGAGCAGGCATGTTGCCCCACATCCCTCCCCCACATCCACCCATCATGCAGCCTGTGTCTGCTGCCCCCTTTCTCCTGAAGCCCTTTGACTATCAGGAACATCCTTCCTCTGGAGAACATGACGGCTCATGGGATATATTTCAAGCAGCCTGCAGATCTTTCATTCCAGGGTCAGTTATGCCCAAACCAGGAGAAATATGATGTGTGAAAGATAAGGGGAGAGGATTTGGAGACAGAGCTCACACATTTATCATATATGCCCTTTTAAGCACAAAGGAGAGGCTTATATGAGTCTTGGGACACTACCTCTTGCTCCTTGTGTTTTGCAAAGCTAGGTCTCTATCCAGGATTTCCCTTCACCTTGGAGAGCTGGAGGGGACCTCAGCCAGAGGAGTGAGGACAGAAGCCAGTGTGTGGCCAGCTGGTTTAGGTGTCCTCCCTAACCAGATGGAAGTTTAGAAGTGTGAACTTCCTGGCTCCAGGACTTGGTGAGCTCGTTCTTCAGAGCCTTCTCTCCTTTCTGGACTTTCACACTCTTCCTCCCCAGCACCCTAGTTAATCTGCCACAGGTGTACTTATTCTCACTGACAATAGCTACCCCATCTCTGGAAAGCTATCAGAAGGCTGAGAGCCTACTTGTTTAGGATAGTTTGGGTGGGGCTGGGGTTGAGGAGGTGGACAAAATGATGGGGAGAGAGAGAACTGTCAGCCAGTCTGACAGAGTCGTTAGACCTGAGAGCTATGGGGACCTGCATATGCTTAATGCCACAGTGAGGTAGGTTCCTGGTCACTTGTTCTGGGGCCATGGCCCTAGCATGGCCGTTGGCTGCTCTGAATTGCTGGGCAGTGAGTGGGCAGATGAATGCTCCCAGATGAAGCATGCTGTCCTGACTGAATGTGACATCTCAGCCTGAGCTCTTCACACCTCCCCTCTCCCGAACCCTCTCTTCTGCACTCAATCCTGCTTGGTTGCTTTGATGTGTGTCTTTCCTACCTCTATGCTTTTTGGGTTTTGGGAATACAATAAAACCTTAGTTTGCGAGCATGATTCATTCCAGAAATATGCCTGTAGTCCAAAGCACTCATGTATTGAAGTGAATTTTAAGAACCATTGGCTCATTTGTGATCATGTACTACTTGCATTGCAAGACATTGCTAGTTTATCAAGTTAGAATTTATTAGAAATGTTTGCTCGTCTTGTGGAACATTCACAGAACAAGTTACTCGCAATCCAAGGTTTTACTGTACATCTTAGATGGCTTCTCTTTCTCATGTGACTCAGTCCAGGCAGAGGTTATGGTCAGGAGAAAAGAGAGAATAGAATAAACTCCAATCTGAAATCCCTGCTAATTGCAAGGAGGCAATTTCCTTGGAGAGGGGATGGAAATAAAAAATCTGGGAATGTAGGTGAGTTAAAATGGTGTAGGATGTAGAACACTTCATCCTCCAGAAAGAGTAATTTATTCTCCTGTCAAGGCGCCAATGATAATGGCAATAAAAGAAAACATAAGTGATGGTGGTAAGGATTATGTGGCAATTTAGGAAGGAGCCAGTTATATATTTATGGACCAAAATGGCTGGAAACCCTTCACACCCGAGGAGTTAATGCAGAACTTGGGAAGTGCTCCAAGGCTGAGTGTCTCTACTTGGGAAGTTGTTATTTATGGAGCTTTAAACGGGGTATTCAGTAATTTGGTGGTCTAGACTATAGTTAAAAATAAAGAACAAAGGGTTTGATGGACAAATTATGCTTTCCTGAGGGGTGGGGGCTATGGCTTTCTTATAACACTCTGAGTGTTAGAAGGATTGATAAAAGGCAATGTTTGTATAGTGACAGATATTAAATATGATAGAGTGTGGAACTGCTGGAAGATTACAGAAGCCTCCAGATATACAGCTGCTTAAAATACAGTGCGTGGGGAAGAACGCAGGGTCTGTTCACTCCTGGCTGCTGTAGTCAGCTTCAGAAGGGCCAAGGGATGGCCCTTCTTTGCTGCCTAATCTTTACTTGCTAACACCTCTGCAGTGTGGCTTCCTGAAGAAAGAGGGTTGCCTGTCCACCCTTTCTGTTGGAAAACCTAATTTCGTTATTAAAGAGCTGTCTGAGGGGCACTGGATTGGCTCAGTTGGTTGAACGACCCACTTCAGCTCAGGTCATGATCTCATGGTTTGTGAGCTCTGGCTCTGTGCCAGGCTCTGTGTTGATGGAACAGAGTCTGCTTTGGATTCTCTGTCTCTCTCTTTCTTTGCCCCTCCCCCGCTTGTGTGCTCTCTCTCTCTCTCTCTCTCAAAAACAAACATTAAAAAAAAGAGAGAGAGAATTGTCTGAATGCTCTATACTTGCGGTGGCTGAGGAGCTTGTCTATGACTTAGTTTCCTATTCAGAAAAGTGGGCCCTTCGAGCGGGATGCTAAATCTAGGGATACAGACACATGCAATGCATGTTGTGAGACAAATCCCCCAACGCTTTGAAATAGGGTGCTTTGCAGCTATAGGAATCAAAACAAGAGAAAAGCAGGCACCTGGAAGAGTTTCTTAGGATGGTGCTTCTCAGTCTTAACTATGCATACAACTCACCTAGGAATCTTGTTAGAATGCAAATTCTGATTGGATGTGTCTGGGGTGGAGCCTGAGATTTTGTGTTTGCTACAAGTTCCCAGAAGATACCGATGCTGTCAGTCTGGGGACCAAACTTTGAATAGTAGAGTCCTAGGAGACAAGCAAAAATTAGAACTTGAAGCCTTTGAGTTTTCTGTCTGCTTGGAGAGTCTCTAAACTATAGATCTGTGCTAGTTAGGTTTATTTCCAGCTGTAAGAAAGAGAAAACCAAAATGATTTTGGATTCGAAAAAGTGAGAGAGAGATTGTAGGTCTCACCTGACAAGCATTCCAGGGCAGGCCTTTGGGCCATTCCTTACAGACCAGGTTCTTTCCATCTTCCTGCTCCTCCACCAGAGCGTGTGGGCATTTATCCTCATGTGTGTGGTCTCATGGTTGCCAGCTTGCTGCTGTATCTCTTGGGATCCCACCTGAATTCTGGGCAGGAAGAAGAGGGAAAGGTCAAGGTGCATGACTTCTAAGGCCGACTATTTTAAAAGGCTTTCTGGGGGTGCCCCACTTACCAACCTGCACTTAATTCTCAATGCTTAGAGCTGGGTTATAGGACCGATCTCATTTGGTGACCACAGGCCCGCTGCACACCTAGTGTGTGGCAGGCACTGGGCTAAGTCCTGGAGATATGAGGCCAGAACAGATATAGTTTCTGTCCTCAGGAAGCTTCTAGAGGAACTCTGGACATGTAAACAGGCAAGGGGTGTTTGAGGAGAGGTGCTCAGATAGCCTTGGTACCCAGGGGCAGACACATGCCTTCCTTGACCCCTTCTAGCTGAGAGGCTCTGAAGAGTGGCTGGCCAAGAGAAGGTGGAGAGCTGAGTCTTGGACGGGGCAGGGCGTCAGCATTACCTTAGGCACAGAGGCACAAGGCAGCATGGTGCATTCTGGGAACTGCATATCCACTCACACCACTGTTGTCATTGTCCCAGTGTCCCAGTGGGATCCAGCCAGTACACACCTGTAGGGCTTGCACAGGTGATTTTCATCAGACATACAATCTTACCACTCATGCCATCCCAGATTTTAAATAATTTAAATATCACCCCTGGAATCATCATGGAACTCTGGAAACGTCTAGGCCCTAGAGAGGACCATAAGTAGGACTCCTGCCTTAGCAGGACACCCTAGATTAGCTTTTGTATAGTCTTCTCTTTCCATCTTTCTCTCAAGGGTATATAGTGAGCCCTTTATCTCTTGGCATGGTCTTTTCTCCCTTGGAGTCTTTCTTTTGGGCATCCACATGATGGCAGGCCAGCTATGCATGCTTTATGGGCAGCTGCCAGCACAGAACACTGGGGTCACCTCTGCAACCCTGGCCAGGCCAGGGCACCCATTCTTGCAGCATCCCCCAACCCCCCCCCCCCCCCCCCACTTCTGACGCCTGTATGTACTCACTACTCTATCCAATTCTTTTTCTGTCCTGGGATCCCATAGGAAAACACCCCATGTACTTGTCCAGACCTTCAGACCTCTGTCTCCATCCTCCCTCTCTTTCAATGCCATCTTTTCCTTCTAGCTGGCCTCTTGGAAGAGTCCAATAAATGAATTTATGATAAGACATTAAGGACAGCCGAAGGCTCTGCAGGCTTCTCTTCCTAAGGGTGAACATTGAGCAAAGGCAATTCAGCCTAATGCAGAGTCAACAGAATTGGAATCCAAAGATCTGTGTTCCTGACTTGAGTCTGTCCTGCACCAGAGTGCAGTGGTGGGTGGACTGGTGGAAAGGGGCCCATCACTTGGAGCCTCTGGGTCTTTTATAAAATGGGAATAATGAGCTTCTCTGCCAGCTGTGAGGCTTTGTGTGAGGTTCGAAGGCGATAAGGCAGGAAGGGTGCAAACGGAGAAAGCCTGAAGGAAGACAGCTTACTCTATTGGGCAGGCACTGTGCCTTAGCCAGCGGAGGCCAGCCTGGTACAGGAGGCTGCCCCCTGCCCGGATGGAGGCCCCGGGTGATCGCTTTCCCAGCCAGCCCTGGACTGGAGCTGGGAGTGAAGCTCTCCGGAGGAGGGGAGGAGAGCAGGAGTGTGATGATGGCTCTCTTCCACTCTTCCTCCCTCAGCCCCTCATTCGTATCCCAGCTGCTGTTGAGAAAGGTGGTGGAACTGACTGGTGTGCCCGCCAGGAAGGATTAAGTCAATACACACAGGGCTCCTTGGGGAATGTGTCCCGCCTCTGGGCCACTGCCCTCCCTGGAGAAATCTGGGCAGATTTCTGGGCTTGCAGTCATGGAAGCATGTGCCAGTTCGCCTTCACAGGGAGAGGGGGAGGGGTCCCTAAAGACCCATTTTTCCTTCCCAGTGAAGCCTTGAGCTCTGAAGCTAGAACCTGGCACCATGTGTTACAGGGCCAGAGCCCCTACCAGCGTCTCCTGCCCACTCCACTCCCAGGTGTTGTCAGAGGCTTCTGGAAACCTGGCTTTCCAGGTACCAGCCCCTGTTTTTAAGAGGATTGCCTTAAGAGGCTGGGGATCAGTGTTCACTGCAGCGTCAGTCCCTGCAGGACTTACTGGAAGCTCTGCCCTCTTCCTGAAACAGCCCACTGCATTCATCAGCCCACCCGCTGGCTGCCCATCATTTAGAGCAGCCTACTCTGTGTATGCCCTGGGGAGAAGGAGGTGAGTCTTCAAGCATCTGTGCAGCAGGTCAGCTCTGGACATGGACCAGAGGAGGGTCAATACAAAAGCCCCACACCCTCTTTACAGTCTTTGTGTAAGGGGCTCATGATCATTTCCTTTAGAATTCAGATCTAGGGAAGATTTTTCTTTCCTGCAGACGTGAGTTATTCATGCTTGCTTTTTACCTTGGTTCTTGGGAAACGCAGTGCAAAATCAATGCTCAGGCATAATACCTCCCTTAGATTGGGTATTTCACATACCTGCCTCCTTCTACTATATATTGATGCACTTTTTGTGATGGTGGGCTTCACCAAGCACTGGCTGTGTGCCTGGAACAGTGATAGATGCTGGGGATGCCCACGTGAGACAAAATATGACAAGATTCTGGCCTTCCAGGGGCTCACAGTCATGTAGTAGATACCCCAAAGCAAACGGTTTGAAAACATCCACGTGAGTGCTGTAACAAAGTGTGCACAAGTGCTCTGGGTGCAGGGCGGAGAGAGCAGTTCATCCGACTAAGGGTGGAGAAGGCAGGTGATGGACTGAGAGGAGGTCAGGCAAGGCTGCTGGGAGGAGGCGATGCCCGAAGGATGGGTAGTGGGTTTGCCAGGTAAAATACAGGACACAGGAGTTCAGTTTAAATTTCACATAAACAAAGAATACCTTATAGTATAGGTATGTCCCATGCTCTATTTGGGACATACTTATACTAAAAAACTATTAAAAAGCATGTACTGTATTTTATTTTCCAGAGTAGTGGGACAGGCATTAATAGTTCTGTTTTACAGATGAGAACTCTAGGGCCAGAGGGATAATGTGCGAGCCATTCAGCCTGTGAAGACCAGAACACAGGCATTACTCCATATTTCCTGACTCGGGGCCAGAATGCTGTCCTCTGCATTGTACCAGACCCACAAGCACCCAGCCATAGACAGGACACTCTCTTGCCCTGGATAATGGAGAGGATGCTGAGTGTATCTATGGAGTGTCCGAAAAACCACTGACAAATGATAATGGAGCAGAATAGGAGGAAGAGGCTGAGGCTGAAAAGCAACCCCCACCTTCCCCCCCTTTTTCTAGGAATGGGCAGGAAGGAGCTCTGTGTGTAAGAAGAGGCCACCAGGTAGGCACCTGGGAAGCCCCTGCGTGGTCCTGCTTGGCCCCAACATTCGGCTTTGGGCAATGGGAAGACTGAAGAATGCCTCCTTAAGCTGGTGTTATGAAGCAACAGGGAACACATTTCCAACTTTCATGTATGGGCAACTGGCAGTATGGGAAAATCAAAACTTTTTTGAGATGAAAAACACGTTTCAAGTAGTATTTTGCTCCTGATCATTTAAACCATTCAAGGAAAGGAGGTGTGCTTCCTGGCTCACAGCTCTCATATTTCAAAACCCTGGTTTCTGGGAGCTCTGTCACATCAATAGCATGTTTAAAAAAATCTTTGTTCTAGAACTTTCTCCTCTACATACACAAATGCTTGCTATTAGGAAAAGGGAGACTGGACTTTGAAGCACCAAGTTTTGATAGTGTGAATAAGGACAAAAACCTGTATGCACCTCTAAAGTACAGTTTTCAGGTTGTTCTGCCTGGCGCTATTATATGATATGTGAACTGATTGGCAGTGGGCAGTCACTCTCCAAAATCTCAGGTACAGGTTCTGGTCTGTCAGTGGTACTGAGACTGAGTCCTTCCTTTCCAGCTGGGTCTTTGGAGGAGCCAGAAATGTACTGGGTTTAGGATTCTGGGTTCTTAGTCATACCAACACTCCCTGTCTGTCCTCAAGATGACTGTGTCCTTGGTACAGCCCAAGAGGCCTCTCTCCCAAGCAGTAAGATGGGGTGGAGGGTTGGGGGTTGGGGTGATCAAAGTCCACAAGGAACAACTAGGTGCAGCCTAGCTCCC
Organism: Panthera onca; assembly: GCF_046562875.1. Classification (NCBI taxonomy): domain Eukaryota; kingdom Metazoa; phylum Chordata; class Mammalia; order Carnivora; family Felidae; genus Panthera; species Panthera onca. The sequence goes on along the minus strand of NC_138342.1, from coordinate 163,467,580 downwards.
TCTCTCAGTGGGACTGTGAGATTTTCTCCTTGAGACCCTCCGAGACTGGTGGAGGTCTACTACTGAAAGTAGCTATCACCCAGGCTACTTTCCAGAATTTTAATGGTGGAAAGACATAAGTTCCCACCATTTGGGGAAACTGCAAACATGAGTGAGAGGTCAGCTAAGCGTGGATTCAGAGATGAGAGGATGTTATCTACAAACACAACTCTTTCCAGTGCGTGAGTAAACAGACACATTTGGTTTGGAACTGAGGGCCTGGCTGTAGGAAAGAAAAGGACCCTCTACCAAACAGCATTTTTCTCTAAATGCCCCTTGAATTGAGAAACAGTTGCCCAGTCTCCTGCAGTCTATTCTCTGTGAGGAATGTCTTCCCCAGCTTCTTGGGCTGAGCATCACCCATTGTTTGGGGATTAACCCTTGGCCATCCAAAGTCTTGCTCTATCTCTCTCATCTCTTTCCCTCCATTCTGCCTGTCTTTCTTTGCTGCACCTTTCATGAGCTGAGAAATGACAGAGAGGATGACCGTGCAGCTGCTTCCAATGTGGGTGGCTGAATCACAATCGCTGGATGGGCACGACTGCTTTAAGAACAGAGCCTTACTTCTTCATGAACTCTGGTAGTTGTACTTGGAATCCGTCCATCAAGAAATTAGGTCTGCAGCGTCCAAAGCAAGCTTCCCCAGAGCTTTACAAACAAGCTGGCCCAGCAAGACAACACCACCTACAGTGCCTGCCTTGAGCTCTGAGATCTGTGGCCCATTTGCCACATGCAGTAGTGTCACACTGCTCAGATGTGGGTTTTCAGCATCCTTGGCTTCCCTCCACACACACTTCAAGATATAGGCAGTGTAGAGACCTAACAAACTTCACGAGATGTTTGTGGTTGTCACCTGTCCTCAGGGGTCAGTCATGGTCACACTCTCAGCTCTCTGGAGATTGACCCTTCCTCTCAGGGTAATGTTAGAAATATACAAAAAAATTCCCAGAGACTCTGAGGGCAGGGAGACTTCTGTTTCCTTGGGGGAGGGGTTGCCTTTAGAGAGGGCCTGCTGTATATCTACTGATACACTCTTTTTGCCTTCTGCCTTAATGGGGACCCTGGGTTTTGACCCGAGGTTCCTGGACCAGCTCTGAATGTAGCATGTGAGCCTGAGTGATGGACTTGATATTTACACAAGCCACACTGATAAGTGCACATGTGTTTTTAATGTTTTGGCTTTCTACACCACAAACATGTCAATGTGTATATGTGGGCACACACAAGACTTGCTGTCAGGCTGGGACTTGAGTATGTCTTTTCTTTTCTCCTTTCCTTTCTTCTTCTGTCCTCCTAAAGCTAACACCTCTGTGAGAAATATTTCCTCCCACCCTGAGCAACATTGGGACAGTTACCTACTGCCTCTGGTGTTGTCTGAGGTTGGCCACCGACCGGTTGTCCCACCTGGAAGGGTGCTGCATTTTTAAACCGGCAAGCGGCTGGAAGGCTTAAACCCTCCCCCTTGGGTTTGCACGAACTGAGCCTGGACACCTGGACGGCTGGGGATTTAAAAGCAGACCTCCCTTGGTTCAGCCTTCCTGAGCCCGGGTTTGTCTGAAATGGTCTGTCTTTGTACTGCAACTACAGAGGACAAAACCGGGGAGGTGGGCTGCTTGTCTGGTGGGCTGAATTTCTGCCTGAAATTAGGAAAAATTGTATTAAAAAAAAGGGGGGGGGGTCTTCAGTATGTCACGGGTTTGCAAGTACTGTTAAGGTTCCTGGCTTTTCATCAAGCCTACTCAAGTTGACCAGCGTTGACTGTCCTCTTTATCCACCCCACACTTTTATCTATCCCCTCTTTCTTTTCCTGTCCGTTCCTTCCATTTTCTCCTCTCCTTCCCCCACTTCTTCCGCTATTTATTTATTTATTTTTGGTTTTGTTTTTTAAGGGGTGTTGACCTGGGTTTAGTTCTAGTAAACGGAACCCTCTTGCAAGTGAAGCGATTGGTTAATTGCGCCGGTGACTGACGTGCTAAATGAGTGCGGCTCGCAGCAGCCGGGAGCTGATTGGCTGCGCAGGGAGTCTCCGAGGGCTTTGCAACAGGAGCACCGGGCACTCGAATCCTGCAGCCTCCCGAGTAAGTGCCGCGCGCCCGCCCGCCCGCCCGCCCGCCAGCCAGCCCGCCGCGCGTCCGGGAGCCGGGGCAGCAGCACTCGGCCCGCCGCGCGCGCTCCCCTTCCCCGCGCGAGCTCCCGCCGCGGCGCCCGCCGCAGGCCGAGGGCCGCCACCCGCCGAGGACCGGGCAGGAGCGCGCGGCCGCCGAGCCGGGCAGCGCTGGGGCCGGCGCCTTTTGTCCCTGGAGGTCCCTGGAAGTTTGCGGCGGGACGCGCGCGGGGAGGCGGCCGAGGCAGCCCCGACGTCGCGGGAGCCAGTGCGCCGAGCCAGCATGGGCAGCGGGCGCGGCGCTGGGGGCCGCCGCTGGGGCGCCCCGGGCGTGCTGCTGGCGCTGGCCGCCGGGCTCCTGGCCGCGGGCTCCGCCAGCGAGTACGACTACGTGAGCTTCCAGTCGGACATCGGCTCCTACCAGAGCGGGCGCTTCTACACCAAGCCGCCGCAGTGCGTGGACATCCCGGTGGACCTGCGGCTGTGCCACAACGTGGGCTACAAGAAGATGGTGCTGCCCAACCTGCTGGAGCACGAGACCATGGCCGAGGTGAAGCAGCAGGCCAGCAGCTGGGTGCCCCTGCTCAACAAGAACTGCCACATCGGCACCCAGGTCTTCCTCTGCTCGCTCTTCGCGCCCGTCTGCCTCGACCGGCCCATCTACCCGTGCCGCTGGCTCTGCGAAGCCGTGCGCGACTCGTGCGAGCCCGTCATGCAGTTCTTCGGCTTCTACTGGCCTGAGATGCTCAAGTGTGACAAGTTCCCCGAGGGCGACGTCTGCATCGCCATGACCCCGCCCAATGCCACCGAAGCCTCCAAGCCCCAAGGTCAGGCCGCCCCGTCCCACGCGCGCGAGTCCCCTGACCCGGGCCGGCGGGGCACCCGCGGACCCGCCGCGGGGATGCCGCTGCCACGCTGATCCGCCCCCTCCCCCCACCCTGCCCCGCTGCTCCTCCCTGGAGTTCGGACGTGCTCCCTGGAGGTTGCTCTCAAGCTGTGCAATGAGTTTTAAAAAGTCCGAGGTGTCGCTTAGCACCTCTACCAGCCCAGGTGCACGGCGGGCTTGGCCGGCAGCGGTGGCCGCGCCTGAGCCCCAAGCAAGCTCCGTGCGGTGCCCCGGGCGTCGCTTCCTGGGATCCAGGGTCGCTGTCTCCACACCTGAGACAAAGCCTTATGCTCCACAGGAAAGGAGAGCCCTTCTCTCTCTGGGAGGGAACCGAGTCCCCATCGAAGTTTTTCACACCCGAGACGGGATGCCCCAGGAGGAAAACACCCAAACCCACAGTGTAGGAAGCCCAGAAAGGCCGAGAAAATGCTAAGGCGCAGCTTCGTTTACTTTCATAGGTTCGACGAGGATTAAAAAACCCAAAAACCAAACACCTCTCGCTTCCCTCCAGCTTTCCTGAGCTAGTCACTGGGCCTAGGAACTCCGGGAGGGCTGAGAACTGGCTGAGAAAAAAAAAAAAAAAAAAGTTTAGAAGCTGAGGATTTGTTTCTCCACCCTTTTCAGGTGGTCTGCTTGGGGAGGGTTGGGGCTGGAAAGCTGGTTCTCCCATTCTTGCATACCCCCTGCTTCTCCCATTTACACAAATCCTCAGGTAATTAGAAAGATAAAAATGTAATTAGCTCATTGTTCATCTCTCCTTGGGGAGTGGGGCTCCGCAAATTGGAGACTCTCCTAACAGTCCCTGGAGGGGCCTGAGCTTCCTCTCAGAACCCCTCCCACTTAAAGGGCAGCTTTTGAGTGGGAGGGAAAAAAATCCCGGAGAGGCAAAAAAAAAAAAAAAAAAAAAAAAAAATCAAAATAAACAAGCAAAAAATGCAGCGCAGTGGCCTTTTATAGGAGCGAATTCTTCAGAAGCAGAGTTGAGGCTGAAAGATGTGCATATAGTCTGGGATGGGGGCCCCTAGGTGCCCTCAGCACCAGGGCACGTGTCCTGCGGGTTTGCTGAGGAGGGGTTTAGGGTGGGGGACTGCCTGCTTGCTGGCTTAGCTCATCTCCAAGGATGCCTGAGAGAGAAGTGTCCTCTGAAGGGCTTATTCTTCCAGAGTGAGGGGGTAGCATGGGGACAGGGGGCCCCAAACTTGAATGCTCCTGCTTCTTCTAGGGAGGGAGGAAATCGGCCCAAAGTGATGGGCATTGGGTGGCATGGACCCCTGCTGGGTGGGAAACCTGGCTGTCTGGCTGCAGTGGCCAGGGCACCTCTGCTCCCCACCTCCTGGGTGTCTGCACAGGGTTAACCTTCGGGGAAGTGCGGCCCTTTGGGAGCAAGAGCTGAGCAATTACCTAGAGCAAACAAAGCACTTTGTGTTCTGCGGGTGTGGAGCCATCCCCTGCAGCCCGCAGGATTTTCCTTCTCCCCTTCCTCACAGGCCAGGAGATTAGCCCAGCTCTGCCCCAGCAGCCTCTGCTCCACTCCCGGTTGTCTGTTTCTGGGACAGCCCAGGCACGTGAGGTGGGGGCCCATTGGGGGAGCACCTTCAGAGGGGAAGATGGGGACTGCTTATAAAGGGGGAAGAATCCTCCTAACCGAACCCCTCAAAAGGCTGTGGTGGAAGTAGAGGAATACCGAATAATTGTTGTCTTGCCTTTGACTCCTTGGCTGCTCTTTTCACTTGTCTGCTATCTCCTCAGGGGCCTCGGTCCCATGCTCCTCTCCCCTCCGCTCTGTCCCAGTAGTGCCTAGGCAGTCGCCCTCCCAAGGCCAGCTGCCCAAGGGAGACAGGCTGTGGAGGACCAGTCAGGTGTGGGGCTTGGGGACTGGTTCTCCCCTCAGTGTTTATGGTGAGAGGCCCTGCCCGGAGAGGGCACCTCTCCAGTGCTGCAGCCCTTCGGTGGAGGGAGTCCCACAGGACTTCCCCCCACCCCCCCCCAGGATGCCTGGCCACTGTCAGCTGAGGTGGGTCTGGGAGAGCTGTGTGTGTGTGTGTAGGGGTAGGCTGACACAGACCAAACTGCCACATGGCTAGTGGCTCCAGAATGGAACCGGTACTTTTGGGTGAGAATAAATACAGATGCGTGACTTTTATTCTTTCTTCTGATTCTCTGAAATTAAAACCAAATTTTCAAAGCAATGCGTATCTCTGCATGCTCTAGGCTGGTTTCTGTTCACGTAATTGGTCATGTTTTGGGGTATTGGGCAGGCTTTTGCAGCCATGTGTTATTAAAGATAAACTTGACAATGAGAGATGAATGAAAAGATGCTTTTCCCTCCAAAAGGCTGATGCCCCAGTGACACCCACATCTGTTATCGGAAGAGGCATAACTGTATAAACTTTCCAGGAAAGTCGTTTCTAAATCTTGCACTTAACGTGAGACCTGTACGTTCCCAGGCCGATAAACTGTTGTTCCTCCTTCCCGCTTAGGTTTCACTGATTTAAGTTCTATGAGGGAGCACATCGTTTTAGTTTTAGTTTTTGCTGTTTAGACCTGTTGTGCATTAAATCAGCCTGGCTGTTTTAGTTGCAGATTGCAGAGGTCATGGTGCCCTTGTGTCTCGAGAGCCTTTCTTAGGGTCCTTTCTCCATGTATCAAGGAGCTGGTCAGGGAAGAACTGCTGTGTGTGTGTGTGTGTGTGTGTGTGTGTGTGTGTGTGTGTGAAAGAGAGAGAGAGAGAGAGTGTGTTTGTGTGTAATTGTGTGCATGTGTTTGTGTATGTATCGGTGTGTGTGTGAGAGAGAGTGCAAGCAAGCTGTGTGCGTGTGTGCATTGATTTTTGAAAAATCACTTAATCTTAATTCCAGTGTTGTGGACTTTCTCCTCTACTCCCCCTAAAATATTAATGAGCCACAAAACCTTTCAGTTTTTGGTTCCTTTGCTTTAAACGTTATTTTAAGTATACCTTCCAACAGTGATTTAGTTCTCCTTCTCAGATGGATGGTGGATTTCTCCTACTGAGACAGCCTGCAGGGCCCTGAGGACACGCCAGAGGGGGCGCAGATTAATATTGCATTACACATTCCTCCCTTCCCGGATCAGGCTGCTGCAGAGTGCCATAAGAAAAGTTGAGATGGGGGTTAGCCCTGTGGAGAGCACACAGAGCTCACCCCAAGAGCTCTTTCCACCTTGAGTGGCGCTGAAGGTCAAACATTAATTGATGAGACTGAGAAAATGTCCCTGTTGGCTCCGGAGCCCTCAGCTGCCAGTCAGATCAGGGAACTCAGAGGGTCCAGAGGAGATGATGGGGGTGTGCCAGGGCGATGGTGTTTTATATTCTCACAGCTGCTTGCTCGGTGAACACTATATTCATAGACACTTTTAGTATGATAACTTACACTTAAAAAAAGATAATAATAAAACAAAGAAAACCCCAAAGCACAGTTCACACTCCTAGTATAGGTAACACGTAGGACCTCCTTTCCCTGTTTTTTCCCCATGGAAGCAAGAACCATAATGCAAAATTCTGGGTAAGTTTTTCCTTTTGTCAGAAACACCACCTCCAGAACCCCATTGCAAGTTCTGACTGAAAAGCAAATTTCCAAATTCTGGGCCCAAAGACAGTCATAGTCTTCTGCTTGGAGTGTAGCTGTGATTCTTGCTGCCCTGAGGACATGGATGGTGTCTGGCCCTGGGTATAGTGTGAAGGTGGAGGGGTGTGGCCTCTGCTGGGCCATGAGGGGACCCTGCTTGGAAGTGGGGGTGACCGGCTGTGCACTAGGTATATCCTGGGGGCAGCCCTGGCCTGGCAGGGCTTGGCAGCAACTTCCACAGCGTCAGTATCGGGGGAAGCTTTGCCCATTTCACTGAGCCGCAGGGGAACTCCCAGGCAGGAGATGCTGCCACGGAAGCCACAGAAGCCATGGAAGCTACAGGAGAGGAGAGGATGGGGAGGAGGAGGACCAAGGGCCTCACCTCTTACCATTTTGCCTTGGGGTGGCTTTCCTGGGCTCCTCAGCTCCAGCCGGGCTTGGCCTCCGGTGGTTGGCCAAGGTGTAGTGCCTTTAGAATGTGTAAAATGCTTTCCTAGATGGTGGGTTCCACTCCTAGAGTTTGATAGGTGATGGTGGGGGTGGGGGTGATGGTGAGCAGCTGCCTCGCCCTTCTGGGGATTCCACTGCCTACTTTCTGCCTGTCCTCCCACAGAGGCACTTTACTTTCAAGGGATCCCCTCCAGCAGTATTTTGGCTCGGAGACCTCCGGCCCTGGCCTCAGAAGTCTCCTCCCCCTGTGCCTAATGCCTGGCAGTGGCCCTCATGCCTGCCACACACACACCTCCTCTTCAAAGCCCTTTACCGTATTGTGAAAACGCCTTCAGAGGGTTCCCCGTCTGCCCACCCCCCCGGCTCTCCCATTTGGCAGCTCTTGCTACCCCGGTCCCCAGCCACCACTGCCCTCCCCCCCCCCCCCATCCCCAGCCCTCACCTGGCAGGCAGGAACTCGCACTGCAATAGCCTTTTTGGAAGGGGTGTTCGGGGCCTGCGGCTGGAGTTTGTGAGTCTGGCTGAGTTTCCTTCTTGGCTCCTAGAGAGGGGTTCAGATTGATCTGCTGTCCTATTGGGAGTTTGGGAATGGGAAGGGGGCAGGATTCAGAGAGGGATGTTTAAGGGAGAGAGGAGAAAGAACCGGAAACAACTGGAATAGATGTGTTTCCCAGGGACCACCACACCTCATCAAACTGGAGTTCAGAGACCCGCCCTGCCTAGCCCTGGATAAGTTTGGGTTAAATGGTTGTACCATATTCAACAGGTTTTCAAGAAGCTATGTCTGTTTGGCTTTAGGTCCAGGGCTTCAGGACTCTTCTCTTATTCTCCAGTTGCCCTTCAGAAATTCCAGGAGACCTTTAACTACTTTCAGCCTGGCCCTGGGGCCGACCTCTTCCCCAGGGGCAGCTCCTTCCAGAACCCCCTACCCCTGGAACTCACAGCTCCTCTTTCTCTTCTTTTCCTTTCCTAGGCACAACCGTGTGTCCTCCATGTGACAACGAGTTGAAATCTGAAGCCATAATTGAACATCTCTGTGCGAGCGAGTTTGGTAAGAAATCATCCCTGGCTGCCTCTAGGAGGTTTGGCATTGCCTGGTTCTTCCTGATCTGCGTCCCTGGTGAACAGAGAGCCCGGTGACACATCTTTTTGGACCTTTATATTCTCTCCGTCCATTCTCCCCGAATGGTTGCTGTTCTCGGGCCCGTGGAAATCTAGACAGGGTGGAGGGCTGGCTAGTTTTTATTAAAGTCAGACTTAGCTTTGGCCCTTCTGTGTGAGGGATCACTGGACAACTTTTGGGGACCTTCTCTGGGAGTGGAGGGAGGTAGACTTGTGGGCAGACGGAGAGGAGTTAGGTGACAACACCACTCCTTGGATGCCTCCAGGAGGTGCACCCAGGAGGTCCTGCCCACAGCTCGGCCTTCCCTCCACACAGGCTCTTTCTCTATCCACCCCTAGGTGTCAGCACCACCCTGCCCACACTCTGAAATGACTACACGGGGTGTCCTCCCAGGGAGGGAGTGTCCACCCAGGGAGGGTGTTGTCCAGTGCTGAGGGCCATGATCAACTCCTTCCTGACACAGACAATTGACATTCCTCCAGTAGTGGGAATTGTCTTCCCTTCTTCCCAAGTCACTGTGCGTTAAAAGGGACTTCTAGATCAGCACCTGCAGCCCCAGGGGGAAGTGCTGTATGTGGCCTGGGGAGCAGATCTCAGGGGCACTTTCAGGGATGGTTCCTTGTAGTCTGCCTCATAGGAGACCTGACACCCCGAGACTATCTTCTCTGGGAAAGGTAGCTGTCAACCGCATCCATTTGGAGGGCTGACTCCTTCTATTTTATATGGATGGTGAAAAGTGGCTCGGCTCAGGCCAGGCCCACTTTGCTGAAGGAAGGTTCAGCCTGACACTGAAAGTGCATTTCTCAAGGTTCCTTAGCAGGAGAAACAGAACGGTAGGTAATGTGAGTCTTTGTCCATTTGGGGCTGCCAACTCCATGTTTTCATTAACTAAACATAATGAAGGGTATGAAAGGGACTTGTTCTGGCAAAGTGCTGGGCCTGAGTCACACAAATAGGGCCTACACATGCAAGTTGAAGGAAATCATATAAGTGACGCATACATTCTCAGGATTGTCATCATGACTGAAGACCCCAGGTGGGAGAATTCAGATCCTTTGCCGCAGAGAGCTTCTTGAGCATGAAAATGTCTTGCGTGCTTTATTTCTGCACTAGGTGTCTCTGCCTCCTTTGTTCTTGGAGGACCACAGGACCTCTAAGAAGATTAATCTGGTGTGCATTTTCCCTCCTGTCTTTGAATCACATCCTTTTTTCTTATTGCCATTTTATTTATTTATTTTTTAAAGTTTATTTATTTATATGCTTTGTGAGAGAGAGAGCAAGCGTGCATGTGTGCATGAGTGAGCAGGGGAGGGGCAGAGAGAGAGGGAGAGAGAATCCTAAGCAGGTTCTGTGCTAACAGCGTGGAGCCCGACTCAGGGCTCTATCTCAGGAACCGTGAGATCATGACCAAAGCTGAAATCAGAGTTGGGCGCTTAACCGACTGAGCCACCCAGGTGCCCCTGTTTTTGTCATTTTAAATGTAGCCAGATGAAATTGTAGAGTGTGCCTGCAGTGATGTGTGCAGACCCTGGTTACCCTTCCACCTACTGGTAGTTATATTTGCTCCTTGATGCTCACCCCCTTGCTTCATCAGAGGGTGGTGAAAGCCCAGTCTAGCCTGGTACGTCTCCTACTGTAGAGTCTGTGGGTGCACAGCCCCATACTGCATTAGCAACAAGTTTTTCTTCCACAAATGGAGCTGAGATTCCTTCCCAAAGATGCATGTGGACATAGAGGAAAACTCTCTCGTAAACCCTGACGAGAAGCCTTTTGCTGCATGGCTGGGGCAGAAAGAATCTGTTGAGATATGGCTGTGATCCCAAGGAATCCTTACAAGGGATACCTAAGGGGCCACATTTCGATTTCATGGGTCCTCTTCAGATATTATATATCAGCACACTCACTTTTAGGAGTTGGCCCCCTGATATTCCAGCAAATCCAGGGCACCGTATTAGAGTAAACTCTGAAAGGTAATATATCAGATGATGTTTTGTGCTCATATGACTTCTGTTGGGCTCACCTCCTGAGGGACAAGTGATGGCAAACTCTGGAACTCTGTGTGTGTGTGCAGGTGATTGACTGACTATGCCTTCCTGTTCAGGAACTCAAATTCAATGTATCTGATCATTCATTGATTCATGTATCCCTCCATTCATATTTCTTGAGTACAAAACACTGTGCTAGATACCATGTGCAAAAATACTTAACTTAGAATAAATTAGAATTTAATTAAACATTTTTTTCTTAAACACTGACCAAGCACTAATCAGTGATTCTCTAGAGAATCATGGAGTCATGACATAACTCACCAACTGAGGAGGGGGCTGTGGGAACTCAAGGCCAAGTTAATGTTAAGGAGGTGTCGGAAGAGAACCCATGTCTTCATGCCCAGAGTCTTTGTCTAGAACTTACCAGCTTGTCATCAGGTCTCCTCCCTCCATTCCCACTTGCTCACCACAATTCTGGTGATTAGGGGCTTTGTGGCAACCAGTCAAACTAGAGACATTCTCTAGAAGTGGGCCAAAGAGGCAAGCTTTGGGGAGGAATTTGAATGTGGAAGGTTGACCTTGCCGTGTAGGGTAGGGCTCTCAAGGGTGTCAGGTTCCTCACCTGGGGATGGATATCCTTTTCCCCACTGTAGTAGCTGCCTGCTGAGTCAGCAAGCCACCTGCTTACTGCCTATGGGAGGGAGGGGTAGATCTTATTTTAATAACCAATCAGGTCTTGGCAGATCTGAATGATTGGTTGTTTGGGATTGTTCATTTTTCCCTGAAATAATTTTCTTCTCAGGTTCAGAGAATTTTTGAGGTCTTCCTGGACCCCATAGGTCATCATATCACATCCACTTATTTCATAAATAAGGAGTCTGACTTTCCCACCTGGAGTTCTTTTACTCTGTGTCATGCTGCCTTCCTCATTTAGGAGAAGAACAGCCATTGGGCTTTGCCACGGAGGCCTTTAACCCCTCAGCATGGTGGGTATGGTGTATGCCAGGCTCCTTTGAACTGGATGCAAGAGAGACTTTTCGGGTGTTTTTGTTTGTAATGTTCTTATAAGGCAATAAATAGGATCTTTTTTTTTTTTTTTCACTCTGCAGGAGCTGAGCTTAGCTCTGCCCTTCTCAGCATCCTGGAGAATGCAGCCTTGTTGAGAAACTTGTTTCTTAGCTCAGTTCATTTCAAGTAAGTGAGGCAGTCAGCCACGCTGATGGGATTCAGTTAGGAAACAAAGAAATTCAGCAATGCAAGCTGACACACAACAGAGAAGAAAAAGAATGTTTTACTCCCTACTCCAGGGATCAAACTTTGCATTAAGTGGCCCTGACATCCCTGGTGGGAAGGCATCAGGTTGTTGGAAGGCTCTCTATGAGCTCTAGGAAGAAGGGGGTGCATTCCTTCTGGGTCAGCACACACACTCGCCCTCCTGCTAATGCGTCCTCAGACTCCTGCGGCCTCCGTGGAGATGGGCGTGCACAACCCGTCACCTCTTTCCCAGGCAGTGCATTTTTAAATCTCTGGCGGGTCTGCTTGGCCACTAGTCTCTCCACCTCTGCACTGTACCCCCTCAGTTCAGAGCGCATTTTTTTCCCCCAACAGGGAAAAAGCATCAGTAGAAACACCTGTGTGCTGATACTCAGGAATGCAGCTGGATCAGCCTGGATCAAGTACCAGATGTGGGAAAGCCAAAAGTTAGATGGTGCAGAGTCTCTGAATTCAACATGGTGGCCAGCCTGCCTGCCACGCTTAAATCAGGATGCACTGCTCTGCCTTTTGTTCTCTCTGCTTTTCCTGCTATGTGACAAGAGGGTGCTGCTGCTCCGTTCTCTTAAACAGGCCAATATAGTATTTGCAAGCTGCCACACTAGTTATCTTGCTGTTAACAACTCATAGCCATCTTTCCTTCATGTTAGCTTATCCCAGGGGTGTGAGGATCTGATTTATAATTGCTGTGAGGTTAGGGCCCCACCTCTGGCCAGTCTCTCTAGCTTCTCCAGTATCTGTAAACACCCTTAAGCTTTTCTGGTAGAAATGTGCATGGTGCTATACTTCTGCCAAGATCGTTCAGACCTTCCTCTTGGACTGGCTCCTCCACTTTTTTGAGCTTGAGAGTTCAGGTGGCAGCGTCCTTTACCCCAGTATTTTTTTGCTGTGGAAAAAAATTTCTTTGCCCCCAGAAATTTTCCTTGCCTTCTGGAAGGATTTTTTTTTTCCATTTATGTGTTTCCTCATAAAGAGTAAAACCATACTTTATAACACCAAAATGAGTCAGATAGGAAAGAAAAGAAATCAGTGCTCACTGTTAGCATTTGGGAGTATTTCCTAGAAAAGAAATATTTTCAGAGGTTCCTGAACCTTCACTAATTTGTTCTTGCTCTGCCTTCCTCTTCTTTCAAGGTGTCTTGGCTGTGCTGCTGTTTGGAGGCACAGTGTTTTACTCCCAAGGGTAATTTGATCTCTTGCAAAAAGTTCAGCCTTTCCAAACTAAACCTTGGGTTTCCTCCTGCAGGTGAGGAAAGCTGGCTGCCAGCACAGTAATTGCAACATCTGTAAGCTGCTTGAGAGCAGAGTCTGTGTCCTGTACCTTATTTTACCTAATGTAAGATGCCCATTAATTATGAGATGCGCTATTCATTTTGTACCACTGACAAAGGAAATATACCTCATGTTAAAATGGGAAGATAATCCGTGTCTTAGAATGAACAAAACAATGCCTGTTTGTACTTAAATAGTTCCTGGAAAAGTGTCTTCTTCTCCACGGTCGGCATGAGATGCAAGTTTGTCAGATGAGTATTTGAATGACAGGATGGCAGGGATATGGAAACTGGACTCCTTTTTTTGTAAAAGGAGAAAACTCCTTTCCAAGTGACTGTGTACCACAGGTTAGTTGATTTCAAGGAAAGCTACACACCCTGTTTTAGGTGAGTGAGTGTATATGTGTGTATGTTAAAAAAAAAAAAAAGCACTCACATCCAGAAATCTAGTTCGTTTAAAGTAAAATTAAATAGACATGGGGAAAGGGCACTGTTACCCCCGGGGTGGAGTCAGCGGGCTGAAAACAACTGCTTTTTATTGTCATTGAAGATCTCTAAAATACATATCCCATATACAGATCTGTAAATACTTGGAAGGGATTGTTAAGGCATTTCACGTGCGGGAAAACCCACTCGGTGCTTTAGGTCCATGGGAAGTGTCGCTCATGGCCCGCAGTCTGTGTCTCTATGAATTTGACCATTCTGGGTACTTCATATAAGTGGAATCCCACAACATTTGTCCTTTTGTGTCTGGCTTGTTTCACTTAGCAAAATGTCCTCCTTATCATTTGATGTATGTATAAACTGTCATGGAGAAGGGGAGCAAGGAGGACTGACCTTTCACTTCACCTCTGGTCTCTGAAGCTTTTCTGGGCATGGGTGAAGAAAGGTGGGGGAAGGGATGAGATAACATAAGGGGGCTATTCACAGCCTGCACGTGTGGCCCATTCCTTTGGGTGTTGCATTGCTCGTTCGTATCCCTTTGCCATTGTAAAGACATGCTGAGCTGGACGGAATCTCAGAGATCAGCCAGTCCGGGGCTCATCTTACGGACTGAGAAAAATAAGTCTCAGATAAAGGAGTTAGTCTTTTGATTGCCCAAGGCCGCTCTGCTTGGCATCCATTACAGCTTCTGTTCCCACCAGCACTCACCTGGGCAGCCAGTCCAGACTTCATACCCTTCCTCCTTCATGTACTCCTGTGCCTGTCACATTCCTGTCCTGCCAGGAGTGCTGGGGAAACTCCCTGGGAAGGGGGCCTTGGGTGCTGCTTCACTGCTTTCAGAGCCTGTGGATATAAATGGACTGATATGTGTGCTTGCACTGTGGAAAGAGCTCAGCAGTCATTGCTTGCTTTCTTTGTGGAGAGGCAGGTAGTACAGTAGAAAGAGCATAGGCTTTGGGCCAGACAGACTTGGATTAAATCCCAACCCTATAAACTGACCGACCACGAGAAAGTCTCTTAACCTCCCTGAGCGTGTCTCCTCACCTGCAAAACGTGAGTGGTGATTCCTGTGTTACTGTGTTGTAGGGAGACTTGAGTCAATCAGGTGTGTGCAGTTCCTGGAACATGGCTGCTGCTCAATCCATAATAATTATTATCTCTTCTTATTGGAAAGAATTGTTGCAGGATGGAAATTAGCCTAGGTGGGAGGATTCTGGCACGGATGAAATCAGCTTGTTTGGCAAAAGATGTTTTAGGAAATGGAATGGAACGTTCTGGTTAATTCTCTGGTTAACAGAGGATTAAACTGAAGGAGCCTTTTAAGAAGCCCATTTGGAAAAACTTTAAAAGCTTTATGCAGCTTCAAGGTGCTAGAGTTAACCAAACCGAACCAAAGCAAACCAAAACCAAATGAAACCAAACAAACAAAAAAACCCCAACCTTGTGCATACCGGAGGTTAAATCTGGGTTTTAGTCTGATGATAGCCTTGAGGCACCATCAAAGGGGGAGTACCTTACACTTGTGACGGCAGAACTCAGGGAGCTAGGGCTGACTGTTTGCAGCTCCAGGACACGGCTCCCGAGGTTATTTGTGTGTGTGTGTGTGTGTGTGTGTGTGTGTGTGTGTGTGTGTGTGTGACTTTTAGAAATCTTATTCCTGGTGTGAGTTTTTCTATTCATAATTTGTTGGGTTCCGTTTAGGAAAGGTTTTAAAGCCCTTGTGTGTTGTGATGCCCTCCGCACTTCTCTTTTTCTCAGGCTGTATCTCCAGGACAGCCAATGCTGCTTTGCCTTCTGATATTTGTGAGATGTACCCACTCCAGCCAAAAAACAGGCAGTGTTCAGAGAAGTGAGTGAGCATTTAAATATTGGTGAATTCCGTCCAGTTTTGCAGAAATGAGCCAGGAGCTCCAATCTGTTTTTTTTTTTTTTTAAAGGAGAACAAATGGCCAAAGAAATGTCAGGCCCTTGCCCTGCCCTAGCCTACTTCGAGCAGCCAATTAAACATGCATTAGCTTTGGAAGGCTTCTCAAAGGCCTATAGATTACGTTTGAAATCTTTGTTTAGTCTTTCAGGAACACTGTCACACGGATGATTTATCAAAGAAAGTTGTTTATCTGGCAGTAAAATAAACTCTGGGCCTGTTCAGACGAAAATTTCCCGTGAATTTCTACCAAGGTAAACACTGGTAACTGGCAGGTTGCAAATTCCGTGTGAAAGCCAGACACATACAATAAATATTTGAGCTATAGCTTTGCTGTGTAAGAGGCCCAGCCTGTCACTGGCACTGTCACTCCCGCCATGGCCCTGAGGACCTGGAGCAAGAACTGGGAGGGCCCATGTGTGGGCCTCCCTGGACTGCAGTGCCACTTAGCGCTGGCACTGGGGGCTTCCTGGTTCAGAGAGGGCAAGCCTCAGGATGGCTTCCATCAGCATCACACAAACAGCCTGTGATGTGTTACAAGGGAGGTGAACCTGAAGCAGCCAGCTTAGGTTTCTTGGAAAAGAGGCATTTGTTGTACCAAATTGGCAGGGGGCGGGGGCCTGTTGAATGATTTGGGAGCCGGGGCCAGGATGCGGTGGCAGGGGGCGGAATCACCTTGTGAATTCTGCTGAGCTTGAATTGTAGTGGCAAAAAGTGCTGCGGATGTGTCCCCAGGGCCTCTGGCTTTACTCGCTGGTGAGAGATCCGTCTGGAATAGAGAGGGCAGAGCTGGCCCTGTAGGTGCCGCGGTAGTAAGTGCCCACGACATGTTTGAGTGAAGGGTTGAATGAATAAGCTAATGGTAGTGAAAAGAAAGGAGATGAAATAAAGCCTTCTAGGTCTTTCAAAGGAAGCTATTGTGGTAATTGTTTATAGTGGCTCTTCAGGGAGGGACTACTGAATGATAAACAGCTCGTTCTCTGACTGTCCTGATCCCAGAGTCTGGAGCTTCTAGATCACCCTGGCCTTGGGCAGGGTCCTTATTGCAGGACTGCATTTACAGGTGTTCCTAGGCACATCCTGTGACTTAGATCCTGAGACTGAGGTCTTATTCTAACTTCCTTGGTGGGTCAGGGAGAGGAAGCAAGGACCCAGGAGAAGAGGTGACGTTTGTGTCATTTGTGAGGACATTTGGGGTTGAGGTCTGGGCTCACGTGCAGAGAGAGCATCCACCCTTGTGTTTAAATCTTGAGAGTGACTGGTGTTGGTTTTTCCGGGTGAGAGGGGCGGGTGTGTGTGTGGGGCCAGCTCTCTGGGGATTGGGGTGCAGGTAGAAGATGCTTACTGGCTTGCATTTAGGGGAATTTATTTAGGGGAATAATGGAGTATTTCTTCAGGGCAGGAATTAAGGGAAGTCATTTACAAATTCTGAAAGGGTGTCTGTGAGTTGTAAAGAGATTACAAAGTAGTGCTTTGGCAGTAGGGAAAACGAGGAACCCACTTCCCTACACTGGTGTCACTCAGGCAGGATGACGAAGGCGGCTTTCTCGGGCTCTCTCTTGCCAGAGTGTCTGTCAGTGTGCTTCCCAGGACATCTCCCTCTGGAAGAACCTTGGATGTCTTGTCTTTGTGAGCCCTTTGAAAATCACTTCACACCGGTGTGTCTTCCAAAACAGATCCATTCAGTTTTCAGAAATGGCTTTATGGTGGAAGGAACCCCCTAGCTCTGTGTCTGTGGTGGCAACACATGCAGAGACAGCTGGCACCTGGAGAGTGAGTCTGCTCTGGTAGCACCCCCTGTGCGGCAGTGGCTCCAGTCCACCACGCTTACCTCCTGGCCCCAGGGACTTGTCTGTGGTCCTTCGGGGCTTCCTTCAGTCTTAACTTTAGGCCAAGGACCTGATGTTTTGTCTTCAACAAATATAGGAATCTGGTGAACGAGGCAGGCCCTTCCTTGGCCATGCTTGTTTGTCCGTGTTCTCTGGTAACTTCAGATGCTCTCATGTGCAGTTTCAACTCTCAGGCTTGAGGAGGGAGGGTCTTCTGTTGGGGCTGGAGAAATTCAGGGAACTTTATGAGAGGAGATGAGTATTCTAACTTCAGACAAGATTAATGGAGAAAGTAAAGACAGGGATTCCTAGTGTCAGGAGACAAGGGCCAGGGAAGGAGTCAAGACCCCAGACAAATAGTAATTCTTAAATGACAGAACCTAATTCAGGTAAACAAGTATGAGTAGAGAATATCATTTGTCAGCTCTAGCAATTAAGTCGGCACCCTGTGTTAGGACTGAGCCCTGGCCAGAGACTTGGAGATGCAAAGGCTTCGCTGAAGTGTGATGGGAGGAGTTGGCTTTTGGGATGCCTGTGTACTCCACTGGGAAGGTGGGGGGTCCCCAGCACTGGGCCTGCTCCTCAGGGAGCTGCAGTTGGAATGAGCTGGTGTGTTATGGTGGTTACCCATTCAGTGTGGCCATGGGCCCACGGGACTCCCCCCCCAGGTGGGGGTCAGCTACAGGAGGAAAGGAGATCAGTCGTTAAGTATTGCTGTCTGCTGTGGGCAAGGTGCTGAGACATGGAAAGTGAGGCAGCTGAAGAGGGCAGCCTCTAACTTCCATGTAAGCCGTGACTGCTTCTGCCAGAGGGTGGAACCCATGGAAAGGGTTACCGCCTTTTTTCTAAGATGCAGGGGTACAAAGGAACTCAGATGTCTGCAAGGTTACTGTCTTTACTCTTAACCGTCTTCATTTAAAAACAGGTGTATGGGGTGTGTGTGTGTGTGTGTGTGTTTCACAAATCAAATTTTCTGCAGAAGGTATGCACTCTTGCACAGATTAAATTCAACACACAGTGGTTGAGCTTCTAGTGAGTACATGGCCTTGCTAATGCTTTGTAATGCGTATGCTGATTTTGGGATTGACACGCAGGGAGATTCCAGTGGCACACACAAGTGTTTGTATCATTTCTTCCCAGGGCCTGGGAAGAGGAGAGTCCCGTAGTCAAAGCCAAAGAGACCACCTTTTCCTCCCCATAGGTTTTCTGAACTCTGAGGTGATCTCTTGGCAAGAAAGGTAGCTGGCCAGAAGAGAGCTCATACCTGTGCAGATAAGTATAGGCAAGGGGAGATTTGTTGTAGGCCCACTTCTATCCTGTGGTACCTTTTACACTGGATTCTAAGTGAGAAGCCCTGCATAGAGTCACCAGATGAGGTAAGAACAGCCTACCTCTATCATGCCTCTATCTGACTGAATAGGAGCTGGTGAGTTTTGGAGGTGGAGGTGGGGGTATATCCGTGGGTGAGCTCATGGGAGACTGGGGCACCTCACCCTCCCCATTCCTGGGGCCATCTTGAGGCCAAAGCTTCAAGTTCGCCATGGGATTCCCAAAGGTGCTTCTGTTCTGCCTCCCAGGCCTGGCACCCAGCACTTTTGTGCTACTCCATGTGGTATTTCCTGCCTTTGAGGTGCCTCAGTGAACTAATGACATGTTAGTGTTAGAGGTTTAATAAATGCCTGGATTGAGGAAGTATTGTATGTCAGCCTTGGCACTGGTTAGTGCACTTGAGAATGGTTGGGTGGGATGATTAGGATGTGGTGGCTGCCCTCAGAGGGCTTACCTTCTGAGGAGACACAGAGGGAAACAAAGATACACATGTCATGATATGCTGAAGTTTCTGTAATAGCTAGGGGGCTGTGGGAGCACAGGAGGGAGTGGATCTTCCTGGGGAGGTGTCAGAGAAAGCTCCAGAAAGGAGATACCTTTTGTTGTCCTCCACGGAATTGGTAGGAGTTTGCCAGGCTGAAGAGATGGGCATAGGAAGAACACTCTATGTAGAGGGCCTAGCGGAGATCCAGACATGGAGGTAGGACATTATCTGCATATTGCAGAGCAGTGAGTCTTTTTGCCATTAGCTTATAAGGTAGGTGGAGGCAAACATTTAGAAATGAGATTGACAAAGTAGGCAAGAGTCAGTTTGTGAAGGGCCTTGAATGCCATGCTAAAGAATGGAACATTTGTCTTATTGGCAATAGAGAGGCATCAGGAGCCTATTTTAAAATGTTACATTTACTTACATCTTAAAAGAAGATCTTGGGTAGGGAAGGAGACAGAAAGAGAAGGTACTCGGTAATCCAAAGCAATGAAGTGCTAATGGCAGAACTTCAGGCATCAGAGAGTGAGATATTTTGGAGAGGGGGTCTGTTGGGTAAGGGTGAGGAGGGGTGAGAGAAGAGGCCCTCAAATCACCTCCTTTAAGAGAGGGCACAGGACCTGGGCCAGCTCTGGGCCACCCAGTTGAAGGAGCCCCCAAAGGCCGGCCTGATGAGGTCAGCACGTGGCCCGGGCAGCCAGGGAAGGGGCCATGTGCTGCGGTCAGAGCCCCCAGGAAGCCTTTGTTCTGGGAGTGCGGAGCAGGAGCCAGAGCCCGTAATCAGCTCGTGCTCGGGTCGCCGCTGAGCTGGTCATTACCAAGAGCAGTCATCATTAGGAGCTGTCATAAACTGCCCTGACTTTTCTCTCCAGACCTTGTTAGTGGCCCAGGCGGGCAGCAAATGTGGTGCTTCTGGAGCCAACCCCATAATGGTTGGACTGGTAACAGCATTACCCAGGGCCTGAGGGGCTGGGTCAGCTCAGGCGTCTGGAGCTTTCTAGAAGAGGGAGGTGAGAGGGGCTGTAGCTACAACAAAGCACAAGGGGAGAGGCCACAGATGGGGCGCGTGTGGTGTGTGTGTGTGTGTGTGTTTGTGTGTACGTGCATGCGCACGCTCATGTCTGCATGTGTAAGGCTTAATCTGAGGTGTGGGTGTAGATGCATGTGTGTGGCCATGGGGTACAAGCTGTGTGCATGTCTGCATGTGCCTGGTGGGCTTGGCCATGCCAGTCGGCCCCTTGCCCAGCTGAGAGAAGCTGGCCTCTTACAGCCACTCTGGCTTCTCCAGGTGCTAAGTCTCCACTGGAGACTTAGTTTCCTCTCCCCACTGGCACTTTGGAGGGAGGCCTTTGAGAACAGGCAGAGGATGTCCCACACTTCAGGAAGGCTTTAGGGCAGTCCATGAGGGATTTCTCCACAGCACGTCTTTGTGCAAATCCAGGGCCATTTTGTAAGCTTGGGGAACACCCCTGTAGTCTTGGTGTTTTGTTTGTTACCTCAAATGCCAGTGAGGCCTGTTTTGTTGAGGTGCTAGTGTTTGCTAGAAGTCCATTTAGAATGCTGGTTCTGTGGGCAGGAGCTACTTCCTTAGCAGAGTCCAATGGTCGGCAGGGGTGTCATAAAGGGCAGGGTGCAATCTCAAGAATTTTGAAAGTGTACTGGCAGGAGCGTGCATATCCTTAAGAGTTGTACAGACCTGAATCCGAGGTCTCGTTCTACGTTCTACCACCTACTGTGTCTGCCCAGGTAAGCCACTCAACCTCTCTGAGACTTAGTTTCCCCAGCTGCCAAAAAGCAAAAATAAAAACTCTGTGCAGGAGATAATCTGTCATGTGATAGAAAACAACTTCCAGAGTCCTGGGATCTAATTCCAAAACTGACACTAAATAGCTCTGTGACTCATGCCAGTTCGTTAAAGTCTCTGGACCCGTTTCCTTAAGCAAATCCAAAGGATCACCTGACATGATCTCTAATGCTTCTTCTAGCTCTGAAATTGTACCATTTTTCCCCTCAAATACTCTGACGTGGTTTCCTGATTGGTTGTCTTTATTGGCGCCTCCCCACTCTCCAGGAATGTTCACTGGGAGCCCTGGGCCCTCATCTTTGGCACCTGCAGAAGCAAAGCCTGCATCTAAGAGTGCACAGCAGAGGGAAAGTGAGTTGGATGCCCTAACTGCAGAGTTGAGTTGGGGCTACAGGCCTACTGCAGAGGGCAATGCATTGTTGCACTGTGGATCAGCATTCCCCAGCAGGGCCTGGGTGGCCCCTGAGCATCCTGACCTCAGTGCCTCTCCTGAGGGGACTGGTCCCACATGGAGATCCCTCTCCTGCACATGTTCCCAGGGCTCTTGTTCTTCCTGGGGTCTCCTCAGAAACCCAGGAATGGAGGGCATGGGAACTTCCTTGCCTGCACAGCAAAGGAGAGCCTGATGGGGAAGCAGCTTGGAAGCCTGGTGCATGTGCTTTCTAGACCTCAGAACTGCATTCTAATTCCAGCTCCAGAATTTACCATGAGGCATTGGCCAAGTCCTGTTATTTTCTCATTTGCCGAACAGGGATAATTATGCACACTTGTCAGAACTGGTGTGTAGACCCCATGAGACTGTATTGAAGCATTGACTGTCCTGGAAATGACAAGTGCAAATTCACACCCAGCCTGTTACTCACTCTGTGGCAGCTGGTCACAGGTGCCATCTTACATTTCTGCATGGTGTCCCTAGGGCAGGCTTTTGGTTCAAGTAGGGGCTGTCAGCATGTCCGGCATAGCCATATTTTCCCTAAAGCACTCATAACAGAAAGCCACATTTGGCTTTCCTTAAAAAAGAAAAAAAAATGAAGGACGGATGTGATTTGCAGATATATCAAATCTGAACCAGGATGGTAATGGTAATATTTTTTCTCAGAGAAGTTTTAGAGATTTGGAAGTTTGTTTTAATTTTTAAAATTTTTTGAAAATGTTTATTTATTTTTGAGACAGAGTGTGCATGCACATGTAGGGGAGGGGCAGAGAGAGAGAAGGAGAGAGGGAATCCCAAGCAGCGCAGAGCCTGATGTGGGGCTTGATCTCAAGACCCTGGGATCATGACCTGAGCTGAAATCAAGAGTAGGATGCTTAACTGACTGAGCCACCCAGGCACCGTATGTTTTGGAGGCTATTTAAAGTATAGGCTTATGTAGCCCATTTTTGGGCTCCTGGGGAGCAAATCTTAACTGAAGACTGAAATCCAAAGCACTGGGTGGGAGAGGACACTTGGAAAATCTAGGCCTGAAACTTCATGCCAGCCTGGCCCCCAAAGAGGGGACAATGGCCACGCCAGGCCCTGGTGCAGATGTGGCATATCTAGGACCCTCTATCCTTCAGTTGAGAGTGACTTTTATTGGTAGTCTCTATGCTGTTCCCCTGCACCGATGCCAGCATTCAGACTGAGGGTTCAGCACACCTTTGGTCCAGGATGCGATGGTAGATATTTTTTGCAGATAGGGGATGTGAAGTGGGGGGAAAGTGAGCTGCCGGGCCATTGCACCTAGGTGTTGTGGGGTCAGGTTGGATGCTTCCCACTCTCCAAGGGGCCTGGTAGTTCTCTTCCCAGATCCTCTTTCAAATGGACGAGTCTGTGTGTTTAAAGATGTCCGCCTCTTGACTACAAGTATCAGGAGGACAGTAGAGGAGAGAGAGCTGAGGTTGTCCGGTCCAGCAAATGGAAGATGTGTTCTGCATAGCTCTGATAGAACCTGGCTTGTTGAGGAAACAAAACTTTGATCAACAAGGTAGTGGGGTCTCAACCACAGGAGCTGTTCAAAGGCTGAATGGCGTCTTACCGCGGTGGGTGAACTCTCCTCATCTCATGTCAGATGATTTTCCTGAGGAAGGTGGAGTATGAAACTGCAGCCCCAGCTCATTAGATCACCCAGCAACATGGAAAAAAGCACCTTGGAAATGTGTTTCTATTCAGTCATGGGTAGACCCCCTTTTTCAGCAAGGAAAAGGACACTGCTAGGTGTGCAGAATCAATCCTGATGTCATTCCGATGTATGTGCCTGTGGTGAAGCCCAGATGGCTTGGAGCCTTCGGGTGGCCATGGCTCTTGGGGAGCGGTCCTCCCATTGCCAGAAGGGAGGTCCAGCAGACTGGGAATGAAGTGCAGACCCCGGGCTGGGCCTCCCTCTTCTCCTGCCTCCCTCTCCTGCCCTTGCCTTCATACCAGCAGAGCCATCTGGTCCACCCCCACTCCCTGGTATCAGTTTTCCTGGTGACTTCTTAAAAAATCCTTTTTTGCCTTCACAGTAACTGTGCATGATGGGGGAGGGCAGGGAGAAGGTTGAGCACGAAGCTGCCCCTTCACTGGGAAAGGAGAATCAATAGATTGTGTTGATTTTTCTCTGTGACTGACAGCTCTTTGCCTGGAGCCTTCTTTTCTTACAGACTTAATGTGTCTTCTGGCAGATTTCCTTGTTTTGAATGATTACCTGAAGTAGCGAGCAGGCAAGCCTAGCAAAGAACTCGGCGCTTTTCTTTTGCTCATCATTCCCACCTTCTCCCCCTTTCCCGATGCTCCTCGGGGGTCGGTTGGTGAAGCGGAATCTAGTCTGGGCCAGCTGCAAACTCTCTGTGCTTCTTCCTTGCCCTCCACGTCTCTTAGAATGAGAAACACAGCTTGCACTAGAAAAGCTTCCTGTTCCTTCTATGGAGCCCGTGGCACAGACAGTCCTGCTGGGCCCATGTCCCAAGGAACTCTGGCACTGGACACCAGTGGACGGCTACATTGGAAGTGGCTGGGGCCGGGGGGATCATTGACACCCACTCTGGGTGTGATCTGATGGCATGTTCTCTGACAAGGGAACTCACGGGAGCCTGTCCATCTGTCTTAGTCCCTGCCTCATCTCCAAATGCTCCTCACAGGCAGGCAGGTCAGGGGCTCACCTGGACAGGCCCCGAGATTGCTCAGTAAGTTTCCTGAGTTGAGGGATGGAGTGCTGGGCTGCAGCCTGCTGTTTTATCTGATCGGCAGCCCTGGGCCAGAATGAGGACCAGGCCTAGCTCCCCTCGCTTCTCCCCGAAGAGTGTGGGGCACTGGGGGAGGGGCCTCTGGTCCCGGCTTTCCTCCTTCAGCTCAGTCACATTTCTTGCAGGAAACGACTTATCTGATATTGAGCTGGGGTTGCACTTCTTCAGCCTGGATGGAGCTCAGTTTTCCAGTGTTTGGCATTTTATCCTGGCGTTGAAATAGTGAGAGGAGGGTTGGTTGCATTTGGAGGTGGGAAGGGAGGCTGCATGGTCCCGTGCGCTGGAACCAGAGGAGCTGGGGGTCATCTTTCTGAAAGAGGGTGGGTGCAAAGAGACAGAAACGACAAGGACAAGTGTTGGGAAACTAGGGGATGGGAGACGTGGGCCACAGGCAGTTGGTGGCCCTGGTTCCAGTACCTGACCAGCTGCTGACAGCTGAGACCACAGTTCTCATTCCTCCCAGACTCTGTGACGAGATTGTGGCTGGATGGCCTCTTTGGTCCCTGTCCACTCTAAGAATTTGTTCTTCTATGTCCCAAGTTAGTGTTCTTTAAACACACACACAGGCCATGGAGCAGAACTTTCCCCTCATAGGAAGCCTTACCGTGAACTTCATTATAGAAAACTGGTCAACACAGGCTGCTGGGCTGAAAGAGAAGGGGACCTGGAGGGGACTGGCTTGGCCACTACAAATTCCTGAGGCACGTGGGACACGCACACTGTTATGAAGTTCCCGGGATCTGGGACAGGGTGTCTGACCTCAGGGATGAAGGGTTGGGATTATCCAATGAGACACTCATGCTCTACTTTCTTCCTGGATGGACCATCGGGGACTTTACCCGATGTGCCCTGGCCTAGCAGCCTCTCAGTACAGATGGTGACAGTTCCATCCAAACTGTGCTAACCTGCTAGCCTGCACTTACTGGTGGTCTCCACCTGCCCACCAAAGACTTTGGGGGTAGGTTCTGCAGGGACTCTCCTCCCTGTGCTGCCATTGCAGGGCTCCTGGAGTGTGTCCCCACAGGCTCGGGCCACCTGTCCCTGCTGCTGCTGGCTGAGCTGGTGATCCCCGGGCATTGCAAGCTCCACTGTCAGGCCAAGGCTCCCAGCTCTTGGAGACCAGATGTCCAAAGGCCCTACGGCAAGGGTGCCTGGGCCCTAAGGTGTCACAGCTTCTCGTGGAGCAGCTCTTTGATGTGTTTACAAGGCCTGTTTTCTCCACAGTGTGGCTGATCCACACAACGGCCATTCCTGGAGCCACACTTCCCTCCTTACCTTAGGTCCGGCTTCTGAGTCAGGGCTAATGAGCCACGCTCACTCCTCCTGGACGTCTCTAGTGGCGTCATATCTTCACTCAGTGATGTGGCTCCTGGCAGTTCCCCTAGATGTGCCTGTTTATGTATGGGTTCCACTAAGGATCTTAGGGTTTTATTTTCTCCAAAAAATTCCATGCACTCATGTAACAAGTTAATTGCGAACGGGTAATGGTGGTGGGGTTGGAGGATGGTGAACACAGCTACCACTTGTGTTCTGGCCCTGCTGGGACACCTGTGTACAGTGATAGGCTGGATGGAGCAAAGAAACAGGTGCTAATCAACTCTGTGCATTAGTTGAGCTAATCAATAGATACAAGAAAATTGGAGGAATGCATTTTTTCCTCCATCTAGAAGTTGTATTGATCTGGGAAGTTTTTACAAGCTCAGCTACTGATTTTGATCTGACTTTCTGATTCCTTCCATTGGAATGTCTTTAAGCAAATCTTGAGAGTGGCTGAAAAAAAGCCATCTGGTGCCTGCATGTCGTCTTTCTAAGGATGGTTTCCCTCAGTTTCCCATCCAGCTACCCGGTCTGTCTGACAGGGAAGACTTAACATATTGCCAGGAGAGGGCCTTCAAGATCATTCTGTTCCCATTTCAAGTGGAGAACCCACAAACTTTTTAGGGGACACAGAGGGGGAGAGAAATGTGATAGTCCTCCAGGAGGCTCTCTAATTCCAACACATCAGGAAATACTTTTCATTGTAGCAAAGATGTGTCTGTGTCCTGGAATTCAAGAAATCAAGATATGGAAATATAAATGGCAGAAAGAGAGGGAGGGCAGGGCAGGGGATCCATGTTGTCAAAGGTCACATCATAGAAAGCAAGGATTTAAATTTAGCAGGGCTCTTATCTGTGGAGTCATTGGAGTCTTTAGTCTTTGGGAGTGGGATGAAGAAGAATGAGATTGTGCATAGTTACAGAGAGCTTCTTGAAAGACTGTAGGGGAATGAATCAAAATTGTACAGCTAGGGTTAATTTGGCCTAAGCACAGTAGAAAACTATATTTACACCACTCTACTTCTCCTAAAGTCAGAGGGGTGCTTAAAATTGAGAAGTTCAAATGAATGACTAAAGTATAAGCCATTAATTTATACACACATGCTTAATTACAGAATATATAAATTAAATGTACAATTTATTTTTGATTATGTAATTCAGTTTTGAAATGGCAATATATTCACCTGGTATAAAATAAAAATGTTCCAGGGTACCTGGGTGGCTCGGTCGGTTAAGCGTCCGACTTTGGCTCAGGTCATGATCTCACGGTCCGAGTTCAAGCCCCGCGTTGGGCTCTGTGCTGATAGCTTGGAGCCCGGAGCCTGTTTCAGATTCTGTGTCTCCCTCTCTCTCTGCCCCTCCCCTGTTCATGCTCTGCCTCTCTCTGTCTCAAAAATAAATAAACGTTAAAAAAAAATTAAAAAAAAATGTTCCAAACAGTAGAGATTTAAAAGTAACAGGAACAGTTTGCTTTCTCATACATGAGCTTATTTATTTAAAAAAAAATTTTTTTTGATGTTTATTTATTTTTGAGACAGAGACAGAGCTTGAATGGGGGAGGGTCAGAGAGAGAGGGAGACACAGAATCTGAAACAAGCTCCAGGCTCCGAGCTGTCAGCACAGAGCCCGACGCCGGGCTTGAACCCACGGACTGCGAGATCATGACCTGAGCCGAAGTCAGATGCTTAACCAAGTGAGCCACCCAGGCGCCCTGAGCTTATTTTTATATTGAGCCTACCAGTGACCCTGTGATGTATGGAAAATATTATTATCCCTCCTTTTAGGTGGAGGAAGGTGAAGCTCCAAAGTTTAAGTGACTTGCCCAAGGTCACACAGCAGAGTTGGAAGTCAAACAGGGCAGCCTGGGCCAGTATCAGGTTACAATCATGTGTAACTGATCACATCCCAAAAGACTACATTTCAAAACCACATTCTAAGGTTCCAGTTGGACATGAATTTTGGGGGAACACTATTCAACTCACTACAGGGTTCTAGAGCCAACTTTCCTGAGATTGAATCCTGGCTCTAGGTCATTTACTAGCTGGTGTCTTTTGGGAAATTATATGCCTAAATCCACTTGTCTTAAAAGGTGGATGATAATAGTACCTCGTTCATTAGGTTGCTGGGAAGATGAACGATAGGACCCTTAGAACAGTGCCTGGCACTTGACAGTCAGTACCAGGGGTCCCTGAGGCAAACTTGGTAGATGACAGTACAGAGTGGTTGTCAGAGGTGTTATGGACTCGCAACCACACGAAGCAAAGCCAGCTTCACGCAGTGGGTTATTGATGTGTGAATCTTGGAAAGGGTTTCCAATGAAGAAAGCATTGTCAGTCTGGAGTGCCTGACTTGATAGAGGAAATTCTAGGCATGAGATGGTAACCCAAGGGATGCTGCGTCCCACATGCTGCGGCCTGGCTCCTGGTAGTTACTGGGAGGCAGGGAGCAGCTTGGCATAATAGCCAGTGGCTCTGATGTGTAGCTGCTGGAGACAGGCGTGTCATGAGACCCACTTTCTAACGTGACAGGCATGCTTGTGAGTGGAGCCACAGAAAACCAAGAGCCACGAGGTACATTGTTCTACACCTGAGGTCAGAGGACATCTGCATGCAGCCAGCCTGGGAGAGTCAGATGCAGACATGGAGGGCAGTCAGCTCCCCAGAAGGTGCTTGGGAAGCAGTGCCCCAGCACTGAGTGCTCAGAAGCTCTCTAATGAGTTGCTCCAGCAGCTCAGTAAAATAAAGATTGGTTGAACGGTAGGCACAGTATGTGCCTTTTGCTGGAGGAACCATGATCAGGGTAGACTTGAGCACGAGAAAACAGTCAGCAGCTTTGCACAGGGATCCTAGATCTTGAGCCTGCATCTTTATGCAATTCTTCATACCACCGGGTGTGTCGGCTCCTCTGACCACTGCCCACAGCCCCTCAGGCTACTGATCATAATCAGCTCTAGCGTGCATGCCATATTAAGAATAGTTTCTCAGCAAATCCTCAACTTTTTATGGATTGGCACTGTGGCTCTTGTTTATATGGTGTCTCTCTGTACACATCTATCCACAAAAGATATAAACTGGTATTGGTGCTTGTATAGCACCCCACAGTTGACAAGATGCATTCCCACTTACTGACTTATCTGAAATCTTTGGATGGTAGCCATGAACTTAAACATTTTGTGTTCTGAAGTGACTGCAAGCGCTCTATGTTTGTATGTGAGTTGGGGGGGTAACTGTGTGTGTGGGAGGATGATTGGGGGTAGGGATGGGGGTAGTGTGATGAATGCCCTTGGGGCACAATCCCAGAGGCCTCCCCCTAGCTCTCTGGGTGGTGCACTGAGAACCAGAGAAAGGAACTAGGCAAAGTGAGTGTGTTTTTGGTGGGAGCGGGGAGAGGGGGACTCTACTGACCCTCTCTCTGTACTGGGCACACCTATTAGGGGAACTGGGTGATCACAGGACTGTCCAAAGGGGCTTTGGAGCCAGAGTCATTGCCCCTAACCCCTGGGACTTTGATTGTTCTCAGTAGGAAGGGATGCATCTATGTGGAGAGTACTTGGGCACATTGAAAGACCTTGCCCAGAACTTGGTAAATACCCAGAAGGCATTTGCCACCTGAAGGGTAGGAATGCACTTGCTATGTCTGTCTCTGCAGTACCCGGAGTCTTTGCCTATCCACCAGACTTCGTGTGGGTCTCTTTTGGGCCTGGGGTTACTTGTCCCTTCTCTGCTGCCCCAGGGGACCACAGCTTTCACAGCCATGTAAGTAAGTGTCAATCCTGAAGAAACAGCAGGGAGTTTAGTTGGGGGCAGAGAGGCATACGCATCCCCACTGCCTTTATTTCCCTGGCACCCTGGGCTCCTCTTAGGCTCCGGATCCCATGGATGGGGAAGGTGTGCGCCAGGGGCGTAGGTTTGGGCTGGACCTTGGTACCTGTGAAGGGCCACCGTTGGGCAGGTTGCTAGGGCGACTAGGTCTTCAGAGTATCCCTGCTGTTTACACAAAGACTAGAATGGTGGGGAAAAAAAGAAACAGAAAATTGAAGTGCAGAAAGTTGGGTAGATATGCAGGATCAGAAATGTAAATGAGTAAGTGCACGTAATATCAATGGAGGGGTGGGATCAGGTCTTGAGATGAGGCTTCTGTTTCTGCCTCAGAGCAAAACCATATGACGGTCAGAATGAAGGATTTCGGACACTGGCCTCTGTCTTTTGAGCTTTCTTAGCTTGGTACTTTGGAGAAGACTGTGATGGGTCAGAGGGGTGTTTCCCTCTCTGAGTCCTTTTATTCCTAGCATGCCCTTGAGAGGGAAAAGGGGGTACAGTGAGTCCTGAGTGAGAACATTCCCTCACCTCAGACCTGAAAAGCAGCTTGCCACAGTGAAGGGAAGATACCTCAGGACAGGGGTGTTCTGTTCTGCATATTATACCTCAAATAGCTTTGTGCCTCAAATCACTGACTGGGCATTGGTCTCCTCCCTAAACTGAGGGAATGGCTTAGGACTCATGGCTGTGTCAAAGGTTTTTACCAGCTGAATGGTTCTGTATCTACTGGACTCTGTTTTCCCCCAGCCAGGGCTGTCTCTTTCACCACTTTGGAAGGGTTGGGAGCTCCTGGGTTAGATAAAGTATGCCTTATTCTCTGACCTGTGCACCTGCTGGGTGGTTTGGGGAGTCCAGAGAGGGAGAAGATGGGGATCTGTCACCTCCTGTTCACCAGACTCCTCACCACCAGCTCCATGCCAGTCACATCTTCATTTTTTAAGTTTTATTTATTCAAGTAATCTCTACACCCAGTGTGGGGCTTGAACTCATGACCCCAATATCTAGAGTCACATGCCTTTCTGACTGAGCCAGGCAGGCATCCTGTCAGTCACATCTTTAAAACATGCATGCACTCTTTACATACGGGCTAGTTTCTTGCTAGGATGGCCAAACATTCTAGTTTGTCCAGGATGGTCCCGGTTTATTCCTGTTGTCCTGGCATAATGATCAATTACCTTCTTTCTGTCTCAAAAATGTCCTGGTTTGGAAGCTCACTTACATAGTTGGTCCTCCACCCCATGACCAGGGCATCTCTGTGGTGACCACCCATTGAAACTTCATGGCATAGCAAGGAATTAACAAATTTTTTGGATGGGAAATCCTGGTCAAATGCACACAGGATTAATAGACATTGAATTTGGTGGTTCCTGGGATTTCTGTGAAAATCTGCTTCCCCTCCTGAGGCAGCAAAACCTCTTACAAGGAACAGAGAGTAACCTCTGAACACCTGTCTATGAGCCAGAGTCACGAACTGTAGATTTTAAACATGTTATTTGACCAAATCTTTTCCTGATATGACTTACTTCTTTTTTGGAGAAACTTTTTTTTTCTGATTATAAAATACATATTTATTGCATGAAACTTGGAAAATAGTGAAAAGCATATAAAGAGGTTTGACATCACCTATCTCCTCACCACCCAGAGACAGCTACTGTTAACATTTGGGATGTTTCTCTCCCCTGCATCATTGATGTGCACAATTGTGCGTAGTGACTTCTTTCCAGTTAATTCTTGATTGTAGGTATTTTCCATTCCGAAAATTACTTCGTAGTTTTCCCCATTCTAGGCCCTTTAAAAGTGGAGACTCTTACTTACTGTTTCACTATATCAAATTAATATCATCTTAATTACTGGTACCATTCAAGAGTTTCAAAGCCACCTCTCTGTTAGGATTTCTTAGGGACAGTGTTCGGGATGAACTTGTTGGAGAACATTCTCTGCATGTTAAAGAGAAGAAATAGACCCAGAGGGCTGTGGTTGCCTGCTCAGGCCTCACTCGAGGTCTGCTTGTGCACAGGGACCTTTTCTGAGCACCACCTGTGCCGAAGGCGTTGCACAACAATGACCTTGCCTCCACCCCTTCTGGCAGAGTTAGTTTCCCCTCTGGTATTATTCACATACACTCATATTTGAGCTAGACTCCCTGGGATTAAATTCTGGTTCTGCCATTGACCCGTTAAGCATTCTGCCTCCCAATCAGCAAACTGCTTCTAATTAGAATATTTACCTCATAGGGTTGTTAGAGGCTTCATGGAGTTAATGTGTGTAGAATCACCTAGACCAGTGCCTGGCTCAGACAAGTGTTCGATAACTGTTGGCGGTGGCTCTTGTTACTAGTGCTAAAGCAGAGGTTTGTGCAAATAATTCCAGTCTCTCTAGTGAGGCTGTGAACTTCAGGGCAGTGAGTGTGCTGTTGACGTCTCTTTATTCATTCGTATATCCAGTAAATGTTAGCTTGAGCTCTCTGATGTGTTAGGCATGACACTAGTCAATGAACAGAGATGAATGTGGTCCTTGTGCTGCACGCATTCATAGTGGGGATATGGGCAGGTAAGGCACACTCATGGGTAATTATCATGCTATGCTGAATCATGGTTCACACAGGGAGGGCCATGAAGGTCAAAGCTGGACCGGGATGGGGAGGCTTCAGGGAGAAGATGGACTGTAGCTTGGCCAGAAGGATGGGTAGAAAAAGCATGAATTTTGCTTCAAGTACACCTCCTGCCTTTAGAGAGATCAGCTGAGAGAACAGTAAAGGGATAAGAGCTAAGGTGGGCCTGCCCCAGTTGCCACAGGCACTGGACTCACACCTTCTTCAGAGATATCCCAACCAAGTGTCCAGGGGCAGCCATGGGGTCAGGGTACACCCTAGGTCTCTTCTCCCATCTGTGAGATGGGATAGCATGAAGACCTGTCGGTCACCATGCTTGGAATGTGTCAGATTTTCTGGAGCCATCTTTAAAAAAAAATTTATTTGCGTATAGTAGACACACAGCATTATATTAGTTTTGGGCATACAACAGAGTGACACAGCTTCTCTATATGTTATGCTATGCTCACCACAAGTGTAGCTACCATCTGTCACCATACAGTGCTATTACACTGTCATGGACTATATTCCTTCTGCTGTATCCTGGGGCTATCTTTCAGTTTAGACAACTTCACAACGAGGGCTGGACTCTCAAGCCAATGTGTTCACTGTGGGCCTGGACTACTGTCAATTGAAGCGAGGTCCCCAGGTGATGTAAGCAGGTGAGGGCAGTGGTTACCATGTTGAGATAGAAGGTACTTTCCCTTGGTAGATTGGTGTTTCTATATTGGCTTTCAAGACAGAGAAAGGAAGTATGATGACTTAGAAAGATTGCCAGTGCTAAAAGGAAATTGAGGTTAATTGGTACAGGTGGCCTCATGAAGACCCAGAGAAGTAAAGTGATTTACACAAGTTTATACAAAAAGTTAGTGATGGAGTCTGAACCAGAAGCTAGAGTCCTTTCCACTGAGATGTGCTGTCTCTTGCTACCAAAGCCTTTGTGTTTGCAAGACTCACCTCTGAAGATCGGGGCCCCAAAGACCTTGGTGATTCTGAAAATGGTGCTGGATCAGTTTGCTCAAGGTCAGCTGGGTCTCGGACATATCCATGTTGAACTTGTTGACCTCAGCCAGAACTTCCGTGAGTTTGGAGGGGATAGAGTATGTCGAGCCTCCAGGATATGCAAACACCAGCCAAGAAAGAATCCTCAGAATGCACCGCTGTGAACAACCAAGGTGACAAACCAAAGACCCCACCCTATCCTTACCCTTGAATCCTTTCAGACCAGAAGCATCAACATCACTTGGGAGCTTTTCAGGAATACAGATTCTTGGGCCCCATCCTATTGCTACTAAATCAGAAACTGGCTCTGCAATCTGCAGAGTTTTTTAAAAAAAACTTTTTTTAAAGTTTATTTATTTTGAGAGAGACACAGACAGCATGAGTGGGGGAGGAGCAGAGAGCAAAGATTCCAAGCAAGCTCCGCACTGTCAACGCAGAGCCCAATGTGGGGCTCGAACCCATGAAACTGCAAGATTGTGACCAGAGCCGAAGTCAAGAGTTGGCCATGTAACCCACTGAGCCACCCAGGGGCCCCTAGCAATCTGCATTTTTAACAAGTCCTCTGTGATTCTGGTGACACTAAAGTTTGAGGAGCTTTCTCTTAAATATCTCTCAGAGCTGGGAAAAGCTCATGGCTTTTCAGACCCACTCCCCATCTTTTTTATTCCAAGATACCATTCCATACTCCAACTTGCCATTTAGGCAAACACGGCAGGCTGGAATGGAGAGGAATGGAAACCCAGTGACCTCGCAGCAGGAAAAACTGTTTGCCTTGGCAGGTTTGCATGGACTTGGAGCCAAGATTCAATCAATCCTAATGATTGACTGCATTTAAGCAATTCTCCCATTCTCCTCTGCCCCCTGCCTGGGGATGGGGAGGAGGGCTACAGGGCTTACTGGGAAGGAGAAGGGCCAAAGCCCCTCTTTGTCCCACTCTGAGGCCCTTGTCCCTGCTGCCACGGCTGCCAGTGCACACGTCTCCCCAAATAAAACCCCACCAGGCAACTCTTTGCTCTCAAAGTGGGGTTTTCATTTTGTACCATTAGCTTAAATCAGTGGGGATTTAACACAATCCATGAAATCAAGCAATTAGGTAGAAGGATTCCGGATAGCTGACATGGGTGCTGGTGTGCTGTGTGTGTGTTTCTGTGTGGGTGATGAGGAGGGTCCCGAAAGCTGCAGACTCTTCTCTCCTGTCTGCTGCCTCCACTCCCAACCTCCCCAAGACGTTTGGGGTCCAAAAACCAGGACAAATTCAAGTAAATAATTTGCCTCAAAGAAGTCACTCAGGAGCATTTTCTACATCTGTTATTTTCTTGTAATGAGAGAAAAAGAAAGCTGCTTTCAATCATTGTGTTTGGTAATGTATGTCCTATAGTTAGAAAATGCATGTAAGTGTTCAGTGTGGTTTGTGGTCAGGGGACAGAGTCTGAGTTGTTGTGACCGAGTGCAAGCCTCTTTCTTTGCTAAATGAATTAATGATGCCAAACACCGGCTCCTGCAGGAAACAGAGAGGTCTGTTAAGCCTCCATTGCAGGGTCTTTGTCAGTAGGACTCATTGGGTCAGCTTGCCCTGGTGCCCAGACCCTCTACTGCATGTTGGAAGGAGGCTGTGGTTTCTCACAGCCAATCCCTTACCCAGTGCCATTAACAAATCTCATCTGCACTATTGCACTTGCTGCCTTAGGGTCATCCACCCGAGATATTTGTGAAAATGGGGCTGGGAAGTAGAAATCAGGTCCTTTCTGTCATTACTGCTTAGTGAAGTCTTGCTGTCTGAACAGGCTTTTCCATTTAGAGGAGGGGTGTAAGCCAAGCCCACCGGGCTGCTACATGGGGTGCCCATCTGTGGGCCTTCCCGATTCAAGAGGCTGGTAACAGGTCATGTTGTAAACAGTTTTCCAGTATTACCCCCTACTCCTCAAACCATCTACTGGGATCTTCAGGCCTCTCCACAGGAGAAAGTAACCGAGGACAAAAAGTGAGTTACTAAGGAGTCAGGGTGTGTGGTCTGTTACCTGCCCCAGAATGATTTGTCATTGCCCAACTGCCCCTAGAATGTGCCAGGACCCCATGCACCCCCTTTGCTTTCTTACTTCCTGTTCAGAGGAACTGTGGAATACAGCAGAGAGCTCTGGGTGGAGAGGCAAGGAGCAGAGCTCTTATTCAAACAAAGCCCTTGAGAAGCCCTAACTAATGCCAAGCTCCCTCGGCTGAATGGAAAGTAGAGGACCTAGAAATGTAATCTTTGCATTTCTTTTAAGATCTCACAGTTTTGGGATCGATTTAGAGTTTATACACATTTAAGTTCTTTACTAGACTATAAGCCTTTTTAAAGCTTAAGTTTTTTTGAGTCAAAATAAATGCAATTTAAAAAGTCATGGTATTGAAATGTTTCTAACAAAACCTCTGCCTGATTCCTTTCCAACCATTAATTCTTACAACCCAAAGGGAATATTTTCCAACTAATTTAGCTACTTCTTTTGATATTTAGCAAAATGGGGTCAGTAAATAATTTTTCATTTTAATTTTTAGTTATTACTGATCTTTTTTTATTGAAGACAAAGATTTATGTGTCTTACTTTTATTTCTGAATTTTAATTTTATTTTTCAGACATCATTTCTGAACTTTAATTTTTAGACATTATTTTTTGATTTTGTATTATTGAATAATTATTGATATTGTATTATTATTGAAGATAAAGATTTATCTGTCTTATATCTCCACTTCTCCCCATTTTTATGGTAGAATTATATCACACTTTCAGTTAAATTAATACTCAATGATTAATTTATTACAATAAATAAATATGATCTGCAGCTGAGCCATGTACTATACTGCATTTGTATTTCCTTTCTTTTGTACCTTTTTTTTTCCTTTGAGATAGCAATTGTCTCATTTTATTTTCCCAGTTCTTAATGTTTATAGTATGAATTCAGCCTCGAACTTTTCTGCAGATAGTTTGCCTGAGCCCTCTTTCCTCCTGTTTCAGTGTGGACTGATTGAGCTTCAGGCCTGCCACATGGTCATTCTGGAAAAATCATTTTAAGACTTCTATTGCTTTTATCAGATGTTAAATCTTTGGTTTCCTGAATCCCGTGTCTTGTTCTGCACTTTTGTAGAATGCATCATGGAGTACTTTCCCAAGAAAAGATCTCTGGAAGACAACTTTGTTCTAACGATCGAACTTCTGAAGATGTCTTTATTCTGCACGCATACACTGATTGATAGCTTGGCTCAGTGTTGAATTGGGGAATTCTAAAGGCATTGATCCGTTATCCTCCAGCTTCTAGGGTTGCTGTTGATAAATCCAATGCCATTCTGATTGCTGGATCCTTTGTATTTAATGTATAATCTCTTTTTCTCTAGAGGACTGTAAACATTCTCTTTATGTTGGTGTTTCTAAATGTCATGATTTGTTGAGCTGGGTAACTGTTAATCTGAGAACTCATGTTTATTTCTGGAAATTTTTGTGTATGATTTCTTTGGTATTTCTCTCATCTGTTTTCTTGGTTCTCTCTTGTTCTGTGTCATCTTCCTGTCTCCTATTTCCCAACTCTTTGTCATTTTGTTTGGCTTCCCTGGAAACTGTTTTCAACCATGTCTTAAAGCACTTGTATAGCATTGTTATGTTTTAAATTTCCTAATACTCTTTTTGTTCTCTGAATGTTTCTTAGTTTCTTTCTTTTATTTAAATTTTTTTAACGTTTATTTATATTTGAGAGATAGAGAGAGACAGAGCATGAGTTGGGGGGTGGGGTGGGCGGAGAGAGGGAGACACAGAATCTGAAGCAGGCTCCAGGCTCCGAGCTGTCAGCACAGAGCCCGACGTGAGGCTTGAACTCACAAACTGTGAGATCATGACTGGAGCCGAAGTCAGATGCCCAACCGACTGAGCCACACAGGCACCCCTCTGAATGTTTCTTCTAAAAATTTTGTGTTCTGCTTTTATGAATACAATGTCTTATCTAATATTATCTTTGTAAAAGGTTTTCTTGTGTTCCCTAAGTGGTCTCTGTTGTCTCTGAATTCTCTTTTTCTTGTTTGGTTTGTATGTTTTGGTCTCTATTGTTCGCCCTTAGAGACTTTGCTTAATGCTTGCTGACCCTTGGCTGGCCATTCAAAGAGTGAAGCATTACATTGGAAGCTCTGTGTGTGCATGTATGACCTGTGATTTGTTGGGCCTCGTTTGAGAGTTTTGTTGGTAGGAGCACTGTAGGTCTTTTATTTAGGGCTACTAGTTTCTTTAGATAGAAACCCTTCACTCCTCTCTGGAGGATATAAGACCTGAGGGACTCACCATTTATTGTGCAGACTTCACTTACTCCTTTGGACTCAGTGCAGTGCCTCGCCACTTTGCCCTTCCCTTGTGTCTGGTATGCCTAAGCCCAGAGTCTTCTGGTTCACACATTCTATTAGAATCAACCTTTTGGCTGTTGCTGGAGTTGGTGAGGGGCTGTTACCAGATTTATGGCCCAAACCTAGTGGACCTGAGTGTCCTTCTACAGACAACCAATTCTTATATTTAATACAGTTTTTTAAACTGTATTTCTGAGGTCAGAAATACCCAGTGGCCCCAATTCATGAGCATTTCTGGGTCTTGCAGTGTGGACTGGCTTGTTTGTTACTGGCACCCCTATCTGTAAGCTGCTAAGCTTCAGTTTTTCTTCTCCCTGTCAAGCCAGGTTTCACCATCCATTTGCTTTCCATTATACTGCATGCTGATATGTTCTTGTTTTCTTGCATGTGTTTATAACTTTTTTTTACTTTAATTTTAAACTGACTTCAGAATGGAATGGAAATGATTGTGTGTGCTCAATCTAATATGTTTGGCTAGAAGTAGCCAGTGGTAACTCTTCACAAACATTCCAGAAGCATGGTGGTTGCCAGTATGGCATACCTTTCCTTTTCACTTCCCAGTGGTTTTTAGCTCTTTGGAATTCATGCCCACCCCTTCGGATCAGGATCTGTGCCTTCGATAGGCCACCAGTGACCCCAAGTCACCAAGATGAGTGATCTCACCTCACACTCATGCTTAAACTGCAGCATTTGGGATGGAGGAGCATGTCCTCTATTTGAAATGCCCTCCCCCTGTGCCTTCTGAGACACTTGGCCGCCTGGTTTTCCATCTGCGCCTCTGATTACTTTTACAATAACATGTCCTCTCTCCCTAATGATGGTGCTCGCTGAGGGCCCTTCTTCTCTCTTTTCCCTTCATTGTAATCAGCTGAGTCACAGATCTGGTTCCTAACTCAGCCCCTTTTCCAGTTTTTGCATCAAATCCTCCTTGCACTCCAGCAGCAATTCCACGTTATTGGTTGTATGAATGGCTGGCTCTCAGCCAAGGGTTGCCATACACCCCAGCACCCTGTTGAGGTAATTGGACTAATGGTGGCACCATTAGCGTTAGAGGGCCAGGACAGAGAGGTGGTTTTAAAGAGAGTGTTGGTTTGCAATGGATGTAATAAGTTTCCTATTCTCATTTTAGCCTCAGAAATATGGCCAAGCTTCATGGGGAAGCTACCAAAGAAGTATCATTTGGGAGCAAAAAATAGGGCTTCAGGTGACTAAAAGTGGGATGAAATTTAAATGTCTACCTGAACATAAGGGGTTATTTATTTTAATATTGATCAGAAAGACCCAGATGAACCCTAGTGGCAACCTTACCTGGGGTTTTCCAAGTTTCTGGGTCTCTGAATTCTTGCTGGCAGTGACCAACCAGCAAGGTGAGAGGTAGGAGTAATATTCTACTCTCAGAAGATGTGAAGTTGTTGCTAAAAAACACTAAGGTGTTTTGTTTATTTGTTTTGTTTTAGTTTGGGGTCCAGGTGTTACAGGTAGCCGAGATCAAGGGCCGGAGGTAGTTGTAGCATATTCCCCCAGGGTGAGAAGGGCACACAATGAAGCAAGAGAAGACTGTGCACAGCATGGGGAATCCTAGAGATGAGGTTGGCTAGACTCCCAGCATTGACCCACATGGGCCCTCTGGATGGTAGTGCTGCAAGGCCAGCAGTCAGCACCATATGCTTTACAGATGGAAAACTGAGATTCAGAGAGCAGAAACCAGATTTTGTGGTCACACAGTTAGAACCCAGGACCCAGTACTCTGTCTAGTGCCCCAGCTGCTGCCTCTTTGGCTTCTCCTCCTTGCCCACACCACCATTTGCATTGCAAACTGTGAACACAGTCTATGGGTGAATCTCTGGGGCTCAGGCACCCTCTGTGTAGTGGAGGCCGGGTAGGGGAAGAGGAAGTGGTGATCGTTCCAGGCTGCTCCTGGGCCAGCACCCACCCCTGTGTCAGAAGCCCCTGGATGTGGTATGGTGGGGGGCTGTGCGTATATCCACAAGGCACAGGGAAATCAACCTTGGCCGGCTAATCGCCTATCCAAACATTGTTGGTAATCTGCATCCCTAAAATAAACCCTTAAAAGATGGAAAGATGTTAGTAATTTCTGGCCATATGTGCCTCCTCCTTCCTTACTCTCCCCACCTCAAAAAAGAAACTGAGCCAAATGGCAAGAAATAAAGAGTCTAATGCATAACACATTTCCATCATTTGATTTCCCCTCTCCCCTCGGTGTCCCCCCACCTATGTAAACTAAATTCCTTTACACGGTCATGGCAAAGGAACATTAATTTTTGATTTGAGTTGTGATTAAAAGCAACACAATCAAAAGAGTGAAATAGTTTCCACTGAAGCAATATCATTTTAAACCCAGTCATGGTATAGTAGGAAAGAGTGTGGTCTTTGGGGTTAAGTGTGGGTTTTAATTCTGATTCTATCTCTCTTACATACTGTGGCTTCGTGTTGTCATTACTTGACCTGAGTCCTTCTCCTTGATTGTGATAAATAATAATGATGCCTTCTTAGCATGAGTGCTGTGAGCATGAAATAAGGCGCTGCACATAAGCAGCCTACCCTGTGCTCATCTGTGGAGTGCGGCACTCAAAAAATGATGGCTCACTTCTCTGCAGAAAAGAAGGTGCCACACTGTCAGCTGGGGCATGCACTCATATCTGCTGTTGATGCATTCCAGCGCTTCTAGAGCAATGCTTGGTTGCCAGCCTTAGGTTTTGGGAAGTAGCTTGGGATTCACCTAATACCTTGGGGCCACCTTATTTAGAGGGTCTCGTGAAAGGAGCAGAATTGTTCTTACTGCCTTCCCCTCCTGTACTATTCCTTTCTTTGATGAGTGGTTTCCCCCAGTCCTGTTTTCTCTGTTTTGCAGAGGGGAGGCCAAGATGGAAACTTGACTTTCCCTAGGCCTGGGCAGTGAGTCTCCTCCTGCTGGTTCCTTCTTGAACTCCACTGAGAACCTTCCTCCTGCAGCAAGCCACAGACCAGAACAGTTGAAGTCTTTTCCCAAGTGAACCATCAGGCACAAAGTTTGTAAGCCAACAAACTAACCCAAGTGTAGGCCTGTGTGGGCATGTCTGGGGTGAAGCCCTGGACAGGTAGTTTCTATGCTTTCTGTTTGCCACACTCCTGCCTGCTGGTCCCCTTACACTTTGTCTGCAATGGGGGTAGGAATAAAGCATAATCAGAAGCACTGGGCAGTGGCCGGTTTGGGTCAGGGAGAGCTTAAAGAAAGGAACTCATTGGGAAGCTGTGCTCAACTCACTTCCATGTGTGCTGGGAAGCCTGGACCAGCCTGAAAGGTCAAGGTTAATCCTCAGCAAGAGTCTTCTGCTGCTTAGTGCCCAGTTCCTGAACCTTCTGCTGCCCTTGGGAGTGAGGCGTTTCTTAAGGGATACCAGGCCTAGGGTATTATATGAGGTTAAGTAGACTGCAAAATCTGGAACTCCTTTTGTAAAGAAAAGAAAGCAGTGGGAGTGGGTTTAATTTACTGACTTTGACACATTCATTAAAGGTTTGTTCGTAGGATTTTCCCCTCTCCTTCTTATTCTTGGGTTAGCCAAGGGTGTGTTTTTTAATCAAGTAAATACTGAATAATAAAGCCTTTGCTACAGCAGTCTTTTTAAACCAGGAGAAACTCTTTTACCATTTTGTAAACGAAGTCATTTTGAAATGTGGGTGAAACCAGGAAGTGAGTCTGAGCTCTTCTCCCCTATTTTCTTGATCCATTTCGCCGGTCCTCTAAATATGGGGTTCATTATGAAGAATTTTGCTGCCATAGAGTCAGCATGGACTGCATGGTGATTAAAAGTGCACATTTAAGACATGGGTTTAAATTGAGGATTAGAAACTTTGGCCAAGTTAACTTAACCCCCTACACCACACTTTTCTCATCTATTAAATGGGGAAAATAATTATACCTTCCTCATGGAGTTGTTAGGTTTAATTGAGGAAATTCATGGAAAATACTTAGCACACTTCCTGGCATGCCATATGCTCTCATAATTGTTAACTACTGTTATTCTGTTCACATTCAAGCCTTTCCTCATGGAGCCTGGGTGGGAGTTTCAAGTCATGAAAAAGAGGAGGCTTGCTAATTTTGAAGTTAGAAGAATTCAGAGGATGTACAAATTATCTGGTGACTAGCATCTAGAAAATGACTTTCATCTCCCTGGTAAATATCTGGGCTGGCCAACCTGAGAGGGGTGTTGAGTGTCACAGTGGCACCATAGTTTTAGTGCATTTACATCTTATAGAATGCCTCCACGCATCGCTTCTCGGCCTTTTGGCTAAGATCAAGTGCAGAATGCCTCCATGCGAATTTAATTATCTTCACTAAATTTCCTGTCCATACATTCACATTAAAATAATGTTAACTCAGGGTCTGTAGAGACAAGGAAAAGATAAGGCGGACATGGTGGATGGGCTCTTTCCTTTTCCTGCAGATAGCGGTGCTGAGGAAGGGAAGCCCTTGTCCTGTATTAGACTCAAAGAGATCATCACATGGATTTATCTGTCAAGACTTCACCAGGACTTGCTCTAATCTGTCAAGAGCTCAAAGCAGAGTTTGATTCTGTGTGGGTCTACCCAGTGGAAAGAAGCATTAGTGGCATCCATTAGTAGTTGCTTTGTGGTTGACAGAACATCAGCAGTACCTGCTGTCAGAACTCCCTAGAGGCACAGTGGTAGGGACTATGATTTCTCCGATGCAGAAGTTGGACACTGATTTTTGATGCACTCAAGCATGACCATTTGATGTGCTGTTTAATTTCTCTATTGCCGCATGTGCACACATAGATTTTGTCAGTCTTGTTTATAGGATCCAACTTTTGAGGAATTTTAGGTCCCGTGGATGTTAAAAAACGAAACTAATGGCTTTCTCTTAAAAAAAAAAAAAAACAACCTCAGGGTAAAATTTTTCTTTGAATCCTGAGGTCTATAGCTTTAGATTATGTGGATTATATTCAATTATATGATTCCCTTCTTCTCTTAGCAGTGTAGGATATTTTGAGTCACTGAATTTTAAAAAAGAGAAATATCATTTGGTTCTGAAAATTTATTTGAGAATCTCATGGTGTCCCAGGGCAATTACTGAGTTACCATTAGACACCGCAAAACTAGGGGGCAGTCTCAGAACATGAAAAGTAACTGAGACCTTGGTTCTTACCTATGAAACTGCCTCTTTCGTTGACTTGCCAGTTGCCTTTCATTTCATCTCCCCCTTGAGCCATAAGTTCGGGTTATTGTTTCAGATGGAAAGCTGGGTTCTAAAATGCTTTTTCTCCCTCCTTCTCTCCTCTTCCCCAACCTTGCCTGCACCGTCTCTAGCGTTGAGGATGAAAATAAAAGAAGTGAAAAAAGAAAATGGCGACAAAAAGATTGTCCCCAAGAAGAAGAAGCCTCTGAAGCTGGGACCCATCAAGAAGAAGGAACTGAAGAAGCTTGTCCTATACCTGAAGAATGGGGCTGACTGCCCCTGCCACCAGCTGGACAACCTGAGCCACCATTTTCTCATCATGGGCCGGAAGGTGAAGAGCCAGTACTTGCTGACGGCAATCCACAAGTGGGACAAGAAAAACAAGGAATTCAAAAACTTCATGAAGAAAATGAAAAATCATGAATGCCCCACTTTTCAATCAGTCTTTAAGTGATTCTCACTGGGTGGGTGGGGAGGGAGCTGTGGGTCGGGGTGAGGGGCGGGGCTGAGCATACAACCCTAGAGCCTGGAGGTCTGTGCTCACTGCCCCTTCGGTTGGTAGAGGACATTGTAATCCAGCTGGCTTTGCTCTGGCAGCTTTCCCACTCCTTCCCCTCCATAGCCACGCTCTAGACCCCAGTACCGCCAGTATTTAAAGCCGCATACCCAGGTAAGGAAAACCATTTAGATTAGGAAGTCTTTTAGGATCTACAGTGTGGAACAGCACATCACTGAGGAAAAGTAGGTGCAAACCATTTCAACCAGAGATAGCCACTAAAAAAGAAAATTTTGCCAGTAAAAAACAAACAAAACCCCCAACCAAAAAGCATTGGGAAAAAAGTGAGAGACAGCAGCAAAAAAACTAAGTTCTGCAACTTTCTTTGTGTGGTCACAAATTGCTTGTGGATCTATTAGCTAATCCATGCCTTTGATGTGCTGCTTTCAGTTCCAGAAACTTCTGTCTCTGTCCACCTTATGCAGAAACAAACACACACCACACTTACAACTGAAGATCAATGCCAGAAAATTAAGTGCAGGGAAGAAAAGCACCAGGACAGTATGTAATGGTAAAAACACAGGGAGGTCATGTCTGCTCTGCCTCTCCACGTGATTGTCTTTTGATCTGAATCAGCTAGTCTCAGGTGCCATGGAAGTGGCAGTGAACATCAGCCTTGGTGCGTGATCTAGCCTCCAGACATGTGGAGGGCAGCATGTGCCTGCCTTTGTGTGAGGAAAAGGAAACACCGTGGGCACCAAACCCACGGCATGAGAGAGACGATGATTTTCAGACTGAGAAGGCAATGGTTAGTGGTTTTCAAAGAACATAGTTAAAGAGAAAACAAAGAAAAAAAATTAGGAACAGCCCAGCAAATTGCGAGTCAGTGTGAATTGTAATTGGTTGAAGAGCTTAGTGTTCTGATTTCATCTGTTTGCTCATTTCACTTTTGTTTCTGTTTTTATTTGTTTTGTTGTTTTTTTTTTTTTTTAGAGAACAACAACAAAAACTGTGTTTACTTTTCAATGTTTAAAAAAAAATCAACATTAACATTTGAAAGACGTACTGGGCTGAGGGTCTTTCGATGCATTTGAGGCTACTTTCTAGCAGAGCTGCTCTCTCACAGGGCATTTGGGGTGGGAAGTGGATTTGCCTGAGAGCAAACCTTGTGGTCCTCTTTCCTGAGGAGTTCTGGGTTGTCCTGGCCCCAACACAGTGCCGGTCAGAACTCACAGTGCTTCCCATGCCTTTATTTCCTGTGAAGAAGTGGATTCCCTTAAACTTGATTGCCTATAGATCAAAGAAATTCAGAACAGCCAGATTGCCTGTCCTCCTTGTACTTAAAAAAAAATTTTTTTTTTTAAATTTCTGCAGAGGGAGAGTTAAGTCAAAAATGTCTCCATCTAAGGAGAGAGTTTCAAAGACAACACACATCTCTACAGGTTTCCCTGAGTGCCCGAAGATGTTTCT
The DNA here is from genome assembly GCF_046562875.1 of Panthera onca. Classification (NCBI taxonomy): domain Eukaryota; kingdom Metazoa; phylum Chordata; class Mammalia; order Carnivora; family Felidae; genus Panthera; species Panthera onca. The sequence continues at coordinate 163,423,596 of NC_138342.1, read as the reverse complement.
TAAAACCCTTGTGTTTAATAAGTGATGTACATAAGCTCATTCACAGAAGCAACTTTACTCCTCCTGTTCAGTGTATAGGAAGTCATTCTAAGCAATTAATGTGAATTTGTTCCTCAAGCCTGATTCTTAATTCTCTGTAACACCTGAAGATGGTGAACTAGTGGTTGTCCCTCCGGATGAATGTTTATACCCAATCCAGAAGCTGCAGTGAGGCTGGGAAGTGTCACCCCCATGGCCCTGGACTGACACAGAAACAGTGGAAGATTCTGTTAACTTCTGAAGGCTCCAGTCTGAAAATTAGCATACCAACTCATTACCTACCTGAGGGTGATCCTGATATAATTAACCTCTCACCATTAGTGATCTTGTTATTTTAACACTTTTGTTTTTTGGTTCTCTCTGACCTTTAATCATAAAGTGTTGGGGATCTTAAGTGATTTGCCTGTAATTTTGGATGATTTTCTTTTAAATGTGTATATACATTAGTTAATTAGAAATATTCTACTTTACTATTGTTAACTGAAATTCAGAACAATTTCATGAGTGCATGGATCTGGGCCTTAGTTTTGGTTGATTAACTGATGAGTTCATTGCTTATATGTATCTGCTCATTTTGACAGAGCATCATGCAACAGGCGTCTGCCCAAAGCTGGGCCTTGGGAAGGGTTCTGTGTGGGGTATTAGCTGTTACAGCAGAAAGAGTACGGAAGATTAGGCGGCCGTGCTGCGCAGCTGTCTACATGGGAATCCTCAGACAGGAAGTGACATTTTCAGAATGAGTTCAAAATAAATTGGAAATGTGAACTGCAGCTGCACGTTTTACCCCAACCATATGGTCCCAGGACTTTTGAATTTGACTGTGGATTTGAGATACACACTCTTGGTCTACAACACACCAGCAATTTGAGGATGCAAAAGGAGGCTGTGAGCCCAAAACTGCCTTCTTATCACAAACCTTTGTTGAGAAACAACAAACCATTGGTAGAACAGAACCAGTGTATAGACTATTGGCTTGGTCATCGGTTTCTAAAAGAGGAGGTCTGTATGTGATTTATAACTATTGCTAGTTCAAAGGTCATATTTGTAAAGGTGAGAAGTAATCCTGCTGGGTAGGATCCTGTGAAGTCATGGCAGAGCTCAATTTAGTCTTCAAAGATAACTAGTTCTCTCAGAAGATAGAAAGTGAGAACCCCAAGAACACTTCACCTTTAGAATATCCCATGTGACACTTGGCTCCTGGTCCTGGTGCATTAGCACCAAGGGCTTTTGGAGGCAGAATCCTGTCAGAGCTCCAGTTTTCACTTGGATGTGTTGATTACAGACCCCCATGCTCAGAGCTAGAATGTATATTTCTCATCAGACTCCAATTAAATCGTTGCTCTGTTGCAACTCCACAGCTGTCTCTGAAGTGCACCTTTGGGTAACTCCCACAGAATAACGTAGTGGCCATTCCGATCTGTCACCAGCGGATACATAGGGCACAGGTGAAATTCCCGTTTCCCCTAGTCCCCTCACATAGAGTCTAAATCTTTTACAAAAGCTTTGAATACTGTGAAAATGTTTTACATTCCATTTCATTTGTGTTGTTGTTTTAACTGCATTTTACCAGATGTTTTGATGTTATCACTTATGTTAATAGTAATTCCCGTATGTGTTCATTTTACTTTCATGCTTTTCCTGCCATGTATCAATATTCACTTGACTAAAATCACTCAATTAATCAATGATAATGTGAGTTGTGTCTTTCCCCCCACTGTCCCCAGTGATAGACCACTCACTCTCTTCCACTGCACATACATCCCCCTGCTTGAGTTTCTTCAGTGATGTTTTCTCGTCCTGGTTTTACAACTTGCAAATGATAACTGGGCCTGGGTGGGCTGGAGGAGCACCTGGGAGGCACTGCCTGATACCTTCACCCCCATCCCACAGTGATCATCTGCTCCTGTGAATAACTTCCAGAAGCGTTTCTCCCAGCTGCGTGTGTTTCAGACCAGAGAAAAGGTTAAATACTTGTTCTACAAAGACTGTGTTTTCAATGCTGCCGTTCTTTTCCATGTTTTTGGTTTCAGATGCCTTTTCCCTTCAGCTAATTCTGGTTAAAATTACCAACTAAAATTTGAAAACTCTCTGGGATCTGGGGTCTTAGACCCACACGAGATCTTAGAGGGAACCATGTCCAACTGTTTAATATACAGATGGAGAAGGTGATAGGGGAAGATGGCTGGGGTTTCGTAAGGAGTTTGGGGGTCCCAGGTCAATGGTGTTGCTAGAACCAGAACCCAGGGCTCCTACGGGCTAGACATGTGGGAACGACATCTGAGTTACTGTCCAGCTTCTCTTTGGACCCCAAGTGTGGCACTTACTGAGCCCAAGCTGTTTCATATTAGGTTATATGCCTGTTGCCCAAGGGATTCCTCAGGGTGACTTTTAATTCTGTAAGCAATTACGGTGACAACTTCATTTGATGTCATTGCCTGATTAACAGGGCACTTCCAAACCTCAGACAACTGGCAATTTTACCCAGAAGTGAGCAAATACTGCTGGGTCACCCAAAACCACACCTAAGCACAAAGACACCATTTCTCAGGCATGGTAGGAGGACTTAGGAAAATTCCATTAAAGTTGTGCTCTAGTATCTAAAGATCTTCCCATACGAATGTACATGACTGGTGAACTAGTGATATGCTAGCTAGGTCAAGGCCAATATTGGCATTTTTCCTTTGTATTCCTGTGGTTAATGAAAAGGAAAATCTCTTTTAGGTTGGGTAGCATGTCTTTGTGACCCCGCTGAAGCCCCATCACTGTGACCCATGACTTCCCATTGCTGTTTTGAATTTTTTTTAACATATCAGCAAAAAGATGCTCAAGTATGTACAAAGGCATCTTGGCTTGTGCTGCTGGAGTCACCCTGGAGTGTGGGGTACCCAAGGGTCAGGACTACTTGAGCCTTGTGCCTAAGACATGCTGCTAGCACCAAGATTGGCAGCCTTGACCTCAACTCTGTAACATCCACATCTCTTCAGGGAATTGTACAGGTGCTCTCCTACTCAGGGGCAGAAAGAGATGAAGGGTCACAATGTTATCCAAGTTAGGTTGCTCTTCTTATTTATTTGTTTATTTATTTATTTATTTATTTATTGAGAGAGAGCACAAACAGGGGAGTGGCAGACAGAGAAGGAGAGAGAGAGAGAGAGAGAGAGAGAGAGAGAGAGAGAGAGAATCCCAAGCAGGCTCAGAGAGAGAGAGAGAGAGAGAGAGAGAGAGAGAGAATCCCAAGCAGGCTCCATGCTGACAGCGGGGCTCAAACTTACAAACCATGAGATCATGACCTGAGCCAAAACCAAGAGTCAGACACTTAACTGAGTCACCCAGGCACCCCAGGTTGCTCTTACTCCTAAGGCTATCTCCCCACGGTGGGTCCAGAAGTATCAGCAATTCACTTTTGCTCCTGAGGAAGAGAAATCTGTACCAATCCTCTAATAGTAATCAAAGGAAATAGAACCAGTCTTAAATTTTAGCATGGATCCCTAGAACTATATAAGAAATGCAAATATAGGTTCGTTTTATTATTTCCCCATGAATCTAGCCCATTCCAAGCCCCACATATTTATCCATGCCCTTCAGAGAGAAAAGAACCAGAAGGAATTTTCCAATTTCTTTCCCTGTGTAAGAGAAAGTTAAGGTAACACACCTTCGATGACAGATAAACCTCAAAATTTCATTGAAAAAAAATTTTTTTTAGCATAGATACCCAGGAGAGCCTAACAAGCAGTTTCTGACATCCACACGTGGAAATTTCAGATTCAAAAGTTTGCCATAGGGCCCTAGAATTGGAACTTTGAACTAGTGCTCTAGGTTTCCCACATACCAGCAATCTGCTGGATCTCACTTTGTAAAATATTTTGTTTGGACATTTTTTTTGGCCTGGGGATGACAGGCAGGATATTATTTTGGTATTCCCCCTTATCCCCACCCACATACTCCATATTGCTGCAGCCCTTTCTAAAGTTCTGAGTTATTCTTATTAGGTATTAGTTAATAAAAGAGGTCGGTTAGAGACACGAGGGCAGGAATGAGCCTATTTCCTTTAGCTGGCTACATGTGGCTTCCCAAGTAGTGCTTCTCAGACTTTAATATGCACAGGAGCCACCAGGAGACTGTATGAAAATGCATATTCTGATTGGGTAAGGGGGTGGGGCCTGAGTCCTGCATTTCCCATGGGCTTCTCCTGATGAGAGGCTGACTTCTGGTCTGCCAAGCACACTTTGAGGTTGAGGCTGGAAGGGGTAGGTGAGAAGGGCTGCAGGGCTCAGCAGGGTCTTTGCTTCCTGCCGCAATAATGCCATGTCTGGGATCCCTGTGTACAGCCCGTCTCCATGGGACTCAATATTAACCATGCCTCGGGTTGGAAAGAAAATCACACTGTGGGAGAGCTCCAGGTAGAAACCCAAAGCTGTGGGCTAACCCTCCCAACCCACTCTCTGGATTTCACTTTTATCCCAGATCTTGACAGTTGATTCTTCTTGCGCAGACTCCACTTACTCTGGAAACTCACAGATCCCTTCTTTTTTTTCCTTAGCAATCTATTAACACTCCAAGCCTCTGCCCTCCGGGGAATCCCCTTAGTTCCCAGGCCTGGACCACCAGAGGTCGTTGAAGTTGACCAATTGGCGGTATTTACCTCGACAGCTGAAGTCATACCAGAATCTGACAACAGAATTGGGACTTTTCATGTTCCATTTGTTCACATCTGGGCAGTTTCAAGCTCAGGTTATGGGAGAGGCCAAGAAGAGGGGAAAACTGAAGTATTTGGAAGGGAAATCCCACCTCTTTGATAAATTGAGGACAGCCTGCCGAGCAGGGCTGATTTACTGAGGAACAGGCGTTAGGAATTTCTGTCAGCGAGGGCCTTTTTTGTAGGTTTGGAGAAGATGGGTACCAGAACGAGCTTCAAATAGGAGCAGAAAGCTCCTGTGTCTTTATACATCTGTGGACTATTTAGATAAGAAGGAGCTGTATTTAATCATGGAGAGGATTGTTTGCTTAAATAAAGGGAAGGAAAGTTGCATGTGTGTGTTTAAGGAGAGAAAGAGGAGGTGGGAGGAAGGAGAAAGGATCCAGCAATTTTCCACAGCTGAAACCCAACCACGTGGTTTTAATTAGGATGACCTTCCCATCACCTGAGTGCCAGAAGTGGTGGATGGGGGCTGGGGTGAAGGCTTTGGAATTCTCATGGTCCCGTCCTCAGGATTTCACCTAAGCTCTGCCATGGGCAGTGTGAGCTCCAAGGAAAAATTCTTACTTAGAAAACTGGATTGATGGTGTTGTGAATCTTGATGAAAAAAAAAAAAAAAAGGATTATGGGTGGGTCCCAGTCAGTTTGGATCCTAGCAAAATTTCAACTACAGGGAAAGAGACCCAGTTTTACATCAATCCCTTCCCCAGAGTACCTGAGTCCTGGGCCCTAGAACCATGTACGCCCAGGAAGCCTGTTCATTGGCTAGCCAGGTGGGATCCCTGGCCAGAGCATCTCAATTCCTTAGATGTCAGAGCTTAAAGATTAATAAAGCAATCAAAACCCAGAACTTAGATTTCCTTTCAAAAAAGGGAAGTACAAAGAAGAGCCCCTGTTGAAGTGCTTTGTACATAAACTCATTTCTTGCACATTTTGATAACTCACACCAGCATCCACTGTCACTATTTGTACCAGGAATGAGTGAGTGGGGGTGGGGGCTGGGGGCTGGGGTAAGGACCTTAGTTTTCAGTTTTGCTATCTAGTTCTCTGGAGAGTTTATGCAGATCTGAGTAGTTGTGCCTCTTTGCCTAGAAGATTAAGCCTATAATCTGAAGGAATAAAGGCGACACATGCCAAAACCCAAGTGCCTATTTCACAACGTGGCCCACAACAGCCAGGGTGGGTTGCACAGAATTAACTGGATTCCTCTGGGGTCAGCGCTCCCTCCCAAGGCTGGCAGCTGAGGCTACCAGGAATCGAAATTTGGCTGCTGTGCTTGGCAGGTGACTTGGTGACTTCTGTGGTATAGCCTTCCAGCACGGTAAATCAGGGCCTGACCTGGGCCAGGCCTGGAGGAGGCCCCAAGGCCCCCCCCCCCCCCAGGGGTGGGAGGGGATGAGGAGGCAGCTTGTAGTTGGCTAGAAAGAAAAATAAGCACCAGCCATAAACTGCAATTAATGTCAGCATGAAGCCTTCCTAGGTCTGCCCCCAACTTGCCAACTGCCACCACAAGTAAACCATTAGCATATTCTGGTAATTTTCTCAAGCTGCCTCCTTATGTTTGGATGCCTCGTCTTTGCAATACCAGGACCAATGACTGTTTATGATATGGAGGCCAGATATGGGTGATAGAGGCATCCCACAATGGAGGCTAAGCCAGGACAGTTTAGATATGTGCCAGAACCTATAGACTTGCATTGCTTTCCATTCAATGGAAGGAAAGAACATACCTTAAAACCTTAGACACTGGATCCATGGCACCATGAATCGTGATTGAAAAAGAACAGCTGATGTGGCCTAGTCCGTTTGGATCCTAGCAAGATATCTCTATCCTAGACCCTCCTCACTGTGATCCTACCTCTAGTCCTGGATTGGAGAGCACAGCTCTACAGTGGGGGAATGTTCTTTTCTCCAAGTCTGAACATTTTCCAGCAATCCTCAGACTGAACATAGAGCAGGTCCAGAGAAAATCCTGGCCTCTTTTCTGACTCACAATTTCCTCCCTGCCTGGTGGATGGAAATGTGTTTGCTCAAGAGAAGTGGTTTCAACTGCAGGGGAAAGAGATCCAGCTTTAAATCAAGTCAAATGAAATTCATGTGTTCTAAAAGGCATACACACACACACACACACACACACTGTCCACATGTGCCAGGGAAGGTCACAGCTCCGCCCCAGGAGGACTCTCTTTTCTAAAGCACAAACTGCTCCGGGTCTGAATTTGTTGCTATCATTTTTATAATCACTGTTATGTGTTCTGATGATTGTGAGTGGCGTTGGGAATGTTTGTTCTCATGTAATTGCTTGTTTCCTACTGAAATTTCCATGTCAGACCCTTTCATTGTTCTTATTATCGCTTGCCTCACATTCTGCCTGCTGGGGAAGACCCATCACAGTGCCTTTGGTATTGTTGGTACAGATTATGGAGTCCGGGTGCAGGATCCGCCCCCCCCCCCCCCCCCCCCCCCCCCCGCCTCCCGGGGAAGGCCGTCAGGCGGCTGTCACAAGCCAACCACAGGAATTCAGGCCCGGGAACTCCAGCTCTGTCCTTTCCAGCTGGGGTTCCTGGTTGCTGGGCCAAACTTCAGGGCAAGGGAGACTTGACAAGGTCTGCCTCCTAATTTGGGATTAGGCTAAATTTGGAGTGCATTTTGCACCCCAAGTATTTTAGAGGGAATGTGACCCTTGTGTTTCAGACTCACTCACGTGCACTTAACTCATTCAAATGTTGATTTACAAAGGGGCTGTGATGTTCAAACAAACTTCTAGGGCTTCTAGTCCAAGCCAGCTTCCCCCTCGTGCCTTAGGACTTTTTGTGAATATGGTAGGTGGGAGGAAGGAATCAAAGGTTTCGTCTTTGAACCAGGATGCAACCTTCCACTAGGGATGAAACGTGGCTGGGAGTCCAGGAACACAGACCTCTGGAACTGAGTGGGTCCTCTACTGGACAAGTCACGTGCTTCTCATCTGGTCAGAACCACCTGGATCTCCTCAAGGCCCAGTTACTGTCCAGGCAGCACAAAGCATTTGAACTTGACCTGTGCTGAAAATGAGCCAGAGTACATTAAAAGACCATTATCTGTTTACACAAATAAATGCATGTCCATGGAGAACATTTGGAATTCTGGAATAAACAGTCCATGCTTGCCATTTCTCTTCATCTGAAGTTTCAGCAACCCCCTCCCACGAACACTAATTCACTCTTTCAAAAGACCCAATGCTTCCAGGAACTTACGGTGCATTTTCTTTTGGGGTGCACACGAAACCTGTTTGGAATGGAGCCAAGGGGTGATGACATATAAGTTCAATCGTGAGTGCTGTCTTGGGTCACCAAACCTCGCTAAGGAGCCCTGGGCATTTGTCCATTTCCCAGTTCTTTCATGAGGAACTGAAAAATAATTTACCCTTGAACTTGTGTGTGAAGAGCACATCTCTTTTCGAGGTGTGGATATGTACGGATGGGCATCTGTGTGTGGGTGTGGGTGTCTGTCAGGGTCAGAGCTCATGGGTGATGGTTTCGGGATACATGTGCTTGCTTTTCTGTAGGTGTCTGTGGGGTGTGTGGCTTCAATATGAGGCCACTGAGATTTCCTTTCCTCACAGACCCCTCCTCTGCGATACTCACCATACTTGCTGTCCTGTGGAATGTTCAACTGTGTGATACCAAGTCCGTTTCATACTGATCACTCTGGTTTTGGGGACATCTTTTTTCTTTTTTTTAATGAAGTATTTTTTTTAAGTTTATTTATTTTGAGAGAGAGAGAGAGACAGCACTGAAAGGGCAGAGAGAGAGGGAGAGAGAGAGGGAGAGAGAGAGAGAGAGAGAGAGAGAGAGAGAGAATCATAAGCAGGCTTCGCACCATCAGTGCAGAGCCGGATGCATGGCTCAAACTCACAAACCGTGAGATCATGACCTGGGCCGAAATCCAGAGTTGGGTGCTTAACCGACTGAGTCACCCAAGCACCCCTCAGGGATATCTTTTAATCACTTCGACCTGTCTGTAGGCACCATGAAGTCTAATATTAATACTGAAGTCTACTAGAACCCATGTTATATATTACAATGCATTATACTAGTATTATACATGTGTAATTCAGTTCTGTGCTGCCCTTCATCACTGCCCTTGCCCTCAGCACTGTGTTGAGGCTTGCACTCAAGTCACTTGGACTGGATGGTTAAGAAGGAAGAGGGATGGATGCAGACAACTGGATTATCACAGCATTGCAGATTGTGGCCTATGCTGGGCATTCCAGGAGAAAGGAACTTTATGCTAAAGGGGTGAAGAGCTTGGCAGCATTCCAACAGCTTTGCTGTTTCTGCACGCGAAGGCTTTTCTTGTCCCCTGTTGGCACTATTGGATTGAAAGTGTCTTCAATAAACTGGCTCCACCCGCCCCCATTATGAGAGAAGAATGGTGAACTCATGCCAGCAGATTTGAATGTGTGAAGGTTGGTCTGGGTTCACAGATGGTGTCCATCAGTTGCTGACATAATCAATGAAATTAGGGAAAAGCTGGTTTTCCAGTATTTCTTTGGCAGAGGACCCAAGAACTGACACTGGATCTGAATTAGGGCTCATAAAGCATAGAGGCAGGACCCTGAGTGCTGAGCACCCTCTTATAAGATGCTTTCCACTCCTTATCTTTCTGAACAGTTAAATGTCTGCAGTTGGCTCACTTCCTTTGGGACCATTTATTGACTTTTTAGGATTACTCCCTTCTGCTGCAAATATTGAAGATCTGAGCTGGCCAGAAAACCTGGGACCTTTTCTCCTAAATAAGGGGTTCATTTTGGATTTTTTGTGGACAGTTCAAGATTCCTTGCTGTAGGACCCAACCAGCAGCAAAAAAAACCACAAGCCAAAAACAAAACCCTAAAATTAGCATAGGTGTGCAAAGTAAGACTTTCTTTTAAAAAAAAAATTTCTTTCTTTCTTTCTTTCTTTCTTTCTTTCTTCTTTCTTTCTTCTTTATATTTGAGAGAGAGAACGCGAGTGAGTGACGGGCAGAGACAGAAAATCCCACGAGGTGCAGAGAGAGAGGGAGGAAGAGTGCAGAGCCCAGAGCAAGGCTCGAGCTCACCCGATATGAAGCTCGAATTCATGAGCTGTGAGTTCATGACCTGAGCTGAAGTCAATGCTTGACTGACTGAGCCACTCAGGTGCCCCAAAGAAAGAATTTCTGATAGTCTCATTTACAAACTCTGACACGAAAAGAAACAGAAAGGAAAAGTTAGCTCCTAACCTGGTCCATGCCTGCTCCCTGGGGCTGGCCTGAGCTACTGGGGCGCATACACTTGCATTCACTGGGACGGGGTTCTACCTTGTTCTTTTACTTAACAGCATCTTGAGAAGAGCCGTAATATTGAAGTTGGCTTAAAATACGGTTCCTTCCAGGCAAGAAAAGAAAAAAAAGAGATTAAATTGGATGACTTCCAAATTTAAAAATTCTGTGCATCAAAGGACACAGTCAACTGTGAAAAGGCAAAGGCAATCCATGGAATGGAAGAATTTGTAAATCATATATGTGATAATATAATGTCCAGAATATATAAAGAATCCCTACAAGTCAAAAACAGACAGACAGACAAAAAAAAACCAACCTGAATAAAAACTGGACAAAGGACCTGAATAGACATTTCTCCAAAGAAGACATACAAATGGCCAATAAGCTCATGATAAGATGCTCAATATCACTAATCATCAGGAAAATGCAAATCAAAATCACAAAGAGATACCATCTCACACACATTAGCATGACTTCTATCAAAAAAACTCAAGAGGGGCACCTGGGTGGCTCGTCAGTTGAGCATCCGACTCTTGATTTCAGCTCAGGTCATGATCCCTGGGTCATGGGATAGAGCCCTGCATCGAGCTCTATGCTGAGTGTGGAGCCTGTTTGGGATTCTGTCTTTCTCTCTCTCTCTCTCTCTTTCTCTCTCTCTGCCCCCCTCGCCCATCTCCCCCATTCACACTCTCTTTCTCTAAAATAATTTTTTTTTAAATCCCAGAAAACAACAAGTGTTGGCAAGGTTGTGGAGAAATTGGAACCCTTGTGCACTGTTCATGGGGATGTAAAATAGTATGGCCACTATGGGAAATAATATGGTAATTCCTCAAAAATTATAAAGAGAGTTACTGGGGTACCTGGGTGGCTCAACCGGTTAAGTGTCCAACTTCAGCTCAGGTCATGATCTCACAGTTTGTGAGTTCGAGCCCTGCATTGGGCTCTGGGCTGACAGCACAGAACACACTTCAGATCTTCTGTCCCCCTCTCTCTCTCTGCCCCTTGCACACTCATTCTCTCTCTCTCTTTCAAAATAAATAAACTTAAAAAAATACAGCGTTACCAATATGATCAAGAAATTCCACCGCTGGGTATATACTGAAAAGCACTGAAGTCAGGGTCTTGAAGAGATGTTTGTACACTTGTGTTCATAGCAACATTATTCGTAATGGCTGAAATGTAGATAAGTGGATAAATAAAATGTTGTAATATACACACAGTGGAATATTATTCTGTCTTAAAAAGGAAAGAAATTCTAACACATGCTGCATCATGAATGAACCTGGAAGATGTTATGTGAAGTCAAATAAGCCAGTCACACGAAGACAAATACTGGAAGATTCCACTTCTATGAGGTGCCCAGAGCAGTCAGCTTTGTAGGGACGGAAAGTAGACTGGTGGTTGCCAAGGGCTGGGCGGGGGGGGGGCAGGACTGGGGTCTCGATTAATAGGTACAGAGTTTCAAGCTTGTACAATGAAAGAAGTTCTGTAGACTGGTTGCACAACAATGTGAATATACTTAACACAGTTGAACTGTACACTTAAGAAAATGGTAAGTATGGCAACTGTGATGTGTATTTATCACAAAAATAATTTAAAAAAATATTGTCCCTTCTCTCTTGGGCATTCTGGGACAAAAGAAACTCTCCAAAGTCCAGGAATATATAAATTGGCAGCTATATATGCAGCAGACCCTTATTTTGGAATTACGCGGTTTAGTGGCCTCCTAATGGAAAAAAAACTTCGCGGAGTGTTTTTTCCACCTCCTCTGCTCACCACACTGGGGATTACAAGAGGAAAACAGCTACACCCAAATCAAAAGTGATCAGAACTCTTGCAGCGGCAAGATTTTCCAACCCTGGCAGGAGAGTTCCTCAGTCCCTCAACACACACACACGTTCACATGCGCACATACCTGCAGATACGCACACGCACACACACATACAGGCACATGAACACATACACGCAATACCCATATACCCATATATGCACACACACATACATACACATATACACACATATGCACATGCACACGCACGTACACCCACATGCGCACACACACATACACGCATGGGCTTTTCCAGCCACCTCAGCAGACATCTTCCGTGAAATGAAACGGTTTTCTGGTCTCTGTGCTGCGCTGGGGTGGAGCCCTAAACTCACCTTGCAGGGCCTCCCAGGACTTGGGCGGCCAAGGAGCAAGAGGAAGGGACTTCTCCGGGCTTCATGGAGAGACTCATAGCTTTCCCTGGGGAGCCCTGCTCCTTGCTCCTTGCAAGGTGGACCTTGGAGGGGAAATACATTCAAGAAACATTTATACCAGTCTACTAGGCTCCCCCAAACTGTACCACTAATGTTTATTTACCATCTCTTCTCCCTAGCTTTTAAGATTTCCTTATTTTCCTTTTTTTCCCCTGCTCACCTTTTCTGTCTTTTCTCTTTTCCATTTTTTTTTAAAGAAAATCTTTCTTCATATCTTCCCCTCTGGTTCCTCCCAGCCCTAGCCCCCTGCAACCTCCCTACCTGCTTTCCTAGCTACCCCCTTCTTTCTCTCTTCCTCAGCTCTCTTTCACAGCCAGATAACGATTCTCCACAGACACTCTTGTTGGAGGGGTGGCACAGCAGCGCCTAGCTCAGGGACCCTGGCAGGGAACCTGTCCCTGCCATAGAAGTTTGGGCAGCCTCCTTCGCTCAGACTAAGCCAGTCTGGAGGCTGTCCCTGCTCCTCACATCTCTCAGTTGCCTTGTCCAGACTGCCTGTGACTTGGGGGTAGCCACGCCTGATTTATGGCAGGGCCAATGTGGGGGAATTGCAGGCACCACAGCCTCCCCAAGGGGCTGGAGGGACGTGGGTTTGGTTCCTGCAGGTATGAAATGTGGCACGTTGAGCTTGCATGCTGCCATCCGTCCCGGTGCACCCTTGGATGCAGGAACAAAAACAGCCCACAATTGTTTTCCAGCTGGGCGGCACATTCCTTCCACAGCCCATCACCCTGTAATCAAGCCTTGTGCCTGTCGTGCACACGGGAGTCTAAACAAAAGTGGTTTCCCTTCACACAACGCTAACCTATCTTCCATCTGTCAAGTCTGCTTCCCCATCTTGGGACAACTGCCATTGGGCTCTGACACCCCGCTGGGCAATAAGAGGCCTAGGAGAGATGAAAAGAAGCGCCTGCTTGACTGAGACAGGGGACAGCTGGTGTCCTCATTTTCTGAAGAGCTTAGAGAGGCACGGAGCCCTTCAAAAGGGTCCACTTAGCAACCAGCCATTTTCCTCAGTGCTGTTGGGAGTTCTCTGGCTGGGGTCCATCAGGGCCTGGAACTTCCTGGCACTCGAGGTAGGAAGAGCAGACAAACAGCTATTTATCTCTGCCCAGCCAGCTCCATCGGGAGTGAGGGAGAAGGTTGTCTTGTTTTCAACCATTGACAAAAGCCCAACTTTATTAGGTAGCCACCGTCCTGGCTATTAGGAAGTTTGCAAAGGTAGAGCAGAAATGAGTCCTGTCCCCAGGTATCTTGCAGTCTCCTAGGGAAGGTAACATAGGAACATAAATCACCACAGTGCTGGCAGGACATAAACTATGCTTGAGACAAGTATGGCTCAGCCCCCTTGAGAAACCTCAGGGCAATGCTATCCAGGAGGATCTGAAAAGTGGGGCAGGTGGCCCTGAAGCTGGGCCCCACAGAGTAGTGAGGGCTGGACATGCCAAGTCAGGAAGAGGGTATGTCAGGCCGAGGGAGTAGCATGATGTTTGAGAGAGAGAATTAAGGCATGGAGCTGATGCTGGAGGACCCAGAAGGTTGATGCTTGGAGATTCACCCCATCAGAAGTTGGCCCAGGGAGCCTGAGAGACCAGCAGGAAGAGACTAAAGGTCTCTTGGCCTGGGTCTATCAAAATCCTGCAAGTTTTAAGGACTGACCCACATAGAAGCACAATGGCTCCCATTTAACTGAGCCCAGCTGGTGCCACGCAGCACCATCCGTGGCCTGGCTGCCACTTACACACAATGAAATGAGTGCAGAAACTGCAATCGATTGGAGTAGCTTTGTGTCTGTCGAATCCAATGCAAATTTTGAGCTTGTATCTTGCATGCTTTGTTTTTATTCAATTTTTCCTGATCATTTGTCAGGATCAATGTAGTTCCATGACAGCCTAGAAAGAAGAAACAGCTAGTCTTTCATGACATAGTTTGAGTAGCATCCACCTTAGCATCTCCCTGCCATTCTTCCTAAAAAATGTTCCATTTTTCCTTGGTAACACATGTTCCCACCTCACGCTCTTTTCTGAGGCCTGTTGTCTGAAACTAATCTTTCCTCGCTCTCAGTAGAGCACAGAGAGCATATGTCCTGTCTGCATTGTGCTGTTGGAGTCCCACATAGTGGGGCAGGGACACGAGTCTAAGGTGTCTGTGAGAGCAGGGGCTGATATTTTGGGCCCCGTCCCAGCGGGTTCACACTCACAGGTAACGAGGAGGATCTGGCCCCAAGTCCTGACACTGCAAGACCACTGATATGGACTTAGGAGAGACCTGGACACAGCCTGATCTTTGTCTCTGACCTCTGGAGTCCCATATCTTTTCCTATAACCTATTTTCACATATGTAGGATTTGTAACTGGTTTAGTGAATGAGCTGGACTTGGCCTGAAATAATGCAATAATGCTATATTTCCCAACTATTGCCTTTCCTACCTGTTCAGTTGGATCCATATCCTGAGAACTCATGTAGACACCATAGCTTTATGGTCCCCTTGCTGGTACTAAGGATCAGTCTTATTCTCGTGTACCAAATAATCCAGACTCATCTACAAAGCTTAAAGTTCCTATTCAAGTGAAACTCCTCCTCCTCCATCCCCCCACATTTGCCAGAAGAAAGGATAGGTGGTCTCTTCTTCATCTTGTCCTGCCTCCTCCCCCACCAGTTTTCTTGGTTATTGGGGAGTGGCAGGTAGGATTAAGGAGGACAAGTATGGGTGAAATTATTATCTTTGGCAAATGTGTAGTTGTCTGGAATAGATGTCCTCTATTTTGACTCGTGTTCAGTGCTAGGATCTTTCTCTCATGGGGACTTTTCATGAATTATTGGAAATCCTTTCTTCCTACCCATGGAGCACCTTATCCTTTAAATGATAACCCCCTCAGTTCCTACTTCTAGAAATACAACCCACAGCTGTCTGTCAGAGCCCTGAGGGGGTTTTCATGAGTATACTCTTTAGATGGATTCAGCCCAGCCACCATTTCTGGCCCAGTGGAAAAACCCAACAGTCTGGCCCTGTTAGGCCCTAGAAAGCCACTCCCAGTGCAGCTTCTCATAATGCTGCCTTTCCTTATAACTACCCACCTTCTACCTTCAGAGGTCTTCTGTTGAGAGTCAGACACATGATCCTGGACCTCCAGCTCCAGGGGACACTTTTTATTCTCCCCTAAGAACTTTCCTACCCACCTCTGCTCTGGTCCCAACCAGTGTTCCTTTGGTTGAGATGGGGAGAAGGACAGAGAACATCCATATCTACTTTAATAAGCTACCAATCCTCTTCCAAGAAATACATCTCACCAACCCTCTGCCTCCATCTCTTTTCCTTACCCTTTAAACTAAACAAAAGTGATTGCTCCTGACAGGAGAGAGGAAAATAAATAAATAGAAAAAAGAATGTAGAAAAAGAGGAGCAAATTAGCCCCCAAATAAGTAGCAAAAGGAAATAACAAAGCAAAGAACCTAAGCTGATGAAAAAGAAAGAACAAAAAAAGTGAAATATGAATGAATTCCAACCTGGATCTCTGCACGGAATAAAATGGATAGACCTCCAGCCGGATTGGTAAGGAAAAAAGAAAGAAGACAGAAATTGCCAATATCTAGAATGCAAGAGAAGACTAAGATGCCACATGCATTGAACTCATCATAAAAGGATATTATTTTTAAAACTTTATGCCAACAACTTTGACATCCTAGATGGAAGGGACAGTGCAATAAAAATCACCAATACCCAAAATTGACTCAGAAGAGAATAAAATCTAAGTAGACTCAAAGTAATGAAAGAAATTGAATTCATCATTTAAAACCTTCCCACAATGACTGCTCCAGGCCCAGGTGGCTTTGCCAGAGAATTCTATCAAATCTTTAGGGAAGAAATTATACGAATCTTACACACATCTGGAAAATAGAGGAGGAGGGACACTTCTCAATTCATTTTTTGAAGCCATTTTTACTTAGGCGGTTCTAGCCACTGTCCCTTATACCTTTTGGCCTTTCCTCTGCTGCTCTCAAGTGACCTTCCCATTCCTCTAAATCTCCAATTTTTTTAGAGGACTGTACTGACTCCTTTTTGGAACCGTGGCTGCACTAACAAGTACCGAGCATAGATAGCATCTCACACAGCATGGAGATTCCCTTTAACTATTCATGTGAAACAGTGTCACCCAGGATGGATGGATTGGAAACTCTTTGAGGGTGTGTGTTACATACATCACGTGGCTCCACATGTATGCTATAGTTCTGACCTGGGCTTGCGTCCATTTTTGGATCTCAGTAAAGAGCTCCTCTTTGAAACTGGGATAACATTTTGCAGTCACCCACATGTACCAACATTCCCAGCACCAGCCTCTCCCAGCCTCTCTGTACTCAGGTACCCAGGTACCTCTTCATTTCTTTTCCCACTCTCCCTCTCTGTCCATTTCTCATTTTGAGATAGGATTGGATTTTCATCCTGGGCACAGAGTGACCCAGTAGGAGGCAGAAACAGCATCCAGAGCCCTGCTTCTCAGCCTTTTGTCAGGTACCTCTGTTGGATCTTACAAGCCCTTTGGGGACCATATGACCCAGGTTGCCTGGTCAGTCCTGTTACACCATTGTCTGTCATAATTGTTTTAGTATCCTTTTCATTCTCAGAATTTCTGATCTGAATGATAGTTTCATGGTCACCCTAGAGGCCCATGGGAGGAAGAATCAGACATTCAGGATTGTTGTTAAGGGTTGAATTGTGTCTCTGAAAAATTTATGTTGAACTCCTCACTTCTGGTACCTCAGAAAGTGACCTTATTTGGAAATGGGGTCAGTACAATGCCAGTGTGATGAGGTCATACTGAAGTAGGGCGGGCCCCTAACTCAATATGACTGGTGTCCTATAAAAACCATGTGAAAAGACCGACATGCACATGGGGAGAACATCATGGAACATGGAGACAGAGATTGGGGCGATGTGTATACAAGTCAAGGAAACTCAAAGATTGCCAGCCAAACTCCAGAAGCCAGGGAGAGGCCTGGAACAGATTTTCCCATATTTTCAGAGGGAACCAACTCTGTGACACCTTGATCTTGGACTTCCAGGCTCCAGAACTTCCAGACAATCAGTTTCTCTTGTTTTAAGCTGCCCAGTTTGTGGTACTTTGCTGTGGCAGCCCTGGGAAACTGATAACATTTGTGTTAGCTGGAGTGGCCCCAGGACATCTAAGCAAGTTTTCATGACAATGAAGAAACTGAAGCCCAGACAGATTAAGCCATTGCATAAGGTCACCATGCAAGTGACTGATGCTTGGCCCACTGGAGCAGTCAGTGTCCTGGGTGTGCCTTTCTAACAGCCCTTTCTGGACAGTCTTCCTGGAACCAGACATTATCTTCCCTGAGTGGATGTTTTGAGTTTGGAAAGTTTATGGTCACGGCCCACTGCTTCTGGGGACTGAGCCAGACAGAGACTGGGATGTTGGGAATTAACAGTGTTTAGGGAGGTGAGGTGCAGGTACTTGAGTTGGTTGAGAGGCAAGTGCACGTTGTAACTCTCTCATGTTCACTCCTGGCCAGAGCCAGGTTTCTCTTATCTCTGCACGAAGCCCCCAGAACTGTAGCCTTCAGGGGCTGTAGATCAAGTTCTTGCCAGGTTACTAGGATGACAAGTTACATAGGGTAGATTTCAGCACACTTGATCAGAGAGTATTTGCTGAATGAATGGTTGTCACAACTAATCTGTGAGTTCCCTGGGAGCAGGCAACATGCCATCCATCTCTGCAGAACCTGACTCTGCCTCAGGGATAGGCCTAGAGCAGGAGCCCATTCTTTCTTGTCCTGTGTTCCCTGCTTCTCTCAGGGACACCTCATCCTTCGTGTCACCCTTCCATGCTTGACACACCCATCTTCTCCCAGGACCTTGCACACTGAACCTGGCTATGCATTCTTCCTGGTGACTTCTCACTTCCCATCTTGCCCTTTCATCGTCTCCCTCCACCTCCAGTCCCTCATAAGCTGTCATGTGGATGGCCATGAGATAGGCTTTTGTACCTCAGGCCTAGAAAACAACAAGGATGCAAGTGACAGCGGGGATGTCACTAATATATATTCCAAATGCCTGTAACAGTGTCTTGATGGATGCTGAGTGATTAAATCTTTCCCTCCTTCCCTTGTTAAGAGTCACGTCTTAAACTGCAGCTCTGATCATGGCAGTTGCAGCTCCAAAACTTTCAGTTATTCTTTACAGATAAATTGCATTTTTCTATACCATGTAGTTTGGTTCCAAATTAGGTGACCCTAAGCTAGTTGGGTGTATACCACTCTAATACTCTTTTCTATATATGTTTTTGGACTATTTCTACATAGTACATATCCATAGCCATCCATCATAACAATAATAGCATAATTTTGTATTTTAAAGTTTTATTTAAATGGCCTCAAACATATCATGTATGTATATATCATTCTCCAAATTTTAGAAACTGAACATTTTACTATTATCCATGTTGATAAGTACATGAATGAAGTCTATGGATTAGTATACATTAGACTGTGCATTTAAACTATGTATTAGATGTGTGGCCATAATTTATTGATAAATGCTCTTATTGATGGATGAATAATTTGCTTCTATTTTTTGAAAAACTCTAAGAAACCTCTCTGGGCTCTGCTTTCCTGTTCGACTCTTTTCTGATCTTTACAATAAAAGCCCAGAAGTTGAACTATGAGGGAAGGTAGAAATCTTCTCAGCAGGTAAGAGGAGAAAAGAGGCATTGAATACTTGTGTGAAAAATATGTTTTCCCCAATACATCAACATATTTATTGGGTGCCTTGCTAACTATGTGCCAGGATCTCTGCTGGGCACTCAGTATGCCATTGTGCATGAAATAGTCTAGATTCTGCCCTTAGGAGCTTACCATTTGGTAGGAGGTACTGGCATGGAGGAAAGGCAGAATTAGAAGATGTTCTAGAAGGAATTAGGAAGTACTCAAGATAGGAAAGGTGTTCCTCAGTTCATTTCCAACACTACTACCTCAGACCACTAATGTGTTGCTCCTAAAGACTTACCACCATACTGGCTATAGGCTGGGACATCAGTAATGAGCCAAAGCTAATGGAGTCTTGGGCAATATGGTTGCAGCCCAAGAAGGAGAGGTAGAGCTGGGTGTGGGATCCTGCTCAGATGTTAAAGAGGACTTAAGAGCTGTGAGTCCTCAGGGCCTGGTAGGGCTGGACATTGAGCAGGAGAACTGTGTTTACTGAACCCAACAAGGGCAGGTGCAAGAAATGGAGGGTGGGAGACTCACACCCAGCAGGGATGCTCAAAGCTAGCTGGTCTGGACATAGGCATTTTGGTGGCAGGCCCAGCTGAATTTGTAGGAAGGGGCTGTCTTCTTCCATAAATAATCTTTACAGTGTGGCCCTACCTTCACAGGGAGGACTTTCCAAGCTGGTTTCAAGAGAACCATTTTCTAAGCTAGTACCTGACAGACTAAATGTAGACACATTCTTTAAGATAACAGTAATAAAAACTAACCATGTGCCGCGCCCCTATCATAAGTACTTAATTTGTTTTAACTCATTTAATTTTCACAGCACCCTGAGGGTTTTGTGCAGATGAGGAAACAAACCCTGAGAGGTGAAGTAACTTGCCCAAGTTTTCACAGCAAGGAAATGAAAGAGCTAGAAGTTGAACTTGACCTCCTAATGCTTGGATCTGCAATGGACCATGTGGTCCAATGGCTCAGGGCATTTCAGAGTCAGATTGTAAACCCTAGCTTTAAACATGCATCCATCTAATGACCCAGCAATTCTATTCCCAAGTGAAATGAAATCATATGTCTAAACAAGTCCTTCTACAAGAATATTCATATCAGCCTTTTTCATAATAGCCCCAAACTGGAAACAGCCCAAATGCCCACAAACAGGAGAATGGATTAACATACTGTATTATATTCATACTCAGCAATAAAAAAGAATGAACTACTTATAGACTCAACATTATGGTTGAATCTCAAATAATTTATGCTGAGTGAACAAAGAGAGCTACTAAAAAGTACTTACTCTATGATTCCATTTTAATAAAATCCAAATATAGGCAAGTATGATCTGTAGTAAAAGATAATCAGATCATGGTTGTTGATGGAGGTAGAAAGATTCTGTATCTTGATTTGGGTGGTGGTTACAAGAGTACATACAACTGTCAAAACTTATCAAATTGAATACTTTAAATTTATGGATTTAGTTGTGTGTTAATTACACTTTAATCAAAAATAAAGTCTTTGCCACCTATTGTGTGCTCTGGTATTTGAGTTACTTTACCTCCTAGGCTCAAATTTTCTCATTTATAAAATGAAGGACACTGACAGTGTTTCCGATTCTTATATGTTGTGATTTTATATATTTTATGAATCTTCTTAATTACCTAAAAGAAAATAAAGGAAAACATCGCAACTGGTGTTGGAATGGTGGAGCTTTATAAGCATGGGATAAATCACAAAGAAAATGGTTGTTAGATTTAACTACATAAGACAAACAAAAACCCAAAACTGTCCATATTCAAAAAAATCCCTCTATAATAAAAATTAAAAGTGAAATGAAGAAAATGGCAGAAGTGTTTGCAATGAATATGACAAAGAATAAACAGCTTTATCAAGTCAATAAAAAGATGCAAATACCCAACTGAAAAATGACCAGAGAAAATGAACAAGCAATTTGTAGAAGAAATCCAAATGGTCAACAAAACTAAGAATTGGTCAATAGAAACATTAATCAAAGAAATATGAATCAAAATAATGAGATACCATTTCCTCCTATTAATCTGGAAAAAAACATGAAAAAGTATTGACTTGTTTTTGCTGTGCTTTTGTGTTAACATGTTGCTGATAGGACTATAAATTGGTACAACATTTTTGGAAACAATTTGGCAGTGAGACGTTTTGTAAATATATTTATGTCCTTCATCACAACAATCCCACTTTTAAGTATCTCCTAAAGAAAATAACCAGAAATGTGATCAAAGACTTGTGTGTAAGGACGTTCATCATAGTTCTATATATAATAGTTAAAAATTATAAACACCCTGAATGTCTAAAATATTATTCAGCTATAAACATGGTGTTTTTAAAGAGTATTTAACGGCAATAAAATATTTACCATAAAATGTTAAGAGAACAAAGCAGAGTAATAAAACACTTATAACATCTGATTCAATTTTATTTAAAAATAGAGTTTATATTTATATGACCACCAAAAGGAATACACCAAAAGGAATACACCAAAATGTTAACGATGGTTGTCTTGAGGAGGAAAGAAAAAAGACCTTAGGTGGGGTACCTGGGTGGCTCAGTCGGTTGAGTGTCCGACTTTGGCTCAGGTCATGATCTCATGGTTCATGAATTCAAGCCCCGCGTCAGGCTTTGTGCTGACAGCTCAGAGCCTGGAGCCTGCTTCGGATTCTGTATCTCCCTCTCTCTCTGCCCCTTCCCTGCTCATGCTCTGTCCCTCTCTCTCAAAAAGAAATAAGCATTTAACAAATAATAAGAAAAAAAGACCTTAGGTGACAATTGTTTTCCTCTTAAACTTCTCAGTGTATTCATCCCTCCAAATTTTCCACAATAAGCATGTTACTCTTTCACTTATTTGTTTTTAATGGACAAGTATTACTTTTGCCTTTATAATTAAAGAACAAAAGTATGTAGGTTTTTTTTGTTGTTGTTTTTTTCCTTGCCAGATTTGGAGACACAAGTGTGGCCTGAAGCTCCTCTAAGGCCATGGGCCAGTGGGGGCAGCAGAATTATTCTTCCATGGTGGTGCAATTGGGTGCATTGACATCTCCAGTCATTGAGCCAGCTATGGTTCCTCAAGGAAGCCTCACACTGACACTGGACCTGGAGGTTCCACATGATGGCTGTCCTGAGCAGAAGGTTTTGGTTTCGCTGTGTATGGTTAACACCTGTATCTCTGACTTGGGTGAGCCAATCCTTAAACACAGGAATTAATCATGGACTGGGAGAGAACATGTGTATCAATCTGTGTCAACCTATTCCACTGAAAAAACAACTAAGTTATAATGCATGCCCCTCCTACTCCTACCCCATGGCGAATGAGGAGTGGTAACCATGTCTTTCACACAGAGTGGATTTCAACCAGCCCCACAACTTCCTAGATCTGTAGTATAGCCAACCATGCACCACTTCAGGCTTTTCTAAATTCATCTGCCTCTTGTTCCAACGTCCACTGTGCACAGATGCCATTGACCTCATCCAGTCAACACCTGACAATGCCTCACCTTATATTCACTTTGGATTCTCCTTGTCTTTAGCCCTGGGGCTTCCCTGGACTCTACCCAACAGTTATGCATACGTATCCTCCTGCCACCAGATGCATAGTCATGAGTCGCATCTTATAAAGCTTCTTGTGGGACTGTCTGATGGGGTCAAGCAGTCAGCTGCATTTAGTCATAACCAGCTTGGTGATAATTACACCCTCCGTTCTTCTCTCCTCACTTCCTTTCCCTCTGGTTTTCCTTTCTGGGGGAATCTAGGCAAAAATATGTAATACTGTGGAGATTTTTTACTTAACTTTTGTGAATGTCGTCATCTTTAAAGTAAGGATGATGTAATGGTATATCACTTGGAGGGGTGTTGAATGAATAAATGAGTCAGTGGATGTAAAGTGATAGAGCAGTGCTTGGCACATGATAAGTGGTCTTGAGTATGAACTATTACTATTGCCTGTTAGTTGGTTACTATGTTACCCATGTGAATATCTCACTTTATGACAGTTTTGCAAGATTCATATTACCTTTTATTCCTTCTTTATTATTAAGGAAGTAGATTCTTAAAGAATTGCTCAAAGTCACAAGGGCGGTCCCAGGTAGAGTCACAATCTCACTCAGAGCTCACTGATGTGCATGATTGTGCCCTCTTCTCCCCTGTACACTGCTTCTGGAGCTCAAATCCAATCCAGGTCTCCTGCTTCTACATCCTGGCCCTCCTGCTCATCAGTGACTTTGGGGAATCACTTCAGTATTCTGAGTTCCAGGTTTTCATATGCAAAGTATAAGAAATATCTGACTGATCTATTTCACAGGGTAGTTATTCTTCAGGACAAACTAAGTACAAAAATCTCTTTTAAGGAAGTATTTGTAAACTGGTAACTGATCATAAACCCATAGGTTAGAGGCTGTATCAGTTTGTTCTAGCTGCCTTGACAGAGAAACCTCATTATCTCACTGCTCAAACATAATAAAATGTTACTTTTCATTCATGTAGAGTCCTATTGGTGGGGACTGGGCTCTGCCTTAAATGGGCATTCAGGGATATGGGCTGATGGAGCCTCTGGATTTGTGATTTCCAAGGTTGCCTTGGGGGGCAACTCCCTGCCAGGATATAGGAGAAGACAGCTTGGAAAAGGCTCATTTTTCCTTGTTCATTTTAGATTCAAAGTGATCCAGTTAGATCCATTCATCATTGCATTGGTGAGAACTAATTACAAAGGGGTCTGGAAAATGCAGTCCCTGGCCAGGTAGCTGCTTTCCAGAGGCAGGTCTACACTGGGCTTTGGTGGAGATTGAGCATCTCTGTCAAGGATGCAAAATAAGCCAAGAATGGTGATGACATTCACTCAGGAGCATAGGTCTTCTGACTCACACCAAGCGCTTCCATTGTTACTGTCATCTTTGTTACTATTATTAGGAGGTAACTCATGGGATAAACTCTTTTTTGTTCACTTCCCATTGTAGAGGCCTGGCAACAGCAAAGCTGGGGTGACTGTCTTCGCTGGGTTTTCTGTAATATCATCCAAGCTTTGCTGACATAATGTGATAAATTGGGGTTGACAGGACTTTGAAGACCTTCTTCTCTGTTGACCTGTGTACAGTTGTATTTTCATGATATTTCAGAAGGGACAGCCTTTTCTTCTGGTACAGACTCAGGCAAAATGTTAGTCCCATTCTCCCCATGGAGGCAAGTTCATCTGTTACCCACCTCCACCTCCACTTCCACCCATTCTTTCCTC
Organism: Panthera onca; assembly: GCF_046562875.1. Taxonomy (NCBI): domain Eukaryota; kingdom Metazoa; phylum Chordata; class Mammalia; order Carnivora; family Felidae; genus Panthera; species Panthera onca. The sequence continues at coordinate 163,399,339 of NC_138342.1, read as the reverse complement.
CTTTTCCTTGCACCCTTGGGTCTGCTAAGTGACTGTTATGCCCCCACTGATGAGGATCTCTGAGAAGGTTTTCATGCTTCACCTATTTTCACTTCCTCTCTTCCATAGACATTTCTGAGGGAAACTTGAAGATGTGACATCTTTCCTTCCTTTGGAGAGCTCATCAACATGTCAAGTTTCACTGCCTCTGGCTGGAGTGATATCAGTACAGGGTAGGAATGTTGGCTTTCTCAGGCTGATGAGCAGCTTTGATTATTTTTCAGTCATAAAAATGGAAACAAATTATTTGGTATTTAACAAACACAGTTTTGAACTGGGAACATAATTAAAAAAAGATACAGGGGAAAACATTAATAAGTGGGTCCTATACAGTTGTGAACCATAACCATCTCAACACTAGGTACTAAACAGCCTATGACATCTTACTGGTTTGACACAGTTGACGGCTTCTAGCTGGACCTATGGCTGATTCAACATGTCAGTGCCTTTTAAGGTCTATGGCAGCATTGTATCAGCCAGGGTTCAGTCAGAGAATGGGAACCACTAGGATATATAATAAGATACTTTTATGGGGATTTGACTCCCTACGATTGTGGGAATTGGCTAGAAGACTAATGAGAGATTGTATCTTCTTTGGTGCTGGAGCCTGATGTCAACAAGCAGGCAATTGGGAAGGAAAGGTGTTCATGAAATGGGAAAAGCAAGGAGAAACTGACTGACACAGATGACCAAGAAGCCATGAGAATGGACAAGAACCCTTATTGACCCTCTTCTGCCACTTCTAAGCCTCCAACTTTGATGATGGGTGGTGATGGGCAGGGGAAACTGGTATGTACTGTCACAGAGCTCAGCACATCTGGCCCAGGAATTGATAAGCTGAAGGGAGAGATCCGACAGGGGTTGGAGTTCCTGCGCTATCAAGGTGAGCCAGCAGATGGGTGGCAGTGTGTGTGAGCTGCAGTAGTTCCTGGTACCCTGCACCAACTTTCTGAGTGTAAGAAGAATATGGCTTCAGCTTTACTTTTGCCTTTCAGATCTCACACAAAATGTGTCCTGTGGCCAGTGCTAACCCAGAACTTCTGGGAAACATCGATCCAATTTAGCTGAGTTGACTTGATACAAATTTATGACAATTGACCCTTGTACATTTCTTATCCACATGTATCACTTTTAACATATTTAATTTCCTAACAAGGCAATATGAAAATTATGCTTTCACCTAATATAATACAACTATCCTTTATATAACTAAAAACAGGCTAACCCTTTCCCTAAAAGATAAAGTCCCTTTTTCTACCTGTGGATGAGTTTTATTCTACTTCTAGCTGGGTGACATCACCCTATTAATATCCTCTAATTTAAATACTGAGATACAAAGTTAACTATTATTAACACAACTCAGATGGTAGGAATTGGAAAACAGTGAGAAAGAAAAGAATTGGCCAATATGTACATAAGTATATGTTTATCAAAATAAAAATATTCATAACATTATCATTCCTATACTGTAATTGTGCACATGGTCACAGCTATGATACGTATTTTCTTGCTTTTCTCCATGCTTGTTTATTCCTTTTGTTCTTAACAAGCATGTTAGCTTGTCATAGTTCCCTACCTCATGGGGTGACCCAAACCTTCATTCCTGACAAATCTGGGCCATTTGCCGTACTGTCTGTAGTTTTCCATTAATTAGTTCTAATTCCATTAACATTAATTACAGTAATTTAATCATAGGGCATGGGAGTCCTAAATGTACTTTGTTATTGATCGAATTGTGCCCCTTAAAAATATATATGTTGAATAACCACCAGTCCCTGTGAATGTGACTTAATTTGGAAATAGGGTTGTTTCAGATGCTTTAAATTACAATAAAGTCATTATGATAGGCTCTGATCTCACATGATTGGTGTCCTTATAAGGAAAGGAAAATTTGGACTCAAGACACACACAAAGAGGAGAACACTTTGTGAAGACATGGACACAAGGAAGATAGCGATGTGATGCTGGAGGTAGAGATTGGAGTCATGCTATAGAGACTGGAGTACCTGGAATGACAGGAAGCTAGAAGAGGCAGGGAAGGATCCTCCCTGAGAGGCTTCAGAAGGAGCATCTTGATTTTGGTTAGCTAGCCTCCAGAACTGTGAGAGAATGAGTTTCTGCTGTTCTGTGGTACTCTATTATGGCAGACCTAGGAAACTAACATACATAGAAGAAAGCATTTACTGGGTCAATACCTACATACAGATTCTGTGGGATGTATTGATTTTCCCCATCACCTAAAAAATATCAACAACAGCACCTGTAATTGGAGTCACTATCTGATTAAATTTATGGTAATTTGCTGTCTTTTCTCAAGTTCCATCTTTCTTTCCTTCTTTTCTTCTTTTTCTTTCTTTTTTTTTTAGTGTTTATTTATTTTTAAGAGACAGAGAGAAACAGAGTGTGAGCAGGAGAGGGACAGAAAGAGAAGGAGACACAGAATCCTAAGTAGGCTCCAGGCTCTGATCTGTCAGCGGACAGTCTGGCATGGGGCTCGAACTCATGAAGCACAAGATCGTGACCTGAGCCAAAGTCAGACGCTTAACCAACTGAGACATCCAGGCACCCCTCAAGATCCATCTTTCTAATGCACAGCTTAAATAGGTGAGCTGAAAGAGGATGTGGTAGAAATTACCACCCATACAATTTTCAAGGTCTTAGTTGTGTTATTAATCTCTTCAGTCCTTCTAGAAATTGGTATTGCCTTAGGTTTAATATTGTTTTTTGTAGATAGAAGCAGTTGTGGTGACTTTTATTTGTCTTTCCCTGCCATAATAGCCCTCATTCCATGGGTCAGAGTAGGATTCTGCCAGTTGCTGAGTGTGTGTATTCCCATTATGTGTTCCCAGACTAGGGAAATAGTTACAGAGTGGGCTTAGGTGTTTGGGGACTTACTGGGCATACTGTGAGGTAAACCTGGGATAAAACTTCTTTGATTTTTGTTCACCATAAGCTTCTACACTGACTAGTGTACCATTGTGGTGTTTGGGTTTGTAGGAATTCATGTTAGTTCAGAGTCACTGTAGTATTCTCCCCAAATGCTGATTATCTCCTTTTCCCCAAAGCACAGTAACCCTGGAAAATGACTGCAGGTGCCTTTGGAGGGGACCAGGAGGAAAAAGTACAGTGCAACATTTTGGTTTTATAGCAGGGTTCTTCCTTAAAAATACCTAGTCTCTCCTTCATTCAAGGGTCTGTAGGATGTGAATTGACTTTCATAGCAGAATGATAGTGGCCATGACTCTCTTTTGTGACAGAAGTCAGACCCAGAGTTTCTTAGCTTAAATGGATCAAGAAAGACTTCAGTCAGTTGCCCATATATTATCAGTTCTAGAGATATCAAAAGTCTCAGCATTCCATTACAGAAACTGTGTCAGTTACGTTTCTCTACAATATGCCAGGGAAATTTTGGCATTTCAGCCATATTTAGTATGAGTCACCTTTTGGTCCAGATTTCTGTCAACCAGCCAAGCAAAATGTTAGAAGCCACTATCAGCCCCTTAAGTCAACATTTGAATCTGAGTGGCCCATATCGATAAATTTGGCTTGATCCAACATTATTTTCCTTCCAGTCTGATCCCACACCATGAGAAGCCATTTCACATGTTTCCTGGGTTCTCATCAACATAAATTGGAAAAATCATGTGATTCTTTTTGTGTATATCAGACTTCCTTATGGATCATACTTCGAACTTTGTCTTCTGGGGCCTGTGAACTTGAGTCTGGCTAAAAACTTAGAAGCATGGAGAAATGGGAAAAGCAGAGCTAGAGAGATTCCTATCCCTTGGACTCCTATCCTATCCAAAGGACTCCAATCCCTTGCAAGTCACCTACTTTAGGGAGAGTGTAGTTTCTCTGACCAAGGGAACTAACCTCCTTGGAATCTCCTAGGCTGGAATCTCCCCATATGTCTCTGTCCCAATTTTTAGGGTCGCACTCCTTCAAAATTAATGCCATAACATAAGAAATTCATGGGAGTGGCAATTCAATTTGTGTCACAATTTAGTCACCTGCAGAACTAGACTTTAGGTTTAGATTTATTTTTTAGGAATCTCAATCTGATGGCTACAGGAGATAGGCTTATTTAGGGTCATAATGGAAAATGTTGAGTCCCTCATATGATGGGAAATTTAAAGCCTTAATTTCATCATTTTCTTCCTCAAAGTTCTCTGGTGCATGTGTAAACAGTTAACCAGTTCCACTATGTTTTTTATTTTACTAAAATTTTTAGTGACCACAAATATTTTGTTGCTAAATGTCTTACCTTTTATAGGCACTTGATCACAAGTATCTGCAGGTGATAATTCAGGTAATTATTTTGCCACCCAATACCATAAACTATCAGTGTCTCTTTTACCACTGTAAACAGGGTGATTAATGCCTTTTAATATAGTCAGAGCAGAAAGACAATTCCAGAAAAACCAGGCCCAATTCAGAGAACCCATTCTTAAGGCCTGTTCCTCTGGAAATTTCAAGTACCAAATTCTGTATCAGACAAGGTTCAATCAGAGAAGCAGAACCACTAGAAGTTGTACACAACAAGGATTTATTATGGGAATTTGACCTTCGTCTATTGTGGAAGCTCCATGAGAGTCTGTTGCTTCTGAAGCTGATATTAGATCCTGAAACCAGTGAAGCACTCTGTCTGGAAAGATTGTCATGAAGTAGGGGAAGCAAAGACAAACTGGAACCTAGACAAATGACCTAGAACCCATGAAGATGGACCAGAATCCACGCTGGTCTCTCACCATTTAAGCCTGTAACTTTGATGATGGGTGTTATGCAGGAGAAACTAGTGCCCTTTGTCACAGAGCTAGAATATACCTGGCCTGTGAGTTGAAGTTGTTGAAGAGGAAGATCTGGCAGGATCTGGAGTTGCTGAGGGCATGGCTGCTTCCCCATGTCAATTAGGTGAGCTTCCAGTAAGTGATGATGTGCATGAGCTATGACAGGCAGCAACTGGTATGCTGCCCTGACCTTCTGAGTGTCAAAGGAATGCGGCTTCTGCTTTCCTTCCAGTTTCACAAAGTTGACACCACACAAACCCACCACAGTCACAAAGCTTGGGACGTGCTCTTCTCAAGACTCCACTGGCCTTTGAAATGCTGACACCTTGGGAGACAAGGAACTTTCTAGCTGAGTATCTGAGAATGAAAACATATTGCCCTTCCATGCACTGATGTGGTCATCTGGGTATTGAGCAGTAAGACCCTCCCCTGGTGTGAGTGACAGCTCTGGGTTCAGAGTCTACGGATGGTCACAGGCCTGCTCTTGCTTATGTCTTCCAATCCCAAGGGATCTGCAGGACTTTGTGTTGGATTCTGGGTGTTCACACAAAAATCCATGGTATTTTTTTCAACTTTGAAAAGTGCTTTCACATACATACATATTTCCTCATTAGGTTCTCACAGAAACTGAAGCCAAGAGAGGGTTGACTTGTCCAAGTCATCTCCAAAAGAAACAAGGTGGTGTGAGAGTCCTGAGTCAAGGGTTCAGGATCATTTTTACCTTCAGAGAATCTTCTTGTTAAGGGCTAAGAACCATGATGCTGTTTTCAATTATCTCCTTGGCAATGTGGACAGAATTGTGCAGAACTGGGAACCAATCATGTTAATTACTTATCACTTCAGCTACTTGGAAACCAATCATGCTTTGACAGAAACCCAGGAGCACCTTGAGTGGTTGGGTCTCCTGAGAAATTCTTTGAAAATATGCATATTTAGGAGGGGGGGATATCACTTTTCTGAATACATATTTACAGTGGGAAAGTATAGAATGATTTGTGGGTTTTTGACATCCATTCCTCCAGTTATGAGCTATTATTCTATTCTTGACACTCAGCACAATTCCTGGAGATAATTATTCTAATAATAATAAATTTTGCATGGTGAAAGGGCTTATGCAGTTATAACGACACACAAATATCAGTTGAAGACCTTAAAAATACACTTAAATCTTATGTTGACATTAATTCAGGAGATGGTATATGTAGGTGCTTATAATTTATAGGTCCTTCTGGACTCTGTACAACAAAACTGTGTCCATATTCAATTGGATCCAGAGGAGGAATACTGCATTGTTGATCTTGTTACAGTGGTTTCTCTTCAAGGAAATTCTTGGCTCTTTTCCATGAAGTAGTCATTTTCTGTAATGGAAATGCTGATGATGTACTCGCACTGCAGGTGTGCAGGAAGGGGAGAGGTGAAATGGCTAAGTCTTTTGGACTTCTCCCTCTTCTGCTATTATCTACCCCATTATTTTGCATTGCTATCATGCAAAGCAACTAAATCAATCTCCCAAATCAGTCACTAAAATAAAATGGCCTCCAAATTCCAGATCAAAATTTATATATGTAATCACTGTGTCCTGTTTTGCATTCAGAAAACTTTTTCTCACTGGTTAATGCATTTTCAAGCAGATGGACTCAGCTTTTTGTGTGTGTGTGTGGCTGACCCCTTCCAAATAGGTCAGCATGGTGCAGAATGTTTTAAGTTGGGTAATGTTGTTTTATAACAAATTCAATATGCACTCTGGTTTTTTAAAGGCAAGGACCTATTCCGCTTGACATCTCCTATAATTAAATAGTTTCTAGTATATAATAAATTCTCAGAGAGTATTTGTAGTTGAGGGTGATGAAAGACTTTGCCCCAATCAGATAGGAGGCTTCCAAACTAATCACAGAATTGTATGCTACACTTAGTTATAGGAACCTACTATATAATATTTAAAGGATCCATTCCCAAAAAACAGCAAAACTTAATATATGTGTCTTAAGCCGCATTTTTCTCCCCTGGAAATGCATTTTTTATCTTCCACTGAAATGTATAAAATTCTCTAAAGGAGGAGGGGTGAAAAATAAGAAATTAATAAACAAGGGTTTTTTGAATACTTACAACATCCTGAGTATTGTGCTTGAGCTCACAGGAATACTCAGAATAAGGTATTATATATGCTTTCAAGGAACTCATGGTCCATTTGGGGAGGGACTAACCTGTAGAACCATGGTAAATGGTTCTGTAGGAGTAAATGGTATGGTTAAAGTGTAAGGTGACTAAGGATGCTTAGTGGGCAGGGTAAGTTTCTAAGGGAGTGGGATGCTGAACCCTGGGTTCAGCACAGTGGGTAGGATTTACAAGAGGAGCACAGAGGGAGACTAAGAGGGTGAAGCAGGATCCCCTGAGCTGGCTGGCACCAACCATAGCTCACCACTTCAAAGAGAGAAATGATACAGGTCTGGGTTACTTGTGTCCATGGGATCTCTCTCTCACTTCTGGATTTTCCTCAAACAACAGGCCCACTCCACTCCAGAGCAAGTCTTGACCACAGCAGGCACATCTCATGACCCATTCTTTGTCCCTTCCAGCAGTGGTCTTTCTATCCTTAAGGTACTTCTGTACCCTGTGGGTTTCTTCTCTCCCAAGCTGCTGTGTTTGGTCAGTGTGTATGACTAGATTGTTGCTTTAATTCCTGTGTATGGTCTAACTAGTATGCTGAGGATCTAACTGCCTGGTCAATCTTTGCCCTGGGAATCAGGCTCTGTTGTCTGTAATTCTAGTAGCTGGTAGGTACCTGCTCTAAACCAGAGGGTCCATTAGGCAGCTCTTCATGTGTCTCCTTGCACACCACTTCCTGGGACTCCAGCTGTGGGGCTAACCCCACCTTCTTGGGCTTGTTAGGACTGATCCTTGCAAAGGCAAGTTTACCGTGACTCAGTGAGTCCTCAATTATTGTGTACATATAGGCCAGTCATTGCACACACTGATTTTGTCTTTCCCCCCAAACAATTCAGGGAGGCATAAATTATTATCCCCTTGTAGATGATTGAATTGTGTCCTCAAAAAGGTATATGTCCAAGTCCTTACCCCTGATACCTATGGATGTGACCTTATTTGGAAATTAGGTCTTTGTAGATGTGATCAAATTAAGATGATGCCATACAAGATTAGGGTGGGTCTTAGATCCAACGGCTGATGTCTTTATATAATAAAGGAGAGGCACGTTCAGATACAGAGACACAGAACACCAGACATGGGGAAAAGTGCATGTGACAGTGGAGGCAGACACTGGAGCAGCAGAGCTAGAGGCTAAGGAACACCAAGGATCACGAACAGTAAACAGAAGCTGAAAAGAGGCAGAGAAGGATTCTTCCTTGGAGCTCTGCTGACAGGTTGATTTTGGACTTCCGGCCTCCAGAACTATGACAGAACACATTTCTGTTGTTTGCAGCCTCCCCGTTTGTGGTATTGTGTCATGGCAGCCCTAGGAGGCTAACATGAGCGCTTTTGACAGATATGGAAATAAAGGCTCTGAGAGAGTCCGTAACTTGCCCAAGGGCACACAGATCCAAGTAGCCTAAATGAAACATAAGCCCACTTCCTGTTGTAAAGCCTGGGCTCTCTCCTGCAGACCCCAGCTGGGAGACAGTAGCCTCATGTTTACACACACTGGGCCTGACTGCTAACGGCGCTATTCTCCCACCTCTCCTTCTCCTAGATCCTTTTGGGGACTCAGTTCCCAACATGGGCACTAAGATGGTATTTTGAAAAACGTGCATATGGAGAGTGCCTCACACATAAAATGTGTCATTATATTAAAACAAAAAGAGAGTTAAAAATCCGAGCCCATGTAAGCAAATGCACATGTCTGAGGCTGTGGCTAGGCCATGCCAGCTGTTTGAATCACAGAAGTGGTAAATGTTCTTTGGGCCAGTGTTCTCTACTATAAAAATAGCTTTGGGGCACCTGGGTGGCTCAGTCAGTTAAGCGTCCCCGACTTTAGTTCAGGTCACAATCTCATGGTTTGTGAGTTCGAGCCCAATACTGGTCTCTCTGCTCTCAGCCTAGAGCCCGCTTCAGATGCTCTGTCTCCTTCTTTCTCTGACCCTCCCCCATTCTCTCTCTCTCTCAAAAATAAATAAACATTTTTAAAAAATAATAAAAAAAAGCTTTAATCTGGAGAGCGTTGAACCTTGTTTGTGGAAGTTCATAACTGATTCAGTTTGTAACAGTGAAGGCAATTTTTTAAAAAATTATTTCTCCTTTCTTGGTGCCTCTGGGACTTAGTTCAACACAACAGAAATCAGGTCAAAGTTTGATCTCTGAGGTAAAAGTTGACGCTATAGCTGCTCTGGACAGGCGCCAAGTTTTTGCTGTAACTCCCAGGGTCCCTGGGGTATATCCATTTAGGTCTTGGTGGGGCTCCTCCAGCAAGAATCAGGTTGCCACCCCAGCTGCTGTGATTGCTGCTGGCCTGACTTTCTCACAGAAAGGACAGACGCTCCTTGCCTGGCCGACTAATACACACTTGTGCCAAGTGTCAGAGAAATGGCAGCTGCGGTCTCTGATTCCAAGGATTTAGGGTCTCAGCAAGGAGTCAGGACTCATTTCCTCAGTACAAGTGAGGCAGCCAAGCTTCAGGCCTGGAGAGGCTAGAGGGTTTCAGAGAAGGGGTGTCCCTGTGGCTTGTAGTGGACAAGGGAGTCTTCATGAAGACGAAGGTGGGGCCATGCCTTGAGGGAGGATGGAAGTTTAAGAAGGCAGAGGAGAAAGGAGGGAACAGATTCTCCACCCAGTGGTCCAGGGTCTCGGGATGCTGAAGAAACCGGGTAGTGGGGAGACATGGTTGAGAGGTAGCGAAGACCAACATGCCTACTGACTTTGCAAGTCACATGGAGGGGTAATTTCGAGATGGGTAGCTACTTCTTCCCAGTTGCTTAATGAGGGGCTCTGGGCCAACTTTGGGGATGGAGGTGGTAAAGGATCTGGGGATATGGAATGAGTCCTTAACATAGACAATGGCCAAGATTTTGTTGAGGCTCTGGGGAAGGCTCTGGTAGGTGCATTTTGTTTTGTGTTTTACTTGCCCTCACGGAATTATTCTCATTTACTTGCTTTGTTTTGCTATGTTACATTCTTAAGTACTCCAGTTACTAGGGCTGGAAGGTGCAGTTGAAAGTGGGGAAGCAGGTCTCTTGTGGGGAGGTGAGTGTGGAAGCGGGTCCCTTGTGAGGAGGTTGGTTCATGGTAGTTTCTGGTGTTCAGCCATCCCATTTATTTGGGGAGAAGTTAGTGTGTGTGTGTGTGTGTGTGTGTGTGTGTGTGTGTGTGTAGGTGTTGTCCTAAGCAGACACACTCACTAACCTTATGCTTATGTCTTCTATGTCTGTACAAAATCAGGAATAAAATGAAGCACCGAGATTATTATCCAGCTTAAGCCTCATGGCAGAAAATTAAGAAAGGCTTCCAAATTTTTGGTTAATAGTGATATTGCTAAATCTCACCCCTGCAACTGGTAGGCTGGCCGCCCTTCCTCTGACTCAGGCTTGCTCCCCACTGCCCTTTCCCTGGATTGACTGAAGCCATGTGAGAAATGAACCCGTGCAACTTAGCCACTGAGAACCTACACAGAAGCAAAAGGGCGCCAGGAGATGCTTGTTTCCTGAAGCTGGTGAGGTTCCTGATCTTTATCATTAGTGTTCTTGTCACTCTAGTGGTTGCTCCTGTCCCTTTGGGCTTCATCTCCCAATGCCCCCTTTCTCTCCCTGTCTTCATTCTTCCTTGAGGTACCCCTGGGAAGAGCTTGGCATGAGTCTGTTATGGTACTTTCTGGGCTCTGGAATACTCAGGATTGGGGTTCCCAACTCTAGTTCTGAGACCTGAATCTCAGTCTGTTTCCCCTTCTGTAAGAATACCTGAGTTATGGGGGTTGGTTTGATGCTTAAATAAGGTGTTTTGCTCTCAGTTGGGGACTGTTTGATCCCGATGCTGGGTTTCCTGCTGCTTATTCCAGTCACAGTGTCTTGGAGAGTGAGGTCCTGAGCCAGGTGGACTCTGGGGACTATCTGCTGCCTAGCATCTTAGGGCATGAATATCTGAGTCAAATCTGACTATCAAGACAAGCTTAGAGAACCAGTTTCTTTCCTCTGCGTGTTTGCTGATTGGTACTTCATCTTGCAAAGGATAATTTTGCTTGGAATTTTAAATGCATCATCCAGGCCACTCCTAGCACTCTCCTAGCCTTCTGATCAAGATGGAAGAGAGAGAAAGCCTCCTCCACCCACAGAAAGTGTTTATACTTTCCTTCCATTTCATATTCTGCCCTCTCAGTCATCCTAAATGTTTATTTAACGATGCTCAAAGACCTTTTAAGCTTCCTTGGTTTAATGTTTGCTAAACACCCTGTCACTTCCACTTCTACTGATAATTTCCTGCTTGCTGCAAAATTGCCCTTGGTTACGCACTGTCTGGAAACTCTTAATAGAATGACTAAAGGCTCAGTCTCTCAGCGATGGGCTCCCCACAACTGTGTGGGCAGCCCATGAGGTCAGGGTGCTCTCCGGGGCAGAGAAATGAAGAGGGACTGTGGAGTCGGAAACTCACTTGGAATTCAGGAGTTCCTAAGATTTTTGGGAAAAGTTTCAAATAGTTGGTGACAATTGTCAGAATCTCAGTCAGCAGCATGTTGGTTCATCCCAGATGGCCCCAGGCGCTTGGTTTGGCCCAAAGCCTGGCCCAGAGTTTCTTCATCTTGAGCAGGGAGTGAAGGACATGACCAGACTCCAGGTGGTGGTTTAGCGCAATTCCTGGCACATGAACTACAGAGTGCCCAGGAGAAGAAGCTGGCTCTTTCTCAGGCCACAGGCTGAATGCTCAACCAAACTCTAAGCTCAGCTGATGTTCTGTGTGATCTCTTTTTTCTTCCTAGTGGCCATAAATATACAGCTATAAAAAGATGGACTTCTGGCCACCTTGGCAACAGGAAGTTGGACAGTACTGCCAAATGCAGTTGCACAGGTTATGCACTGAGCAACTCTACAGGGCTAAGCCACATTGTAGCCTAGGTGAACGGCACGCTCTAGAGTTGTGTAGTGACACACATTAGGTGTAGATCCAGAAGCAAGCTGGGCAGTTCTGTGTTGAAGAACTGAGGCAAGGCTGAAGGTGATACCTGTATGGCCAAAACAAGGGATCTCAAGCAAGACTGTCCTCACCATGCCAGCCCCAGGGACATTCTACTCAGTACAGCAATTCTAAATGGGAAAGCTGCTAAGAGGTATATGGTAACCTAAGCTTGTTGGCACTTAAGTATGGCATCCATTCATTCACAAAAAAATTTTTTTTGAAAAATGCAAGGGATTTCTCCACTTCCAAGCTTACAGTCTAGGGGAAGTCATAAAACTGAATCACCAGCTACATCAGGACTTCAAGTTCCTCCAGTAAGGATATTAAACAGCAAGAACTAGAGTATTTCAGAGCAGAGTTAGACCATTGTCAGCTGGAGTGGTTAGGAAACCCTTCTTGGAAGAGATGGGTCTTCATATGTGGCTTGGAGGATGGGTTAGTTTGGATGGGCATGGGGGCCAAAGGAGCAGTGTTCACATGTGCAGTGACTGAGGTGAGGGCCAAAGGGTGGGAAGCATGTGAACTTGGGCCTGGATTGAGAAGTGAGCCAGAGTGGGAGTGAGGAAACATGTTAGTTGACATTGTGTCCATGCCGAGTGGTGGCAGAGACATTGGGATTGTCAAGTGGGGCTAGATTTGAGAGGTTTTAATCCATAATACACTCTGTTGGAGAGCATAGAAGGCTTCTGAGTGGGACAGGCTTACGAAACAAGAAGAGTGCTGCAGATGGATCCCCCTCCTTTTTCACCCAGGCTTCTCCCACTTAGGGAGAGCTCAGGAAGTCCTCTCAAGAGACCCTAATGGGGACAATTAGCCAATTGTCTTAGGCCCACACCTCTGCCCTTCCCCAACCTGAGTTCCATTCTCTCTAGGCCATAGTAGAGCTACCCACAGGGACAGTGGTGGCTGTCTTTCCTGGAAGCACAGCCAAATCTCTAACAATGACCACTGCACAGTGGGTGAAACAGGCCACATTCCCTCTTGTTGCTCCTCATTGTTAATGGCTGGCTACTTCTAAATGACTGAGAAACTCTGCCATTTCATGTGGTCTGCAAAGGCCTTTCCTGACCACTGTGGAGGTGGGGAACCCAGGTAGGAAGAACCTCAGTGAACCCCAGGAGTAGATCTCGGCTAATGAGGGGCTGCTGCCCTACTGCTGTCCCTCTCCAGGGTGTCAGTGTCCAATGGCACACCCATAAGTTGCCATTGGCCGTGTTCACCAGAGCAAACATGTATTTGAGATGATGTTGCATGAGATGGCTGTAGGCAGTTTGGTTACTTCAGTCCCAAAGACCTCAGCCAGTATTAGGAACAGGGCCTCCACACCAGTTAGCTTTTCCCTCAAGACCCTTGCTCCCCAGTTTGAGCTTGTGGAGATCTTTCATCTCATCCTGGTGAGGCTGAGGCTTCTCTGGGAGTTGACTATCCCGGGCTTAGAGCCTCCCTGTCAAACTCCTATTCTCAGTCTGAGAGCAAATTGATGAAGGACAAGAGCAATGGGCCTGTCTTGCTTCCATTCAGTCTGTCAGTGAGCAAAACCATCTGCTCCCAATTATAGCTGTGGAGGCTGAGCAATGGATTGATGGGGCTGTCTCCTAAGCTGATAGGAAAACCCCATCAGGCTGTAGCTTCCCAGAAAACCATCAACGCATCTCCTTATCAGCCTGGAGGAGCTGCCACTGAGCTTGAATGGTGACTGTCATTGGCTAGATGCAGGCTTTGCAAAGCAAAAACAGAAAGTGGTTCCATTTCAGTAGTTCTCAATTCTGACTTGTGAGGCTCACTTGAGAACTGATGAGGATTTCCTATTCCAAACAATGGAGAGGCAGACCAGCAGCACAATCCATTATGTCTTCTGACTTCAGCATGCCACAGGGAACCTGGTGAAGCCAAGATGTATCATTTTAGAGCAAAAGAAGGTGCTTCAAAGTGTCAGAGCCTTACAACACTGTTGTTGAGCTCTGGAGTGACTGAGACTCTAGGACTGTGGAAGATTCTAGAAGTGAGAGCCACTTCTTGTCTTCTTGGGTTAGGAGGCCTCTAACCTTTTCTGTTCCTTGTAGAATGGTATCTGAATTTCTCCTTTGGTGGCCTTAAAGCAGATCATGGGACGGTTAGCAATTCTCTTTTCTTTTACTGTTTGTTGTATCAAAGACAGATCTTAGATCTCTTCCTATATACCCCCTGGACCTGGACCCTAAGGAACTGGGGCTTAGGAGGTGGAGTAACACATTGAGGGTCACGAAGCTAGTGAAGGAGGAGTTGGACTTTGAAACCTGATCTCTTCACTTTCAACCCAGGGTTCTTTCCTTCCCACCAAACTGCTTTCCCCTTTCTGAATGTTTACATCTCAATCAGTGCCAGGAAGGAGGTGGGGATTCCACCTTCTGAGCCCTGGCAAAAATATCTTAAATCCACCATCCTCCCCATGCACAAACACACATAGATATGAACACACAATTGATTCTAATGGAAGGTAAAGTTGAAAACAGAAATTCTGGGGCAGATGCCTGGCCCCAGCCCTGACCTATTAAATCAGAATGTTCCATGGTGAACACAGCTCTATAGGCATTCTGAAGTTCAGCCAGCCTTGAGAACCATGGCCCCATGAGTGCTTTCTGGGTTGCCCCAAGGACAGCAATGCTGATCTGATGGAGGTGAGGGGCAATTGAGGCTTCTGTAGGGCAGTTTGAACAAAAAATCTCTGCTTTTCAATTCTTTCGAGTGAGGATGGCTTATGATAGGGAGGGAGCAGGTGGGAGTAAGTGAGACCTGATGCCATGACCATGCAAGTCTTTGAGGACAAGAAACCTCTTGACTGTACAGTCCTGGCTCAGTGCTGTGGACATGAGCAACCTCCCTGACTATTATTAAATGAATCGACGCTGCAGCTGGAGATTGTGCCCTCGTGCAGCTAGGAAAGGTCTCCATCCTGCTCTGTGGATGCTGCCCATTCAATCCCAATCGACTTAGCCAAATTCAACACATGCTGGTGAAGCCTCTGCCGAGTGTAGTCCAGATGCTAGGGACCACACACATCTGGGTGAGCTGAAAGCTCTGACCTCAAGACCCCTTGCCTGGAGAGGGGAAAGCCTCAAAGCACCGGGATCCCTGGAAGAATGGAAAACTGACCCCAGAGGTATTGGGTTCTGATCCATAAGTGCAAACCCAAATCTTAGCTGTTCTTCAAATAGCTTTATTGGGAAGAGAACTGTCATGTAGGTCTAATCATGTGTGTGTGTGTGTGTGTGTGTTTTACAAAATACTTTCTTAGGCAGCCTGAAGCACTCATTCACTTTTGTTGACCTTTTAGTTATCATTAGCATTTTCAGGGTGATGATATCATTATTAGAAATGAATGGCTCTGTAGAACAAGGAGGTGGCTATGGCCAAAACTCAGTCTGTCCATCCATCCATCCATCCATCCAAAATTTGTCACTAATTTTTGTCTGAAGTAGACAAGGTGGGTACGTACATAGGTTCTCAGACAGTTGATTCACTGAAATGGAGGAAAGCAGCTTGGAAAAATGCAAATCCTGTATATGGAGAGGTTTTCAGGGGAGGTTAGCAAAACTTCAGAGCTTTTACAAAAGTGGAGTTCAGAAATGTTGAAGAAGTTTTAACTCTGTGGCCTCAGGCCAGTGGCAGGAGAGCTGACAGGGACTTTGAGTACATAGAAATGACTGCCAGGTCCCAGGTAATCCTGTGTCTGAGAAGGTAAGGGATTCCAAAGTTTAGGAAGAGGGAGACTGAGACCTGGAGGAAAAATAGTTGCTTTTCCTTATAAGAGTTGTAAAGAATTTTGCTTTTTAAAGTTGGAAAGATGATTACTGGCTGAACAAACTATCCTCCAGGCACCTGGTTAGTATGGTTACTTTCTGGAAGACCCCAACTCCCCTGCAGAGCCTGGGGAATTGCCTGTCAAGCCTCATAAATGTTGCCACAGGCCCCAGGACTCCTCAGCGGGTGTGTGCCTATACATGGTCTCGCCACCTTCGGGACTTGTTCTCAGCGAACGCTGTCTCCTTTCAGTCTTGGGTTTCTCCCTGCCCACACTGGGCCCACCTCTGCTTCCTGGCAGACCCTTGTGCTGGTCACGGCCACAATCAAATTATCCCTGACATTTGTATAATCTCTTTATAGTTTACAAAGTGCCTATCCTGCACCATCTCATCAGCTTCTCCCAGCAGCCGTGAGCAAAAGGGCATGGGTTAATTAGGCAGAGTCAACACACATTTACGGAGAGCAGACTGTGGGTGGGGGCCAGGCACAGCTAACCGGGTTCTTGCCTTTAAGAACTAGATTGTAGGCTCTCCGAGATCAGTGCCCTTGTGCATTTCTCCTCAGCATGCTCCCAGCTCCTAGCAGAGTGCCTAGCATACAGTGGTGCTCGATGAAAGGATGAATGAATGAAAGCTGTCAAGTAAACTCTTAGTTCTCCCTGGGTGGAAGAGATGAGGCAGAGAAGAGACTGGACTGGCTTGCCCATGGTCACGCAGGTAGGGCATGGCAGATGCAGAAATTCCTGCCTCCATACCCCACCCATCCCTTCCCCTCCCTACAGGCCTCTTGAAAGCAGGGAGCTGCTCTGGGAGCAAGCAGAAGTGGTCACTGCCAATAGCGCTCCGGTTTGAGGAGGAATAACTGGCAATGACAATGAGAAAAACTGGGAGCAAGCCTGGGAGCTTGGGAGCAAGCAGGACCTGGGTGGTGTGGCTGCAGGAAGCTCCACCCTCTCCCCCATTGAGTGACTTCAAAGAGGTCTGAAGCATCTATGCATCGGGAAAGCCAACACAGGCTGTTCTCAGGATGTTCCCAGGAACTCTGAGCCTCTTCCCAGAATGTCTCAACCTGAGAAAGCACATCCCAGGCTACAGCCACTTTCCAGAGGGATGCAGCCAGCTGGCAGGCCCAGAGCTGCTCAGGCTTGCTCTTCCCTCAGGAAGCAGCCTTGATAGGATTGGGGAAGGGGCCAAGCTGCCCACCTTCCAGTTCCCCCAGGCCTTGGGGCACTCAGGGGAGCAGGGAGGGTGTGTCTTGGAATGTGAGGCTCTTCAGGGGATGACTTATCTATCGTGCACAGGGCTCCTTCCTGCAAACAGCTTCCAGGGGAGGCTCCTGGTCCCATGGTTGGCTGCACAGTTGCCTGTCCTGGCAATCTGTGTTTGTGGAAGCTCTGCAGAGCAGTCCCAAGGGAAGAGAATGTGATGACTAATGGAGACATGTCCCGGCAGATGGGCGGGTGGGCCTGGCACAGGACAGGCTTCTTGCTGACACAACACGGGCTCACAGCGCAGGCTGGCTGCGGCCCCTGGGAGGAGGGGGGTGCAGGCTCCTGGTAGGTGGGCACGCAGGGTCTCTTCCCACAGGCTCACAAGGGGCAGCATCTTGAGGACTGAGGTGCTGATCAGATGGGACTGATGAGGACTTGAAGACTGATCAGACTTGAGGACTGATCAGATGGGACTTGAGGACTGATCAGACGGGAACCTACCTCTCCCTGCCGCAATGGCTGGAAAGGAGAGAAGCATGAAGCAAAGTGATGGAGGTAACTAGCTGGCAGGACATAGAGCCAGTTCCATGCCCAACTCCCAGCTGGGTGATAGGAAGCAAGCTTGTGAATGGCTCTGAGCTATGGCTTTCTCAGCCATGTTGGGAATATAATGGTATCCTTGACTTAGCTCCCTCTACACAGAGTTGCTGTGAAGGTCCAGTGAAGTGTGTGGGTTTTTTGTTTTTGTTTTTGTTTTTTTAACCTCATTAAGCAATAACTTGACAAACTGATAAGTGTTGCCTGACATAGGGGTTTCATGCTTCTACCCAATGGCTGGTGGCAGACAAGTGCAAGCCAGAGTTGTTGATCACTTTAAGTATTGTGAAGTTCACCACCATCTTAGACTTCAAACATGCCTTATGTCCTCTCCAGAGTTTTTCCTGGTGACTACTTTCCTCATCTCTCCAACATATTATGCCTGGCAGCCTTACCTTTGTGGCTGTTCCTGTACCCAGCCCTGTGCCATCCTGGGCTCTGGAGATAGTCGCCCTGCCCCATCAGTTCCTGACATGTGACTTCAAACAGGACACTGGCCTCTGCAGAGGCTCGGCTTCCTCTTTCCACAATCAAAGATGTGGAAACACATCTTTATTAAGCTTTATTAAGCTTATTAAGCTTTATTAAGCTTTATTAAGCTGTTTGCTTTAAAGGACTGACGTGAGATACTGCATGAGAAAGTGCTGGAAAGCTGTACAGATGTCAGTTTTTCTCATTGTCATTGCCAGTTATTCCTCCTCAAACCGGAGCGCTATTGGCAGTGACCACTTCTGTGAGCCACACTCCAGACTGCACTGGGGGGTGCTTTTCTCTTCCTCTTCCTTTCCCTTTCCCCTGGGCGAGTCCAAGGGCACAGCACGATGACCTCATTGTTTGATAGCTCAGAGTTGGGGTATAAGGCCCCTCCTCCTGCCTTCCCAGGCCTTCCCAGTTACCCTGGATTATCTTGTGATGCAGTGTGCATTATTGTACACAGGAGTCTCCAACAACCAGCCAGGTGCAGGCAGGCGGGCTCCTGGAAGATGCCAACATGACAGACACTTCCCAAAGAAAATAAGCTGAACCGGGAGGTTACTCATGCCTACGACCTCCTGGAGCCAGGGAGAAGAGGCTTTTATGGAGCTGTTTGTTTCCTGCTGTTCACTGACTCTCCTCCTAAAGATGCCTGAGAGGTTGGCCACATCTTAGCTGACACTAAGGGAAAAATCTGGAAAAAAAAAAAAAAACAAGGAAGATTTCTCTATGAGAAAGTCAAGGGTCTTGGGTAAGGATGTGTTTCTCTGGAACAGGGTACACCTCTTGCAGGACATTTTAGAAGATGGGGAGACATGCAAGGCTGCAAAACCAGACATCAGTTACCATGTCTTTGGGCAAAGACAAAAAGTTCTGGGTGTGAAGTAAGTCAGCACACAGAACACTTGTACTGGAATGAAGATTGTAAGATTACATAACCATTTTCTAGGGGCACGGGGTGGGGGGGGGGCACCAGATTTTATCATTTTATTTTACCTAGTGTGAGACCTTTACTCTAGTTCTGTGCTAGTCACTAGCCATGTGTGGCAATTTGAGTTTAAACTAACTGAAATTAGACAAATGACAAGTCCATTCCTCAGGCCCACTAGCCGCATTTGAAGTGCTCCACAGCCACATCTGGCCAGTGGCTACTGTCCTGAAGAGCACAGATGTAGAGCATTCCCACCACTGCCTGAATCTCTCTTGGACAGGGCAGCTCTCATCTGCCCAGACATTCTTCTGTTTGGGGGTGGGAAGCCACAGAGGAAATGAGAAGAGTTATTCAAGAAATGTGAAGAGGAAGAACAACTTAACATTCAGCCATTGACGTCCAGAATTTGATCCTTCAACAATAAAATGGCTGTGCAAGCCAGACTGTTGTCCTGAGAAACAAATTTCTGTATCTCTTTACCCACCCCACCCTGCCCCCTTTAACATTTCAGCAACTGAGCATGGACAACTCAGCTTGGAAATTTCTCCACAGCATAGAAGAAAGCCAGGCTTAGCTGCAGAGGGAAAGTGGGTGTGAAGTAGGAAAAGCAAAATACAAACCAGACCATGTATTTTCGGAAGCACAGGCAGGGTGTGTGTTCTGCCTGAAGAATGTGGACAGAAGAGAAAAAAGAGTGAGAACTGGGAAGCACCTGGACCTATGTTTGCGGAACCATCCTCTCCAGTCCTGGGCTGGTGAGGGGCAGGGGAGTCCAGCAGGATGGAGGCCATACTGAACAGAGTCTGCAACACATCAACCTATGCACAGCCATGCTAAGGTCAACCTGTGGCTTACATAGGGTAGCCTTGGGAGCCCCTGTGGGCTGACCTCCTCAGGCTGCCTTTGGTCATGTGTGGTGTGGACACTGGGCTGGCAGCCAAGGGGTTTTCCATGGCATACACCATGACAGACAGAGGTGGCCCACTGTAAGGCTGGTGTTGGACTTCTAGGGCGCTGAACCAGATGGTGGGTAGGCAAAGCATCAGCATCTGTATCCAGTAGTGGGGCCAAGGCAGTCTGAGGTAGATACTTAATTCTGCTAAAGATAAGCAAGACCAGCCTGAGAGAGATCTACACTGCAGCCTTCTACTGGTAGACAAAGGATAGCATCCAGACACTGGAGGAGGTTGAGAATACCAAACCCGAGGTCTCTGCTCCATTCTTGCTGACATAGGATGCGCAAGTGCCCCTCTTTTCATGCACCCAGAGAACATTTTGTAAGGAGAAGCAGGAGGAGGGAAATTTTATCTTAGTAACAGAATTTTTAGCCAAATGAGTCTGTCTGTTTCCTGAAAAAGCTTTTAACATGACTGGATTAGAGTAAGTTTAAACTGGATGTAGTTAATATTTTTCTTGTTAATCAGTAGGTGGAGACTCCAGAGGGGAAATATCAGATTAGCTATTGGCAAACTAGAAACACTACATTTTCTCTGTCCGTCTGTGTTGTGGTGGGAGTTGAATCTAGAGACCCTGACATATGAGCAAAAACTGAGTTGATGATCAAGAATCAACACCACTCAGAAGACCAGACATGGTAGGATTAGAGCAATGTGAGACCCAGAGAAAAGGACCCAACTGGGTGATCATGGGGACCTCCACCATACTGGTTCAGAATGATTTCTTTTGTCCTAGTGAGGAGGAAATGAGACCTGCTGTCAGAATCTACTAGATAAGTTATACATGTGACCTTCATGGTTAGTTGTATCATGTCATATCAGTTGAGATACTGCAAGTGACAAAAAACCCAACTGAAATTAGCAAAAAAGGGAGTTTACTGTTTTATGGAACTAAGAGTATAATATTCTCTCCCAGCTTTGGGTGTGGTTAGATGCAGGGCTCTAATGATGCCAGTACGTCTCAGTCTAAACTTTTCTCTCATCTCTGCTGTTCTTCATCTTGGCTTCACTGCCAAGTAATTCTCCACTGACAATATGGCTGCCAGCAGCTCCACGAACCCAGCAGGATAAACTCATGTCCTTTCCCCAGAGTGCCATAAACTGTCTCATTGCATTTCATTGCCACTGATTGTTTCTGACAGGCATCTCTCATTTAATTGCTGTGACCAGAAGAATTCTGTGCTCTAACTGGCCATGTGTCAGTTCACACATCTACCTGGAGGCAGATGTGGAGTTAACCCCACGTGCAGGTGACACATGGATGGGTGGGGGAGGGAGAAAGGATGCTGAGCAGTAAAAAAACTGTGGTGTAAACTGTATTTGTTAATTGTTATACAAGGCAGTGGAGTTGGTCATTCTCAAGAGATTATTTTGTTAACATTACAAGGACTTAGGCTTTAGGTATTGGCAGATAGACTGTAGGTAAATATCTACTGACCTGACTTGACTTTTTCATCATCATAGTCAAGATTCTGATGTTCAGAGTGGACTGAAGGGCACTTACAGAATTTGTCAGAGTACACGGTGTATTTTGAAGGCATGCCTTGCAGTACCAGTTCTCCTGAGTCCATAGGAAATATTGTAGCCAAAGGGTCATTAATGTCTAAACTTCTGTTTTATTCTGGTTGCGATTCTAAAGCCCAGACCATTGGTGACCCCTGGAATTTGCCCTTGGGTCACAGGACACTTTAAGATATTGTTGAGGAGGTTGTGCATATTTACATCAGCTTTCAAGGTGAAATATTTTTAGTGTTTTTTTGTGGCTGCTACTTGATTTTCTTTCTCTTTCTTTTCATTTACTACCATTGATTCAAAGCCCTTAAGCCCAAAGAGGACATAAGATCAAAGAGACTCTGTAACTGGAGGGAGTGTAGCAGTGGAGAACCTGGAAGGTATTCTAGAGGTCTGGACAAAGGACAACAGATAATTGTCAAAGTCTCCGTTTTTATGTTCCCCAGACTTCACTTATGGAGTCAGTAGCAGATTGAATGTTGTTCCCTAAAATTTATGTCCCCCTGAAACCTTAGAATGTGACTTTATTTGCATATAAAGTTTTGCAGATATGATCAGTTAAGATGAGTGCATACAGGATGAGAGTGGGCCCTAGATCCAATGACTGGTGCCCTTATAAGAAGAGAGGTCACAGAGAGACACAGGGAGGAAAGCCATGAGGATGGAGGCAGCGACTGGAGCTACAAGTCAGGGAATGCCACGGAATGCTGAACTGGAAGAGATAAGAAAGGATTCCTCCCTGGAGCCTATGGAGGGAACACGTCCGTGTTGGCTCTTGACTTTAGACTTCTAGCCCCCAGAACTGTGTGAGAACCAATTTCTGTTGTTTTAAGCCACCCAATTTGTGGTAATTTCTTACAACAGATCTAAGAAACAAATACAGGGGCTTTTAAAGAAGTCTAAGGCCTGGAGCCTTTGATTGAGTCAGAGAGTGGACATAGTGACATAGAGGTCCCCTTGGAGGATCCTTAACAGGGTCTGTTTGAAGGATTAATTTTTGCTTCCAGACAAGGTTTACCCATCCACACCACATTCTTCTATAAGGCCACCACATTTGGCTCTACAGTTCGCATAGCTCAAGGGGTGAGAAGAGACAGGAATCTTGTCTGCTCCATCAGCCAAGCCCTGTGTGTTTGTGCAAAAATAAATACTCTGGAGGAAGGAGTTTCTTTTCTTCACTGCTCTGTCTGTTCCTCAAGCTGCATGCCATAGGGTTGAAGTTGCCCAGATAGGGCACCACTATCTAATTCACACAAAGCCACCATATAGACAGCAGTGGCCTTGATCTGGCTCTACAGAAGCCCCAACATTGCCCCTCCTTAGGCAGGATCCTTTGTTCTTTTCGTAAGCACACTCCTCCAATGCACACACGTTTTCAATATTCAGTTAATCCCCATTATTTGTGGATTCTGTGTTTGTGAATTCATCTACTTCCTAAAATTTATCTGTAATCCCCAAATCAGCACTCATGGTACTTTTGCAGTCATTCATGGACATGCCAATGAACATTTCGGTCTTCTAATGAGTGTGCTCCCAGCTGATGATCCACTGTCACCTTGTTTCATACCGTTTCAAACAAGTGTCCTTTTGGTGATCGATTTAGTGCCACATTTTTTGCATTTTTGTGCTTTTTGTTAGTGCTTTTGGTATTTAAAATGGCCTGCAAGGGTGAGGCCAAAGTGCTGTCCAGTATTCTTAAGCACAAGAAGGCTGTGATGTGCCTCCAGAGAAGATACATGATCGATAAGCTTCATTCAGGAGTGAATTATCTTGCTGTTGGCCTTGAGTTACACTAATGAATCAACAATAAATATTTTTTTAAAGGTGTCTTTAAATTGAAAAAGGCATCAAATGAGGTTATGTATTAATAGGTTGATGAGAATGTGACTAACCCTGAATTTTCTCTAGGAGCAATGGTTCCACACTCATTCATTCTGTGTTGGCAGAGGCTTTATAGAACATAACTACTGCGAATAGCAAAAACCAACTGTGCATTTTTCAACTAGGGCCTGTGAGGAGAATGGGGACGAATTGGTAAGCATTGATACCCCAAAGGGCCTCTCTCTATGTAACAAAATGAAGAAAGCCCTAGATTACTGGAGCTCTAGAAAGTTCTCGGTTCACATGTGCAAAGATCACTGCTTTCATGTAGCCAGCAACTGCAGAGCACCCATGACATGGGGTAGGGCAGTGCCAGTGCGAAGTTAGGTTTCCTCCTTGAGAACTGAGCACACTCTCCACAGCAGTGATTTACTCAGCAACCATCCGGGACCCCCAAACAAAGTGAGGCAAATGAAAACAAAATAAAAACAAAACAAAACAAAACTAGAGATCTGGCTGCAAATAGGAGTACAGAAATCAGAGCAAAAAAACAATAAGAGCAAACTATTACTTAACAACAGGCATCTCACAGGAAGCCATCGCTATTGAGTCAGCTGAGTTACATGGAGCAGATGGGAAGAAATTTCAGAATAGAAGTAATGGAGAAATCCGTTCATTCTCTCTTCAAGATGTATCAGAGTCACTTTCATTATTTTAATTCCCATTAAAACCAAACCAAAACAGCTATACCAAAATACCAAAAAAGGAGAAGAAGATAAAGGGTCTCCCTGTTCATCATACCAACTAGTCTGAGAACTTCACAAAGCCAGTTAGAAAGCAACTGTGAAAATTCTAAGACTGGAAACACTGGCCCAGGGACCTGATTTATAGGAACAGTAATTCACCCACCAGTAATTCAGAATTTGGATTATTTTCAGAGGGTCAACATTTAAGTTTACCCTGGAGCTTACCTGAAGAAATTTAACCTTAACAAATGACTCATTTCACATTAAAAAAAAACGGAAAGAAATGACTCATAATGCAAACTAATATTGGAAAATAATTTACTCAAGGGGAATGTTAAAACACTATGGAAGAGAACAATCTTTTTAAATTAGCCTCAGGCAACAAGGGGCCAACTAACACATATTTATGGTATTTTTAGTGCCTTCTCATGCAAAGTGCTCTGTAGATTCCTAGCTTAAAAGCAGTTTTTGCCACTGAGTAACCTTGTGTGAGTTACGTCAAAGTCTTATTGAGCCTGAGTTTCTTTACATGAAAATATCTAAGTCATAGGGTCATTGTAAAAGTCAAATGACAATTCACAGGAAAGAGCTCTAGCAATTATGAAAGGCCATGCAAATGGTAGTAATTATACTTACTGCAGCCACCTGAGCGTTACCCCAGGCTCATTCCCCACCATGCTCCTGGCTCTGTGCTCCAGGGGAGCCAGACTACCACATGTTCCAGGTACTCTCTGCATTGATTCAGACTCTTCTCTTCCTTCTTCATGGGTCCAAATGCTAACCCTTTCCTCATGACCCAATTTATATTTTATTGCTTCATCCAGCTGTATGAAAACTCTCCTTCCTGTGAACTTCTATAGTATGTTGTCTGCACATAGATTAAGTCACATGGCTTGCTGAGCCTTATATGGCAGCCATTTTGTGTGAAAGTTTTATATTCTCTACTGAGAATATAAGCTTTATACTCGCTACTGCAGGCTCCTTGAGGACCAGGATGCCTCTCTTCCACATATTACTTAACCCAGTGACTTCCACGTAGCTTGTACACAACACCTTATTGAATGTGTTATACATTTCCTAGGAGGTCTCCTTTGAACAGGCTGTAACTTCAAGGGTTCTTTGAAAAGTATGACTGTCTCAGGACACTCAATTCTGCAGATGTGGTCTGATCCAAGGGTTTTAGGAAGGCGAATCCAGACTCAAAGTGTAGGTTGGAACCAAGGTACAGGTCCATAGCTCACATGGATTTGGGCTAGCAAGGGTCAGAATCAGTGCAGTGGAAAACGCCAAGGAAGAATTTAATGTGCTAATCCTTGCAAAAAAGGAGTTGCCCAAAATTGTGTTTGTAAGGGTAGTAATTAGCAAAACTTCTTGGTTGACTGCAAGTATTACGAATAATATCTGTTCCCCTTTACCTACCAATACCTGTATTTGTTTTGCTTCTGAAGGGAAAGAATTTATGAAGAAGCAAGGAACCCCCTCCACCATCTGTCCCCTCAAAAACAGTGGAGGGTGGATGGATGTTATGGAATCTGTTTCCTTGCAGCCTTGTGCCATCAATTTGATCTTAACAGACAGGGGACTGGAGGTTAGTACTCACTGCTGATAGAAATATTTGAGGGACCACAGGACTCTACAGTCAGGCCAAGATGCTTCAGCTCCTAGCAGGGTTCCTGGCTTTTCTGCCTTTCCAGGAGCCAGCATTCCAGGGAATGGAAATATTGGGAGCATCTGGAGTTGCCTTGGCAGAAGCAATGGGCAGGGGTGAGGTGATCTACTATAAGAGGCCTTCTTGGGGGAAGCATGGGCAGATGAGAGGGTGAGTGGGAGCAGAAGGACAAAGCAGACTGGTTTAAGGCCACCTGAGAAGTGGCAGTGTAGAGCTCCTAGAAATGCCAAGAGTATATTTGGGCTTGAGTTCCCACTACTGCTTGGGGAGTCACTATGGAGCTGGCAAAACTTTGGGTGCCATCTTACTTGCAAAGGGATTTGTGCTTTGGGCACACTAGAAGCATCACTGGTCACCAACAATGAAGGCACTTGATTAAAATGTATTTATTTTGATGATCAAAATCCAAATGGTATGAAATAGTATGCAGTCTGCATCCAATCCCTCTTCCCCAGACATCATTGTTGCTCTCTAGAGGCAATCAGTGTTACCTTTCCCATGTGTCCTTAGAGACATTTCATACATACAGAAGTATAAGTATGTATTTTCCTCTCCCACTTTTGTTGGTGCAGATGACAACATTGTATGTCATATATCATCCTGAACTTTGCTTTTTTTTTTCCACTTTAACATGATATCACTAGCAGCTTAAAAGCTGCTCTAAAAACTACCCATCCCAATGTCTTGTTTAATAGCTACATAGTAGTCCAGTATATAGATGTACCACGATTCATTTGAACAATGTTCCCTATTGATGAACATCCAGGTTTCCCCCAGTACTTTGCTATTATAAGCAGTGCTAGAATGAATAATCTTGGGTATATAACATCTCACGTATATGTGAGTTTATACTCACAAATACATGTGTTTGACAATTGCTTGCAAATGAAGTTGCTATGTCACAGGTGTATCCAGTTGTAATTTTGATACATATTGCCAAATTACACTTTGGAGAAGTTGTACCAAGTTATACTCCAAATAGCAGCTCATGAGCTTACCTATTTCTCTACACCCTTGCTCACAAAGTTGGCAACAGGTATGGCACCAAAATTTTGTATCTTGTGCCTATCTGAAAGGCAGAAAAACAGTAAAGGATACAGTTTTAAGTTGCTTTTGTCTTATTGTGAATGAGGTTGAACACACTTTCCTGTGTTTAAGATCCATTTTTATTTTCTTTCCTATGAATTGTCTATTCATGCCCTTTGCCTGTTTTGTTATTGGTGGTGGTGTTTGGTCTCTTAATTTTGCAATGCTTTTTGTATATTAGAGAAATCTGAATTGCAAATCTTTCATCATTTGTTGTTTGTTACAGATCATTTTAAATAACAGTGAAACATACCATTGGCCTAGTTTAGCTACTTTACTTAATCAAAATGTACACAATTATATTCCTGAAAAAGAGTCCTATACAAGTTAAATGTTCACAAGTGGGGAGACTTTTCTATTCAGATGCAGAGCAACGTGATAAATACTGATTTGCAAGAGTCAGAAAAGCTTACAGAACACCTGTGTTTGGCACTGTGAGAAATACAAACAAGTAGGTTTTAAAATCCATGATTGCATAAGCCAGAAGTGGTGGACCAGTAAAATGGTTGCAACTGGGAAGAGAGGCGTCGACAGAGCACAAGGGTGAGAATCCCTTTTACCCTGTAAAAGAGGACACTGCATGAAGGGACTCAGGAGTCCCTGAAAGGGCAAGAGCAGTGTGGTGAGGTAGGGGCTGTGTCAGCCACAAGGCAAGGCCTTGGAGAGGTCAGGTCAGCAGCAACTGGTCAGTACTGACAAGGGAATCAAGGCCCAATGCCTGGAAGGACCAATTTCCTCACCAGCAAACTGCCTTTGCCTCTTCTGTGGCTGCGTCCATATATAAATCTCTGATCTCTTCCACTGCCATCCCCAGTCCAAACCATTACCCAGAGCTCCTAGAGTAGGCTTCTAGAAGCCCCAAACCAGTTCATAAGGTATAGGTCTAAGCCAGCCAAGGTAGGTAGTGCAACTTCATACCATTCTATCTCCCTCTTCAGTTCCTGCCTGGGGCTCCATTCCTCTGTTACAAATGCTAAGAGAAAGGGAAAAAGCAACAAACAAATTTGTTTTTCTCTGAAGAATAAAACTAGCTGGCAGAACTCAGGCCTGCTAGGCATGGTGGAACAAGATACTAAAAGAACTTCAGGAGGCCAATGCCAAACACAAAACCAAGATATATTATCTATAGTAGTAGTATCATTTGTTGATAGTTATTGTAGTTATATCTCAGTAAATAAATTTTGTTGATTAGACTGGTTAGAATCTTTAGTCTATTTATATTCTAGCCCTGCAGAATTTCTGTGGTCAGACTAAAAATGTTGAAAATCTGCCTTTTTTGGTAAGGTCTAGGAATGCCTCCTTTCCAATTCCTCACTTTTTGTATTTCCTATGCTCCTTGGCTAAGTTTCTCAAATTTGTATACAAATGCAGGTCACATTCCTTCCTGGACACATAGAGTATTGGAATAGTCAAAGCCATCTTCAAATGTGGCCTCAAGATCATCAATAAACAAGTTTTATCTATAACAATGTGATAATGGCCTACTGATTACCTATTTGTAATAGATACTATGTACTTTATCTCTAAGTCTCTCAATTATCCAAGGCAGGAATGATACTCTGTTTCATTGGTGAAGCAACCAGAACTTAGAAAGGTGAAACAATCTCCTGAGATCATATAGCTAGTAAGTGACAGAGCCGAGATTTGAACACAGTTTAAAAAAACTTTTTTTAAATGTTTTATTTATTTTTGAGAGACAGAGAGTGAGCAGGGGAGGGGCAGAGAGAGAGGGAGACACAGAATCTGAAGCAGGCTCCAGGTCCTGAGCTGTCTGCACAGAACCCGACATGGAGCTCTAACTCACGAACTGTGAGCTTGTGACCTGAGCCAAAACTGGATGCTCAACCGACTGAACTACCCAGGTGCCCCTGAACTCAGTTTTGTAAACCCAAGACCTGAACAGTTGTTACTACCCCCTGCTATATGCTCTACTGCCAAATTTCTTTTCTAATCTACCAGATTTAGAGCTCTGTAGCATCTCAAGATTGTTTCAGTTTTCTATACCCAAAATAGTAGGTCTTGATCTAAATGGTAAGCATTGTTCTTAAGATGCTGGCGACCTCAGAAATGAAAATAATTTTCTATTCAGTGCAACTGGAGGATAAATAAACACATACACACAAACAGAGACACTCCTACAATAAATTACTGAGCCATATGTTATAGATGACAAGCACATTAGAAGCTTAGAGATACATTAATATCAAGAATTGAAATCTCTGGGGAAGCCTTCCTTGAAGGAGAAAGTTTCTGTTTTGGACCTCAAAAAGTGATTAGGATTTTGAAAGGCTAATAAGAAAGAAGAGGCTAACATTGGCTTATGGCAACATGGTAAACTAGATGTCCTAGAAAATCTCCCATACAATATAGCTAACCTTGCTGGATGCAAAATTCTTTTGAAGTGTATCACTGAGTTTGAGAAAAGGTGACAGTAATTCCTAGAGGCTAAAAACAGAAAGTTGCTGATGCCTTTGGCAGTCTTGGTTGTCTAGATCAGGGATTAGCAAACATTTTCTGTAAAGGGCCAGACAGTAAATATTCTTGGCTTTATAAGACCATGTGGTCTCTGTTGCAACTACTCAACTCTGCCTTTGTAGAATGAATGCGGCTATAGACAATACATAAACAAAGGGGTGTAGGAGGATTTCACTTGCAGTAAGCTGGAACTAGGCCATGGGCCATACTTTGCCTATCTCTAATCTAGAATTTTGGAGTTTAATTCCTTTTGTGAATCTTATGATCTCAAGCCCATACAAGGTGAGAAGATAGAACTGAGACAACACTCACACATCAATAGGATCCCCAGGGAAATATGGATTAAGAGAATGTGGTCCCTGGCAAAGAAAAACAGACAGGGAAACTTGTTTCATCAGGTTGGGCTCTGGGGGAAAAAAGAACAGTATCTCCACTATGAATTTGTTACTATAAGTAGGTCTACTCATATAGTATTGGGTTTACATTTATACTACCTGCATTATTCAAGAAACTTCAAACTACAAAATTAACTGAAAGTGGTTCTTGATTGGTAGTGTCTTAGAGCATCTTACCAAACATGAGTTCATAAACCCAAACTACAAACCACATAAGGAAATAAGCCACTGTGAGCAAGAGTCAACAGAAACAACAAATTGCAGAATTATTCTGTTAAGGATTTGATGTATTGCAATTCTTGGTTACAGAAAATGTTTAAAGAAATTGTAAAAGGAATAAGAAAGAATAAGAGGCTATTTCAGGCAATAGGAAGGACAGAAGCAAAGATTCAATGGTGAGGATGAGAACATATTAAGGTACAAGGAAAAAGTAGTTCTCAATAGGGTTCATATGAGGGTATTAACAAATGAATGAATCAAGCATTGATTAAATTCATAGTGTTCACCCAGCCCTATGCTAGGCACTAGTAGAAGAGATGAATAAGAGATACAATCTCTGTCTTCAAGGAGATTCCAATCTAAGAGAATCAGGTAAATAAATAAACTCCATAAAATGTGATACTTTAATTAAATAAGGTACAAAATATAGCAGAGGCCAATGTGGAAGTTGTCCATTCTACCTAAGGAAGTCAGAATCAGTTTCTTGGTGGACCTCATTCTTGAGTCAAGCTCTGAAGGATCTGTAGGAGTCTGGGCTTTATCCTGTAGGCAATGGGGGAACTACTGAATGGTTTTAAGAAGGGAAGTAAAGTATCAGATTTACAATTTAAAAAAATAATTATGACTGCAGTACCATGAGTAGAATAGAGAGTGAAGAAATGAAAGGAAGAGCAAATGTGACATCATTTGAGTAGTCATGAAAAGATAAAGAAGTGTAGGTAGATTTGAGAGATATTTGGGAATTTGTTCATTTGGGGATAACATAATGGCAAATTTAATGGCATTAGCTCCACTGAAGACTCTGCAATCTCATAGCACCTGCCCCCATGTGTTTTGGGGGGTTCTCAGGGCTGTCTCGAAAGTGCTCAAGAATGAGTGTACTTCCCCTGCATGGTTTCTCCACACCCCGCCTCATGGTGCTTCTGCCACCACAGGCTGTTGTGCTATGACCTGGGCAGGGTGGGAGTAGGATGTCTCTTTCAGTGTTGAGCATTCTGAGGGCATGCTGCTTGTTCCCTAATGATTATACAGGTTTTGTGGAAAGGTTCTTCGAGTTGGTATTGACAGACTCCCTACTCTCCATGAGACTCAGAAGAGAACAGTGGGGTAGAGGTCCACCTTCCAGAGCCCATCCTCACAGCACACCTCATTTCTGACAACCCAGGCCATTGTACCTGGTTCCTTCTTCCCTTAGGACATCCAGCAAGAACTAAAGCTGGGGTGTGAGGAAAGAGATGGGTTTTATTCTCCCAGGATCATACTTAGCTTCCGTGCAATGAGCTTCACTGAGCCTTCTCTGTCAGTTTACCAGAAATACCTCCCCTGAGACCTAAGTGGGCCATGCATGAGTCCTAGAGCTCTGAGTCACCAGTGAGATATGGAGTGGGGGCAGAAGGGAGGCTGCAGAAGTTTTTAAGACTAATGGGGTATTTCACTGAAAAGACCAGGCAAGGTCTTCAATGCCTGCTTAATTAATCTGTTTTTCCCTATAAGTAAGTACTTCTCTAAGAGTGGACTCCTTTATAGCAATCTCTGAGTTATATGAAGAGCTGGCTCAAATTTTAAATTTTGGGGTCCTATCTGAATCAGGAACCCTGAGAAGTGGGCCTTGGGAAACACAGTTTTAACTAGTGCTCCCTCAGTGGTAGTTTGAGAATCCACACACGTTTCTGTGATTGGGTCCATATGTTGTCTCTTTAGGTAAACTGAGGGCTCCTGAGTACAGGTTCTGTGTCTAAAGCTTTTCTTGCCTCCTCATAAGCACAAGCACACAGTTGGTATATGGCATATATTCACTGACGTTGGGCAAAAGGGTGAAATGCTGAAAGCAGAATGATTGTTACTAAATTGCCCCTCTAACAAGACATTTGACACTCATTCATTCCTGTATTACTCTTTTGTTCTGTAAATACTCATTAGTGCCATCTCTAGGCCATGCACTGTGCTGGGGACTAAGTCCCAAGAGAATCAAAGCAACAGGGGTACTGGAGAAGGGAGACAGGGGTACTGGAGAAGGGGGCAAGCAGATGTGATTATAAAGTGAAACTTCTCAGAAGAAAAAGCTGTGCCCAGACCAGGGAAAGTGAAAATCCCTCAGGAGGCTTTTCTTAGGATGAGGTATAATTTCTGCATTATTCTGTCTCCCTAAATGAAGAAAGACACTTCAATTCCTTCCTAATTCCCCAGCTTCAGGGCATGGCGGGCAGTTTGAACACTCTTGGAGTCAGGAGATAAAGGGAAGCATTATGTCCCATTGGGTCCCTTTTGATCTTTATACTATCAACATGGGGTCTAAGCTTCCCTGTTTCCCTTTCCTTTTTCCAAGGTCACCCAGAAGACCATGGGCTCTTTGATGTTCAAAGAAAGTTTGAACCACGTGCCTGGTCCTTTGTGCCAGAGCATGCTGCTGGCAGACTTTTCTGACTCAAGTCAGGGCAAATGAGGATTCTTCATCTCTTTCTGAGGCAGATCCCAAAGCTGTTAGGAGGAGCATGTGCATATTCTTTAATAAACTCTCTTTTTTTCCCCTGGGTCTCAAGTGGAGTTTTGGACCCTTCTCTCAACCTTATTCCTGATTAGGAAATCCTCTCCTTAATTTTGGCTACATCAGAGTATTAAGGAACACTTAGTGAGCAACCAGACCTTCGAGTATAGCAATACATTCAGGAAAAATGCGCTGAACATGTATTCCTGAAGCACACAACTTCAGTAACCCCAGGGGAACAGATGCCCACAGTCCCAGAAAGAAACAAAAAGCATAAAGTGGAGCCACCTTATCCCTTTTCCATTAGTTAAACCTTTCAGCACTGTGTTAAGGCTGGCTATGTATTATGTGAACATTCTATGGGTCTGCCTTTCAAAGGTTATGACCAGAGGTCTCCTCTGAGAGAGGAGAGGTGCCAATGAGGGCTCAGGACTCAGCCAGCTTAGGAGAGGTACTGCTCCCCTGGCCAGGATACAGCAAGAGCAGGAGACAACTTTCCAGTTGCTCAACATGGAGAAGAGCAAGATGTAAGGCAAAGAGGGCACGCACATGTATTTACCTCCTTTGATTTCTCAGTGACTTCAAGGAATGGAGACTTAGAGCAAGGATATGTATGCAATAAGGGAGGCAGGAATGTCACAGTATCCCTACACAGAGCTGCATAGCTGGTCTCAAAGACACAGGAGCTTAGTTTGGGAACTGGAAAAATGCAGCTGTAGTTGCTAAGTTATTTTCACCCATCCCCTCCTTCCACCTTGACATTTGTTGGTCCCTTACAATTATTATAGTGACTCATGTGTCTTAGTCTCTGCTTTTAGCATGCAGGTGACTACCAACTCTGATTATCTCATCCTCTATTCTCCACATGTGTTTTATTCTGTTGTCTCAGATCTTTGGCTTACTCTGCATTCTCTTGGCCCCCATGGCCTGTCTTCTTTCTGTGTTTTTAAGTGCCCTTCCTCCTCCTCCAAACCTAGCTATTGACTCTCTTTCTATGTATCTCCTGTTGAAGTCCAAGAGAAAGAGAATTTTATTGGGTCAAAAGAATCATCATTATCCTTCCTGGGCAATGATCTTTGCTCATAGACCCTTGTTCAACCTATAGACTGGCCAGTCTGGTCAACCTAGGGGGCAAGAGCTCACCCTTGCTCCAATCAGCTTGTCCAAAGACACCAAAAACCTGTTCACAGCAGGGCAACACATACAAGAAAGCATCTAAGGTTTACTCCCCACATGGGTGGAGTGGGTTGAGTAGTTTCTTCAAAAGGAGACTATGAGAGGCACCTGGGTGGTTCAGTTGGTTAAGCGTCTGACTTCAGCTCAGGTAATGATCTTATGGTTCATGACTTCAAGTCCTGCATCAGGCTCTGTGTTGATGGTGGGGAGCCTGCCTGGGATTCTCTCTCTCTCCCTCTCTTTCTGCCCCTCCCTCCCTCTCTCTCTTTCTCTCTCTCTCTCTTTCTCTAAATAAACAAACTTAAAAAAAGAGCACAATGTATTTTTAAAAAAGAGATACTATAACTGCCATTTTGAAAAATGCTATGCTTAATGCAATGAGTTTTAGAGAAAGACAGACTTGGATTTGGATTGTAATTCTACTTAGTAGTTGTATGACCATGGGTAAATTAATCTTTCTGAGCTCATTTCCTTTCCTGAGGAAATGGGGATGGAGAACCTATGTTGTACTGATGTGTGGATTAGAGATAAATTATCTGAAGTAAATGGGGCACCTGGCTGGCTCAGTTGGTGGAGCATGGGACAACTGATCATGGGACTGTGAATTCAAGCCCCACGTTGGGTGTGGAGATTGCTTGAAAATAAGACTTTGAAAAAAATTTAAAGTACTTAAAAAATAGTGGGAGCTCAGATACTCTGTAGATAGCTTTTATTCTGGTAGTGCTGCATTGGTCTGTCTGATTCAAATTCCATGGTTCCTACAGTGCCAATGTTAGTGGGAAAAAGTGCTAATAAAGTAGGTGCAAAAAAGAGCATCATTAAGAAGCATTCTGTATGCATTCTTAATTGTGTTATAAGTAAGGTCTCATCTACATCTGACTGAAAATAATAGGCAAGATTCAAGATGTTTCCTTTTTAGTAGTTCAAGAAGAATGACCCTGGTTGTTAAATCTGAAATGAGAAACAAGACAAGTTTTCTTGGCTAGTCCCCTTCAACAATTCATTGAATATCTGTAATACCTTTGTAGTTGTAGTAAGACTATTTGATTAAAGACTTTGAGAAACAATGGAGACAATTCAGAGATACATCGAGTCAGAAATCATAATGTCTGGTCACCAGCGATTTGCAATTAACTGGCTTAGATTTATGATTGATGCAGCAGAAGCTATAGTCAGCCACAATCAGGAGCTATCTGGAGAGAGGCAGGAAAAAACCCAAATATTCTATCCCAGATATGATCCCTGAGCAAGAAATATGGATGATTGATTGTCCCAGACTTCTTGCTCACTTCCCTTGACTAGCCTGGCACATACTCCATTCCTCTCCTTATTCGCAATCTCAAGATTAGATCTAGACCACCAAACAGAGCTTCTAGCCAATTCCTTCATATGAAGAATTCCTGGATAACCTGCTTATAACAGAGCCAAGCTTTCTATCAATGTGATTTCACACAGAAAGAATCCTTTGTAGGAAGATAGCTCATGGTGATCATTTATAAATGGTTTGAATTTCATCAGATAGCTTCTCTCTACACCCAGTTTGAGACACTGGGATCAGAGATTTTATGCAGCTAATTACAGTTAATCATCCTGAAGGAATGGGTCAGGGAGGTCTTCTAGCATTGATATTCCCACTGAAGTTTTCTGATTGGACTTGGAATCTGCAGAGCCCCAAGGCTCCAACTATCAGCATCTCACATGATTCATTCAGACTTGTTGACAAATATGGCATCAGTAGTACTGACACCTGATGGCATAATTAAGAAGTCAGAGAAAGACAAATACCATATGATTTCACTCATATGCAGAGCCTAAGAAACAAAACAAACAGCCACAGAAGCAGAGGCAAGCAAACAAAAAACCAGACTCTTAAATACAGAGAAAATTAGTGGTTGCCAGAGGGGAAGTGGATAGCGGGAGGGTGAAATCAGTAAAGGGGATTAAGAGGTACAAACTTCCAGTTATACAATAAATAAGTTAGGGAGATTAAAAGTACAGCATGGGGAATATAGTCAGTAAGATTGTAGTAGCATTGTTGGTGACAGATAGTGACTGCACTTATCATGGTGAGCACTGAGTAATGAATACAATTGTTGAGTCATTACGTTGTACACTTGAAACTAATATAACACTGTATGTTAAGTATACTTCCATAAAAAAGAGTATATATAATTATGTTAAATTTTATAAAACATGTTTAGTTTGGTGAGGATATGTTTTGTTGAAAAATATTTTTCCCCATAGGTGATAAGGGCTACTGTTTTGGGACAACATTCTTTTTCCAGGAGGCTGCAAAGGCTCTTTTTGGCAGAGGTAAAATGAAGCAGAAAAATGAGGAGTGAAAGACTCTTTCCTTTCACTCTTTTCCTTTCCCTTCACTTTCCTTTCACTTTGATTTGTTGAGATAAATCACAAACTCCTGGACCTTGAGGAGGTGAATCCCAGACTAGACTAGCCTGAGAGACAGTGCTGAAAGTTCTACCAAAAGTTCTTTTCCCAACTTAGATTTCTGATAAATGGAATGTCTTTGGGAATGTCTTTCTGCAAGCTTGCCTAACTTTTGCATTGATTTATTGATTCAACAAATATTTATTGAGCAATACCATGTGTCTGACACTAGTCTAAGCAAACAAGACAGGAATCTCCCTATTGATGCAAATGTAGACTATATCCAGTTTTCCCTATTACAAATAGTGCTGTTAAAAATATTTTGCAATTCTTCTGCTATATTCATAGAAATGTAATAGCTGGGTTGCAGAGTATGCACATCTTCAACTTGACTGTAGAGTGGTAAATCAAGCTGTAAAGTGGCTGTGCAAATTAAGCTCCTGAAAGCAGGGTATGAATTCCCTCATTCCATATTACTGCCAATTCATACCATATGGTCAGATATTAATCTTTGCAGTTTTGTAAGTATATAATGGTGTTTCACTGTGGTTTGAATTTTTATTTTCTGGATTACTGGTGTGGTTGGGAATTTTTCATATATTGATTGATTATTTGGCTTTCCTTTTCTCAGATTCTCTCTTCAGGAATTTGACCCACTTTATTTATCTTTTCCTAGCTTCTGAGGGCTATATAGTTGAAAATAAGTTTTCACAGCTGTAGAGCAATCCTCCATCTTCACTTCATTCTTTAAAATACCCTTGACTATTCTTGACTGCAAGTTCTTCCATATAATATTTAGAATTAGATTTTTAAGTCCATTAAAAAAACAACAACATTGAGGAGTGCCTGGGTGGCTCAATTAGCTCAGGTCATGATCTCACAGTTCACGGGTTCAAGCCCCACATCGGGCTTTGTGCTGACAGCTCAGAGCCTGAGCCTGCCTCAGATTCTGTGTCTCCCTCTCTCTGCTCCTCCCCTGCTTGCACACTGTCGCTCTCTTTCTCTATCTCTCTTTATAAAAAAGAAATAGACATTAAAAATTTTTAAAAAAACATTAAGATTTAGGCTGGTATTTTATTGACTCTATAAAATAATTTGGGCGAAATTATTATGTTTCACATACTGATTTTATAAGCCATGGTCATTATGTTTCTCTTCATATACCCATGTCTTTAATGTTTTTCTTGTTTTTTAAAACATTAGACATATAATTCACATACCATGTAACTCATCCTTTTAACGTGTGCAATTCAGTAGTTTATGTTCCCAGAGCTGTGCGGCCATCACTACTAATTCTAGAACATTCACATCACCCCCAAAAGAAATCCCATACACATAAGTGGTCACTCCCCAACTCTCCCTCTCCCTACCCTGTTTCCAGCCCCCGGCAACTTCCGATTTATTTGCTGTCTGTATAGATTTGCTTATTCTGGACATGTTATATCAATGGAGTTTTTCACTATGTGGCCTTTCGTGTCTGGCATCTTTTACTTTAGAATAATGTTTTTAAGGTTCATCCATGATGTATTAGTCCTTCATTCTTTTTTATGGACGAATAATATTCCATTGTATGAATATACCACATTTTGTTTATCAATTCATCAATTGATGGACACTTACGTTGTTACTATTTTTATTGTTATGAATAATGCTGCTATGAATGCTGGTTTACTAGTTCAAGTTTTCTTTGAAGCACAAATATATTTACTTTTGTAAAGCCTAATTTATCTATTTTTTCTTTTGTCACTTGTGCTATTGGTGTCATATCTAA
Organism: Panthera onca; assembly: GCF_046562875.1. NCBI lineage: Eukaryota > Metazoa > Chordata > Mammalia > Carnivora > Felidae > Panthera > Panthera onca. Next base: position 163,361,706 of record NC_138342.1, on the reverse strand, counting down.
GAAACTGTACCCAATACAAGGTCAATAAACATAAAAAAAATTGGTCTATTTAAATATTTGATGGATTCACCAATGGAGCCCCCTGGGTCTAGGATTTTCTTTGTGGGGAGTTTTTGATTAGTAGTTCAATCTCCTTTCTTGCTATCATTTTGTTCAGATTCAGATTTTCTATTCCTTTTGAGTCAGTTTTGGTGGTTTATGTCTTCCTAGGACTATGTCTATTTCATATAGATTATGTAATTTGATGGTATACAATTGTTCATAATATACCTTTATCGTTCTTTTTATTTGTTCATTTGGTAGTTGTGTCCCCTCTTTCCCCCCTCATTTTACTAATTAGAGTCTTTTTCTATTTTTTTAAGATCTTGGTTAGTCTAAAGATTAGTTGATTTTGTTGGTCTTCTCAAAGAACCAACTTTGGTTTTATTGATTTTTCTCTATTATTTTTCTATTCTGTATTTATTTCTGCTCTTATCTTTATTATTTCCTTCCATCTGCTTGCTTTGGATATAGTTTGCTTTTTTTTTCTAGTTTCATTTAGATTTGCCATGAGAAGAAAAGTATTGCAAGAAATACGTTTATTTGCCTATGTAGTTACCTTTACCAATGCTCTTTATTTCTTTAAGTGGATTTGAGTTATTGTCTAATATCCTTTCATTTCAGCCTGAAGGTGTCCTATAAGTATACTTGTAGGGCAGGTCTGCTAGTGGCAAAATCTCTCAGTTTTTGTTTATCTGAGAATATCTTAACTTCTCAAGGATACTTTTACTGGATATGGATTTCTTGGTTGGCATTCTTCTTTCAGCACTTTGAATATTTTATCCTACTGCCTCTAATCTACATGGCTTCTGAGGAGAAGTCAGCTATTAATCTTATTTGTAATTCCTTACATATGGCAAATAGGTTTTTTCTTGCTGTTTTCAAGCTTTTCTTTTTGTGTTCATCTTTCAATCATTTGACTATGATGTGTCTATGTATAGATGTCTTACAATTTATCCCATTTGGAGTTTGTCAAACTTCTTGGGTACACAGTTTTATACTTTTCATTGAATTTGGCAAATTTTAAACTATTATTTCTTCAATTATTTTTTTCTATCATTGTCTCTTTCATGGCATTCCCATAATATGTAGGTTGGTACACTTGAGAGGGTCCCACAGGCTTGTAAGATTCTGTTCATTTTTCTTCTCCTCCATCATCATCATCATCTTCTTCTTCTCCTTTTCCTCCTCCTCTTCCTCCTCCTCCTCATTCTCCTTCTCTTTCTTCCCCTTCTTCTCCTTCTTCCCCTTCCCCTTCCCCTTCTTCTCCTTCTCCTTCTTCTCTTTCTCCCTCTCCCTTCCCCTCTCCCTCTCCCTTCCCCTCTCCCTCTCCCTCCCCCTCTCCCTCTCCCTCCCCCTCTCCCTCTCCCTCCCCCTCTCCCTCTCCCTCCCTCTCTCCCTCCCCCTCTCCCTCTCCCTCTCCCTCCCCCTCTCCCTCTCCCTCCCCCTCTCCCTCCCCCTCTCCCTCCCCTTCTTCTTCTTCTTCTTCTTCTTCTTCTTCTTCTTCTTCTCCTCTTCCTTAGACTGGATAATCTTAATCTATCTTCAGGTTTACTGATTCTTTCATCTGCCAGTTCAGATCTGCTCTGAGTCCCTCTAATGAATTTTTCCATTTTTGTTATTCAGTTGTTTTACTTTTCAACTCCGGAATTTCTATTTGGTTTTTTAAACATTTTCTAATTGTTTATTGGTAATTTCTATTTGATGAGAGTATTCTCATACTTTCTTTTTACTTTAAATGTGGTTTTTGAAGTTTTTTAAACATATTTATAGTAGCTGATTTAAAGTCTTTGTCTATTAAGTCTCATGTTTGGGGCGCATCAAGGACAATTTCTATTGACTGCCTCTCCTGTTTATGGCCTATACTTTTCTGTTTATTTACATATCTTGTGTTTTGTTGTTGAAAACTGGGTATTTTAAATAAAGTAATGTAGTAACTTTGGAATTCAAGTTCACTCCCCTTCCAACGCTTGGTTATCATTTGGTTATTGTTAATATTTGTTGTTTCTGTTTGTTTAGTGACTTGCCTGGACTAATTCTGTAAACCTTTTACCCTCTATCATATGTGGCCACTGAATTCTTGGCTGGGTTAGTTTAGTGAGAATTTAATGATTGGACAGAGATTTCCTTAAATGCCATAAATCAATTAGTCTCCAACCTTTGTTGTGGGACTCTATGTGTGTATTTGGGACAAATTTCAATGCTCCCATGGGCAGTTTACAACTTTGCCTTAGCTTTTTCTTCCTGCTTTCACAGAACTTCAAAGTCAACCAGAGGTGAGAGATTAGGGCGTTCTCCAGCCTTTCCTGGGCTTATGTACAGTCCTATATATGCATGTGGCTTTCTAAACTCTAGGAATTTGTTGGATCTTTTCAAAGCCCTCTGTAGACATCTAATTATTCAATATTTATTTAAAATTTTTTCATTTGCTTATTATTACTCACGACTGGTAACACTGCCTTAAGCAGCTGCAATTTTGAACAATTGTCACTGACTGTTTTTGACAAATGTCCTGGATAAGGCTATTCGCACACAGAGAGCTCTGATGCAGTCAAATAAAGACAATTTCTGAAAAAAGAGCTTTTCAGTAAACTGCCAGACATATCAAATGATGACAATTCTCTGAGGATGGGGCTTTTGAGGAGCTCCAAATTAGTTCTGGTGACTTCTAGGCTTCTGGTTTTCACAGTCAGCATACTTGTGAGACTATTGCCTTTAAAGCTACAGGAGGGCTGGAAGACATGGATAGGATTAGAGCAATTTAAAATGACATGGAACAGGAAATTGTTCTTGAGATTCAATTGTTTTTCTTGAATTAAAGGATCCTCTGATTTAGTGCAAAGTTTAGTTGATTTCCAGAGTTCTGAATAGGTTAATTATGATTTTTTTTCTCCAATGGACTAGATTTCAGAGGTTCTTATTGCCACCATCCTGAAAGTGCTTCTAGCTTGCCCCCCCCTTCTTTCTCTCTCTCTGTCATCTATCTATCTGTCTATCTATCATCTGTCATTTAAAATCTTACATATATTTTGTTAGATTTATTTCTAGGCACTTAATATTTTGTGATGTTATTATGGTATATTTTAAAAGTCTTCCAACATTACATTTCTGCTATTTGTGAATGCAATTGATTCTTGTATAATGATCCTAGACAAAACTTAAAAATCCCCAGAAAATATATTTAATAAAACTGTCTCAAAAAGAAATATAGAAACTGAATACACCTATAATCTTTATAAAAGTTGAGTCAGTGTTTAAAAAAAATCTATTCTTTCCCTCCACAGGATTAGGTGAATTCTACTAAATGCTATTCTACTAAATTCTACTAAATGCTACTAAAAGCAGAATGATCTTCAATTCATTTTGTAAATATCCCTTTATCTTTAACAACAAAACAAAATAATAAACATATAAGTAAGGAAATTGTGACCAATCTCACTTGGGAATATAGGTGTAAAAATCCTAAGTAAAATCTATTAAAAATATATTCTAAATAACTTTAGTCTATCCTAGGAATACACTCATGGATTAACATTTTAAAATCTATTCATGTTATTTACATTAACAGATGAAATGATAAGTCATATGTTTTGGTCTGCTAGGGTTGCCATAAGAATACTGTAGACTAGGTGGCTTATGTAGCAGAAATTTATTTTCTCACAGTTCTGAAGACCAGAAGTCCAAGATCAAAGTGTCAGCAGATTTTGTTTCTCCTGAGGTCTTTCTCTTTGCCTACAGAAGGCCTCCTTCTTGCTGCTTGTTTACATGGTCATCTCTGTGTGTGTGCTCCTCTGGTGTGTCTCTGTGTGTTCTGATGTCTTCTTATAAAGACGCCACCCAAAGTAGATTAGGGTATCCATAATGGCCTTATTTTAATTTAACCATCTCTGGCCATTCTTTTTTTTTTTTTTTAATTTTTTTAGCACTTTTATTTATTTATTTAAAAAACTTTTTTTAACGTCTATTTTTGAGGCAGAGAGAGACAGAGCATGAATGGGGGAGGGTCAGAGAAAGAGGGAGACACAGAATCTGAAACAGGCTCCAGGCTCTGAGCTGTCAGCACAGACAAAGACACGGGGCTTGAACTCACAGTGAGATCATGACCTGAGCCGAAGTCAGACGCTTAACCAACTGAGCCACCCAGGCACCCCTAACACTTTTATTTATTTTTGAGAGAGAGAGAAAGAGAGAGAGACAGAGCGAGCTGGGGAGGGGCAGAAAGAGAGGGAGACACAGAATTCGAAGCAGGCTCCAGGTTCTGAGCTGTGAGCTGACAGCACAGAGCCTGATGCGGGGCTCTAACTCACGAGCCATGAGATCATGACCTAAGCCAAAGTCGGACACTTAACTGACTGATTAACACTTTCTCTGGCCATTCTTTCTGGCAGCTCTCATCAATGTCAAGGTCATCCGGCCAGTCCTGTCCTTGATGGCAGAGCTCTTACATGGCTTTTACGTATGAATGGAGCAAAAAAGGAAGGGTTTCACCACCACTATGAAACTGGTTTATCTGCTGTGGAATGACTCCTCTCTTCCGCCCATCAGTAGCCCAAATAATATTCCATGCCTTTCATTTTACCTGGATGACAGTGCTCTTGCCTTCCTCCTCTAAAGTCCCTGGAAGTTTCTGGATGGAATTATTATGTACTTACATACATTATACACACACACACACACACACACACACACACACACACATATATATTTATTCATTTTTGTTTTGTTTTGTGTTGTTAATTTAGCTTGTTGTAGTTATAAGTTTTCTGTTTTCACTAAGTAATAATTCTTTTCAGAGTAGGGACCAGATCTTTATAAAATCTATAGTATGTGTTCATAGTAGTTACTCAATAGCTATCATTTAAATAAATTTATGAATGAGGCACCTGGGTGGCTCAGTCAGTGAAGCGTCCAACTTTAGTTCAGGCCATGATCTCACAGTTTGTGGGTTCGAGCCCCACATCGGGCTCTGGGCTGACAGCTCAGAGCCTGGAGCCTGCTTCCAATTCTGTGTCTCCCTCTCTCTCTGCCCCTCCCCTGCTCACACTCTGTCTCTCTCTGTCTCTTTCTCAAAAATAAATAAACGTTAAAAAATTTATAAATAAATTTATGAATACATTTATAAATGAACAAATGAATGAATGACTGAAATACAAGAGGGCTGAACACACCCTAGTTTTTCGGGTGCTTCTTTGTGATGTCATGATACTAGAGGCAGGAAGAAATGCCAGAGACTCCTCTGAGCCCCAGGCATATACAATTACAACCTTGTCGATGTGGTTTCAGCTCTGCTCTCCCTCTAGGGTTTATTTTACTGAGGGATTTGTCACGTCATTAACCCCAACTCTTTTCTGAAGATGAATGTTACCCCTGTCGACCACGGTCCTCACAATCTCTGGTATAGTTATTGAGCACAATTCCGTGTTTACTCAAATCCTATCTCTAAGTAGCCAGTAGTAAGGTGCTGATTAACAACCCTTACCGTACATGGCAATAGCACTTAATAACTTCCACATGCTCCTGAACTTCATGTTATATTGTTTCAGCCACTAATTTTCAAAATCCCCGAGACAAGACCTCTCCTCTGAAACATGTGCTTTGGAGCTGTTCCTTTCTGCGTACTCTTCTAGAAAAACTTACATGTGGTTTAATTCAACAGCAGGACTGAAGGGGAGACACGTTCATAATTTTTCTCCCTCTTTTCCTCCTTTGAGTCCTGTTTCTGCCAAAGCCCTTGGCCAGGATCCAGAAATGGCACATTCAATAATACCCAATGTGTTTGGGTAATATTTCATAATTACATTGTTGTTGGGAAAATTGTTGCCTTGAGAATAATTCCTTTGCATAAACAGAAAGTCTGAGGCCCATGTGCCCTTCACATTCCCCCTACTGGGGGGAGAGTGAGGTGAGAAGAAAGGAGAAGAAAGAGAAGAGAAGAAAGGAAGAAAAAGAGGAAGGAGAAGGAGAGAGGAATATAAAATTCATCTGTTTGGCTTTAGTAAGGGGATGCATTAGAGGAAAATTTATGAAATGGTGAAGGAAGAATATTAACAGCTTTTAGGAACCCTGCCAATTCTAGGCTTGGAACTTATTTTCTCCAGAAGGTAAATAGAAAACCACCTCCAAGTTTCTAGACGATGGAAGGGTAAATGTTGCCTTGGGCTAGAAACTTAGGAGATGGCCCAGTCCCCTGCTGCCCCACATTCCTGAGTGATTTCCCAACAATCACTGTTCCAACATGCCTCCCTCCCTTACACTGCCACTTTTTCCAGACCTAGCATCTTACCTGGAAGTTGGGCTCTGAGACTCAAAGAGGATGGACAATTGGGAGGCCCAAAGGAAAGGCTTCTGACGGGTGAAGAGAAGGAAGACTGATGTTAATGGCAGGTTAAATTGGGAAGGCCAATTAAATGATGGTTTCTTAGTTGTAGCCCCAAGAAGCAAGTCCACATAGGTCAGGACTGTTTCTGAAGCAGCTGCTCCCCAGGTTGGGTAGAAAACACCATAGATAGTGTTCAACTAGGCTTCAGTTTCCATACCTGATTATAAGGAGCTTCATTGCACTTTAGCAACTAATGCATTTAGAAGGGGCTCATGCAGAACCCCACCCCCACCCCACCTCTAATTGGCTTTCATTCTAGACCTAAGTTCTTGGTGTGAGGTGCCAGAGTACATACAGCTCAATCCCCAGGAAAATGTCATTATTCAAAAGAAGAGACATCTATTCGGGGCAATCACCAGACTAACGATCCACAGGGACCATTGCAGAGTCTGGCAAAGAAGACAGCACCATAGCACATGGGTGTGCAACATCAGAGGTCATTGGCCGGTTATTTGTGAGCTCTGACTTAACATTGGTGACAGCAGCTTATGCACTCATCTTCCTGACGTTTCCAAACAATTTGGAATAGATCATTAGAGTGGTTTCAGCCAAGAGGAGCTTTTAGTTACAGTCTGAGATGTCATTGAAACAAGTAAAACTTATAGTTTAAAGAACTATATCCCAAACCACCATTTTCAGATGCTCATCTTCCAAACAACAACAGCAGCAGCAACAGCAATAACAACAGCAGCAGCAACAATATCAACAGCAACAACAAAAGTCAAACCCCAGCAAAAAGCCATCACATACAACGCAGCACCTCATCACATCCTCTGAAGATCTCTGCTCTCTCTCCAGCCCCCAACCAATTGGACTGTAAGTACCAGAGGGATAGGAATTCTTGCCAGTTTTGCTCTTCATTGAATTCTTAGCACTTAGTATAGAAGCTGGAATCGAAGAGTCCCTCGAAAACTTCTTGATGAATGAGTCAGTTAATGCATTAAAAATAATTAATTAGAGAAGAAACTAAGTCAGCAAGCAAATACACAAAAACCAACAGAAGAATAAGATCTTGAAAGAGAATTTCCATCTCCATTTAAAGAACAGTGCTTGGCCAGGTTGAGCATGCATTCTGCTCTGCTCGTGTGTAACTTGCCATTGAATCTATGTATGGGTGGGGGTAGTCTGTTTCCCCCTCAACTCTGGGAATATTCTTAAACTTTAATATCATTTACATTCACTGATATTAGCTGTTTCAGATGACTACTGGGGCAACAGGTGTTAGATGATCCTCAGTCACCTAGCCCTAACCTGTGGTACATGGAGGAAATGATTCATATTCATTTTAATAAAGCTTTTATATTTGCGGAGGCCCTTACAGATATAAATTCAAAGGAATTTTCTCTCTGGAAGTGTACTGTTGGGCCAGAGCTATGGGTCAAATGCTCCTGCCACCATTTTCTGAATTCTCAATTTCCATCATTTCTGCTCATGATGATCTTGGGTTTTCCTGTGGGAGAAGAGAGAGGCTGACAATCCCACCTGAGGCCTGGAGCTTCACTAAGAAAAGCCAGGGGGCAGATTTTGATTGATACATTTTATAAAGCATAGGACCAGAGCTTTTAGCAACTCCTTGCATCCAGCCAGAAGCAAATTCACTAAAACATGTTTGCTGTCTGAGATTCTGCCTCATTTTAACATGAAGTGCATTTCTTTCTGTCTCCCTCCCTAATTCCCTGTTGTCTTCCCCAACATGAGAAGCCAATAGGTTGGGCTGGTAAAGGAGACTTTAGACCATGTTACAGCAACAGGCTGCTGAGCTGGGTAAAATGCCAACATGACTTGATTTACAGGAACCTGGGGGGCCCCCGATAGAGCAAATCCACTCCCCCTAATTGACCTGGCTGGAATTTCTGCCACAGAGATTACAAAACTGGGAGCAATTAGGTAGAGATATTAATAGGTTCTGTCATATGAAGTATTTGTAACAAAGCCTTCAGTCGAATTCCAAAGTGAAATTTTTTACTCCTGAAGCCAAAGAAGCCTTTGTTCTGGGGTTGACATCATGAAACTATTTTTAGAGTCCAAGTCTTCTCTGGAGGGGGCACCAATGGTTGGCTGTCCTTCCTTCTTGCCTCCAGGTCCCTGTGCTAACACCCCTCCTCCCAGATCCTTTTCTCCCCCAAGCTGGGCACATGGCCCAGATGTGACTGGGAAGGATGAAGGCTTCTGGAGGGTCAGCCCCCATGGGCTGCTGTCCCTGGGTGGCTCCAGACAGATGGGGAAAGGATCACCACAAGACTCAGCCCAAATAGACAAATTGTCTGAAGCTCCTGGAAACTGGGGTTGGGAGTTTTGAGAGAGTGGAGGAACTCATTTATATTCTCCTGTCAAGCTGAAATGAGGGACTTTTTGTTTCGCATCAACAAATAGTTCCTATAGCTTCCTTATGGATGCCTTCACTCTCTCTTTGTGTCGGACCTATTACAGGAGCAAAGATCAGAGTGCAAGAAGAGGACGGGACCCTTAAACATAACAGCGCCACTCTGTTATTTTGTGTTTGTGTACTTCTTTGTATTTTTCATATCGATTTTATCCATCTTGTTTCATGTGATTGTCCAACTACTCTATGTGTGACTTGGTACTTTAGAGATGGGGAAACTGAGGATTGGAGAAGAAAAATTGTCTTCCAAAGTTGGTTGAAGGAGATAACAACCCAGGTTTCTCAGTTCTTATTTCAGGGTTTTCCAAGCATGCTGAGCACGCTGGCCCAGCTGGAGAAAAGCTTTCCAGGAAGAGACAATCCAAGGGAGAAGTGTTCTCTTTTGGCCTGGCCTGACCCACCACAGAGATGGCTGGGGTGGATGACATCCTTCAAGCATGTTGGCTCTCTCCCATCCTGTCAGACTACTGGGCTGGGCAGGTCTCTTCCCATTTCTTCTTTCCTGGTGAAATTCCTGTGCTAAGTCTAAATCTCACAGAGCCCTGGGCAGTTCTTCTACATTGTCCAGGGCAGTCAGCCCCTGACACCTGAGGGCCACACAGACTTATGGGTCCAGGGCTGCTCCCTGTATGCCTACACAGTGCTTTTGTGTGAATTAGGAAAAGGCACCTCCTCCCAGCAAAGGCATTCTCCCAGGGCTTGGGTGAAGGGCCCTGACTGCATCCAGCCTTCCCTGCTTCTTTGGGTCAGTGACTTTGTGTAATGAACATGAGGAGAATAGAGCTGAGACCCCAGGCTTCCTTCCCTCCCCAAATTATAGGCACAAGGAGGCCAGGAAATCACTGCTGGGGCAGGAGTAGGCAGTTCCCTTATACAGTGCATGGCTGTACAGCCTGACTGAGGAATTCATTCCCTGTTGTTTCCCAGCCTAGAGGAGCCTTCTGAAAGAATGAGTGGTATTTCCCACCTCCTTTGAGGACAGTCAGGACTCTGTGCTCCAGAGAGCTGGACTTCTCTTGCCCCAGGGGAGAAACAAGCATGGGCTTGTGCAGGGGAGGAGTTGGCTTATCCCAAGTGGGATCTCTCAGGTTGAAGGGAGGGGTGGCCTAAACCAAGAAAAGATGCCTAGAGTGGAAGAAGGAGGGGTGTTGGGATCCTTGGGAGTGAAGACCCGTGCTCTGCCTATACACAGTGGCAGGTGGTGGCAGGACCTTGGACAGAATGAATGTGGAGATGTCTGGGGTGAACAGGAAGTTCATGTACTTCAGAGCTATGAAGGGTTCCTGGGGCTTCCTTCTTGGCTTGGGGGAGGGGGACTGGAGCAGTCTTGGAAGGGACCGCACTGGCTTGGACTCTGAGCATCAACCTGATGACCAGCAGGTACTGAAGGCAGGAGGTATTTCCTGTTTCTTGGATCATATAAATCCTGGTTTTTGTTTTTTTAATGACCCAAAAGGATTTGAAGCTAAGCTGATTTAGGAGGCTGAGTCAGATGTAAGTTCATTTAGAGAAATAAAGAAATGAGTAGTTGCTGTACCCAAGATTTGTGGAGTAAATTCATATTGTTTACAAACCCCAAGAGAAGCTTGCTTTGCCTTCAATCGGCCCCTAACCTCTTCCAACCAAGACTCATATATGTAGGACAGCCTCTTACCTTCATTTGCACCTTCCCCAGCATAACACAGAAAGACTGTCCTTTTGAAAAGTATTTTTTTTCAAAGCAGCCATGTTTTTAAATTTTTAATCTGATTTCACATGTAAAATATTTGTGTGGCTATGAGAGAGCTCACAGAGGGATTTGCTTTTATTCCTTAGGTCCATTCAGCTTCTGGGAAAAATGGTGGTACTTCTGGTCACCCAAGACACAGATATCATGTCACAGGCTTCTCCAGAGTTTTGAGAAGTGCTAGACTAATGGGAAGATTATAGTACTTGATTAGAGTGGAGAATGGGACTTACCTCACTCTCAAAGTCAGAGGGGGCAGAGCCTGGGAAAGCAGCCCCTCTGGAAAGAATGCCTATAAATGTCCCGCGTTATCTGCAAGTCTCTCTCATCATGCCACAGTCCATCTGGGCCGTTTTCCAAGACTTCTGTCTAACCTCACACCTTGACTATGGGATAGGGGTTTCTGCCTCTCTTTTTCTTGAGTAGTAGAGGAAGCTATAGATGGCCTCTAGTCTCATCAGATTTTAGATTTTAAATGGGAGGTGTTGTAAGGGAAGCAATTATTTTTTCTGCAGAGGTGAAGGCTGCATCAGATCCAAAGAAAAGAGTTACTACCCCTGACCACCTCCTTCTCCCGCTAAACATGAACCTAATTCTGAGGGTGGTTTTAAATCTGAAATAGACAGAAGTATTTCCAGTTCAATGTTCTGGTGTAAGCTCGTTCAAATATTTGTCCTTGGCCTAAACAAAGCTCAAACCAGGGTAACTTCAGGCTCACTTCAAATGTTATTAATATTTATTTTGAGCCTCTAAGACAAAGAAATGGAAGACCCCCTTGGCCATTCTGTACTGTCTTAGCACCAATCTCTCCCTTACTCACTTATCTGGAAAACATGAATGGACTCGACCAAACTCTGCAGAGCAAAGATTTATCACTTCTACCTCTACAGAGCTTCAGAGTTACTGGGTCTGTTTAATCCCCTCTCCACCCAAAGGCAACATTTCTGAGCTGTCCACATGGACTTCCGTGTGGTTCCTGACCAGTTCTGCTCCTCTAGGATTGGCTGTCTTCTTCATCCACACCCTGGAGATTGATGTCCAGAGTTCTTCACTCTCTTCTTCCCTCCATCTGTTGAACAGAGGCTGTTACTCTTTCATTAGGCCTGGCTGATGGAAGGTCCTTTCTCTTTTCTTTACCCTAAAGGTCACTCTTGAGTACCAATGAGTCCAGAGTTTTCTTGATTTCTAGGGCCACTTAGCCAGCTGGCTGCACTTTCTTCCTTTGTTGCCATTGCTCGCGGGCTCAGGGAGTTTGTTAGTCACCGCCCCCAGAGCATTAGCTCCAGCCAAACCTCTGCTCTCTTTCAGTTTTCTCATTCACTCCCTCCTCCCTTTCCTTTAGCACTGCACACTTTGTTCTTTCTTTCTTCCCTCCAGGCAAAGTTCTTGTGCTTCTCTGGACAATGACAGTAATCATAAGCAACCGGGGCTCTAGAATGAAGAAGAGGGGTAACGGCTTAAGAGGCAAGGGAAGCATGCTACAGAAGTGCCGTCAAGGGCGTTATTAGCACCAGGCTGACTGTCCTTGCTGAATGAGGCTGGACAACGCTAAATTGTGCACAGAGTTCATCGATTAGCACAGAGAAATCCCAACAAAAAGCTGGATGTGGATGTGGATCTTGCCATGGTTGTGTTCACATGAAGTATTAAAGTGTTGAAATTTCCCTCTACACCGAAGAAGCAATGGGGGAGACTGCTGAAAATCCAACCTGTGTGAGTTTTGCCTCAATCTCTTTCAACTTTTGAAAGATGGGATAGATCATGTGGGAATGGTTGCACTGGCCTTAATTCTCTCTACCAGGGCTGAACACTATCTTGTGGGAACTGTGGGAGAAATGAAAGGAAGAGGATGTTGGGCATTGCCAGATAAAAGCCTCAGCTGTTGGGGTGTCTGGGTGAATCAGTTGGTTAAGCATCTGACTCTGGACTTTGGCTCAGGTCATGATCAAATGGTTGGTGAGTTTCAGCCTGGCATCGGGCTCTGTGCTGACAGTGCAGAGCCTGCTTGGGATTCTCTCTCTCTCTCTCTGGCTCTGCCCTTCCCTTGCTGGTGCACAGTTTATGCATGGTGTGCAGTGAGTTTATGTGCCTTAAGAAGGTCAAAGAGCTGAGAAGTTGGTGGTTAAGTGGGACCAGAACCCAACTCTACTATTGTTAGTATAATCTTCCTTTTTCTACTCTACCTTATGAGAGCACAGAACTAGTTTTAGTTACCATGTCTTTTCCACTAAAGAGAATAATCTTCATCCTGGAAATGGTAGAATAAATATTGACTAGAAGAAAGTAAAGCCAAAGGTAGGGAATATAGAATTTCACTTTAGATCAATGTTTTAAAAATATTTATTTATTTATTTATTTATTTATTTATTTATTTATATTTGTTTTGAGAGAGCATGGGGAGGGGCAGAGAGAGAGGGAGAGAGAGAATCCCAAGCAGGCTCCATGTTGTCAGCACAGAGCCTGATGGGGGACTGAATCTCACCAACTGAAATCAAAAGTTGGACACCTAATGGACTGAGCCACCCAGGTACTCCCACTTCAGAGCAATTTAAGACTAAATTATTGGGAGTTTTTCAAGAGTTCCAGATCAATCTCCTGCCAGGGTACAGAAAACATGACCTTCCTGACAGCTGCAGCTTCAGGAAGGTTCTTTCTTCTTTTTCAAACCATTGGTATATTTTTATATAGGACCAGGTCATTCAAACGAACAGCTAAGTTGAGGGAACCGTGTGTGGCTCAAGGTCATCCATATCCACAATGACCAACCTGGAGCACAAGGCCTGCCTTCTGTGTGGCCTGGAGGAAGACCCTGCTTCCCAAAGCATGCCCTTTGTCCATGAACATGCCACAGTACCAGAATCTACTTTAAGTGATTATTCCTGAGATTTTCAAGGATTTCCTGTCTTCCAGAACTCTCTCTCTCTTCTTAAGTGTTTCAGGCAATACACATGCAGAGAAAAATTGGTGAGAGGAGATCCAGAAGGATAGGCCACCAGATAAACTTCACCCACTTCCAGTGTGCTTAGCCCAACCCTGTGTCAGGCATCCTGCTTTTTGTGAGGCCTGATATTAACACAAACAGACTAGACAGGGCCAGACTTGCAGCAATGATGGCCAGCCCACCTGTATTGGGTCCCTGTCCCTCACCAAGGATGTGACTAACAAAACCCATCATCCATCCTACACACTTCACATATTCCAAACTCTGAATCACCACAAACTGAGATGGTCATTATATTAGTCAGGAATCTCCAGAAAAACAGAACCAATAGGAGATGTGTGTGTGTGTGTGTGTGTGTGTGTGTGTGTGTGTGTGTCTATAGATAGCGAGAGAGAGGGACTTATTTTAGTAAATTGGCCTACATGTCCTAAGATCTATAGGGTGAATCTATAAGCTGGACACCCAGAAGAGTTGACAATGTGATTCCAGTCTTGAGTCCAGATGCCTGACAACCAGGAGAGCTGATGGTGTAGTTCCAGTCCGAGACCTGGCTCAAGACCCAGGAAAAATTGATGTTTCAGTTTCTGATGGCAGGAAAAAAGCTGATTTCCCAGTTTGAAGGCTCTTAGGCAGAAGGAATTCTCTCTTATTCCGGAGAGGAACAGCAACTTTGTTCTATTCAGGTCTTCAGTGGATTGGATGAGGCCTCCACATCAGAGAAGGCAATCTGTTTTACTCTATCTGCCAATTTAAATGCTAATCTCACTCAAAAACACCCCCCCACTAAGAATAATGTTTGACTAAGTATGTGGGCACCAGATGGCCAAGTCAAGTTGACATAAAATTAACCATCACAGTCTCTATTGCAATGCCACTCTATTGGAAGGATAGGAGTGAATGGCATGTGGTGTAGCAGAGGTGAATGTGGCAAAGTAAATACTTTTTGTGCAAAAACATACAACATAAATTAGGATTTCAAGTCAAGAGACTCAGAGAACTAGAACTAGAACTGGAACTAGAACTAAAACTCTGGATTTTCAAACATATATGAACTAAGATCCTTAGTATTGTTCTTTGTCCCAACACACACACACACACACACACACACACACACACACACACAATTCTGCCACAACTAACTGATTTGCAAATCCATGAGAATATGATTGCTGTTTGAAGTCACTGAGTTTTGCCAGGCACTATTTTTGTGGCAATGGGTAACTTTTACAATTACATAAATAATAAGTGAATTCTAAGTGTGATATGTGTCATGAAGGAGAAATATGAAGAAATATGAAAATATTTAAGAGAACAACTTGACCTCATCTGGAGGATTGAGGAAGGTTTTTCTGAGGAAGGAACATTTAAGCTGACACCCAAAGCGTGAGTAGAAATTAAGTAAACAAAGTGATGTTGGACTGAATGGAGGAACATTCCAGGCAAGGAAACAGCAAGCATAAGGTCCTGAGGTTGGAAATGATTAGAACACTTGAAGAACTGAAGGAAGGTCAATGTGGCTGGAACGTGGAGAAAGAGATGGAAACTAAGAGTTAGGGGATGAAGATGCAGTTGATGATGAAATGGTTGGCAGTGCACAACCATGAAGTGCTTGGGAGCAATGTCAAGCATTTTCTTCTTTTCTTTCTTTTTTTTTTTTTTACTACTAATAATTGGGATTTTGTAAGTAGTTTTAAATCAGGGAATGACATGATCAGATTTGTACTTATGCAACAATTTTCAACGTAGTATGAAAGATGGACAGAGGTAGGGAAAGAGTGGTGTTGGGAGGGGTGCCTGGGTGGCTCAGTTGGTTAAGCATCCGACTTCAGCTCCGGTCATGATCTTGCAGTCTGTGAGTTTGAACCCCACGTCAGGCTCTGTGCTGATAGCTCAGAGCCCAGAGTCTGCTTTGGATTCTGTGTCTCCCTGTCTTGTTGCCCCTCCCCACCTCTCTGTCTCTCTCTCTCTCTCTCAAAAATAAAATAAATATTAAAAAAAAAGAGTGTTGTTGGGAGAGCAGATAGGAGACTCTTTTATCAGTTCCAGGAAAAGATATGTGACCTAGATGGTAGTCCCAATGGTGGAGATGGAGAAGAATATTTAGGAGATAAAGATAACAGGATTTGGCAATTGGTGAGATAAAGGCTGGGGAAGAGGCAGTGTCAAAAGCATCACCCAGGCTTCTGGCACAGATCATTGAGTAATTGGTAGATCCAATTATTGGTATGGAGTAAATTGGAGGAAAGGGATATCTGAGGGAAAATTATGGGTTCTATTTTTATGGCTTTGGCAAGTGATAGCCCCTGAGCTTCAGGTTTTTATCTGTAAAATGGAAATAATATCTTTACTTGTTGGGAAGATCAAATGAGATGATGTACAGAAAGGAACTTTGCAAATTGGAATGCACAGCTCAAAGCAGGATCTTATTGTTGTAGCAGAGATAAAAGGGATGGGAGAAACAGAAGGTTGATAAGCTGAAAGGGTAAAAGGACAGGTTGACCTGGAACTAAATTCATCTAGTCCTTTTGGAAAAAAAACAGTGAAGGGGAAAAGAACCGAACTTTGAGACCTCATCCGAGATGTTCTTTTGTAACCAGCTGCAGACCCTAGGTCCCTGGTGGCCCTGCCATTTGTAATTGCTACAGGCTGGGAGCAGAGAACAGTTCCCACTCCTGACTACCACCATTAGGACACACTGTCCCCATTAGTACAAATCTGGACAAGTCTGTGCACCATGGAAAATCCTTGAGGTTAGACCCTGCTGGTGAAAATCTGCAGTGGGGTGGGCACGGGAGCCAAGAGACTGATGAAATCCTGCTGTTTAGGATTATACAACTTTAACCTGCTTAAAGTATAACAGTATGGGCTGCTTGCTGTGCTCCACAAACCACAGAGTTTCTTGTGAGGCCAATCAATGATAATTTTTATTTATTTAAAAACATTCATTGACCTACCCTTGCCATATTCTGCCCAATTTCAGCAAATGAAATTACTGTTCATGTAGTTCCTGAGGCCAAAAACATGGGGGTCCTTAATTTCTCATTCTTTTGCCCCCCACCTCCCATACGTCATTAAGAACAACCAAGTCTATCTCTAAGACATACCCTAAATGCCCCCATCTCCCCATACCCACTGCCATGACTCAAAATATTTTCATCTATCAGAACTACAGGAGATATTGTCCCCCAATCAATTTTCAAATAGCAGCTCACACTATTTTTAAAAATATGAGTAGTCTACTTCACTCATCTGCTTAGAAGTCCCCACTAAATTTAGAATAAAATCCAAATTCCTTCCCATGGCCCACAAGACCCTGCATGATCCAGACCCTGTTCACCCCTCCCTTTTTTTTTTATTTTGAGAGAAAGAGAGAGAGCGAGAGCGAGAGAGAGACAGAGAGAGAATGCATGGAAGGGGCAGAGAGGGAGGAAGAGAAAGAATCTCAAGCAGGCTCCACGTTCAGTGCAGGCCGGGCTCGGGGCTCAATCTCAGGACCATGAGATAGGACCTGAGCCGGTATCAAGAGTCAGATGCTTAAGCTGACTGTCACCCAGGCTCCCCTTACCTCTCTGACTTCAGGTCACGTCACATGATGATACTGAAAATTTTCACTTTCTGGTTCTCATACACCTATCCAATTAGAATGGACAATTGGCCAATCAGAACAGATGTTAATCAAAAAACAAGCACCTGGGCAGTAGAACCTACTGGCTGAGTATTAGGCCTGCTCACGCTATTGAGTCTGCCTCAACATGTCTGCCTCCATGTTACTCAAACACAGAAGGTCATTATTGCCTTTGGGCTTTTGCAGGAGCTGTCAGGAGCTGTCCGCTCTGGCTGGCAGTTTCCTCCTCCAGCTTCTCATAAGGCTTAAACTTCCCTGTCATTCAGGCCTCAGCCCCCAGTTTAAAAGGCCTTCACTAGTACTCCCCACCTCTTGCCAAAGTTCTCTCCTCACAGTGTCCTGTGATAAATTACGCGGAAGTTTCTTCTTTTTTTTTTTTTTAGTTTATTTATTTATTTTGAGAGAGAAAGAGAGAGAAGTAGAAAGAGAGAGAGAGAGAGAGAGAGAGAGAGAGAGAAAATTTCAGGCAGGCTCTGCACTGTCAGTGCAGAGTCCAACGTGGGGCTCAGTCTCACAAACTGAGAAATCATGACCTGAGACGAAATCAAGAGTCAAACACTTAACTGACTGACCTATCCAGGTGCCCCTGGTAGTTTCATTTTTACTCACTTGAAGTGAGTACAGCCTGTCACTCTCCCACAGATGGTAAACCCAGAAGTAGAGGGTGTTTGGTGCCATCAATGTATCTCAGGGCCCCAAACAGTGCCTGGCACAGAGCAGGCACTCAACAAACACTGGGTGAGCAATGAGTTCCTAGAAGTGAAGCAGTATGCTCAGCTTGGGGTGTGGAAAGGAAGGCAGGAGCCATCAAGGGGCATCATGGGCTACTGACAGAGTAGATCACAACTCCGCTATCAAAAGAGTAGAGCACGGAGTGGTGGACAGTGTGGGCTGACTGTGAAACCCCTCTCAGGATTCTCATTCTGAATACAGGGTGATAGCAAGGAGAAGTAAATGTGAAATTCCAACTCAGTGGCCTTGTTAAAATAAGGACAGCAGACCTGGGTCTGCAGGCAGAAGAGCATCAAAAGGAGCTGCTTGAGATCGAGTTTCACCCTAGGGGCTGTGAGAGTAGATGTTCAGTGGGCTCACCTGGAAAAGTCAATTCCATCCTCTGACAAAAGGCTGATTTTAGCTTTGCCCTTAAAAAGTTTTCATAGCGATTCCAGTGTGAGAAAAAAGGGAGTTTCCCCACACCACCAAGCAATTCTTTTTGCTTCTACAAAAGTTGAATTCCACAATTCAACTCAATTCTGACACTATCTACCTGGACATAGTGTCAGATCCCACAGGTTCAACGTTCAGTCCTACAAAATTTCCTCCCTTCAACTCCACTTCAGATGCCAATCCCAAGTCCAAGTTGTCACCTGTGCTCTGACCAACTGGCTATTGACCAGAGGTTCTAATGACCTCCACCGGTTTGATTAATTTGCTAGAGTGGCTCACAGAACTCAGAGAAGAAATATTCTATTTACTAGACTACCAGTCATTTTAATAGGAAAATCAGATGGAAGAGATACATAGGGCAAGGTATAGGGAAAGGGCAGAGAACTTCCACGCCCTCTCTGGGTGTGCTATACTCCCCAGATCTCCACAAGTTCACAAAATCATATGCTCTCCAAACCCAGATCTTTGGGTTTTTATGGAGACTTCTTTACAGGGGCATGATTGATTAAATCATTGGCCATTGATGCTACGTTCAACTTCCAGCCTGTCTCCCCTCCCAGGAGGTCAAGGGGTAGGACTGAAAGAGGCAACCCTCCAATCACATGGTTGGTTCCCCAGCAATCAGCTCCAACCTAAGGGAACCTGGGGACAGTCCAAAAGTCACTGTATTAACATAACAAAAGACACTTTATGGCCTTCAGCACTTAGGAAATTTGGGTGTTAGGAGCTCTGTGCCTGTATCAGAAGGAAGACCAAATATATAATTATTGTTATAAATCACAGTATCACAGTCCTGGAAGAGGATTTATAGCACTAAGTCACCTAATCATATTGAGTCTTTTAACAGTTCCTTAGATGGCGACTCAATCTTTACTCTTCCTCTTCCCAGTCCATCTCATACATGGATTCCAGAAGCTCTTCCAGGAACAACTACTTTCATTACATTACCGCTCAACTTGCAAGTCCCAACAAATGTGAGCTCAGGTCTAAACATCCCATCCTGGTAATGGTGTTCCAGTCCGATTGGGTGGGAAGGGCACTGGGCTTTGGGTCAGACACACTGACTTTGCATCACAGCCTACCATGTTCCCCCAGTGGGACCCTGAATAAGCTGTCACCTGTGGAAATCTCTCTGTCCTTATTTGATAAAAGGGTAGTGAAGACCGAATCCCTAAATCACAGAGCCCTTCTACCTGAAACAGCTCCCAGTGTCTGCAGAGTGAAAGAGAATCAGCAGGATCAGACTGAGCTTCTTGAAAGCAGGAATTGAAGATCATATTTTCTGTTCTTTCACAGAACCTCACAATGTACTGTGCAAGGAATTCATGTTCAGTGAACCTTACTGATTGGATACATACTCCCTCAACCTCTAATATTTCTTACCTAATGCTAAGCAGTGTTTGCACCACACCTGTCAGAATGGTCCTGATGCTGAGGTAGTCCTGAATCCAGAGGGAGAATTGCTGTGAGGATCTCTCCAAAGGGCCAGGACACCACCAGCAGATCTGGGAAAGGGCCGAGTGTGCCCAAAGGGCATGGGTAGTGTGTCTGGGGAGGAGGATGGCAAGGGAAAGTGCTGAGGACAGGGGCTCATGGGGGTGGGGGAGGAGGTTGGGGGTTCTGAATACCTTGTGAAATAAAGAAAAAGGAGGTGGATCTTTGGAAAACTTCTGAAGATCTCCAAGAATGCAGAGGGACATCCAAATAGCTTCCAAGAGCAAGTGAAAACAGCACTAAATATGGGATAAGACAGCTTCGGTGCCTGTCCTGATCCTTTCTGAGAGAGGGTATTCATAGCACTGCCCCAAAGGTCCTGTCCACTCTTTCCTGGTTTCTGTTGGAGTGTCTGAGGGGGCCAGTGTGTCCCCCAGAGATGCAGAGAGATGGATAGGGTTGAGGATGGGGAGTGGCTGGTTACACAGAACCTGCCTGTGAGAGAGAAGATTCCAGACCTGCTCAGAGCTTCTCAGAACCACAGCTCTGTCCTTGTACAAAAATTATTTTTGAGCAGAAAAGCCTTTGGCAAGTGCCAGTCTCTAGTTCAAGTTCTGTCAGAAGGAAGGTTTAAGGTTTTAGTCAGGATGTACTAAATTTCAGACAAGTAGCATGGGTTCCAGACTGGATCACAGTAGAATCCTTGACCAAACTGCCACCACCTGCCACACAGGGATTCTGGAAGGCTTCAAATTTTTGATTCCTTAAAAAAGAAGCATGGCCCCAAGGGGAGCACAGAGCATAAGCCATTTGCCAGCAAACTTGTGGAGAACAAGTGTGGGGTCCAAGTTGGTCACTGCAGATTCCACTGATGGGGGCACAAGAGGGACCAAATGCTCTCCCCAGCATCGTGGGGTGCTCTTCCCCCCTTGTGAGTCTACCCCTGTGGGGCCCCTCCCTAACACCCTCCCAGATCTAGAGTGTGACTTTAAACATCCAGGCTCCTCTGCACAGCTTCCAACCAGGGATCCTTCTCAAGGATCTCAAAATCTCAAGAGGTTTTGAGCCTCTTGAGCTTAACAAGAGTTTTATTCTCAGTAGGACACCACATTTACCCCTCAGCCTCCACATTCACATCCACGTCTAGAAGGAAATTATTTCTTAGGCCAGAGGGAGGGTAAACACTGAAAAAACTGACACATCTTCCCATAATTCCATAAAATAACACCAGCTAAATGTGGCACGTTAACCTGATATTCGAGTGCAAGGCTCTAATCCTTCCAGTGGCTCTGGAAATACGTCTGTTCTGTGCACATCAGCATGATGTTTCTCTGAAGGAAGACTGGCCAGGGGGAGAGGATACTGTTATTCCAACTAGGTGGGGCAATCTGCACTTGGAAGTAGGTTAATTTTGTCTTCTCCTCATGACCCGCATTGTGTTAGAAGGACAAAGAATCCCTGACTCTTGCCTTCCTAACCCCAGCCTGCCTCCTATGCAGTTTTGTGTCTTCTTCAGAAAAAATGGCTGTGTTTCTGCAAACAAGTGATCTGGATGTATGTGGAGAACTGCTCCATGTCACATGTGAGAGTCTTTCTTTAACCTACCAACAAGGTTTTGAGTGAAGTGATATCCTCCCCATTCTACAGATTAAGAGCTGAAGGCTCAGAGTAGTTTATCTGTGTGCCCAAGACTGCCAGGCTAGGCGACCACAGGCCACGTCTGTGAACCACAATGCTCCCCTCCACCCTGTGAGACTGTGGCTCTGAAGCAGTCCCTTGAGAGTAAAATACCTCTGCACCATGGTTTGTACGTGAAAAAAGGAGGGTGGTGCTTTCATGTCACCTTTGCAGACCAATGAAGCTACTTAGATGGTTAAGTCAAGGGGAAAAACAGGGAAGAACAATCAAAACAATCCAAGGAATGAGTGGCAGGGAGTCAGAGAATCTACTTCTGGGCACATGGTAGATGCTCTGCAAACATATGTCAATTGGACGGATGAGATTCTAAAGCAAAACGACCCAAGTCTAATTAGCTGATGAGTGGGATTAGACAGAAGAGAGACTTTCCAGAATACCCAATTTAGGCACATTTTGGAGGAATTACAAATTAAGGAAGTACTGCTCTTTCATAGGTAGTAAATTTAGAGAGCTCAAGAGTCAGCATGGATTCAAAACACCAATCTCTGCAGAGAAAAAAAAAATACATTTGAGCATAATGAATCCATAAAAAACAGCCAGGGGCAACATCTCCTGCCTTGGAGGCTGAGGTCAAGTAGAAGAACCAGATCATCCCCAAAATACCCCTGGGCTGAGTGAGCAGTGCGCTAAATCTTGTGTTCTCAATCCACTGTTAACTTCAGAAAGTTTTCATCTCCTCCCTCCTTAGCTCTTTGGCACATTCTTGCTCTGTGTTTTGGTTTCAGGGAGTTAGCAGTTTGATAAACTATAGGAAATCTGCATGAATTTTGCATCCAATTTATAGAGCTCTGACTCTAACAGGGCCTAAGTAATCCATGATGAGGCTGCTAAATTGGCCATGTAATCCATTTGGGAATGACGAGTCCTGGCTTTTGAAAGCGTCTATGTGTCTGTGTGTATTTTCCTTTTCAGTGTTTCTGTGCTTGTACTGGGAGAAGGGATGGGGGTCATGATTTTGATGCCTTGCTCTCTTGTGTCCAACATGTTAGCTTTCTTCCCAGTATAGTCCACCAAGAGAGAAGGACTTTCTTTCTGGGGCCTGGCAACCACTGTTTCTTGCAGGTTTCTCCAGCCTCTGGCTCTTTGCCTAGGACCTTGGGTCTGGCCCCAAAGGCAGGACAGGACTTGTCAGTGACACCAGGCCCTGAATCTGACCCCACACCCTGCTGGGAAGAATTGAAACCTTTCCCTGACTGCTCCACAGATGTTGGAATTGACTAGAAGTCTGTGGTGAGCACTGGGGGCCCACTGGGAGCATGCCTGCTCTCTCCCACTCTATGAAGCAACTCTGATTAATTTCCTCATGCAGCTCTGCAGCAAAAGCTGGCAGGTTGTGAGGTAGACTCTTTCCCCATTTGGAGTGCAGGTTCTTTTTGCCTTTTCAAGGGATCTGGACTAATTTCCTGGGCTTCCTGCTTTTGCTGAGGCCGAGGGAAGGATTTGAAGCTGACCACTGCCACACACATACCACCAGACTCCTCTGCCTCCAGACATGGCCTCCCCATGCATGTCTTTCAGCTCATCTTCAAGGCCCCATTCAGCATTCTCTGTTCAAGCAACTAGGAGAGGATTCTCCTTTCCCTCCGAAGTTCCATAGCACATACTGCCTTTGACATTCATTTGACACATGTTATATCTTGGCAGTCAGGAGCCCAATGGTAAACAGGTGGCACGTTGAAATAGGGTAATTTGAGGGATATTTAATACAGGGTCTCTTACAAAGGTGTGGGAATAAAGTAGGGAATGGATGAGAGATAACGTAGAACCCCAGAACTGGCATCAGGGGATGCCTTAACCATCCTGAAGCTTGAAGGAACAAGGGCAGGAAACAGTATCAGAACCAGCTTGTGGGAAGCTGGTAGAGGGAGGCAGCCAGTTGGTGGTGACCCCACAGGGAGGGAGATAAGAGAGTAAATTTCCTGATCTTACTTTTTCCCCCTGTGTCTGCCATTGGTGAACCCAACAGGAAGTCAGAGGATGGGAGCTTGCTGTTGTGGTTCATATAGTTCATTCTCCAGGGGCTTAGAGCAGGGTGGAGATGAGTGGAAACTGGATCTAAAGGCAAAAGCAGAAGATATCCAAAATCATGTGTGCATGAAACCATGTGCACTGCATTTTAGGGGAGACCTCAGAGATTTTCAGAGACCTTTCTTACATAGTGTGATTGGCTTCTCTGTACTGTCCCATATTGTCAAAGGTCTTGTTTTGTGCATTTAGCTCAACTCCTCCCCAGCGATGACACTAAGTTCTGATTGGCTCTGTTGGTTGAAACACAAGCAATTTGAGGCCTGAAAGAGTCCTGGGTTGTTTTAGACTGAAAGCTTCTTCTCTCAAAACCTGAGCTTGCTCAAAAGCAAGTCCCTAACTGTGACCCTGAGCAGCTGTCAGGTTTGTGGGTCTCAGTTTCCTTGATGCTAAAATAAAAAGATTTGTTTAGATTAGGGGTTAGCAAATTATGGCCTGGGGCCAAATCCAACCCCCCCACCACCCTGTTTTTGTAAATAGAGTTTCCTTGGAACACAGCCACACTCAATTTTTTAATATATTGTCTACAGCTGCTTTCCAATGACAGCAGCAGAACCGAGAAGTCCTGCTAGAGACCGTACTGCCCACAAAACCAAAACATTTACTATCTGGCCTTTTACAGGAAATACTTGCCAACCTCTGGTGAGATGATTGCAAAGGTCCTTCCCTGTTGCAGGGACCTGAGATCAGGCATTATGCCTTACACAGCTTTGCATTTCATGGCCTACACAGTGCTAGGGAGAGAGTCTGTGAATGCCCCTCCATCTACCTTAGAGATAAAGAGGCTGCCTGCAGCCCAGACCTTCCCCCTATCCATGTTCTGCTCGTGGTGCTGTGTCTGAAGAAACACAGCTAGCAGCCTGGCTGGCAGTTTGGACATGCTGCTCAGTCATCAGCCCCCTGAGCAAGTATGTTTGAGGAGGGGTGGGAGCTAGGAGTAATTAACCCAGCTACCTGGCTCCCAGTGGGTCCAATCTAGGGTGTTCCAGTGAGATGAGAAACTGCCCCACCTTCATGGGCTTTCTTCCTATCACTGTCTCACCTCCCCACGCCCTCCCAGTTTCCTGATGTCCCTTCCATTCCATCCCTTCTGGAATCAACTACTTGCACTTAAATCCTTGTCTCAGAGGCTAGTTTGGGGGAAAACTCAAACGAAGACATGCTGTGTGGTTAACACAACATGTTGTCCTTGTCAGCAGTCTTGAGCCTTACATTACTTACCGTATTCTGGACAGCAAACGATATTGTTGGAAGTTTTAGCTAATGTTAAAATAAAAAATTTACAACTGAGAGAGTGGCGTATGGTTCTAGGAGACAAGGCTGCACTCTGTGAACTTGGAAAGCTTGTGGACCTTAGTTCCTGTATCTTTAAAATGAGAGGGTCAGATTGCACCAATTGTTTAATTGTTCCAAGATGCTATGAAATTGGATCAAAAGTTGTCTTGCTAATCTTACAGCAGTAAATAAAAGTAGATATAGTCACAATCTTAATTGCCAAGGTGTTTTGTGATAACAGATTGTGTTTTTTTTTTTTTTGGCTTTTCCTAATAGGATGGAGGAGGGTAGGGAAGTAGCTGATAGGAAAGACAAAAACTCAGAATTAACTAGTAACCTTTACCTCTTTCTCGGGCAAACCCTTTGTGCCACCATTATCCCCATCCCTGAATTCATCTCTTCATCCTTATGAGTAGTCACTTTAAAAAATTATGGTTAGTATATAGCTAAAAATAATGGGTCCAATCCTAGTGGTTTGGCTTGTGAAAACAGGAAAATTTAGGGAAGTCTGCCCAAAAAGACTTAAAAAAACTTCTTGGTAATCTGGGACATGACTTCCCTTTTTATAAATTGTACCCTTTACCCCAAAACTCAAAGGTTTGAAGGAAACTGGTTCATTTAGTAGTAAAAATGATCAAATGTAAATATTTATTAAGCACTTGCTATGTGGCAGACGTGCTAAGAACAAGGAATATAATGGTAAGAAAAAGGCAATTACTCGGCAGAGGGGACACTCACAGAGTGAATAATCTCTCAAATCAATGTAACATTGCAACCCCGTGATAGATGCTGTGAAGAAAAAGTACAGGTAAGTATGAAACATGTGGTGGGAGCCTGAAATCGCTTGGGTAAGTGGGTGGTGCTGGGGGTAAGGTGGTGGAGGAGAGTTAGGTGTGCACGAACCCAAGAACAGAAAGTTGAGCAAGGGAACTAAAACCCAGGCCACCCAGGCACAGAGGTCAAGGAAAAGAGCTCAGGAGACTGAGCTGGAGAGGGTGAGGCACAGAAAAGATCACCATTTACTCATTCACTGAGTCAGTAAACATTTATCAGACTCTTTCTGTGGTGGGCATTTGACCACACTCTGCAGCTACAGCACTAAGTGAGGTGAGCTGTTGTCCTGCAGAAGCTTCAAT
Source organism: Panthera onca (assembly GCF_046562875.1). NCBI lineage: Eukaryota > Metazoa > Chordata > Mammalia > Carnivora > Felidae > Panthera > Panthera onca. The sequence goes on along the minus strand of NC_138342.1, from coordinate 163,335,878 downwards.
TCTAGCAAAAAAGGCAGACCACGAACAGGCAAATGAACAAATGTATGATACAATTCAGGCAGAGGTAAGTGCTCTGAAGAAACAGAAAGCCAAGGAAGGGCAAAAGGGAGCCTGGGGTGAGGTGGGTGGGGGGAATATTTCAGACAGTGAACTTGGGACCATCGAGTGGAGACCACAGGGAAGACCTGACTTCTGTGGAGCCTTGTGATTCTATGAAGGATCTGGACATGCCCCAAGAGCAGTGCTGGCTTCCCTATCTGCTTTTTAAGCCAAGAGGAGCAAAGAGCAAGAATCCCTTACTCATTCTGGCCAACAGAAAATATTGGGGGAGAGCATGATCATAAATCTTCTGATTTTAAACATTTTTATGCATTTATTTTCAGTCCTAGAAAATGTAGAAACTTTGTGAGAGGGGAAAATCCCAAAGGGCAGGTTATGGATCCAAATTTGAGGGAGACAGATAGAGAGATTGGGAAAGAGAGAGAGAGAGAGCGAAAGGGAGAAGGGTTTCTGTGCTTTGGCTCTGGACTGGCTTGGAGGGAGAGATGGACTAAAGTTGTTCTCGAGCTGGGGCTGAGCAGACAATCAATGGGGAGATGAAGTGGGTGTGGCTGAGGCGCCTGACAAGCTGGGCTACTTGTCCGCCTGAGAGATTTTCACAAGTAAAATGTTGTCAACACTAGAGGAAGAGAGGATTCACATATGCCTTAATTTGAGTCTGTTTGCTACCAACTTGATGTTATGTGGTGATGTCTGTATCCCTCTCCCAGCCTCCAGCCTGCAGTCTGCAAGTATCAAGTATGAGACTGGGCAGTTTGGACCACTTTTGTCTATACAAGCTCCTTTCTCTACAACCTGGCTTTTGGAAAAGCATCCCTTGGGTGTTGGGAAAGAACGTCTGACCCTGGCAGCTCTCCTGAAGATTCCTGTAGAGTCTAGTTCTTAGGTTAAAGGGTGCATTTGTAAAAGCCGAGGTGTGTGTGTGTGTGTGTGTGTGTGTGTGTGCACTCACCTGTGTGTGTGCCTGCACAACCCCTGCCTGTGCATGTGGATTCATCAGTTTTACAAATATTGTAGAGCATAAAACTAGCACCAAAGAAGAATGGAGCCTAGCTGCCTTTCTCAAGAAGCTAACAGTGCAGGGTGGGGGCGCAAATATTTATAATTCAGAATAAGTTTAAGATTCTCTGGAGCATGTCACACTCAATTTTGGTAGGTTGAGGAAGAGTTTCTGGCATAAACAATCAACTGACATCTGATTCAAATACAGGTGTGTGTGTGTGTGTGTGTGTGTGTGTGTGTGTGTGTAAGAGACAGAGAAAGAAAAGAAAACTCCGAAGTTTAGAATCTGTCCTGGGGATTAAGTGAATTCAAAATGAAGCTGACTTTATAGATGAACCCCTGTACGCTCTGTGTATTTTTGTGTGTTTGCTGTCATGTAATTCACACATACTACATTGATTGTGTGGTTTTTAAGTCAAACTGTTAGCGGCTTTTAAGCTGTTAGTAAATTGTTTAAAGTTGTGTTCCTTCATTCTTCCTCTTTCTCACCATCAGAGGCTCTATGGGTTGTGTACAACCCCAAGAGGATGTAACAAGGGATGCACACAGAGACCCACGGCCAAGGTCACAGGCAACAGAAGAAAGGTCTCTGATGGCTGTTGTGGCCACAGTTGCAGTAATTTGAAATCCAGATCATTCAGTATCATCCAATCTGTAGGCCTTCAGGAGGAAAGGTCAACTGGTAAAAAATAAATGTTTTGGCTAAATACTTTTTTTTCTCATCTATTTGCTGAGAATTTGATAGAAAGGCTTAGTAATCAAAGTGAGTTTAGAGAAAAATGTTAAAGATATGGGAGAATGTGTCTTCTGGGGCAGAGTGTCCTCTGGGCGCTGTCTCCCCTTTGTCTACCATGACCTTCATCAGGGAATACTTAGTAAGTCTTTGACTCCTCTGCTTAAATCAGGAAGGTGGGGGGGTGTGGGAGGACAGATGGAGATAAAGGGAGCCTATGGATTTGGGGGAATCTAGAACATTCTTTAAAGGCAGTATTTCAATGACAAAGTTGGGCTTCTCATGCTTCCCCGAAACTCCCTAGCTGAGAGCCACAGGAGGGCTCTGCTAAGCCCCTGCATACCTGCTCCATCACCCTCAGGGCAAAGAGGGACTGTGTCCTCATGTGCCAGGCAATTAATGCAGCCTGTGCTGATGTGTGTGGAGGACAGCTCCAGCCCCAGATGGCAGAAGGACACAACCTAGAACAGGGGTGCCACCCCAGACATTCTCAGAGTGCTGAGACTCCCTGCAGAGAGCAGCTGGAAGCTAGAATCCTGTCCACGCAGGGCGGCGCGGCCCGTGGGCAGAGGGGCAGCGTCAGTGTGGGAAACCTCCCCTTTCGGCTGCCACAGTCCTGGGTGACCCGTGGAACCGTGGTGCCATCTAATGGCCAAGACAGGGAATGAGCTCAGGACATGTGGAGGGACAGACCCTGAGGATCAGTGTGGCCCCAGCTCCGGGTGGGGTTTGACCTCTAAGCCACCACAGCGCTGACCAAAGCTGTCGGCTGCAGGGCTGAGGCCCACAGGCCACAGCGTGGGGCAAATTTGGAGGGGACCCACCATGGGCTTAGTTGGGTAGGGTTGGAGGGGTGGGGTGTGTGTGTGGAGGGTAATCAAAAAACAGGAAAGAACCCTTAACCTCAGTGAGTCTATACTTCAGATGAGGATTCGCAACCAAGCCCAAGAAAATGACATCAAGATGATGTAGGTGAATGAAGGTGTGTCTTTCTGCCCAGTGGCTGTTTCCTGTAGAGGGAGGGAGCTGGGGGGGAAGGCAAGGGTGGTACAGAGAGCAGACCTGAGCCCCCTGGGCAGGGCCGCCTGGGGGAAGAAGGGTTGGAACCTGCACCAGTGGGGGGAGGGGTGGGGAGCAGCACCCTAACAAAGACAGCCATGTTGGAAGACCTCTTCCCTGTGCCTTACAGTCTTGCTTTCTCAAACGTGTTTTCTTCTGCTAGATGACAAGAAGACCATCTTGTCACCTTCAATGTGATGACTTTGAGGGATGTTCTCAGCAGATGCAACTGCTCCCAGTGTCCCTTTCCATGGCTGGGGTTACTAAGCAGCCTTTGAGCCCAAACGAGGTCTTCATAGATGGCAGGGAGGGGGGCTTGGCCGATGGGGCTCCAGGTCAGAGCACCCGAAGGGCAGCTTTTTTTAAAGCTGAATAAATTCCACACAGCTCTGGTTCCTAGGAGTCAGTGATGATAGAGCATCAGTAGCCACAAGTGGGGCACAGATAGATGGTGGTGTGGGAACAGAGAGTGGCAGTCCCTAGGTAGCTGGAGGATTTTCTTTCCTTATCTGAAGCCCCATCTCCTTTCTCTCTTCCTCCCTATTTTTGATGTCCTTCATCACGTCTTTCCTTTTTTTATTTTTAAAGTTTATTAATTTATTTTTAGGGGGGAGAGGTAGAGACAGAGGGAGAGAAAGAATCCTAAGCAGGCTCCACACTGTCAGCATGGAGCCTGACTTGGGGCTCGATCTTAAGAACCATGAAATCATGACCTGAACCAAAATCAAAAGCCAGATGCTGAAATGACTGAGCCACCCAGGCACCACCTGCCCCTTCTTCATGTCTTTCTGCTTTCTCTATATAATCCTTGTCTTGAGCAAATCTTTGACTGGATGACAAAATCAAGTTCAAGTTCTTTAAAAACTAGCCAGACTTTTGACTCTGTTTTGGCAATTCCCCAGGAAAGGAATTCTAGCACCACTCACTGGAATTTCAGGCTGTCTTGTGCTGGTTTTCCACACAGCAGGTTGTCCAAAGGGTGGCCTGAACCTGCGCTCATGGACGAGTACAAGCTGTTTCTCTCCAAAGCGACTCTTTTAAGCTAACAGTGAACAGAGGCAAGCCATTAACTTGCTGAGTTGCCATCGAGAGGCGGAGGGAAAGGCTCCTCTGCTAAATAAACTTTAATGGGCTAGTGGGAGTCAAAAACTAGGGAGGTATGCTTTTCCATATTCCAGTAGTTGTCTTGTTCAACATTCCAGCCCTTCAAATATGAGGCCGTAATTTGTTCTAAGGGGCAGGCGGTGGTGTGGACTGAAGAAGAGACTTAGCCTCTGCTTTATTTGTAGGCACAAATTAAAGACAGAAAAATTCTTCTCCAAGTGGATCTATTGGCCGCTCTCTGAAGAGAGGGTGCAAAGCAATAGAGTTGGTATATATGTGTGTGTGGCGGGAGGGGGGCAGTATATTGTCAAGCGACGTGGGTCACTGCAGGTGGACAGGACTGCTCTCCATGTGAAGTTGGTGGCTTTTATCTTCACTTTCTGTAGCATATCCTTATTCCATTTTTATTGAATGGAACTGATGGAGCACCGATTACCTGTAAGGCTTTTTCTACTACCAGGGCTTTGCTTTCAGTGTTTCAGTGCTGGATGGAACCTCTCTAGGCTGGAGCAGTCTCTTAGAGAGAGATATATATATATATATATATATATAATTGCAAAACAGTAGGAGCTTAATGTCTAAACAATTACATATCCCAGAAAAGCATCAAAAGCAGGGAAATCATGACCTCCCAGAGGTGATCACTGATCACAGGCATCTGTTGCTTCTGCCTGTGCTGCATTCCCTTCTTGGGGAGGACACCTCCCCCCACCTCCCATCGTGGTCCTGGTTAGGCTGTCAGTCCCTGGACCATGTCCATAGCCGTAGGTATATACTCCTACTCCTGCCAGGACTCTGCCAGGAACTGGGATGGTTAGTAAAGAGTTCAGGAATAAAAGTCAGCTGGAGATGACTCATTCTGATGTCAGCAACAAAATGGGACTATTCACAGTTTCATCTCCAGAAATCCTCCAAATCTGCCCTTGCACTTGCCCTTCCTGGTTGGTCAGCATGTTTTCCCAGTCAGTCCATCAACCCCTCTTGCTCAAACTGTTAAAGTAGATTGTTCCAGCCAACAACCAAAGGCTCTGAAGTGGACACACCACTGTTACATTTCAGCCAACTGTCTTCTAGTCTTTTCTCCGTTGTTTGCGTGCTTTGGTGGGATAGCAGAGGCTTGCAGCAGAGGCTCCAGAGGCATGCAGCCTCCGTGAACTGGAGAGCACATGAAACTTTGGCTCTGGAGCTGGAATTAACTTGAGGGGTCCTCCTGGGCTCTCCCCAGGTTGGGCAGCCAAGGAGACTGAGGGCCCCAGGGAGGGGCTTGGTTTAGGGACCCACTGCCTGTTGGTTTCACAGTGGGGCCAATGGTTGCTGATACCAGAGCTCTCCAGAGCACACAGCTGAAGGGATCCCAGTCTGCAAGCCAGCAGGTGGACGTTGGGCCTTAGGGCTTTCAAAGGACATGATGGGATTTTATATTTTCTTGCTGATCCATATCCCCATGAAAATACAGAAGAGGCAGTGACTTCTAATGTGACAAGGAAGAAAATGAATTTTCTTGTCTTGTTGGTTGGTTTTTTAAAAATCTCCTCAAAGCTGTTGATGTGAGAGACAGAAAGTGAGGAGGCAGGCATGTGATGCCTGCCAGTGAGAGATGGAGGGAGAAGGGGGGGGGTCACTTTAATGCAAAGGACTCAGAAATCCCATCCACAAACTCCCTCTCCATCTCTGGGTCTCAGTAAGCACTGGAAAGTAATTAGATTTAATGAGGCTGTTATTGTTCTCAAAACCCTCCCTTCCCTCCCCAGCTCCTCGCTTTGGCTGCCCAAATAGAAGAATAAGGACTCTTGTTCTTGCTGTGCATTAAAAATACATTTTGAGGGAGATTTTAATGGCCAGTTTATAAGGACTGTCTCTTTTGAGACAGAGTGGCTGGGATCAAGTTTAAACCATCTGCTTTTAAAAGTAAGGAGAAAGGACGACTAAGTACATTTAAAATAGGTAATTTATAGCCAGCGGAGCCTTGAACTGCCCAGGGTGAGGAGACAGAAGTGCCCTCTCTCTCCAGAGGCACAGGCAAGGGCCCCAGCCAGGGAAGAAACAGCCCCTGTTTGAGAGAAGGCCCAGCATGGTCTTTAAGTTTCAGACATAGGTGTCTCTGGAGTGCTGTTTCCTGTCTGTAACGTAAGTTTTAAGCTCTTGGTGTGTTTTTTTGCACTCTGAAATAAACAGAACACCTGGATTTAATCAGTGGGATGGTAACAGAATCAGGCTTCCAGTCCCCCGTGGAAGTCCCCACCCCTAGGTATGGGCTGTGAGGTGGCGCAGTAAGCCGGGTGGAGAGTCCTGGACAATGTACTTCCCTAAGGACTCGTTATGAATGAGCACTCGGAGCCGACTTTGGCCCTGGGGCCTCTTTGTGGTATTCTTGGACTCTTCTCTAGGACCCTGTGGGACCTTAGAGGGAGGGGGCTGTTGAGTCGGGGCCTGTAGCCCTTGGCATGTGTTACCCTAGCTTCAAGTTCCTGTTGGTCAGTGGAATACATTTTATGAATCACATTTAACCTTCAATCTAAAAACATTCTGGCACTTTCTTTGGGCTTAAAAAATGTTGCAGGAAGAATGCGTTTCCTTCCAAATGAAGAATTTTTGCATTTGGATGCCTGCTCCTTCATTAAATTCCCGAAGTGAGGTCACAGGCTCTGATCTAATAAAGGACTGGCCACGCTGGCCAGCACGTGCCTGGCTCTGCCTGCATGCATGACTGCTGTAGATGGGACAATAGGTCACAGATTTGAGAAGGGTGACGTATGTTCCATTCCACCTGTGGCACAGCAGTGCACTGGGAACCCACCTTTGCTAAGAGTCTTAAATGAATGGTATGTATAAGCAGCCGGAAAAAGAAGCAGGATGACCAGAAGCTGGTAGATTTATTGAGAAGTTGGCACAGGTTTGCCTTCTTCCTGTTCTGAAGGCTGGTGTTATGGATAATGTGTGGGACATGAAGTGGCCTGGTTTGGTATCTCTGGGTTTCAGCACAATCTTTGACCAGTGCTCTCTATCTCTTGGTAGGTAAAATGGAGACATGAGGACCCCTCAAGAGCAGGCAATCAGCTGAAGCACCCAACAGGCCAGTGCGACTCTGCAGAGAGCCCTTGAGCATTTGGCTGGGTCCTCGGGCTCTGTCCTTGGCAATGACTTCTTCCACTGTCAGGTTCATTATTTTGGAGCAGTCATCTTTTTCTTTTAGTCTCAATTTCATAAAGCAAATCTGTAATTTTCGGTTTCTTTTTCAACTAGTTTTTCTTTCTTTTTCTTTCTTTCTTTCTTTCTTTCTTTCTTTCTTTCTTCTTTCTTTCTTTCTAAGTTTATTTATTTTGAGAGAGAATGAGAGAGAACACAAGGGAGGGACAGAGAGAGAGTGAGAGAGAGGGAGAGAGTGAGAATCCCAAGCAGGCTCTGCGCTGTCAGTGAGGACCTAGATGTCAGGCTCACATCATGAATCGTGAGATCATGACCTGAGCCAAAATCAAGAGTCAGATGCTTAACCCACTGAGCCACCCAGCCGCCCTCTCCTAGTGTTTCAAGATTGGAATGAGAGCTGGAGAGAGGGCACAATCATTTTTCTCCACTGCTTTTCTCCCCCTCATCCTTCTTCCCCTCTTTGTGTTGGTTTTCTTACAGATGTAAACTAAAGATGGAAAAATATCTGACAACTCTTCACTTTGATTTTTTAAAATCCACAAATTTGGGGAAATCATTTCAAAAGCTGGGTTCTAGATGTGTGTAATGCATCTCATAGCTCACAACAGATAATGGTAAAGTGGAGATTTTGGAATTATTTCTGTACATGTGATCTGATGTCAAGGGAAAAAGAAAACACTCAAAAACAAAAAATAAAATAAAACACACACACATAACACATAACAAAAAGCTATCAGTGTGGTTCATCCTGCTGTAATCGTGTTGGAGACAAGCAGAACTCACTTCCCAGTGATAATTGCTTCAAACCAGGACGTTGTCACTCACAAAGAATCAGTAACTGGGGTTTTTCTTAAGTTCAAAATGCTTATCAAATCTTGGATTTCTTGATTTTTTTTTTTTTTTTTGGAATGTATATAAACATTAATCAAGCTTATTTCATTTATTGAACCATGTCAGATAGCAGGAAGAAAACGAAACACATTCCTTTGGGAAAAAAGAAATCTCATTTATATAATTGAAGTCAGGAGGAATGTTTTTTTCCTCACCTTCTTTACTGAACACACTTATCCTAAAATATTATTCCATAAAACTAGAATTCAGGAGAACTAGATCAGAAAGGGAAATTAAAAAATAAATAAAAAGACAAATACATGAACTTATAGCACACAGAGAACTGAGGCTGGCTAACTTGTGTCTATGACAGGCTATGGTCAGATTCCTTGAAACCTAAGGATGGAATTTATAATACTACAGAAGCTGGGTTTGTGCTGTGGAGGGAAGACTTATGAGAACTTGGCTGCCTTTGGGGGTGCCTGGGTGGCTCAGTCGATTAAGTTTCCAACTTCAGCTCAGGTCATGGTCTCACGGTTCATGGGTTTGAGCCCCTCATGGGGCTCTGTGCTGACAGCTCAAGCCTGGGGCCTGCTTCGGATTCTGTGTCTCCCTCGAGAGACAGGCAATCAGACCTAGATCATGTACTAAGTGACATGAGGAATAGGCATATGTTGCTGTAAGAACATGAACTATGACTAAGCAGACATCTGGAGAAAAAATGGGTGGTGTACTTAAAGGGCACAGTATGTGCAAAAGCCCTGTGGTATTGGGAACATAGCATGTTTAACGATCTCAAGAAAGGCCAGTGTAGCTGGAGTACAAAGAACATGGGGTACAATGGATGTGGTGTGGGATTAACATGGAAGGGTTTGTGTCTTTGTTTTCTGTTATTGATGTTACGCTTGCAGAGGTTGGATTGTCACTAACAGAGCTGTTCTAGAGGCAATTCACACACGAGAAAGTTTAGCTAGAGTCAACATTTACTCAGCAAGTATTCATTGGGCAGCTATATGATGTTGAGCAGTGTACTGGGAGCTGGAGATGCAGAGACAGATATGGTCCTTGATCTCTTGGGGCCATACAGACAAATAAGCAAGCAGCACAATATGCCCTCATAGGGTAGAACAACACTGGGACACATGGGAGGGCTACTGAACCCAGACCTGGAGCTTAGCAATGGTTTCTTGGAAGTGATGATTGACTGAGCTTGGAAGCATGAGAGGGAGTTTGCCCAGTGAATGGTCAGGAAGAATATTTCATACAGTCTAAGTACCATGGATTGTGTCCACTGAGCCCAAGATCACCCAGGAGTATGATTCATTTATCTTTCTCATTAGTGGTATTTAGTCCTGAGAAAGTTTAATAAGCTGTGGGGACAAGCCAGGCTTTGACAAATGGGCTGGCCTTCTAACCTTATCACTGCCAAGCAGTTTGACCATGGACAAGTACTGTTGTTCACTTATTAAATGGTGGTCATAATATTTGGGGCACTGAGTGGCCATGGTGAACTAATAGAATAGGTGTCTAATAAAGGTCTGCCTCTCTCTCCTTCCCCCAAAATATCTTCTTGTACTCTTGCGGTTATGTCTCTAACAGTCTGCCCTGAAGTGGGTAGAAGGAATTCAGTGAAGAGACAGAGATGAGAGTTGTTTGAAATAAACCATTTGACAGAGGATCTGAACCTCTGGATGTAATGTAAGAAAACACTGATTTCCCATGCCAGAGGCGGGGGGTGGAGGGAAAGGGTAAACAAGGGGTCTGCAGCCCCCAGGAGTTATTGCTTGGGGAAGTAAGTACTCTAAGTATCTATCTGTCATCCTCAGGGCACCCTCCAGGTTCAGACTGCTTATTTTAATATAGAACTTGCTCTGACTTTTTCAGGAAAATTACAATTGCAGGGGAAGAGAGAAAGTCTGAGCGCTCCCCATTCCTGTGGACAGTGAGGCCACTAATCCCTATGTCCTGACCATTTGTGCTCATTCAGGAAAGTAAGGATATTGTTTCACTGGGCAAGGAAACCAAGTAACTTGATTTTCTCACTGAGTTACCTGCAGCCTACCTGTCCCATAAGAGCAACAGGACAGATTTGCCCAAACTACCGTGGAATGCATTGTTCTGTCTTTGGGGAAGAGTGAGGTTGGCAGCTTTAGAGTTGCTGCAGTGTTGTGTCAACTTGCCGAATTTCCTTTGTTGGCCATCTTTGCATTTCCTCCTGCTGAGCCTTGTAGTCCTCCTCTAGAAGTATGAAAATCTGGATCAGAAGATAACAAGGACCTGAGTCCATAACATGATCTCACATGGCCTTCATGATAACCCTCTGAACTTGGAGGTTCATGGGCAGGTTATGGACAGGTGTCTGTCCCATAAGGATGAAACAACTGAGTTAGGGAACTCAAAGCCATGTGATCTAGAAGTGGTATAACCAGTCTCATTGACTTCAAGTGCAAATTCAGTTCTGATAGGACTTTTTGAAACAAACCATCACTTACCAAAACTCTCATTATCTCCTTGCCAGGGGAAAGCAAGATTAAAATATGGGTATATATAGGCGGTCTGATTGGCTTTTTGATAGCAAGGAACAGAGACTTTTTAGTAGACCTCATGTAGCAGGATGTTCCCACAAGGTTTCTTCTGCCTTATGGTTCCCACAGCCTCTTAGAATATGCAGTGGCATCTCTTTTTGGATCTCTCAGTATTTGTTCTGACTGTTAACCAACCAACCAACCAACCAACAGCAGTCAAACCTAATAATTTAAGGATTCTCTATCTGCAAAATCTTCTGTTCACTAACATTTATTTGTAACACCCCAACTCAATACTCTGGTGCTTTTGAAGTCATCTGTGGACATGTACAGAACAATGAAAAATTAGACTAGCTTAATGTGCATTTTCCCATCTGAATTCTCATACTGCAAACATGTTCTTTTTGCAGTATAGTGCCATGTTTTTTTGGCATTTCTGTGGTTTTTGTTGGTAATTTCACTGTTTAAAATGACCTTCAAAGATATTTCTAAAGTGCTGTATAGTTCTTAGGGCAAGAAGGCTGTGATGTGTCTTATGGAGAAAATATGTGTATTAGATAAGCTTCGTTTAGGAATGCATTATAGTGCTGTTGGCTGTGGATTCAATGTTAACCAACAATATATATTAAATAAGGTGTTTTTAAACAGAAATATACATACAATGAGGTTATGTGTTCATGAAATTATGATCAAAGGCTCCTAGAAACCTAACCCTGTATTTCCCCTTGGAACAATGGTTCAGTATTGGCTAATTCAGCATTTACAGTAACTTTATAGCACATAACTACCACAAATTATGAGAAAAGACTATACACCTCAACAAAACTGCTCATGAGACAGGTCTTGATTAATTGTGCTGTTCCTTCACAGCCGTTTTTGGTCAGAGCTTTCTCAGGTTGTCTGCCTTGAGGTCAGGTCCCACCCAGAGAAGAAGGAATTACACAGAACCAAAGAGCAGGCAAGAGATCCACCCAGGGATGTTTCTCTGGGCACAGACTTGAGTTAGGGAACAGAGGAAGTTTCCTTCAAAATGGAGATGAGGACTGGTTAGGGACCCAAAGTGGGTGACACTTCTCTTCAGCATACTCAGTGTGTTGAGTGACCACGGGGCCCAGAGGCCCAGTCACTCAGTAGAGTGTGGGAGTGTGAATGAAGAAATAAAGGAATCTGGAGAAGAAGCAAAATCAGATAAGAGGATGAATTGAGTCAAACTGGACTTCTCCAAGCAAGCATAGTTTTAATACTTTAATTGACCAGAGGTAAGACATCTGGAGAAGACTTGCCAGAAGGGAAGAGAGGCATGTCTAGACATGGAGTAAGATCCTGGGGATGCAGTGCTTGGGAAAGATGGTCTTGGATGGATACTTGTGAAAGAGACAGCAGCTAGGTCAGGGCTTGGGGTTCTGCAGAGAGACAGCTCAGATCTGGATTGGACTTGAAGGTGGATTGGGGCCTGCACAAGGGTGCAGAGTGTCCCTGGGAGCCAGGGCTGTAATGTTGGGGATTTATGCGGGCCAAGAGAAAACCATCATGAACAAGACTATCCCTAGTTTGATAAGGGAATAAGCTAGCAAAAGCAATAAGAATTAGTTGGACAATTTATTACCTTTGTATAAGTTGTAACCTGAGATCTTTGTAGCTGGTAATAAAATAGTTCTCTGTCGGCAATCAGCGGATTGAATGTGAACAGGGAGTCATCAGACAAGATATTTTAATATCAGGTAACTAGTTATTCCCTGGAATCAGCCCTGACAACCTGTATGGTCAACCACTTTTGTGGTCAGAGTCCTACCTGGATTGGAAGATGCAGTGCCCTAGAGAGAGGGAGGGCACAGTCTTCCTTAACCAGGTGTAATTCTTCATGGTGAACTCTCTCGTCCACATGGCTGGTATCAGGGTGAAGATGGGTATACTAGTATAGACTTCTGTAGGAAGCAAGTTGAAGACTCACATTATTGATTCTCTCCTATGAGGGGAGAGAGGCTGGGGACATGGTGCCCAAGAAGACACATTTCACTGTGCCTTACAGATCGGAACATTTGTATGTGGCCTGCAAATAATTCTATTTGGGGATAATGGAGAGAGTTTGGAAGAAAACTCTCTATTCCCTAAGTCTACAGATTGGTTTTTATCACTTTCTTAATCTTTCAGGGCATCTTTGTAAATGTCATTCAGGCATTCAGTTATGAAACTCCCCCTACACTCATCCGCCAGCCATTACTATGGACTCTTTCCCATGACATGCAGTCTCCCTTAGGCAAGGGTCCACTGAAGTCTTCACCAAGTCTCCAGACATCAGTATTGATGACTTTTTTTAATGTTTATTTATTTTTGAGACAGAGAAAGATAGAGTGTGAGTGGGAAAGGGGAAGAGAGAGAGAGGGAGACACAGAATCTGAAGCAGGCTCCAGGCTCTGAGCCCAAGCACAGAGCCTGACACGGAGCTTGAACTCATGAACTGTGAGATCATGACCTGAGCCGAAGTCAGATGCCCAACTGACTAAGCCACCCAAGCACCCATGTATTTATGAGTTTTGACCACCAATACTCACTGCAGATCAATTAACTCCCATCTAAACTGATGTGTTTGTGAGAAACAATTTTACCTGTTATGGAATGAAAATTCCACCAAAAAGACAAAGTGTGCCATTGGGTTTCCATGCTGATTGCCATGGAGATGTGGCAAGCTTTTGCTTTCCCTGTTTCAGATACATCTGCTTATATAATCAGTATTCTGTGTATCCAAGTCAGCTCAGCATCCTTATTCCTCCTTACCCTATCACTCCTCATTCTCTGCTGAGCCTGAAGTTCTCCTAGAAAAGAACTTTCATCTATAACGGGATGAACAAAAATGGCTTCCCTCTACTCCCCATTTACAAGAGAGAAATTTGGCAGTCAGAGAGAACTGTCTGAGGGTAGCTCTGACACAGCAAAGGCTTTCATGCTTAGCAACCCCTGAGTGGGCTCTGAGTAGAGAAAACAGGCCAGGAAGGAGCACCAAGTGCCTTCAGTACAACAGTGGTAGGTTTGGCAAGAAGTCCATGTCATTTGAATGAAAAGGACATGTTTTCCTCATACTCCATAGAAAGCTAGACTGTGAGATGGTGTGGCCTTTGAAAGACAATTAACCCACATATTAGTACAATAGGCTGCTCCTAAATAATTGAGAGAGCTTGCCATCAATTGCCATTGTTGATGGAGAAAGACAAAACTAGAAGTGAAGTACCATGCACCATCTGCTCCCTGGGCCTATCATTTCCAATCCTTGGGTTTAGTGAAAGTCATTTCTTTTGCCCTTGAAGTCAAGAGAGGCCTGAGCAGAGGAAAATCCCATGAACATCTAGTAGGCTACAGGGATTGTCAGCGATAAGGAAGACCACAAGCCTTGACCTCACTATCAACTTTGTGGTTCCCAGAGGCCACTCCCTGGCTCCTGGGACTGATTCTCCCCCTGTAGCCATAGTGATCATTATCAAGTGTAGATCTGCTCATTTTAACCCTTTGCTTCTGACCCTTCAGTGGCTTCCTATCACTCTTAAGTCCTAAACCCAAATGCTTCCAAGGCCTCTGTCACCTGGCCCCTGTCCAACTCTCCATCCCTTTTCTGCACCACTCTTACAGAGGCAATTGTGCCACCTTCTTCTGGTTCCCAGGACCCTTCCTCAAAGCTCTTACACATCTGATTTCATCTACCTGTACCACTTTTCCTACACCTCTCCACACACCCTTTCCCTGTGTCTACCTAATTCTTGTATTTTTCTTTGGGTGGGTCTCAGGTACATAGAATTGGGTTGATTATAATCTTTGTTCCATCACATACTGTCACTATGCACAGCTCACTTTTATACAGTTAGCTATTTTTGATGCAATAAGCACTTGCAAGTCCACCATTACAAATGAGAGCCAGGGCCCTGATAATAACCCACATCCATGGTCTTCCCATTCCATCTCTCTCCTTCCTTTCACCTGAGGAAATCCTGTGTTCATTGTGTCCTTTTCATGTGGTAAATATTCCTAGTGAGTACACATATGCAGAGTCATTTCATTGCTCTTATGTAACCTGTAGCCTGAGCTCTTTGTGACTCGCAATAAAATGGTTCTGTCCCTGTGATCAGTGGATTGAACATGGGCAGGGATAGGCATTAGAGCAATATCTACTGAAACCCAAGTTCAGCTGCTCGCCCCGGAAAGCCAATACTCCAGAAACAAGTATTGGTTGAAAAGGAAGGTTTTCTTTGTTCAGTAGGCTGGCTCCTGGAGAGATGGTGGACTGATGTCCAAAGACCACCTCTGAGATTCTGGGCTGAGGAGTAGGGTATTTATTTATTTATTTATTTACTTATTTATTTATTATTTTAATTTATTTTTTAATTTTATTTTTAAAATTTACATCCAAATTAGTTAGCATATAGTGCAACAATGATTTCAGAAGTAGATTCCTTAATGCCCCTTACCCATTTAGCCCATCCCCCCTCCCACATCCCCTCCAGTAACCCTCTGTTTGTTCTCCGTGTTTAAGAGTCTCATGTTTGGTCTCCCTCCCTGTTTTTATATTACTTTTGCTTCCCTTCCCTGTGTTCATCTGTTCTGTGTCTTAAAGTCCTCATATGAGTGAAGTCATATGATATTTGTCTTTTTCTGGCTGACTAGTTTCACCTGGCATAATACCAGTTCCATCCACATAGTTGCAAATGGCAAGATTTCATTCTTTTTGATTGCCAAGTAATACTCCACTATATATATATATATATATATATATATATATATATATATATATATACCACATATTCTTTATCCACTCATCCATCTGTGGACATTTGGGCTCTTTCCATACTTTGGCTATTGTTGATAATGCTGCTATAAACATTGGGGTGCATGTGTCCCTTTGAAACAGCATACCTATATCCCTTAGATAAATACCTAGTAGTATAATTGTTGACTCATAGGGTAGTTCTATTTTTAATTTTTTGAGGAACCTCCATACTGTTTTCCAGAATGGCTGCACCAGTTTGGATTCCCACCACCAGTGCAAAAGAGATCCTCTTTCTCCGCATCCTCGCCAACATCTATTGTTGCTTAAGTTGTGGACTGGTGGTACAGATGAATCCTAACATGTTATTAGGTTAAGGGATGTCCCAAAAGATTACATGTAAATGAGACTCTTTTGGCAATTTAAAGTTAAAAATGCAAATAAAAAGTTATACACACACATATATTTGTGTGTTGACATGAAACCATGCCCCACAGGGTTAATGAAGTTGAAACTAACAGAAATTTAAAACTTGTTTTTCAGAGAATTATTTCTCCCTAATCAGCTACTGTGTCTTTTCAGACCCTACTAACAAATTCACTAGCTGTCTCTGCATAAGCCTGGACTCAAGGTCAACTGATATGGTTCCAGCCTATGAACAAGCAAGGCCCTGCATTCCTTTCCTTACCAGAGATAACAAGAGCCCAAGACCCCATCCAGTTTATACCAGTTATTGGAGCAGACCCATAGCCTCTTCTTCTTCTCCTAAGATAACCTCCTGACAGCAGGGGCTGAATTTTGCCTCATTTCAGTATTAAGTCTCCACCCCCAAATGAACATGGGATGTATGTTACATATATGTTTACTTAATGCACATGCTTCATCTTTCCTCATGAACAGTTATAACTTTCCCTGCCTTTTCATCAATGCATATGTAATCTTCTACCCTGAATTGCTCCTTTAAAAACCCTACTTCTACTATAGATGCTGGAGAGGATGTGGAAAAATGGGAACCCTCCTGCACTGTTGGTGGGAATACAAACTGGTGTAGCTGCTCTGGAGAACAGTGTGGAGGTTCCTCAAAAAATTAAAAATAGGTCTACCCTATGACCCAGCAATAGCACTGCTAGGAATTTACCCAAGGAATACAAGAGTGCTGATGCATAGGGCCACTTGTACCCCAATGTTTATAGCAGTGCTTTCAACAATAGCCAAATTATAGAAAGAACCTAAATGTCCATCAACTGACGAATGGATAAAGAAGATGTGATTTATATATACAATGGTATACTACCTGGCAATGAGAAAGAATGAAATATGGCCATTTCAATGTGGATGGAACAGGTGGGTATTATGCTAAGTGAAATAAGTCAGGCAGAGGGACAGATACCATATGTTTTCACTCATGTGGATCCTGAGAAACTTAACAGAAGACCATGGGGGGAGGGGAAGGGGGAAAAAAAGTTACAGAGAGGGAGGGAGGCAAACCGTAAGAGACTCTTAACTACTGAGAACAAACTGAGGGTTGATGAGGCGTGGGGGAGAGGGGAAAGTGGATGATGGGCATTGAGGAGGGCACCTGTTGGGATGAGCACTAGGTATTGTATGGAAACAATTTGGCAATAAATTATATTTAATATAAAAATAAATAAATAAAATAACAAATAAGTAAAATGGAATAAACTCAAAAAGTAAAAAAATAACCTACACTGCAAATAAGTAATTCATAGATCATACAGATAGAAAATTAATAAGGATTAATAATATAATTTAGAAGGCTCACATAAGAAATATATATATATATATATATATATATATATATATACAACTTTCTAGTTGTACTATATTGTGTCATATTGTGTCATGATAAAGTAGTTTTTTAGTATTTTTGTTGAGATTTGTTTTGTGGCCTAAGCCCTGGTCAGCTTTTAAATGTTTCAGGACTGCTTTCCAAGCATGCATATATGTATATGTGTATATATATATATATATATATATATATATATGTATGTATTATAAATTACAATTTTATAAATGTAATTTGATTATAAATTACAATATTAGTTTTTACAATTATAATTATAAATAAATTATAAATTTGTAAATTACAATTTTTATAAATGTAATTTAATTATAAATTACAATATTATAAATGCCTTCCAAGTATGCATCCTGATATATATATGTGTATATATATATATATGTGTGTGTGTGTGTGTGTGTGTGTGTGTGTATGTATATATATCAGGATGCATGCTTGGAAAGCAGTCCTGAAACATTTAAAAGCTGACCAGGGCTTAGGCCACAAAACAAATCTCAACAAAAATACTATAAAACTACTTTCTCATAACATAATATAGTACAACTAGAAAGTAACATCAAAAGTGGGCCCCCAAAGCTCACATATCAGGAAAATAATAAAATACATGTGAATAACTCATTGGTTAAAAAAATATAATAAGTATTATTAAGTAATTAGAACTACTTGTAAAATCCAGCTAAATTAATACTTAGAGGATGATTTATAGGCCTGAATGTATGTATTGAAATATAACAAATATTAAGAATTATGATTTACACAGCACAAAAACAGACACTCATATCAATGGAACAGAATAGAGAACCCAGAACTGGACCCACAAACCTATGGCCAACTGATCTTTGACAAAGCAGAAAAGAATATTCAATGGTGGCTTATGGGCCAAATCCAGCCTCCTTGATGCATTTTGCATGGCTATCACCTGAGAATGGTTTTTAAATTTTTTAATAGATGAAAAAGATCAAAAGGTTTTTGTTTCATGTGAAATTCAGTTTTTAGCATTCATAAATAAAGTTTTATTGGAACACAGTTATGTCCATTTATTTACATATTGTCTATTATTGCCTTAGAACGACAAGGTAGAGTTGAGTAATGGTGATGGAGACTGGCCCCAAAAACCTAAACATACTTGCTATCTGGCCCTCTAGAGAAAAAGTTTGCAGACCCCTATACTATCAAATGCTATATAATATTTTATTGTTTGTTCTTCCATTTCTGTATTGATGAATTTTTGGTCATTGTAGTTGAGAATATCTAACCTAATTGTGTTGTATTCAGAGATCATGGTCTGTATGCCACTTATTTTTTTGAAGTTTATTAAGATTTTCTTTATGATATCACTCATACTCAAGTTTTGGAAATCTACCATGCATTCTCAAGGGGAAAAATATATATATTCTCTAAAGTTAGGTATACCATTATTTGTACATTAGGTTAAGTTTTTAAATTGATTTTTATGGGTCTTCTATATTCTTGATTTTTGTTTTTGGTCTTCTAGATCATTCAAAAACAAAAAAAGATATATTGAAATATTATACTATGATGATGAACTTATTTGTCCCTGAAGATTGGTTTTATTTATTGCTTTGTATATTTTCAGACTATTTTTTTTAAAGGCATGCACATTTTAAAAATAACATCTTAGTCTGTTTGGGCTGCTATAACCAAAATTCCATATACTGAGTGGCTTATAAACAACAGACATTGATTTCTCACAGTTCTGGAGGCTGGAAGTCCAAGATCAAGGCATTGGTAGATTTGGTGTCTGGTGAGACCAGACCATTTCCTGGTTCATAGATGGTTGTCTTCTTGCTGTGTCCTCACATGATAGAAGAGGTGAGGGAGCTCTCTGGAATCTCCTTTATAATCCCTTTCATAAGGGTTACATCCTCATGACCTAATCACATTCCAAAGCATACACCTCCAAATACATCATGTTGGATATTAAGTTTTGAGATATGAATTTTGGGGTCATACGAACATCCAGTCTATAGCAGCATCTTAGCAAATGGAGCCTATTGTCATAATGTAGTGATCCTCTCTCTCTCACCAAAAATGTTAGCTATATTTCTATAGACAATATTAATTATATAGATATATAGATTAATACAGGTATACCAACTTTCTGGTCCTGAAAGCTGTGGGTTCTCAAGTTGGCCAGGGGAAGGACAGACTCTTATTGTTATGTCCCAGCAGGTCATCAGAAATAAGATGGATGTCCTGTAGTCTCAGGATGACCCAGGTAGTTGTCAGGGTCCTCTTGGTAGGATCTGTTGTGTGGAGTTCTCTTTTCTGGAGTAGGTGTTCAAGTCAGGCCAGGGTGACCACGTGGTTACATGATGGGGTGTGCAAGTACAGAAAAAATGGCCTAGCCTTTGGGATTGTCTCTTAGGCAAAAGCATCCTAACAAATCCATCAAAAACACATAGCTAAGGCAGCCATGCCTTTATGTTAAACGTATCAGAAGCACCTGAATTCAAACCACCATATTACAGTCAAGTTATACTGGCAGCTTTATATCCATCTCAACTTTTGAGAACTTGAAGGGCTGTCTAGTGATGAAAGGAAGTTTCATTTCAAACTTAGATCTGGGCTTCAGGATGGGAACCCTTGTGACAAGTGCTCAAGTACCTGTTATACATGCTTATAATACTTGTACCTATCTTTCATAGAACATATTTCAATCTGTAATTATATTTTTATTTTGTATCTATTCACTGCTTCACATAAACTGGAAGCTCCAACAGGGAAGGGGTTACATCTGTGTGCTCACAAATATATTCACAGTAGTAAACAGAATGGTATAAAAGAGGTGCTCAATGAACATATATGGAATTGAATAGGCTTAAATTGAATGGCAGTTCAATAATCTGCTACCCTGTCTTCTGAACCCAATCTTCTTATCTAACACCCTGTATACACCCTTTTTCTTTTGTTCTATGTTACCTTTGGAACACAACTAATGCCCAAACACAGGCACTTCAAGGCATAGATTTTGGTTCACAGCAAGAAAAGACATTTTAGTAGAGCCCTCAAGCAATGCACAGACTTTGTTCTGAGGAATGTTCTCTGACAGCAGAACTAAGTCAGCTGTGAAGTGAAAATTCAATAATGTAGACGTGGGTGGACCTGAAGCTACAGCTTTCTTCCTGAGGTTCAAGGAGAGGCTGAGTGTCCAACTGTCAGAGATTCTGGCTTTGGGTGGCAGTTGGAGTAGGTACCTTCTGTGATGGCTTCCAATTCTAACATTCTGTGAGCTTCCCACAGTCCTGACTCATCTGAATCATACTCCTAAAGACTCTGTAGGGTTTTAGCAAAAATAAAGAAAGAAAAAAAAAGCTAACTCTAGATTGCCAAGATCAAGTTAGGTCAAGTTGTGCTTACTGTGTTAGTTTTCGATTGCTGCTATAACAAATTATGACAGACATAGTGGTCTGAAACCACACAAATGGATTGCCATATGATTCTGTAGATCAGAAGTCTTACTGCACCAAGGTGAAGATGTTGAGAGGGCTGCATTGTTTTCTGAATGCTCTCGGGGAGAATCCATTTCCTTGCCTTTCCCGATCCTGGAGGCCACTTGGAATATTTGGCTTATGGTCCTTTCCTCCATCCTCAAAGTCAGCAACAGCTTGTCTCTCTGACCTTACTTCTGCAGTCACATTTTCTTTTCTGATGATGGCCAGGAAAGGTTCTCTGTGTTTAAGAACTTGCATGATTACATGTGGCCCACCAGGATAATCCTGGATAGTTTCCCCCATCGTTAGGTATTTGACCTCATTCACATCTTCAGAGTTCCTTTTGGCTTATCAGGCAACATATTCACAGGTTCCAGAGATTACGATATGGACATTTGGGGGGTCATAATTCTGCCCATCTCATTACGGAGCTGTATCTTATGATAGTTTGGGATTTCTTGGGCATCAACAGGGAATGCTAAATCTTCACTTTATAAAAAAACATTTGACTTTTAAAGAAATCTCTAATTTTTAAATTCTTGTGTACCTTCCAAGATCCAGTTGGACATTTTCCACTCATCAGAATGACAAAGATTTTTTTAAAAATATTATTACCTGTAGAAATCATTTGCATACACCATTGTAATGACATCATCTGAGGCAGACCTGGTTGAAACTGGCTTTGGCTCAGCTTGGAAGGCTCAGACTTGCCTTTTGTCAGTGCCAAGGGATGAACTGGCCCTGAGAGGCTGAGTCAAAGCAAGTAATTAATTAAGTAAATTGGAGTGCAAATGGACAGTGTCTAGTTAATTATATGCCATGGCATGGAGTTCATGGCATGCTATCATAACTGGTTTTGCAAAGCTCCCATATGGCTTTAAGTTTTTAGCTTAATTTTTTCCTCTCATTCCTCATCCCTCTTCCTATCGTCTCTCCCGATATGTAGCCAGTTCGATGAGTTTCACATGTGTAATTGGAGATGTGTGTGTGATCTCCAGGTGGATCTATGCAAACTGTCTCAGGAGCCTATCCCCAGGAAAGGCTATTCCAACTTGCAACCACGTGCATTCCTGATATCATGAAGGATGGCCCAAAGGTGTTTCAGAGTGGCTGTCCTACTTACACACCTATCAATATGCTGAGAGCACTGACTTCCCACTTACTCCTACCCTGATGAGCATAAGGTGGTGCCTTGTTTTAATTTCCATTTCTTTGAGTAATAGGGAATTTGAGTGTACGTATTAACAAATAGTGTTGAAGCCTTATCAGTTGTGAGGAGAAAACTCAGGCTAGTTTATCTACCTCTTCTTGTATTTAAAGGAAATGCAGCTTCCTGGGATTTTGCTTAAAAATCCTTTGGCTAATGTGGGACTATCCTCTGAATCATGATCCTGGTAACTGTCTCTTCTTCCTTCACACTTCTCAATTTCAAGGCTAATTTTATTCTTTCACAAACTATACCATATTTTTTATTTCTTGGGATGTTATGGCCCAGATTAGATTTTTGAGGGAGACATTTCATTTGTTAGATTTTGTCATGCTGCCTTTGTTCCCGTTAAAGACTTCCTTGGATGCACCCACAGCAGAAGTGATGTGTCCTTCCTGTCTACCTGCTTAAGCCACAACCACATCGTATCCCCACCCCACCCCCACTTGCTTCCCTTTCTGCCTTTTCCACTAGGTTAATGGATCTCAGCCCTGGACGCATATTATAGTCACTAGAGAGATCTTTCAAGCTTCAGTTACCCAGAACCCACCAGCACAGACAAGCTTTCAATTGCCTATAGGGAGGCCAGGCATGGGTACTTGTTAAAAGGGTTGACCAGCAAAAAGCAATTGGACTTTTGCTGCACAATATGGGTGTGACGAAGAGTATGTCTGAAATATAGAAGCTCCTTCAAGGCATTTCTTAGTACTATGATGCTCTGTGATTAAGGTCACTGGAAAACTAAAACAGCCCAATGCAGTCAAGGCTACTAATGGCTCAAAACCTTCAGGAATGAAGGTTTGGGTCACCCCACAGGTGAAGAACCAAGACCAGGGGTGCCTGGGTGGCTCAGCTGGTTGAGTGTCCATCTCTTGATTTTGGCTCAGGTCATGATTTCACCATTTGCGACATTAAGTCCCACATCCTGCTTCATGCTGACCACATGGAGCCTGCTTGGGATTCTCTCTCATCCTCTCTCTCTGCCCCTCCCCTGCTCATGCTTTCTCTCTCTCAAAATATGCACTTTAAAAAATTAAATTAAATTTAAAAAAAAGAGCCAAGACCCAGTGACGTGCTTACTGAAGGAAAAGAAAATACAGAATGGATAGTGACAGAAGATAGCCATAAATACCAGCCATGACCATGACCATGTGACCAGTTACAGAATAAGGTGTGTCATTGTCATGGGTATTTCTTCCTTGTTTTGTTATGAATATGTGTGTGTGTGTGTGTGTGTGTGTGTGTGTGTGTGTATGCAGATATCCCTGTATCGTAACATAAGATGTATTGACTTCATATTGTAGTATTGTAAATTTTACATCATAGTATTTAGTTGCAGGACATCAAAAAGAAGCATAACTGTCATGCAAGGACTTTGTACTCTCTTTTGGGGAAGGGGTTCGTGCATTTCTGGTTGTATTCAGGATAGTTGTATCATGTTGTGGAAGTGTAACCTTGTTGTATCTTTACTTGGAGATTGTTTGGTTTAAGGAGATGTGTATGAGCACCAAGCAGACAAAGGGGTAAAACTTGTGATGTGTCAGTTGGCTGGGCCACGGTGGTCAGATATTTGGTCAATCATTATTCTGGATGTTTCTGTGAGGGTGTTTTTGGATGAGATGAACATTTAAATTAGTGGACTTTGAATAAAGCAGATTGCTCTTCTTAATATAGGTGCATCTCATTCAATCAGTTGAAAGCCTGAATGGAACAAAGATGGACTTTCCCTGAGCAAGAGAAAATTCTGCCAGTAGATGGCTTTTGGCCTTGAACTGCAACATGGGTCTCCAAGCATTTGGGACTCTAGTTATAGGTCTATTAGCAAAGAGGAGTAGTAGTAGTGGGTCCAGAGGAGAATCAACAGTGTCTAGCAAAGCAACTGCCTCTGGGGAGTCCATTACCATTTCCTCAGGTAATTCAGGGTTTATCCCCTCTGAGTCCCTTAGGAGCAGGGTCCCTAGTTTTATCTCCCTCAGGAGAGAACTTTACCAATAGTAGGTGCTCACTAAATTTGAATTGAAGAAAGAGCAAGGGAAGTAAAAGATGACTTAGAAAATTACTAGAAATTCCCCAACCGGGCGCTGTCTTTTTGTCCCAGCACCATTAGTGCTGGGGAGGGGTGATAATCAATCCCCACTTGTTAGAATCTATTTAAAATAACCTCCCCACACTCCTTCCCAGTTTAAGGAGGCTGATGAGGAAGAGTTGGCCTGGTTCAAGAGGCCTGCAAACCTCACCCAGCCCTGGCCCAGAGGCCCAGCACCACTGCCTCCAGTTTGGCCAGCAACAAAGGACTTCATTGTTTAGGCCTTGGGATGTTTTTTCCTTTTCTTATCCTGATCCCTGCACAGAAAAAGCCCTAAAGACGCTGCCTTCTCTAAGAACTTTGAAAGCCTGAAGGATTTTGTTTGCCTCAGGGGGAATAGAATGAAGAGTGGGAAAAGGGGGTAATTAGTCACTGCCTGGCTCTGCTCCAGGGGCTTGACAAGAATGCTTTCTGAGAGCAGAGGCAGGGAGAGCTGCAGCTCCCCACCTTTATCTTTCCTTAGCTGTTGAATGTAGAGGCTCTTGGAAAAGGCCCAGCAGGATCTTGGGGTGGGGTGTGTGGAGGAGGGGAAAAGGCCTGGGTGACCATCTTGTTTCTGAAGCTCTCTTAGGGACATGCATCCAGGTTTGAAATACAGATACATCACGGCTTTCTGCCATGTTCCCCAAAATCCACTTAGGGAGGCCAGTGGGAGCATTGGGAAGGAAGCCAGTCAGCTCCTCCATGACAGCCAGGACAGAGGGTCCGGTGCGACGGGCCATACCGGGGTACCCCAGAGCAGGAGAGGTCTCAGAACAATCTGTGGAATGATGGGGCAGGACTAGGTCAGGGCATGGAGGCGTAGAGGGTGGTGAGGCTTGCCTGAGCCCCCACAGTGCAGGACAGATGAAGAGATTTTTCTTCCCTCCCTGCTGGTCCCTTCAAAACCACAGCCCTCTTGCTGTGCACTCAGCCACAGTCACCCTGGCCTACCTTGGGTAATTGTGAATATGTGCTTTGAGGGCACTGCCACTTTGATCTAGCTAAGCAAGAGGTATATAAAAGGGGTCCTGCCATCTCCATCACCACTCAGCCTCCCTGATGTACACTGGGAAGGCACAGGTGTGCTCTTGTGTCCCTCCAGAGCAATTCCCTTGGAAGAGTCCCTCTAGGTCACCCACTGGGTGACCCCTGCCTGCCTGTGAGCCGCCACGCAGTCTTCATCATCTCAACCTTCGGGACAGGGTCTCCGTCTTCCTGCTGGGCTCGGGGCAGTCTCTTTCCTCTTTAAAGTTGCCACCAGCCAGCAAAGTGCTTCAAGGGTGTGAACAATCTTTCCTGAGGGGCAAGAGACTAGCGGTGACTAGAAGGAAAGAATGTCTAAAGTGCGTCTGAAATGGCCCTTTTTTCACAACTCACGTGTTAACCTCTTCACAAGGTGCTTCCCTCCCATAACATCCTTGATTCCTAACCGGCTCCCTACACCTCTTGTCAGTTCTTTCCCACTAAAGGCTTCCTTCTCTGTCCTTCCCCAATCAAATTCCCACCCCTCTTTCAGAACCTTCACCAGTGGAGGGGTGGGAGGGCACAATTAGTTGCCAAAAAATACCACTTTAAGGTGGCTACTCAAATCTGTCAAGGGGTCCCTTGGGAAGTTGGGAGAGGTCAGGAAGGATCCACCCCCCAGAGATTTGGAGAGGACCGTGACCCTGCTGACACCTTGATTTTGGACTTCTGGTTCCAGATCTATGAGAACACGTTTCTGTTATCAGACACCACTCCATTTGTGGTGCTTCCTTACAAGATTCCTAGGAACTAACGCAGGACCTACAACTATTTTTCACTTCCAGGTCATCATAATTCATAGTGAAATTTAATGTCTTGATCCCAGGCTCCTCCCCGCATTCAGTCCCACGGATACTTGCTGAGATCAGAAGAAATGCTGTATGTGTTTTTGCCACACTGACATGCATAGTTTGGGTAATTTAGTTTGAGATCCTTGCAGGGACTTTTCTGTGTGCAAATGCTGGCTCTAATCCTGGCTAGTTATGTAAGTTGGCTTGTGGAAAATTCGAAAGGGGAAAACACTAACAGTGACATTTTATAGAGTTCTTTCAACATGCCATCTTTATAAGTCTTTCTCTAATCCTTGCCACCATCCTGTAAATGAGTTAACATCAATTCAAATGTCAGAGGAGTCTTCTTGGGGGAGAGAGACTGACCGAGGAGGCAGGCCATGTTCTGCCTGGTTCTGAAGCCAGAGTCCATCCCAAACTGCTTCTTTGGGGACCAGGGAGAAGGGAGAGAATGCACCTGGCACAGAGGAGGAAATGCAGGGGTGTGCTGGATCTAGCTCATGCTGAGTTGCAAGACCTGACTATTAAAATTTCAAGACTTTTGCAGGCAGGTTGATGTTATGTTGGTAGTTTGAAACTGGCCACAGTGGGAGCATTTACACCACAGAAATTGGCAAGTACCACAAATCAGAGCTCTTATCTCCCCCACTATGTAGTTTCACTGGGTCACGACTTGATTAGAGGAGAGGGAAAGCCATGGGGAGGCACACTGAGGCCTTCAGCCTGGCATTAGCTGGAAAGGGCTGATGTGGTCTAGGTGGTGCTCAAAGTATTGATGGAATGGACAGTGAAGTTGTACATGACCAAAGCTACCCAATCCTGGGGGTTTAGGAAGGGCCAATCCCTCCCTGGGAGCTTAGGAGCACTCACTGAGGACTTCTTAGTGATGGAGAAATAGTCATCAAAGCTGCTGGCCCGTCACCACTAAACTATAGCAACATGACCAGGAAAAGAGTCCATTTCTAAACAGTTAAATGAACACTCTGGCCCTCAGTCTCAGGGTACCTTTGTGGCTCAGTCCGCTGAGCATCCAACTCTTGATTTCAGCTCAGGTCATGATCCCAGAGTCATGGGATCAAGCCCCATGTTGGGCTCTGTGCTGAGCATGGAGCCTGCTTAAGATTCTCTCTTTCTCCCCCTCCCCTGCTCATGCTCTGTCTTTCTAAAAAAAAAAAAAAAAAAAAAAATCCCTGTGTCTACCCCAGATTTGCTCTGGCTGCCACTTCCTGAGGTAGCCACCTGGCTGCTGACCCCCCTTCTCTGCATCTGGACGCTGGGCAGCCATGTCTGTACTAAGTGTCCCTGCCCTGCTGTGACAAACTGATCCAGGACACTAGCTGGCTCAGCCACACCTGTGTCTCCCAGAAACTTGGAGTTTTGAGCTAAGATCCATTGATCTCTGACATTGTTGGTAATAATTTGCATCAGTGGTAGTGCTCTAGAGCTGTGCTGTTGGATAGCGAACTCACATGTGGCCACTGAGCACTTGAAATGTGGCTCATGCAAATGGGCTACGAGTGAAGAGCACATGCTTCAAAGACGATATGAAGACAGAGATTTAAAATACCTCATTAACAATTCTTTGACTATATGTTGAAATGACAATATTGTGGATATGAGTTAAATAAAATGTATCATTAAAATGGATTCCTCCTGTCTCTTTTTACTTTTTAAGATATGGCTACTAGAAAACTTGAAATTGCTTACGTTGGAATTATATTTCCTCTGGACAAAGCAGCTCTAGAGGAGAGGTCCATGAGGCCCCTGGGGCCGGGTGGTTCCCAGCCTCCGCAGACCTGGGTTATTCAGCTGTCTTTTCTTCCTTGAGCCAACTCCGCTTTCTTCCATCCTGTTCTTTTCGTGGTTTACCCTACCAGAGTAGTTTGGATTATTTGTAACCAAAGACACTTTCATAGACCAGCTGAACTGAAATCTCCTTGGGGAGTTGCACAGATGATTCTATGGCTCTGCCAGAGAACCTTCCAATGCTTCCAACAGGTCATGTTCGGGCCCACTCTGAAAGGATGAGACCACCTGGACTGCATCATTCCTGCCTCCACAGACCCGGATTGTGCCTCTGCCTTGATCTGACTACAGATCAAGGGACCTTGAGCTCTGGCCACAGGAACTGCATTTGGACTAGGAGGTTCTACTGGTCAGGCAGGACCAAGGAGTCTGGTTCCGGCTGAGGTTGTGCAGAGGAACTGGATTATGTCACCAGAGACTGGAGTTTAGAATAATAACAGCTTTGTTCGACTCTCCCTGAACCTATGAGGAAGTCCAGGTTTGAAAAGAGCAGTTTCATGAAGCACGCACAAGGGTTCTCCCCTCCCCCACACCCCCTCCATTCCCCATCTGGCAAATCGGCCCACCCTCCTGCATGGTGATCAGAGAGTTTCGTGTCTCTGCACCCAGCCTGGGAACTCTCACTTTAGCAATGTGGTTTTCCTAAGACATTTCAGTTGTTCCAAGGTGTGAGGCGAAACTCCCACAAAAACCTGTCAAGGGCTGGCTTTGGAGTGGAATGTTCAAGGTTAACTCACTGGGGTGAACAAAAATGGTTTGCCAGATTCCAGATAATTATTCCTTCAGGAACTTCTCGCTCCAAGCACTTTAATGAAAAATGATAGAAAGAGTTATTGCCCTCTGAGACATTCAATTCCACCGTGCAGCTAAAGCATCTGCCGTGGACCCAGCCAGGGAAGATTACATCTGCCCGACCATGGAGACGCTGCAATAGTTTATCTTCAAAATAAGCAAAGAAAATGTGTCTAATGAATCCCTAAAGACTGGTATGTGCAGATGGGTTTGAAAACTGCCTCAGGCAATTTTTCATCCTCATTGTAATGGGAATCCCTTGGAAACAAGTTGGAGATCATATGTAAATTTGCTACACTTACAACATTCTTGGGAAGACTTGGAATGAGATGGTAAATGAAGACATTGCAAAGTTAATAAATTGAGAGAGAAACCCTTATTAAATTTTTTTTAAATGGGCTGCATGTGCCATATTCGCGGGAGCTATGTGGTTTAATAAAATGAAATAAGCCTCTAATGTGTTCCACATGGCTCTGTGTTGAGTAGAAGACAAGTGTGGGTAAGACATGGCCCCTGCCCTCTAGGAGCTTGCAATCAAATGGGTGGTTGAGACAAGACTTAAGTGTGGAGAAGCCGCCTCACCATGACAGATGGCCTCAGCCAGGGAAAAAGAAACAGTCGGATCCTTAAATCAGAAGGGTGGGGGTGGCGTGTGTAGGGAGAGCAGAAATCAGTCCCTGGGGTGTATTCTGTTGTCACTGTCAATTTTTCTTTTTCTTTCTTCTTCTTCTTCTTTTTTTAATGTTTATTTATTTATGAGAGAGAGAGAGAGAGGGAGAGAGAGGAAGGGGCAGAGAGAGGAGACACAGAATCTGAAACAGGCTCCAGGCTCTCAGAGGTCACCATAGAGCCTGACACGGGGCTCGAACTCATGGACCGTGAGATCATGACCTGAGCCGAAGTCAGACCCTTAACTGATTGAGCCACTCAGGTGCCCCTGTCAATTTTTCTCAGTTCATAGCTTAATTCCCAGCCCCTGTCCCCATCTGATTGCCTCCCAACTCTGTCCTTTCTCAGAAATAACCACCACATTGTAATTGGAGTATAACCTCCCAAAAGAATTTTTTTTTTTTTTTTTTACTACATATGTTTAAATAAAGAGCTGAAGTAAATGTGGCAAAATGTAATCATTTGATAAATCTGGACAGTGGGTATTTGGTTCTGTTTTATCTTTTTGTTTTCTACTTTATTGTATCCTTGAAATATTTCATAGTTAAAAGATTATAAGTAAATAGTATGTACAATATGTAAATAATAAATTAGAGACTCAAAGACAGAAAGGAAGAAGGAAAGAAATCAGGAAGAGAAGTGAAAATTTCTGAGAATTCATAGGACTGCAAGGTCTCCTTGCATGGAGGTAGTCAGGAAAGACTCTGCCAAGATGAAGTACAAGACCTGGGTCTTGAAAAATGGAAAAGAGGGAGCATAGTCTGAGTGGGAGGAACCCTGTTAAAGAACAGCTCTTCTGTAAAATGAGGAGCTTGGACTCATAAGTTCTAAATTCACACTCAAATCTGATGGCTTATGTCACATTCATTGATTCAATCCACAAGCAACATTTGGACACCTGTCATGTGCAGTTAGTGATACACTGTGTGATTTTCTAGGATGGGTACATGGGAGAGGGACCACCCTCAATCACCATATCCATGCTCATTATTCATCATGCTTAAATATGAAGAATTGACTAACTCTTCATCTATCTCTTTATCAAATCTTTTAAATTTTAAACTCTTTTCAGATGTAAACTATTTCTCATATTTCTCTGTATCCTCCATAGTGTCAAGATAGGACTACGTAAATAAGTAGATATTCATTAAATACTCATTGAATGCTGGATTAGCTTATTCATTGAAATCATAATCAGGAGGCTATTATGTCCTAAATCACAAAAGAAAATACTCTGGAGATGCAAAGATAAAAATAATCTCAGTTTCTAATAAGCTTTCAAGTCTAATAGGGGAGATAAATTGGTGTAACTCACTTATTGCAAAAGAGGTTATTAAGGACCAAAAGAATAGTACAGAGAAAGTGCTGTATGGGTTGACTGATTGCATAAAGTGACACATACATGTTTAAGCTTCTAATATCTGTTAGAGGTTTATTCAGTATAAATTTTAGATAATAGACATGCTACTTTTGGGAAAGTGAACGCTTAAAAATATCTGGTACCACCTTTTTTTAGCTGAAGTAGAGTTGACATACAATGTTATATTAGTTTCATGTGTACAACATAATAATTTGACAATTATATACATTAGGAAATGCTCTCCATGATAGGTCTAGTTGCCATCTGTCATCATGCACAGTCATTACAATATTATTGACTATATTCCCTATGCTGTACTTTATAGCCCCATGACATTGATTTTATAACCGGAAGTTTATACCTCTTAATCCCCTTCCAACCATCAATCTTTGTTCTTCATCCTATGTTCTTCCACTTCTTGTTAAGTGGTAATGTCTGTCTTTTGCACCTCTCCCTTCTTCCTCTTTTTTAACACCACAGAAATAGAAAAAGATACCATCAATTTAATTTTTTTATATTATTCTTTGTTGTAATTTTTTTTTTAATTAAGGATTAGAACAGAACCATTTTTTTTTCAAGTTCAATGCAGTAGTAATTTATTCTAACAAACCAAACACTGAATTCAGATTTGATACTTAGGCACTTAGGATGCATCTTCTAATGGTTGCAGTGGCATTCTAAAACCTGAAAGCACATCTGCTTCGATAGGTGCTCCTACCTGGACAGGCTCCCTTGGTAGGAGAGACGGGCAAACCAGTGTTGGGCTATGCTCATGTTCTGACCTTTGTGGAATTGCAACCTGGTTTTGAGTCTTACACAGATGCCAGTATAGATCAGTGGATACAGAAATGATAATGGTGGTAATAATAGTAGGCAACATTCATTTGGAGTGCTTCTGATGTACTTATACTGTTCTGAGGACCTGACACAAGTTAACTCATTTATCCTAACAACAATCACATAGAGTGGATATTCACCTGAAAAACACAAAGGAAAACAAACAAAACCAGATTCTTTCTTCCTTCCTCTCTTCCTCACTTTTCTTTCCTTCTTCCCTTCTTCCCTTCCTCCCCCCCCCCCCCCCGCCTCTTTCTTTCTTTCTTTCTCTTTCTTTCTTTCTTTCTTTCTTTCTTTCTTTCTTTCATGTACAGATCACTACAGAACACTTCATATTTCTCTTCTGTAAGTCCCCTCCCCTTCCCTCCCTTTCCTTTCTTTCCCCTCCTCTCATTTTTTAGTAATACTCTTCTAGAACTTACCATTTTACAAAACAATGCTTTGTAATACTCCTTAGCAAGTATTTTAAACTCCCCACTTATGGCTTAGATGTTCATATTTAATAGAATGTCTCATTTTTGTCTTTTATTCTAAGCACAATAATTGGGAAGCATTCATGGGTAAGAAAATGTTTGATTTTGCTTTTGATCAAGGTGATATAAAACACAAGGTACTGGCTTGTTGGGAGACAAGGATCACACCCTGTAACCTGGCTGACTGGCCTCTGAGTGCTCTGGGTGGGTTTATTTATTTCTCTCTCTTTGTGAAACAAGATCTTCAAATTAATTGTTTGTTATTGATCCTTTACATACTGTTTAGAAATGGGCACAGGATATTGCTCTCATTTGTGGATTTGCATATTTGCACAAATCATTACTTGCCAGTGTTTGCATTTTTAATTTCTGTGGTCTGGAATTTTGTCAGGAGAAGGAGGTCAGGTTTGGGAATTAAACCCAGCATCCCTAACCAATGTCACTGTGGGTATGTTACTAGTTCTTAACCACCCCCACCAGCTGGCGGATGTGAGAAGGAAATGGTGTTAAGCTTGTGGTACACCATAGGGGTTTAATACATGTTCATTTCCTTCTGTTTTTCTAGATTACTCTCTTTGCATCTGTAATTCTTGGTGACTTTTTAATCTCCTTAAATTCCACTGTTCTACTTACACAAGAAGCCAAATGAAATAAAGACCCTGTCTCTTGACCTCTTCATGTTATCATTTCGGTTGTTTCCACCAATTTCCAAATGCAGAAAATGGGGATTACAAATTTACAATGGTATTTTATAGAAGATAATTTTTTTTTCCAGAAAACAGGATTGCCAGTGAAAACTCTTTAGTTTCTGGAATTGAGCATATTATTTTGCAAATCAGGTTTTGTAAAGCCTGCACGCTGGTTAAATGTACATCAGTTTTTTTTTTTTTTATTTTTTTTTATTTTATTTATTTTTTTTTTTAATTTTTTTTTTTCAACGTTTTTTATTTATTTTTGGGACAGAGAGAGACAGAGCATGAACGGGGGAGGGGCAGAGAGAGAGGGAGACACAGAATCGGAAACAGGCTCCAGGCTCTGAGCCATCAGCGCAGAGCCCGACGCGGGGCTCGAACTCACGGACCGCGAGATCGTGACCTGGCTGAAGTCGGACGCTTAACCGACTAAGCCACCCAGGCGCCCCAAATGTACATCAGTTTTTAGAGTCCAGGCAATCTGCTCACCAGGACTCTGGCTAACTGACTTCTCTGAGCCACAGTTTTCTCATCTGTAAAAATGGGGGAAATCATCTATCTTGTAAGGCTGTTGAGGGGATTTAATGAAGTAAAATGCTTGGCACCTGGTGGAATGATTTGAAACTATTGTTATTTTTCTGAATATTCATGAACAGTGATAGCCTTTTAATTTTCTCTGAGAAGTCACTTTTATTTTCTTAGAGGACATACAAGGAACAAAAATCACCCAAATGTGGTACACATCACTAAACTTGGAGTCAGACAGAGAGTGGGGCTTGCCCCCTAGCACTACTCTCTATCAACCTGATCTTGGATTGGACTCTACTCAGCCTCAGTTTCCTATTTGAATTTTGGGTATGATGGGTATAATATCTGCCCTAACTACTTTGTAGCTTTATGTTCTCAGAGAAGTTAACTGATTGGAAAGCACTTTGTAAATCGTCAAGTATTGAACCAAAGAGCTAGTGAAAAATCTTCTCAGGGTCTATTTTCCGTATCAGGAAGAGCTCAGACTTTGGGGCCAAGTTGTCTGGAGTCTGATGCCAAGTTCTCCACTTGCATGTTGTGTGATCCTGGGAAAATTTCAAAACCTCTCTGTGTCTCAGCTTTTACATATCTGTAAAATTAGAATAATAACACCATCTCAGGCGATTGTGGTGTGGATAAATGAGTTAATGCAGTAAAACACTTAGAAAGTGACTGATATATGTAAACACTAAATAATGTTAGTTCTAATAATGTGTATTTTAAAATGGAGGAGTTGGGCTACCTAATCTCTAGCATGCCTTCTAGTTTAAGCATTCTTTGAGGCTTACACATGTCTTGCTTTCTAGAACAAGAAGTGTTTTGAATGCTCCAGTAGGTTTTGTAGTAAGGGTCTTCTGCTGATAGCAAGTTCAGATGTAGATTTTTGGAAATTTCTGATTACTTGGTACTAAGGTGAAGTCTCCCACTTCCCATCATTTTCCACTTAATACTATTTACCTAACTTTCCGGAAACCTATGTGTGGCCTCAATTTTGTCTTGGGATAGGTCTGTGATTTCCAAACTATGTGCTAAGTCACCTGGATTTATAGGAGTGAAATTTGGGGGGTGGGGGATGGGGGACAACACATCCAACAGACACCTCATCATTTACTCACCCCATGAATTACTAGCTTGAGACGGTCCATAGCTTCAATATGATTGCATTAATTTCTTTCGGTCATATCTTTGTGAGGCTGTGTTTTCGAAAGTGACTGCTGAAGGCTAACAGAATGTGAGCCCTCAAAGTCTTGCTAGGTAGAAACTAGATATGAGCAGTGGAGGAAACGCCCCAAGGCAAAGTCCCAAGTCCTTGAAGGGGAATGATAGAGCTGGAGGCAAGGATGTTGATTTAAAAAGCTCTACATTATGAACTCAGAGACTACTATCCTGACCTTCCAAGACCTTGGGCCCAACAGCTCAAGGGCCACAGGTGTAGAACACGTGCTCTCCCTTTCCACCTCTGCCCCAGGGTAGCTCCTACACTCAGTATAATTCATTTGCAAGGCAGGTACAACCCTGTGGATGGAGAGACACTTCCCCTGACAGTTCTGGTACAAACCTTGCAGGGTCAAAAGCACCCCTTCCCAACCTATGGGAGGTCCCCAAATGATTGGAAGTAGCCTCTCTTAAAGACCACTCCACTGTACCTCACAACTCCTCCTGGCCCACAGACACCCAATAGCATCCAATTCCAAAAACACCTAGGGGCAGGTTCTATCTCAAGGAACCTGCCACCTCTCCCACCTTGAGAGTGTAGAGTTGCTTTAATATAAACTGCTTTGTGCTTGCAATTTTCCTTTTGGCTATCTGTATTCGAGCACAGATCCCCATGAAAATCTTCTTGTGGGGAATCCAAGGACTGAGACTACTATTCACACAATGCATTCTCCCTCTCACCCCTAATAATGTGACTGTAGGAGTTCAGGACGTTTCACCTCAAGATAAGGTACTTTGGCATGTCGATTATGGAGTTATAAGAACCTCAAAAACAGCAAATGCATGGAAAGGCTTTCTCTGAACTCCCATTAGCTGCTTAAAGACAGAGCCTCTAAAAGTGCTCAGTTGTCATAAATACCCTCCCTGGGAGTTTCATCTTCAGGGAAGATTACCTCTTACCACAGAAGAGGAACTAGAAGTGGATAACACACCCAGATAAACTTTGTCACAAACTATCCTATCTCCCATTTATCCTAAGGGCTATTCATCTTTCTTAAAAATCATTTGCATTTTCCTAAAAGGCCAACATTCTCTCTCCCTTTCCCTATTTTGATGGTATTTAAGCCTGCATTTTAAGTCACCTCAAAGAGTTACTCATTTTCCCTGGGTATGTCCCGTGTACATATGAGCTATCCATGTTAATACACTTGTGCTTGTTTTTCCCTTGTTAAGCTGTCTTAAAATTTTTTTTTTGGAAGTTCATTTATTTGAGACACAGCAGAACACGAGTGATGGAGGGGCAAAGGGAGAAGGAGAGAGAATCCCAAGCAGGCTCCACATTGTCAGCATAGAGTCCCACATGGGGCTCAAACTCATGAACTGTGAGATCATGACATGAGCCAAAATCAGGAGTTGGATGCTTAACAGACTGAGCCACCCAGATGCCCCTGCCCTGTCTTTAAAAAAAATTTGTTTATAACTTTTATTTATTTTTGAGACAGAGAGAGACAGAGAATGAACGGGGGAGGGTCAGAGAGAGAGAGGGACACATAGAATCCGAAGCAGGCTCCAGGCTCTGAGCTGTCACCACAGAGCCTGATGCGGGGCCCAAACTCACGGACTGTGAGATCATGACCTGAGCGGAAGTCAGATGCTTAACTGACTGAGCCACCCAGGGACCCCCTCCTGCCCTGTCTTTTAATACAGGGGTCTCAGCTAAGAATGCAGAAGGGTAGAGGCAAAACTTTTTTCTTTACATTGTAATAAAAATGAAGTATCATGTGTGAGAGATAAGACCATGGACCCAATCAAAGGAGGGGTGTGGAGACTCAGAGCACAGTGAGGTGAGGCTTTAATCAACATTCTTGCAAGAGCAGGTGCCTGATGGATAGGCACACTCAGGGCAGTTACAGCAGACAATTTATCTCCTAGCATGCAAGTCCCTTCTCTGGTTCCTCATTGGCTGAGCACTACAGAGGTTACAGCCTCACCCAGAAATTGTGTATGCCCAAGTAAGGCCAAAAGTAGTTTGAATGGAACAAATGTACATTCCCTGAGGTGAAGCAGAGACTTTCAGTCCCTCCTCCCTTTGTTCTTTGGCTCATGCTCATTACAAAGCCAGAGAATATAAGCCCGTGAATCAGAGAGGGGAAGAAGAACCAGGAAGTGAAGTGTCTATGGGTTTGGGACTCCAATGTGTGTGGAGGGTGGTTCGTACATATTTCTAGTAGGTTGTAAACCTATTGTTAACTAGACAGCACAGCTTTTATCTGGTATTGCTGATAATAAATCGTCTCCCTTACTTCTCACACTTCTCACTTCCCGTGAAAAATTAATGGGGAACAGGAGATGAGGACGATGGTGCCCAATGACACGTGCACACTGAGCACACATCCAGGGGCAAGTAGCTGTGGTTAAGAACGAAATACTATTTTCCTTTCACTTTATGTGCATTGTTTTTTCAACTGGCCATCAAATTAGTAGAACATAAATATGTATGAAGTGGTTTGGAACCTAACGGTGTAATAAAGTGAATTGTTAGTTACTTGCTTCCGCCCGCAATGCTGGAACAAAAAGTTACCGAGACCCTGAGGGCACCATGAACCTAGAGAATCTGGGAACCTTTGGCTAGATCCTTCCGTTTCAGGATTTTCTTTGAAAAAGGCACATTCCTTGAAAAAGGCACAGATGCATGAAATAACGCAGTGCCTACAGTTCAGCGAGGCTTGGGGGTTAATGAAGGCCTGAGAAATTTGTGTGTGGAGCGGAAGCTTTGCAAACTCAGATTTATCTTGTGTACACATCCTTTGATAGTCCAAAGAAGGGCATAACATATTTGGAGGAGGTGGGGAAATCACATTTTCCATAATAAAGTAGAAGAGGCTTCTTTACTTTGAAGTATGTTCCCTTTTGGCTTCTTGAAAGTTTCTCTGCATTAACAATTTGTACTGATTTTAGCTACTGATGAGCAACATTGTTTTGGTGAGTTCTGATTAGCACATGAATACCCTGCCAGAGGCCTCAGGGAATGCAAAGCAGACACATTTGCAATTGAATATCCACTTAACATTTGGTCTGGAGTTTGAAGTCTCAATCAGTTTCCATGTGCCCGGCATACTCTACTGGGACTCTTGCCCAGATGTGAGTCCCCTGGGCTGTAAAGGTTTTGTGATCACAGTTTTGTGCTACATCCTTTGAAGGGATTGAGGACCCTGAAGGGAGAACTGCCCTGTAAACTGTATGAAGGTGTGAACACCTTGTCCTCAGGCATTGTGGGGACCTTCCTCTACATTCACTTCTTCTGTTTTCTTTTCCTTAAGGCAGTATGTGCGCATCCAGAAATCAGATACTAACAACAGAGTCTGCGATGAAAAGTGCCAGTCTTCTCCTCTCCCTTCTAAGCCCCATTCCCATCCCCCCAAGAAACTCTCTTGTGCTAATTTTTTTTTGTGTGGTTACCTTCATAACTGTAGACAATATGTTTATAAAATGTACTTTCCTGTTTCCAGACTTTATCAATTTTACACAATTTTGGATATCTATGTTAGGAGGAAAGCTGGCCTGTGAATTAGCTGACAATAGGCAGGTTAACAGGAGAAGAGTTTATTATGCTTGTGGGAACACTTAAGAATTAGTAGTAACTGACTCAATGGTCAGAGGTAAAGGTTTATATACCAACTTAACAAAAAAGGGAGAGGTTAGGATTTTAATGGGGGACGTCTGGAAGGTTCGATTGCTCATTTTGATGGTAATAGGTAGCTGAATTCTCACTTTCCAGTGCTAAGGGCCAGACTTCTCACAAACAGAAAGCTCCCTGGGTGGGATGGAGGGGGGACAGTCAATGGCAGCTGTTTTGAGAGAGCTTTGGTCAAGTTCAGGTAATATTTCTTTCTGTGCCCCCTGATTGTTCAAATAGTTTTGAATTAGAGTAATTTTCATATTGCCTTGTGGGCTGTTAATCCCTTCATCTTCCCCATTTTGAAACTTCCCAAGAAATTTCACAAACAAAGAGCTGGCTTAGTTGCTATGGAGAGAAGACTTGGTTTACAAGTTGGGAGCTAACAACTCTCAAAGGGAGAGAATGTAGATTCTGAATCTAGAGGGTTAAAGATTGGATTCAAGATGGTGGAGTGTGGGTGGCAGTGGTAACTTGATGGATTTTCTGGTTTTCAGTTTGAATATCTTTGGTGATGGCCTCCCATACATGGTCTGATGTGGTGATCAGTCCTTTGAAGTTTTTATCAAGTCAACCAGCTTCAGCTTGCAGGATTTTTTCAGCTCCTTGAGTGAAAGAGCAACTGCAAACCAATCTAGAGTCCCAGAAAGGATCTGAACAGTTGGGTCTCAGTTTTCAGTGACACTAAGTCAGTAAGGTGGGAGAAAAATGAAAAGCATGAAGTTTGAGAGTTATAACCAGATAGTGAAGGAAGCTAGAATAGACAATTTGGCAAGGACCAACAAAATGTATAAGATGGCATGATCTAGTCCCGTTTACAAATAGATAATAAGACCTCAAAAAAAAAAAAAAAAAAAAAAAAAAAAGAAGCAGAACTAGAATATGATAGCCCACAAAGGTGTGTTATAGTTTTCTATTGAAATGTGAACTCTCTCTACAGCTATCTTCTGCTTTGATCAAAGATAATCACAGTGGGATTATTCTCATTTACAAAATAAGTCTGGTCTCATTGAATCTGGCCTGATTATTTACCTAAGTGCAGCAAGAATAGTAATTGACCACACACACCTGTTTAAGTTTGTTTTCCTGGAACTTTTATAAGGAATCTCAGATATCTTTTAAAAGCTTCTTGGGACTGGGAAGCCAAACCAAGAACTTGCCATCAGACTTCACCTGTATGCCCTACACATGTGGGTGAATTCTTCTCTTCTTGAAGTCCCCAATTCCTTATATCCAGAAAATACAACAAAAAAGAACCAGAGATTTTCCAAACAAAAGCCATAAAAAAAAAAATCATAGTTATTTTTCATTAGCTTATTTACTTCCGGGTAATTAATTCTTGTTCTGCTTGAACTGGGGTTTCCATTTCATGAACTCATCAGCTTCTCCACTAGAGTTTTTGGAAATCCTGACTCAGTCCAGTGGTATGATCTCAAAGTTAGTTAAACAATGCCATCATGGAGCACCTGGGTGGCTCAGTTGGTTAAGTGTCCAACTCTTGATTTC
Organism: Panthera onca; assembly: GCF_046562875.1. NCBI lineage: Eukaryota > Metazoa > Chordata > Mammalia > Carnivora > Felidae > Panthera > Panthera onca. The sequence continues at coordinate 163,296,807 of NC_138342.1, read as the reverse complement.
AGCTCAGGTCATTATCTTGTGGTTCCTCAGATTTAGCCCCACATTGGGCTCTGCACTGACAGCATGGAGCCTGCTTGAGATCCTCTCTCTCCCTCTCTCTCTCTGCTCCTCCTCAACTCACTTTCTCTCTCAAAATAAATAAACATTGAAAAAAAATGCCATCAGAAGTTTTTACCCCAGACATGGTCTTTATCATGGGTTTTTGAGACAGTACCTTCTTGTTGAAGGTGAGGAACTGTGGTTTATAGCTATTTGTAAGGGCTCTCAGAGAAGAACTGGAGAGAAACCATAGCTATCTGTGAATGGTCAAACACCTGACACAGCCATGATTAAAGATCTGAGGAGCGTTCATTATAAAAATAATGCAACTGACTAAGAAATTTGGTTACTTGTTTGACACACAACATTTAAAATAATAACTGGAACTATGTCTAGTAGCATTATGCCATTCTGTCCATTATCTGACAAGCAGCATAAGGGCATACCATGAACAGCAAGGTCATTGACAAATTTCTAAGAATTTCATGTTTTCCTGAAACTTATATTAATAGCATTTACCTATACAAATATAACCTAGGGAAGGGTAAGTATCTCTTCTTACCTGACAATGCTTTTCATACAGTGTAACATAGCAAATGAACCTAATTATGTTCTAACATTTTTCTTTTTAGCTCAGCTTCTTTCTCTACTATCCCCTCAAAAGAAGCTGAACGGTTGTGCACTTCATGGTCTAAGGATCAGTCCTTCCCAAACAAGAGACTCTTGGAGAAGCGTCAACGGCAGCTGTTTTTTGGAAGCTCCACTTAAGTTTCGATAGTTTCAATAGATTCTGTGGCTACTGGTCATCCAAATGTTTTCAGTTTAAAGTAATTTTTATATCACTTAGGTGGACTTAACTAATGTGCACTCCAAACTTCTCTCCTGTTTAATATTTGTGTGACTATTTTTTCTTTACAGCCTTGAATAATGTACTTATTTATTTATTTATTTATTTATTCATTTATTTATAAGGGATTGAAAGTGGGGAGAGGGGCAAAGGGAGAGAGAGAATTTTAGACCGGCTCCACATTCAGCGAGGAGCCTGATGTGGGGCTTGATCCCATGACAGTTGGATGCTTAACCTACTGAGCCAACCAGGTGTCCCTGAATAATGTACTTTAATTATTAATTCTTCTTTCAACAACTTTAAAGTCCATCAATTTTTTGCAATTAAGATACTAGGATTCCTACACCTTCCCTTTTGCATTTCCACTCCCCATCCTCTGCTAGTTACATGTAAGTTTACCATCTTCAGATTGTTCACATTTACTTTCTCTGTTGTAACCACAAAGCTAATTCTGAAAGTGCAAAACCAATAAATAGTTCTAAATAAACACTACTAAATTTCTGCCAAGTGATGTGAGTCTTTAAATGATGATGGGATTTCTACGGAAAAAAATGTATATGTGTTCCTATCTATAGATGCCATTGTCATTCAAAGAACAATGTTCCTAAAGCAAGATAGGGTGTTTTTTTTTTTTTTTCATACTTTATTGTTGTTCCAAATTATGCCATAATTTATTCTGCTCTTAGTTGGAATGTGTTGGCATTTAGGGTTTTTTCCTAAAGTTTCTAATTACCTCTTTCTTTCCTTTTTTCTTTCCCTCGCTTTCTTTTCTTCCTTACCTCTCTCCTTCCTTCCTTCTTTCTTTCCTCCCTCCCTTCCTTCCTTCTTTCCTTCCTTTTTTCTTTCTTTCTTTTTTCTTTCTTTCTTTCTTTCTTTCTTTCTTTCTTTCTTCCTCTTCCTCCCTCTTTTCAAATTATCTCCTAATTTTTTTCATAAGTTCTCAATAATAATTTGCTTTATCAAATTCTCATCCTCCCCTCTTTATTTCTTGGAGACTTCCCAGAACTTCCTAAGAGAGGATGCATGAGGTATAAAACTTCTGAGCCTTGGAACATCTCAAATTACTTTTATTCTCTCTTCACAGTTGATCATTGATTTCTTGGTTGACAGAATTTTAGAATTAAAATTATTTCCATTAGAAAGCAGAAGTCATTACTCCATTATTTGGTAGGCACCAGTGATTCTAAAGAGTAACCTGCTGCTAGTCTGAGTTTTGTTTCTTTGTAGGTAATTTCTTTTTTCTCATTGGAAGTCCATCGGATGTTCTCTTTATCCTTGGTATTCTATAATTTTGTGAGAATAGGTCAGGGCCTTTTTCATTTATTGAGTTGGATCCTCCCTCAAGAGGCCTCTTTTTAAATATATAAGTTTATTTAGTTATTTTGAGAGAGAGAGAGAGAAAGCTTGCAAGCAGGGAGGGGCAGAGAGAGAGGGAGTGAGAAGATCCCAAGCAGATTCTGAGCTGTCAGCACAGAGCCCGATGTGTGGCTTGAACTCACAAACTGTGACATCATGGCCTGAGCCGAAACCAAGAGTCGTATGCTTAACCAACTGAGCCACCCAGGCATTCCTGGAGGCCTCCTTTACCTGAAGAGTCCCTTAATCTGGAGAAAATTTTATTTTTAATTTCTTTGATTGTTTTTTAGACTCCCTCTTTTTCTGGGACATTCATTAGATGAAGTTCCTGGATTAATCTCTCTGTCTCCTTGTACATATTTTAATATTTTTTCCTCTACATTTTGAGAGGTTTCTTGCACTTTGTTTTCTGGCACTTCTCTTGAATTTTGCCAATCCTCATCAGACACACTTTAAACTCTAAAGTCTCTTTTTCTCCAGTTTTTTAATGGCTTATTTTTATTGTTTGAGGATGTAAAATATATTTTTCACTAGGATGTTTTTAAAGTGTTCCTGTGTTCCCTGAGTTGTTTTTGTTTCTTTTGTGTTTTTTTTCTCTTTTGAAATTTTTTTCTGAGTGAAGATATTTGTGTCTCTTCATACTCCTAGTGATCTCTGGCTTTCTGTTCACACTTAGGGCAAAAGGACTGTGTGGCCAGATGGGCTGTGTCTGGTGCTCAGTAGACTGGTTCCTGGCCAGGCCTCTCCCTCCAGAACAGAGTCTTAGCAGGAACTTCATAGGAGGCAAAGCAGGGCCTCTAACTGGCAGTTTTTACTTTAGCTGAGAGAGGAGTAAACTGTCTGATTGAGGGCCTCCTTGACCTTCATGCTTGAAAGAAAGCCTTCTTCTAGCTCATCAATATTTACACTAGAAACCCAACTTTCCCCTGAAATTTATCTGATTTATTTAGAGAAGACTTGGAAAGTACAATATTAATGGTAAATGTAGATCATTTTTTTTTAGAGATCCAACTTGGGATATAGCTGTAATAGACAAAACCAAACCAAAAAACAAAAAATCAAAACCCAAAACCGTATAATAGTGTAATATAAAATAATTATACCTGTATGTATTATAACAGAAAAATGTGAAAAACAGCTGGCTATTTGAAGCTATACATTATCCTGTAATACTTCTAAAGTAATACTTTTCTGTTACATACATAGTATTATTTAAGCTAAATAACAGTAGGACTAGTTAATAGTGGCAATTGGTAGCAATTAATAGTAAATAATACTTAAAAATAATTGATAGTCTGGCTGGCTCAGTTGGTGGAGCCATCAATATGACTCTTGATATTGGGGTCATGAGTTCAAGCCCCACATCGGAAATACAGATTACTTAAAAAAAAAAAATTGATAGTATCTAAACAGTATGTGTGAGGAAATGTAATAATATTTTTATAATGTTTCTATCCCCAATACAATTTATTTTAACACTTTGGGGGGAACTATTTATTGAATATTTTAATTTTTTAAGCTATATCATTGTATGTTCTGAAGATATATAAATGTAAGACTTTAAAAAGGGAAACATAATAGGAATAATTAAATAGTTATTAGTTATATTTAATAGAGAGAGATAACAGTGACATTTTTTCTGTCCCATGACTAACCTGGATATTTTTACTCTTTCTGTTTCCTTTTACAATAATACTTCTTTGAACTGCTTACAGCTTTTTGGGCAGATTTCTTTTCTTTTCTGTAGTGGTAACAGAAAATGGTCAAACTCTACAGACCTGAAGCTCTGCTCTTATCAAGTCCACATTATACCAATTTCCAGTGTCAGGCCAACATGCAGCCTCCAGCTGCATAGCCTCTCCACAAAGGCATTTGACCAGAAGATAGTTAGGATTTGACTTACTACAATTGCAGGATTTTAGACCTGTAGTAATTAGTTTCCATATTTCCAGATTGTTCATTCACTTTGTTTAAAAAAATTTTTTTTTTAATGTTTATCTATTTTTGGGAGACAGAGAGAGAGACAGAATGAGAGCAGGGGAGGGGCAGAGAGACAGGGAGACACAGAATCTGAAGCAGGCTCCAGGCTGTCAGCACAGAGCCCCACGTGGGGCTCAAACTCGAGAGCTGTGAGATCATGACCTGAGCTGAAGTCAGCCGCCCAACCGGCTGAGACACCCAGGCACCCCATGGAATGGCCTCATTCACTTTGTATCTACAGGCTTGTTCCTATAGACCAGATGTTTGTCAATCAGGTTCTTTGTGTCTACAATGTCCATCATTGTTAAACACGCTGAAGCACATTGGGTGCCATAAATTAAATCTCTCTTTCTCAGGGGAAATGGTTTTAAAACACAGAAGTAATTTGGACTTGTGAAATCAAAGCTAGCTTCCAAATAAACTACAGTTTTAGTAAACAAATTAAGGAAATTCTATTTAACTGGGCTGCTCATTTCTGGTAACAATGTTTTGAGTTCTGAAGTAGTCCTGCTTCCCAAAACATGAGTCATTTTCTTGCTGTGTGACTTTTTATTGCTTTTTATGCTCTATGTAGGCATAGAGCGTCAAATAGCTCAGGTGTAGTCCATTCACCTTTTCCTAGGTTCCTCATGGCCTCTTCCCGCATCATCAAACTGCTTTGGAGAAACAGCATATAAATCTTGTTTTACTATCATCCTTTTCTCCATTCTCATCTGTAATATATTTTGAAACAGATAAAGGCATTCTTCTTGTCTCACATTTAGACAATATGATTTTATGGTAGGCCAACTTTTAACTTATTTTCTATGGCAGGCAACAATGATAGCTGTCTTGTAGGCAGGAAGATACCTCCCACTTTTATGATGTCAAAAATCTCATTATATTCTTCTGCACATTTGAATAACAGGAAAAATAATCAAACACTTTCTTTATGAAAGCTGCAATCTCATAGGTAAGCAAATCACATCTCTTTTTTTCCAATGTTCTGTATAAGGTGTGGAGGACATTATTAACAGGTAAAATCTTTTTATTTTCTTTGTTAAGCAGTTTACAGACTGAATGGAATTTGCCAGGCTTGCATGGCTTGCTGAATATACAGATAGATTAGCAAAGTCTATTTTTATTTGGACAAGATTGTTGATTAAGGTGATTTGAAATTCTAGTTTTAAGATTGAAGTAACCAAGAGATGGGGGGTGGGAGAATTTTTACTTATTGCAATTCAATTGTTGATATACATACAGTGGGAAGCATGATCATTGGGAGGATCTCACAGAATGTGTATATGAGACCAACATGAAATTTATCAGAATTTGCTCTTTGTCCACCTCCAGGGCATTTCAGTTGCATTTTCTTTTTTTTTTTTTCTTTTTTTTTTTTTTAAATTTTTTTTTCAACGTTTTTTATTTATTTTTGGGACAGAGAGAGACAGAGCATGAACGGGGGAGGGGCAGAGAGAGAGGGAGACACAGAATCGGAAGCAGGCTCCAGGCTCGGAGCCATCAGCCCAGAGCCTGACGTGGGGCTCGAACTCACAGACCGCGAGATCGTGACCTGGCTGAAGTCGGACGCTTAACCGACTGCGCCACCCAGGTGCCCCCAGTTGCATTTTCTTAATCAGAATATGACTTCACTCAATTTTTTAATACAGCAATCAAGGGTACAGTAATGTGTGCATGTTTGCATGGTATATACTCAAGATGATTCAGCAGTCACAGCAGTGGTGTCCTTTGGGGAAAGAGAAAACCTTGAATGGTTGTAGAAATACATCCTGTCTCATTCTGGATGAGCCTGTCTCATCCTGGATACTTGAGATCCAGTCTCTACGTGTGCTTTTAGATCCACTTCTTCACTGTACCTGAATTCTTTTTGGCATTTTGTGTGGTATCCTCTGTTTTGGTTACTGACTTCCCTAAGCCAGTTGTCTGTGTCCTTCCATCTGTCACTAACATACCATAGCCATTTAGCCTTCTTATTCAGTGATGTCTGGGTCATGAGGGTATACGTATTGTAATTGTTCTCATTTTGATTGTATGAACTCTTAGAAAACATGATCAAAGTACTCACAATGTGAAAAATTGAACTAGCACTATCTCAATACAAAGAACAACAGTTCTCCAGAAGGAAAATCAAAATTACAGTGCACTTAAATTGCACACATAAACCATGTCACTCAGGGTGACAAAACAACGGAAGATCCATCATTCTGAACCAGAAATTACCCTTACCAACCAACATCAGCACTCAGGGGAAATGACAGTGGATGGCAAATAATCTGTGCCATATTTATTTGATGTTGAAGACAGGACTGCTTTCAGCCCCTATTTTAGGGACCGCTGTATGGGGTTTGTACTCCTCCCCACCCCCTAGTATCCCACACTTATGGTGGAAAATCAGCACTTCTCACATCTGGAAAGGATTGCTCTGGATGTGGGACTTCCAGTGAAAAGACCAGGACAGTCATGAGCAAAGTGAAGCAATGGTTACCTTGGAAATGTCTATGGGTTGGGGGAAGGAGAAGAAGTAGGGGTTTACCTGTCCTCAACACAGACCTATTGTCAATCCTTGGCTTTCAGTTCCACTTCCCAGAATTACCCTTTGAGTTGACTCACCCTCAAGATCTCCAGGTAGACTGCCAGAGAGACTGACTCTCTGTGAGGCATGATCTAGTTCAGAGGTTCTCAAACATGTTGGTCTCTGGACCCTTTATACTCTTAGAAATTATTGTGGACCCCAATGAGCCTTTTGTTATTTGGGTTATATTTATGAGTATTTACCATACCAGAAATTAAAACTTAGAGATTGAAAAAATAATTATGTATTCACTTATTTTAGATAATAATAATAAACTCATCGCATGTTAATAGAAAAAGAGTATTTTTTCATGAACAATAACTACATTTTCCAAGTCAAAACAATTTAGGGAGAAGAGTAGCATTGTTTTACACTTTTTCAAATCTCTTGAGTGTCTGAGTTAATGTCTGGATTTCCTATCTAGTTCAGCATTCAACCTTCTGTGATAAGTTATTTTGGTTGAAGTATACAGAGAGAAAAGTTGACTTTGCACAAATATGTAGCTAGGAAAGGGAGGAATATTTTAATAGACTTTCTAGATAACTGTGTATATTCTTCTATTCTACATCAAAACTAAGGGTTAAAATTAATAAGCCTTTACTGTTTCAACATGTAACAATTGATATAACCTTCTTAAGTGAAATTGTTTTGTCTGTTTGCAAGTTCACGGGAGTGAATAATGCAATGACTACTAGTATGGTTTGGTCTACTGCCTAGATCCATTGTGGGCCTCTGAAATTTTACCCACCATTGCTTTTGTGCAGTGCAAGTATCAACAAAGTGAAAAAAGGCCAATAACATCTTAGTGTTAGTATGAAAATATAACCACGACCTTATGGACCCTGGGAAAGGATCTGGTGGGCCTCTAGTGTTCTGAGTTACACACTTTGAGAACTGCTCATCCAGGCCAGGTCTTTCTTGGCCTATTTTATTCATTAACTCACTCCCATCCACTTTCCTTCAGAGGTATTTTGAATTCTCTCTTTGATACAGGTTTACTCCATTTTATAGTTTCAATCCTTTATTGTAGCGGAGTCTCACTGCATATGGTGAAAGCAGGTATGTTTGGCATATTGAAGCATAAGCCCTTATGTCTCTTTCTAACATTTGCCCTGAAAAATCATAAAATTCACAACTAAAAACTTCACCAAAAATGAGACATATTCCTTTGGAGATATTATCCTTTTTTAAATATAATATTTTAAATGTTCAAGACCAAGAAGTTAACTGGTCTCATTTATGGGGACTCCGTCCTGTTCAAGCAGGTTATTGAAAGGACATGACTACCAGTTGACCTGAGACCTGGGCCTGGGCATTCAGAGGCTTTTCACTCCCTCCCCTTTCCTTGGAAGGTATATTCTACTTACCATTGCTGTCAGCAGAGCTATTTCATGCACATGGCCTTGAGAGAGAGAGAGATGTTGCCAAGATCACCTGGACCATGTGACTGAACCCAGTTAAAGCCACTATGTAAGATTGGTGCACTCTTTGGATGCTGGTGGGCAGGTGCAGAGATCTATTTGCCAAGACAAGCCTTATATATAAATTCCCTTGCCACCTGCCACCTACCAATCTGGAGAGGTCTGCCTCTTTCTTTGGTCTCTCCTTGTTATCTCTGTATGGTTGCCAGCTTCATATTTCATGCCGGAAGCTCCTGAGGTTTTGAACCACATCATCAGCCAGAACTGGATCTCAGTTACAAGAGAGGTTATAAGGTTAGGCAGGGCCTGATTAAAATACCCTGTGATTGGTCAGCACATGAACTCATGGTAAAGAGTTTCTCTTCCTTTGATCCTTTGCAATAGAGGTTGACTTGGTGGGTCTGGAACATTCAAGCCGTACACACCACAAAGAAATTCTGGGACCTTTAAGCCCTCAGAATATCCAGCCTGATGAAAGCACCCTATTTCAGTGGGGTCTTGAGCCACAACAGATAATTTATGCTAACAATGTGATATATGCTGCTGGCCTTGGGCCACACAGTATCAATTTGACTGCTGGTGTGGCTAGAGATTGAGAAACTATGATCGGCTATGTGGGCACTCCATGCCTATGTGACTGATGCCTAATAAAAATCCTGGACACCACGACTCAGGTAAACTTTCTAGGTTGGCAATACTTTGTGGTGTTGTCACACATTGTTTGCTGGAAGAATTGTGCACTGTCTGTATAATTCTATGGAGACAGGACAACTAGAAGCTCATGCGTGGTCTCTCTCTTCAGGACTCCGCTTTATGTGTCATTTACCTTTGCTGAGTGTAATCTGTATCTTTATGTTATTCCAAATATAACTGTGAGTAGAATAGATTTTCTGAGTTCTGTGAGTCCTTCTGGAGAATCACTGAACCTGAGGGTGGTCTTCAGGACTCCTGACAAAAGATCCCTTCTGCCCACTCTCCTATACCCCAAGTTATCTTAAAGAGAGAAGTTAGGCACAGATGCTGTGTACCCTTAAGGTGTTCATGGTTTAGTGAGAGAGGTAGTTAATACTCCCAAAGCACAATACAAGGTACATAGTAAGGAATACTGTAAAATGGATCCACAGGTTCACAAGGCTTAGGAAAGAAAGCTGGGGTATTCTGACAGAAGGGTGGAGGTACTAGAAATGTATTAAAACTCAGGGAACAAAAAAATCCAAGTTGCATTTGGAAATGAAATCAATGGTCAGCCAAATCCTGAATTAGAAAGTCCGAAGTCCGTAGTTCTTCCTCCCTGACCTTTCCCTTTTTGTTTTGCTCTTGCTTGAATTCTTTTCCATCTGGCTGGCTTTATCAAAATATCAACAATATCTGATTTTTTTTACACTGTAACAGGAACTCATTCATACCAATTAAGTTCTGCCTCCTAGGTATTTGCTTATAACAGCCTTTTATTTGTAATGGGTCCAGGAGTGCTCTGCCTATGGTAGAACAACATATGGCATCAGCAAGGTAATATTTTTAGAGAGGTGGAGATAGGCTTTTCCTGGCCACTGAACTCATTGTGGCCAAGGCTTCCTGGGAAAATAAATCTGCTGTGGTTCATCTGGGGATACAGCTGGGTTAGAGGAGACAGTAGGGTACCAGTCTGTCCCCTCTCCTCCCCTTCCCCCCCCACCTTAGTTCTAAACCACCTCATCTTCCTTCCAAATGCAAAACTCCCACGTACACAAGATTATCCTGGAGCATCTCTTCCCTTCATTTCTTCTCCCTGTGTGTGACCATGACCTCTGGGAAGCCTATCCATGGATCAAGACCCAGAGCTTCTGAAATCTGGGTTCTCAAGCTCCTAGGACATCTATTTTGGGAAAGTGAGCTGGAGGTAGCTGCTTGCGGACAGTTTGTGTGCATGTGTGTGCACGCGCGCTCATGCGTGAAAGTGTATGTGCGTAAGGTGGTGTTAATGAGGGTTTACAGTGAAGATTTTCTGTGCTAACAAGTAGCTCAAATAGAATACTTCTAAGTTTCAGTTTAACTTAAAGATTCTAAGGATACTTGATTAAATGAGGCCTGGGAAATACAGGGGAAAGATCATTGATGTCAATTATAAAAATGCAGAATAGCAAGAAAACGACACTTTAAAATTTGGTTTTCTCACTAAGAATATTATTAATAGCAGTCGTTTATGGACACGACTGACAATTTAAGCTCATTTGCCATGTAATATGGTAATACTTATATAGAGTAAACATGTTACTTTCTTGGTTGTGTTTTACTTGATCAATAAACTCTACAAACATGCTCACTTTTCATTAGTTTCTTATTTTATTTTTAAAATTTTATTTTAGGGGCGCCTGGGTGGCGCAGTCGGTTGAGCGTGCGACTTCAGCCAGGTCACGATCTCGCAGTCCGTGAGTTCGAGCCCCGCGTCAGGCTCTGGGCTGATGGCTCGGAGCCTGGAGCCTGTTTCCGATTCTGTGTCTCCCTCTCTCTCTGCCCCTCCCCCGTTCATGCTCTGCCTCTCTCTGTCCCAAAAATAAAAAATAAAAAACGTTGAAAAAAAAATTTAAAAAATAAAATAAAATTTTATTTTAGAGAGAGAGAGAGAGAGCACACACACTCAAGTGGGGAGAGGGGCAGAGGAAAAGAGGGAGAGAATATTAAGGAGGCTCCACGCTCAGTGTGGAGCCCAATGAGGGACTCAGCCCCATGATCCTGGGATCATGACCTGAGCTGAAATCAAGAGTCAGACATTCAACCTACTGAGCCACCCAGGTGCCCCTCCTTAGTTTCTTCCTTAGATGCAGTGGTTGTCTACTCATGACTTAAAGTAAGTGAAAAGGAACATAGACTGGGAAGACTCCATTGATGGAGGTGACATTTTGGTACTGTTGTGGTTTTTGCATTCTGGATTGTTTGCAAATTCCACATGACCTTCCATTCTGGATTGTTTGCAAATTCCACACGACCTTCCGTTCAGTGAATGCTTGCTATGTGCATGCCTGCTATGTGCTGCTCCCCCTCTGCAGAGAAATCAGGGGCAGACAGGGACACGTTGTGGGGAGCTGTTTATAGCTCTTACCCTAGAAAAGTTCTCTCAGATGGTGAAGAAGTGACCAGCTTCAGGCTACTACAGAGCCATTGGCAGGAAGTGCTGAGGACCCTCCTGCCCTTTCTCCTGCCTTTGCCCCTGAAAGGTGCCAGTCCAGCCCCACTCTACCCTGGCTCTACTCACATTTCACCCCACTTTTTGTTTCTGCATTTGAAGAAAAGAGCACTTTTCTGTGAGTTCACTCATCAGACTTGCCTCTTCCTCATTACTTCAGGGAAGCTCCTGAACTTAGCCCTATTTCTTTAGGTCCTTAATTCCATGTTGGTCACCCTGGGAGTAACCCTTAGGCTGGTGTTTGTTTGTTTTTTTAATGTTTATTTATTTTTGAGAGAGACAGCCAGAGTGCAAGTGGAGAAGGGCAGAGAGAGAAGGAGACACAGACAGAATCCAAAGCAAGCTCCAGGCTCTGAGCTATCAGCACAGAGTCTGAAGTGGTGCTTGAACCCATGGACCGCGAGATCATGACCTGAGCCGAAGTCGGATGCTTAACTGAGTCACCCAGATGCCCTGAGGCTGGTATTTTTAAGGGGAAATTGTTTACCCAGTTTAATTGTGATCTTAACCTTTATATTCACCCTGTCTTGAAGAGAATTCTCCCTTGGAATGATGGTCTCAGAAATACCCTGATTCTGTATCTCTCTCCAAAATGAAATGGGGTCAAATGTCCTACTGAAAAATCTCCTTTTACATGGGCAAGAAACTGGATCATCCAGGTGGGGAAAAAAACAAAAAACAAAAAACTCTGTTCAGGCACCAGCCCATGATGAGAGTCTCTTCACGCTGGGCTGCAGAATCCTGGCTGAAATGATGACATCGGGTCTACCCGAGTCTGGTTACACATGATGGGAACTACATCTTTCTGGAGATTTACACTGTGGCTGCGAGGTAGACTGGCAGAAATAAGACCACAGCGAAAATAGCAATGGGCCCACTTCCCACCTGGGTGAACCTGGACACTGTACATAATGTCGTTGTCCCTTGATTATTTCACCTGAACAGATGTGCTAGTTTCTTGGGGCTACTGTAACAAAGCCCCAGAAACTGGACAACTTAAGACAACGGAATTCATTCTCTCTTGGTTCTGGGGGCCACAGGTCTGAAGTCAAACTCTTCACCTGGCTGTGCTCCCTCGGAAGGCTCTCGGGAAGAATCCTTCCTTGCCTCTTCTCCAGGGGGTGCTAGCATTACTTGGGGATTTTTGTCCTGGAGCTACATCCCCCCAGCCACACAGCCTGTGTATCTCCACCTGGTCCTTCCTCTGTGCGTATCAGTCTCTGCAACCAAGTTTCCCCTTTTTATTATGACACCAATCATATTGTATTAGGGCCCACTCTAGCTCATTGCCTCTGTAAAGACCCTGTTTTCAGATAAGGTCACATTCTGAAGTACTGGAGGTTAGGACTTCAGTGTATCTTTTTAAGGGATCACAGTGCATCCCAAAATACATAGGAAAAGTATTTACCTTATGAATAATCTTCTAGCACTTATATGAATCCTATAAGGGAGAGATATAATGATGATGATCACAGAAAGGGTGGTTTGAAACAATTGAATCTGTAACTGTCATTCATTATTTCCACAGATGCTTCCTGAAAGCCGACCGTGTGCTAGGCATTAGGGTCTGACCCCTTATACTGTTCCCACCTGGCTCCTGCTTTGATCCAGTTTCCCCCCAGGTCCTGCCAGTAGCTCCCTCTCCCCCACATGATCTCCTCGCTGCCTCAGTGGCCCAGGCACTGTACCAGGCCTTTGGCTGCTGACCCTCCACCACCAGCACTGACGCTGCCTTGCTTTCCCAGCCCCATTCTTCCTGCTTTGTCTTCCTAACCTCCCAGGATTGAAGTTCTGGCTTCATTGTACCCACCAGGTCTTTGCTCCTGTATTTTATTCCTACTGGGGGTGGGGGTGAGATTTGAACAGGAGCTGATGAGGCCCTTAACCAGAGGCCATCACGGAGACTTTCTCTAAACTGGGAGAGTTTGAGTTCTCTTCTTTTGCCATCCTTGCTTTGGTCTCATCTGCTGTTCTTGTGGCTTCTAGGCTAAGTGTCCCGCATCCCATGTAGAGCATCCGGCCATATGTAATCAATGTGCAGCATCTCAGGGGATTTAGGGATTAAGGGGAGGAGGCTACACACACACACACATACCTGCTACAAGTTCCTGATTTATTTAGTCAGGAATCTTCCTCTTAAAGGGAGTGAGGTGGTTCATGTAGAAGGAGCAGAGGCAACATATTTTGGGATGGGTTTTCCTTGGATTTAACAGGACATGCAGCTGCTGGTGACACTTCTCTGCAGGTAGGAAAACTGCATGTTACACTTCCACTTTATATGTAAACATATATGATTTCTTTTCTGTTTTAACATGATCTCTGGAAGTTGTCTCTGAGAGAAGTGAGTGGCTAAGGACAGACATTGGATAGAGACTTATAATATTGTCCTTGTGTCCATTTTTAATTCTATGCCTTATACATATAATAACTATTCAGAATTAAATGATATGTATATTTTTAAATAAAACTTTTCAAAAGCCAAAGACAAAAGAAAACAGTGTAGATACCCAGACTGTACCCCAGACCGGTGAAATCAGTATCTCCAGAGTGAGGCCCAGGCATAAATAGTTTCTAAGGCCCCTCCAGTTATTCAGATGAGAACACCTGCTTTAGAGCAATGTTTGCAGATATTGGGTTTCCCCCATTCTTGCACCAAACTCCTCAGCAGGGCCAAACTCTCATGGCTGTGGACACATAAAGCAGCCGCAGTCCCAAGTATCTCCGAGGCTCAGCTTCCTCCCTGGATTCCATGAGTCTGACACCCTTTCCCCAGGGATTCCAAACCAGCACCCTGTCCCTGATTTAATTCAACGTGGCCGGATGAGCTTCAAAAGCAATACAAATCCATTTCCCTGACGCTTGCTGTATTAATTACAGAGAATTCTGAGTCTCTCTGGCTGCACATGCTCCCAGTCGAGCTCTTGAGTCTTTGTCAACTGTATCTTTAATTTCAGCTTTCCTCACCCCCAAGTGGCTGCGATCTGTGATCTTCAAGTGTTGACAACGGAGAGAGCACAGCGTGGCCCATAAGAATTACCCAGCCTGCCCAGGATGTGACTTCCAGGCATGGAATGTGAATTCCAGCCACTGCTCCTTTCTTGCTGGGGTGAAGCTGGCAGCGCTGTTTTTCTGGGGAGCGCCAACCGATTTGGTAAGGGTTCGGGGGTAGTATGGGCAACAGTTGCATTTATCAGAATCTCAGATAATATATGTGAAAGCTCACTAAAAGTTATGTTTTTAATAAAAAAAAAAGAAAAATTGAACGCCAGCTCTGTGGTCCAGGCCTGGGGCCAGGCCCTGAGGGCACAAAGAGTAGAAACAGCCCAGAAACAGTCCATTCCTTTCAACCCTCAGCTGTCTTGCAGCCTATTCACAAGTGAAAAGCCAACACAGAAAACAATGTTAACATTTCAAAAAGTTGAGAAACTCAGCTCCTTTCAAAGAAAAATTTGGAGAATTAAGGAAAAAGACTTCTGTTGTTTACTTCTTGTTGAGTCTGTTCTCTCCCTTTCCTTGTCTACACCCTCCTTCTATTTTTCCCCTATTTCCGTAGTGCCTCCTTATCAGTCTGCCTTTCCCAGTCTAGGGTATGATGAGAATTGCATCCTGTCTAAACTATCGTGTTTGAAAATGCTTGTACCTGGGGTGCCTGGGTCGCTCAGACGGTTGAGAGATCTACTTAGGCTCAGGTCATGATCTCAGGGCTTGTGGGTTGGAGCCGCGCATCAGGCTCTATGCAAAAGCTCAGAGCCTGGAGCCTGCTTCGGATTCTGTGTCTCCCTCTCTCTCTGCCCCCTCCCCTGCTTTCACTCTGTCTCTCTCCCCCTCAAAAATAAATAAAAATTAAAAAAAAAAGAAAAAAGAAAAATGCTTGTGCTTTTTTTTTTTTTTAATATTCGTGCTTTTTAATCGAATTTGCCATTCTTGGGAGTGTGGGTTTACTCAAATAAAATGTGAATCTATTCCGATAGTACACAGTCATTGCTGTGGCACCAGACCCTCTGAAGAGGGCAGTGAACTCAGTTGAAGATGTTTGCTGAGTATCTGCTGTGAGCCGGGCACTCACCGTGCGTGCTTCATAACGTGGTGAATATGAGAATGAGGTAATTGGATCTCTGCCCTCAGGGGACTGAGGATCTGTCAGGGCTTGTGCCCCCTGCATCCCTGAGCCTGGAACCCTCACTGCATGCTTGGGGCAGCTGGCAGAGAGGGATCTGTTGTGGTTCATGGTCACTCAGCACTTTTGTGGCTCCACTGACAGAAGATTCCAGCGCTCTGATCATATTGATCCTTTTGGGTAACAAAAGACCAGTTGACAAAGCCATGCTTACTTGTGGCTAGAGGAACTGGACTCCTGTGTATTACCAGAATATCTGTAATAGAAAATATTTGAAGCCAAATTCTGTACTTTAGTTTTCAGATACGCATGTGTTGAGCACAATTGTCAGAGGAAAGGGTAGAAATGATGAAGCCGCCCTGCCTTGAGAATTTTAAAAATAATTTACTGCCCGGAAAGCATTCACATCCATTGTTCAGCTGCTCAGCCCTTAATTTCCCCTACGTGCCCTGTGTAGTAACCATAGCCAAAGTTAACGTCATTCAGGACAAAGAAACTGTTGTGAGTTTGGGATCAACCAAGTTTGCACTGATGAGTTCTGACTCTAGGTAGTTTGAAAGCCAGGTTCATCCTGCTAATGACAACATCCAAAGTTCTTGACTTGAACTGAAGCAACTCCCTTTGAGGGGGAAAAAGGGAGTTGGCACCTTCTGTAGAGACAGATGGCTAACCTTGGGGATGCCCTAGGGGCTGGGGTGGATTACAAGACACGCGTTATTTTTGCTAGCAAGACTCTGCTAAAGCAGTGTTTCAGGGAAAATGCTAGAGGGAAGACGATGTTTGTGCAGATTGGGGGACAATGATGTTTTTCTAAAATTTCAGCAGCCAAAAATCACTTTGGATTACACCCAAGGCCAGTGTTGTTTTCACCCTCTCCAGTGACCCCTCACACTGGTTCTGATCCTCCAGCCTCTGTTGGAAGCTTGGGAGTTGAAGCAAAGCTTTCTGGGAAGCTAGTCTGTATTCTGCAGCATGCCGAGCTCCAAGCATCAATTTACTGGAAAGTTTAACATTTGGAAGGCAGGTTTTTTGTTTTGTTTTTTGAAATATTTCATGGTAGAACTGGAAAACATCAGCTATTGTGAAGAGAAGGCATGGCTTTAGAGGAATAATACTTTGGGGATGACACATTTTCCTGCCCTAACACCACCAAAACACACACTCACCTCCTCTACATGGTTCTCATGCTTTCTCTTGTGTCTTGTCTCATCGACGTCCACCAATCAGATGGGAAAGATGGGCTCCCACACAGAAAATTTTAAACAGTGCCTGGAAAACTGGCTACTTTTCACTTTTGTTTTGTTCTACAGGCCCACAGAAAAATGATGTGTTCTAAAATTGTTTCCCATTGTCTGGGTGTTGATGTCTTCTCTATTTCCTGGCCTTCCTTCTCCATTTCCTTCCTTTGCACTAAAATCAGCTTCCTGAAATGGAAAATTTGTTGGTGGACAATACGTATTGACTGTTGCAGACATCTTCCAAATTTTTCTCGTCATATTTGGCCCATATAAAATAATAGAACATGGATGAAAGTCTGGTGCTAGTTCAGAACAAAGAGGTGCATAGATCTTGTTGGCCTGGGATTGAGTCCTTTTGTGCCTATGGGCCCAGCATCCAGTTTGGTTTAGCATTTGTTGGATTCTTCATTTTTATTTATTTTTTATTTTTTAATTTTTTTGTTTTTATGTTTTTTTAATTTTATTTTTGAGAGAGAGAGAGAGAGACAGAGAGAGAGACAGCGTGCAAGTGGGGGAGGGACAGAGAGAGATGGAGACACAGAATCTGAAGAAGGCTTTAGCTCTGAGCTGTCAACACAGAGCCCGATGTGGGGCTTGAACCCACAGACCGTGAGATCATGACCTGAGCTGAAGTCGGATGCTCAACCAACTGAGCCACCCAGGAGCCCCTGGATTCTTCATTTTTAAATGAAATAGTATTATCAATAGTTCCATTAAAATAAGTCTGGATGGCTTTAGTAGACTTTCTCTTGGCGGTTCCAACTTTCTCTACGATCATATGCAGCAGGATGTAAGATGCATGTGCAATGGTCTTATCTGGAAGATAACCAGCAGCAACTCCTCTCTTTTCCTGGCCTTTCCAGCTGAAAGACAGAATGGTTTTCTGTCAAACACTGAGAAAATGAAGCACACTCTCACAGGAGCTGCTAAGGACAGCAAACTCCTCAGGTCTCAAGTGGTAGTGGGAGAAGCCTTACCAGTCCTGCACCTGTGGGACCAGCTGGTGTGTCAGCCACGTTTGCTGACATGTATGCTGTGGCCTGCGTGATGAAGCCTCCAGGTTGCTTGTCGGCTTGCAGGAAAATGTGAGAAATTTTAGGTTAGATGTATGTGAAATATGTGTACAGCATACAGCATGGATAGCAAGTAGTTTAAGTGCTCGAACTACAGTAATTTTGTTATTCACCTTTATGGGACAATGTAACCATTTATTTGATTTCTTTCTGGATGATTTTTATTTTGCCCTAAGTCCGTTTGCAAAAATGATGAAAAATTAAGTGAGCTGGAAAATTAAGTGCATATTTAATATTAAATGAAATACTAAATTTCTGTTTAAGAAATTTGATAATGAACATGGAAGGTGCACAAAATGTCCTTGGCCTTTGATGTCCACTATGGGAGCCACAAGGGAATCCGTGAACTTCCAAAAACCAGAAACCTCAAATTTGATAAAGAACAGTCCACATCTCCTTCACAAGCTACTCATGTAGTTAATATAAGAAGACTATATGTAGCTTTAGAAAATGTATTTTCAAATTAGCCTGAAGAATATCACTTTCATTTTTATCAGTGTATTTATTTATATCATGTAGATCTCTTAAATTAATTCTACTCATTCAAAATTTTTAAAAATTATTTTATTAAAAATTCTTTCAACAGCTTTATTGAGATATAATTGATATACAAGAAACTGCAAATGTGCAATGTATGCAACTTGATGAGTTTGGAGTTATGTAATCACTTGTATACATAAGATGTATACACATCTTACCATGATCAAGCTAATAGAACTGTTATGTTCAAAAGTTTCCTTTTTTTCTTTCTGTGGTAAGAATACTTACCATGAAGGACACCTGGGTGGCTCTGTTGGTTAAGTACAACTGACTCTTGGTTTTGGCTCAGGTCATGAACTCATGGTTCGTGAGATTGAGCCTCAAGTGGGGTTCCAGGCAGCATGGAGCCTACTTGGGATTCTCTCTCTCTCTCTCTCTCTCTCTCACTCTCTCTCTCTCTCTTTTTCAAAAATAAATAAACATTAAAAATATATTTTTTTAAAAAAGTATGGAGCAGAAATTTACTTGGAATTGGTTGTGGTACACTGAAAATTTACATTTGTGTGCAAACAAGCTCTCCTATTCTAACAATCAAAATGGAAGTCATAGGTGCCTCCATTTATGAATGTTTTCAGATATGCAAAGAATAATGGAGCTACAAAATTGTCGTGATGAAGTTGACATCCAATTCCCAAACTAGGGTCCACCTGTGCTTTCTTTCTTCATTACTTGCCACCAGTTGGACTTCAAAAATGTCTGAACTTTTATGAATCAATCAAAAAATGATTTTTACATTTTTGGAAATGAATCCTCTAAATTTTAGTTGAATTGTGTTCAAATGTTGTTGAAAATCCTTTAATGAAGAGTATTCAATACACAGAACACTAAAACCATTAGCTTTTGAAATTTAGCAAATTGTTATGTTTTAATTATTGAAAATAAAGTTTGCAAATAGGAAAACATTGAAGTTTATCCCTGTAAAAACCAGGAAGGAGCTGAACAAATTAAGCAATGTGAATGTATATGGTCAACAAAAGCTAATACTGATATTCTCTGATTTTACTTTGAAATAGCTTAATTTACGGGAGCTTCTGTTTTTAATGGAAAAATACATATTCATTATCAAAATTAACAAGATATACAAAAATGCAGCATCTAGATATAGTCAACTATCCAAAAAGATCAGGCAATTTATTTGATGCTTTGTCTTATTAAAGTATTTGTCAAAGAAAGCTGTGAATGGAGGTTAAGAAAAGGTGTCAAAATACCTTAGCTGGAATATGTCCACATTTCAATATGAGAAAAATGAGAATAAAGACTATCCTCCACTTAATGGAATTTGTTCTTAGAATATTTTCTCGAAAATACTGTGGCTTATAGAAAGAGCCCATTTAATGTGTTAACGCTTTCATATTATTAATCATAAATGCTACTTTGAGGATGATTGTAGGCAATTTTGTAAAAGAATTAAAAATAAGATCATTTTGGAAAAAAAATCAGAAAAATCTGTGATGTGGGATTCGTGACAAATGCATTTTACAGGCTAATTTAAATACATGAATATGTATCAAAGAAATTATTCTGCTGATGTTATGTTTCAAATTTGAGATCATCAATATAAATAAGTGAATTTTTTCCCTTACTGGATGGATTTCAGTTTTTAAAACATATTTTTATTTTGGGATTTTTATTTACTTTTGAAATAGAATTTTATTTTTGAAATTACTTTTATAAATAATTTTATCTTCAAATAGAATGATTTTATAAGTCCCCTGATATAGTCAAGCCAGCGGGTTATTCAACAAATGCAAATTTTAAAATGTATATATTTAAATGTTTTTAGCACTCACTTTTACTTTCAAAGTGTCTTAGTTTGAGTGATAAATGGTCACTCTCACTTTGAGGTCTCCCCAGGCCTGACTAATAAGGACAAACTGGGTTTAGCAAATGCAATTCTCATTGCAAACCACAGTTCACTGGAAACATCAATGGGCCCGTTAAGGGTGAATTTCTCCTTCATGTACTCATGAATGCCGTCATTCAATATATATTTATCGAGTGCCCTCCACAGTTGTAGATGCTGGAGACACAGAGGTTAATATGGGGCCTGCATTATAAAATGAAATACAGCAAAAGCCTCTCTATGGAATTGATGTTAAAGTTGAATATTGAGAAATTGGAAGAAGGCTAGTATTGCTAGAGCAGCTAATAAAGGAATAAAGAGCAAAGATGGGGTAAGGTCATGCGGGAGGCAGGGGTGACTCAGGGGCCTCTGGGCCATAGCAAAGATGTACACTTAGCCCAAAGGCCAAGGGAAGTTGTCAAGAGGTTTTAAACAGAAAAATGGCTTAATTAGATTTGTCTTTAAAAATCACTTTTGTATGACGAATGAATTGTTGGGGACAGAAGCTGGATAGAGGGGACTAATTAAGAGGCTGTGGTAGTGGTCCAGGTAATAGATGATGGTCCATCTAGACATGCTAGCAATGCAGATGGAGAGAAGTGAATGGAACCATGAGGTTCAGGAGGTCGAAGAGAGATTTGGGGATGGATTGGAGGTAAAGAGGTTAAGAGCAGGAATGACAAGCAGATATCAAGGATGACTCTCATATTGCTGGCTTGAGCAATGATGGTGCCATTTATTGAGACTGTGGTGCTGTAGGAATAGCAAACTTTGGGGCAGCGATGGCAAGGTTGTTTTTGGTTGTGTTGTGCTCAGATGCACATACCAACTGGAGTTCAGGAGAGCAGTCCAGGCTAGACACCATTCTGTGAACTATTCGTGTATAGCTATAGGGGAATGAGATCATCAAGGACTGGGAATTCCAGAATGGACAATGGAAAAGCCTGCCTGTGGGTGATAGGTTTGGGAAGAAGACCACAGCTTGTGATAAGAACAGACAATAAAAGACTGAATAGTTTATATTTGGGAATATGCAGTATGAAAACAGAGATGTGAGGCCCAGTGAATGGAGACCTGATAGTCCCCTGGCAGGTGTTAAACTCTTAGGCCTCACAGGATTCTGTTGTTTCTGGAAGGAAGCTCTCATGTGAGGATTCTCTCCTCCCTCATCATCACTCAAGGTCCAGGCAGTGGTGTGTAAGAAGTGGCAATTAGGCACAGGCTTGTAGTTTGGAGAGGTGGTGATTATGACTGGGGTGAGCCCTTAGGGATAGGGGTGTAATGGCGCCATACCAAGACTCATGGGTGGGCCAGGATAGCACGTCCTTCTAGCAAAATCTTTTTTGACTACGAATGATTCTTCCACCAGCTACTATATATATTATACTGTGCACCAATAGAATGAATAATTGACACATCTCAGTATCACATGCTTGCAGTATTGTGTGCTAAAGACCATGAGTTCAACATTTTCAAATAGATTCTGCCATTTGCTGGTAATCAGGATGCATGAAGAAGTGATGGAAGAAACATTGATACTTCTCAGCTCCCTTGTCTTGATACATTACAGTCATGTTTGTTCTTTACACAGAAATAGCTATTTGAACAAGTGGTCAGGGATTTCTTTATGAGGACTGTCTTTATCTGTAGTAAGAGGTCTTCCCCGCCCCCCCCCCCCCCCCCCCAAGAACTATTTTTATTGCTTTATTTCTGGCAACTGACGAGGATGATGATTGTTGATCCAGCTGGGCTGGGGAGATGATTGATAAATTCATCTCCTTATAGAAATGGAACTCATTTGAATTGAGAGTAGAAAGCAGATTAGTCAACACCCTGAATATCTAGTTGAGACAATGAAACCTAAGAGGAATAAGGTGACTTTCCCAGGGGCACATGGAAAAGGTCAGAGATCAGACTCAAACTTTTGGTACTGGGACCAGTGCCGTGTCCAGTTTTCCAACCTGTATCCCCCCATCAACATTCCTTTCTTCTAGTTCCAAGAATGAAATTGATATCCAAGAAGTGGTCACCCTTGATTCAGGTTTGCCTGTATGCTGGCATCCTCCCCCTCTCACCCTATCCTCCAAAGAAGAAGTGATGTTTGGATGAGAGGCGGGTGGTGTCCTCTGATGCTTTGTGTCTGTCTTGGCTTCTGGGTCTCCCTGGTCTCCTGACTTTCCTGGTTGCTCTTGTACCAACTTGGCTGTTGCTTTCTGATCTCACTCATAAGTTCCTGATTTTCTCTACACCCCTCGTATATTCTGTTCCCTTGAGGGCCTCATACCTCCTATGTCTTCATCAACTACTTATACCTTGATGATACCCAAATTAATATCTGTAGTCAAAATTTTTCCCTTGGCTTCTGAAGCCTGTGGGTCATCCGAGTATATTTCCCCAGTAGATGTTTCATAGATATTCTCTTCTTACAATCCTTTTTGAGTTCTGTAACACTTTCAGGAGTATCTAGCCTGGCACACAAGGCCCTCTGTGAACAGGCATCAGCCTCATTTTCTAACATTACAACTCTATAGTCCCTGCCTTTCACTGTATACCACAATACCACCAAATACCCACCACCCTCTACTCATCCCCATGCACACAGACACATCACAGCTTGTAGTTCTCAACTCATTCTGTACCAACATGTCAATGGAAAGAAGATACTACTATCCAATATATATATATATATATATATATATATATATATATATATATTTAATATACATACAAAAAGAGTCTCATAGGAGAAGGAGTATGTTCCTAAAGAGTAGGATGTGTCCGAATCTTAGTGGGGAAGGTTGTAGAATTTGAGAAAGCCCACAGAGTAATTTTATTTGTCATCCCTTCCCTCACAAGGGGATTTTCTCCCTCATTGGAAATAGCTGTTTAAGGCAGATAAGATACCCCCACTTTTTTCTCATGTGAGACAGAGGCTCCATTGTCCTCACTGGATTTCTGTTCCCTTAGACAAAATAATCTCTCTCTGTCGCCTCTAAGACGGAGTTCATTTTGGAACCCGAAGGTTTCCCTGTTTAATTGATGAGGAACTAATAAAGCAAGCTCTGTTCATTGGACTACAGCCCTCTTGATGGCAGAATCCTCATATCGCTTTTATGCACATATTAAATTGCAGCCCAGAAGCCAAATCTACTCTTTGTGAACTTAATGGAAAGCTAGGGAGGCAGGCAGTAGCAACAGGTAAATGATGAACAAGAGCCATTGTGTGTCTGGAGTTATTCAATTTTCTTTGGGGCAGTCTCAGAAAAATGCTCCTGGGTCTCAGAATAATAGATTTTGAATCAGAACAGACCTTAGAGGTTATCAGAATCTCTTACCCATGGTGGAAATCCCATCTGCAGTGACCCTGATAAATGGTTATATCCAGCTCTTCTTCATGCCTTCCCAATGACAGGGAGCTCACTGCAGCTTGAAGCCGCCATTTATTATTAGAAAACAGAAAGCTTATGTTAGCGAGCGCCTGCTTTGTAGTTGGTCAAAAATATAATCTGTTTCTAGAATAAGCTTCTGGATGTAACCCAAAATAAATATTCTCCATATTCATTTCTTGTGGATATACATAGCTTGAGCTGGCTAATTCAGTCTGAAAGATTCATGCAAATGGAGGGGCTCTGAATTCAGTGTCCATGTACCCTGAGTTTGTTTGGAAAGCATCAATCACAAACATTTTGTTCCACCGTCAGGCCAAATGTTCCATTCGTGGTCCCCAATCACTTTTCTGCAGGAGCATATTCAGGATGACAGTTTTTCCAATTTCAGAAACTACTGATTGGAAAAAAGGAAGCATAATGACAAAAAAAAATAACTTACACTCCATAATTCCTTTAAATGAATTTCTTTTCTAAGCCACAACAGCATTTACATTTATTTAAAAATTAATTTATAAGTATAGAACATTATTCATTCATCATGAAGATTCATTCTTACAAAGACTTGGATCTGCCCAGGTACCTGAGTTCTATGCATGGGAAATTAATTACTGCGTTTGATTTTTTTGCTTAGAAATTATGTCCCTTGACACTGGGAATACTTCTTTGTTGTGGATGACTGATATTTTCTTACCTTTAATGATGTTTCTGAGAATCGCCTTTCTTTGCAGTTGACACTATTTACCTCATCTCCCCATGTACGCTGGTGCTGAGTAGGCAGTCTGATTGAACCAAATCAATCATGGTTGCAGCACAGAGTCTCACAGCTTCCTGGGACTCAGAAGGGAGCAGGAGAAGCAATCTGACATAATGGTAAGGCCACAGGCTCAGGACTTGGAAAACTGGGCTACCACTGAGTGCCACCATTCTCTGTGTGACGTTGGGCAATTTACCATACTCCACTTCTTCAAGCCTTTGTTTTTCTCATCTGTTAAATGGGGGCAACAATGGTATCTGTCTCATAGGGATGGTGTGGGGATTGAATGGGTTGATAAATAAGCCTAACACAGTGCCCTTCTTCTTCTCCATCTTCTTCATCACCATCATCTTCATCATCATTATCGTCATCATCATCACCACCACCACCATTGTTATCAACACCCATGCTCAGGGAATGACACTTGGGCCATATCCATGGCTATCTCCTGGCATGGGATAAAGTGAGACAACCAGAGCCCCATGATTTGAGAAGTGTCCCTTGACATGACAATGATGTGGCAAGTGAGTGGTTTGGATAAAAGCTAATAAAAGAGGCTTGAAGCTCCAAATACTAGACGTCACTTGTAAACTACTGCCCACCATCACTAAGGCCAGAGGTCAGTGCATTTTCTACAAAGGGAAAGATGGTAAATACTTTCTGTTCCGCAGTTCATACAGTCTCTGTTGCAAAAGACAACCCTGTCGTGGAATGAAAACAGCCACAGACAATTTGTAAACGGACAGGCATGGCTGTGCCATTTATTTATAGACGATGGCATTTGGATTCATTTAACTCTCACGTTATAAAATAGTCTTCTTCTTCTAAGTGTGAAAAAATCTTTAACCATGAAAACTGTGAGAATCATTCTTAGCTCATAGAAGATATAAAAACAGGCGCACAGGCCAATTTGCCAATGGAGTTAATTCAGCACAACTGCTCCCTTCCAGCCAAACCTCTGGTGATGTCCTGGTCTTATTCCAGGTACGTTGGCCATTCTCCCAGAGACCTGCTGGGAAGTGGGGCAGGGGCAGTCAGTGGGGTGAGCCCTGGGCTCCACACTCCTTCAGGGAAGGCCCAGGGCACGACTTCAAGGGCAGGGTGGGTCAGAACTCAACCAGCAGCAGGTTAGGAGGGTGGAATGTCCTCTCAGACTGAAGCTAATGGAATGTAATGTCTCACATGCAAATAAGAGAAGATTTTTAATTTGACTACTTTGGCACAGCAAATCTTAAATGTCCTCTTTTGCCTTCTTCTTGGGGTACCTTCCAGGAATGCTTTCCCCAAACTATTTCTTCTTATTTAAAAAAAAAAGAGGCTTTTGAGGGGATGGTGGGGGTGGTGAGGAGGAGAGGGAAATTGAGCATCTGTGTGCAGCCAGACAGGAAATTTCACAAGGAGTTTCCTGCAGACACATATGCTTGCCTCTTCCACATCTACCAAGAACGTTTTCTTTCCTGGCTTGAAAACACAAACAAGTGCATTGGAAGCTTAGGCCTCCTAGATACTGTGGCTGTCAAAGGTGTGTGAAAAGATCTGAGGATGGCCAGGCGTTGCCTGCTGGATTGGCTTTTCTTGAGGGGAGGAAACTGCCCTGGCCTCATCAGCAAGCTGCTTTTGTTCAGTGCAGCTAATTCCAGGCAGGTATGGGCTCGAATGAAGTTTTCCTACTTGTTTTGTTTTGTTGTTTTGGTTAAGAAGAATGAAACAAAATAAAACACACAGTTTATGATACCTCAAGAGTAACTTCAGCCTTGATATTCTGCTAAAATCTGTTATTTGACTTTGGGCCTTTGGAAAGTCAAGTAGCTCCATGCTGACGTCATCTCTGCCAGCTCTGGACTCCTGAATTCAAAGATCATGTGATCGGGCTCCTGTGTGGCTCAATCGGTTAAGCTTCTGACTCTTGGTTTCAGCTCAGGTCGTGATTTCAGGGGGTTATGAGTTTAGACTCTGCATGAGAATCCACTTGGGATTCTCCCACACTCCCTCTCTCTGCCCCTACCCTGCTCATGCTCTCTCTCCCAAAATAAAGAAATAAACTTTAAAAAAAAGATCATGTGATCACATTGGTTAACAGCATATTTAACATTAATCATATTCATGTGGCATATGATTTACATTGATATTATTAAGTGAATATTAGCTTTAATTTAAGGTAAGCATTCTACAGGTAACTTGGAGTGAAAGATTTCTTCGAGGGTTTTATATGTGGAAATTCTATTCTATCAGTGAAATCTGCAATAATTAATATTTGTGAAAACTGTTAGTGTTATATAAAAATTATCAAGCACCTTCAAACTCTTAAAGAAATAGGGAAATAGACTGACCCTATACAAGTTTAAGAGACAGGATGTGAGTAGCATAATTTTAGGAAGGATGCTTATATATTTTTTGAGACAGCAAGTGCTTATAAACATTTAGACAATCCCATGAGACAGAATAACAGAGATTTTATTATATGATCTTTTAATCTTTCTATAGTTGGTATTTTAACATTCAAAACATTAAAAGATCTTGGAAAACTATATTTAGGTTTTGTCATTTAATTCCATTTAGGCCACAAATTCTTTTAAGACAAAATGTCTGGACTTTTTCATATTTGGTGAAGAATTCACAGTCGATTGTCATTTTCGTAAACACAAAACTTCTAAGGAGAAAAAGAACACTCCAAAATCATATGCTATGACTCCCAAGATAGACCATTGTCAATCCAAACATAAAGAGTATAAAAAAGTATACCGGAGGGGCAGCTGTCTGGCTCATTCCCTACAGCATGTGACTCTAAATCTCAGGGTCCTGAGTGTGAGCCCCACGTTGGGCATGGAGCTCACTTAAAAAAAAAAAAAAAGTGTGTACGAAAAAATACAGCGTAAGAGAAACATGAGATGTCCCCAAAGCAGATATCATTGTTCCCATACAATGATATTAAACTCGTTGATTCACCACGAACACTTCTAATGATATGAATATAATAAGTTATCTACTGAGCAATGTTTCAGGCTGATTCTTTGACAGTCGGTAAGTGTGGAATTTAACACTTGGGTCATTTGGTGTTTGACCCACACACTTTGGCTTCGTCTCTGGCGTGGACTGCGCTCTCCTGCATCTCAGTGGCTGGAAGTCCAAGAAACGCACCTCTTAGACCTGCACCCCTGCAGCTCCGCAGGCACATTCTGCCAGTAGGGGGCGCTGGCGGGAGACGAGAGAAGTACACTGGGCTCGCCTGGGTCCCCAAGACCTCAGCGGTGGCCGCGCAGAACGCAGAGCTGCTTCCAGACGCTGGAGAAGGCAGTGACAGCCGCGAGCGTGACAGTGACAGTGCCAGCGGAGACGGTTGCCGGGCTCCAGCAGCGACAGCGGGAACGTGTCTGTGTAGGGAGGATTGGCCAGGGGGCTGGCTTTAGTGTTCATCTAGGAAAAGGTTGTCAAATTGGGACGCGGCTGCACTGCAGGGAGCCTGTCAACCAGGCAAAGGAGCTGTGTGTTTTCTGCATCGCAGGGATGCAGGTGTGTGACATCTGCATAGTTTTCTTCAGTTACATTTAGAACTTAGATACCTGGAAATCCAATTGGGGTATTTGTGACTTTCCCACGTGACATATTCTTTCACCGGCAGATCCCTTATTCACAGATAGAGGCAGGACAACACTGGAGAAGGTCAGGGACAGTCTAGAAAGGACAGATACCCGCACTGTGTGCTCCTGCTAGAGAACTTGTAAGCTCAAAAATGAGCACCTTCATGAATAAGAATCCCTTTCAGGGGCGCCTGTGTGGCTCAGTTGGTTAAGCGGGCCATTTTGGCCAGGTCATGATCTCATAGTTCATGAGTTCCAGCCCCCCTCAGGCTCTGTGCTGGGAGCCTGGAGCCTGTTTGGGATTCTGTGTCTTCCTCTCTCTCTGCCCTGCTCACGCTCTGTCTCTTTCTCTCAAAAAATGAATACACATTTAAAAAAATAATAAGAATTCCTTTCATTTTTATCATCCTTTGTGTGAACTTTAGCATGCATTACTCAATTTTTCCTCGCAGTAACTCTGTTAGGTAGGTTTCGTTATGACACTGATTTTATAAATGAACACATTGTTTTGTGATTTGCACTAAGATACGCAACCAGGGAAGAGCTGAGCTTTTCGTCTTGGAACATTTGCTTCCTGGTTTTTTTTCTCTTTAAGGTAGTATTTGTCCTCCACCTTTTCTTTTTAAGTTCTCATCTTCTATTTTGAGAAACTTAAACATTTCCTTTTCTTCTTTAATGTTTACTTTCTATGATAAGCTTATTGTGCTAATAAGATTTCATAGATTCATAAATATATACGTTGGAACTAAACATGGGATACTCCCCTCTCTCTCTCTTCTACATTCTCTGGTTCAGAAATACTGCCTTTTTGTTTCACTGCCTCTTGATGTCATTTTAGTTGGTCTTTATGATAATAACAAAAGAATGTCTATCTTTTTATCACTGAGGTTTCATTTTTCAGTTATTAATTTTTATTCATTTACTGGTTAGCTATAATATATCTTCAGATTAATATTCAATAAACATATAAGGATATATATACTATTGTTTTTTGCATGTCTGAAAGGTTTCATGCATGAAAAACAAAGTGGCTGTTCATATATTCTTGGGACACAAGCTTCTCCCTCGGAAGTATATGTTATCTTCTAGCATTTATTTTTATAGAAAAACATGAAGTCAACTGGTTTTTGTTCAATTTATAGAGCTTTAAAAAATGTGTATTGTTTTTCTGGATTAAAGTCTTTTAAGAACTTTTCTTCAATTTTTGCATAAACATTGCAAATGTCTGTCTGTGTATCAGGTCTCTTTCCTAATCTTTGTTGTGGGAACTTTTATGTGCATGGTCTTTATCCTGGTCTGGGTTCTCTAGGAAACAGAGCCTGAGACAAAGTTCATGTGCTGAGACTAAGGAAGGTGTAATCCCAGGAGGGCAAGTTTGAGTGTGAGGCAAGGAGGGAAAGAAAACAAACAGAATTTTGTGAGTTACTGAGAGGGCTATAGCTTCATAAAATAACATCGCTAGTTCCATAGGCATGAGTATGTCTTCCCGATGGGGGCTGTGGAAGTACCACACCTCGGGACCGGTCACTAGACTAGGATCTGTCCTTTCTTACAGTTTTTTGTCTTTCATGCTCCACGTTCCCCTGTGAGATGTTAACTCTCCCTCATTTCCAGGTTCTGATACTTGGTTTCTTCTAACATCATTCATTGGGGAAGCCACGTACTATGCCCTGACGCAAGGTGTAGAAAGGAGGATCTAGGGCCTCTGGGGTCTGGTGGGGTCTGGCCTGGCCACTGCGGCTTCAGTCACAGTGGGTATGATGGAGGCTTTGCCTATGATGGAGGAATGGTCCTCACCATGAGGGACCCCTAGGCACCGGCAGAATAAGGAGATAAGGCACCAGAGTTTAAGGCTCTCCACTGAGCAAGTGGCCAAGGGCCCAAGGGGCAGGTGGTGTCAGATACATCACTCAGGATGTACACTAGGTCCAACATGGTCAAAACCACATACACTTTTCTATGCTCTATATTCTCAATCTTACTTTAATGAAAATTTGTTTTTTGTGGTCCTCTTCATTTATATTTTAGGGAAAGTTCTTCAAATTTGTTTTGCAAATAACTATGGCAGTCATTTTCCCAGTGGCATTTGCACTCTTTATTGCTTACAAGTAAATCTGAATTCTGATATTGCATTTTTAGTTTTCCTGAAATCTTATCTCACCTAGGTTATGCTGCCATCTTTTTCTCCCAGCCTGTTCTTTCCCTTCTGCCAGTGCTAAATTAGTTTTCCCAAGGTTTTTTTTTTTTTTTTTTTAAGATTATTTTTATTTATTTTGGGAGAGACAGAGACAGCATGACTAGGGGAGGAGAAGAGAGAAGGGGGACAGAGAATCCCAAGCAGGGTCTGTTCTGCCAGCACGGAGCCCGACTGGGGGCTCAAACCCACTGAACCGTGAGATCATGACCTGAGCTTAAACCAAGAGTCTGATGGTTAACAGACTGAGTGACCTAGGTATCCTCCCACAGGTTTTTATTCAGTTGCAATAGCAAATAAATTTTAGACGTAAGTTTTTTTCTTTTTCTTTCTTTCTTTTTAAAAAATATTTATTTATTTAGAGAGATGGAGATAGCGTGAATGCAGGTGCATGCAAGCATGGGAGGGGCAGAGACACAGAGAGAGTGAGAGCAAGAGAGAATCTGAAGCAGGCTCTGCTTTGTCAGTGCAGAGCCTGACTCAGGGCTTGATGCCATGAACTGTGAGATCATGACCTGAGCTGAAATCAAGGGTTGAATGCTCAACCAACCAAGCCACCCAGGTGTCCTTCTTTCTTTCTTTTTTTTTTTTAAATTCTCAATTCCATTTTCCTTATTCTCAGCTTTTTCCCCTCATAGATTTCATGAAGGCATTGAAGAAACATTTTTTCCTGTAACAAGAATTCATCTATACTGATAAGCTTTATGTACTGCCTCAGGCTGCACTGCGTGTCCCCCATACATGCTGGTCAAAGTGGATTTGGGGTGTCAGAATTCATGGTGGTTGCAGGCTTTCCTCCAGTGCCTCTCTCCTGGACTGATATGAAATTCTCTCTTCCCACTGCCCAGAGTACATGCTCCCTGCCTCTTTCTTTACTTAAGGGTTCATATGACTCAGTATCTCACTCCCAAGCCTCTTTTTCCTACTCACATGTTTTCTGGATGCTACAGTCTTTGACTGGACATAGAAAGAGAGATAATGGATGCATCAAAAAAGACTGTTGTGTTAATAGATAGCTCCCCAGCACTCTTGTGTTTCTGAGCCAGGAGCCAGAGAGGGGGGTGGAGATGAGGAATCCAACAACCTTTCAGGAGGATGGGATTACCCTGTGACTGTCAGCAGGGCACAACTGGGGTATTTTTTAGTTCAGTTCCATCTGCTTCATAGTTAATAGGAATTCTTCCCAGATGCTGGAAATAGATTAGCTATCCGTGCTAGCTTTTAGGTGTTTTAAGTTTTCATCTTTTCCTGTGTCTTTGAGGGCATTTTGAGAGGACACTGTGAGAGGCTGTGTCAGAGGCTGCTGACCCTGGGGCACTTTATGGTCATGGCTTCTTTTGGGTCTGCCCTTGGACCTCAGGATATACCTTGCATGTGTGTCTCTCGTCCTCACTGTTGGTAAACCCACTACTCATGTCCCCACACAGACACCCTCCTCTCCTTTCTGTGTCATTACCAATTTTGATCATCCTACAAGCTTCTCTTCTTGCTTGAAGATCTCCTGGCTGTTCCAGGACCAGTAGGTCTGCTGGAATTCCCAGGCTCCTGGCCATCTTTTCCGTGCAGCTGGACAATTAGTTATGACAGGTCTTAATCTTGTGCATGAGGCAGATCTCTCCATTAGACCATTGGCTTTATCAGGGAAAGGGTTACATCTAATTGAGCACTCTTCTACTTCCCCCATGATACTAGACATGTTATGCACCGTGCGTGCCCTTTTGTGATAGTCACCTATGGATATGGAATGTCAGAACCACATCTAGAAGCCATCTTGGCACCCATGTTTGCTCCCAAACATTAAATATTCCCATAACAATGGATTATTTTGGGGGAGATGGAGGGAACACAAGTTTGTAGGACAGGTTCAACTGCCTATATGTGAATTGACCCATGTGCACGCTCTGCTGAAAAATCTATAGTGTACTAATGTCCAGATGAGGGCCATGGTTAAGAGCACAGATTCTGGTGTTAGATGGCCTCAGGTGGAGCCCTGTCTCTGACATTGGCTAGCCATCTTTCTGTGCCTCAGTATCCCCATCTGTAAAAAGGGAAAATATAGTATCTTCTCCAAAATGTTTTCGTGAGGATTAAATAATTTAATACCATTTAATTATCGGGCTGGCATATTGTACATACCTTGTAAGTTTGCTTTTTTCTTTGAAAAACATCGCTGGGCTCATATTTGGAGGTTTTCTTCCTAAAGCCAGGGTCTCTGAAAAAGCATTTTATAGAAGCCTCTCTCCCCATGTCCCCCTACCGACTACCTGGCCATCTTTGCCTGAGATTTACCCCTCCATGCCCTGTCTCACCTGCCGATAGGAAACTTGCTTCCATTTCATTCACGGACTTCATTTTGGTAGAAAGATAAGGGATCAAGAATAATGCATTAATGGTGAGGTTAGTGGAGACCTCCCAGGTAATGCTTTGCCAGGTAACATTTTTATTTATCCTTTTTGGCAAAAACTCCCTATTAGCCTTCTATGGAGCTGGCTCTCTGCCAGGCCCAGGGCACACTCACTGACCCTAGAGACTCCTAATTCTGCTATGCATGTGTGAGCAGACTGTAGTCAGAAACAGCCCTTCCCCAACCTGGAAGCAGTGAGATAAAGAGCAAGTTTTCCCTTTGAGGTAGGGTGTTATCCCCTCCCCCGCAGTGTTACTGGAGATAATTTTAGGAGGTGGACAGACATGGCATGAAATTGGATAACACAATGAGGAAGCTGTTTATTGTTTAATTCTCTGCCAGTCCTTCCAATTACCTTCAGGAGAAAGCCTTAGCAGGACACCTCCACCATCTGTCTAACATTGGCTAATTTTCTTTCTGAAAAATGGAAGAGGAGGCCTGAGGCTCGGCCCATTAGGCAGATAACAGTATCTAGCTAAAGTAATAACTTTATTTCATTTGCACTGTGTTTATCTTCAGAGTTAGCTTCTATTTGTAGTAACTGATCCATAAATGACTTTCCATTTATTGAAGGAATATGATGTCTGTTAAATATAACATATATTTACATATGTTAAATATAAATATAATTAGACACATAAATATAGAGTGTATTTAAGTTAAAAAGGGGTCCACCTGAAGAAAAATCAAGTGAGTGATAGCACATATGTCTGCATACATGGCAAAACCATTGAAATGGTCATCAACAACCAAAGTTTGAGAAAAATGGACTGTTCTAGGTTGTAGCACTTAGAATACTTTGCTTCGTTCTGTCCCTCCTTCTGCCTAGTTATACTATGTGCACTGAGGGCTTCTCGCTCTGCTCTCTGCTGCTTTCCTTACCCCCCATGAGAGGAATCTGGAAAAGACTTATCTTTAGTCGACTTTGAATTAGCAGATGTCTGTAAGAAATGTAATGAAAAGGCACCTATGCTATACTGTACGGGGATAAGAGTCAGAACCATCGTGCCTGGAGGGTCTGGGTCTGGGTATTCCTGTCCATTTCGAAGGTATCTCTTAACTCCAGTGCAATTTAAAACAAGAGATCAGCAAAACCTGTTTCTCTGGGAGTTTTAGGCTGACATGGATGCCATGCTAGCCACAGCACCAGCATGGCCCTTCTGGAACTGTAGTTGGGGTATTCTTTCAGTCTGGCCCAAGCCCTGCAGGAGCAAGTAGTCCTGAGTTCACGTCCAGACTTGCAACAGTTCAAGGAGTATTGTAAGCAGGTGTCCTACAGTCAAAGAAAGGTAAAGAAGAAGTGAAACAACTATGCCTCCTGGAGCAGAAAGAAGAAATGACTTCTCTCCTGGTCCTTTGCTTCTTGATGCAGATGTAACAAGCTGGGGTGCTCAAGTGGGAGATGGATCTTCTGGGGGAGAAAGGTTCTGTGGCTACCTTAGGGCAGAAAACTTTGGCCCCTGGGTCTCAGTTTCCCTGTTTGGCCCCAGTTGGCCCCTGTTCTCAGTTTCTGTGCCTCTTCCCTTTAGGGTAGGGATACCTTCTGCCTGAGAGCATCTTTATCTCTGAGAAATTAGAGGGGCCAGAGTAGGACACAGAAGAGAAGGAGGTTGGCTGCCAGC
Organism: Panthera onca; assembly: GCF_046562875.1. Taxonomy (NCBI): domain Eukaryota; kingdom Metazoa; phylum Chordata; class Mammalia; order Carnivora; family Felidae; genus Panthera; species Panthera onca. Next base: position 163,262,677 of record NC_138342.1, on the reverse strand, counting down.
TACCTTCTCTGTATTCACTGGCTCCAAGGAGGAGAGGCAAAAGGCATGTTTGTGAGATTATGTGACACAGTTCTTTGAGTTGTGAGGTCAAGCAGTTGAGGATTCAAGATAGAACTCGTGTTGAGGGATAGAGAGTAGAACTTTTTCTTTTATTTCTTCTTTTCCTTTCCTTCCTCTTCCTCTTCCTCCTCCTCCTCCTCCTTTCTTCCTTCTCCTCCTTCTTCTTTGAGTATAGTTGACACACAATGTTACATTAGTTTCAAATGTGCAGCCTAGTGATTCAACAACTCTATACATTATGCTGTGCTCCCCACAAGTATAGCCACCATCTGTTACCATACATTATTTCAATACCATTGACTATATTCCCTATGCTGTACCTTTCATCCCTGTGACTTATTCATTCTATAAATGGAAGCCTGTATCTCCCCTTCATCCATTTTGCCCAACCTCTTACCCCCTTTCTGTCTGGTAACCATCAATTTGTTCTCTGTATTTGTGGGTGTGATTCTGCTTTTTAAAAATTTATAGGTTTTGCTTTTTAGATTCTACATATGAGTGAAATCATGTGGCATTTGTCCCTCTCTGTCTTATTTCACTTAGCATAATACCCTCTAGGTCTATCCATGTTGTTGCAAATATCAAGACCTCTTCCTTTTTTATGGTTAATATTCATATAAATATATAAATATATGGTATATTGGCTACTGTGAATAATGCTGAAATAAACATGGGATGCATATAGCTTTTGGAATTAGTGTTTTTGTTTTCTTTGGTAAATATCCAGTTGTGAAATATTTGGATCATATAATATTTCTATCTTAAACTTTTTGGGGAATCTCCATACTGTTTTCCACAGTGGCTGCACCAATTTATATTCCCATCAACAGTGCATGAGGGTTCCTTTTTCCCCACATCCTTGCTAACACATTGTTCTTGTCATTTTGATTCTAGCTATTCTGACAGGTGTAAGTTGATATCTCATTGTGGTTTTGACTTGCATTTCCCTGATGATTGGGGATGTTCAACATCTTTTTATGTGTCTGTTGTCTGTCTGTATTCCAGTCCTCTGCCCATCTTATTTTTTTTAGAGAGAGAGAGTGCATGCAAGCAGGGAAGAGGGGCAGAAGGGGAGAGAGAGAGAATCTTTTTTCTTATTTTTTAATTTTCGTTTTTGTATTTTGTGTGTGTGTGTGTGTGCGCACGCGTGAAAGAGAGAGAGAGAGAGAGAGAGAACACATGAGCAGAAGAGAGGGGCAGAAAGAGAGAGAATCTTAGGCAGACTCCATGCCCAGCTTAAAGCCTGTGGAGGGGCTTGACCCCATGACCCCGGGATCATGACCTGAGCTGAAATCAAGAGTCAGATGCTTAACAGACTAAGCCACCCAGGTGTCCCTGCTCATCTTTTAATCAGATTGTTTGGATTTTTTTGGTGTTAAGTTGTAAATATTCTTTATATATTTTAGATATTAACCTATATCAGTTACATCACTTGCAAATATATTCTCCCTTTCTGGGGGTTGTCTTTTTGTTTTGTTGATTTCTTCCTTTGCTTTTAATTTGCTTTTGTTTCCCTTGCCTTAGGAATTTTACTCCTCCATTTATTCAATTACAATTGAATTGTCTTACAGTGTGTAAAGCATATGTTCACATGTGGTGGTCTTTATTACAGTAAACTCTTCAGGGGAAGTAGAGTATTTCACTATCAGACATAGGTAGTGACTACAACTCCTGAGAGTTTAGGGACTGAAGCAAATGCTACTGTGGACTCTTCTCAATAGGAACCAGAAAAGAAAACCAAGACATCTCTCAGGTCTGACACTGGCACTCTGCCACTGCGGTGAAGACTTTCCTGATAACTCTAGCACAGCACAAGCTCCACCGCTTATATTCTCTAGTACTTATTTCGCTCGTTGGCATTTGTTATCTTGTGGGATATTATATTTTGCTTAACCTGTCAATTTATTTTTGCTTCTCCAAAGTTTCAAAAGTTTCTTGAAGAAAGAGAAACAAAGGCAAAATGTTTATTGGGCAATTCCAGGTACCATGCTAAGTTTATTTTACATTAATCAGGTTGTTTGATCCATATATCAACTCTGGAATGTATTATTCATTCTATCTATCTATCTATCTATCTATCTATCATCTATCTACTATCTATCATCTATCATTTATTTTAATTCCAGTGCAGTTGACTTACAGTGTGATATTCATTTCAGGTGTACAGTATAGTGACTCTACAATTCTATACATTACTCAGTGCTCATCACGATAAGTGTACTCTTTAATCCCCGTCACCTATTTCACCGTCCCCTCCCCCCAGCACCACCCCTACGGTTTGTTGTCTCTTTTTTCCTTTGTTCATTTGTTTTGTTTCTTAAATTCCACATATGAGTGAAATTATATGGTATTTGTCTTTCTCTGACTGACTTATTTCACTTAGGATTATGCTGTGTAAATCCATCCATGTTGTTGCAAATGGTAATATTGCATTCTTTTTCATAGCAATTTCCAGTGTCTACATGTGTGTGTGTGTGTGTACTACTTCTTTATGCATTCATTTATTGGTGGACACTAGGGCTGATTCCATAATTTAGCTATTGCAAATAATACATAAACATAGGGGTGCATATATCTTTTCAAATTACTATTTTTGTATTCTTTGAATAAATACCCAGTAATGGAATTACTGGATCATATGGTAGTTCTATTTTTAATTTTTTGAGGAACTCTGTTCCTCAAAAAACACACTGTTTTCCACAATGGCTGCACCAGTTTGCATTTCTACCAACAATGTAAGAGGGTTCCCCTTTCTCTGCATTCTTGCCAACATTTGTTTCTTGTGTTTTTGATTTTAGCAATTCGGGCAGGTGTGAGGTGACATCTCGTTGTGGTTTTGATTTGTAATTTCCTGATGATGAGTGACGTTGAGCATCTTTTCATGTGTCTATTAGCGTCTGTATGTCTTCTTTGGAAAAATGTTTGTTCATGTCTTCTGCCCATTTTTAAACTGGATTATTTGTGCGTGCATGTGTGTGTTGAGTTGTGTAAGTTCTTTGTATATTTTGGATTCTAAGCCTTTATTGGATTATGTAGCTTGCAAATATCTTCTCCCATTCAGTTGGTTGTCTTTTAGTCTTGTTGATTGTTTCCTTTGCTGTCCAGAAGCCTATTTTGATGTCATCCCAGTAGTTTATTTTTGATTTTGTTTCCCTTGCTTCTGAAGACATATCTAGGAAAATGTTGCTATGATCAATGTCAGAGAAACTATTGTCTGTGGTCTCTTCTAGGATTTTTATGGTTTCGGGTCTTATATTTTGGTGCCCATTCCATTTTAAGTTTATTTTTGTGGATGGTATAAACAAGTCATCCAGTTTCATTCTTTTGCATGTAGCTATCCCATTTTCTTCACACTGGAAAGAGATTTGTTTATTGTTTGTTGAAGAGATTGCTTTTTTCCCATTGCATATTCTTGCCTCTTTTGTCAAATTTTAAATGACCATAAAAGTGTGGGTTTACATCTGGGCTCTCTATTCTGTTCTATGTGTCTATTGATCTATGTGTCTATTTTTTATTCTAGTACCATACTGCTTTGATTACTACAGCTTTGTAGTATATTTTGAAATCTGGAGTTGTGATAACGCCAGTTTTCTTTTTCTTTTTCAATATTGCTTTGGCTATTTGGGGTCTTTTGTGGTTCCATACAAATTTTAGGATTATTTGTTCTAGTTCTGTGTATCATTAATTTTTTTCTAGCCGTGGAAATAAAGGCTCAGGAGTACTGTGACTTGCCTAAGGTCACATGGGCATGAACCATGGTTTGGTACAAAACATTTGCCATGGACAGTTGCATATAGTTAGAATTCATTAAGAAATCATTGATAGACTGTCTGTAAAAAGAAAAGAAAACAAAGCCAGCCACTTTTGGACAGGGTATAATGTGGAATGTTGGGCAACAAGACAGGATACATGTGCATTATCTTTCTTTGCCTCTGAATTCAAATCTTTCTTGTTCCCTGAGACACACGACCTTTTGTGACAATGCTGAGACCAGTCATCAACATGACATGACAACATGTAACAAGTTGTTTGTTACAGAACACTTTCTGGGGAAATATAATACTATAAACCTATAAACAACTCTGCTGTTGTCTTGTATGGAAGACAGTTGTCTACTCACCTGGGTGGACCACCACTTATCTGGCAAAAGTTTACCTATTAAGATGTGTTTCAGGATTCTTGACTCACTGTGTCCATCACTCCTACACTGTTTTATCACAGAGTCTTCCCAATCAGTTTGTTGCCTTAAAGGACCCAACCTAACCACTTGGGCTGAGACACCAAAGCCCTACAAATAGCCCATCTCTAACTGTCCCCTTCTAAGACACAGCTAAGACTCAGTGAAGGTGATGTTCTTCCTCTTGACAGTGGCTTAAATAAACTTAATTTTACTTTGCTATCAGATTTTCTGGTGATATTTAGGGGAGTTAAATGGTGCTCAATTTTCAGCTTCATTTCATCTCCAATAAGATAACAACCTCGGGCTGGCTGGTTAGGATAGTAGGATCTTACAGCAAACGCAGAATGACTGTTTGAGAAAATGCACCCAAAATGGCTGGTGGGGAAGACTCAGTTTTGTTTCCCCTTTATAAGCTAGGCAAACGCTGCTAGCTTCTGTTAGTGTCTAGCCTTTGTTGAGAAGCCAGTTTACAGAATAAGTGAAAAGCTTCTACTTTCTTGGAATTGAAATGTTATATGCCCAAGGTACACCTTTTTAAAATAAGGCTTCTCTTGAGAAGTGCCTAAGTGTATAGCAGTTATTTTTGTATAAAATTTGCATACTTTGTGGTATAAAACAGTTGTGGGTGAAATCTTCAGTACATCAAAATTACTCCCTCTACCACAGAAGCATTTTTACTCTACAGTTTGTAAAGATGCAAAAAGACATACTTCATGGGTATGGATGGTTATGTGTGGACATTTAAAAATACAAGATGTTTATGTTATCTACATTATTGTATTAGATATTTTTAATTGTGTGACCAGAAAACTCTGATGTAACTGTCTTAAACAAAAGAACATTTATTTTTCCACATAACAAGAAGTCTGCCTTCATTCTCAGGCTGCTGAGGCAGCTCTAGTCCTTGTCTCCATAGATGATACACTAGGTATTTTTTCCCTCCTCTCATTCTTAGAAGTGAGAAATTCTTTTTCAGAAGTGCCCAGCACATATCCCATCATGTATCCTTGGTCAGAATTAAACCATGCTCTGCTATTAAGCCAATCGCTGGAGGGAGAATGGGATTACTAGAATTGGCTCAGACTAAGTAGGATCTACCCTTGGGAATGGGATATCCTTTCCCTGAATTTTACAGGGTTGATACTTAAACAAAACAGGATTCTATTAGCAAGGAAGAAGGAGAAATGGAAACCAGTTGGGTAATTAACAGTGTCTACTAAATCTGCCTATTTAGTATAGCATACTACATGCATACTATAGAATACGGTATAAATTCTCATTTGTGAACTCCCTAAAATGATAGCAGGGAAGATTGGTTAAAAGTACTAAGCATAAATTAGATGCTGAGATAATTTTCCATAGAAAATGTATCAAAGACACTAAGTGGCTCTGTTAAGTCATTGGGTTTTAGAGTAGAGAGAAGATGGTGTCTTCCCTGGTGGTCCCAAAGACCTTCAGAAAGGGCAGAGCTAGAGGCTTCAGACTGTCACTTTGCAAACTATATTACAAACAATTAAGTGGATAAAATTCAAATGCAGCTACCCTGAGATTGAGCAGTTTTTAAAGCTTCCTTCTTAAAATTCTATAAAAAGCAACCCTCACTACTCATTTGTTTAGGAGCCCAGGAAAGGGTTAGCAAGCCAAGACGTAGAGAAGAAGCTCTAGCCTTTTCCAATTCCTGTTTTCTATTCTTAGAGTAAATAAAGATGGGAAGGAACAGAAACAATAAAAATCTTTTAAAGATGCCAAGGGCAGCTGCCTTTGTTCTCAGTTTGGTCCCCAAATGGCCTGGTACAAAACTGTCTGTTGCCAGAGGAAACTATTATGAACTAATTTAGGGTTTTGAAATTCAAACCCAATATATACATCTCCGTGGTACTTACAGAGCATTCCCAGATGATATTCAAGTCAATAGGAAAAGTAATTATTTCTTCATTCCTTTGCCCCTCGTGTTCCATTTCCAATGCCTAAAATAAGTGTACATCTAAGTTGGTCACTAATCTTACTGAAATATATGATGCAGTGATATCTATATGTTTGTCTCTGGCTTGTATTAAAAAACTCACATTTTCATGGCATTGTCTAGTTTTTAAAGCACTTTCCTGTTTCATAAGAGCTTTCAAGATCTCCTGAGTTCAGATAACTATCCAGCTCTCTATATGAGCACACTGAGTTCAGAGATAATGACTTTCCCCGGGACATGTAATTAGTTGGGATGCAGAGATGGAAGTGAAGCTGGAGTCTAAATATTCTGACCCCAATCTCGATTCACTAGCCTCTATATGGACCATTTGCCCATTCTACTCCCACTGTGAGTAGAACTTGTCCTCCCATTTATAATGATGAGGTAAAGGATGAATTTTGGATGACTGATGGGGTGGCAGGGTCAGTTGTAGGACAAGGCAGAAGAGAGGGAGGATATGGAGCTGTAGGGTTCCTGTGAGATCTTTGGACCCTGCAAGTGTTCTGAACACAGAAAATATTTCCTAAGTAGGTTAAGTGTCTTTTTAGGTTAGGGGATGGCTGTTCAACCATTCTATGTAGCTTCCCTTTTTGCCACTCAACACATTTTTACAAGTGAAGCCAAGTTAAAAAACTTCAGGGGAAATTTTGAAGTAAGAAAGAGTCTTTAAAAGTCAGTCTGAGGAACTTCTAAGTGCTCTCTGGATAATGGTAGCTGCCAAAATTGAAATCTCTGTACATGTTCTGCAAAAATTATATAGAGCAAATGATAGCACCTGTAACCCATGTCTACAACATAACTAAAAGATAGAGAACATGACAACCTTCAGAGAGGTGTAAGTGAGAAACAGATATCTGGAACCAAGAGCCTCAGTTCTGGAGCCCTCACCACAGGGTGGAGACTGTGCAGAACAGAAGAAAGTATATCTGGGTCCTAGTAGTGAAAGAACTCAGATAAAATCTTAGAAACTCTTAGAAAGTGAGAGACCTATCTGACTGGGGAACTATAAAAACAAGTCTGAGGCTTGGGGTCAGACATCTGGCTACTGGAGAATCAAAAGAAAAGGACATGAAAGTGTAGAGGGCCAGAGGTGGCTGTCTTGGGAAAGCAACAATTCTGGCAGGTGACTCAGAAGAGACAGGTGTTCCTTGGAGGCTTGATGGGAAAGAGGAAGAAGGAAGTAAGGGGTAAAAATTAAGGCTCCTAGAGAAACAAAAGAGTGCAAGGATCTAAGCACATACCAAACCCTTCCCCATAAAAGAAGACATCTTTAAAATAAACAAACCTTCATTTTACTGTAGTGAGAGAAAAGTGAGATCTGGAGTTAAGAAACCCAACAAGTCACCTAAATCCTTTACCCCACCTACCTACACTTGTTATTGCTGACTCAGGAAAATATAAGACATTGTAGAAAAACATAACACAAAATACAACATTCATACAAAACTACTTTGAGACAAAAGTCAAAGATGACAATAAATATCATCCTCTTCTCCATCAAAACCAACCCTAAGGTGGAGGAAGAACGTAACTCAACACCTCCCCCAATCTATGTATTCCAAATAAGAATATTCAGATTTGAAACAAATACCCTGATCTGAAAATTAAAGACAGAATGACTAAATCAATAAAAATTGGGGCATTAAAGGAAGGAATAAAAACAGCCAAGAGCACAAAACAAAATTAAAATTAGAGATAAATGGGATCAGAGAGAAAATGATAAACATAGATAAAGAGGCCAAGAAAATCCTCACCTATAATTGGAGTGGAAGGAGAAGGAGGAAGATGAGGAAGAGGAAGGAGAAAAAAGAGAAACAGAACTAATATTTACAGACATAACTCCAGAAATCTTTCCAAAAATAAATTTTGAATTTTTATATTGAAAAATCCATAATGTACTTATGAGAGTTGAAATGATCAACTTCAACTGTCTTAATAGATTAGTTTGACTTTAAAAATAAAGGGAAAAAAATCCCCTGGGTCTCCAAAACAGTAGTCAAATCACTTACAAAGGAAAGAAAATCTCACCGGTATCAGAGTTCTCAACTTCAAATGCAAGGCAAAGATGAGATTGTGATTCAACTAACTACCTAGAGTTAGTGCAGACCCCATGGCTTCAGGTCTTACCCCACAAAACTGCTGCCCCCCACCCATTTCAAATGCCAATCATACGTCCTGGGCCTCCTATACTTCTGAGCAATGGGCTATACAGTCAGACCCTCCCTTCTATTCACGAGAATGACTTTTAAAACTCAGAAAAACACCAGGCTTATGTTTTTTGGTGTATTATAAAGGAACAGCCAAACTGTAGACATACAGAGTAAGGTATGGGGTGGGGATAGCACTGAGCCTCCGTGCTCTCTTCTCATGTACCAGCCTCCCAGCTTCAGATGCATTCACCAACCGGGAAGCTCTCTGAACCGTGTCATTCTGGGTGTTTATGGGGTTTCATCAAACAGGAATTGATGGGGTTTTGGGGTGATAGTGGGGATTCGTGGGGTCCAGAACTGACGGCCAAGAAAGAATTCTTGAAGACGTCTTTGGTGAAAAAGTGATTTTATTAAAGCACAGGGACACGACCCATGGGCAGGAAGAGCTGCACATCAAGTGTGGGGGGTGACCCTTTTACAGAGATGGGGGAGATGAAGTCAAGAGGAAGTTTCCGAAGAGACTTTCATATGCTAAAGACTCCCAGGATACTGGAGGCATAGCTATGGTCAAGCTAATGTTGTTTTGCCCTCTGGCAAAGCATTAACATTAAGACAGTAGGGGGTTCCTGGAGAAGTGTTTTAGTCTGCCAGCCTCAAGTTATTTGTCAAAGGGTTAAAGGTTATAAGGAAATTTAGTTTCACCTTCCATTTCTTTCTTGCCTTTGTTCCCTACATCACTATGGAGGGGAGGGTGATGTTGGGGTTCCAGGAAACCGAGTCTACAGGTCTTTGGAGATTAAGCTATTGATAAGGTTGCCTTTTTCTTGTAATTTACGACATATTTGTAAACTGATGGAGACTACCGGTTTAACCATTTGTTTTCTGTCCTTTCCTTTGGGCAGCCAGGAGTGTCTGAGCACTGTCACACATATCCCACCTGGGTGGGGGGAGGGAGATGCTGTTAGCCTGTACTTTGCCTTCAGCTTGCCCCATGCTCTCTCATCAGCATGACTGATTAAACCATTGGCTATTGGTGATTGAACTCACTCTTCAACCTCTCTCCCTTCCCAGAGGTTGGGGGTTGGGGCTGAGAGTACCAACTCTTTAATCAGGGCTAGGTCTTTGTGGCAACCAGCCCCCATCTATCACGGGACCCTCAGCCACCAACCATCTCATTAGCATGCAAATGGCACTCACATCACTCAGGAGATTCCAAATGTCTTAGAAACTCTTGTGTCAGGGACTGGAGATTAAGAGCAAATATGCTCCTATCAGCTCTACTACTCATGAACTTACAGGGTTTTAGAAGCTCTGTGAAAAAATGTGAGATGAAAACCAAAATATATATATTTGTATTATATCACAATATCACAAAAGAACTAATATATTTTATATAAATAAATTTTAAAACCTAGATGAAACACATAATTCCCTAGGAAAATTCAACTTACCAAAATTGATTTCAATAGAGAGCACTATTAAACAGACTAATTTCCATTAAAGAAATACAGAAAGTCATCAAGGGACTATGCTATTAAAAAGCAACTCATGGAGGTACTTGGGTAGCTAAGTCGGTTAAGTGACTGACTCTTGATTTCGGCTCAGGTCATGATCTTGTGGTTTGTGAGTTCAAGCCCCACATCAGGCTCTCTGCTGTCAGCACAGAGCCTGCTTCGTATCCTCTGTCCCCCTCCCTTGGCCCCTCCCCCTACTCGTGCTTGCTCTCTCTCAAAAATAAATAAACATTAAAAAATAAAAAATAAAAAATAAAACTCACCAAGGTGCAGTTGGTTAAGGCTAAGACTCTTGATTTTGGCTCAGGTCATGGTCTCACAATTGGTGATATAGAGAGCCCTGCATCCAGCTCTGTGCTGATAGCTCAGAGCCTGCTTGGGATACTCCCTCTCTCTCTCTCAGCCCTGCCTCATTCGCACCCTCTCTTTCTCAAAACAAATAAATAAGCACTAAAAAAAAAAAAAATCACCAAGCCCCAAGTTTCAAAGGTGTTTTCTATCAAACCTTTAGATAACAATTTTCTATCAAACCTATTTGATAGATATCAATTTCTATCAAACCTATTATACCATTTTTTTCAGAGCTTAAAAGGATTACTTTAAAATTACTTCTGTGAAGCAATGCAATATTAATGTTAAACGTGCTAAAAATACCACAGAAAGAAGAGAATGCAGACTATTCTCACTTATGAATATCTTGGCAAAATCCTAAAAGGCAGGAAACAGAATGTAATATCATCTTAAGAAAATAATACATTATGACCAAGTAAAATTTATTTTAAGAATGCAAAACAAGGTTAACTATTAGGAAATCTATTAATATAATTCACCATATTAGTTAATATAGGAAAATCACATTTATGTTCATGTATGGCTATATGCCTTCAACACAATCCAACATACAATAAAACAGTTACTGATTTTAAGAATGCAAAACAAGGTTAACTATTAGGCAATCTATTAATATAATTCACCATATTAGTTAATATAGGAAAATCACATTTATGTTCATGGATGGGTATAGGCCTTCACACAACCCAACATACAACAAAATAGTTACTGATGTACGATAGGAAAAGATAGGATGGCTGGTCCTTAGGTGGAGAAAAACACCTATTTTGGAGCAATGCTTGGAGTGTCTGACCACAGCAAACCCCTCAGGCATAAGGTTCCTCTTAAGAATGTAACAGACCCACCTACTACCCCTCAGGTTCCCCTCTGGAATTTGACAAAAGACCTGACTAAAAATAAGTAGACCATAAAACATACGACCCACGAGGAATGATATGGCCGTAGACCACTACTCATACAATGGAAATGAGCCAGTCAGGAATGGACAACCCAGTACCTAGAGTTATCCAGCCAGGAAGGATAAAACCTGAAAAGAAACAAGGGGGAAGAGGGGTGACCAGAACCTTATAAAACAAGGACCTTTGCCTACAGTCGAAGGCATTCATTTTCAAATGACCCCTCTCTATAAAGAGAGCTTTCATACTGTTTTCTTTTCTGGTCTTATACTTTAATAAACTTTTGCCTGTTGCTCATTTTTTTTTTTTTTTTTTAATTTTTTTTTCATTTATTTTTGAGACAGAGAGAGACAGAGCATGAACGGGGGAGGGGCAGAGAGAGAGGGAGACACAGAATCGGAAACAGGCTCCAGGCTCCGAGCCATCAGCCCAGAGCCCGACGCGGGGCTCGAACTCACGGACCGCGAGATCGTGACCTGGCTGAAGTCGGACGCTTAACCGACTGCGCCACCCAGGCGCCCCAACCTGTTGCTCATTTTGTATCTACCTCTTCATTCTTCAAAATGGTGAGACAAGAACCCTGGGTTTTGAGGTAAAGAATCCTGTAACAGACGGATACTTCTTTAACATGATTCATATACATCATGTATATATACATATACATTACAAAGTGTACCACTACACCTTAAACTTAAAATAGCATCTTTGCTATTTTAGATGCTAGAGGCTTTTCCATAGGTCAGGAACCAGGCAAGATGGCCAACATCGCCACTGCTATATAATACTATATTGAAAGTATTAGCCAATTCAGAGGTAATAAAAAAAACAAAAAACAAAAAACATTGACTACATAAAAAAGTTGGACTACATAAAATTTTACAAAACTTTTTTAACATCAAAAAACGCCATAAGAAATGACAAATGGAAAGAAAATATTTACAATGTATTTCACAGATACTGAACTAATCACTCTAGGAAATCTTTGAAATTGGGGTGGATAATACCATCAGAAACCTGAGAGAAAAATGAGGGAGTAATGAACACAGTTCACAGAAAAACACATCTAAGTGGCTGCTAATCTTATAAAAGATGTCCAACTTCACTCACTGTAAAAAACTAAAAGTGAATTAAAACCACATTGAGATATAATTTCTCACCTATATTTTTAAAAAATTTTTAAAGGTTTATTTTTGAGAGAGCGAGTGAGCAGGGGAGGGGCAGAGAGAGAAAGAGAGAGACAGTCCCAGGCAGGCTCTGCACTGTCAGTGCACTCATGAACCATGAGTGGCTCATGACTGAGCCGAGATCAAGAGCCAGGTGTTTAACCGACTGACTCGGTTAAACCAACCCTCTCACCCATTGACTTGGCAAAAAGTCAAGATTTAAGCCCACATGGTGGGCAAGGCTGTGAGGAGCAGGTGCTCTCAGATGCTGCTGGTTAGCATGCACGATGGGATGCTCCCTGTGGACTGGGGAATCTGGAAACAGCAAACCAAAGGGCATATACATGCATTTACCCTTTGACCAGCAATCCCCTTCTAGAAATTCCCCTGAAAATCAGTCTTCACAAATTTAAGTTAAAGTTATTTATTACAGGTATTTGGACAGGCGAAATACCAGAAACAAGGTGGAAGCCTCTGAGTAGGAGACTGGTTGAATAGATGGTAGTATATTCACGCAACAGAGCACCGTTTACCACCAGCACAACTGAGGAGGATTTCTAGGAACTGACATTAAGTCCTTTTCAAACTATATTAACAGAAGGGGCACCTGGGTGGCTCAGTTAAGCATTTGACTCTTGGTTTCTGCTCAGGTCATGATCTCAATGTTCATGTGTTGAGCCTGGCATCGGGCTCTGTGCTGACAGTGCAGAGCCTGCTTGGGGTTCTCTCTCTGCCCACACCCCTCCTCTCAAAAATAAATAAACAATTAAAAATATATTAACATAAAAAAGCAAAATGGAAAACAGTTGCGTTTATTTTGTTAGCTTCTGTATACAAAACTTGGGGAAATTAAAATATGTACCTGTGTGTGTATGTTTGTTTGTTTTTGCAGGGAAGAAATACAAAGAAGGATAAGCTAGACCCTAATAAAACAGTGAACAATACTGGTTTCACTGTTCTATTCTTTTAATTTTTCGGTAGGTTTGAAAAAAAAAAAAAAAAAGTGTTGAAATTTTAAGGAACAAAACAACCCCACTCCTGCTCCCCATCAGCCTAATGTCCATATGTCCATAGACTGGAGGAGAGGAAGTGTCCCCAGGTTTTGCCCTGCTGATTGGTGAGGAGAGCAGTCAGGGGTGGACAATTTGCATGTGTCTGAGGGCAAAATAAATCACCCAACCACTGTTCCCATCACTGTCCACTTGGAATGTTCCGTGTCACGTGACTCAGTTTCTATCTCCTCCCTCCCTCTGTCCCTCTTTTCGTCTTTCATCAAACACTTACTGAGCTGCGTTAGGTCCTGAGGTTTTCGTAGATGAAAAAGTCCAGGCTCAGAGTCCAGGAGGGACAGGGACAGGCAACAGGACCATGGGAGAAGACGTGTGTTTTGTTTTGTTTTGTTTTTTTAAACATAGGCGGCTGCAGTTCCACTATATTCCACAAGGTGGCAGGTTTTGCCTGGAAAAGGGGCTCTTTACTGACCATTGCCCACTCCTTACTCAGAGGCGTGGCTTCCATCACAGAATTATGTTCCTTGACAAGCATAATTTATATTGATTGCTTTTGTTAATGCATCAGAGAGAATGTATGCTCAGGATACATTCTTGGTGATGTTTAGTGCCTTTTCTATTTAGAAAAAAACCCTAAAACAAGTAAATCTGTAACCCTTTCAGTGCATGCTTATTATACTGGATCATGCAAAAATAATGTTAGAATCCTGGGGAGGAGGTGGAAGGGAGAGATGGGAGAAACAACTGGACAGGTAGACACAACTGAAGAGCTTCCCATGTGGTTGTTCTTTCACTGTGACATTAGTTACTATCTCCATGCTGCCTTGTTCTAAGTAATTCAGAAAGTGGAGAATGGCTTTTCTGCCAGTCCTTTGTGTTGCTAAGATGATGGCCACACGTGGGCTCGGCACAGACGTGTGTCACTACGGCCCTCCCCACCTCACACAATCACAGGCTTGTACTCTCATCAGGACATCTGCCAAAATCCTGGCACCTTTGTTGCGTGGCTGCTTCCTTGTCTAATTGTTGAAATGTGTTCTCAGAAATGATTTCCCAACAAAAATACGGAGGTCTCTTATTTGTGAAGAAATAAAGAGCTGAGGGCATGCTGGAGTCCTCCTTCTGATCTTTTACTCTCAGCCTAAAAGTAGAAAATGCAAAGAAACAAGAAATAAATCAGAAAACTCTCATTGCGATGACCATTAAAACAGTAGTTGGGTGGGTGCCCATTCTCTCCCAAACGCTTGTCTTGCACTACAGTTTTATTTTTTGAGGTCTAAGTCAATCACTTCATGATGCTGGTTTGCAATCTCATGCAAAGGTGATAAGTGCCCAGAAATCCTGGACCATGAAGATGACAGAGTTCCCCCTCCATACCGTTTTCTTGGTCTTGGCGCCTGATCAGCAGCTCAGGCTTTTTGTTCCTGGGCTGAAGCCTGGGAGGGGTGGTTCTACTCCTGGGACTTTGAGCTGTGTGAATCAGAAGGCCACAGAGACCCTCTCAGACCAGAGGCCGAGGGCACCAAAGTGACTCACTGTGAGTTACCTGAATAGGAGAAGAGGTAGTCAGGAGGGGAAGTTTGCCAGGAGCCCACGGCGGGGGCAGGGAGGCCAGCAGCTCTGCATAGACAGAGAGGCTGGACAGGCATTGGGTGCTCACAGATCAAGGAGCCTGGGCATATATTGCTTCTTATACACTTGTCCTAGAAGCAGTTTCTGGGAGATAATATTAACAGGATGCCTCCTTTTCAACATACTCTGCCTAAGGATTCAAAAGTAGTGCCTTGGATTTCAAATCTGTTGCTTTCAAAGGCTCAACATAGGAGGGTGAATTATGGGATTTTAGAGATGAGGTAGGCCCCTGGTTTCTGCATCACACTTCTCTGGCCCCTAAAACTGGCAGTAGGGACTGGAAGTCTGTTCCTGGCAAGCCCAGTGGGCCTGGGGACATCCAGCCTCGGCTTGCTCCCACACACCCAAGGACTGGTCCCGCTTCACTCCACAGCATTGGAACCTCAGTGGGCCTTCATGTCTGCAGACATTCCTGCCCTATTTGCCTTATTTTCCTACATGTCTAAGAAACGTTTTCCTCTCTCCTCTAATCCTCAGATTTCTCTCCCATCCTCTTTCAACCAGAAGGGAACTCCCAAGACCCCCAGCATCACATCCCTCCCTGGCACCATGGAGAAGTGGTCCAAGCCCCTGGGCACACCTGGCTGCACATGGGCCCATTCCCTCTCTCTCCATCCAGGGACGATGGCTCCATGGCTCCAACAATTCTGCTGTCTCTCTCCCTCAGCATACAAACATGCTCTTGATTTTCTCCTTAAAAAAAATTCAGGGGTGCCTGGGTGGCTCAGTCGATTAAGTGACTGACTCTTGATTTTGGCTCAGGTCATGATCTCATGGTTGGTGGATTGGAGCCCCATGTCGGGCTCTGTGCTAATGGTTCAGAGCCTGCCTTGGATTCTGTCTCTCTCTTTGTCTCTCTCTCTCTGCCCCTCCTCTGCTCACTGGCAAGCACACTTTCTCCCTCTCTCTCTCTAAAAACAAGTAAACTTTAAAAAAATCAGCAAAAACAAAATATCTTCTGTCCCCACTTCTTCCACCATCTTTCTCTTCAAATTTTGCCTTGCTTTGCAACAAGGATTCTTTCCTCCCACTTCTCTTGGACCCTCTCCAATCAGGCTGATTTGGCACTGTAACTCTATGGAAACTGCTCTTACTAAGGTCCCTGGGACCTCCTCATTGTTAAATCCAGGGGTGGGTTCATAGTTCTCCATTTATATGACCAGGCAGCATTTGACCCCGCTGCCCCTTCCCTGCCCCTGGCTGCACTTTGGCCCTCCATTTGCCTTCCTGGACAACATGTTCTTTGGCTGATCTCTTACCTCACTCGGCTGTCCTTCTGCATCGCCTTTGCTGGGTCCTCTCTGGTGTGGGACCTCTTTCCTTCTCTACTATGCTCACCCCCTTAGTGATTGTGGGAGTACAGTGGCTTTAATCCCCCCTGTATGCCAGTGACTCCCAGCCCCATCTCCAGGCCCGAGGCCCCTCTGCTGAACTCCACACTCATATATCCAACTGCTTTTCCAACATTTCCATGTGGCAACCAATAGCTATCACAGCTCAACATGTGCAAAACTGAACTTTTGTCTCTGCACTTCAAACTCACCCACTAGTGGCCTTCGTCATCTCTCTTTATGGTGACAATCCTTACAGTTGCTGGGGTCAGAAATCTGGGCATTGTCATGGACTCCTCCGTTCTTTAATCTAACCTATTTGGGGTTCCTGCTGACTCTGTCTTCAAAATATGTCTAGAATCTAACCAATTTCTCAATATCTCTGTGGCTAGGCCACTGTCATTATTTATCTTAGCCCTTATGGGGCAGTGATGTTAATGTCACATCACCTCATTGATCAAAGTCTTTTAGGGGACACCTGTGTGGCTCAGTCTTTTAAGCCTCCAACTCCTGACTTAGCTCAGGTCATGATCTCATGGTTTGTGAGTTCAAGGACCTCATCGGACTCTGTGCTGTTGGCGTGGAGGCTGCTTGATATTCTCTCTTTCCCTCTCTCTTTGTCCCTTCCCTGCTTATGCACATGCACATGCACTCTCTCTCTCTCAAAAATAAATAAATAAAAACTTAAAAAAAACCACCTTTTGATAGTGCTCCATTGCCCTACCTACAGGGTAAATTAAAAGGCACAGTCCCCACCATAGCTACAGGAGCCTGCAGGAAAATCTGGCTCCCTGTTACCCCTTTGACCTCATCTCCCACTGCCCTTTCCTGCCACCCCTTCCCATCCACACTGGCCTCCTTGCTCTTTGTCAAACATGCCGGACTCTTTTCTGGCTGATGGCCTTTGCTCTTTTTGTCTCTTCTACCTGGAATATCCTCTCCCCAACGTCCTCTTGATTAGCTCCCTCTTCACCTTCTCCAAATTTTTACTCAGTTTTCATCTTTTCATTAGGTCTACCCTGATCATCCCATTAATACTGACTGCCCTACCTTATTGATAACCTACTTCCATTATCCTGCTCTATGTTTCCTATTTTTTCCATAGCACATGTGACTATATATTCATGTATATATTTTTTATTATGTTTATCGTTTACTTTTCTCTTCACTAGATTGACACTCTGTAAGGCAGTGATCTTCACATATTTTATTCAGTGATGTATTTTAAGTGCCTGGAACAGTGCCTGGCACATAGTCATCACTCAATAAGTAATTGCTGTTGAATGGCTGGATGGCTGGATGGCTGGATGGTTGGATGGCTGGATGGCTGGATGGCTGGCTGGCTGGATGGTTGGGTGGGAAAATGAATGAACACAAGCTGGTCAGTATATAAACAGCTCAGTCCCTACCAGGAGCTGTACATAACCATGTTATCTCCTGCTGTCTGGGGACCCCCACATTTACAGCTTATCTTTATTAGCCCTCCGGTGGTGTGGGTGTCCTATTGGTGGCAAATCTCCAGAGGCACTTCTTACTGGGTTAAGGCTGGGCTGAGCTGGTCCAGGCTGCATGTATGCTCACGGCAGTTGATCAGGTCAGCTGGTGTCAAGCCTTAGGTCTAGTGGGCGATGAGAGGCTGTAAACAGGAAACAGAGTCCAGAAGGGAGTGCAGGAAGATTCAGGGAGCCATGGATATAGGGAGGAAGATGAAATCATGAGGCGAGGTTTGAGACTAGTGTCTGAGAATGACGTTAGTCATTGCTGGAGGTCTGTTCTGTGGGGGTACTGGTGGCAGGAGGCACAGAATAGGCTGTCAGACTGTGGCAGATGTGTTCATCACTGTATAGCCAGTTTCTGGAATAGTGCCTGGCAATAGATGGTACATGGTAAATAATTATTTATAAGATGACTGAAGCTTTGTTGAAAGGGGTTTTGTAGGATGAGACAGTTCCTAGTGTGGTATCTATGACAAGTCTTTGGGTCTAAACTCTGATCCAATAGCCTGCCACCCTCCTCCAGTACCTATCATCAGAAAGGTCCCTTTTTTCAGTAGATTATCCTGTGGCAGCTTTGTGCTCTGTTCTGTGGGGTCCTGGGTTTGAAATCCATCTGTGTGACCCTGCACACATTGCTTAGTCTTTCTTTAGGACTCAATTTTTTTGTCTGAAACAGGTAATAATACCTGTATCATAATGTTGTTGGGCTTGGCTCATCTATGCACAGCACTTACTATTGTTGGATAGAGGTCTGAAACCTCTCTCACTATATTCCTAGTTGTTGGCTAGGTCCTGCATCCACTGGGGATGGATGTCCTACCTCAGAGACATTAGATCATTTCTTGGAAAGAGCAGGTTGTGGTCCCAGCCTGGGCCCAGATCGTTCTGATGGACTCCCTGGTAGATCATGGTACCAGGGGCTTTGTGTTGTGGTAGAAGGTGATGCAAGGGGTAGGTGAGAGACAGTGGTTTTATTTATTTATTTTTATTTTTTTTAAATGTTTTCTTAATTTTGAGAGAGAGAAAGAGAGAGACAGAGTGCAAGTGGGGAGGGGCAGAGAGAGAGGAAGACACAGAATCCAAAGCAGGCTCCAGGCTCTTAGCTGTCAGCACACAGCCCGGCACAGGGCTTGAACTCACACACCTTGAGATCATGACCTGAGCCAAAGTCAGCTGTTCAACTGACTGAGCCACCCAGGCTCCCTGAAAGCCAGTAGTTTAGCCAGACCTTCAGGCTTTTGGCTTCCAGATGTCCTTCATCCCGGACTGGCCCTGCCCAGCTCATAGGCTCATTCACCCCCAGACTTTGGGTTGAGTGCACCATGAAAAACTTCTGGAGGGACTTGAGCAGTAGTATGATTAAATGGTCACATGGTAGAATGCAGAGGATTCATTTGTACAGAGTCAGCTCCACATAAATGTGTAAACAGCAACTGTCACCATCTGTTGAAGCCTCTGGGTATTTGCTTAGTAACTTCAAAAGCATGAGCTTTGACCTGGATCCCAAAGTGCACCTGGGTTTGGAAATGGCTCACTGCTGCCACCAGAAGCTAGGTGGTGGAGAAGGGTTGGGGTGGGGTAGGGGGGAGCAGAAATGTCTAAATTTACTCCCTGATCTGCCCTCGACTAATCCTGTGACCTTGGACAAGTTACCTTTCTTTCCTAGCCCTCAAGGTTTTCAGTCTTGTTTTGCTGGCAGAATCATTTTTTAAAAAGATATTTCATGTGGAAGACAAATTTATGGTTATTACAGATCAAATCCAAAGTAAAACTGCTCTGAATGAGAAGGGGAGGGGTTGGGGTGGCCCAGAGCCTTGCCTGTTGAGAATGTTCCCTCAAATTGTACACACAGGTGGCTTCTGGGGTGCCTCCACTTTACCCTAAAGGCTCTGCACAGCACAGCTTGAAGCCCCCCAGCCCCAGTGCTGTGTGAGGACCCTTCTAGCTCTGATGGGTGGTGATTTCATCCGGTAGGACTGCTGTTGGGATTGCTCACGTAGTAGTTACGAATGAATGAGCTGAGTTGGCAGTGAATACAGGGGGGTAAGGAAACAAATGGCTGCTAAGGCAGCAGAAGATGAGGAAAGAGACCATATATGCCCAGAGAAAAGCAATTCTCAGGACAGCAGCTTTAGGTACTGTGTACCTGATGGGGCTCTCCGCCTGGAACCTCAACCTTTAGGGATCTCTTTCAGCCATCTTGCTGTTCAGGAACCCCTGCCCTGTTTCAGCAGATGCACAAGGCCTTTGCCAGATGGTTTTAAAATCTTTTATGTTTTATTGCCTAATATCACAGTTGGAGACAGGAAGATGTAGATGACACAGCTGAGTCCTTGTGGCACTCAGTATCTGGCGGAGGGGGTGTCAGAGCACTGGGAATTATTTGCATGTCTAGGTGCTCTCATGGAGACGGGGCAAAGGTCACTCCAGGCCAGAGGAGGGGGCCAGTCCCTCTGTCTGGGGGAGGCCAGGAGGACCACACAGAGGAACTGCCATCTGGGCTGTGATTGAAGCCCAAGAGACCACTAATGCCCCTGGACAGGAGTTGGAGGGTGGGAAGCTGGGTGGAGCCCCTTAAGCACAAGGAAAAGTGGGCACACAGTCATGGGCACCCAGAAGAGCACTGGACTGCCTTGAGAGCAAGTCTATCTCCATATGGAAACTCATACACTTAACTCCAGGTTTACATATTCCTCCTGTGGGACCCACAATGCAGAAGGAAAAGGCCCGTCCATGTAAGCCACAGATTTAACTTTGGTGAATAGCTGGACGTTTAGTGAGAAATGATGTCAATTCATTATTAAAATTATTGGAATCTCTTTACAATTACCTGTTCCTAGAATAAATGATCCCATGAGACCCAATCCCAGTATCTCTTTTTGGCACTGTCTGTAGATTTCTAATGATAACAACTGGTTGACCTCTCATAAAAACACAGCTTCAAAGAGACTCTTTTAGTGCCTGCTTTGTCCATGCTCCCGGCAGGCACAGGAAGGGAAAGGGGTCTTGGAAGATTCTCACAGAGATTTGAGGGCAAAAGCAGTTACTTTCGCTCACTGACTTCTCACTTTTTATCGAAGACAAATCCTGCAAGAGTCAATCAGGGCCTGGTTAGAAGGAGGAGCTCCCTAAGAGACAGAACCTTTCCCACATTTTTACTGGGCTAACCCTCACCTCCCTGAGCATGCTTCTCACGTGGGGGAGGATTCAGGGGCTGTCATCAGGTTCTTGTTTCTACAAAAAAAAAAACCCTGATCAATACACATCGGCCAGAAATGACAACAATCTTCCCATCCTGATTACATTCCCACCCTCTACGCCTATCACTTTTCTCTTTTTTGTCTCCCTCTCTGCTCCTGCTCACATATGTATTTATTCCCTTGGTACTTAGGCCCCATCACTCTGCCCCATCAGGGTAACTGGCTTGGCGAGCTAATGGTTTTCTCAATCACGAGGAATAGCCATGTCCATAAACTTGCATGTCATGAAGGCTCCTCCCCAGAAATCCTCTCTGAGGATGTTCCAAAACCTGAGGTTGCCTCTCCCTCACATTTGATACAACTTGTCCCAATATCATTTTTGCAACTGCTGAAATATGCATACATATAATATATATTTCAAATCTATATGAAAAATATAAGTACGTATTTAATTTCTTTCTTAACAGTCCTCCTTTGCCTCTACTTCTAAGTCTTTGGGGATTGGCTCGTTGTAAATGACACATCGTAAATAATTGTATGAGCAGGGAACAGGGATTTCTGGCACCCCCACTCAACGAGGGGACCATGGACAGTGGGCTACGAGCCATGGGCTTGGGCAGCAAACAGACTAACTTTCTCTCGTTCCTGTGTGCTGAGCGCAGTGCCTGGCACAGAGTGGGTGCTCAGGCGTGATTCAGCCAGTGGGTGGATCAGTGTGATCTCCTCGACAATTTAAATCCTGTGTTGATCAAACAAGATGAGGAGCTGACAAAAGCCCTGTCGTAGGGAGTGGGAGTGCTCAGAACTGTGGCCGAGTGTGTGGTGTGGCTCTCAAAAATGGGGCTCTCATGGATGTGGGGGTGTCCTTCTGGTGGGGCCTGGGAAACAGCGGGCAAGATGGTGGTGATGGGGACCCAGAGCGGGGTCAGCTCTTCCAAGTGAGCTACATGCTATCCATAGAGGGAGAAAGAGCTTTGGTGGCTTTCTCCTCTGCTGCCATCTTCCTTGGCTCTGTGTGGAATTTGAGCTGGGGAGGGCAGGGTCCTTCTCTCCACTCCCACTGCTGGGGGACATGAGCCCAGTGTCACTGCTGTGCATGGGATTTGCTCTGAGTAGATGTGCCTCCTGAAGGAAACTGCTTGGAGGTCAAGGAGGGAGACCTGGCCTGTCAACTCCCTTGCAGAAGCAAGGGAGCCATGTGAGTGCATGGTCAAAGCCAGGCTTTGTCAAGCTCTTCCTGTAAAGTGTCAGTAAGCAGTTCAGACTTTGTGGGTCCTACTGTCTTGGTTACAACTACTCAGTTTGGCCATCTTAATGCAAAGGCCTAGTGCATAGACAATACATAAATACACGGGTGTGGCTGTGTTTCAGTAACATTTTATTTACACAATAGGCACAGACCAGATTTGACCCATGGACTACAATTTGCTACCCCTTCTCGAAGCTTATCACTCTGACTTGAAAACTTGATTTTGATCTCTGTGCTCCTGACTTTCTTTTCAATTTGCTGAATCCCATAGAGCATGACTTCTGTATTTCTGACCCCTGCCTGGTCACCCAGCCCCGACTGTTGGCTGTGTCTTCTGCTCAGGCTGGGGCTCTTGCTCCAGCTGACCCTGCTGTAATTACACATAGGAAGGCAGAGAAGAACCAGGGAGCCAGTCAAGAGCAGTGCCAGAGGACACTGTGGAATTCTCAAGAGGAAAAATGCAGGTGTCCATCTCTGGAATGGATGGATGAAGAAGAGAATTCAGCCAAGCTTGTTTTCTAAGTTAGCTGAGACTACTATTTAGAGTCTCCCTCGAACAAAACAAACTCTAGAGTGCTTGGTGAGGCTCTGGGGACACATTTAGAGAACCCTGGTCCAGGCTGACATACAGTCTGAGAGTTAGGGGTAAAAAGTCTTTTGACTTTTTGGATGTCATCTGGAGCCAATGGAGACCATCAGAGGATATGCATGTCATTCTGTCCCCCCCTCCCCCAACTGTGTCAGGCTTCTTTCCCTGCCTCTCACTGGACCTCTGAGGTGTCACTCTTTCTACACAGACTGGAAGCCTGTTGGAATTCAATGGGGCCCTAGAGGTCACTGGGTGTAATTTAAGTGTTTTATTGATGAGTAAACAGAAACTCAGAGAGATAAACAACTCACCCAACCACGCACAGCTAGTTAACAGCAGAGCTGCAGGCAGGACCCAAGTCTCCTGACTTACCTTCCCCTTCCCTGGATTTCCTGAGTGGTTTGTATTTCCGCTCTGAGAAGAACAAGCCAGCACATGTGGAAAAGACCCCCAGGAAATGTCTCACTACCACAGCTTACAACTTCTTTTTTTTGTTTTTTAATTTTTTTTTCAATGTTTATTTATTTTTGAGAAAGAGACAGAGTGTGAACGGGGAAGGGGCAGAGAGAGGGAGACACAGAATCGAAAGCAGGCTCCAGGCTCTGAGCACAGAGCCTGATGCGGGGCTCGAACTCACAAACCGTGAGATCATGACCTGAGCCAACGTTGGAAGCTTAACGCACTGAGCCACCCAGGTGCCCCACAGCTTACAACTTCTTCCCACCGTTTGCTGTAACCCATCCTCCACTCTCTCCCAGGGAACCACCTGGGTTCAGATTCTGCGGCAGGTAAAGCATCTTTTGCAGGTAGCTCTGGTGATTCTAGAACAAGAGTTCATTAGGAAAAGTAATTATTCACAGGCCTCAGGCATAGCAAATTCTACCTCACTCCTCAAACCCCTGTGAGTTCTTAGGACACGGAGACTCATCATCTGTATTCTTTCCATAAAATACACACTCCAGTGGCATGAGTTGATGGGTACTCTTCCTTTATTTTTTAGAAAGGCAACCACAAAATAAAAACAAGAGGGACCAAGGGGATCTAATTAAGACTCCATAAAGCAGGGACTGGTATCTCCATGATCTGGCTGGAGTAAGATTGCTGTTTTCTTTCTACCCTGCCACTGATATAAATGAGTTCTTAATTCCTCCTTTTGTGAAGAACAGGTTATCAGGCTCTTACTCATTAAGTGGCTTCAGGGCCCGCAGCAGAGCTTAATGGTGGTTTAAATTAGAGCCCCTGCCTTCAGCACCATTGGTGGGGCAAGAATAGGGAGTCCTGGGAAGGGTAAGAAATTTCCCAGGATTTGAGGGCTGAGGGAAGCAGGGACAGAGTGACCTTGGAGGTATTTGGAGGGCAGGCCCTACTATTCCTACT
This sequence comes from Panthera onca, assembly GCF_046562875.1. Lineage (NCBI taxonomy): Eukaryota > Metazoa > Chordata > Mammalia > Carnivora > Felidae > Panthera > Panthera onca. The sequence continues at coordinate 163,238,516 of NC_138342.1, read as the reverse complement.
CACTGTCCACAGGATGAAGTTTAAACTCCTTACTGTGGATTAAAAAGCCTCCTGCTGTTTCTGTTTCAGCTTGCCTCTTCTGGCTTCACTGATGACTTCCCTTCCCCCGGTCTTCCCAGCCATGCACACTGTGGCCTGAGGGACCCCCTATCTGAGCAGGCCTGTGGTTCCCTATTCGTGGAACGCCCCTCTCTCTTTCCACTTGCTTCCACCTGGCTTTTCTCAAGACTCACCTCAAGACCCTCCTCTCTAGGAGGACATTTCTTACTATTGGATACTTCCCTTGTAACTGTCAGAGACTATGAAAACCCCCCTGAAGATGCACCATGGCATATCCTCCTAGTTCTGCCTGGACCCCTAAGGCCTCGTGGATGGATTCTTCTTCAGATCCAGGGCTTGGCTGGATGCTTGACTCTTGTCCAGGAGGGGAGAAGGAAGGGGGAGAAGAGAAGGAGGAAGAAGGGCAGGGCAGGCCATACAGGAGGGAAAATCACCTGGATATTCAACACTCCTCTGGACCCGGGTATTTGGTGAAGAATGACATAACACCCTGCTTCCTGGTGACGTCTGTTTGTTCATCCAACCAATGCTGAATGCTGGCTTTGAGCATTTTTTGTCCACTTTCTACCCTCCGTCAGCCTTTAGACTTTATTTCAATGCACATTTCTCTTCCTTTTGTTTTTTTTTAAGTTTATTTATTTATTTTGAGAGAGAGCAGTGGAGGGGCAGAGAGAGAGGGAGAGAGAACCCCAAGCAGGCTCTGCACTGTTAGCACAGAGCCCGATGAGGGGATCAAACCCGCAAACCATGAGATCATGACCTGAGTTGAAATCGAGTCAGATGCTTAACTGACTGAGCCACCCAGGTGTCCTGCAATGCACATTTCTTACTGCCTCACCCTCATTTGTTAGGTTCCCTAACTCAGGGCACTCAGGTGCTTCTTCAGGACTGCTTGGAATCGTCATGCAGGTGCTTCTTCAGGACTGCTTGGAATCAGAAAGAGTTTAAAACTGAACGGCATCCTTCACGAGAACATCCCCTCATCCATCAGTCATGGAGGTCCAGACTCCTAGGCGCTGAAATCTATGTGTCTGTTTATTTCAGGTGCAAACCTTTTAAGTTTCGGTAACGCAGCACCTTGGGTGCAGAAAGCCCTTTTACTTTTATTATTATTTTTGGTATGCCTATTAGATGTGCATATAAAGTCAGGTTCCCCAGAAGCAGGCCAAGAAAATGCTCTGGAGAAAGTAGGAGAGGGAGACCGATGGGAACGGGGAGAAGCCAAGTGAGGGGGCCAGCCCCCACCGACCCCACAGTGGAGCTCTGGAGCCGGAATTACTCCTCAGAGTTTGTCCTGACTCAGGCAAGGTTGCTGGGCTCTTGTACTCCCAAATCAGTTATTGGCTAAGGAGGAAGAAGGGTGAGGACTCCCAGGCACTTCAGTTCTTTGGGACTAGGGACAAATTGACTCTGGGGGTAGCAGTAGTACAGGCACAGCCTTCAGCCCACAGGTGCACGGAAGTGGGTATGTAGAGGACCAGTGAGGTCTAAGGTGAACCTTCAAAAGTGTCCACCATAGTGTGTACCCCAAACCTAATATCTCTAGAAACCACAGACCTTAAACCATAACCCATAAACCATAGATAGCCTCACCTTGCTACCTTATACAGGAAAATGAGGTCCAGAGAAGGAGAGAAATTACTTCAAGGATGCACAGATTCAAGGCAGAGCTGGGACTTGAAAGGACCTGAATGCAGGACTTCTGGCCTGGGTCCAGGCCTCTTGTCTGACATCCAGCCTTCTGTTATCAATTTGGTATAAGCAAAAGATGTCCACTGGTTACCCACTTGGCTAAGTATTTTCAAAGTAATTAATGTGGATGCAAAAATATTTATTTTCTTTAAAAAGCATTTACAGATTTCCATTAATTTGCAAGGTCTTCTAGTGCCTGCAAGGTGATACAATTTACAAGAGACCAAATATATGTTGTAATTTACACTGCTTCCCTCTATCCTTCTTTGTCTTGTCCCAACTTTTTGGATCCCTCAAATGGGGTCCCGTGATGTGCCTACTTCTCTACAGGTGATCAGTGGATGAAATGGGAAGAAAACCCAGGCCCCATACGAAACAAAGTTGAAGGCCAGTACTGTCCCTATGAGTCAATTTTTAAGTTTTTAATTGCAGGTTTTAAGGAACACTGGAATAAAATTTCTCCATAGGGCTTATGTGTTTGTTATCATTAAAGGCAGTTTGCTCAGCTAATTGTCAAGGAATAGGTAGCACACTTGCAGATTTATCTTGCATGGCATCTGCATGAACTTTGAGCTCCAGCCTGTAAGTACTGGCAAATTCTGAACACTGGCAAGAGCAGAACATTCCTGTCTGCTGCGTTAAAATCTCCAGCAAAGTTTCTCAAAGCAAATTACCCTGCGGCTGTAATCTTCTCCACACGACACATTTACCGTCCCCATCCTGGGCCTTTGAGGGGACAGAAAATGAGTTTGGCACAAAGAGTTGTCCTTGATTTCCTGCCGAAACAGGATCGTTTCTGCATCAGTCATAAATAAATAAGCTTAAATGCAAAAGGCGGTTGGAGTGTCATTACCAGCAAGTGTTGACAGCGTTACCTCCTTGCTAATAGCATTTTTTAAATCAGGGGTTTTGCTATTGAAATTCATCTGAGCACCATTAACAAGTCATATGGAAAAGTAATATAGACATTTGACAAAGAGCAATTAGATTTTACAGCTCGTGTGAGGGAGGAGGATCCCGGGCAGGATGAAAAAGCCCAGAGAGCAGTCCCTGTTCCCACTCACCAATGTAAACTGAACCCAAGTAGTTTGGGGTGGGGGTACAGTGGAGAGGAGTGCGTGTGACAGAGTCTAATTGAAAACTGACATATGAAACTAGTGAGTGCCAGGACCAACTAAACACACAGCTCCTCGGGCAGATCTTACTATCCTGGGGGATTTCTTATTCCCTGTCCAGGACAGAAGGTGCTTTTTTGGTTTGGGTGCTTGACAATGACTGAACTTGGGCTAATGTCCACTGGGGCTGTTATCCTCATGGATTGTCTGCTTTGAGACTTAGATGTTATTTAAGTGCAACTGAGTGTGTTACACTGATGTTTGCTGTTAATCCACTCCCAGCTTTGAGAGTCCTTGGATAGGTGGCCTGAAACCCAGAAAATGCATCCAGAATTTGGCAATCCTGCTGGTGCTGAAACACAAGCAGGTCCCACCAGTGACGATCACTTGTGTCCAAGAGAGTGCAGCCCAGGAGGAAAGCTATTCATCCATGTTTTGTCTTTCTTTAAATTAAATTAGAGATGCACAATGCTCCCTGATGCAAAATGTGCACAGGGTCACTAGGTTGCTGGGCATAGCTGGGGAGAATGCAGTTTAAGTCAATCTGGAGCCTCTTGTTACAGCTTAATTTGGGGGGGCATTTTCCATGCTTTAAGAGTTGTGTCTGTATCAAAAAACCCAAACCCAAACCCAAAATAAAAAGAGGTTACTGCAATTAAGATTTAGAATCGACAAGGGACCTGGTGAGAGGAGCCAAGGGAGGTGGTGAAATCGTCTCTTGAATCTCTCTGCAACTCGTTTCTCGCTCAAGGCAGGTGCAAGAATTAGGTCAGCTCTTGAAACCGCCCAGCCTTAAGATCTTATGATGCTGTGAAGTTCAGATTTTATATCACTATTTGTAGGAAGCTTTCCTCCCAGGGTTTTGGAGCCTGTTAGCTCATTTGTCAAATGGGAGTAACAATGGTACCTCTCATGGGGTTGTTTAAATGCTCAGAGACTGACATAATATTGTGCACGTGAAGGCACACTGCCTGGTGTGTGTAACCAGTGCCCACAAATGTTAACTATGATGATTCTTATTTCCAAAGGTAGGGTCACTGGACTGAGGACTCAGAAAGCAACATAAGAAATATGGGAAAATAATATAATGCATTATAAGAAACCCTCACTTTTCTTGTTCAGACAATGGAATGAAAACAACCACCTGGCTTACCTCGCAAGGTTTCTTTGAGAATCAAATGACATAATGTATTTGAGAGTACAGATAGCTGATTAGGTAAGATGTACATCTATAAGATTAATGCCAACAGCTTCCAGTGTCCCCTCACCTGTGTACAGGGTCATCCCCCTTTTGCTACATGGACCTTTTCCTTCTCATTTTCTTGTGTGTGACTTAAGGAAATTCCCCTGCGCATAATATGTGAGCTAAAAGTACCCTTTTTGTTACAGACAGGAGCCCATTTTCATTTCTTCCGAGAGGGAGCTGGCAAGGAGCAGTAGTGGGTGGCACTCTGGAGTCAGGCAGGTGGGCCACTGGGTGTGCATGGCCAGTGTGGATTTGTCCCTGGGCCCACTCAGTCTGGCTGTGTTCTGGGTCCTTCTGGACCTGACAGGGCTCTGTCATATTTGGGAAAGGGATGTAGTTCATTAGCTTATTGAATGATTGTGGAAGCCTCTACTTTATTTTTTTTAATTTTTTTTCTTAATGTTTTTATTTATTTTTGAGAGAGAGAGAGAGAGAGAGAGACAGAGCATGAGCAGGGAAGGGGCAGAGAGAGAGGGAGACACAGAATTGGAAGCAGGCTCCAGGCTCTGAGCCATCAGCACAGAGCCCGATGGGGGGCTCGAACTCACAGACTGTGAGATCATGACCTGAGCCGAAGTCGGACGCTCAACCGACTGAGCCACCCAGTTTCCCCTGGAAGCCTCTACTTTAAAAGCATTTGGGGATTTTCTGTTTTTGAGGAAATTTGGGCTGGCCTAGAGGAGGGTCATGTTCAAGGGTGCTCAGGCTCTGTACCTCCATCCCCCTGGAACCCATTTGGATTCTTCTGAGAAAAGAGACCCTAAACGAAGAACTTAGTTACATCTGGTCATCTCCGTGGGGTCTGTGTGCAAGAATCAATGGGACCTCTGAACATTCCCCTGATTGTACACATTACCCATTTTATACATAGGACTGGGCTGATTTGATAAGGCTTTGGCACTGGGTTCTGTTCTACCTGAGGCAGACATCTGGGTCCCTAAGAACAGTCTTTCCTTATAGGTCAGACTCTCACCAACTCTCACCTGAGCACTAGCTAGGCTTTGATTGTACGAGACCTAAAATCTCTATCAGGAATAGTCTTTGTTGATCTCCCACAGCAACTTTCCCCAGGCATATATTCTACAGGATCAATCAATGAACACTTCACTCACCAGGAATATAGGGCACCTATTATATCCACAGAGTGTCTTCTGATTGTAAGCAATAGAAACACACTGACTAGTTTGGGGGCAGGAAGGAGAAAGCTTGTAGACACTTCTAATTTCTGGAGACTGCTAGGGTCAACCAGAGCTGTTCTTCCCTTCTTCCACAGCAAGAGTTCAAGCAAGAGGTGGCTGCCAGCCAGAGACAACAGTTCCTAGCCCCACGTTTACAGCCCATGTGGCCGGATGTCCAATTTCTGGTCAATGAGCATGAGCAGGACTGCACGTGCCACTTCTAGACCTGGCCCCTGAGACCTTGTGGGTTCACGCCTGCACATCTTTCCCTCCTCCCTCCGGCTGGGGTAGCTTCAACCTTGGAGACTTGTGAAGGCGCATGGTGTTGAAGGGGGCAGAGCTGTGGCAGCCAGTATAAGATTGTGTGGAGCTGAACTGTCTCAGGAGTAAGTTCCTGAACTGTACAAGGAGTAAGCTTCTACTTTCTTTGGGTCTCTGCGTTTTGGGGCTCCTTGTTTTAGCAGTTTGACCTTTACCCTGATTGATTCAGGAGACTGAATCAAGAGAACTGCTGAACAGCCAAGTCTTGAGAAGGCATGGTGGGGCAGCACCAGACACCTCAAGCAGCAAGATTTGTACATTGACTCTCTGGTCGCTGCCATTACATGGACTCCTCTTCATTGTCACTGCTGGATGCCTCTGATCCTTTAGGCTTCCAATTCCCATGAGATGATCTGAGTGGCCCAGCTCAGGGCAGGTCTCTATCCTGAGATCAATATGCTGTGGCCAGAGAGACAAGCTCGTCATGGAAATGTAAACACCAAGGCTCCCTACCTCTTCATCTCTCAGGGTTTTCTGGAAAAGGGGACTGCTGGGTACTGTTGTTTCTTATACCATGCAAATGTCACAGTCAGATGAAGCAAGGAACACACAGAGGGACAGGAATTTAGATTTTTGTGGGGAGACAGGAAAATGAATAGATACAATATGGAGATGTGAGAGCTAAAACTGAGGTTTTCATTAGCTATTATGAGAGCTCAAGGGAGAGGCAGCCGATGTGACTGGGGGAAGGGGTTTAGGAAGATGTAGGATGTTGACAGCAGGGTTACTCCTGTGGAAGGAATCTGATTCCAGCACTGGTGAGTGGCCTAGAGCAAGGTATGTAAATTACCCCTCTGAACAGGGTTCCTCATTTGTAAAAGAAAGAGGATAATGCTACAGCCTTTTTGATAGGACATAGCTCTAGCTACGCTGGAATTGGGGAAAGGAAATGGTAGAAAGTAAGGGAGAAGAGGTGATATTACTGTTCTACCTGGGTAGAATTTGTGAGTACATATTCCTCGGTGCCCAACTGTCCATAATCAGTCTGTTGCCAAAGACTATTCCCATTTGATCTGGAAACCATCTGTGATTGTTAGTTTCATGTGCCAAAGTGGCTGGTCGATAGTTCCTGGTTATTCAATTACACACTCACCTAAGTTGTGGTGTGATGATATTTTCATAGCTGTGGTTAACATCTATAATCAGTTGACTTAAGTAAAGAAGATTATTCTCAGTGATGTGCATGGGCCTCAAGCCATCAGTTGGAAGGCCTTAAATGCCTTAAACCTGAGATTACCCTGAGAAAGAAGAAATTCTGCCTCAAGACTGCAGCATCAACTCCAGCCTGCTGGCCTGCCCTGTGGATTTCAGACTTGCCAGCCCCAACAGTAGCATGAGCCAATTCCTTGAGTGCATCTTTTTTTCTCTCTATATATAGATGGAATACATCTCACTCGAGAAATCTCTTTCTACAGATATATATATATATATATACACACACACACACACACACACACACACACACACACCATAATATGCTGTGTGTGTGTATATATATATATATATATATATATATACCATCTTATCATAATCAATTATATATATCATATGTGATACATACACACAGATATGTCTTTCATCTATATAGAGAGAAGGAAGAGAATTTCACAGAATTGGTTCATGCCCTATCTATCTATCTAGCATCTATCTATCTATATCGCACTTATGGGTTTGGTTTCTCTAGAGAGCACTAATATGCTGGATCTCTACTCTTTCTCCCATCCAAATGCACACCGACCCCATGGAAGTTTAAGCAGCCCTTCATTGGAATACAGAGCAATGGTAGAGGATGGATGGAAGGTGGTGGCCCTGGGAGTTCCTCTGTCTTCTGAGCTGGGGGTGAGACCTCTGGGCCAGGTGTTGAGGGAGGCCCAGGCAGATGCCCTATGACTTCCAAAGTCTTGCTCCTCTACTGTTTTTGTTTGTTTGTTTGTTTGTTTCTACTGTAGATGCAGAGGATTCAGTTAATCATGCTTCTCATTTCAGGGCGTCTTATCGTATGTTCTCACTGGGCCCCTTTTTTGGTGCTATGCTTTGTCCTGTGCTGTTCCTTTTTATTCTCCTTCCCTGTCTGAGATGTTTCTAACATACTCGATATATATTTTGTCTTAAAAAATTTTTTTTTTAATGTTTATTCATTTTTGAGAGACAGAGACAGAGAGCAAGCAAGGGAGGGGCAGAGAGAGAGGGAGACGCAGAATCTGAAGCAGGCTCTAGGCTCTGAGCTGTCAGCACAAAGCCTCATGTGGGCTTGAACTCACAAACTGTGAGATCATGACCTGAGCCTAAGTGAAATGCCTAACCCACTGAGCCACCCAGGTGCCCTCAATATACATTTTTTCATTTTAGTTTTGTTTCATTGTGGAGTATGTATCATATAGTGTACAAGTATTTTAATGTACATAAACAGAATTGGATTTTTTTTTCTTTCCTTTTCCAATTCAGCAGTATGTTTGTAATATCTCTTACTGTTGGTCTGTGTGCTTCTGGTCTGTTGCTTCTAATTGTTGTGGAGTACATCACTGTGTATCCACCATATTTATTCTATCCTTCCCCCAGAAATGAACCCTTAGACTGGCTCTAACCCTCACCCCACAATCAATGCTGTGGCAAGCATGCCTGGGTGGGTACCTTTGAGAATTTCTCTGCCACCTATATCCAGGAGCAGAGTTTCTAGGCCACAGAGTATCTGAATGCTGAATCTAAGCACTTGCAAAATGGTCCCCGGAATGGCTGCACCCATCTACACTGTAATAGCACTGCACAAAGGCCCCTATATCCCCACATCCTTGACAACTGCTGGCATTATCTAGCTTTCTGATTTTTGCCAAGCTGGTAGATGTTAAGTGATGGCGCCTTGGTGTTTAATTTGCTTTCTCTAATTACTAATCAACGTGAGCATCTCTTCATGCACTTGCTGTGCTTTTGGGTCTTCTCTGCTGTGAACTGACTGTTCGTGGTTATTGATCATTTTCTTTTGTGGCCTTTGACTTTTTCTTGTTGATATTTGAATTTGTGGGGGTTCCTTGAAGATTTTCAATACTAGTCCTTTGTCAGTTTTTTTTTTTAAGTTCATTTATTTTGAGAGAGAGACAGAGAGAGAGAGAGAGAGAGCAAGCATGTGAGTGGGGCAGGGGCAGAGAGAGAGGGAGAGAGAATTCCCAGTAGGCCCAGTACTGTCAGTGCAGGCCAGATGCAGGGCTCAAACCCATAAATTGTGAGATCATGACCTGAGCTGAAACCAAGATTCGGACACTTAACCGACTGAGCCACCCAGGCGACCCAGTCCTTGGTTAGTTTTAGATGTTGTAAATATCTCCTTCCATTTCACTATTTGTCAATGAAATTTTATTGCATAAATTTCCTGAGTTTGGTGTTATTAAATCCATTCATTTTTTACCTTACGATTTTTTAATTTTTTTTTTTAAGAAGTTGTTTTCTAGTCTTAGATTATAAACATAATTCCTTCTGTTATTACCTATTTGTGCTATAGTTAAGATATTTAATTCATCTGGAGTCCATCTTGAAATGTTGAGTTAGGTAAAGATCAAGTTTTATTTTTCTTAGTCCAGTGAGTCAATTTCTCCAACCCTCGCATTAATGGTTTATTCCAGTCTACTGTGTGGGAATGTACAATTCCCGTATCTACACAGGGCTCCATCTTAACTTTTTCTTCTCTTCCTTTGTACTTCATTGGTTCATGAATGTTCTATACTGTTTATTTCCATGGTGTTATAGTATTTTTAGTAAGGAAAGTCTTCCCACCTTGCTCTTCATTTTCAAAGTTGACTGAGAATTTTGTGAGTTTTATTCTTCATTTTCAAAGTTGACTGAGAATTTATGAGTTTTATGAGTTTTGTTGTTATCATTTTGATAAAAACTGGAAAGATAAAATATTTATAAACATGTGTATGGTATGAAGAATAAAGATACAATAGCTAGTTATATATTTACTCCCAATTGATAAAATGAAACATTATCTTTGAAGCTCCGAGAGCACCATTCCATAACCCATTCCTGTGGCTCTACCCTCAGAAACAAATTTTACCCTGAATTTTGTGTTTATCATCCCATTTCTTGTCTTTGCAGTTTGTGTAACTAAATATAGAAGGCTTAGATTTGAAATTTTTTGTTCTTTTAAATTTATTTTTATTTATTTATTTATTTATTTATTTATATATTGAGAGAGAGAGAGAGAGAGAGAGAGAGAGAGAGAGAATCCCAAGCAGGCCCCCTGCTATCAGCACAGAGTCTGACATGGGGCTCGATCTCATGACTGTGAGACCATGACCTGAGCTGAAATCAAGAGTTGGTCGCTCAACTGACTAAGCCACCTAGGTGCCCCTTGAAATTTTGTTTTTAGCTTTGTTTATTTTTTAATTGTGTATCAATGGAATTATAATTAATGCCGTCTTCCACTTTCTTTTTTTTCACTTAACATTATATTAGCAAAATTAATATCTGTTGTTATATGTGTTTTAGATCATTAATTTTCACAAAAGTACAGTATCCCATTGTACAAACATCCCATATTTTTTTAATGATTTATTCTGATGTTGAATGGGTTGTTTTCAGCTTTTGTCTATTAGTGATAATGCTGCCATAAACACCCTTGCCTTTTTCTCCTGCTACTCATGAGCAAGCACGTCTCTGCAATAGAACTTCTTAAACTGTTGGGCCTCAGGACTCCTTTCACGTCTAGAAATAATTGAGGACTCTATAAAACTATTGATTATATGGGTTATATCCAATTATATTTATTGTATTAGGCATTAAAACAGAAAAAATTAAAGGTATTGATTCATAAATAATGGTGATATTGGGGCAGTGAAAATACTCTGTATGATACCATAACAATGGATACATGTCATTTTACATTTGTCTAAACCCACAGAATATACAATACCCAGAGTCAATCCTGATGTAAACTAGGGACTTTGGGTGGTTATGATGTGTCAGTGTATATTCATTAATTTTAACAAATGTCCCACTCTGGCAGGGGATGTTGATAATGGGGGAGGCTGTGCATGTGTGGAAGTAGGAGGTGTATGGGAAATATCAGTAATCTTCCCTCAATTTTGCTGCAAGCCAAAAACTTCTCTAAAAAATAAAGTCTTAATAAAAAAATAATGAACTCATTATGGGTTGATATAAATAACGTATCTTTGTGAAACATAGCTCTATTTTCCAATATAAGAAAAATTAATGAAATGTGTCATTGTTTTACATCAGAAAAACCTCTTTAATAGAAGACAGCTAGATCCTGACAACTGCTTCTACAATCTATCTTTAATTGTTGTTTTGGTTGAAGTACATGAAGAAAACCTGGCCTCAAATCTGGAAAAAGTAGTACTATTTTAATAGCCTTTTCAGATCATTGTGGCTATTTTCCTCTGATACTACAGTAGTGCCCCTTTTCCGTCGTTTCACTTTCCATGGTTCCATTTGCCCATCATCAACCACAGTCTGGAAGCAGATGGTTTTCCTTCTGATGCATCATCAGAAAGTCAATAGTTAGCCTAATGCTATGTTACATGCCTGTGTCACTCACCTCACTTCATTTTGTCACATAACTATTGTATCTACTCACATCATTGCAAGAAGAAGGGGGAGTGCAGCCTAATCAGATGTTTTGAGAGAAAGAGAGAGAGAGGGAGAGAAAGCACATTGACATAACTTTTATTATGATATATTGTTTTAATTGTTTTCTTTTATTATTAGACATTGTTAATCTCTTACTGTGCCTACATTATAAATTAAACTTTATCATAGGTATGTATGTATGGGAAAAAAACATAGTATGTATAGGGTTTAGTACTCTCTGTGGTTTCTAGCATTCACTGGGGGTCTTGGGATATATCCCCTGTGAGTAAGGAGGGACTAGTGTTTACCCAAACTTGACAACTAGTAATTTCTCTAAAGATTAGTTGCAATATAAAATCTGAAACCATGTCAATGACCTTTTTGTACTCAGTTATATTAAAATGTATTGGCCTACCTGGAACTTTGAGTAGATCCTTTACTTCTGCATGATTTTGTAACATCACATGTTGGTCATTTGGATATGTTTCACTGAGCTAGGCAGACATTATAAATTGGTGACACATTTCAGTATAAGATATCAAAAGATCATATTCATTAATATCACTGCTGATCTCATTAGAAAAGTCTTTAAGTATTGGTAAGTTGTCAAGCTCATGGTGGTAATTACAAGGTTTTCAAGATTCTGGTTTTTGCTTGAAAAGTTGAATTTTACCATTGGCAACAAATAATGTTAGCTTTCCCTAGAGTGAGAGGCTCACATCATTCATTTCTGAGAAAATGTCTCTCGAATATTCAAGTTTGAATAACCATAGATTGTCTGTCAGTATTTGTTTCAAATAAAAATGATATTCTGTGAAAAAAGTAGTTCAGCTCACAACCCAAGCAATTACACAATGGCTTTTTCTCAAGACAATCTTTATACTTCAATATGCAACTGAAGTGTTGCAGGTATTTCTCATTTCATCGCATAGACTATTAAAAAGTTTTTTATCAAGGGCTGAGGTTTAATAAAACTACTACCTTTTACTTCTTTAAGGACTTTCTTAATAATGGCATTTAAAAAATATGAGTATGTCATAGTGTGTAATACACAGTGAAAAAAGAAAGTATGTCTAAGTATTATAATGAAAATAGTTTTGACCTTGCAGAAGTCCTGGGAAGGTTCCATGGATCCTCAGGAGTTTGTGGACCATGTGTGGAATATCTCCACTCTCCAGTATGTATGTGGGAGTGTATTTGCTGGGTTATACAGGCATCCATATATTCTCATTGGCTATATAATATCAAGTTATCTTTCAAGTGATTGTAACAATTTTCATTCCCACCAAGGAAGTAAAAGGGTTCTCATTTATATGTATTCTCACCACACTCGATATGACCAGATTTTTATATTCTGGCCAATATGGTTGATATGCAACTGTGCCTCACTGTGGTTTTAACTTGTGGTGCTTTGTGCAAGCACTTTTTCTTATCTTTTTTTCTTTTTTAAAAAGTTTATTTATTTTAAGAGAGAGAGAGAGAGAGAGAGAGAGAGAGAATGAGCAGCGTAAGGGGCAGAGAAAGAGGGAGAGAGAGAGAATCCCAAGCAGGCTCCACGCTGTCAGTGCAGAGTCTGAAGTGGGGCTCGAACTCACAAACCATGAGATCATGACCTGAGCTGAAATCAAGTCGAATGTGCAACTGACTGAGCCACCCAGGTGCCCATCTTTTCTTATCTTTATTAGCTGTTTGCATTTCTTCTTCCATCAAGTATTTAAGGATTTTGTCCAGTTTTTTCTTGATTACTTGTTTTTTAGTCTGTTGGCACCCTTCATGCAATATGGATTCATCTGTCTTTTTTCTTTTTCAAGAACTCTTTTCCTTTCATTTCTTCCCCTCTCCTTTTATACTCAACTCTGTCATTCTTTCCTATAGAAATTATACATTTTTAGCAGGTTTTTTTTTGTTGGTTTGTTTTTTCAGTCTCTTCATATGTCTTACAAGGACTGTGGCCACTGGTATTGTTGGGCAGTCTGTCTTTTTCCCCCTCCACTTATGACTGCTGTGCTCCAAGAGTCTCTGGTCTCCATGGCTGACAGCTCTCCTGGGGAGGTGTAGGTGAACTCTGTACCTAGCACATTGCCCACTAGGCTTTTGTTTTCTTTAGGGCCTGTGCTATATTAGTTGTCAATGGTTGAGAGACATTGAGAGACAAAGGAGAGCTTTGGGTAAAAAGGAGAGAGGAGGAAGGGATTTTGAGTGACAGAGGAAGGGAAGGTGGCTCGAGGACCCTGGGAGCCATGAGAAGCTGCACGTCGTTGGAGCTCAATGGAAATGGGGGGGGGGTCATCCCACAGGATCGAGAGATTCCCAGCCTCAGCAAAGATTCTTATGCCTCCAGGACAGCACGCAAGTGGCAAACTTCTGCCAGTACCTACCACGACTGAGTGAGAACTCACCTCATGGAGTGGAGCTCTCTGAAGTGAGCTTAGCACTTCATCCTGGAGGGATGAGGATTTTAAGTGGATTGAAAGAGAATAAAGAAATGGATACATCTAAAATGAGAACACCAATTCAGGGGAACCTGGGTGGCTCAGTTGGTTAAGCATCGCACTTCAGCTCAGGTCCCAATCTCCCTGTTGGTGGGTTCTAGTCCTGTGTCAGGCTCTGTGCTGACAGCTCAGAGCCTGGAGCCTGCTTCAGATTCTGTCTCCCTCTCTCTCTGCCCCCCTCCCCCCACCCCTGCTCACACTCTTATCTCTCTGTCTCAAAAATAAACATTAAAAAAACCCACTAATTCAAAAAGATATCTGTTTTGCAGTATTATTTACAACAGCCAAGATATGGAAGCAGTCTAAATGTCCACACATGGACAAATGGATGAAGATGTGGTATACACATACAAGGCAATATTACTCAGCCATAAATAAAACAGTGCGAAGTCTTGCCATTTGCAACAACATAGACAGATCTACAAGTGAGATGAGTCAGTGAAAGAAAGACAAATCCCATATGACTTTACTCATCGGTGGAATTTAAGAAGCAAAACAAACAAACAAAGAAAAATAAGATAAAAAACCAGACTCTTAACTATAGAGAACAAACTGGTGGTTTCCAGAGGGCAGGCGGGTAGGGGGGTGGGGGAAATAAGTGAAGGGGATGAAAAAGTACACTTCTCATGATGAGCACTGAGTAATGTGAATTCACTATATTATAACACTGGAAACTAACATAACATTGTATGTTAGCTATACTTGAAAAGAAAATGGATAAATGACTTAAAATCTTAGCTCTGATTTTATTTCTTATGAACATGTAATGCTGGCTTTACAATGCTGAGAACACTCCCTTTCCTTCCAGCTCTGAGTAATAATGCTTCCTAACTTCTTACGTCGACAAATAGTGACAAGCTCGTACCCAAATTAATTAGTGAATTTGTAAATATGTGTGGGGTTCAGGCATCTGTATTTTAATAAACCTCTGAGTGGTTTTGATTCAAGGATCTGTGTTTTATTTGCTAGATTTTTCCCGAGTGGTTTTATTTGCTAGATTTTTCCTGAGTGTATCCCGAGGGATACAGTTTCATCATGTCCTGCCTCAGTAACTGGTGCAAGATAATGCTTGCAAAATACCCAACATAAATAAAAGGCAATTATGATAGGTTCTGTCACAGCGATTACTAGAGGAGCTGATGCTTGGGTTTAGTTTGAAAGGTTGAGTAAATGTTGGCTAAAGAATGGAGAAAAAGTTTTTCAGACAGAGAAAGATCAGCACATGCATGAGAGAGCATGACACATCCATGTGGCCGGAATGTAGAGTGTCTGAGGGTGCCTCTCAGGGGGGTCCGCTGGAGGGGTGGGCAAGGATCATGTCTTTGTATGCCAAGGGTTTTGAAAATGGAAATGGTGTGCTTGGCTAATGGATTGGAAGGGAGGATGGTAACCGTGGAGACCTTTGAGGGGCTGTTCTAATAATTCAGCCTCAGGGACCCTGAGTGAGATCAACTGTCACTGTTCCTTGCAGCCTGGGATCCATGCACTAGTTGCCCTCTTCCTTTAAGACACGTTTGGTGGGTCATCTTTGTAATGATAGTAATCAGTTATAATTGCACTGACAGCATCCAGTGAAAAGGAAAGCTGCATGCATTATAAAGCCAAAAGAATGATTAAAACTATCCCCATGGGCTGTGGAGCCCAATGCCATATAAAGGGCATTTGGAAAAGGCATGTTACTCTCTGTGCCTCTCTTTCTCAGGCAGGTGCCCCCACGGTGAGCTACGCATCGTTGACTTGGGACCCAGCCATCCAGCCCCAAGATACGAGTGGTACCCTATCTTGCTCAGGAAACAACCTGCCAATTAGCTTCCGGAGGAAAACTGAGAGAGGAAGTCAGCTTCCTAAACCTGCTGCCATTCTTTCCAGAAACCTTAGGAGATTTTCCTTTAGATCTCACACCTTGAGCCCCTTTTCGCCACCTGGCCTCCAGCCTCTGATTTTTATCTTTTATTGACCGCTGCCCCCAGCATCTTGAACGGTGCCTGACACATCTTAGCCACTGGGAAATGGGTGTCAGATGAAGGGGTAGCCTCAGAGGAAGTTGAGTACCGGCTCCTGCCGGCTTATCTGGCGGCTCCCCAGGTTCCTTCCCATGGCCTCCTGCAGGTCAGCTTCTTGCTTCTGGCTCCTTCCTGCAGCTTGGAAAGGAGCTCAGGTCTCTCAGGTAAAAATAGAAACACTCTCTGCGGGCCCTCTAGTTCATATTCTGTCTGCCTTTCTCATTTTCCATTCGCTCCTCAAACTTCTCCCACTGCCCTCCGTGTCCCCCACTCCACTGGAAGGACCCTCCACAAGGTCACGAGTGGCTCCTGCCAAGTCACTGTTTGCTTTTCAGTCATTACCTTAGCTTTTGTATAAGGGCCACTTCCCTCTCCTCAGGAGGAAACTTTGCTCTGTACTGATGTTTCCCAGGTAATGGTGCCTTATTCTGTCCCCGGAATAAGCCCCTCAACTTTGGGGCCTCTTAGGGTTCTGACCTGGGCCCTTGCTCTTCTGGCTTCTTGCGCTCCTGAGGGGAATGACGTGTGCTCCCTTCCTAACTCTAGACTGATCACGGCATCCCAGACAGCTGCACCGGCTGCCTCTCAGGAGACCCTGGCGGGGGGTGGGGTGGGCAGAAACAATCCCAGGGTCTCACCTTGGGGGGTCTCTGAGATCACCCTGTGTGCCAACGATTGTTTTCCTCAGGACCTAGTGCTTATTGGAGTGAATTCAATCCGGGAAATCGGTAAAAGGGCACTAGAGGGTGGAAGAAGCAGCAGGGAGCAGCCACCCCCACTGAGCCAGGTGAGCCAGGAAGACGCGGGGTTGACAGAAGCCAGAGGCTCTGACGGGGCGCTCCGAGGAGCTGACATTCAGACCACACAGAGGGCACGCCGCGGCGGCTGCCGGACCCTCAGGAGCTGGGAGAAACCACAGGCTGGGACTCAGGGCCCTGAGAAGGGCACTGTCCGCTGGTGCTGCTGTTTCCGCAGGGATACATCAGGCTGGCCCTAGGAGGTTCGAGAACATCTGCACCTCCGTCTGCTGCTTGGTAAGGAGCCTCACTGGCAGCCTTGGTGGGAAGCCAGCCAAGCAGGGCTCATCCTTCTCCCTCCCTGTCGTCCTCTAGCGGCTCCTGTTGGTAGAAGCTAACACGGAGCCCTCTGGAAACGGAGCAGTGTGGTCTGAATTCAGGAGGATTTGGACCTGAATTGGTCATTAGCATTTCATCATTCAGCTCCAGACCTGCTCCTCTCCCTGTGCCTGTGTCCCAGGTAATGCTTTAGCTGTTCATGCCCCAAGCCAGCCAAGTGGGGCCCGCTGGATGCTGTCTTTTCTCACATCCTACAGCCTCCTAATTGTATTTTGAAGTTATTCCTTCCTTTTTGTCCCCAGTGCCTCTGCCCTCATGTTGAACCTTGCCATCATCAAAACTAAGTAACCACTGCAATGGCCTCCTTCCTGGTTGCTTTGACTTCTTTCTTCTTCCCTCCTAGCCATCCACACCTTAGCCAAAGTGATCTTTCTAAAAGTTAATATAAAGGATCCTGGGTGGCTCAGCCAGTTAAGTGGCCGACTTCAGCTCAGGTCATGATGTCGTGGTTCATGAATTTGAGTCCCACGTCTGGCCCTGTGCTGACAGCTCAGAGCCTGGAGCCTGCTTTGGAGTCTGTGTCTCCCTCTCTCTGCCTCTCCCAGCTGGCACTCTGTCTCTGTCTCTCTCAAAAGTAAATAAACATTAAAAAAGTGTTTTTAAGTTAATGTGAAAATATGGCACCATTGTTGTGCACTCATCAATGGCTCTTCTTCGTGACATGAGATGGTGTGAGCACCCAGGAATGGCATTCCATGTTTCTCATCACCTTGACTCTATTGCCCCCTTTGTCCACCTCAAACCTTATATGTCATCCATGCAGAACTACAGGTGGTCCCAAGGAACTGTTCTTTCACTCCACTGTTGATGTCTTTCTGAACTGCCTCCCTGCCATCCCATGTCCTGGCTGTCTGCAAACTCCTCATGTTTTTAAAAGCAGCTGCCACTGCTTTTTTTGAAAAGTCTTTCCTGATCCCCCCAAGGTAAGTTAATCATTTATTCCTTTGTGCCCCTACCATGGCTTGTCTCTATAATATTATTTACCACACTGAGTTGCATATTTTCATTTGTAAATCTGTCACCCAATATGAATTAAGATTAGATTCAGCAGCAAGCGACAGGAAACCCCAAATAACAGTGGCGTAAACAGTGCAGGTGTTCATTTCCAAGTCACATGTAAGTTGGCAGTCCTAGGCTGGAATGACTTCCAGGTTCTTCTACCTGGTTGACCCACCTCCCTTTACATATAGCTTCCATTCATGGTCCAAATGGCTGGCTATGCCAGCCCAACCCACTGAGTTCACACTCCAGCCAGCAGGGAGGGGCCACAAGAAGGTGAAGGACACCCATCCTCGGGCTAAGGCCACCTCCCTGAACCACAGACTTCTGAGAACGGGGTTGTGTCAGCTTCCTAGGGCTGCCAGAACAAATTGCCACAACTTAAAACAACAGAACTTTATTCTCTTACAGTTCTGGAGGCCAGAATTCTGGAATCAAGGTGTTGGCAAGGCCAGTCTCTGTCTGAAGGCTCTACGGAAGGATCTATTCCACGTTTTTTCCCAAGGTTCTGGTCGTTGCTGACAACACTTGTCATTCCTTGGTGTGTAGACACATCACTCCCATCTCTGCTTCCGTCTTCACATGGTATTTCTTCTGTGACTGTGTGTCTTCCCAAGGCCTTCTTAAAGGACACCAGTCATTGGATCCAGTATGACCTCCTCTCAAGTAATGATACCTGCAAAGACCTTATGTCAACATAAGGTCACATTTTGAGGTTCTGGGTGGACATGAAGTTTGGAGGGACACTAATCACCCCACTACTCATGTCTTTACCTCTTCATCTTGTTAATACGAAGCACAGTCTCTGGCTCATAGTAGGAGCTGAACAAAAAGTTTTCACAATTGAATGCAACTAATTACTGGCTTCCAGTATGTTTGGCTACAGTTCTCTTCAATTAACATTCACTGAGTTTCCTTTCCACAGGGCTGGTTAATCATTTTGTGACATTTTCTCATGAAAAATTAGAACCAAATCAGTGTGGGATGACTTCCTGGTGATATTCACACTCATTTAAAATTCAACTTCTTTTTTCCAAGATAAGATATGGACATAGTTTAAAAGTGAAATAATACTTTAAAAAATTAGAAGAATTTATGGCAAAATAGAGCAATTTCCTTCCCATGCCTTAGTCCTGTTGCCCAGGTACAACTCCTCTTAACTCTCCTGGCTGTGTCTTGTGGTATTTAACTCCATGTTTCTAAGTAACCTGTGCATATTATCAATTTTAGGCATTGTAGCACCTGTCAGTGCCTTACTCATGTCCTTTGGGTCTTACTTCTTCAGTGCAGATGGCCTGCTTCTAACTTGCCCATCTGTGCATATCTTTGCCTGAAGACTTTTCTGAGACTGCTCCACCTGTGCAAAGGGCAGGCCAGAAGTGTGGAACAATTACCCCAGAGGTAGCAGCCAACCTTGTGGGACTTGGTGTATAAATTTCCTCACTCTCTCGTGCTGGCGGACTAACCCTGACGCGTGTGCTACACCATACCCACGCTCTCTCTGAGGGATTAAGATCTAGCTGCCCCAGGTGGATTCTGGTTGATTATGAACCTTCATTGGTGGCCCCTTTCCACTCCTCTATGGTGTTTTATGTAACTCTCAAATCAGCTTTTTTTTTTATATATACCTTTTTATAGTGTGGTAAAATATATATAACATAAAATTTATTATTTTAGCAATGTTAAGTGTATAATTCAGCAGCATTAAGTACATCAGAGTTTTTCATTAACTCAAACTGAAACTCTGTGCCCACTGAACAATAACTCCCTATTTTCCCTCCACCCTCTGCCCCCTACCCCCGGTAACCACTCCAGATAAGCTTTTGCACTAACCCTTGTCTCAGAGTCTGCTTCTGGGGAAACTCAAGCTAAGACAAATATTAACTACTGGTTTCACATCATGGTAATTCATTCATTTTATTCAGCCAATTAAGTATCTACCATGTGGCAGGTTGTATTCAATAAGGTTTATATTATATGCATTAGGAAATGTTATCAAGGGAAATAAACCAAAGATGATGAGTTCTTTAGGTTGGGGGAACATTATTTTAGATACGTTGACCAAAGAAGTGACATTTAAGCAGAGACTAGAATTAAAAAAAGGGGGTGGGCTATATCCTGTTTGAGGGGACAGTGTTCTAGGCAGAGGAAATGGTCAGGGCAGGAGACCAGAGGTAAGAATGAACTTGGCTGAGGATTTAGCTTTCTTATTCCTTCTATGTGCATGCACACACACTCCTTCAATCTTCTCAGCATAGTTATATCACATGTTTTGGATACACTAGTAGTTCATTGTTCTATTATTAGCTTCACACAGTGTTGTTCGCTGTTAAGCCATATAGTGTCTTACTGTTATAATTTTGCTCTTAAATAAACTTTCCCCCCGCCCCCCCAAATTAGAAATTCATTTGCTTTATTTAGTATTGATCAGGATTTGAAACAGAAGCAGAACTACCAGTTTCTGTGTGTGTGTGTGTGTGTGTGTGTGTAGCTCTCCTGTTATTCCTGGATATCTTCCTCCTGCAGCTTCTGCTCTTCTGCTCCCTTCTTTAGGCATGGGACATGGCTATCTTGGGGCTTCTATTCACTGTTTCTTTGATCTATCTCTGGTTCCCTGGATCCAGTGTTCCTCTTTATTGACTTAATCCCTGCTTCCTCTTCTTTTAGTTTTATATACAGATGTATGCATGCATGTGTTGGGGTAGTTGTTGAGAAGACATGACTGCTGGTTGACTCCTGAGCTGGACCCTGACAATCAGAGGCTCCCTATCCTCTCCCTTGTCCTTGGAATATGGGATCCACTTGCCTTCCCCGCTTCCAGAAGCTACCCCAAGGACACAGCCTTGAGATAATGATGTGTTTCAGAGACTTCCCGGACAGTATACATGATTGAATCCAGTTAAGGCCTCTACATAAACTTGTAAGATTCGGTGGGCAGTAGTAGAGAGATCTATTAGTCTAGGTGCCACCAAAGACAAGCCTTGAATATAAAAGTTCCCTTTGCTTATTAAAAACTGCCACCTACCAACCTGGAGTGTCCTGCCTTCTGACTATATGGGCCAGTTTCAGATTATACCTGGAATGTTCCCAAGGAGCCTGCAAGCCAATAGTATGTATGTGTGTATATATTGCTGAAACTCATCTTCTAGTAGCTCCTGAGAAATAATGCAAGGAAGATAGAACTCTTATGTATTTCCATGTCTGAAAGTGTTTTGTTCTATTTTCAAACTTGATTAATGGTTAGGTTAAGTTTTTTATTCTAGATTGAAAATTGAAAATCATGCTTTCCCTCAGAACTTTGAAGGGCTTCTAACATCTGGTAGATGTTATTCTTGAGAATCCAATGCCGTTCGGATCTCCTTTCTCCCTCTCTTCCCCTCCCCCCCCCTTCTTCCTCCTCCTCCTTATTCTCTTTTTCTTTCGATTATCATTTTTGTCCTGATCACAAAATGTCATGATTAGAGTTTTTTGCTGTAGGCATTTTTGTTTTCACTCATTGCATTGGTTATACATAAGCCCTGTTAATATGCCCAGATTGGAATTTTCCTATATTGTTTATTTCATGTCTTTGTTAATATCTTCCTGTCCATTTTTTCCTGTTCTCTTTTTATGGAACTTCTATTTAGTTACGTGTTGGACCTCCTAAATTGTTCATTGCATTTTCCTGTCTGCCTATCTATAGCTCATTTGTTTGTTTCTTCTTCTCCTCTTTCTTCTTCTTCCTTTTAAAAGTATTTTCTGAAATATTTTCTGGATTTTATTGAATCTTTTGATTAAAAAAAAATAATGTTCATAATATAGTTTTAATTTTATTTTAAAAGGAGGTTTTTCATTTTCTAATTGCTCCCATTTTGGTATGACAGCATTCTATTTTTATTTTATGAGCATAGTATCTTTTTATATCTCTCTAAAGATATTGATGGTCTTTGGAACTTTTCTTCTGTTTTCCATATTGTCTTTCTTTCCTGATAAAAATTCATTTATTTGTTTTGGTCTTCATGTTGAATGCTTTCCTTAAAAATCTATTGATGCTTTGCCATCTGTCCACATTTCAGAATAAAGGACTCAAGAGTTGATGTGAAACTCTTGATTGTGGCAGGGTATTGACTCCCAGGCATAGCAAATGGGTGGTGGGGCTGCAAGTGGGCTTTTTCATAGGGAGACCCTCAAATGTATCTGTACATTTACTCTGGGCTATATCGCTTATTAATGTAGAATTCTGTTTCTTGAGAAAATATTGTCCCATCTCCTGCATTGGGATATATATCTGGTGACTAGCATTTGGAGACTGGGACTGGAAGAGGGTAGTGGGGAGTGAGGAGGAATTGTTTCTTTGTTCTGTAGACAGACATCATTCAGTTCCTTTCTTCAGCTTCACAGCTCACCCATGCTTGCCAATGTGCCTCTAGTGCTCTTTACTGAAGTCCATCCTTGGGGGGCTACAGACTGAATGCTCCCCTCCCCTCAAATCCATATGTTGAAGCCCAAGTCTCAAAATGTGATGGGATTTGGAGGTGGTGCCCTTAGGAGGTAAGTAGGTTTATATGAGGTCATGAGATAGAGCCACATGATGGGATTATTGCCCTTATAAAAAGAGATACCAGAGAGCTTTCCTCCCTCCCTTCTGTCATGTGAAGCTACAGCAAGATGGCAGCCATTTGAAAGAGAGCACCCACCAGAGCTGAATTGGCCACCTTGATCCTGGGCTTCCTGGATTCCAGAACTGTGAGACATAACTGTTTGTTGTTGAAGCCCCTAGTCTATGGTGTTTTGTTGCGGCAGTGCAAGGTGACATATGAAGGGAGTTAGTCCTTGTTTGTGCAGGGATGTGGGAGAAATTTGGGATCCTGATAAATTTATATCGAAGCTTCCAGATGGTCCTATTTTCAGTGTCTCTTCTTGCCCCAACTTTGGCCAGAAGTTGGCACCTTCATCTGGGACTCCCAAGGTCCTTCAGGTGAACTGCTAAGCTGCTCAGCTTCCTCTGCCCTGTGTGGTGATGTACCACTCTCCCATCCGCTCTCTGACTCCTGGAATTTTGCTGATATGTCTCTTCGGCCATACCTTCTTCTTTCATTGTCTTTGTGGGTCTGCTCCTTTACCAGAACATTGTTGCTGTTTCAGGAGGGGGCTCATATAAATGCTTATGCTCATTCCATATATTTACCTGAAGACTCTGTCTTTTGCTGGGCTGGTGGCTACTGCTCATGTGCACACTTTGGGCTGCCCTCCTATAGGATGTGTGCAGGAATGCTAGCAACAGCAGGAACAAGGTTTTGTTTAAGAGCAGGAGCCCTGGGCTAGACTATGGCATTGGAATGTGTGCTCTACCATGTGTGAGCTGTGTGCCTGTGGACTAGTCACATCCTCTCTGCATCTCAGGATCCTTACGTGTGAAATGTGATTGTAATAATATTTACCTGAGAGGTCAATAAGAAAATGCCTGTAAAATATGTTGCTGTTTTGAGCACAGAGTTAAGTGCTCAGTAAATGAGAGCAATTGTTATTATGAATGCAATTAATGCATTAATGTATGTCTCAGAGATAAAAAGGTGTCTGCAAGTATTATCATTATTACATCTAAGATGAGCTCAATTATTACAGAAAAAGTCCCTAACGCTTTCAACAAAGCAAGTTATTTATTAAATTATTTATTTATAACGATTTGTTTTCTATTATTTTCTTCTTTGCCGTTGACTTACCCCCTTTATTGATATTACACCTAGTACATCACCAACACGATATAGGGGAACCCTGCGGGGAACCCAGAAGCCTGGAGGCACAGGCTGTATGGCACTCACAGCTCAGCGGGACAGAAGAGTGATGGGACAGAAGAGTGACGGAACAGCAGAGTCACAGTCATGGCAGAGGTGAAACAGAGATAAACAAGGACATGTGCGGTTAGGTTAGGGGAAAGATGGCTTCATGGACGATGTGGAATGGGTCTGGGCTTGGGGGAACAGGCAGTTCTGGACACACCATAGGAGGGAAAAGGTCCTCCCAGTGCAGGAAGCTGCGGGAGCCCCCCCCAGGGAAGGGGGAGAAGCTGTGTTTGTGCCTCACCACGAGAAGAAGGCGGGGAGAAGTGGCCAGGGATAATTTTGGATATGCGAGGTGTAATGGGAGTGTGAACGGCCTGGAAGGTGAGGCAGATGCTGGATAGTTGTGTAGGAGGATGGGGGCCCGGTTTTGGGGCAGCAGGTCCCGGGTGCTTTATTCCAGTCCCCACCTCACCAAAAGGAGAACGAGAACTCAGAGAAGTTTCTTCCCCGGAGAGCTGAGTGATGGGATGGATGAAAAATTGATACGGGTCATAAATATTGCAGGAGCGAATGTAGCAGATACACTTAAGGGTAAAGTTAAGGGAGAAACCTCCTGCTGCAGAGGGGAGGAGGAGGGGCAGGCTTCCCTCCGTGGTGCCACCACTGGGTCAGGGCGTGCCCGGATCCTTGCAAATGCTGCTGCTCAGTGAAGCTCCGGTGACAGAGGGTTGCAAGGGCTCACTTGGGGTGGGGGTGGGGAGAAGACACTGGATAGCTTCCCTTTTCCACAAGCCCTTCCTCATGAGGCCTCTCTGCGGGGACTTCTGTTCTCTGGTGTTGTCTAAAAGTCCCTGTGACCCTACGTGGTCCCCTAGAGGTCTCTATTCCAGAGCTCTGAGTCACTGCTTTGTTCTCCCCTTTGATCCACGGGACACCTCCGAGAACCGACAGAAAAATCTTTCACCACTGATGGGTGCCAGGGGTCATCGCATCTAAATACCAGCTGACCCAGGCGCATGCGTGGCTCAGTCAGTTAAGCAAGCGTGGGACTGTTGGTTTCGGTTTTGTGAGTTCGAGCCCCACATGGGGCTCTGCACTCACTGTGCAGAGTCTTCTTGGGATTCTCTCTCTGCTCTTCCCTACTCGTGCTGTCTCTCTCTCAAAATAAATAAATAGGGGTGCCTGGGTGGCTCAGTCGGTTGAGTGTCCAACTTCAGCTCAGGTCATGAGCTCCTGGTTTGTGAGTTCCAGCCCCATGTCAGGCTCTGTGCTGACAACTCAGAGCTTGGAGCCTGCTTTGTATTCTGTGTCTCCCCCTCTCTCTGCCCCTTCCCTGCACATACTCTGTCTGTCTATCTGTCTCAAAAATAAAAATTTAAAAAATTCTAAATAAATAAATAAATACTTAAAAAAAAAAAAACAAACAGCTGACTAACTTCCTTCTGAGAGAAGAAAAGGGAAAAAGCTAGAGTTTTGACACCAGCCCACAGGGCACACCCTCTGTATGTCTCAAGCAATTTCTCATCGGCCGGTGTCTGGCTGTTTATTCCAGGACCACTGGAGATTTAGCTGGGTGGTCTGGAAGTGGGTGCGTAGTGTGAGGGAGTAAAGGCAACTGAGGCAGGGAGTGACAAAGGTCTTGCCCGGTGGTGTGCTGACAATTTTAACAAGGGGCTCTTGGGGGGCGGGGAAGACCCTCGATTGGTTAACATCTGCTGATTTCTGTGGTGTTAATACTCTTCACCACCACCCATTTCATGCTACCAACAGGATGTCCAGGGGCTCACATACTTCCTGAAGACTTGGCACAAGCTGGTAGACAACTTCTCCAGCACATCACTGTTCCCGCTATCTCTGGGGGCTTAGAAACCCAAGGTTTTTACCATCAGCCACATCATCATGCCTTTTACCATCAGCCACAATGGAACCGGGTATCTTGCCTCCCTGTGCCTGAGGTGGCCAGGAATGTGGGTTTCTCTGGTCCCCACATTGTTCACTAGTGGAGAAGTTAGAAACTGGGAAGTCATGTGGAGCTTCGGAGAGTTCCTTTGAGCTCAGTGACTTTGCGTGGCTTGCTTGATGGCATCACAGACTCAGATGCAGGAAGGAGGCAGGACAAGTGGAAAGCCACTGCTGTCACCTCAGAAAAGAGGGATCAACTTGCCAGCAATTGATCTAGCTCTCCCAGACCCCCAGGGGTATAGACTGCAGGCTCCTCTCATGGGCTTTTCTGATACTGTTCATGCAAGCCTCAAAAGCCTGTGGTAATGAATGGCCAGTACGTATTGGGCCTTCATTAACAGGCAAGAGACTGTGGTAGCTGCTGTGTGGACATCTCAGTTAGTCTCCACAGCAACCCTGGGGGGTAAGTGTGATCTTTATTCCCATTTTATACACAAGGAAACTGAGGCTTGGATTAAATAATATGCCTCAGGTGACACTGGTAAGTAGTAGAGCTGGTATTTGATTCTGTTTGGATCTAGAACCCAGCTTCCTGAACACAGTCTCCTAATTCCCAGCCATGTATCACCAAACACAAAGTCTAAGCCCTTTCTGGAACTCTGGGCAATCAGGTGGTAGACATGTCATCTGCCATTTCCAATGTCTGGTTCTCTGCTGTGGGAACTCAGAGGACCTCACCGAACTGGCCACATTCAGCTCACCCCGGGCTGTCTCCAGTTCCACCTCCACTGGAGTCAGGGAGGACCATGGAAGCCCAGATAGGGTGGACCCTGAGGCTGGACGCAAATGTCACCCTCTGTTATGACAGCAAATTAAGTCCTGCCAAAGGTGGAGGAGCTCAGTCTCTGAGAAAGGAACCCACTGTCAGGAGCAGTGTGTCTCTGCATGCCTGGTAAAAACAGAGGATCCTGCAGCTGTCACTGAGAGCCTGTGTGCTCTCTAGCATGCTGTCAGGAAGGCACCAGTGCACAGAGTAAGTCATGCAAGGGAAGGTACAGTCTCACGACCTGGAAGATACCGTCACAGGTCCTGTTGCAATGACAGAGGACGTTAATGACTGAGAATGAATTAGAGACCTAAGCAGAACAGACTGGTGCATGTCAGGGTGTCTCCCCCAATTCATGCAAGACGTAGTTTCGATCAGCCAGTTCTGATTATGTAGACAGAAGGCCCCATACCCTGGAAAAAGCAAATTCCTTGAGTCTTCCTCGCTTGATTGGCCCTCCCTTTCGCTGCATTCTGTGACTATGAGACACAATCTGGTACCTGCTTATCTTCCTAGCCTCCTCCCCTCTACCACGTCAAACATGTAACTCATTTCCCATCCTCCTTGTCTTTGCTCACCTCCTGCTGTCCTTGGAATGACCCCACTCCCAACCTTGGGTACAAACCTTCACAGCTCCTTCAAGACGCAGCTTGAATGCTGCCTCCTTCTTTGGTTCTGGTTCCTTCCCCACTCCCTCCACCCACTGCTGGAAGTATTCCTCCCTCCCCCGTGCTCTCCTAGTAGGCCTTCCACATCTTTCTTCTAGCACATTTTTATCTGTATCATATTTATGTGCAAAGAAGCTTCTCGAGGGCATGACCCATGGGGAACTCATTGCCATCCCCACCAGAGCGTCTGGCTTGGTGCCTTGCTCATAATAAGGATTTACAAGATATTTGCTGAGCAGAATTTTTAATCTTATTTTGGGTGTGAACCTACCCACCCCAAATTAAATTTAAGCAATGACCTGAATGGGTTACCTGCTGGGCAGGCCTGTGCGGTTGCAAGGATTACCAATCAGTACCTTGCACATCTGATGGTTATGCATTCATTCCCAAATATGTGCTCATCCCTAGATGAACCAATAAAATTTAATTTATCAATCTGTAAAACTGAGACCCAGACAGAGCCTGACCTTTTGTCAACCCACCACAGAAAAACACATGGAAAGCACCATGTAAAGCAGAATAATGCTTCTGGGTAACCTTCTGGACGTCAATCTTCCATAGAACTTTTGCATTAGATGTAAGAGCCTCCTCAATTAGATGAGGGAAGTCTGTGCTAATGTGTTCCAGGCTACACTTCAAAATGATTAAGCGCAGAGTCTAGCCACGCAGGGGATCCCAGACATCTAAATGTGCCATTGTGTTGAATTTCAAGTACCTTTCCTTGGTCTGCCTTGTAAAAATTGCCTCTGTCGGCTTTTATTTCACTTAGCTGAGTAGCAGGAAAGGTGAGGGCCCAGCAGCCAAAGTTGCAAAGGGAGGCGAGGGTGCCTGAGATGCAGGTTCAGGTGCAAAGAGGAGAATCCAGTCAGTGCTCCTCATCGTGCCACTGGGGGCCCACAGAATGATGGCAGAGCTCAAAGAGAGAGGCCTTGTCCGGTGGCCAGGGCAGCCCTGAGCATCTCCATCAACAAGGCTAGTGGGGTCTGCTGCAGCCCCCAGACCCACACAGTCCACACCCCCCCCACCCCCCACCTCCAAGCAGGAGACTTGGATTTGACCCTCCAAGTCTCTTCCTGACAACGTTTCCAACTGCCTTCTCTTCTTCCTTCTCCAGACCTCACCCCTGCAGTCCTGCCGCCCCAATCACCCACTGCAAGCCCTGCTCCTGCTTCCCCTACTCCTCCCAGCTGGGGCTGCTTCACTCGGTCCTCCAGGATCCAGAACCGGTTCTGTCTGGAGTCAGGGGTGATTGAAGCTGTGCTCATCCATGGTTCGAGAGATGTGGCGCTGAGACAAACATTGCCGTCAAGGAACTTTGGTGTCTTATCTTTGCTCGCTTTAGATGCAACTCCGCTCTGTGTGAGCAGGCCTCCATCCTGTCCCTCCGTGACCAGGGACAGCAGTAAGGGCCAGTGTCATGGAGCATACCTGCTATAAGCCCTGCTGAGAGCTTCTCACAGATTCTTTTGCTTATTTCCCCCTTATGGCAGTCATGTCAGTAAGAGCTCTTTTCCCCACACTTTACCCATGCGTAAATTGAGACCTAGAAGGGTTAAGTATTTGGCCCAGGTGGGCTTTTGGCCCCCACTGCCTTTTCTCTTTGTGGTCTATGCCACCTTACTCATCCCCTTAGCCTCATCTTTGGTCCTTCCCCTAAACTGTGCGCCTATGTTTTCGCTGCCTGCCACATGGATGTGCCACACGCTCCCAGAGGGGTCCAAAAACAGATTGCTGGCTTACACACTGCACTGGGCTCTCTCTACATGGATCCTGGAGGCCCTCTTAGTACACCCCCTCAGCTCCTCACTAGCTCTGTGTTAAAGGCCAGCCTGTCTCCCAGGCATCCTTGACTTACAAGCCTCGTCAGAATTCCCAGCTCCTTCCTGCCCCTCCCCACGTGGACCATGCAGACACCCCGACTTCTCACCGCATTGTAAACACATCATGCACTCTGTGCCTCTGTGTGCAAAACAGATTCTCTCTGCTTTTTTTCTTCAGAAAATACTCAGCCCTCCTTCTCAGATAGACTCCTCTTAATCCCTCGGAGCCCATCTTAAATGCCCTCACTTTGGACGATTTTCCTTGTGCTCCCTCAGTTCCATCGTGTTCCCACCTGTCAAGCACCCCAATCACTTGTGTCTGTGAATGTTGTTCCCATCCCATTGTGAGCTCCTTGTGAGTGAGGACCCCGTGTTATCCATTTATGAGTTGTCGGTGTGCAGCACAGTGCCACCTTACTATTAGATGTTTATATGAAGTTCATTCAGAGTTTGTTCACACTTAGTGTTCCAGTTGATCTTGACAATAGGATTGTGGAGAAGAAGGGAGTTTAAGTAATGGGGAGAAGGGATATGAGCCCAGGAAATAAGGAGACTGGCTGCATTCCTCCAGGAGACGCTAGGAAGATGGCTTGATTCCCTATATTGGTTTGCTTGGGAGGCCATAACAAAATACCACAGACTGAGTGGCTTAAACATTTTCTCACAGTTCTGGAAGCTGGAAGTCCCACATCAAAGTGTTGACAGGATTAGTTTCTTCTGAGGCTTCCCTTCTTGGCTTAGAGATGGCTGTCTTCTCCCTGTGTCCTCACATGGCCTTCCCTCAGTATGTCTATGTCCAAATTTCTCCTTCTTATAAGGACACCCGACATTCTGGATTAGGAGCCATTAACTTATTGCCTCTTTAAAGGCTCTATCTCTAAATACAGTCACATTCTAAAGTACTAGGGGTTAGACTTCGTCATGTGAATTTGGGGGACCCAACTCAGCTTACAACATTCTCGTTTGGCCCATGGGAAACTGATGAAGGTTGCACGGGGGGTATTCTGACCAGTACCATGCACTGCCAGTACAGAGTGTAGACCTCACTGTTCCTCCCCCGGCTTCTTCCTTCCTTCCAGGTCTAAGGGCACCCAGTAGGGGATATGGCCTGAGCCATACTGTCCTTCTGGCCTCCT
This sequence comes from Panthera onca, assembly GCF_046562875.1. NCBI lineage: Eukaryota > Metazoa > Chordata > Mammalia > Carnivora > Felidae > Panthera > Panthera onca. The sequence continues at coordinate 163,208,577 of NC_138342.1, read as the reverse complement.
TACAAGGCCCAAGTCTACCAACAGGTTGGCTAGTATCTCCAGCTCCTGGCCGTCTTGGTTGGACAGATAGACTTGCTGAGGGTGACTCCCTGACTGTCCACCTGCAGGAGGGCCCTTCCCACCTCCAGATGTCTTCATAAATGGAGACTGTCCAACACCTTCCGCGCTCATCTCCGTGCACATAGCCCTTGCCTCCTGACCGCGCTGCCACCGGCTGTCGGTATTCCTCCTTTTTGTTCTTGGTGAAGCCTCCTCTTGTTCTCTAATCGTTTGCCTGTGTGGTCTTGTCACTCCAGCGGCGCCGCCAGCTCTGTGAAAGCTGCACTGAGCTGCGCATTTTTATTCCTTGCCGCCCCTGACTCAGAGCTGGCCCCACGGTAGGCACACAATCAATACCGGTTGAAACAAACTGAAATGCAGAGAAACGCTTTGGTTCCATATGCTCACCTTACAGAATTCAGAACAAAACCTGAGTTTTGGGAGCAAAGCCCCAGTCTAACATTTCCTCCAGCCTTCCTCCGATTTCTTCCCTCCCCACTCTTCGAAAGGGTGAGGTGTGCAGGTGTATGGGGGTGGTTTCAGGCACGTGGGAGGTGGTGGCTAACATGCTGTGCCATGGCTCCCAGCTCCCCTCCCGCCGTCCTCTCTGCACACCTTCCTCAGCCTCATACACAGCGTTTCTCTCTCCCCCGCCCTTCCTCTATAGACACACGGTGGCTCCTGGCAGGGCAGAACAGTGGGGGTCTTACTTGTCTGAAAGGGGTGTTCTCCATGCCACCAGACCTGTAGCACGGCCTGCTTCTTCCAATCCCTCCCCATGCTGCAGGCCCATTTTTATGGCAAAATAGGTCTCTGAAGCCCTAGTCTGTAGCTAAGTGCCTTGAAAAATACCTTCTCTCATAAAACGAGTTAGAAGAACACTACTATTTTCCTCCTGGGAATTCACAATCTAAATGTATATATTAAAGGCTCTGAGAAGTCCCGCAGTAAAGAAACCTGCTTACTTTTCCTTTGCCCGATTTTCCCTACTTTGCAATTACACTTTCCATGACACCCTGCAGAGCTCCCACACATGACAGCTCTTAATGCTGGGGACTCATCTGGGCTTTGGGGCGAACGAGTAAGGCAGCAAGGAGAAAGCAGAAATGGGAAACATGAGTAGAGGCACTGTGATAGCAGCAGCAGCAGCAGCAGCAGCAGCAGCAGGTGACAGGGCCCAGCCTGCTACCTGTCTACAGGCTCTCAGAGCAGTCTGTGAAGTGGGAAGAAACACAACTCCTGGCCCTGCCTTGGTGGAGGATGCGATGGTCAGAGGCAGGAGGGACAAGGAAGTTTCCTAAGTAGGGGCAAGAGCTGGGCTGCTGGTGGCATCACTGCCTCCCCTCCGGGGCTCCCCTGCACACCTGTCAGCAGGGCTGAGTAAAGACCTTGCAGCCTGAGAGCCCAGCCCAGGGCTGTGGTCAAGAGTCAGACAAGTGGAGCCCCGGGCTGCTGTTAGGTATACCTGCAGCGGGAGACAGAGCAGGTTTGGGCTCTGGTATTCTGTTCAGAAAGGCTGTCGGGACCCATATCAATATTCTTTTGGTGAAATTTCTTCCCGTGGCCTCAGTGAAGAGCCTGGGAGGCTGAGTGTGAGGGAAACAGCTTGAGATCTCTGTGGCTGCAGCAGTGACCTTCTCCTGAGCATATGCAGAGCAGGTGCTGAGGTTCTCGTGGGACAGCTGGGGGGAGTCAGTGTTCCCAGAGTGACAGCAGGACACTGCCTATGCATTCCTTTTTTTTAAAAATGCAGCTCTAAGTTTATTTATTTATTTTGAGAGAGAGAGGAGAGAGAGAGAGAGAGAGAGCACAAGCAGGGGAGGGGCAGAGAGAGAGGGAGAGAGAGAATTCCAAACAGGCTCTGTGCTAGCACAGAGACTGACATGGGGCTCCATCCCAAGAACTGTGAGGCCATGACCTGAGCCGTAACCAAGAGTTGGATGCTCAACCGACTGAGCCACCCAGGTGACCCTGCCTGTCCTTTTTTAAAGCGCCTCCCTTGCGTCCTCTTTCCTCCCAGCCCTGTCCTGGTGGGCAGCAGGTGGGCAGTGTGGGATGGGGTTGGGGAGGGGGATGGGAGGACAGTGAGACCTGCCATGCAAGTGACACAGGTGCAGATCTCGCTCAGGAAACTCCGCCGGTTCTCCGCCTGTGGCTTTGGCCAGGTGGCAGGTCGGGACACTCTTCTAATGGGAGGGGCAAGCTATCTTCACCTTCACAGCGGGACCACAGGACCAGCAAAGCAGGGACCGTATTGCTGAGGTAGAAAAGGCCCTAAGGAACCAAGCTGAGTTGCAATTATGGAGATGGATTTCCTGCTCTTTTCCGTATCTCATCATTAACACAGAAGCCCGGACAGCATGCATGGTGAGCGGGCCCAAAGGAGGTGCCACCACGAGGCTGTGAGGACGCTCCAGACTTCTTGAATGCCTTGCTTTCCTCTGAGGTAGGTGCTCTGGAATCTGTGCCAGCTGCAGACATTTCAGCATGCTGATTACCAAAGACAGAAGAGGCAGGGTGTGTGGCGGTGCAAAGAAATCCTCAAACAGCCCATGCCTCCTCTCTAACTGTTGCACCTGCTTGCTTATTTCCTGGCCATGGCCCCTGAGAGCTGCTCACTTCCTGAAGGTAGGAGAAGAGTCAGAAAGAAGAGGCTTCACATTGTTGTAGACAGGATGGAAGTGGTGACCCCATGGGGGACCGGACACCAAGGAAAGACTACAGAGGAAGCCCCTATGACTGGAGCCTGGTGGTCTTGGGTTCACATCCTGCCTCTACCATGTACTGGCTTTTGGCAGGTTATCAACTTCTAAGAGTCTCAATTTCTTCATCTGTAAAATTGGATTATGATACCGGCACTCATTTATTTATCAAATAATATAAACAGTTATAAATACATACCAAGGTGTATTCTAGGTGCTAGAAGAAAAGCAGTGAAAGAAACACAAAGTGTCCCTTTGTGAGATGTTTATAGTCTATTGTGGGTGTCTGGTGGTAATAATGCTAAGAAGGAAAGTAAAGCAGGTTAAGGGGACAGAGAGAGACAGTGGATGTGTGTGAGGGTGATTCTTTCCTCAAGGATGATCAGGGAAGGCATCTTCAGTACAGTGATACTTGAACAGAAACTGGAAGAAAATGTATCATACAGATATCCAGACATGGGAAAGAGCAAGTTCAAAGGTGCTGCGGTGCGAGGGTGCCTGGCAAGTTCAAGAAACATGAAGATGTTGTGTGTGGCTGAGGGGTGGGGCTGAGGGAAGAGTGGAGGAAAAGAGAGCAGAGAGGTTGTGTGTGTGTGTGTGTGTGTGTGTGTGTGTGTGGCAGGTGGTGGAATCATGTGGGCCTTGCAGAGTTATTGTAAGTGAGATGGAAAAACCATTGGAGGCCTTGATCAGAGAAATGACATGGCCTGACACACATTTTATTTATTTTATTTATTTATTTTTTTAATATATGAAATTTATTGTCAAATTGGTTTCCATACAACACCCAGTGCTCATCCCAGCCCTCCTCAATACCCATCACCTACCCTCCCCTCCCTCCCACCCCCCATCAACCCTCAGTTTGTTCTCAGTTTTTAACAGTCTCTTATGCTTTGGCTCTCTCCCACTCTAACCTCTTTTTTTTTTTTCCTTCCCCTCCCCCATGGGTTTCTGTTAAGTTTCTCAAGATCCACATAAGAGTGAAACCATATGGTATCTGCCTTTCTCTGTATGGCTTATTTCACTTAGCATCACACTCTCCAGTTCCATCCACGTTGCTACAAAAGGCCATATTTCATTCTTTCTCATTGCCACGTAGTACTGCATTGTGTATATAAACCACAATTTCTTTATCCATTCATCAGTTGATGGACATTTAGGCTCTTTCCATAATTTGGCTATTGTTGAGAGTGCTGCTATAAACATTGGGGTACAAGTGCCCCTATGCATCAGTACTCCTGTATCCCTTGGATAAATTCCTAGCAGTGCTATTGCTGGGTCATTGGGTAGGTCTATTTTTAATTTTCTGAGGAACCTCCACACTGCTTTCCAGAGCAGCTGCACCAATTTGCATTCCCAGCAACAGTGCAAGAGGGTTCCCGTTTCTCCACATCCTCTCCAGCATCTATAGTCTCCTGATTTGTTCATTTTGGCCACTCTGACTGGTGTGAGGTGATATCTGAGTGTGGTTTTGATTTGTATTTCCCTGATAAGGAGCGATGTTGAACATCTTTTCATGTGCCTGTTGGCCATCCAGATGTCTTCTTTAGAGAAGTGTCTATTCATGTTTTCTGCCCATTTCTTCACTGGTTATTTGTTTTTCGGGTGTGGAGTTTGGTGAGCTCTTTATAGATTTTGGATACTAGCCCTTTGGCCTGACACACATTTTAGAAGAATCACTCTGATTGCTCAGTGGAAAATAGATTTTAAGACTGTAAGTGGAGAAGCAGGAAGACCAGTTGGGGGTCTGTTGTGTCGTCAGGTGAGAGATGACAACAGCTTGGATTATGGCAGTGGTGCCAGCGGTAAAGCAGTAATAAGAATCTGCACATATTCTACAGGTAGAACCTATAGGATTTGCTGGTAATTGGGGTCGGGTATGTGAATAGTGAGGTACAAAGAGTGACCTTAAGATTTTGTCCTGAGCAATTCGTGAAATGGAATTGTCATATGTTGAAATGAGGAACATGGCGGGAAGCAAACACTTCAGTTGCAGGGGTTGGTGCTGATGTAGAGTCTGGCTTTATGTTGGGTTGCAGGTTTCTGTTAAGACATCCAGTGGAGGTGATGAGCAGAGAGTTGCAAATGACAGTCTGGGACCCAGGGGAGAGGATGGGGTGGGGATACAAGGGTAGGAATCACCAAAGTCTAGACAGTTTTAAAAATTTTGGAACTGCATGAGGTCATCAAGAGAGTGAGTGAGGATAGAGAAAAGAAGGGGGGACCTGGGTGGCTCAGTCAGCTAAGCTACCAACTCTTGATCTGGGCTCAGGTCATGATCTCACGATTCATGGGTTCAAACCCCCATTGGGCTCTGTGCTGACAGCAGGGAGTCTGCTTGGGATTCTCTGTCTTCTTCTCTCTCTGCCCCTCCCTCCCTCTCGAAAGTAAATAAATAAATAAATAAATAAATAAATAAATAAATAAACATTTAAAAAAATAATGTAAGGGGCACCTGGGTGGCTCAGTCCAACTTCATCTCAGGTTATGATCTCACCCTTCATGGGTTCGAGCCCCACATCGGGCTGTGTGCTGACAGCTCAGAGACTAGAGCCTGCTTCAGATTCTGTGTCTCCTTCTCTCTCTGCATCTCCCTTGCTTACACTCTGTCTCTCTCTTAATAAATAAATAAATGTTAAAAAATAATAATAATTTAAGAAGGGGTTTGTGGGACACTCTAATGTTTAAAAGTCAAAAAAATGAGACAAAGGCACCAAAAGAGTCTACAAAGTTGTGCTTAAGATAGGGCATAATACACAGAACAGAGCAGGTGCCTAGTAAAACAGAGCCACCACCCTCATAAGCACCATGATATTTATGGTTAGAGTACTGAAAAGTGAAGTTTCAGACATAAACAGCAAGAGTTCAGGAGCATGCACTTCACCTACATTCTTCCTCTCTTTTTTCTCTTTCCTCTTTGGTTCCTCATTATCCATGGTCCCAGACTCCCATCTACTTAATAAAAACAAAACAAAACAATAAAAACTTCTGGACACTTTAAAATGACCAGTGTGCAACTCAGTTCCAAATAATCCAGAAAAGCTGAGTCTTTGGGTAGTCAGTGTGGGGTGAGTAATCACTGAGCAGGATCATTGTGGGGAGAGTCTGGGATCTGAATGTGGCTTTCTCCTCTTACCAACTATTGTGTGACCTCAAGCAAGTGAGTTCATGCATCCTGTCCCTGCAGAGAATGGAGACTTCCATTCAGGTAAGAATACCGATCAGTTCATCAATTTTCCTACTCAGATGGCATCTTGCCATTTGTTTTTCTTGTTTCCAACACATATGGATTCTACCCTCAATTATTAAAATAAGATAATGGTTCTTTTGTTTTCCCTCTGAGAGTTGAATCTTGAATCATAGGGTATTTAGTACTCACAAAGTCTGAGAGAGAAGTGACATTTAGGGGTGACTGTCCAAGGTCCCCCATCTTACCCACTCCTGTAGGCACTGAGACCTGTGGATGTCGTTGGACTACCAGAAGACCAATTACCTGAACTATATTAGTTTATTTCCTTGCATAATTATCTTCTTTGAATTGCATTTTAGGAACCATGCCCTTGGCTTTAATTAAACATCCTTGAAACAGTCATGCAAAGTTCACTGCTGCATTTGCAGAAGAACTATTGTTGCAAACATCATCTTATGCCATTCTGGAAAAGCCTTTCCAAGGTTTTTGTGGAGCACAAGTCTGCAGGATAGGAATAAAAATTTCATTATGGGGAAAGGTTAGTGAGTTTGGAAGAAAGTAGGTGTCCTTCCTGAAGGTCATCTAAAAGGCTTTAGTAACAAAAAAATATGTGGATCCCCAGAAAGGGCATAAACTGTACAAGATTTCCCATTTAATTGACCACAGAATCCTATTTGGGTAGCATATGTCTCCAGATTATGCCCAGTGTTTCATGAGCCCAGAAGAAGAGGTTCTGGATGCTTTATGCTCAGATAGTCCAGCACTGTGGACTGGGCTGTGGGAAGGTATAGAGAGGAGGGCTATGTAAGCAGTTGACAGGGAACCTGCAGGTGTATGATCAATGGCCAGGCAGGTGGATCATCAGTGCGCAGTGGTCTTGGGCACTTGGGTGGGGGTGGGTGGGGGTCTCAGGAGGCAACACAGCATCCTGGCTGTTATCAGTTATTAACTTGACTATTTATAGAAGCAGGGAACCCAGTTTTAATTCTACCATTCAGTGATCCTTTTGTAAAACAACACACAAAGTTAAGACATTTAAAAAAATATTTTAGTGTTGGAAGGGTATAGAGATGTTTGTTATATTAATGCTTCATGGCTGTGTTGAGGAGGGGTGACAAGTGCGACAAGAAAGAGCTTGCTACCTGGGAATAGCACTGAGAGTCTCCCTCCTCTCCTACAGTTAGAGTCTCCCCCTTTCACTTCCAAATGTGTATCCTCCATCGATCCTCAAATTTCAGTCTCTGAAGCTCTAAGAAAACCCTGGGGGAAAACTCTGCTCCTCCCCTCACTGGAAAGATCGACCAGTAGAGGTGTGTGTACAGATTGCATGCCCTCCTATTGAAGCAAGGTTAATTATTTAGATGCTAATAATTTCAGTTTAAAGTGGGAATTGAAATATGTTTTGCTGAAGCTTCCGAAGTGAGGGAGGGAGGGAGGAAGGAAAGAAGGAGATGGCAGGTCAATGGGTAAATATGATTGCCTGATGGTCTGGGACCAGCAGGACCCAGAGTCTTCAGCTGGGAAGTACAGCAAGATATCAACATCCCAAGCATCCTTAGGAGAACCACACTGGCCAGGAGCAGGTGTGCAGGATGTCAGCCTGAGGGGCTTTCAGATGGGCAGCTGTCTGTGTGGAGAGACAGAAGGGATGCTTAGTAACTCCTCTAGCTCTAGGTATTTGCCAGATTACCTGTAACTTCACCATTAGAGTGAAATTCTTTTGACTCCTAGAGCTCTTTACGCATCCAAAAACCCTTGGAAATGAGAAATCTCTGGGACAGTTTATGCTTTGCTCTCAGCTAATGCTGCAGCTCCAGACTGTAAGTGAGGGCAGTGGGGATGGAGAAAGGATGCTCATGTACCCTGGCATCCCTGGTGTGTGCACCTCTGAGGCTAAGAAAGCCAGGGTGGAGGTTTAAGAAGAACCTCTAGGTCCTTGTTACCCATTGGAAGAAGAGTAAGGATTTTTCAGGGTGGACTCCCCTTTTGCCATTTGGTGGGTTTGAGAGATGAGGCACCGTGAGTTCAGCTGTTGTGGCCGGGAGGTGAGGAGAAAGCAAAATGTGCTCTGGCCCTGTGCAGAGCTGCTGTCTCCAGGCCCTGCCCAGGGAGGAAGATTAGCTTGTATCTTCAGAGGGGGTATAAGAGTTGGTCCCCAGGCAGGTGACTGAAGACAGATGAGAGAGGGAGTCAGCGGTAGAGAGCCTAACTCTGGTTTCAGGTTGTCTGCTGCCCTCTGTCCGTCTTCCAGGTGGGAAGAAGTTTCTGTGGGGTTCCCATCTGTGGGGTTCCATTGGCAACCTGAGACAGAAGCTGACCTGGGAGCAGCCACCTCAAGCTACTCAAAGTATAGATGTCTATTGTGAGGCTCACACTGCCGTGGCTGTGCTCTCTGCACAGGGAGGTGTGCACACAGCAGGAAGAGGCAGAGAAGGAGCACACGCACTGGAGGAACCCACAGAGATAAGCAGGAGCATGGTGACTGCCTGGGAAGCTGGCCACAGCCAGTGGTGGGGTGGAGAACACTCTGTGGTCTTGCATGGAAGCTGGAAGGTGGCAATCCATGGTGGCAGTGGCTTGTTCAGGCTTTCCCTTCTGCGGGTGGCTCTTGCAGGGGCTAGTATTATGGCAGATCAGTAAGGCAACCCCCCTTCAAGCTAGTATTATGGCAGATCAGTAAGGCAACCCCCCTGTCAACACTCCTTGAGAGCTCTTTCCAAGGAAAACAAATACGTGTGGAAGGGAATATGGATGGAGTTGTGGAGAAGGCAGAGTTTTCGAGCTTGGTGAAGCTGGGTATTTACACAGCTTGCTCTGTGGTGATGCCAGAGAAAGGCCCAAGTAACCCGCTGGAGACCTAGTGGTCCCACAGGCCTCCTGGGGGTTATTGGGCTGTGTTGAAGCCATTCTTAAGACCCCTGGGGTGCTTCTTTGTGGGTGGTTGACTGGGGCTCATCACTATAGCACGGAGCACAGAAAGCAGGCATTGGAGAGATTCCCCCTGAGCACCCCATCTTTACATACCCTCCTCTTTTGGGTCATTCTTTGTAGGGACCTCAGAACTTTGCTCACAGCAGGTGCTCAATAAATGCTCATAAAACAGACAGATGATTGAATACACTAGAGGAGGACCCTGATTAGGGAGAAAGAGGAGGAAGGGGCCGTCTGTACAGTTTTGTTCAAAGCCCTCCCTGAAGCAGCTGACACTGGCTTTCCATTATCCAAAGGGCGGGCTCAGTGACCCTACACAACCCAGGAATCCTGAAATATTTAGAAGCTCTAATGTTCGTATGAGGAGAGAACAGAACCTCTTTTGGATGGGAAGTTCAATTATTCAGTAAGGAGAGAGCTCCCTGGGAGTCTGGGAAGGCGGGAGCATGCTGGGAGGCCCCCTCCCTGTCAGGGCCCACCAGGGTGCTGATCCCAGGAGTTCTGCCTGGGGGAGTGACTTGCCCAAGCCTGTCATTTGTCCTGCTCTGTGGGTGATGTGGGGCTTCTCCCCAGAGTGCTTGAGCTCTGGGGTGCTTCCTTGTGACAAAACTCATAATTAAAATGTAGCAACAGCCTATTTCTTCGAACAGAATCTATGTCTGAGTCAGTCTGGGGTTTGGTTTGAGGTGGTGCCTGTTGCAAACACCCCTTTCAGCTGTCATTGGGGCCGGACCGTGAAGTTCTGTGATTCATATTGATTTCTGTCCTGACAGCGCTTGTCATTATCTGCATATGTAAACAAATGCATACGCAGGTGTATACTGGTCTGATCTTTCTCTTTCTCTGGGAAGCGTGGTATTCAGCAACATCAGGCTGGGAAGACAGACATTTCATTATTTTGAAAGTCCTGTGGGGGCAGCTGTCACACAGCGTTACTCCAGCTGCCCACGGCCGGCCCAGAACAATGTAATGGAGGAAGCTCCATCCAGCACAAGCGGTGATGGGGAATGGTTGAGAATCCTGCTGCATTTTACTTGAATCCTAAGGGAAGAGGGTCTGGAAAGATGGGCACAAGTAGGTGTTATCATGGTCGAAATAAGGTTCGGTTCATCCACTCCTTCTCCAATAAGTATTTACCTTACTATGTGTGGGCATCTAAAGAGAGACATAAATGCCTTCAAGGTCTGCAGCTGTTTGGAGGGCAGCACTATAATTATTTTGTTCATTCGCTCACTCATTCATTCATCCACCTAGAGCAACCACAAAGGGTTTAACCCATACTAGGGGCTGGGTGCCCTAAACTTGACATTCTGGTTGGGGAGACAAGGATGTAAACCACTAAGTATAATGATTGCAACCCAGAACAAACTGTCCCAGTGGAGAGAGGCACGGGGCAGGCTTGCACAGAGAAGGGATTATGACTTCCAACCACCGAGGTCACATGCGTCAGGGGTTCTGAGTTTATTCCCACAAGTGTTGCTGCATCCTTTTTTGGAGCATTACTCCCTCTTAGGAAGTGTGGGGACTACCAGCCTTCTTTCCTCTTGCTGTGTCTAAAGGTCACCCGAGGGTATCTCTGCCATCTGCAGGGATGGTCTGCTTATGTGCTGGCCTTTCAGCACCAACTCCAGGGTGGGGGTAGAGCCACAGCTGTGTCTCTATGGCAATTTGGCTGAATTCAGTCACTGGGTGAAGGCAGGGGCATGGTCAAGTTCGTGAGAAATTATACATTGCAGAGTCATTTAGTCTTGAGATAATGAGTCCTGGTTGCTGGTGAGTTTCTAAATCCAGGGGCCTGATAATTCCTACAGAGCCACTGTGGTTTGACTGAAAGAATATTCCTTCCAGTTCCCTGGCCAGGTTCTAGGAGGATAACTTTTGCTCAGTATTAGGGAGCAACCATCTTTCATGGAGAGAGGACTCAGCCTCATCAGGAGCAGAACCACACTTGGCACTGAAGGTTTCTGAATACCAACGTCTTCAAACAGTGATAGGTAAATGGGTACAGGACATGAAGGGACATTTGCAGTAGAACAGAAGCTAATGCCCAATAAACAAGGAAAGAGTTTAACTTCTTTCATCACAGAAATGAAGGTTATAAATCTATAATTTTTCTGCTCATCTAATTGGTATAAAGTTAAAAGAAAACCCACAAAATTTGCTGCTCAGGATATAGGAAAAAGGATGTTTTCATTCATTACTGTTGGTGGGGATGTAAACTGGGGGCAAAACTTCTGGAGTGTAATTTGGCAATTTACGTATCAAAAGCCTTAAAATACTCACAGACTTTGAATCAGTAATTTTACTTTTAGGTTTTTGTCTGAAGGCAACAATCAAATTTATGTCCAAGATTTATGTTCAAGAATATTCATCTCAGCCATTAATGTAATAGAAAAAATATGAGAAACTACCTAAAAGTCCCACAATAGGGGGTTGGATAAATAATTAATGGCACAACTAAATGGAAAACAGTTCATTCATTAAAAATGATTTTCTCAAAGAATATTTAATGATGGGGGAAATAGTGAAAAAGCAGGGCACAAAATACTGGATGGAGTATTCCAATTTTGTTAAAATTTTAATAGTACAAGTAGAGAGAAAGTGATTAAAATAACAGTGGGGGTTTGATTAGGAGGCATTTTTCCTTTATACTCTTCTGGTTTTGGTGCTTCCAATAGAGAAACACATGGCCTCTCTGAGCCTCGGTTTACTGCTCTGCAGAATGGGACTCATCCTGCCTATGTTGCAGGGTGGTCGGGCAGATCAGGCACAGGATTTGCAAGTACCGACCCATTGTGATACTCAAGGAATGGCTGTAATACCATTGTAAGCAGTTGCCAGTGACACATCTCTAGTCCAGATACTGATTCAGAACAGCCACTAAGGCTATTTTCCCCCTGCTTTTATCAAGACAGTAAAAGGATTAATTGAACAATATCTAAGTAATTTTTACTGAAGCCTCTTTTAATGTTGATTTATTTATTTTTGAGAGATAGAGAGCACAAGTGGGAGAGGGGAAGAGAGAAAGAAGGACAGAATCCGAAGCAGGCTCCCCACCATCAGCTCAGAGCCCGATGCAGGACTCGAACTCATGAATTGTGAGATCTTGACCTGAGCTGAAATCCAGTCAGATGCTTCACTGACTGAGCCTCCCAGGTACCCCTTTACTGAAGTTCTTCATATTAACCTTCTTTAGAAGGATTGGTGAGCTCAGTGTTTTGTGTCTGGTACAATAGCCTCCATTCTTTCCAGTTCAGATTTCTCTTTTTCAAAATTCAGGTTCTGTTATTCTGCAGTACCTTATTGCTTGACTTAGAATATTCTCTTGAGATGATGCAAACTACATATTTATTAATTAGAGAGAACTCTTGTCCCTGCAGCTGAAGTAGTTCAAAGTTCTGTTTTGAGCGGAGTCATCTTCAGTGAAACAGAAATAGTGCTTTCCCTAATGCTCTCTGCAAAATGCCTGTTGCTTTTCTCTGTGTAAGATCTGTTGTTATGGCTCTCTTCTTTTTCTCTTTCTGAGGTCTCTCTGTCTGCTCAGGTGCTCCGGTTCTCTTGAGGCTGAAATTTATACTTGGCGGGCAAAAGTATCTTTCAGTTGGGGTCAGAGTTGAGAAGGACCCCCACTGTGCAAAAATTTTAAAAAGGGCAAAATACATGTTGTATGAACCACTATTAATTATCCCCTCTGTCAGCCTAGAGCTTTAATTTTTATATTTTAAGTTGTTTAGAAGTGATTAGATTTTTTGAGATATAAAATAATGCTAGCAATAGTTAGAGATTTATTTCTTTAACTAATTCACATCTGTCAGCTGTGAAGGCCCAGCTAATGGAATCATTTTGGAGCTCCAGATGGGTGTCCAGGACAGGTGGCAAGCTGGAGGTAGCTGGCACCCTGCCTTTTTTATGCATAAGTATGGGGCATCTTCCTTTCAAAGAGACACGTTCCCAGCCCGTCTGACTCATATAGAGTGGGGAAAACACTTTCCCCAGCAAAGTGATTAGAAAAAGCTGGAAGCTAAGGAGGAAGAGGGCTACTGGGCTGAGGAAGCATTAATGAGTGTGTAAGTCTGAGCTCCTGATTTGATAAGTCATGCAGTCATAAACTGGTCATGTAACTAGTGTAATCAAACAGCTAACAGGCTAGGGCAGCTCCCCCAGGGTCTCTGCCCTTGACCATCTGAAGATGAGAAAGCCCAGGTTCTACTGACCACCCCACTAACTGCCCCTTGCTACAAAACCAAGAGGAGCATCAGTGTTATGGTTGGGGGTGCACAGTGTCTTCTTTACTCTCGCTTAAGTCCCAGATTCAGGTGTTTGGGGTTGGATGAGCTTTGGGCTCATGCACACAGGGGTCTGGGGGTACGTGTTGCAGATGGGAAAGCTTCCTATTTCAGGTAGTGCTGGCCGGGGGCACCTGAGGTTACAAGTCCATACTCTGGACTCTAGCTGGGATCCTTTTACTAGGAGCTCAAACTACTAATTCCTAAAATGAGGATGATAGCCACAAACTGTCCAGGGATCCTGTGAGGACTCAGGGAGCTCATGGAGAGCCCTAAAAATCAGTGATGCCCACAAGTAGCATATTACCCCTGGACTAAGCTTCCACTCTACTTAATTCACATGAGGGAAACAAAATCCAGCTTCTCTTTGATGCCACCCACTCAGGAGACTTTCACTTGTAATAGGATTACAGCGGTTTTATTTACAATGTTTCTTTTGTTCTCTTTACGCAATAATTTATTCTCCTTGTAAGAATTCAGAAAATACTGAAGATAGAAAAAGGAAAACAAATTTCACCATTAATCCTATCACAGAGAGGTAACCACTTTACATATTTCTGTGAGTTTGCTCTTTTAGCTGATTAGATAACTAGGTAAATTAAAAATACACCGACACAACTTTATGATGGGGCCATTTCCTTTGTGAGGAAATGGAGTGTCCCATGGGCTGTGCCTCTAGTTACCCTCTGGGGAACTGAGGAGGGCAGATTTCTTTAGCTGGGTTGGTTGTCTTCCAGAAGATAGTTCTTGCCATCTAGAGTCCAAAGAAGATGACACTATTATCTGCTGAGGATTCGAAGTCAGTTGCCACTTTCCTAAACCTGAATGCATGAGTCCCGTAAAAATTAAGCAATACTTTATTAAAGACTTTAGGTAGTTGGCTCAGTATTATACCCCTGTTTAAACAACTTCACTGTCTTGGACCCAGTCACGATTGTCTAGGCATTTTTGGGGTGGGGGCTGGTGTGTCCCATTTGACACCACTTTTCTCTCAGTTTGCATATGCATTTACTTTAATTCCTGCAGTATCCTTTTCTTCAGGATGTATCTCCCTTCCTTGTTAAATAATCAGTCCAATGCCATTCCCCCAAGTCCTTTCTGTGTCCTCACATTTTCAAGTTTAAGCCATCTGCTAAATAATATGCAGCTGCTCCAGAAGTTGGGATAATTCCAACAAGGGGCCCTCCCCTCCAGGGGGTGGGGAAATTGGTTCCATGGAAGGGGTTGTGGGGTGGAAAATAGGACACGTATATGGAGGTGGCTGGCATTGGGGAGGGAATTCCTATCCAGGTTGCATCTGACTTTCTTCCCTAATATAAAAAAATAAAGGTGATCTCACCATCAAGAAAATGATTCGGCTCAATAAGAGAGCTGTCTTATTTTTCATTTTAAGATCACTTTGACCCTTTTCTTTCCATGTCATGATTGACAGGCTGGTCTGAGGACCCAGATGGGGGTCCCCTAGAACACCAGCCAAGAAGGTCCTTGGCTTCACACAGGATAGAAATGAAACATGAGCCAGAAGGAAGTGAAAGCAGAGTTTACTGGAGGTGTATAGGGAGATACAGACAGAGCTTCTGGTAGACTTGGAAAGGAAAAGAGGGAGTCTTGTCTCTGCTGGTTTTGTTTTTTTTTTTTTTTTTTTATTGACAACTGTGGTCTGGTGCACGTGTCCTCTCAGGCATCCAGGAACTGGTCAGAATGAGGATGAGGTACAGGTGTCCATCATAAGTCACTTACTCCCTGAAGCCAGGGGTCTTGGTATCAAGATGTCTAGTACCAGTGATCTAGAATACACGTACGATAGCTTCTTCCGGCCCTTCTCACCTGGTCCTTCCTTAGAGGTTATCTATTCTAGAGAAATCATTAACTCCTTGTCTCTTAGGAGGAGGACATATGCTATTTGCATTCTGAGGCATGTGTAGAGTGGGGTGGGGTACCAATCCTAGCAAGAACAGAAGGTGGATAAGAAGCAAAGGAAAAACCCCACATTTTTCTCTCATGGTGTCCTGTCAGTATCCCTGTCTCAAGACCTTTACTTGGCTCTACATTGTCTCCTTCCCTGCCTGAGATTCATTAGAAAGCATTCTTTCCTACTTCAGCTGACAATGGAGAGCTCCTTCGTGTTTCTCTAATGACAAGAATTCTTTGACCCTGGGGGAGAAGTAAGCAAGATTCCGATGTTGAGAAAATGTAGAAAAGTGAAGGTCCTCCTGCTGCAGGTATGATGAGTAAGGGGTGAACGATGTGTACAGATGTGTGACTGTTACCAATCTTGCCCTCCTCCTGCTCACTCTTCCGTTTCTGTCTGGGAGCTGTTCTTCAGGTTTGGGGTGCCAAACATAGGGAGGGAGAAGGAAGGAGGGAGCTGTAGGTGAGTGGGCTGGTGGAGGAGAGTTGGTGCCAGAAATTTGGAAAAGTGTGGGAGCAGCTCCTGTGGTAAGAAGAGTGGCCAGAAGAGAAAAAGGCGAATTTAAAAGAGAATTCTGTGATTTATAAATCCCCTTCGAAGACTCTAACAAAGGTACTTGAGCTATTTTACAAATACTTTTTGGGGCGCCTGTGTGGCTCAGTTGGTTAAGCATCCGATACTTGGTTTCAGCTCAGTCATGATCTCTTGGTTTCGTGGGTTTGAGCTCTGCATTGGGCTCTGTGCTGGAAGACGGGAGCCTGCTTGGGATCCTCTGTCCCCCTCTTTCTCTGCCCTTCCCCTCACACTGTCTCTGTCTCTTTCATAATAAATTAACTTAAACAAACAAACAAAACCAATCCTGTTTGGTTTCTGGGCTCTGCAATCAAAAAACAAGTTCAGTTCATTGAACTTTATATCATGTCTCCATGTCCTTAAGCATTATTTTAAAGATATGAGTCTTAATGGCTATATCATGTATCGCAATATATTTAACCAATCTTCTGGTTTGGGACAGTTAATCTCACTTCTTTTGTTGTTTATGAATAGATCTGTAATGAATATTTTTGTCTGTAATTCTGATGATGTCATTTTGTTAGTCAGGGTACTTGGCAGCTGGTGTAAAAACCTAAAATCTTAGTGGCAGGAGGGGGGGGGGTGAGGATGCCTGTGTGGCTCAGTCGGTTAAGCGTCTGACACTCGGTTTTGGCTCCGATCTTGATTTCACGGTTCTTGAGTTCAAGCCCCGTGTCAAGCTCTATGCTGACAGTGCAGAGCCTGCTTGGGATTCTCTCTCTCCCTCTCTCTCTCTCTGCTCCTCCCCTGCTTCTCTCTCTCTCTCTCTCTCTCTCTGTCTCAAAATGAATAAACTTAAAAAAAAAAAGGTTTATTTTTTGTTCAGTTTACTAAGGTTGGAGTGGGGGAGCTCTGTTGTTTGCAGATAGCTCTACAGATATTCAGCCTCCTTCCAGATTGTGGCTCCACTCTGCTCAGGTCTTCAGAGCCCCATACTGAGTCCTCTGATCTGGAAGACAGGGAAGAAGGAAGCTCAGAGACTGCTCCAAGTATACCTGTGAGAACTCAACCCGCAGTTCCACCTAGATGAAAGGAAGCTGCAGAGGGATTCCAGCTTCAGGCAAAGGGGGAAGGGCAGGGTATTGGCTAACAGTCAGCCATACTGATTTGCCGTCTGATTTCTGGAATAAAAACAGTTACATTCCAATGATCCTTTGCCAATACTAGGGAATTGTCTTTTGCTTATAGAGAAGTTGAGCTTGGGTCTTTCCACATCTTCTCAAAGCTCTTCTCAAGCTCTTTACCCTGTGACTTTTTTGTCTCCCCAGCTGCTCTGGCAGGATACAGGACCCCATCTGGGAGAAGGAGCTGACACTTGCTGAAGATCCTACATGCTTGTGTTGCCTGTGTCCCCAACTCCTTTCAGATTTCAACGCGGATTTCCCTGTTCCCAGGGACAGAACAAAACTGCAGTGGACCCCATGGGTGTTTCAAGGTCTCTGATTGCCAAGCTGAAGGATGACTCCCTGCCCTTGTGAAGTGCTGCTAAATATCAGGACTTCTGACTGGGAGGGACAGCAAAAGGAGGAAGGTGGTGTCAGGTGAAATGCACTGACATTTCAAACACAACTGGCTACTCCAGTCCCTGGTTACCCAGCGTTAGTAACTTTGCAGCTGATGCCTGTGATTGAGCATCAGGACTATTAAATGCTAATTGAGTTCGGAAGCTTCTCCCTCATGCTCTAAAATTCACTGGCAATAAAGGGCTCCTGGCCGTGTCTGGAGTTATGTACTAGGGACAATGTGGTCAGGTGCTGCTGTCCACCCTTGCTGCTGTTCATCTTCTCCGTCTCAGCGGGGTGGGATTGCTATGCACAAAGAGATTTTTTCTTTTTTAGGCAGAATGCCTATTGCTCTGGCTCAATCAATACTTGGAAGAGAGAGCTGTTTGCCCTCAAAACTGCTGGTGTCCACAGGACTCTAATGTGTGCCCTGACGTCTGTCCACTTTTAGTGATCTCTTTTCTCAGATATGAGGATTTGGCAATCTTGTGGTTTGAAGTTTTCCTGGAGGGAACTTCAGGGGATATCCCCTGGATCGATGGAGTCCTTTTCTTTCCCAAGCAGCTCCTTTCCTCAGGGCCCAGGAGAAGGGGCCTCTGTGAAGCTCTTACTTCCCATTGTACCCACCCCCCCATTCTTTGTTTTCATTTTCCCTCTTGCCTGTTCCCCCACTATCCCTCCCCCTTATCCAATCCCAGGAGATCTAGGAACCAGGTCCAAAGGTAAGATTTCTGAAATACCGTATTGTATACCTGTCCCGAAACTAGATAAATCCTCCTTAATTAGAAAAGGAATCAGAGCCAGGAATTGGTGGAATATTAATGTGGCAGGTGGAAACCCTGTCTCTCCACCCTCCTCAGCCATTGTGCCAGGCCCTGTGCCATCATTTGAAAATACAAAGTCAGGCACAGAGACCATCTTGGCTGAGACAGCAGGAAGAGTGATTCTGCTGATGGTCTCCTGAACTCCTGCCTTACCGGCTCTGGGTCATTTCCTCTTGGGTATATTGCATGGGGTCCATTCCTTAGCACCCTTCACATTCCACCCACCCTCTGCATCCGTGTTCACAGACAGCCACTGAAAGAAATAAACAACCACAATGCCTACCACACACTGAGTGCTGATGTCATGAGGGGGACCTTGCCATGTAGTGACATTAGACAATGTTTGTTGAGCTCCTACAGTTTTCCAGACAGTGTGTAAGTGCTTAAGTCCATTTAACCCTTGGGACAACACTGTGAGTCAGGACCTACTAACATGTCCATCTTATTGACATGGAAACTGAAGTTCAGTGTGGTTAAATAACAGTAGTCCATGTTTTCATGCCCCCATACTAATATATATTATGGAACACATATCACATATTATATATGTGCAATATATACTGTACATGTTACATATATTATTTATTTTATGTACTATGTCTGTTTTACCATCTCTTCCAGAACCTTACAAGGTGGGTGTTACTATTTTCATGTTATGAATAAGAAAGTAGAGGCTCTGACAGCCTGGGGAATGTATGTTTTGTTACTATGTCACAACTAACAAGTCGTTCAACAGGGATTTGAACTGTGGTCATTTGCAAAAAGGCTATGCTCCAAAACATATTTTGGTCAAGTGGCTTAAGCAACTCTCCCTCGAGCTTATCATTAAAGCAGAAAATAGGACACCAGTGTTTTACCAGAAATTACCAAAAGGCAGAGTCAAGTAGGAATAAGGAAAAAGGGTCCAAGTTGATGAGTAATGTCCTGCTGGCTAAATTAGCCCCTGCAAAACAGACCCACTTTTTAGAAACCCCTCTGGTGAGGGATGGATGGGCCTGGTTCCAGAAGGGAAGCATGTCCTGGGCCCCACGTGCCTTTCAGAAAAGAGAGCAGAGGATCTTTCTGCAAATCACTTAAGTTAACAGGAGGTGAACAATTCTTTCCTGAGCACTGTCTTGTCTTTTAAAAAAACCTATAAGGGGAAACTACTTTATATCTCCAGTTTAGACATAAATTTTGCTATATTTTAAGTTTCAGTTAGACATAGTTTGAACCAGAAGGAATACTGGCTTTTAGAAAACAGAAAATGGTATAAAGTATATAAATACAAGCTTTGTTAATTAAAAAGAGAGAGACAGAGTCTGTTTGGATAAACTTGGCTTTAAGAGAAAGGTTGATGAGGGAGCCATTTTACTTAAATGAAGAAGAAGTTTCAAGCAATAGTTAGCAGCTGGTAATCCCTAATTTGTGGGCTAATGTTGAAGCAAGTAAATAAAATGACCTTAGGGAAAGATCAGAGTGAGTTTTATAGAATTCTGGAGCTAGAGGGACCTTGGGAAGTATCTAGTCCAATGATCTCATTATAAAAACGCAGGACCCGAGTCTGAGAGAGGAGGTGCACCCTCCCTACAGTCATGAAGATATAGTTGTTATGCACAGAGCTCTCTGCATATTTTGAATAGTTGTGTGGATAGAAGGAAGAAAAGGCAAAGAACATTTGCGTTTCTAGTCTTGGGCCATATCTCTCTAGTAGTATTTGTCTTTTAAACCCTGTTTTCTCCCTATATCAAACTTTTTTTTTTAAAGTTTATTTATTTATTTTGAGAGAGAGAGAGGTAGAGAGCAAGCAGGACTAGGGCAGAGAGAGGTGGGGAGAGAGACTCCCAACCATGCTCCACACTGTCAGTGCAGAGCCTGATGGGGGACTGATCATGACCTGAGCTGAAATCAAGAGTCGGACACTTAACCAACTGAGCCACCCAGGTGCCCTTCAAACTTTTTCTTTTGATTAGTTGTAAACAGTAAGGTCTTCTTACAAGAACAAAGCCAAGGACTTCAAATATTATTTTATTTTTTATTAAAGTTTTTATTTATTTATTTTGAAAGAGAGAGAGCAGGGGAGGGGCAGAGAAAGAGGGAGAGAGAGAATCCCAAGCAGGATGGGAGGCTCGAACCCATGAAGTTTGAGATCATGACCTGAGCTGAAATCAGGAGCTGGATGTTTAGCCGACTGAGCCACTCAGCTGCCCCTATTTATTTTTTAAAACAATATGTGCATAGGGTACAAAATCAAAAAGTTATAAAAAGTAAAGATTTAGAAAACAATCTCCCACTTATTCTTGGCTTTAGCCAGGCAGCTCTCCATCCTTGAGGGGCTCACTGGCAACAGGTCCCCTATGTGCCTCTCAGGGAATTCTACCCATGGACAAGCACATATGTAAGTATGCACTTTTCTTTTTCTTTCTGGTTTATGCAAATGAAAGCACACACCTCATCATGTCCTTCATCTTGCTTTTATTACTTAGCAATGATGGTGCTCAGGGCAGGCTGCCCCTAAATATGCCAAAGTTGCATATTGATTATTTTGAATTAAAGTCTCTTTAGAAACAGGCGGTACAAGGAGGACACTCTGACCCTCCTGTCTGTCCCCGTGAAAGCAGGAAATAAATCTCCATGTGAAAGGTACCCTCCTAGAACCAGACATTCTTATCACAAGAGATAGAGAAAGGGCTGAGAAAGAAGGCTATGTAAACAAATTCTGCTTAGGTTTTTCACTGAAGCCTAAGTTTCTTTGTCTTCTCAGTTCTTCACAAATGTATTGTTTCTTTGTTTAAAAGGTATATAAACAGCCTGCTCTGGTCACTTTTAGGTGTTATACTATGAGACCCCTATACATATGAAATAAATTTTTTCCCTCCTATTAATGTGTCTTGCATCAGTTTACTTAGACCAGCCACAAGAATCTAGATGAGTAGGGAAAATTTGCTCCTCCCCAGTAGCGACATACTTTGGGGAGTGCTAACATGTCAGATTCTATCCAGTACTTCTTTCTTTTTAAATGGCTACATAGTCTTTCATTGTCTGGAAATACCAGGATTTTTTTTTTTTTTTTAACACATTTGAAGGTCGTGTCCTCTCTGCTCTTACAAACAGCGCTGTGATGAGTATCTTTATACATACATCATTTTATACAGGCAGGAATAAATCTGTAGTATAAAATCCTAGAAGTTATGGGGACAAAAGGGATATGTCCTGCATTTTGTTGGTTTTCCCGACTTTCTATAGCACTAGAAGAATGGGATACCTGTTTCCTCACCCCATGGCCAACACATAGACCTTTCAAGCTGCTGCTTCTGTTTTGTTTGTTTGTTTTTACTTTTAGGCTATGAGAAATTATGGTAGGTGTAAAGTATCTGGTAGTATTTTTCATTTGCATTCAGAGTCAGGTCCAACATCCTTATGTTTAAGTCTTTGCAGAAATAAATATTCTGTTTATTATTGCTCATTTTCCTACTGGTTGCTAGCCTTTTACTAATTCATTAGAAATCTCTCTATATTAAGAAAATTAGTTGCTCATCTGTACTATTATTTGTAAATATCCACTTTATTACTTGCCTTTGATCTTGTCCCACTCCACCCCACCCCACCCCACTGGCCATGCGGAAGCTTTCTTTATTGTGAGCAAACGTGTGGATCTTTCTCTTTATTTGTGTTTGGATTTTGTGTCATATTTACTAAGATTTTCTCCACGAAAACTATAATATCAAATCTCATAGTATACTTTAAGTACTTTTAGTATTCTCATTATTATATTTAAAGTTTCGATCCACCTGAACTTCTTTTTTTATGGAAAATATGGACTAAAGAATATGTCTGTGTTCTTTCAGATGGTAACACAGCTCTCCCAATACCATTTCTATAAAATAATCCATGGTTAGTGCACTACTTTGAAATACTACTTTATTACATGAGTTCAAATCTATTTCTAGTCTGTTTGGAGTCCTTAATTGGTCTGTCTAGTCAAGCTTACAATACATTTTGATAGTTGGTAGGGTTCTACTTTTTAAAAACATTGCTCACTCTTTTTGCTTGTTTATTTGTTATTATGAAGAAGAAAACCCACTTACCTGTTACCCCTCTCCTTCCAAAAGTACTATGGGTTGCATTATTTTATGATTAATTTATGGGGAATTGACATCTTAACGATGCTGAATGTTTCTGCTCAGGAACACGGCATACCTTTTATTCATTAAATTTTTCATTTGTGTCCTTCACTGTACTTTAAAGTTTTAATGACTTAGATATTGCACATTTTTTATGTATCTTCCCAAGAATTTTAACTTTACTAGTACTTAACTATTATTTAATTATATATTCCAACTAACTTTTATTTTTATTTATATAAAAATTATTTAGTTTGGTATATTAATTTTATACTCAGACACAGACTATTTATCAATATTTTTTATTTGTATTATTTGTAAGTTTATTCTCTTATGTGTTCTAAGTATTCAATTATATCATATACACATAATAATAGTTGTATTTCATTTCCTTCAAAATTCATATCTCTTCTTTCTTTATGTAATTGCATAGGCTAGTGCCTCCAGGTCTATCTTAAATAAAAATTATGATAATGTGTATAATTATTTCATTTTTTATTTTAATGGAATGCTTGTTATATTTCTACAGTATGCCTCACACAGGCTTTGTGGTGATATCTATATCCAGACACATGCAAATACATACATAAGAGTCTTATACTTTTTAATGAGGGGTCTGTTTATTTCTACTTCATAAAAATTACCAATAATTGATTTAGTTTCATCAAGTACTTTTTGGAATCTATGGCAATTATTATATGATACTTTCTCAAGCATTTGATTTATTCAACATATGAGCACATACTGTGCCCCAGAGAATATTGTAATTACAGGGATTATCCTAACAGAAAAGACAGGTCTCTACTTGCTTATGGTCTAATAGTAATTTCTTTTGATATAATAACATGGTAAATTATGTTAATCAATTTTATAATATCAAATCACTCTGATTCTACAGTAAGTCTCATGCAGTCATGTACTAATTGATATTGTTTGTCTTGTATTCTATTTAAGATTGTTGCTTTGGCTCATAAGTAAAAGTAGCCTATAATTTCTGGATGCACCATCTTTTTCAGATTTTGGTATCAGTATTACCTTTTTTCTTTATAGAAAGATTTAGATGATTTCTTTCTGTTTAATGTGCTTGGAGTCAGTTTTAATAATATCAGATTTATCTTTTTCTTAGGTTTGTGGCAGGATTCTTCTGCAAAACCAGCTGGGCCTGCTGTCTCTTGGGGGCATAGTTCTTTGACAATTTTCTCTATTTCTTTTATGTTAACTGGTCTGTTTGGATTTACTATCTCATTTATATTAATTTTAGCCTCTTGTATTTTCCATTGTGTCTGGGTTTTCAAATTTATCTGCATAAAAGTGAACAAATTATTCTCATTAGATAGCTTCTACTATATTTGAGGTTATTTCCTCCTTATCATTTCTTATTTGGAGCAATTATCCTTCTCTCTTTTGCTTCATTGGGTGAGTTAGCAGTTTCCTTTTGTTTGCTTTTGTCAAAGCACCATTTAATTGTGTATTAATCTTTCCATTTTTAGTTTCCTAATTTATTAATTTCTGGTTTTTGTTTAATTAACCATTGCTTCTGTTTTTTTTTTTTAATGTTTTATTTATTTTTGACAGAGAGAGAGAGACAGAGCATGAGCAGGTGAGGGTCAGAGAGAGAGGCAGACACAGATCCGAAGCAGGCTCCAGGCTCTGAGCCGTCAGCAGAGAGCCCCGATGCGGGGCTCAAACTCACAGACCGTGAGATCATGACCTAAGCCGAAGTTGGATGCTCAACCGACTGAGCCACCCAGGCGACCTGCTTCTGTTTCTTTTAGGCATAATTTTCTTTCTTTTAAAAGTTCATTTATTTGAGAGAGACAGAGACAGTGTGAGTGCTGCTGGCACAGAGCCTGATGTGGTGCTCAAACTCACAAACCTGAGATCATGACCTGAGTGGAAACCAAGAGTCCAATGCTTAAACTGATTGAGCCACCCAGGTGCCCCGGCATATTTTACTTTTAATTTCTAACTTACTTCTAGTTTGTTTAATTAGTTTTCTCAGTCTTGATTATTAATATAAGCATTTGAAGCTTTTTTTTATTGATACATTATTTAAAAAATTTCTTCAAAACACTATTTTGCTGTTTTCTGTAGTTTCTACTGCATAGTATTTTCATAGCTAAGGACTATTGATGCTGAATTGGCCTATGTCCCCACAATGCTAGAGTCAGTACCGTGATCTTGAAGACTTTTGATTAGAGGAGTAAAGATTAAGACTTATAAACTTATTTGAAATAGTTTTCCACTGAAATATTTGGAAGTATAAAATCAGGTCACATTAAAATAAGTGTGATAATTGTTAAAAGTGCCAAACTATCTTTATTATTTGATTTTCTTAATACATTGTCCCCAAATACAATATTTTGAATTAATATCCATGTCTAAAAGGATTAACATATTTTTTTCACTAGGTTACTAGGGGGAAAGAAAAGGAAATTACTATTATCTTTAGTTTCCCAAAGTCCTTTTTAGTACCATTTTAAGAAGAGCTGAGTATTTTATAATATTCATGTCCATAAGGAAGAAACCATAATTTACTTTGTAGCAGTGTACTTCAATCAAGGAGAACTGACTTAAGAGATGTAAATACTCTAGCAAACTTCTATGTGTACCTTAGCAAGAAGTAGTGCACTGTTTTCTTGTGACATTATTCAGACTTGAAATACATTTATTGAGAACTATTTCATATCCAGTACTGTGCTGATGGATTCAGATGCATTAGCTCATGTAATAATCCTCCTACCTGTAAGATAGGCATCAATATACCTTTTAATGTTATGGAGAAGGTTGTTTGCTTTGGGTAGGAAAGGACATAGCTGAGAATTAACACCAGATCCTCTGATTCCTCATCCAGCTCTTGCCAAATTAAAAAGAATGTGCCAAATGTCAATCAAGTATTGTATCTTTTTTCTAGTCTGCTCTGAAAATAGCAATTATGTCAGACCAACAAATGTTTCATTCCTTCTATAAGCATTTGTTGAACACCTACTTTCTACAAGACCCTCACTGCACAGAGATCTCCTAGTGGACAAGCTGCTCTGCCACCCAGAACATTTGCTTATGCAAAGGGACAGGTTGTAGGGCTTGGGAGAGTTGAGGTCACCAGGAATCAGAGGAGGAGATCACTCAAGAAGAACGCAGACCCAGGTTTCTGAGGATGCTCCAAAGTTTGAAGGAGCTTGGAGGCCATGGAAGGGAGGAATATAGCAGGCTGGAAGAAAGGTTGCAAATAGTGTAGGACATCATTTATTGTAATGTAAAAATAGTGGGATTTTTGTTTTCTTATGTTTTTTAAAGGTTCTAATATTTAAAATTAGTCAATTTAATAATAATAAGAGCAAGAAGAGAAAGAGAAGAGGCAAAATAAAAAGAAAGGGAAAGAAGTTCCCAGCAGCCCCAAAAAATTACAATTTGGGAGGTGTAAGATGTTGGGTTGTCATCCATTCCGTTCCTTTATCTTCAGGCAGAATTAAACTGGCCCAATAAGATGAAAGAACATAACTACAGACTAAATTGTGTCTTCCCAAAATTCATATGTTGAATCCCTAGTGCCCAATGTGACTGTAGGAGATAGGGTTTTGAGGGAAGTAATTAAAGTTAAATGAGGTCATGGAGCATGGCTTTGGTCTGATAGGATTAGTGTTCTTATAAGAAGAGACACCAGTGATCTCTCTCTTCACTCTGTGGGGACACAGTGAGAAGATGGCCATCTGCAAACCAGAAAGAGAGCCCTCACCATAACTCAACCCTGCCAGAACGTGACCTGGGACTTCCAGCCTCCAGAGCTGTGAGAAAATAAAATTTTGATATTTGATCCCGCCCTAATGCAAATATTATATTATATTATATTATATTATATTATATTATATTATATTAGAATAATTCCCTAAACTCAAACTCCTCACCCTTCATTAGCATCTGTGACCTTGACAGTGATCAGCTATAAATAAAGTGTTAGCAGTGAGGTGGGGAGGCTTCCAGAGCAACTTAAGAAAGTTTTATTAATCACATATATCCTGCTATCCAGAGGTAATTTTAGACAGTGTTAGGGAGCCCTCAAAACTTGGCGAAGATGTTTGGCAAATAAATTGGAAAAGGTAAGGGTAGTTTTGTGTAGAGCTAATTGTGTGTAGAGGAACTCACAAGAAAGTGATGGTTAAGGGGCATTCCTAATCTTTAAATGTGAAGTCCAGAAAGGAAATCATTCCCTCCTACAAACATATAATTTGTTACTGCAGAAGATGAAAATCATGGTAAATGGGCCCAAGGTTTAAGCCAGTGATATAATTCATTCATCCACTCATCCATTCTTCAAAAAATGCTTATGGAGCTGTAGTGTGTATCAGACGCTGTGCTCTGGTCAGGTCAGGAAGATACTCTTGGATTTCCTCAACTTCCATTATCATTACATTTTGAACAACAAATATTCCTTTCGTTGATTTTGGCTTTTAAAATGTTTTATTGGTCAGGCCTCTTTGATAAATGTTTGTTTTTGACTCTCCCCTCCCTGTTTCTTTCTTTCTTTTTTTTTTTAATTTGTTTATTTTTGAGAGAGATAGAGAGACAGAATGCAAGCAGGGGAGGGGCAGAGAGAGGGAGACACAGAATCTGAAGCAGTCTCTAGGCCCTGAGCTGTCAGCACAGAGCCTGAACCAGGTCTCAAACTCACAAGCAGTGAGATCATGACTTGAGCCCAAGTCGGCCACTTAACCGACTGAGCCACCCCTGAGCCACCCAGGTGCACCCCTGCCCCCCATCCTGCTTCTTAACATCTTCAGTATCAGAGTGAGGAGTCCAACAGAATTTTCCCAGCCTAGTTTTGGAGAAGCTTTACATTTACTTCATAACATCAAGAAATATTTTTTTAAACTGCCAAGATGGAGAATCCCAGCTGGGCCTTTCTGTACAACTGATTATTAGCTTCATTAAAACTTCCACTTATGAATCTGCAACATTTGTGCCCTTTTGCTCATAGACTGGGTCATTGCACTGTGCCTATTTACACAGGCAGAAGGGCCATATTTCCTTACAGAAACGCTGCCCTCCATGGAGCCAGGAGGGAAGAACAATGAAAGGAACACCAATTCATAGAAGCTGTAGATCACAGAAGCCCAGTAGTGCCTTGAAAGTTGGGGAAAAAACATTAAAGGCCACTCCTAATCATGGCAGTGACATTGCTATAAATACATTGGCATATCTATTCTTTTCTAGCCCTTCAATGTCTTGAGCTATGGAAACTGTCTTAAGGAGCTTGTGTCGATTTCAAAGCTTTCCTCTGGAAGCTTAAGACTTTCTTAACGGTTCTTTAATAGCTAAAAGTCAGAGTTGGATTCTGAAACTCTATCACCCAGACATTTTGTAAAACCAATGTTAAGAAGATTTAAGCTAAAATGGCGCCATCATTCTTTCCTTCCTCATCTGCCACCCTGCTCAATACTCCAACCCCCTCAGACATTCATGCTGCATGCTTAGAAATGGGGCTGAATGTAGTGAATTTGCTGATTTTAGAGTCATTTGCTGAGGTTACCTGAGAATAACCCCCCAACCCAACTCCTGAGCAAAATCAGTAACATGCTCAATATGATATTATGTCACTCTGCCCTCACAAATACCTTGTAGACTATAATATTTTAAGAACTAAACATTTGTTCTTCTTTTTTTTCCCCCTTTAGGCAATCTATGCAAAGAGAGGGAATCTTATTTATTCCATTTGGTTAGATTTTCATGTCTTCTTTTCTCTAAATGGCTCAATGATCAGTAGAGGTTGGCTGTAAGAGGAAGAAGACAATTTGGGGAATATTCATCCTGAGGGGCTAAGATTAGAAATTAAAAAGGAAAGCAGGAGTCCTAAGGAAAGGAAGAGGGGAAAGAAAGAGGCATGAGAGAAAGGAAGGAGGGGATGAGAAGAAATCCACCATTGGAGTTCAGAGATAAGAGGGAAACTTGAGGGATGTGTGGCCCTCACTTTCAGGAGGACTTTCACTGAAACTCTTACAACAAGAGGAGGCTCTTCCTGTTTCCTAAGATTCGGTAAGAGCTAGCACTGTTCTCTAGTCTGGATCCCAAGCCCATCTTTTCATAGCTAGCCCATCTGTCTTGTAACATGGGACAAAGCCAGGCCCTCTGCCCTGGTCTCAGTGGGAATCAGTAATAATTGGTCTCTTCCTTACTCTTCACACAAGTGAAGAGACCTTGTTTAAAATAGGCCTTGATCATCTTACGAACCTAAAATAAAGTCAAAAGAGAAAGTGTCTGGTTCCCTTAATAAACTAGGTGGTAAAATAGAAGTATTCCTCATTGAAGAGATTATTTTTTGTTGTTGTTGGGAGGTGGTAACTAAGAGGAACCTGATGGAATCTTATTGGCTCCCTTTTAAGAGCAGTCAGAGCCTTCAAAGACATAGGATAGAAAGCTCAGAGCTCTGCCAGCAAACCAGTGAGGGTCTTGGTGGGGAGAAGCCAAGGGAAGCTGGTGTTCTGGGAGTTGCTCGAGAGGAAACCAGCACCTGTCTTCTGCAGAGTAGCCCAGAAGGGGAAATTGAAACAGCCAAGTGGACAGGAGCCGAGGTAAGGAGAGATGTTCCTGGCTCTTGAAGGCTGGCTGTGTGTGGTCTCACGAGGAGGCGGCAGGGTGCGAGGAGCAGCCAGGGGATGGTCGGGGGTGGGGGGTGGTTGAGCCTGCTCATGGGAGGGGGCTGTGAAGGGCCTGGGGTACATCAGGATGAGGGTGGAATAGGTTAGATGGGTGGGATGGTACCCTACTTCAGAAGCCAGACAGAGGGCAGGCTGGGAACTATCGGCCTATGTTTCTCAAACCCCAGGCTACTCCTACGTGTGAAGCATCTTCCTGGAAACTCAGTGTTACACAGATACATGGGGCAGATCATTCTTTAACTCACATAGTAAAACAAACATGGATATATTTTGCAGTGGAATACAAAATTGGCGTGACTTTAATAATAAAATATGTATATGGGGCGCCTGGGTGGCTCAGTCGGTTAAGTGTCTGACTTCAGCTCAGGTCGTGATCTCACAGTCTGTGAGTTCAAGCCCCACGTTGGGCTCTGTGCTGACAGCTCAGAGCCTGGAGCCTGCTTCAGATTCTGTGTGTCCCTCTCTCTCTGTCCCTCCCCTGCTCATGCTCTGTCTTTCTCTGCCTCAAAAATAAATAATAACATTAAAAAATTTTAATTAAAAAAATAATAAAATATGTATATTTATTTTTTTCAATGTTTATTTTTGAGAGATAGAGATGGAGAGAGAGAGAGGGAGAGGGAGAGAGAGAGCAAGAGAGCGCATGCAGGGGAGGGGCAGAGAGAGAGGGAGACAGAGGATTAGAAGACAGCTCTTGCTGAGAGCAGAGTTTCAGATGTGGGGCTTAAACTCACAAACCTTGAGATCATGACCTAAGCAGAAATCAGACACCCCACTGACTGAGCCCCGCCCTCCCACCCTGCTGGTGCCCCATAAAATATGCATATTTAAATATTTGTGGCTTGTAGCAGATCACTCGGGTGACACCCTCTTAGCCTCCGTACATTGATGGGGCACTTTGTGAATTTCCTTAGGCAGGAGGAAGTAAAGCCTCATTGCCCAAAGCTGTGCCCTGTGCCTGGAGCATGGTTTCTGCCCCTCTGCGCATCTATCTACTGGTCCCACTCCAAGAGCTGATCTGACATCCCAGACCAGTGGAGCGAAGTAGTTGTGCATCGCAGTAATAGTAGCCCATGCCAAGACATCACTGCTTTAATACCAAGTGGCAGGACATCTCTGTGGTCCTTTGTAGGTTGCTTTGCCATCCTTTTCTCAGCAGCCCTAGAAATAATTACTATTACTCTGATTTACAAAAGAGAAAATGATGTGTGGCAGGTATTGTGAGCATGTTCAAGGGGTACTTTCCAGAAGATTTCTATGTTAGGACATGGGTCCTGGCAGGCAGGGGGTCCAACGGTTGTATTCATGTGTGCAGACCCGTATTCTGGAAGGGGGTTTCATGCCACATATGATCAGCCAGCCTCGCAGAAGGCATGCTGACCTTCTTAATTCAGTTCTCCAACTTCTGTCAATTGGTGCACTGCTGGACAATATTTAATGACAGCTTTCAGCTCCATATTTCTTACAAAGAATTTAACTGAAGCCAAACAGAATTTCGGTGGGCGATTTAATCTTCCAAATCTCTTTCTCTCTCTTTCCTTCAGGTGATTTACACCTCTGTCTAGCTAGTAAATACAATCATGATTTGAGCCACCAGAACCACCTGCTTTTATTTAGCAGGGTATTTTAAATAATCAAGGATTCCTTACTGTCTTCAAACCTCATGGTGCCCTGTCTATTTTAATACCAACTTTCTGAAGACTCATTAGTAATTAATGAAATCATTAAGAATGGCTCATGGTGACTGACACCTTCTTGGCAGCCACAGTCCCCTCTCATACTTAGTGGAAATGTCACTGGCTCCACAGGTTTGATTTGGGGGGTGGAGGGGGCGGGTGGAGAGAGAAGGGATTAGATTACATAAAGTTTCACAACTGCCATCAGCTGGAGGAGAAAGCTGTGAGCCTGTTCCTCCAAGTTTCTCTACTCAGGGAGGTGTGCTGGGAGAAGTTTTCTGAGAAACCTTTCCTTCCTCCAATGCTGGTTTTAAGAAATCCCGCTAATATCATGTTTTCACTAAAATGATATTGTGTGGCTCAATTCGATTAGCAAAGATGTAGTGTTGAAAGTCACCCTCTTTTTTTTTTCTCCTGTTTTCACACATTTCCTTCTTTCTTGGCATTGCCTAGATTTATTCTCCTCTCTTCCCTTTTAGGAACAGAATTTGGCATAAATAAATGATAACCAAGAAAATGGTACAAACACAAGCGTAAACGCAGAGTTTCTCCAGCCTCCCACGGAAGGTCAGGGTGATTTGTTGTAGGAAGTGGTTACCCGCAAGAAAAATGGTAGTTCCAGTGGCTGCTGTTTAATTTGCGTTTTAATAAGGAAACCCACATTCTTTCCTTAATTACTCAAAGTGGAACATGAACCCCTCAAAGCCTTTCAGACGGCTAACGCACCGAAACTGTGCTTTGCCAGAGTACTGGCCACAAAATGGAATTCGGTACATTTCATACCCCAATGCATTTAAATTGTATGAAGCTGATATTTAATACAAATGCAAGTACCAGTGGAAACTGCATACTTAATATGCATTCTCTAACTCTCAGAATTAAGCAGTTGATCTATGGGACACAAAGGGATCATCCTTCTCTCAAAGAGAATATTTTATGACCAGGCAGTTTAAAAGGCACTGACATAAACAACTGTTTGCAGCTCTCTCTCATCTTCAAAAGGCAAATAGTACATGTAAGGACAAGCTGTTTTAGACAAAGCATTTTAGAAAATCACTTGGAATGTTTTCCTTTTCCTTTAAGGACAACTGAACTTTTGATAGAGGCCCAGGAGAGTTCTCATAATTTAGTTTATTTCTCGTATTTCTTTTTAGGGGGGACAGAGGCAAAGTGTGAGGGAACAAGTCTGAAGCCTGCTTTTTCTTGGACGTGGAAATCTTACTGCTTAAATCATAAAGGTGTTATTTACGGTTTTTACACCATGACAGAACATGCCAGATTTTCTGGGGCAGTGTCAATGTTAAATGAACAGCTAAGTTTAATTTCATCACTGTGTCTTCATAAGAATTTCACCTAGACAAATGAATAAAATGGAAAACAAGTATTTCGCTATATCCCCTGTCCTAGTTTTTTTAATTCTTAATATTTGGTCACCCTCCTTTTAGCTATACTGATATTCAGAAAGCCATTATGGAAACGACTTAATTTTTGTAGGTATCTGTCTCACAAATAAAATGTGCATCCCATATCTCATTTCCCTCCAATGCTTGAGGGAGAAGGAAGGCATTGATGAAGAGCTGCCTCATTTTCCAGAGAGAACAGAGGCACCGAGAGCTTGCAGGGACTTTCTAGCTGCAGTGGCCACAGTGTCAGTCCTGAATTTTTACCTCCTGGGCTTCAGGTTGGGCCCCCTCCCCATCTGCCCAGCTGGATGAGTACTCACAGTGGAATGACGATTCCAAGAGGCTGGTGCCATGCACACTTTTTGTTTTGAATTGGGTTTTATTAGTCTGTCCACTCACTGAGTGCTAGGTGCTGTCTGTGGAGTTATAAAGATATATACATGATGCTGTCTCTGCTCTTACAGATGATATATTTACTGAAGCCAGGCATGCATGCACTGGACAAGGCAGGGGGAACATGCCATTTGCTTCTGAGGATGCAGACGGTGATAAGGGTGGCTGTTGTTCAAGGCCACGGGGAAGGAACCAGACGGCAGCCTGGGCTCAAAGAGGTGCAGAACCCAGAAGAATGGGGAAGGGTTAGTCTCTAACTAATCTGAAACTGGACATTCTAGGAGCTTTCTTTAAAAGACCCCTTAAATTTTTTTTTTTTCTTCTTAAAAAAACTCACCTACCAAATAATGTCCTTCCCATATAGTAAAAAAATACATTAGGGAAATAAATGCCAAAATGTCCGCTTTATGATTTTTTCTTGAACAAGGGGAAGCATTTATGCCGTTCCCACCCCTTGAGTTCTTTTTCCCCCTCTCTCCTTGCTTTGCCTGATGCCACAAGTCTAAGCCATTAACTGAAGCCCGGTCAGAATAAGCAAAAGTGAGTGTTCTGAATGGTTACCTCTGGAATGCCTGTCTCTTTGGACCTCCCAGTGAGAACAGTGAAGAATTCCAGACTTTCACTGACTTTTAGAACAGCTCTTCTGAGACTCTGAATAGGCTGCCAGGGAAATTATCTCCCAGGTTGGGGGCTTCGGTGAACCACTAGGGAAAGAACTGATGGATAAAGTCCAGTGAAGATGCATTGTATTTCCCCCCAATAATCGAAAATGACCTTCACATGCCCTCCAGGGTGGCCCGGGAAAACCAGCACTATATTCTTTCAGCCCTTACCTGCTCTGCTTTCCAGAGCCTGTCTGACACAGGCAGAAACCCCACTGTTACATTTCTCTCTGCCCTCGGGAACATTCACCAGTTGGGGGAAAAAGAAGGCCAGAAAATTGTTGCTATGGGCTCTGTTTTGTGGAAGTTAAAATGCTGGAGCAAGAATCTGATTGCTTGATAGCTCCCTCTCTCTCTCCCTCTCTCTCTCTCTCTCTTTCCCTCTCACCCCCACCCATTCTCGAGCTCTCTTTCTCCCCCACCCCCTACTTTTTCTACTCTCCCCTCCTCCCTCCACTGGACTCCCAGTCCTGACTGCGACCCCCCCCACCCCCACCCCCGCCAGGCTCGGGGAGAGCCTTACAGGTTGTCAATGAAACATGGAATTATTTCCTTTGATGGCTTAGATAATAGTAGGAGCCAAGGCAATGAGTGAGGTCGGCTGAAACCAATGCAGTCCTGCCCGGGACTGGAGAGCCAATCGCAGGAGCAGAGGGCGGGGCGTCGGCGCCAGCAGATAATTGCTAAGTGCATCGCTAGCACAGTTGGGCCGAGCTGCCGAAAGGTCTGGTCGCAGAGACAGGAACGCGTAATCCTCAGCGTGCTCCATCCCGACACCATCGTTCCACGGCTCGGCAGGGCAGCGAGCCTCTGGCCACCAGCCCCTCTGCTCCGCGGAAAAGGTACTCCTGTCTGCGTCCCGGGGGGTGCGGCTCCTGCTCTCCCCTTCTCAGTGGCTTGCAGTTTAGCTTATGTGTAGAGGGATTGCAGAAAGAAAAGTTTAGGCGAGGAAACGTGACAGATATAGGAAATCACCATCATTTGTTGGGATGAAAACAAGCTGACAATTTGGAAAACTTCTGCGCTGTCTAGAACTGGCTTTGTTTACTACTTTCGCAATTAGCTGCACCCAGGTCTGTGGAAATAGGTCTGGTCTTGGGCTAGGGTGACTGCACGGTTGGGGTGTAAATTCAGGTTTGCTGGGTGAAGGGAATTGGACCCCTGGATGTGCCACTTCCTGGCGGACCCATTGTTGGAAAGCTGACACTGAGAAACATGACTGGTGGTTGGGTTTTCTCCATAGGGTCTGCCCCCTCTCCATTACCTTGACCTGCCTTCCCCCAACTATATGACCTTCAACTTGAGCCCTTCCTCAAACTTCTGCGACCTTCCTCCCTCCTACTCCTTGCCCATTCTGTCTCAGTTCATTTTGCTTGGTGGGAAAAAAAATTTCCTGGGGGTGTGGGAGGCTGTCCTGTTTGACCTGATGGGCATCCGTGTGACACACAACTTGGGGAAAAACCAACGAAACAGTTGTCAGAGGAGAAGAAATAACTTAATTGATTAGCTCCCGAAAACTGGAAGACTTTCCAGGCTTGGTGTGTCCTGAAATAGAGGGGTTGGAGCTAAATTGTATCCCGTGTGAAGGTTACACCCTTACCAGAGAAGGGCTGTCCAGTGCTAAGCGTGCCAAGGGCTCTTGGAGGTGGAGGCTGGTGGGAGGGGCAGGCTCTGAGGGGTTGGGTCTGTTTAGGTGCGCAGGTCCATCTGTGCCCCAGAGGGTGCTGGAGCCACCGTCTACACTGCTTCTGATCATTGCTATTCGAGCAAAAATGCACGCCATGGTCAGCGGCTGGTTCAGCCTCGAAGCACCCTTGTGCATTCTAAATTGTGGGACCACAAGGGCCTCACTTGTTCTGAGACCCAGATTTGCGTGTGTGGAAAACTCCTTTCCCAGAGTTTCTGCAAATGGGAGATGTTAGGTAGGTAGGCCTCCCCTAGGAAGTATGGAGAGAAGGTGATGAGCTTGGTCTTGAACTTTCTGCCTGCTTTGGCGCAGGCAGCTCCTATTTGAATGCCCTATAGCACTTCACCAGGTCTGTCCTCTGACCTCCTGGATGCTCTGAAGCTGCGGGTCCGGGACTGATCTTACAAGTCCTTGGGGCTTTAGCGGGGGTCAGGTGCATTGCTTCACCCTGATTTCTATCCTAGACCTGAAGCTGAGGAGTTCGATTCCCAGTCCTGGGAAGGATCCTCCAGCAACCCCTTGTCCCTATGACACCCTTGCTGCTGAGGTGCAGATGACAGTCCCCCTTCTCGGGCTCTCCAAATCACTTTCAGTATTTAATTCTTCTTTTCTTTAATTGCCACAACAGGTTCCCCACCTCCATTAAGCAGCTATTTCGGGTGGCTGCTGTTATTGTGGAAGCTCTACTCACAATGGTTAAAAAAAAAAAAAAACAACAACAGCTGCCTGACTTTTTTTTTTTTTTTTTTGGTCAGGATACAGTCAGCTTTCTCTTCTGCACATGTTGTCTGACAGTAAACACAACAAACTTGCAGCCCTGCAAATTATGCCTTTGTGTTTGGGAGCCTGGAGTAAACTCAGAGCTTTTATCTGCTGTTTGGGGCATATTTGGCCACACACCCTCACCCCTGTGGTCTGTCTAGGGCACGTGAGCCCCAGAGAGCCCTGGAGAGGCAGCACCTAGCAGGTGGGGCGGGGGGGAGTTCGAAAGGGGGCACTTTGGTTTTCAAGAAGGCAGTCATAAAACTGGAAAATGTTTTTGAGTTCAAGGGGGTGCCTGGAACCAAAAAACCGGCAGCAAAATTGAGGGTCCTTTCAATTGATGCTGAGCTGCTAGATTTCTATCATGATAGAGGACATTCAAAGTAAGGCTTTTAAACCAGCTCCTGAATGGTGACTCATGCAGGGAGAGGAAAAAGGCAGGGTGGGGGAAGGGGGCAGAGGGAGCTTGGAAAGTGCAAGTGGGACACACTGGAACACTTGCCTTCTTCCTCCTCCTCATCCCTCTTCCTTGTAGTTCCCCATTTGGAACAAAGATTATTAAAATAACAACTCTAGACTAAAAAAAGCATAATAGGAGCTGAAGAATAATTGATGAAATGCAAAACACCATCCCTGCAACTTCACCTTGGATGGGGCATGAAATCCAGGATCCAGCCACACCGCTGTGATCCACTTTGGAGAATTCATTCTCTGGTATCAGGTTGATTAGTTCCTTGGGAAGCCTGGCCCAGGTTTATGTGTGAAGGGACTGATTGGTGCTCAGAAGATTGCATTTGTTACTCATTATTTCATCAAACATGGTAGCTGTAGCCAGAATCCTGGGCAAGCGCCATCCATAGGTCTAGCATTTTCTCCTCTCCCCAATTGGGCAACAAGGTTTTCTCTCTTTTAACTACTGTGCTAAGCAGGGGTTGTCTCTTTGTGTGCCTTTGCAAGCCCTGGGTGACTTACCTGGCAAGTCAAATCCCTTCCTTACTTTTCTGTTCCTCTTTCCTGTCCTCTCTTTTCATCATGAACACATCAGTAAATAATCTCTTTGCCAACCTACTTTGATCTCGTCATTTTGTGCCAATTTTGCTGTTAAAGAAACCTGTCCCCTGAAACCCTGAAAAAAGGATTGAAAACATATGAAAATTTTTATCAGAGAAGAGCCTTTTAGTCTTCCTATTTGAACATTTAATTTTGTTGTTTTGGGGAAATCAAATAAGCATGTTTATTGTGTTAGGCGTTTTTGTAAGTGGCCGTTGAGATGTCTTCTTTTTTTTCTTGGGTAGTTGCGTGAACTCCCCGGTTACCCTGGGGGTGTGTGCGTCTGGAGGTTTGAAATAATCTGGAGCATCCCCTGAAAGGTGAGGAGATTGGAGCATGATGGTTCGGTTTATTCATCACGGGGTGAAGGCTGTTTGGAAACCTGGGCTCTGAAATGTACGCACCACACACGGTTATTTTCTCCCGTTATTCTTCACTTTGGAAGATTTCGTGGCCCCAAATGATTAGTAATAGTTCACCTGACTTACTTTTCCTTATGCACATGCGCCCTACCTCCCTCCCCATTATGGAGTTGTTGCACAATTGCTGAACAATCTTACTTAATCTGGTATATGCCTCTCTTTCTTCCTTCCCTTATGATTCTTCCTTCCCGTCACTTAAGGGCACCCTAGAGGTTGAGATTTAATTTTAGACACCCTGCTCACCTCACTGCTGGAACACTTAACCAGGGGAAGTCAAGAGTTCTGGGATGCACATGGAGTTGCCCTGCGGGAGCAGTGAGGCAATCCTTCACCACGTTCGGTTCCATGCAGACCTTACAAGAACGCCTGTGGTGGTGCAGCCACCCCTTGGGAGGCAGGTGGGGCAGATGTACTGAGCACAGACCTATTAGACGCATAGGGATTCCACCAGGCATGACCCTCACTGTTCCACTATCCTGCGGCTCGCCCACCCGCAGTCCCCATGCATTGGACTGACCTTGGAGACATTAGCCAGCAGTGATATGTGCCTGTCATTCTCTCAATTTCTTTGTTCCTTGTTCTCTTCTCACCCCTAAATTTCTCTATCAAGAGTTAGAAAGGATCAAATCTACTTATTCATACTAAGGTGTAAATAGTTAAGAGTGGTGCCACTTATGCAGGTATTTGAGTTCTAAATGGAAATCCAAGATGTTTAGAGTGGAGTTGCAGACATCTGCCTTGGGATTTGGAAGATGGAGTTTGGATAGGGAGTGTCTGGGCAGTTGTGAGCCTTTGCTTTTTGGTTAAGGCTGGTCCTGCTCTTACCATGTCAAGGACACGCTACAGGCACTCAGAGCCCCATGCTGGCACTATTTGGGGTCTGGCACCTGGAGCTTGATCCCTCAGACTTGACCTTGGGTGCTGCACTTATTTTCCCTCTCTGACCTCAGTTTCCTTGTATATAAACTCAGGGGCTTGGCCTATGTCCTCATGATCTCTTTCTGCTCTGACCTTCTCTCTGGATTTTGCCAGTGGAGTCCTACATCCAGCTGAGGATGTTATGGCTCTGGGAGGACTTGGAGCTTGCAGAGCATCCTCCAATGTGGGCCACGGTGCTCAGTGATGCTTTCAGAGCCAGAATCCGTGGAGGCAGGTCGGAGGGACGGTGGGTGCTCTGCCACAAGAAAAACAGGCTGAGGGTGATGTAATAACTGATTTTGGTTTAGGAGGGGATGTTATATGGAGGATGGCGACCAGCTGTTCTCCATCTCCAGTAGGATTGAACGAGAGAAAATAGACAGAAATTGCAGCAGATGGACTTAGATTAGGTATGAGGAAGAATTTTCCGTCAGCAAGAGTTGTTAAAAAGGGAAGGTTGTGGAGCCTCCGTGATGATCTTTAGGAAATGGATAAGCAGAAGATTCAGCTGGAGGAGGAGGCGGAAGGAGGGGCCCGTCTGGCCCAGGGATCCTGGCCCTTTCCCGAGGGGGGGCCCTTTGTGGTTGCTCAGAAGCCTCACCTTTGCTCTGGGGCTATCAGAGTGGCTGAGAGCCGAAGTCCTTGGGCCAGCAGGGCTGGCCAGGTGCTGTCTTGACTGGCAGATCCTGTCTACTGCTTGAGGCCCTGTCTTCAAGTCTAATCTTTCACTTCCAGGTGTGGCAAATGAGGCCTGGAGAGGAAGCGGGCCTCGGTGGCCTCCTCACACACTGACCAATGGCAGAGCCAGAACCAGAATCAGCTCCCCCTTGCTTCCAAATTGAATAGCCCATTTACTTTTTCTGGGCTCCTGATTTTTCTCTAAGCAAATGGTGGAGACAGGGGCACCTGCAGTTAAGCAGTATTTATTGAGTGCCTGTTACGAGCATGGTATACTTACTCAACTCCACCTTCCCTGATTTATACAGCAAACCGTTCAGCTCCAGTTGGTGATCGGGCAGCACTACCATGAGCCCAGAGCTGGACAAATGCCTGCCAGAAACTGCAGCAGAAAAGAGGGAATGAGGGTGCAGCGGGAGGATGAGGAGGAGTGATATGAAAAAAAAAATATTTACTCTGCATCTTACGGAGGTGAGAAACTTTAGATGTCTAGTTCAAGCTCCTTGTTGGATGAATGAAATGAGACGTCCCCAGCACACATAAGATCTGGATAAGACCCTTATATCATCAGTTACCTTTATAAAACGAAACAGAATTTGGAATTTCATGCAGATTGTCATTTCTAAGAGAAGCTTCTACAACATGGGGCTGCAATTCCACATTTCTTCCAGCCAGACTTGATTTGTTTCTGGGCATGTACATCTCTGGGGCATGCTTGGAGCCCCTCCAGGGAGGCCCAGGGCCAGAGCCTACAGCGGCGAGGGGGTGGGCGGTCTCAAGGCCCAGAGGCAGGCTCCCTCTGGTGTCAGGGGAGGAACAGGACGCTGCTGTCCAGCCGGCAGCCTCGGGATGAAAACAGCCTCACGCTCTCAAGAATCAGGCAGAGAGGCTGTGCGGGCTTTGCCTTGCAGTGGTTTGAGCCTTGTAGGAAGCAAGATGAATTGGTGAAGTGGGCACCACAAAGTAAATTCATAGTTAAGAAGTGCACGTGTGTAGTCGCTGAGTAAAAGGAAGGAAACAGGGAGGTCTGTGCTGGGCCAGCTAGGGGCTGGCAGGGGGTGTTCAGGGCATGTCTCTGTGCTAACCAATGCATTCCGAGCGCTCTGCCCAGCACTCAGGCAGGCACTAGGGAGTCTATCAGGAACGACATGGGTGTGTGTGATCCCTGTCCTGTGGGAAGTTGCCTGGGAAGACCAGCAGCCCCTGAGGCAGCCCAGCAGGACATGTGTCTGAGGAACTGCCAAGACAGAAGGTGCAGGGGGAAACGAAGGGGAAGAGAGGACACCAGGTGCCAGGGGCCAGGCTGCCCAGGTTGTGAGACAGGCTTGAAGGGTGGAGAGGGCTGGGGTAGCTGAGGGAGAGGAGCGGGTAGGTAACACAAGAAACGACAGAAAGCCAAGGCATGTCAGAGCCTGTCTTCAGAAGGTAAAAGTGCCTACAGCCACAGAGAACCTCGAGAGATTCATCAGAGGAGTGGGCTAACCCAGGGCAACCTTGTCTCAATCCCACTGCCATTGTCCCTTTCCATCCAGAATGACACTCAGCTGACTTCACATTTCTGCCCTCAACTTTGGTGCCATAGACTGCACTAGGACACAGCAAGTTGTTGTGGGCGTGATGGTAGTAGGTCCTGGATGCAGGGTACACATGGTTAGCCTTACTTGGCATGGTCAGAGGATTCCTCTTGGGGAGAGGAACACCTGAGAAATAAATAGGATCCCACCAGGTGGATGGAGAGGTGAGAAGGAGGGCAGCCACATTTGCAAGACTCAGAAGCATGAAACAGCACAGTGTGTCAGAGCCCTATGAGTAATACTTGGGTGTTGCTACATCTTGAGCACATGAGGTTTGTTTTTGGGGGTGCGGGAGAGAGAGGGGGTGGAAGTGTCCCCAGGTAGGGAAGGACCAGCTGGCCAGACTGAGGAGCAGAAGGGTTTTAGGCAGGGAAAGGCAGTCACATTTGCATTTAGGACAAAGGAATTGTGGAATGGAGGGTGGGGGTGAGTTTTGGGAGAGGCAAGGCTGGGCTAGAGAGGCTGGTCCTGAAGTCATTTGCTGCGGTTTGGGTGAACAATGATGAGGGCCTGAAGGGAGACTGTGGCAATGGAAGAAGAGAAGGGGACAGCATCAAAGGGTGATGCTTTGACTTCTTAAGTTATACTTGATCAGGCAAAAATGAAGAGGAATTTTTCATCCCTTAGAGGAGACGCTGACAGGTGACAAGGAAAGGTCACATGGGTCGATGACAGAGAGAGCAGTGCTCCCCACTGAAGACAGGACAGGAGCAAATGGGCTTCAACAACAGGAAAAGGATATAAGCTAGACTTTAATGCCTTAATGGAGGGATTGTTAAACACGGGGACAGGGTCAGCAAAGACGGCTATGGACTAATTCTCTTCTCTGTAGAGTATTCAAAAATCAGTCTGTCCCCTGACAGAAAAGTGAGCAAAGGGTGTGAATAGGTAGCACAAACAAAGAGAAAACAAACACAAATGTCCAGAAAAAAGACGTACAGGTGTCCAACCTCCCTAATAACTAAAATATTACTTTAAAAACAAGGTATCCTTATCCACCTACCAGCTGAGCAAAAATGAAAATGAAATGCCCCGTGTTGTTGAGATGCCAGGAAGTGGACATTGGCAGACATAGCTGATGGGAAGATCATTTGCAAACACGGGAGTCATGTCTCAAAAAGATACCCTTTAAACCAGTAAGCAGTTCGTCTTCTAGGAATTTTTCCTACGGAAATAATCAGAGCTGTGCAAAATAGTTCTAATCAAGGATATTCCTTTCAGCATTATCATTATAACAAAACATTGTATGGGGGGATTAATTAAGTCTAATATGGCTCATCCATAAAATGGAAATCAAGGAAGCCATTAAAGTTACATTGAATAATATATAAGGATATGGGGAAATGCTAATAATGTGCATCAAGTAAATATAGGCTTAAAAGTAAATAGAGTAGAAATGCAATTTTGTAAAAAAACAAAAAACAAAAAACAAAAACGCATACAGTCCTGAAAAATAGAATGGAATGCAATATATCAGAGTGATAACAGTGGGTATCTCTGGGTTTTAGGAAACACATGATTCTTTTATTAAACTATTCTGTATTTTCCAAATTTCTTAGAGTAAATAAATGTGTTATCTTACACACCAGACAAACTTGCTTTTTAAATCAGTTACTCAAACCACAAATGCTCTGGCAGGGACTATATATGTAGCAATGTGTCAGGCACTATGCTGCCCACTAAAAGTCCTAACATGGGGTGCCTGGGTGGCTCAGTCCTTTAAGCATTTGACTTTGGCTCAGGTCATGATCTCACGGTTTGTGAGTTTCAGCCCTGCATCCAGCTCTCTGCTGTCAGCAGGGAGCCCGCTCAGGATCCTCTGTCCCCCTCTACCTCTCTCTGTCCCTCCCTACCCCTCTCTCTCAAAAATAAATAAACATTAAAAAAAAAAAAGTCATGCCAGCCAGGTGTCCTCAATCCATTTGGTGAGATCAGATAAATGCACCTGCTAGTCACATGCTACCCTGCGAAAAGTCTGCTTCAGATGTTGACGGTGCAGGATCTCCGTGCAGGGAATGGTGCCCACGGGCAGTGGCGACCTTCCACCTTCTTCTTCACCTCCTCCCCCTTCCACACACGTCCCCAGCCTGTCCCTTACAGTGGTCAGACCTAGCTTAGCCCGCAGCGGGTGTGTTTACATGCATCTGCAGATGTCCTAGGTGGACAAGTTGAGGCTCAGAGAGGCTATGACTGTGTCAGGGTCGCCCATCTCACGGGTGGCAGAGCTTGGCGGCAGGGAGCCCGTGTACCCTTTCTCGAGGGGGCCATTTTGTAGGGCTTCTTGTGTTATTGGGGACAGCTGGCAGATTTCCAGCGGGAAGGTGTGGAGCCGCCCTCCCCCCTTCCCAGAAGCCATGCCTTGTGCTTGATTCACTTATTAATTGAGACTGAGCGAATGCATCGACGGCTGTCATGCTTAGAGGAGGGACTCTGGGTGCAGGGGTCTCCGGCGGTGCCCTCGTGGTTCTGCATCCTGCCCCTCATTTGCTGCTGTTTTTCCAGACCGCCTTTGCCTCCTGAGCTGCTTTCCTTTGTTACATAAACTCTGGGCAGCCCGAGAGTCCCCCTCTCTGTGGCAATCACAGCCGGCTGGCCCTGCGGTGTGTGCCCGGGCTGCATGGGGGGTGACTCCAAGGGGCACATCCTTGGGGCTTTCACAGGCTTCACTGGGAAAAGGGGAGAAGCCTGCTAGAAGGTGGGGCTGGGTGAGGAGTGGTGTGGGCCTGGCTGATTTGCTGCTCTATTTATTTTGATAATAATGCACGTTTGTATGGTGTTTTGTGCTTGCAAGCCTCAGAGGCAGATGGGGCAGGCATCCTCATCCTCATTGTGCACAGGGGGGATTGATACTGGGAAGGGCAGAGCCACTTGCCTCGGTTTGGGTGGCAGAAGAGCTGGCATGGAAGGAGCCTGCAGACACCCCCCTACCTCCTGATGGACAGGGGCTTCTTGCTGGCCTGCATGTCCTGGGTGCAGTGATGGGGGGACACAGTACCCTGTGGGGCCCTGGCAGATACTTGATGAGTTGATGGTGGCACACACATGAGGTGACTTCCAAAACATGGGTGCATCTGGCTGAGTCCTGCCCTGAGGCCCAGTCCCGGAGGTGCCAAGAGAAGTGGATGCCAGTGAGAGAACGTGTGTGGTCACCAAAGTCTGGTGGAGGCAGAGGGGCCTGCGCCCTGAAGGATGAAGACAATTTGGACAGAAGGAGGCACATTCTGGGTGTGAGTGGCCATCTGAGGCCAAGAGCCAGCATGCGACATTGGGAGCTGCTGAGGGGTCATGTGGCTCAGTCAGGGGGTGATTGGGAGAGTGCCTTGGCATCCCTCATCCCAGGCTTTGCTTTATTTTTGGGACTCCCTCCTATGTAATAAGCT
Source organism: Panthera onca (assembly GCF_046562875.1). Classification (NCBI taxonomy): domain Eukaryota; kingdom Metazoa; phylum Chordata; class Mammalia; order Carnivora; family Felidae; genus Panthera; species Panthera onca. Next base: position 163,165,257 of record NC_138342.1, on the reverse strand, counting down.
GGGCACAGTGCCACTGGGCGGGAGGAGGAAATGAGTCGGGGTTCTCATGTGGATTCCCTCCTTCTCGCTGCCTCTCTTGGTTTTGCTCCTGCTGAACATGAAATTTCCCTGTAGGGTTCTGGGAAGACAGGAAGGGGGATCGAGATGGTTCCTATTCTGCCAGGCCTCCCCTGCCTACCTGGAACTTCGGTTTTCCAGAATGGGAGAAGGGGAAGGAAAAGTTATGAGCCAACAGGGAAAGCAAGAAAAAGGAAGCAGGGTCGGGGAGTAGGTGGGGAACTTGAGAGGGATGTTTGGAAGTGAGGTAGAATTTCTAGCACACTGAAAAGCAGAAGCATAGCCTCTGTCTAAATTGTAGATTTTTAAGTGTGATAAGACACAAATAAGACAGGAAAAAGAGTCTGAGACTACCCTTTATTTTCAGATTTTTAAATGTTTGTTTGTTTGTTTATTTATTTATTTATTTATTTATTTATTTATTTATTTATTTTGAGAGAGAGAAAGAGAACGTGAGCAGGGGAGGGGCAGAGAGAGAGGGACAGAGAATCTGAAGCAGGCTGTGCACTGTCAGTGTAGAGCTTATATGGGGCTCGATATCATGAACCTGAGCTGAAACCAAGAGTCAGATGCTTATCTGTCTGAGCCACCCAGAGGCCCCTATTTTCAAATTGTTAAGCACTTGGTCCTCAGACTCATTTTGCAGAGGAAACTGCAGCATGGTGTGGCCAGCAGTCAGTGGGTAACCCTGGTGGTGGATTGCAGCCTGATGCCTCTGTCTGCTGTGCCACCCCCTCTGGGCCCAGACCTGGTGACCATGGGGGTCTGTGGGAGAGCAGGAACAGGACTCCCTCTGCCTGCAGAGCGGCCCTTCTCCATTTCTGCATTCTGCTTTCTCTCCATTTCCAGGAGGCTCTGCAGAGAGGTGCTGGGAGCAGCAGGAGGGCAGGCTGCTTGTCGCTGGGGACCAGGGTGCCTGTCCATTCCCTGGGACAGGTCAGTGAGGGATGCCACAGGCTACCGGGCTGGGAGAGCTTGAGGCCATGGCCCTGTTCTTTGATTTCACCATGATGGAAATGATGTGCTTCTCTCTCTCATCCTTCAGTTACCTTAACAGGGATGTGAGCTCCTGAAATGTTATGTGTTCATTTATTCATTGCTCAGAACATTGAGAACTGACAATCACAGTTTTCTAAGTTTTTAGAATGAGTAGTGGACAGAACTGACCCAGTCCCCATCTACTCAGAGCTTATATTCCAGTGGAGAAGACAGATAGCAAACAAGTAAGTCAATATGTAGGGAGGCCGATATGTGAAAGGGGGGAAAATGAATCAGAGCAAGGGGATGGAGTGTGTGTGTGTGTGGAAAGGGTATGTCCAGGAGGGTCTCAGTAATAAAGTGACACTGGAGCAGAGACCCAGGGCCGTGGAGGGTGATCCATGCAGATATTTGGGGGAAGGGCAGTCCACGCCAGGAGAGGCCCTGAAGCTGGAGACACTTGTAGTGTCAGATGTAGCATTGAGGTCGAGGTGAGCTTCACTGAACCCCTGGAAAGTTTTGAGCAAAGGAGTAACATAGTGTAGGATTCAAAGGGATCAGTCTGGCTGTCTGGTTCATGCCCTGAGAGCATACTATAGGAGAGCTATGTGGAGGCAATGATCCTGGCAGAGTGGGTGGTGGCTTGGATTAGTAGTAGCAGTGGGGAGTGAGGAGCCCTCAGATTCTGGATATATTTTGAAGGTGGAACCAGCTGGATTTCCTGATGGGCTGAATGGACGGTTTGAGAGAAGGAGGATTCAAAGATGACTTCCAAGACTTTTGGCATGAGATGGAAAAGTTTGTGGAAGGAACACATTGGGGGAAACAGGAGGTGAGACATTTGTGTTAGGGAGATGTTAAATATCTAAATGAAATGCCTGCTAGTCAGTTGGGTTATGTGTCTAGAGTTCAGAGAAGTTTATGCTAGAGAAAAATCTTGGGAGTTGTCAGTGTATTGATAATATTTAAAATATGGGACCAAAGGAGATAACCTTGAGAGTGAGTGTAGATAGAGAGGAGGTATAAAGACTGAATTCTGGGAACCCCAATATTTACAGATCTAGAATAGGAGTTGGCAAACTTTTTGCTGAAGAGCCAGATAGGATTTTAAACTTTGTGGGGCCATGTGGTCTTTGCTGCAACTAGTGCCCTTTGCCTTTGTAGCACAAAAGCAGCCACAGACAACATATAAATGAATGAGTGTGGCTGTGTTCAGTGAAACTTTGTTTACAGAATCAGGCAGTTGGCCCGCGGGCTGTGTTTGCTGACCTTTGTTCTAGGACTCGACGATGAACCAGCAGATGAGACTGAGAAGGAGCAGCCTATGGGATAATGTTGCCTCTGAAACAAAGTGAAGCATTTTCGAGGGGGACTGGTCATCTGATCACAGACTGCTGGTGCGTGAAGTAGGTGGGGACTGAGAATTGAACACAAGTGTGGAAGCCATCAGTATGCTGATGGTACGTGAGGGGAGGCCCTGTCGGTGCTGGTTGGTGGAGAGGCATTGGAGGTAGCACATGTAAACAACCTTCTGGAAGAGTGGGGTTGTGAGGGGTGCAAGGAGATGGAAGATGAACTGTAGAGGTGTGTGGGGTCAAAGTAAGGATTACGCCCTTAAAATGGGGAAAATAATCAGGGTGTTTGTATGCTGGTGGAAACCATCCAGTCAAGAGCATGAAGGTGACATAGGAGAAGGCGGGGAGGACTGCTGGGAGATGGTCCCGAGGGAGGAAGGGAGGGGCTGGGATCCAGTGAATGGGGCGGGCATGGCCTGGCTGCTGAGGGGACAGCCAAGGGAGGGAAGGACAGCCATGGTCAGAAGGCAGTTGGGTGTGTGGGTGGACGTGGGGTGTGGTGGGGTGGGTGGAGATCAGAGTGGTGACTCTCTCCTGTTGCTTCATTCTGTCAGTGAGTAGGAAGGAACATCAAGGGCTGGGAGGTGGGGAGGGGACCTCGGCCAAGAGCCCTGGAAACAGATGTCCCCTGAGCACAAGGGAAGTGGGACGTGAGATAGTGACAGAGGGTCTGAGTCTCTAAATCAAAATTAAAAGCTTTGTGCCGATGCCATCACTTGAGCTTTTCACTGTAAAAGGGGCCCTGTAAATTCTGAAGAGTTATGACTGAATTAATAAGGCCAAGATGAGGTTGTGGATGGAAAGTCCTCAAAAAATAGTCTCAGATTCCCATGGGCCTGGAGCTGCCTACCCAGGTAGCTCTTGTGTGGCTGTATTTTTTTTTTTTTAATTGAGCTATAATTGACATATAACATTATGTTAGTTTCAGGTGTACAACATAATGGTTGATATATGAATATATTGTAACATCACTATAATAAGTCAAGTTAAATCCATCATTATGCATAGTTTTTCTTTCTTTCTTTCTTTCTTTCTTTCTTTCTTTCTTTCTTTCTTTCTGTCACAATTGTATTCTCAGAAAATGGAATTGCTTATTGGAGTTTCTGTAACTCCTCCTCTGAAATCAGACAGTTGTGTGAGGTGAGAGAGATCGCTGGCCTGGGGTTAGGGAGAGTTAGGGGAGGCTCTCTGCACTTTTTTTCCCTTTTCCTCCTAAAGATTTTTTATTTGAGACTTCTTCTTTTTTTTTTTTTTTATATCTTTTTATGAGGCAGAAGAGAGGAGGGAAGGAGAGGAAAATTCTTTCTCTAATTTTTACCTGCAGACATTATTCTCGGGAGAAAGGGACCTACCGAAGGTCCTTGATCTAAACGTGGAGTAGAACCCATAAGGTGGGGGCTGAGCCCTCTGGTGTCTTCTTCTCAGACGCCCTAGGACAAGGGGAGAAGTCCTTGCAGTTTGAGAAGAAACCCCTCATGTAAACTAGGAAGAAATCGAACATCTCCTTAGTGCTAGTTAGATGCCTGAAGGAAGAGAAGCAGGAAAACAGCCCAGGGGGCAAGCGGGATTGGTGGAAGGAAACGGACGTTGGGGGCTTTAGAAAAGAGAAGAATCTAAGATCACAGACCCAGCAGAAAAGCAGGGTGGGTGACTTACCTCCCAGACTGTTCTGTGTGCAGGGCGGAAGGGGTAACTTCAGTTTGAGGGCAGCGGGGGGTTGCTCGGGGGACTTCCGGAAGTGTACCAAGGGACCAGGTTTGCCTCTATGTGCTGTCAGGACAGTCCAGGAAGGTGTGTGGCCTTGTACAAAACCTGGCACATATAGGACACACACCTGCCCCCGGGCCCATCTGTGTTTCGGAGATGGCACTTTTCTTGGACGGCCAAAGGTCCAAACACTGTGCACACTTAGGATGTGAGGTTGTTTGTGTGAGTGATAAAGGCAGCAAAGAGTGTGTGGTTCAGGGCTGACCGAGGAAGAGGACACATTCATCTTTTCTCCAAATCTTATTTATGATGGTCTTTCCGAGATAAGGTAGAGACTATGGAAACACAGAGGTGTAGGTACCCAGAGTCCACCTAAACCCAAGTTATTTCCACAGGCCTGGCTCAAGGAGTCCGTGTGGCTGTTCCAAACCCTAGTTTCCCCCCTCTCAAATACCTAATGATACCCATCTCATAGATGGGTTGTAGGGATTAAGTGGAATAGCAGTCATCGAGTATCCCACCTAGTGCCTAGAATATAGCAAGGTTGCAGGAATCTGTGGGAATGCGGGGTGACAATGGTGTGGGTGGGAGGGGTGCCTTCTCTCTAAGGCTGGGCCAGGATGGTCCCGGCTAGCGGGCTGTGGTGAGCAGCAGCCAGATCACGGATTCCATGTGGTTCTGCTAGAGCAGCCATCCCAGGATGGTTAGTTAAAAGGTCGGAATCCCTGTTTCTGGGTTTCAGAGCTCAGATGCTTCTTCCCAACATTGCTGGTCAAGGTACCAGAGAGGAACAATATAGAATTGCCAAATAGTGCAGTGCCTTCAAAAAATAAATCTTGGGGAAGAAACTCTGAAAGCTGCAAGAACCATAATATTGAGAGAGATTTAAAGGGAACCAAAATCCCTGCAACGCTTAGAACAGCAGGAACATAGATTTCTCACACTAATCAAGTGATTTGTGGGAAAATCCTATCCATCTCCCTAACCTGAACTGAATCAAGCAAATGATGGCTGCGAGTTGCAGAGTGAGCTCTGAGGCAGGCTCAAGGCTGGTTTATGACCCTGCAGAACTTTCCTGCGGCATGAATTCTAGGGCAAGCAGGTACCTCCCAAGGAGGGAGCCTCCCCCCTTAGCTGGCTCCCTTCCAGCTGTCAGTGTGAGGCAGTTTGGGGGGTAGGAGGGTGTTCCCCGACCTGCCCGTGGCAGAGCATCTGGGGCTCTCGTCCTTCGAGAGGTTTTTGCCTGTGTGGGGGGGATGGGTCCCCGAGGAGTGATGGTGGTGGACAGGTACCGGCCTGTGCACTTAAACGTGGCACTGACTTAGGAGCTGTCAGGAGATACTCCTGTCTCTGTCCGGAGAGAACACTTCTTGCTCTGCCTCCTGCACATAAAGGAGTGGATGCCCCAGTAGAATGGGCCCTTGGGAGAGCTGCGTTTTCTGGCCCTTCCATGTTGTCTGGCCCCATGGAGTTGATATTAAGTATCACTTTTTTGACTGTGTGTGGATATTTCCCAGTCTGGGTTTAGTTAAACTCCAGGGCATTGGGAGCAATCTCAAGCAATCTCAAGCGGGTTTAGGTGAGGCCAGTTTAAACTTTTTGCAACATGGAGAAGAGACATTTGATGTGTCACACTTGATGTGCAGGGAGATGGGTGGGTGGTTGGGCTGGGCTGAGGAAGGAGGGGCTGGGGGGTGATGTGTGAATCTTGGCGCAAGTCGGTAGTGTCAAAACATCCAAAATGCTGAGGGCTGTTTTTCTACACAGAAAAATAACATTCATTAGAGTTCAGAGAAAGAGAAATACAGTGGCTAGAAACACAAGAAAAATGTGTGACTCTAGCACTAATCAGCAGAGTCGAACAGGTAGACAGATAGGGCTTTCAGGCTTCGATCCTAGCTCTGAAAGTTAGCTGTTCGAGCTTGTGAAAATCACTCAGGTGGGCCTCAGTTTCTCCTCCTGTAGTGCCTGGCTGAGGAGGCCTACCTTGCACAGGAATGCCATGTGGTGGTGACGGAAGGTCCAGTCGAGCCTTACCGCTGATAACAATTCCAATAATAACAATAATAAAAGTGCTAATTAACATGGAAATGAGACGCCATTTTTCCAGCTATAAAATTACTGAAGGTTAAAAATGACATTCAGTAATGTTCAGTGTCATGGAGATATGATAGAATGGTATCAGGCCCTATTATTAGAACTGTAGTTGGTGAGGCCTTTCCGGTAAGCATGATTTTGGGGAGTTCTGTGCTTTTGATTTACCTCTAAGGTTCTATCCGAAGGAGATAATCAGAGATGTGAAGATATATGAGTGTATAAAATTGTACACTATGGTGCTATTTTTCTGAAAAACTGGGATCGGCTCTCTCCCATCACAGGAACTAGTTAAATAAATTATGGTACATTAGGGGCGCCTGGGTGGCTTGGTCGGTTAAGCGTCCGACTTTGGCTCAGGTCATGAGCTCGCGGTCCGTGAGTTCAAGCCCCGCGTCGGGCTCTGTGCTGACAGCTCAGAGCCTGGAGCCTGTTTCAGATTCTGTGTCTCCCTCTCTCTCTGCTCCTCACCTGTTCATGCTCTGTCTCTCTCTGTCTCAAAAATAAATAAACATTAAAAAAAAATAAAAAATAAATAAATAAATAAATAAATTATGGTACATCCATACAGTGGAGTAGTAGGCAGCAAAATAAAAATATGTGAAGAATGTTAGTGACATGAGACAGTGTCCATAAAGCTGTAGGTTAAATATCTTCTAAACTTGCCTAATGAAATACATACCTGTGTGCATAAACATGAATATAGTGCCCCAGGAGGCTAATAGAGATTCTCTCCAGATGGTAAGATTATGGATGATTTTTGTTTTCCTTTTGATATTTTCTTATGCAGTTCCAAACATCTTACAGTGAGCCTTTATGAATTTTTATAGTAAAAGTAATAAAAATTACAGAGAGAACGTGAACTCCAGCACCGCGAGTGGATCAGGTTCTTGGCCTCTTTGGGAAGTGGTTCTCTGTGGATCCCGCCTGGTGTGGATTCCCCCGGAAGCCTGTTGGGAGGCTGTGTATGGATCCTTCTCTGCCCCCTCCCTGACCAATGTGGAAGAAACAAATGTTGTAGAGATAAAAACAGACATTTAGAAATGAAGAGGCAGAAGTGGGTATGTTGTGAAGACAGAATCAAGCAGAGTGGAAGCCTGCCCTCGTGTGCTGTCAGCCCTGAAATCTAGTAGGTTCCCGGGAGCCACAGATGGTAACAACCCACGTGTATAGTCACTACCAAAGCCATAGCCAGACTGAAACCTGCTGCCCTCTTTCCCTACGGTTGTCACTAGGAAACCAGAGAGAGGTTCTCTTTTTTTGAAAAAAAAAAAAAAAAAAAAAAAAAAAAAATTAACGTTTTAGTTTTTGAGAGAGAGAGAGAGAGCATGAGCTGGGGAGGGGCAGAGAGAGAGGGAGACACAGAATCCAAAGCAGGCTTCAGGCTCTGAGCTGTTAGCACAGAGCCCGATGCAGGGATCAAACCCACTAACCTGAGATTGTGACCTGAGCTGAAGTTGGATGCTCAACCGACTGAGCCACCCATACACCCCGGGAAAAGGTTATCTTAAAACAGCAGCCCTGCCCACATCATGCTCACAGAATGTGGGGGCTGGACATGCCAGGGGTGACATAGGAAGGGGCAGGGGTGTCTCACAGGACACAGCTGTCCCCAAGCCTGGGCCATGTTCCAGAGGTGTCTTACCTACTGCATCATGCGTGTTGAAGGATGGAGCAACTGAACAGAACGTTTGCAAAGTTTAGAATTCATCAAGTGCACTCATGGAGCTGGCTGTTTAACAAAAATAATTCTTTTATTCAACAAATACCTTTAGAGGACACGTCATGTGTCGGCTCTTGGGTTAGGTGCTGGGTATCCCCTGGTGTGTAAAGCAGAGCCTTCAATCCTTGTGGAATTTACTCTTTGCTTTTTTTTTTTTTTTTTTTTTTTATGTTGGACAATTTAGCTCTGATATAGATCTTTCAAAATCCAGAATTTTTAAAATATATTGGTTTTTCTTAAAGTAGGACACACTTGCTTTAGGTCTGCGAAATATTGTAGAAATAGTGAGTTTTTTTTCTCTTAGTGCAGATGTCCCAAGTGTTATATAAGTTTAAATATTTTTCTTTAATTCATCCTTATGACATCTCTGAGAGATGGGGCAGGAATGGGGAGCTGCCTGCCTTCAAGTGAGGTGCAGGAAGGGACATTTTTGGCTCTAACTCTGGCCCTGCTGAAAACATTCCAGGGCAGCTGCTGACTTCAGTTCAACAAGGCTGTCTGTCTTGATTGACTGTCGATGGCCACTGGCCACTTGGAGGCCCTTTGCTGAGGAGATGCTGTGTGTTCTCTGCCCTCTGAAAACCATTCATTCATTCACCTCAGAACTTTTTTGTTTTGTTTTGTTTTGTTTTGTTTTTAAAGTTTTTTTTTATTTATTTTTGAGACAGAGAGAGACAGAGCATGAATGGGGGAGGGTCAGAGAGAGAGGGAGACACAGAATCTGAAACAGGCTCCAGGCTCTGAGCGGTCAGCACAGAGCCCGACGCGGGCCTCGAACTCACGGGCCGTGAGATCATGGCCTGAGCCGAAGTCGGACGCTTAACCGACCAAGCCACCCAGGCGCCCTGTTTTGTTTGTTTTTTTAAAGTTTTATTTATTTTGAGAGAGAGCGCATGCACAAGCAGGGGAGAGGCAGAGAGAGAGAGAGAGAGGGAAGAGAGAATCCCAAGCAGGCTGCCGGTGTCAGGGTGTCAGCAGGGATCACCTGCGAACTTTTTTAAACTTGAAATACACAATGGTTATTGTGTTATTTTTTCATTCCACTCAGCACCAGAATCAGGTTCCCGGAGATCTTCTGAGGAACAGGATTATGTTTAGCAAATGTAAATTGTAACTTTTATAAAGATGCGGCCTTCCTCTGTACAAGGTGTTGTGACTTAGGTTTTTCCTGTCTGATTTGGAATGCACCCAGATGTTTTGCTTCTTTTAAAGATCTGACATGGCCATGGCCGGCTCTATAAATAGTACCAAACATCAGCTGTAATGCTGGCATGATGCTGATATTTTTTCCTGCCACCCACGGAAAGTCTTGGGAGAAAATTCTCTCTCTCTCTCTCTCTTTCTCTCTCTCTCTCTTTCTCTACACACACACACACACACACACACACACACACGCACACACACACACAACTATAATTATAGTTATGTTTATTTATTTTAATGTTTATTTATTTATTTATTTTTGAGAGAGAGAGCATAAGCAAGGGACGGGCAGAGAGAGAGGAAGACACAGGATCCAAAGTAGGTTCCAGGCTCTGAGATGTCAGCACAGAGCCTGACATGGGGCTCGAATCCACAAACTGTGAGATCGTGACCTGAGCTGAAGTTGGATGCTCAACTGACTAAGCCACCCAGGCACCCCTAATGATAGTTATATTTAGACATGAGTAAAAACCTGAATGTGTTCAAACACTATGTATTTTTTTTCTTTTGTTTTTTTAGGAATTGGGTACAAAGGACTTACAGAGCTTTCAACAACAACAGAAAACAAAATGACTCTCCCTAGTATCTCCGATGTCCAGGCAGAGTACTCCATTAACTTGCTCCCTGTCATCATAATTCATAGTCCAACAAAAGGACAGTTTTATTAGTAACTAATCCTGCCAGGCTTCCTGGGCATAATATATAAATAATTCCTTTTATTAATTCCTGGAGATTCTGTCTCCTTTCCCACTCATGGCTTGCCTCCCTACAGCCTGACCAGTGGGATCTTATAAGCAATGTGTTGGAGGAGGTCCTGTCCTTCTCCAGCTGGGCGACCCTGAACACTGTGGGTGGACTTCTGGCCTCTGGGGGTAGGAGGGGAGCTCATCTGCATGCGGCTCCCAGCCTAGCTGTTTTCTGGGGCCCAAGCCCTGACTGCCGCCCCCTCTCACGCCCTCTTCCACACCTGGTAAAGACACCACATATCACACACAGCACCTGTTTCTCCATTGTTCTTCTTAAGTTGGACATCCCATAGTTAATAACTAGTATTGTCACTTCCAGGGGGTGCTGCAAACGCCACTATGCTGCATTGTAGTTAATACTTTGCAGACACACGCTCATTCATTTCTTTTTCTAATGGGCTGCAAGCACTAGTGTGCTGTATTGTGTTTAATACTTTTCAGACACATTAGCTGTTTCTTTTTAACCGACCCCCTTGTCTAGACCAAGTTTACATGCTCCTTATTCTCCTCGCTCAGTGTTTCATGTTCTTATAATCACACTCATCCCATTGAAGAGGATGGTGTTGGGCAGAGGCAAGACTGAGACTCAGCGATAGCTTTGTATTAAGTATACCCACCTGGACACCAGATTTTATGTGCATTCCCATAGGTGACATTTGGACAGGGAGCCAAGGGGTGGGATATGTTTGCTGAGGGAGAATCAGGGAGAGCTAGAAACCCGAAGGACAGGCATAGAGACTGGTGTAACAGAGAGGAAAGAATTTAGTTTTGTTCCTGGCTGTCCTGATACCTTCCTAAATGCTGCAGGGGAATATAGTGGCCAGTTCCAGAGACAGACACAGAGTCAATGCATTGATGATCAGCAGGTGCATGTTCTTTCTCTTGGTGCTTTCATCTGCCCTGCTCCTGACATTCTGAGTGGTACAGATGGAAAGTCCAGTAGGAAAATGTGAAGAAGGGGAGACATTTTTCTTCTGTTGAATTATGAATATAGACACCACCACCTTCTTGGGTTTTGCTACTAGGATAAGCCATGTCAGAAGCCACACCTGCTGCAGCCAGTCAGGACAGTTGGGAGTTATAATTAGGGAGGGCCTTGGGCCACTGATCAGATACAAGCACTGAAAAAAGTTTCAGTAGCCAAAAGACATTCATGTGCAAAAGTGTAACCATTAAGAAATTGTGTTTAAATTAAGTATGCTTAGCTGCCCTGGGAAGGGTGTGGGAGGAACAATGCCAATGTAAAGCTGACTTGATGGTTTTCACCTGGGAGTGGGAGTGAAGGGAATGCTCAGAAAAGCTGTATTTTGTCAGCTTGAGGGGGGCATTCTTCTCTGGGGGTGTCAGCCATGGCTGTGGGTCCCTAGTTGTAATATTTAGTGGATAGATCATTCCAACAACACAGTAGGAAACTGCTAGGTGAATGCTGGAGTTTTTTCCTTGGGTCTTCCCAGTAATTTTTTTTAATGTTTATTTATTTTTGAGGGGGGGGGAGGATAGGGGAGGGGCAGAGAGGCAAGAGAGACACAGAAGTCAAAGCGAGCTCTAGGTTCTGCATTGTCAGCACAGAGCCCGACGTGGGGCTTGAACTCTGAACTGTGAGATCATGACCTGAGCCGAAGTCGGATGCTTAACTGACTGAGCCACCCAGGTGCCTCATTCCCAGTACATGTTATTTGTTATGTCTGTTTATTTAAAAACAAATAAAAATAAACACACTTTACCAGTACTTTCCACCCCTATCATCTCAAGGTGAGGTCAGAATGTAACTCTCCCTCTCTCAGAGGTTCTTTTCTTCAAGAGAATGGCAAGCGTTGATGATCTGAGCAGCTGGGTGTTATGGGTGCACTGTTACAAATGCCACAATGGCCCGGATTAATTGTGCTTCGAGAAGAGCACTTGGGCACAGACCTTTAATGCAGCACCTCCTGAGTGTTTAGGAGTGTGCCAAAGCCACGAGAGGCTAAGGCATTGGCCCTGCCCAAAAGCTGAAGAATGTAGATGAGGAGACAGACATACATCAAAAGGCCAGAGAACAAGGAAGGGTTCAGTGGGTACCAGAGGATGCAGTGAACATGAAGAAGAGGGTGACCATTGGGTGGTGGTCAGAGAAGGCTGCAAGTGCAAGTACAAGGAAGAGTTGAGCTGGGGCTTAGTCTTAGGAAGTAAAGGAGGGGGAAGAAGCCAGGGCCTTGACTGGGAAGGTGGCACGAGCAAAGGCCCCTAGACAGGCATGAATGTGGTAGGTGAGATGAAAAAGAGAATGACCTTAGAGGTCTCTTGGCCCCCAGCCTGTTGAAGGTTGATGATGTTTTGCAGGACAGTCCTAGTTCATGTATCTATAGAGTGGTGAAGGGAAGCGACACCCCCAGCTCCTTGCAGGATCCCTAGCAACTGCCATCAGTAAGCCCTTTTCCTGGCCGGCAAGGCTGTGGCTTCTTTTCAGCCCAATTCTCCACCACCTACTTGCCCACCACTTGCTATACGCCTAATTGAACCACCGACTCTTCTCTAGAGGCCCTCTGTTGGCCCACTGCACACTGGCCCCCTCTATCTGAACACTTCCACTCAACTCTACAGGTTCAAATCCTACTCCATCCTTCAAGGTTCAGTTCAAATGTCATGTCCTCCATGGAAACCGCCCTGATCTCTCCTGTTCTCTCCCTGGCTCTAAAGGATACTCATAGTCACTTTCGTATACTTCTCTTAAATGTTCTTGCTACTTACTAGTAAATATTGAGTATTTACTATATACCAGGCACTATTCTCCATACCTTGGATAAATCAATGAATAAATCATAGACTTCTCTCATTGAGTTTACATTCTAGCTGAAGAAAACAGATAATGGATAATACAAATGATACATAAGTAAATTACATGAAATGTTAGACACTGTTAATATTTATGGAAAAAAGAAAAAGGAAAGCAGAATAAAGGGGGTGGGAGCTGGGAATGCTGAGCTAGTGGCATCAGGTTATGATTTCAAAGAGGGTGGTCTACAAATAGGCCTCCTGAAGAGGGTTACCTGGTACAGACTTGGGCAAAGGCCCTGAGGTGGAAGTGTGCCTGATGTGTTCAAGCAACAAGGAGGCCAGTATTGTTGTATAGGCTGAGAAAGGGAGAGAGAATCAGGGAAGGTCCAAGAAGAGTGGGGGCAGGGAAGTCACATAGGGCCTTGTAGCCCAATTTAAGGACTGACAGAGACAAGCAGGATTTTGAACAGAAGAGTGATATAAGATTTATTGTTTAAAAGACTCACCCTGAATGCTGTGTTCAGAATAGACCAAAGGCAGGGAAACGTGGAAGCAGGAGATTAGTAGAGAGGATATAGTAGGCAGTGGTGCAGGTGGCTTGTGCTAGGGTGGAGGCAATGAGAAAGTGGTCAGATACTGTATATATTTTGAATTTTATTTTTATTTATTTATTTTAAAACTTTATGAGAGAGCACATGCACATGAGTGGGGGATGGGCAGGAAGAAACGGAGGGAGAGAGAGAATCCTAAGCAGGTTCTGCACTGTCAGTGCGGAACCTGCCTTGGGGTTCAATCCCATGAATCATGAGATCGTGGCCTGAGCTGAGATCAGGAGTTGGACGCTTAACTGACTGAACCACCCAGATGCCTCTTGAATTTTATTTTTAATGAGTAGCTTGTGATAAATGGAAGAAGGAAAGCAACAAACAAAGATCACAAGGGCTTTGGCTAGAACAGTTGGAAGGCTGGGGTTGCCAATGCTGGGTGACGGGACAGGCTGTGAGAGGGGCAGTTGGCAAGTGAGAAGTGTTTGAACTGGTCCCCATTGACTGGAAACGACGTAGGAACAGGTAGGCCATATGATGCATTTTCCTGGTCTCCGTAGGGACTTAGGAATTGTAACTGAATGGCGTGTCATATTCTGGGGCTGTTAGGATTGCAAAGAATTCCTGCTTTGGGAGGACATCTATTACTTTCTCAATGATTGTTTAGAGTAGATCTGTATGTCTGGCAGCTTCCCCAGATGGGCATTTTTGCTTCTTTGACATCATCCAGAGGTTTAGTGACAGGTCCAGCAGAGCAGTGGTAGTTTGATGAGGCTTTGATCTTAGGTGGGTTAATCTCATGAGCCACCAGGACACTTGATATAGGCACAGACTATTTTGTTGGAACTAATCTTTTCTCTCCCAGTCATTATCACACCTAATGAAGATGATTAATTGGTGTTAATTAGTATGCCAACAGAGTGTGAGTACTGTTAAAAACTAAATGTTCCTTTTGGATTCTGGAGAGACTAGAATGGGGGTGGGGAGGGAAGGGAGGGTACATTTGGCTTTCTGTATAGCCCCATGCTGCAGAGGTTTCTGGGCAGAATCCCACTTTGTGGTATAGAGATTTGGCTGGAAGCATACCCAGGCTAACACTGGGGTGTTCCAGGGTTCCCAGTGGGGTTGTACCAGTGATTAGAATTGTTGACATTGAACCTGCTTATGTTTATGTCCTTGCAAGAGCAGACTTTTCACCCACAGGTACTTATGGAACATCTACTCTGTGCCAGCCATCATTCCAGGCATGGGGGAAGATAAGGAGACCTGGCACACTGTCCCCGTCTTTAACTCTCTATTAGAAAAGGCAGATGTGTAAACAGGGGTAGGTAGAGTTGAGTCTCAGAAGAGATAGAGATCAGTTACTCAGCCAAACCCAGAGGAGCTTTTTAGAGAAGATGGCAGTTGAGCTGTGGGGAGAAGGGTGTCCAGAGGTTCTGGCAGATGAAATGGAAAGGCTATTTCAGGCAGATGGGAGCAGTGTGAGAGGAAGTGAAGCTGAAGAGGCAGGCCCAGCCGTGAAGAGCTTTCTAGGCCATAACAAGCAGTTTGGACTTTATCAAATAAGCAACAGATAGATATTAATGGTTTTCAAGCAGAGGGATGATGTAAATTAATGAACTGGGTCCCTAGAGTGTCATGAAAGAGGAATTGGAGAGGTGAGATTCAGGAGTTAGAGAGATGAAAGGCTTTGACAATAGTCTAGGCAAGGAGTGATGGTGTCCTGGATTAGAGCATTAATGGTGGTGTCTAAGTGGAGAGGCACTGGTACCTTGCTGCACCTAGGTTCTTAAAACTTTTGGTTCTTAAAACTCCTCTATAATGATAATAATGGAATTTACTAAGAGCTGGGCACTTTCCTCACTTAATTTTTCCAACCACTGTAAGGTAGATACTATTAAGAACTCATGTGAAGGAAACTGAGGCACAGATTTGGATAAGCTGCCCAAGGTCTCACATAACCAGGGATTTCACAATCTATGCCCTTAATCATGTCACTGTTACTACCCCCAGGACAGGTAAAATCATCCTATGAAAAGAATGAAGAAGAGAGAGTGGTCTTTGGGGAATGAGGAGAGGGAAGAGTCTAGGATGGCTCTCAGTTTGAGGATTCTCAGATCTAGGGAAATATGAAAATTCTGCTACCAAGTCCGAGTGTTCCATAGGGGTAGTGTTTGGGGTGGCTGCTGAAAAGAAGAAAAGTCATGTGAATGTGTTCCTTTGGGGAAAAAAATCTTCTCTATGAGAAAATACAGTTTGGTGGTCATGCTGGCACCAACTTGCTTCACCTGTTTCTCCTCTGAAGTGGGAGCAGTCGGTGTGTGGTGGGAGTGGAATGCCCTCCTGCAAGCCTAGCTTACTCGGTTAATAGTAACCACTTTGACTCTTCGAGTGTCTAAGGGTGGAATCAGGTTGTCCAAGTGGAACTGATATCATCAGAAACAACAGAAGTCGAAAACGGGGGAGGGCTCCACAAGGTTGCATGTCCTCACTCGCAGTGCTGTTAACTAGTTTCAGAGCTTTGGGACTACTTTGTTGGGGGGACCTTGTGTGACTGGTTTGTGTGTGTCCGGATCTCCCAAATGACAGATGGCTCTCTGTGTGGGCCTTCCTTTGTCATTACTCGCCAGACGACTTGGCTTTCTCATGGAGGCCGGAAAGCTGAGGAAACAACCTCTTGAGGAGACAGCATTTTGTCTCCTACGGCTGCAGGGACTTCCTCTTCGAGGATATGTGGACGATCTGGAGATCTGTCACTCCCCAGAGCAAAGGCTAGGGGTCTAGCCGTTGGCGTTCCTCGGCTCCATCATGGAATGCCAGCACTGAGGTATGCCACTTGGAAGAGGGCTATTGATTTGGAAACATCTACCCAGTGACAGGGAAAGGTCAGAGCGACAGCTTTCAGTGACTCATTTGCATCTTGAATGATGTTCTAAAATAGCTTATTTCTGAGAGCCATTAAATACTGATAAGTGGGCATTTTTGCAGACAGAAAAACAAATAAGGAGCGACATTAACATTATCTTTTCTGTGCACATGTGCCTGTGTGTCCTGGGAAGACTGATTTGGGGCTTGGGTTGCCAGTCAGGTGACACCGGGGGTTTCTCGGATGGGCCGAAGTCAACACATCCCTCCAGGCTGTGGCTGCCCCCTTCTTTTCCCCAAGGATTCTTCATCTAAATCTCTTTGTCACCTTGCATGGAGGATTTTTTTTAACCTCTTGGGGCTTCAGAGACTGAGGTTTATTGGTACTGACAGTCCCTGATTATTTAGAATCCTGGAGGCCACGATTTCTGCTGTGCTGGTCCACAGAGAGTTCAGCTGGCCGGCCCCCGCTGACTGCCCTGGTAGTTCACGCTCTAAGGGCCACATGGAATAGCAAACTTCCCTTTAAATTCTAAAACAGGTAACAAGCACAAAAATCAAGGTGTCCCCTGCACACCTCCCTGCCACCGTCAACCGTCAGTACCTCTCTCCTCAAATTCAAACCTAGGTCTCTGATGATCATCTGACAACCTGCAGTGCCAGAAATGTTACAAGCAGTTTACTCTGGGCATTATCCAGGGTGGGGGGGCAGGGACGGTGGGCAGGGTAAGGGGCTGCTGGAGGGAGTGCCATGCTGTCACCACCACCTGTGCATCCCTGCTAGCTCACTGAGGCGGGGCCGGGGGCCTGCCTTCCCAGGAGGGGGCTTGGAAAACACACTGGAGGCATTTACCAGGTTGTTCATGCTCCTGTCCAGGGTGGGAAGGCAGAAGGTGTGGGGGGGGGAGTCCTTGTTACCTAGCAACAGCCACATCCTGTGACAGGACTTGTGTTTGAAGGAAACATGTTTTCACTGGCACCTGGAGAGGCTCCTTGCACCTCTCCCTGCACTGGCTGGGGAGACCTTCGGTTGCTCTGTGGGGCACCCCTTTCAGAGTTTTCCACTATAGGTGCCTTTCCTGCCCTGAACAGAGGCCTCCCTGCTGAGGTGTGAGGTGTGTATGAGCATGTGTATGCATGAGCATGTGTATGTGTGTGCACGTGTATGCACTAGCATGTATGTGTGGAAGCATATCCATGCATGAGTATCCATGTGCACATGTATGCGTGTGAGCGTGTGTGATCATGTGTATGTGTGTGCATGTATATACACGAGCATGTGTATGCATAAGCATGTATGTGTGTGAGCATATGCATGCATGAGCATCCATGTGCACATGTGTATGTGTGTGTGTATGTGAGCATGTGCAATCATGAGCATGGTGGCCGTGCTGAGGAATGGAATGTAAGCACCAGCTCAGTTGGGGTGATTCCAGAGGGCTTGGAGTTGCCCTCGACTTTCAAATAGAAGCCTCCCCCTTGGACCACACTTCCCAAATTTGCCCAAATTGGCCCTAATTTCATATATCCCATTCTTCTTGGAAATCATGTCACATGGGTTTCCCTGAAAGCCCAAAATTGAGATGATTCTTTCACATTAGGCTTTAATCTGAGCTGAAAAACACATATATTTAGGAGTGGTAATTCATGAGTTCTTATTATCATTATACACTCAACAGGAAGCAGTTTATCAAATCCATTCCTGAAAGCACTTCTTTTTTTTTTTTTAAGTTTATTTATTTATTTTGAGAGAGAGAAAGAGAGTATGCACACACAAGCAGGTGAGGTGCAGAGAGAAGGAGAGACAGAATCCCAAGCAAGCTCTGCGCCATCATCTCAGAGCCTGATGCAGGACTCGAATTCATAGGACATGAGATCATGACCTAAGCTAAGGTCAAGAGTCAGATGTTTAACCCACTGAGCCACCCAGGCACCATCTGAGAGCACTTCTTTAATGGAGGAGAAAAGAGCACAAGGGAGCTGGGCCACCCGACAGAAAGGCAGGATAGGCTTCTGTCGCAGAGGCAGAGAAATGCTTAGTAGAAAACAGGGTGGGTGTAGAGGATGGCCAGGTTCACATCTCAGCATTGTCCCAGGCTGGCTGATGGATCCCACTCATCCTTGGGAAGACTGGTTCACTATGGTGATGTTGTCATTCGCCTCATGTTCAGGTGGGGAATCTCTCCTTCGTGGCTTTTTCCCACCATCCCCTTGCTTCCACTCCTCCCTAACCTTCTCTGAAGTGCCATGGAAGTTTTGAGAATTCTCTTTCCATTACAGCCTAATGCTCTTGATATTTCTGGAGAAATATGGTGGTCTTTTCTCCACTGCCCCTAGTTAACTCTAGTTGTGTTTCCATTCTCATAGATGAGGGAGAAGTAGGCTCTTTTACGAATTCCTCTTCATTTTCACACTCTTTACCTGCCCTGCATCACTCTTAAGCAGATGGTGTAGCAACTCTTATAAAACAGAAATTCTTGCCTGCTATCTCTGTGGGGCAGTCAGACATAAGCTCCATCCTCACCTGACAGTGGAGTAAAAACATACTTCCTTTGAAGCATTCCCATTCTCCTGGCGTTGGAGAAGGTTTCAAGTAAACTGTCTCACTCATCAACTAACCTCTTTGGAAGGTCATGGAAAGCTGATGGGACTTGTTTTACAAATAGGGGAGCTGGTGAAGGGAAGTAGGGGTTGACATAGGCATCCGGATAACTATGCATAATAGGCAGGTGGCCCAACAAACAAAAGCTCCTTAGCAGAGAGAGTGCCTCTTAAGACCATGGCTGCACTAGTATCCTTTCCCTTAGACTGGAAAGAAAGTTTCTGCTTTATTTGTAAGACTGTAGTCTAGACTCATTTCTGCCATTTATTTCTAAGGTCCACAGTTGCAAAATTGGCTTTACTTAATCAATTGGTGCATTCATTCAATTGCTCAACACTTATTTTTTTTCAGCATCTATTATGTATGTGATGTTTGATGGACAAATATGTGCTAGAACTATTGTGTAGCTCTACAAGTCCATCTTCAGTCTGGGAGGAGAACACAGAACATGGAAGGTTAATACAGAGGTCTTTGGTAACACGAGGAAGACAAGGGTGAAATAAATAACTTCTGGGAAGGATAATCTTCCCTTCCAGAATTAGCTAGACTTCTTAATTTTTATCTTGTGTGAAATTAGAAAGATCCTCAAAGATGGGGATGAAAAGATTAGGGAATGAGATCAATGATAAGGAGCTAATGGGTCTGTACTGCCTCATCCAGAGAAAGGTAGAAAGGACCTGCTGATGGCTGCCAGGTGCATGGAAGATTTCTTTAGGAAGAGGTCATGCATTATTCTAAGTTTGCATCAGAATAAGGCTGTCAGTGATAGCTCTGTTTTTTTTTTTTTTTTAATTATCTACCACTCACCAGATTATGTGAGGAATTTTATGCACATTATTCACTCACGGTTTTTATTACTGAGGAGAACCGTGTGTCAGTTACCATCCTGGACAAGGAGGTGACTAAGGCAAAGTCCCTGCCCTAATAGAGTTTGGGGACCATCTCATTTTGTCCCTATAATAACCTTGGGAGGCATATATTTTTATTCATCTTTTACAAAGGATGAAATTGAGATTAAAGAAGTTAAATCTGTAAGTACTGTGCCAAATTTGGGCATAGAAAGTGGCAGGCTGGAGGTTTAAATCCAAGTCTGCCTGACACTGAAGCCCAGTGTTATGCTCCTTACCCACAGGCAAGGAATAATCCTCTAGATATCAGTACAAAGGCAGTAGGCACCAGTCAGTTGGTAAATATTTATGGGAGGCTTATATATATCCAACTAATAGCATATTATGTAAGACAGTGGTGTCATGCAGACCAAACCAAATATGTTATAAAGTTGTAGAAGAGGAATACATTTCCTTGGTGAAGATGAAGTTTGAGCTGAGTCTTCTAGAAGCACGAGTCATACTTGTATGGCTAAAGGGAAGGTCTTCCAGTGAAAGGCAATAACACAAACATAAGTGAGGAGAGGTGGGGATAAGCATGAGGTGTGTAAGGTAGGCCAGAATGAAGAATGGTGTCTGAACCAGATGGTTCAGGTGGGGGTGCTGTGGCAAATGGGGTTGGACAGGTGGAACAAAGCCCATCTTGCAGGACTGTGAGGTAGGCAAGGAGAGCTTCAGTTTAGTGTAATAGACAAAACTGTGGACTTTTTATAAGGTGGCTCCATTAGAGTGATGGTGTTTAAAGTTATGAATCTGGTGGTGTGCACAAGAGACAGGATGAGCAGAGCCTGAAGTCAGGGAGGCTGACTGGTGTACCTGCCTTTGGTAGCAATGTAGAGGGATGGACAGATGTTCCTTAAGAGCTTGTTAAAGTAGGAATTCAACCTTAGGGCTCACCCAGTCAGCTTTAGGAAAAGGAGGGGATTGTGATGATCTTTGCTTGAAGATGGGGTGGGGTGGGGGGAAGGTCGGTGACCTTGGCCTCTTTTCTGCCTTAAAAATTCTAACCCAACCTTTTCTTTCCTTTGGCTTTCTTGTCCTGGCCCTGGTTGAGCCCTGATAATGTCCACATACAGTCTGTGATTAACAGGCTTTCTTGACCCTGGTCTCAGGGCAGGGAGGCATTGTGTCCTGAGAAAGCCATTGGAGTAAAAAGGCTTCAGATAGTGCAGGGCAGGAGGTGTGGCAGATTGAATTCTGTATCCATGTTTCTGTAGCAGAGCATAGCTGTTCCTGCAGGTGGTGTCCTAGAGCGGCTGGGAACGGCAGGTACAGAGGAGGACGACTTGGTCCCCTCACAGAGCTTTCCGAGTTGCTCTGGCCATGGTCGCTTTGCCCACTGGTCTCCTGATGTACCGTGGCTCTCTTGATTTTGTCCAGCTTTATTATTTTCAACATAGGAGATTTATAAATATAAACTTCATGGAATTAAATATGTTTATACAAATACACCTACAAATCAGAACAAAACATTTGTTGATTCTTTATTCAACACATATATTCATAATATATTATTATGCATATTACACGACTATGTTAATATGGTTGACTTTTTTTAATGTTTAGTTTTGAGAGACAGAAACACAGAGCACAAGCAGGGGAGGGGCAGGAGAGAGAGAGGGAGACACAGAATCTGAAGCAGGCTCCAGGCCCCAAGCTGTCAGCAAAGAGCCCGACTTGGGGTTGAACCCATGAACCATGAAATCATGACCTGAGCCAAAGTCAGACATTTAACAGACTGAGCCACCCAGGCACCCCAATATGGTTGACCTTTGAACAACGCCGTGGTTAGGGGCACTGACACTTGCGTGGTCAAAAACCCCAACTTTTGACTCTCCCCAAACTTAACTATTAATAGGCTATTGTTGAGTGGAAGGTTGCTGGTAATATAAATTAACACAAATAGTTGATTAACCCATATTTTATTATACACCATATTTATTATATACTGTGTTCTTGCAAGAAAGTAAGCTAGAGAAAAGATGTTTTAAGAACATCATAAGGAAGAGAAACACATTTATAGTATTGTACTGTATTTATTGCTACCACATTTATATATTTATTGAAAAAAATTGGTGTGTAAGTGGGCTTGTGCAGTTCCCACTTGCAGGGCTCAACTTATTTGTGCCAGACCCTGTGATAGCCTCCAGGGTATAGCTGGGGTGGCCATCCCTGGCTCTCGTGAAGCTCACAGCCTGCTAGGTGGAGACAAATGAGAAAAATAAATAGGCAAATTCCTTAGTACTTTACAAGACGGTGGGTTCAGGGTGGAAAATAAAACAGCATGGGAGGAATTGGAAATGCTGGGGGCAGGATAGCAGGAGACCGATGGAATTCTACATAGGATGGTTAGGTGACATTTGAACAAAGACAGAAAAGAAGTGAGTGAGCCACATGGGTACCTGAGAAGAACCTTCCAGACAGATGAAACAGCAAGTGCAAAGGCCCTGAGGTGGAACTTGCCTGGCATATTTGAGAAGCAGTAAGGAGGTCAGTGTGGCCAGAACTAAGGAGCAATGGGTAGGTAACTCAGACTAATGGGCAAAGAGGGAGGAAGGGTGCAGACCAAACACCTAATTCAGGGCCCTGAGCCCCTGTAAGGATTTTGGCTTTTGCTCTGAGAGAAATGAGAAGCCGTTGGGGAGGCTTGAGCAAAACGATCATAGGATCTGATGTATGTTGATCAGGATTACTCTGGTTGCTCCTTTGAGAATAGAATAAGGGGCAGGAGAGGACATGGAGGGATCTGGGATAAGAATATGGTACCAACGTAAATGAGAGATGATGGTGCCTTCCGACAGCATACCTGTAGAGATGGTAAAGAGCTGGGTGTATTTTGAAGTTAGGGTAGAAGAAAGAAGAGTTAAGGATTACTTTGTGAGCACATCTGTTCCAATCTAGTGCTTGCAAACCACAGTCATTCTGTGGGTAGCCGTTGGGCTTACTGTGCCCTGAAAGTGCTGCTTAAATGAAGACCAGTAGAAAAAAGTATCAAATTGTTCCTCCATTTGTGTGCCCTATGTGTGTGGATATCTGTGCATGTGTATGTGTGCACGTGTACCTGTGTGTGTGCATGCATATGTGTGCATGTGCGTGTGTGGTGTCTTTCCCGTTGGACACTCACATTCACAGCACTGGATCCATTAACAGACGTCATTATCTCTAGACTCCCAGGCTCTCGCCAGCTATTCACCCACCAGAGAGAAGCGAAAACTTCCCCTTGCCATGGGTAGAAGATGGCTGCACATCTTGCAGGTGTTGCCTTCCTCTTAATTATCCATCTACTTCCTTTCTCAACCCCCTCCTTTCTGGAAGTTATAAAAAAAAAAAACCCACATAAAACAGCCAGATGTGAGCCCAGTCTCATCAGTAATCCATAAAACACCAAACACACCCCACTCATCTCTCATGCTTTATGAAAAGTTAAAATTAAATCAGGGCAGCGTTATTAAGCTAAGTGATTTTTGCTGGATTCGGATGAATTCCTGTGTGTGCCACATCATTTGTTGGAAATGTGCCTGAGGTGCCTGTGGGCTCAGAATGCACATCCACCAGCTATTAGTGGAAATGGATCTGCTTACAGTGGGGCACTTGAGGTGTCCCAGCCCTGGGACATCGGCACTGTGTGTAGAGCCCTCATGCTCAGCCCTGGATGCTCCAGTGCCCACCAACCCTTACAAGTGGGCAAGGAGAGAGGGCACAAACAAAGAGGTGCAGCAGCAGGCATCATGCCTGTGCAGTGATGGATTCAGATTCCAGAGGGAGAACTGCAGGAATCCCCTTCTTTCTAGGGGCCCTGGAAGGTCAGGGACAGCAGCACGATGTTCAGAGAATGCTGCTGTGTTCTGTGGATGCTGTGAAACGGAATTGTTGATCCAAGCTCTCAGCCAGGAGACATTTGGGAACACCACACTGGTTTGGAGCTTGGCATGTATATCCGAGGTGCTCCTGGAGCTGAGGGTTTCGCATACCCCTTTACTTGCTTCATGGCTCTCTTTCTTTTGGAGAAGGTGGAAAGGTAGTTGCTTTGGCATCCTATAATCCAAACGTTTGTTGGGAAAATCAGATTGATGCTCAGCAAATGGTAGGAGAAGGGAGGCCATCTTTTAGGACTTGGACTTTCGCGTCCTGATTGGTGCATTGAAAATAGCGAAAGATGGAATCACAGTCTGGGTTTGAGGCTTTGCTTTATAAACTGAGGCTGTGGACTTTAGGTGACTAACTTTCCAAGTTCCAGTTTCCTTCTGGTTCCAGTAAAACAATAATGATGTAATCCCTCCTAGGCTGTTGCTGGGAGAGACAAACTATGTATTTAAATCACCCAGCTGGGGGTTAGCATGGACAGATGCTGGGTCAGTGTTCATTGCTCATCCTTTGTGGACCTGGGAGTAGAGAGCTCTGGGGTCACTGGGAGGTCGCCCTGAGGGCCAGATCGTGTTCTGCCTGAAAGGTCCTCTCTGCCACTAGGCAGTGCACACACAGCTCTCCACCCGTTCTGATGGCAGTGCCAGCAGAATTGTGTGTGAGATTTTGTTTGAAGCAAACATTTTCTGAGGGATATCCGTTGTGGCATGTATTGGCACATTTGATTCTGCATTCACGACTTCCTTTTTGTCTTGGACCTTGTAGTGCAAAACACTATGTGAAGCTCAGAAGTGGGATAAAGTAGCATTTGTCACTCTTGCCACGAGTCATTGAGAACTTGTGAATTCAGAAAAAGGTTGATTCTTTCAACCCTCGCCTTTGCTGAGAGATAGCCACACTCGCACACAAAGCGACGTTTTTAGGGGAATCTTGAATCAGAACTTGCCAATACAATTTAATCTCGCAGTTTTGCCTGACCCTGTTCAGATTTCATTCGGTAAAATTCTGTGCTGTGTGCAGTGTCGCTCTTTTATTCAAAGAACCAACTTCCTAAATAGAGAAAGAATTTCAGTAAGTGTTTCAATAAAAGTGCTCAGGATTTTATATTTTTAGGAGCTTGGAACTTCATAAATATCGGAATTTCATATAATCCAAATAAGCTTCAGTGCATTTTCAATTTTTGATATGTGGTGACATAGAGTTCAGTTTTTGAGAAATGTAATTTGGTAGACTTTTTATAACCATCTCCTGATGTGCTAGAGGCTGTCTCTATATTTGCTCAGTTCAACTTATACCATCACAGTGCATAAAAATACCAGTCCCTTGGGCAAGTCATGACCCCACTGAGGTCAGAGACCAAGGATTTAGAATTGAGACATTGTGCCACCTGAATGACCCAGAATCATGATGCTGTCACCAGTCACAGCTGCCATCAACTGTGGCAGGTACCCACATGACATAGGGTAAGTGTGGCACTGTCTCTTTTGCCTTTGCCACTAAGATGCCTCAGCCATCAGAGTCGTCCTTTCCTGCCTATGTGGGAGGACTTGAGGTGTGCCAGCATGGCTAACCATCCTAGGTCACCTAGGGCCATCTATTCTAGGGTCACCTCACCATTACAGACGTGTAATTTTTTCTCAATTTTCCTCCAAATTCTTTTGAAATACAAACACTATAAGGTAAGTGACGTCTTAGTGTTATGTTTGATCTGTGTGCATATATCCAGTGTAGTAAGGGGAGAAAAGCAAACTCTCAAAGGGAACATGCAACTCGACATAGCCGATTTGCTGCTGATATCAGGACACTGGCAGCTGGACTGGCCTTTCTGTCCAAGGTGAAGTGGGCCAAATTTCCTGAGCCTGGGACAACACAACTCAGCTATATTTCTATCCAAGCCAAAGTCAGATGCATTCACTTATTGGGGAAGGGGTTTTTCATTTAATCAAGGCATACAGTTCCACGCCATGTGCAAACATTGCTTGTGTCCCTTCTATATTTTGGATGTTGTGCAAGGCATAAGAAATACAGAGATGAATAAAATATGAATACAAATATATTCCAGTATTCCAGGATTTTATGATCTTGTTACTGAGCAAGGAATAATGTGTGATAATTATTTTATATAGGTAAATGCTGCAATAAAAGTGTGTGTGTAAGCTTTAAATGAATACTTGATCATGAGTACTCGTGATAGATAGCTTTACTTTGGTTTCTGACATAAATTAATGATTTTCACAAGGTCTTCTATAATTGGTATCTCATAAAAGTATACTGTCCTGATTAACTTTGGGAGGAATTTCATCTATTCCCATTTCAGTGACTGCCACTCTATGGATTTCTCTCAAATTTGTTCTCCAGACTAGTTCTTATTCTGAGTTGCTTTACTGTGGTACGTTCAGTTACCTATTGGGCATTTCTATTGAAGTCGGAAGTTCCATAAGAGTTATAAACTTACCCTCCTCCCAGCCTCACCTTCCACCTACCCCTGGGTTTTTCTCTGCCCCAGTGAGTGGCACCACTGTTCAAGCCAATGTCACATAGCCTAGGTCTAGACTTTTCCTTTTCTTCAACCATTTTCAAAGGATCCTCAAAGCATGCAAATTATGCTTCTTACTTATTTCCTTTGTACCTCAGTTTTCTCAAAATTCTCTTTCAAGGGGTGCCTGGGTGGCTCTGTCAGTTAAGTGTCCAACTCCTGATTTCAGCTTAGGTCATGATCTTATGGTTTGTTGGATCGAAACCAGCATTGATCTCTGTGCTGACAACATGGAGCCTGCTTGGGATGCTCTCTCTCTCCCTCTCTCTCCCTCTCTCTCCACATCTCCCCCTAGTCACATGCACACTCTCTTTCGTTCTCTCTCAAAAAAATTCTCTTTCAATTCTAGAGTAGCCCACCATAATCTTTCACATAGTTTTATACATATGTTCTTAACGAGTTTTCTCTTGGGTCTTGGTTCTTTCTAAACATTTTCTACCCCATAGTAAGAGAAATGCCAATCTGATCTCCTCTCTTCCCTACTTAAAGTTATTCCAAACTCCACCTTGTCCTTGTGATAGATTCCAAGATCTTTCATAAGGCTTACATGGCACTGTCTGGTTTGCTCACTGCTTTCTTTTCCTTTCCAGACTCCTCTCTTGCTACTATGCTTGTCCTCCAAAAGATCCCTGGATCACTTGAATGGCTTTCTGTTCTCTGAATGCATCATCTGTTCCCAACCCTCAATCCTTTGCACAGCTCATACTTCCTGACTAGGACAGCTTTTCAGTCCTAATTCATCCAACACATACATGCTGAGCACTTAGCAGGTGCCAGGTCCTGTACTGAGGGCTGGTGAACAAAATAGATATGGTCCCTCCTTTCATGGCATTTTTGATTAGTCAGGGAGGCCGGTGTTAAATATGAATATGCACTGTTGGTGGGAATGCAAATTGCTGCAGCCACTCTGGAAAACAGTGTGGAGGTTCCTCAAAAAATTGAAAAGAGACCTACCCTATGACCCAGCAATAGCACTGCTAGGAATTTACCCAAGGGATACAGGAGTACTGATGCATAGGGGCACTTGTACCCCAATGTTTATAGCAGCACTCTCAACAATAGCCAAATTATGGAAAGAGCCTAAATGTCTATCAACTGATGAATGGATAAAGAAATTGTGGTTTATATACACAATGCAGTACTACGTGGCAATGAGAAAGAATGAAATATGGCCCTTTGTAGCAACATGGATGGAACTGGAGAG
The DNA here is from genome assembly GCF_046562875.1 of Panthera onca. Taxonomy (NCBI): domain Eukaryota; kingdom Metazoa; phylum Chordata; class Mammalia; order Carnivora; family Felidae; genus Panthera; species Panthera onca. The sequence goes on along the minus strand of NC_138342.1, from coordinate 163,138,137 downwards.
TGTTATGCTAAGTGAAATAAGCCATACAGAGAAAGACAGATACCATATGTTTTCACTCTTATGTGGATCCTGAGAAACTTAACAGAAACCCATGGGGGGAGGGGAAGGGGGAAAAAAAAAGGAGGTTAGAGTGGGAGAGAGCCAAAGCATAAGAGACTCTTAAAAACTGAGAACAGACTTAGGGTTGATGGGGGGTGGGAGGGAGGAGAGGGTGGGTGATGGGTATTGAGGAGGGCACCTTTTGGGATGAGCACTGAGTGTTGTATGGAAACCAATTTGACAATAAACTTCATATATTGAAAAAAAAATAAATATGAATATGCAAATGGTGATAAGTCAGGGAAGGGACAGGGCTATATGAGAGTGTGAGAAGAGCCTCATTTGGATTGGGAGGAGAGGTCAGGGAGGGCTTCCTTGAGGCAGTGATGAAATCTGAGACTTGCTCTTCTTCCACATCTTTCCTCCAGGAAGCTTCTCCTGGCCTTCCCAACTGTGTTTAGTGGCCTCCATAGGGCTCATATGGCACCACACACTTCCCTGTTAGATTTTTTGTTCTATTATATTGCAATCACCGGCTCATCTCCAGACTGTAAGCTCCATGAGAGCCTGACTTGCTGTATCTCCAAATTCCAGCACACAAGTGAATGCTCATGAATGTCTGTTGACAGTTTTAGGTAAAGTTGGAAGCTCTTCCCAATAATGGGAGAGACACTGTCATATATGGTTTGTGTTCCCTGCCAAAATTCTCCATGGGCCGAAAAGATTTGGGAGCTATTATTCTAATGTCCAAGGTGGCCAACCTGCATCTCTTGGGCTGTGTGTTACTCTCAACCGTGGCTCTTCTGAGCTTCATGTATGATCCTGGAAGCAAGCTGGAAGTGATATTGCCATTGTCCAAAATAACAATATCATGATCAAAAGAAATAACCTATCCTTTTCAAGGACCTATGAAGATCGTGGATATTCTAATAAGTGAAAATATGTTCTAATCAATAAATCACTTATGCCTGTAAGTTCTGAGGGACAAACTGTGACAGTGGCTCTGGTGAATACTGACTCATATCTGGGTTCAGTTTGCTGCCACTCATCTGATGAATCCCCTGTGTCATCTGAGACTAGTACTAAAACCATGCCAATGATCATTTTGTTTGATTGTTCTTATCAACAAGGGGGGATGTTTTGTGGCTAGGGTCATTACCAAACACTGTATATAAACAAATATTATTATCCATATTTTCAGATGTGGAACTGAGCCGAAACAATCTGTGACTTGCCCCAGGCACTGATCCCAGAGGTGGGTTTAATCCTTGATCCAACTGGCCACAAAGTCCTGATTCCTTTCGCTATGCCACGTAGAATTATATCGCTTCTCAGTCAGTAGATTTCACGATGTCGTGCTCCAGACTAACCTCGGCATCCTTTTCTGTATTTTAAAGTTGTTTGAGTAGTAAGGATGAAAAGTAGATGTGGGAGATGTTGAAGAGAGTATACGTGTGCCATCCCTACAGAGAACTGTGAAATTCTGTGAGCCTTCCTACCCTCTTCCTCCACTTAACCCTCATGACTTAACTCAGCCGTTCCCAGTTATAGAGGAGCTTGGTTATACTGTTGGTAACTAATATTCACCACTGCAATTGCATGGGTCTTTGCCATTCACCTGCTCTGGGGGACAAAAGGTGGCCACAAAGGACAGCCATGTTTATGACCAATGATAAAGCGTGTTATGTCCTGGCATCTTATCACTAAGATGCCTTTGGCTTGCATGTAACTAAATTGAGGCAGGGTCTCCTGGGGTCGAATGAAAGCCTTTGTAATTGCCCTTGACAATCAACACCTCTCACATGAACACACAGCATGTGCTTTGACACTGGCTGGGGTGTGTGTGGACTCGTGGCAAACTTGTTGCATCTTCCCTTGAGCTTCTTTCTGCTCTTGATCAGAGTTGTCTTGCTTATGTGAAAAGCCCACTGAAGCCAATAGCTGGCCTATAATTCTCCTGATCTGCCAATTAACTCAGAATCCTTAAAATATATGTATGTGTGTGTCACTAGATCCTCCAACTGCCACTGTCAGGGAATTTAGGACATTAAAGATTTGGGTTTCCATGCATGTTCTGCTGCTTGTGGGGACAGGAGGGAGAAAGGAGGAAAAGGAAGGAGTGTCAGTTTTCTCTCTGTGGATTTGTTTTGCTGGTTAAGGCTCTCCATCCTCTGATGAGGGTGGGGTCCACCATCCCGGTCAGGGAGAGCTACGTGGGATTGCTTCCTTACAGCTTCTGAGGCAGAAGGGAAGCAGGGAGGCCTTGAAGGCAGGCATGTGACTTCCCTGGGTATTTTGCATAAATCTAATTTCCCTGGAAAACACAATCCTTCTGAAGTTGCTGAGGTCAGGAAGGCAAGGTGGTCATTGGCAGCCTGGCCCAGCTGGGGAGGAAACGACATTTACAGAGTGTTTGTTCTGTGGTTAAGGGCAATTACAAAGGCTTTCTTTGAACCCCAGGAGACCCTGCCTCAATTTAGTTACATGCAAGCCAAATTCATCTTAATGATAAGAAGATGCCAGGACACAACACACTTTGCCCTTGGTCATAATGGCACCTTTTGTCTCCCAGGTAGGTGAATGGCAAAGACCCACGGATAGCGTGGGTGATTGATTTCACATGTTTGATCATGTTGACAAGGACGACAATGGCAAGCAGATTGAAGATGGTGGAAAAGAGCAGGGAAGCTGTGAGGAGAAGGAATGAGAAGGGTTTGCCAGTACCTGGAAAACTCAGGTGAAATCTTCATGGGTGGAGTGGGCAATATGAGCTGAGGGGTCAGGAGAACTTCTTCATGCATTTGCTGATGGCCTGTACTCTTCCAGTTAGTTGTTCCTCTAGATCAAGGCATGAGTCTGGACCCAAGGAGTGAAGCCAATTTCTCGGGCACATGTAACACTTTGACCTGTTGTCCGTCATAAATGCTTCCATGTGCTCACTTACTAAACCTGTTGATCCAGAGGAAAGAGACAAAATCACCATCTGATCTCAGTGCCCAGGCAGCACTTAGTAACTGAGGGGCTGTTCTGCCCAATACCTTGTATTGAGGAGATCCCAGGGAGCTTGTGATCTAATAGATGGTGAAAGACAAAAACCAAATATTGCAAATTATGAAGAGTATGTTTCAAAGGAGGTGAAAATGAGCATCATCTTACCCCTTCATTGATTTCCGTGTTTTATTAGTGGCAAGTTTCTTCTTCCTGTCTGTCCTTTTGAACTTTCTCTCTCTCTTTTTTTTTAAAGTTTATTATTTATTTTGAGACAGACAGAGACAGTGCAAGTGGGGGAGGGGCAAAGAGAGAGGGATAGGGAATCCCAAGCAAGCCAGAGCCTGCCAGTGCAGAGCCTGATGTGGGGCTTGAACTCACAAAACTGTGAGATCATGACCTGAACCAAAACCAAGAGTTGGACGCTTAACCAACTGAGCCACCCAGGCACCCTTCCATTGAACTCTTGAGTCACTTTTTACTTTTCCTTTCTCCAAATTCCTCATGTGAAAGAAAATATCATTGAAGCATATTTTGAAGCAGATAGTAAAATGCAAAGATCTTAAGCACAGAGTTAAGCACAATGTATTTTGGCAAGTGTTTACATTGTATAATTCTCAGCCAAATAAAAATATACTATGTGTCCCTTACCCCTGAAAGTTTGCCCCTGCCCCTTTTTAGTCAATAGCTCCCCCTCCCTAGAGGCAACTATTGTTCTGATTTGTCTCATACAGAGTAGTCTTGTCTGTTTTTGAACCTCATATAAATGGCATCATACATTACGTACTTTTTTATTCCTAGTTTTTTCGCTTGCATAATATTTTTCGAGATTGTTCCTTATATTGGTGGTTCATTCCTTTTTATTGTCAAGTTGTATTCCATTGTATGAATATACTAAAATTTGGTTATTCCTTTTCCTGCCAATGAGCATATGAAATATTTCTAGTTTTTTACTTTTATGAGCAAAGTTATTATGTATATTCTTACATGGGTCTTTTCAGGGACATATGTTTTCATTTTTCTTGGGTAAATATTTAGGAGTGAAATAACTAGGTTATAGACCAAGTGAATATTTTATGTTAACAAAAACTGCTAAGCAGTTTTCCAAAGTGGATGTATAATTTTTCACTTTCACCAGGAATGCATGAGAGTTTGAAAGATTCTGTCTCTTCCCCAATACTCGGTATTGTTAGCTTTTTGTTGTAATCATTTTAGTAGATGCACAGTGAATTGTTGTGTTTCCTCATGTAAAATTAACCATCAAGTCCCAGTAAATATTTTGTTAACATTGTCTTTTAGATGTATCTTTTCTTTCTTTCTTTCTTTCTTTCTTTCTTTCTTTCTTTCTTTCTTTCTTTCTTCTTTTATTTCTTCCTTCCTTTCTTCCTTCCTTCCTTCCTTCCTTCCTTCCTCTCTTTCTTGCATAGCTGTAGCTCAGTCTTGATCATCTCTCATCTGAACTGAGCGGTGATCTCTTCACTTGCCTCCTTTTCTGAAGGCATCCAGGCTGCTGATATTGCCCTGGTGGCCTCCTGATCACTTCAGGTCTTTGCTGCTGAAAGCCTTTAATGACTAATGCTGATATCACTTTCAAACTTTGGATTAAGTATAATTGTGTTAAAAAAACTTCAGAACAGAGCTCGTCTGGTTAAAAGGGGATGGGGACCTGCTTATTCATGATCTCCATTTGTATTCGCTGCCCAGTCATGGCTCCTGAGGATCCTTTGTGCATCCATTGTGTTCTCTGCAGTATGTGCTGGGAACCTCCAGCTGACCAGACACTCCCTGACCTGCTACATGGCCACATTTGGAGCACTGGCTCCCGCATCTCCCTTACATTCCCTTGCAGCCATGTATCAGTGCTTCTAGTCTTCTGAATGCAAATGCAGTTCCAAGCCATAAGGCCTTGGCCTCTGCCATTCCCTGTCTTTGGAAGGGGCTTCTCTGCCCCTCTCCCAGTGTATGCCCAAGGAAATATGGTGTCCTTTGTGCCAAGATGCTCAAATATCCTTCCTTCGTGAGGTCTGTAGTGTTGATGGCTCCCTGCTCTGTGCTGCTACCTTCCCTTGTGCATACACCCCTGCTGGGCCGCAACGGTTTTGGTCATCTTTGCTTCCCCAGTGCCCAGCCACCCCACATTCCATTTTCTTTACGTTATGGTCTCAACCTACTTTTCTTATATTACGTTCACTAATTTCCATACTTTAACCTTGCACTTTAGCCTGAGTACTGCACATACTACATACACTGTGCATAAACATCTCTCTCCACACATTTGCCTGCAATGTCCTTCCTCACCTGGAATACCCTGTTCCCTTTGTCTTCTTTTTCCAACCCTTCCCACCTTCTGTTGGCCCCTTAATTCTACTTCCTCTGTAAGCTATCCCCAAATTCCTGATCTAGCAGTGAACTCTTTTTCCTCTGAATTATACTTAGTATTTCTAAATTTCTTTATCACTTATCGTACCCTTCCTAAAGGCCTACCATCTCTTTGGGAGTTGGGACAAAGGCAGAGGAAGAGATAGTAACAGCATGATTTGGACTTTATTGAACCGCCCCCCTGGCTCACCTCGCGTGAGCGGACAATGACTTCCTGCCGCTCGTGAACTGTCCAGAGTGCTAGGGTCTTGCGAGAGGTGATCACTGGGTGGGACCCCTCTTTAAAAAGCTGTGGTGAGCCTCATGATTGCAACCAGTGCCAGAAGGATAGAGCCATTCCTGTAAGTGGTTGAGAGACCTGAAGACAAGTTTTACTGTCATTGATTTTTGTCATTGGTCAATTCTCTTTGGGAAAATGCTCCAGTCTCCATGAGAATTGGCTCTGATTCTACCACGTGCCATTGGCTCTGTGGTGGAGGGCTGCAGCTCCCTACCCCTACTGAGCCTGTGGATTTGCTGGGAGAGCAGCAGTTTTTATCTCTGCTGAAGGTGTCTCTAGCCCTCTGCTTGGAATCATTAGAACTTAGCAACTGAGAGCCTGAGGGGTTTTGAGTCATTTGGCACCAGGGCCATCAAAGCAGCCAGCAGAAAAGCCCATAACCACCTCTGATGGGCTCTAGTAGGCTCCATTAGGATTCAGGACATGCTGGCTTTGCAGGGTAAAAGACCACAGCTTGTCAGAAAAATAATGCAGGCTCAAATAGCTTCTGGTCTGGACAAACCATTTACAAAGAGCCTAAGTTAAGTGGGCAGGTGGCCAATTTTGAAATCTAGTGTCATTTGAAATGAATACAAACAGCGGGGGATGGAGGCAAACCGTGAAAACCACTGTGTTCAGATTAGCTGTGGGAGTTTCAGATATTGTTGGTGTACAGCATTCATCTGCTATAAACTTCATCTCAAAAATGTCCTACCTGTCCTTGGGTTTTGATCTCCCATTAAACAAACTCTGTGTGTCATTTTGTTTTGTTTTCCCTCAAAAATTAGCCCATTTGGAACATCCTCTAATATGTCCTATCCTTTTTTCTTTCTTTTACCTAAATGTGGAAATTGACCACCACTGGTATCTGGCCAGGCTCTTTTGCTTTTCTGTACTGTTGTAACTTCCAAAAGCCATTCTCACACATCCTTCTGCTGTCCTTCCTCCCTGCCTGTGTTGGTTTCAGTTCCACCTGCCATCTTTGGGCTGAGGCCATGGTCTTCAGAACGCATGTTAGGTTGACTGCTGGAGTGAGGTGTAGGAGAAATCCGGAAGCCTGAGCTAACTGTGCCAGAAGACTGACCTGGAATCCCTACCTACCTAATCCACCTGAGTCTTTCAGCTCCACAGTCTACACTGCCTTAGCGCTTTGAATTCTCATTGTAATTTCTATTTTATTATCACAGACATTCCGCAGGGAATATCACTGTTGTTTATATAACTATGATTTAGACTCCCAGGGAAGGGACTTTATATTCATTTCTTTTGTGGTGTCCTAGCCTTGATGTCCACAGATGTTTAGAGCTGTGTCTGCATAGAGCTAGTGCTCCATAAATGTTTGCATTTTGAGGTATCTTACTGGTAAATCATTTAGAACACTGGTTTACAAAATGTGATTCCAAAGACCACTGGGATTTCCTAAGATCCTTTCAGGAATTCTGTGATGTCAGTATTAGTTTCATAATAATAGTAAGGGGTTATTTGCCTTTTCCATTTAGACTGATGAGGCAGAAGAGAAGGTGGGTAAAATTGCTGATGCCTGCTCAAATTCGGGCGATGGAACCAAACTATACTAGAAGTCAGTGTGACTGCCACAGACTTGCAGTAGTAAATAAAAACAAAAACAAAAATGCCAGTTTCACTAAAGAATGTCCTAGTTGAGGTTTTAGAAATGATTATTGTACTGTAAATGCCAAGTCTTGAGCATCCATCTTTTAAATATCCTATGTGATCAAGTGAGGATGGTGTATAAGAGATTCCTGTTCCATACCTATGTACAAAGTTGTCTTATGGGTAGGAACCTGTGCAGTTCTTTGGGTTGTGAACTGACTTCAAATTCTTTTCATGCACACTATTTTTGCTTAAAAAAATGGCTGGAAGACAAATTGTGGCTATTCAGATTTAAATATTTGGGGAACATCTTCTTTAAAGTGAATGAAACAAGCCTGTCATTTCAAGACATGCACCAGAATGTATTTTTTTTTCCAGTGATACAATTTAAGCATTCAAGCAAAAATTAGAATTTTGGAAACTTTATGTCTCTCAACAGTGAACTTGACAGCTTTCTAAACCTTAAAGACTTTTCTGATGAGATGGTTGATGTTAATGAATGTTCTTTTTTGACATTATATAATGAAATTTGTCAACATTTTGAAGATCTATACAACTCAGTGATTGTTTCCCAGATGATCAGTGCATGTTGTTACAAAATCATTGAGGGAAAAAAGATCTGTCCAAAATGCAAGATAGGCCAACAGAGTTTAATAAAATGCAGTACAAAAAACTCACCGATCATTGTTTCGTATTTCACATTGCAATTAACACTTAACCCTTGTCAAATTTTAGTGCAGTATCAAAGTACTCATAATGATCTGATAAGGCTAATATATCTTCCATTTCCAACTATATATCTGTGTGAACTGGATTTTCTCCATATACTCAACTAAAAGAACACATCACAACATAGATACTAGAAACCAACTCTCTTCAAATAAGCTAGACATAACAGAGATTTGCAAAAATATAAAACAATGCCACTCTTCACACTAATATTTATAAATAGTTGTAAAAAATAAACCTTTTATTGTGAAATAAATTTACATTTATAGATAAGTTTAAAACATAGTCCAAAGAGTTTCTATGTATTCTTCACTTAGTTTCCCTTAATATTAACATTTTACATTAACATAGGGTATTTTGTCAAAACTGGGAAATTAATATTGATACACAACTATTAACTAAACTATAGACTTTATTTGGATTTCTCTCACTTCCCTACCAATGTCCTTTTTATGCTTTGGGTCCAAACTAGGATACCATGTTGCATTTAGAATATGATTAATTGTATATAAATATATATGTGAAACTATAATGGTTGTTATTTTAAAATACGTTAATAAATATTTTTTAAAAAATCAGTATTAATTTCTAACACAATAAATGCTGATAAATGTGAGCCACCAAAGCCCTTTTGGATTCCCAACAGTTTTTAAGTGTGTAAAGGGGTCCTGAGAACAAAATGCTTGAGAATATACTGTAAGAGAAGAATAATCTTATTTGCAAACAGCTAGCCATAAGGATAGTCATAAGGTTGAGGGTTTATATATCTCAGGAGAGTTTATTCCCTGTTCCCCTTTCCCAGTGCAATCTATAACTACACATGAGTGTACAAAACTAAATTCAGTGAGCAAGAACCTGGATACTGGAGACAACATGAGATCAAGCCACTTAGTTTGGTCAACCCACAAATGTTTACTGAGCATCAACTATGTACCTGGTGGCATTGCAGGCCCTTGGGATACAGCTATCTAAGACAGAGGGAGTCTCTATCTAAAGAGCTTAACTTTCCTCTTTTGAGGAAAGTTAAACAAACATAAATGAAAAAATAACATCACTTTATGTACTTGTCTGTGCTCTAAAGCAGAGAAAATAGGCTGATGTGATAGACAGTGATGTCAGTAGGAAAGGGTTGGTTGGTGCATATGTTGGGCTTGGTCATGTTTGGAGGAAGGCAGCCAGGTGAAGATCTGGTGAATGAACATTCCAAGTATGAGCTTGTCACTTTCCACTGGGTCGAGGGAAGGCCAGTGCAGCTGGAGGGTGGTAAGTGAGGAAGAGATGGGGAAGATGTGGCTACAGGCAGGCAGCAAGCATCCAGCTCAAGTAGGTCTCATGGCTTAGATAGGGGATTTGATGTTATTCTCCGTGCCTGGGAAGCTTTACTAGGCTTTAAGCAGGAGAGTGAGAGTGTCTGGCCAGTGAACTCAGCCCAGGGGAGAGATGCTGATGGCTCAGGCTCCAGGTGTGCTGCCGATGATAGTAAGACATTATCAGATTCAGAATCCAGTTTTGAGTTAGAAGCAGTGTGTCTTGCTAATAGATTGGATGTGGGCAGGAAGGAAAGAGCAATCACAGAGGGATCTTAGGTTTCTGTCTTGAGCAGCTGGGGGAATGGTTGTACCATTTACTCAGATAGGGAAACCTTGAGAGCAGTGAGTTTGCAGATGACTTTCAGTAGTTCTCTTTGGATTCAGGTTGGGTTTGAGCCCTGTTGACTATACAGGTGTATACAGTACAATCTAATTGAGCAAATATTGGTCCAAGATCTACTCCGTACAAGTCATTGATCTGGGTGTTGAAGGAGATCTTCATGAGTCACACACAGAAACACACACATCATGTTTATTTATCTCACTCATTGTAATACTTTGGAAGCAGAGGAGATGGAGTGAGTAATGCCATCTGGGTGAATTCTCCTCTCTTCCCACCCCGTAGCAGGGATATGTTGACCAAGGTACAAGTATAGGGGTACCTCTAGAAATCAGGGTATTGTGTGTTCTTCAGGAGACAGGTGGCATATTTGGGCAGGCATTTTGTAATTTTTTGGAACCCAAGAGATATCAGTATAATGTCTTTTATCTCTTTCTCCTTAGAAGATGAGAGCATTTCATCTTCCTCCTCCTTCCTGTATCTGTGGGAGAGAGGTGGGTGGAAGAATGTCATTACTTATAAATATATTACGAGTAAATAATGAAAGTACTCAGAAAATCAGAAAAGAAGACTGTTCCTTGTGGAGCATCTGGTCATGTTTGTCTGATTTAAAGATGATTAAATCAGGGCAGTTGTGTGTTGGGAGTGGCATGGGGTCAGCCATGGTGAGTGCAGATCAGGGAAGAGGCTGATAGGCTTAGCTTCTTCCTCACCCACCTCCTCCCTGCCCACATATCCTTTCTAGATTTGCAGGTTGGGTTCTCTGGCTCTTCCTAGACAGCTGTGCTGGTCTGGCCTGGCAACCTGTGATGCTAACATGGGGTGGCATCTGTCAACCAGACAGTAGCTTGTCCTCCCTGCATGACTTGCCATCTGCCAGAAACAGAGAGCACTGACCTCCTGGGGGCCTCTGAGCACCTCTCCCTGGTGCCAGGTTTGGAGTCCTCTCTAAAACAGATTCCTTGGGGATAGCTGGAATGATGTGAGTGCTGACTTTGTGTTTATGATCAGGAAGCCTAGTGAAGGGAGTTTTGAACTGAGGAAGGGATTCCCCTGCCAAAGCAATGACATTATTGGTAGTAATAAAGATAGTAATAGCTACCATTTATTTAATCCCTAATATGCACCAAGAGATTTTAGGTTTATTTTCTTTGTTCTCCTCACCACAATGACATGATGTAGTTGTTAATATCCCTATTTTATTGATGAGTAAACTGAGGGTCAGAGAGTAAATGACCCCCCCAAAGTCATACAACTAGCAAATGGCCAAGGCAGCCATCACACCCTGATGTAAATGTCCCGGTGCTTTTCCTTCTCCATTATATTCTTCTGCCTGACTTGTGCCTAACTCACCTCCTGCTTTTTTTCCAAAAAGTTAAATTGCCTTAGATTCCTCCAAAGAACTACAAATAAATACTATCTTTTTGGGTGGTGGTTTTGGTGGGGGTCTTTATTTAAACACCTTATTGCATTTCTGGGACTGCTCAGTAGAACACCTGACATGATGGATACTGGCCACGGGCATAGAGTCTAGAGTCCTGGAGAGGAAAGTGTGACTTCCATATAGAGATGTTTCACTTTCAGGGTGGCCTTGTTTCTCGTGATCTGATGTTGCTTTGGGACAGAATCGTTTCCCTCTAAAGATCACTGTTTACCATTCAAAGACCTTTCCCCTTGTTTCTCTAGTCTGCTGGATCTCATTTTCCTCTGTTTGGATTAACATTGATTTCCCAGGATAGCTGATGGCATGAAGAGGTAGATGAGAAGGGGCATCTAATCCAGCAGATAAACCTCTCCTCATTGTCAAAATTATACACCGCTAGAAGGTTGCCTGGTCCCTGTTGTTCTGAGGAAAAGTCTGGGGCTTAAATTAGAGGCCATATAGTATGTGCTTTTGAAATAGATTTCTCATGATCCTTGGATAGGTTAGTGCTCTCTGGAGGCCAAGAAGGGCTGACCTCAGGTTTTCTTGTCAGAGCCCTGCAGGCACAAGACTTGATTGAAGGGGGTCCAGCCTGCACCTGGTGATGGACTTTCCCTACTACGTACAGGTGATGCCAGGGAACACTCCCAGGACAGGAGTCACCTCTGCAGCTGCCTTCACTTGCCTCACAACCCAATTACAGAGACCATGTAAGTTATTAGAGGAAGGACATTTTTCTTGCAGTTGCCAATAGAGTGGAGCTCCTTGAGAGAGCAGCCTGTGGGATGTGAGGCCAGCCAGATGCCCTGGGTCTAAAGGATCACCTTTTAGAAGTGTACAGGCAGGATGGTCACTCCTCCTGTTACAGAGAGGAAGGTGTGGAAATTGCCCTGGAATGTCCTTTTCTTTCCCACCTCCTCCCCTTCCCTGTCCTTCTTCAGTGCCTGGGCATTAACTAGAGGCACTTCATTGCTTTGGGAACCAGCCAAGCTCTCTGTTTGTGCACTGAGTGTCATGGGGAGGCAAGAATAATGCAAGGAACTTACTGATGTCACAGAGAGCTCTGTGGTTTCTGTGGCACTTTCATGGATAACATGTTATTCAGTCCTCATTACACCTTAGTGTGATCAGCAGAGCAAATTTGATGATGCCCGTTTTCTAGACGGAGACTGGAACAGGCTGCTTTCTCCAGGGTGACTGAATGGCCCCATTTCTCTTTTAAAAGGGGTTGAGGAAGGGGAATGCATTTAAAAGCCAAACAATAGCCTGAACTTATACTTTTAGTTTTCCTTCTGGAACAAAGACCTACCTGGACACTTTCTATCCTTAAAAGGTTGAAGGGATAGAGCTGGCTCTCCCTGAGGGGCCATCCTGAAACCTGTTCCCAGCAGCTGGTCAGATCCATCCTGCAGAGTCCCTGTTCCTGCGTTCCCACCTCAGTCCCCACCCAGAGGGAAGCAGGGCACACAAGCAGGACACCTGTATGAATGAGGAAGCCAGAATGAGGGAGGCTGAACATAGCTGCTTTTGCTCATCAACACTTTCACAATTTGTCAAAGGAAATGAAAAACAAACAGTGCAGCAATTTTAATTACTCTGCATCAAGGAGGTGATCAAACACCCAGTGACTTTAATTATGGAATCTAGAGGCAGGCAGCTCAGAGGTAGCCCTCACAGAGTTCCATGGCTGCTGCAACCTTGCCCAGGGAACTCTCTCCCTTGCAGAACAGACCTCCATGGTCTCCAGACCTAAGCTTCTCTGGGACCCCTGTTCTCCCTTCATGTCTGAGAAGGACACAGGGAAACATGGGGAATCTTTCTTCCTCGGGGGCTGGAGATTGATTGGGTTGAGTGTGAGGGTCAGGGCAATGGTGGAATGGATTGAGGGGAGAGAAATACATGATGCTCAGGCTGATGGATAAAACAGCAAGTGTTATTTGGGGAGCTGTTGGGAAGGGAGCTCGTGAATAGTTGCTGGCTCCCAGGTCTCAGCCAGAGCCGGCTGGTCTACAGCCTACTTAGGGCAACCTTGGCAGGTCCATTCTCCAATGCTTCAGGAAGGCTATTGTGAAGCTGCTCTCTCTGGGATTTGAACAAGGCTGAAGTCCGAACTTTGGAATTCCGGGATTCACAGAGGAGGAGAGGTCCTGCCTCTTCTCTGCATGGAGCCCATATGTCAGCTGGCTGCTCCCTTCTTTTGACATCTTGCTTCCTTTTGGGGTTTATCCTAATTGATGCCTGGTTCTATCTTGTTAAATACATTTTCACCCTCACTGCCCCCTCCAACCTTAGTTTTCTTTCTTTCTTTCTTTCTTTCTTTCTTTCTTTCTTTCTTTCTTTCTTTCCTTCCTTCCTTCCCTCCCTCCCTCCCTCCCTCCCTCCCTCCCTCCCTCCCTCCTTTCTTTCTTTCTTTCTTTCTTTCTTTCTTTCTTTCTTTCTCTCATGAACTAGCAAGTACATTTAGCCTGTGAGGTCGAAACATTTCAGAACAGCCTCTTTGTGATTCCTCTGCACAGTGAACACAGGTTTTCACCATGTTCTCCCAGCGGTCTCATGGGGTTCTTGCCATGTCAAGACTATCTTGCCTGAACATGAGCAATTGTCTTGCCTTCAGTCAAATTAAAGGATGCTGCTATTTTTTCAGAAGCTGCTCCAACCTGCAGGTCTGTTAGGGCATCTGAGCAATGGCAGCAGAGGCTGCATTATCTCTCAGAAACAGCAGAGTTGCCCAACTGGCACATGGCATCTGGGCAGACCAGAAACCTGAGTGAGGGCACTGTGTTTGTAATTGCCTGGAGACAGCCATTAATAACTTTAAACGTTTTGTCTCCTTCCCTGGGCAATCAGCAGTGTTGAGTCTTGAAACGAGAATATCCTCTCTGGAGAAGCAAAGCTTTTAAAAGTAGTAATGAAGATGCTTAAAATGTTCTATTTGATGCTGTTCAGCCATATTGATCTGGGAATAGGTCCAGGGTGTCCACACACTTTCAGGAGAAGATCCAAGTTACAGGGAAATGAGGGAGCCGAACTAATTGAAGATAGGGCTCTAAGCACTGGAAGATGTGATCTTTCTTGGTGGTTGATACACAGTCCACAGCCTCATTCAGCATGTGCATTCAGGATAAGTGGGATTGCTTCTAACATAGCCCCTCTCGGAGCCTGGGTGGCTCAGTTGGTTAAGCATCCAGCTTCAACTCAGGTCATGATCTCACGGTTCATGAGTTCAAACTCCGTGTCAGGCTCTCTGCTGTCAGTGCAGAGCCCACTTCAGATCCTCTGTCCTCCTGTGTCTCTGCCTTTCCTCCTCCCGTGCATGTGCACTTGTATTCTCTCTCTCTTTCTCTCTCAAAAATAAATGAGTATTTAAGTAGCCCCTTTCCCAGTGTATAGGGCATTCCGTATCTTTGCTTTTGTTCCATTGACACACAGTCCACAGTACCGAGGTCACCCTGTGCACTTCCTCCCTAAAGAACCTGTGATTTCTGCTCATATCACTGCCACAAATGCCTGAGTTCATACCCTAAACTTGCCACAATCCATGTGACATGAGGCAAGTCATTTAATTTCTCTAGGCTTCAGTTTCTGCTCTGTCAGATGTGAAATGAAGATAATTTTACTACCCCAAGTGAATTTAAAATGTGATGAGGGTATGTGGACTCACTTTGGAAAGTTAGATTTGTTGCTAATTCAAGACAAACTATTATTTCTTTAACTCCTATGTGCATGTATGCTTTTGTTTGCTTGCTGTTTGCTAATGTCCCTTTCTTCATCATTTTTCAGTTGTGAGGCCTACAGGTTATATCCTTGGGTATTTTTCAGAGGCCACGGGTTGGGCTGAAAAAGGTGTTCAGTGTCTATTGGTTGGGCTTTTGCTGAATTGTTCCAATTTTGGTAGTTTGAATCTTGGATTTTTTTGGGGTGCATTGTATACACAGCTTATAAAACTGAGAGGAAAGAAAGAAGGGATAGATCCTGAGAATGAATGCGTTGCCCAGCTGGATTCATTTTCCAGTTTTATTCCACATTGCCCAACCACCCCAAAATCATACTTGGCAACAGATCCATTCGACTGATCCTCATTTCACTGGTAACTCTTAAGGGGGGTCTTCATTGGAGCCTCTCCTATCGCCAGGATGTGTTGGTGAGTTGAAGGCACAAATTGCCCAGAAAGAAGACTAGGAACAGTCTCATGTATGACACTTGAGTACATAGAACTGGCAGCTGTTGAATAAATAATGTGCTTTCATGGAATAACCACCGTGGGTGTTGAAGGCTGGAGAAGAGCTAGGGACCTGGAAATAAAAGCCTGAAATATCTCAAACTGCTAATGCTGCTGCTTTGGGAAGGTCAGAGGAGAGTTTTTAGTCCAGCATGTGGAGGGAATGTCCATGCCCTTGGAAAGCCTTCTGCTCCCTGGAAAAACAGGGATTGCATTAGTCTGTTCCTCAGTTTCCATCGTGGTTCTATGCCCTTTTCCAGCATATAAATGCTATCTTGCAGTGAGCTGGACACCAGGATACTGAAATTATGCTGGGTCTCTGATCCAGCAGAACGTGGTAAATTATATATATGGACCTTTGTCATGGTGCTGTGGAGCTGAGTGGTGATGGGGTAGGTCACCCACATGACATATGGGATGAAGGATCTAGTTTGTATTCATAATCAAGATCCTGGCAGTGGGGGACTTTGAGACAGTGCAGCTTAATGCAGAGGAAAAAGGTAGAGGTAAACCTAATTGTTTCCTAGCCATGACTTCCTGCACAAGACTCGAATTCAGGGCCTCAGATGCTTTGGATAAGTCTTTAGGAAATGTATTTTCTAATATTCTGTAGTACTCTGGTTGACTGGAGACTGACTAAGGATCAGCCAGATTGGAGCTCCATAATTATTACCTTCCTCTTGCAGAGATTTGAAGTGGATTAAGTGATTAGAAGTGCCTAATTGCTTATGGACTCCCTTTATGACACTGGCAGGTGAAGACAGCTTGTAAATTACTGCTTTCTCCTGACCCCCAAATCAAGTGCAGCAACCCAGTCAGGATCTCTGACAAAACTGGGCAGGCAGGAGCTGCAACTGGCTTCGACTTTCCTGCCCATGAGATCTGGAATTCCACGAGAGCCTCAAATTATTCTCCTTTTGGCAGGTTGGAATTAATGAAGAGAGCTGGAATGTTTTAATAACGATTGGAAGATCCTTAAAACAAATGCCGAAACAACAATTTGATTTAAAAGCTTTGGAAAGATGGCTGGATTTGGAGTCAGGAGACATGGGGTTGAGTCCTTGCTCTATTTATGCTAGTTATAAAGACCTTATATTGGCATTTCCTTGGGCAGGTCGCATGGGCTTTCTGGGCCTCAGTAACTACCTTCCAGCATAATTGTGAGGTTTGTGTAAAATCACTGTGTGAGACTATCAAATAGGGCATAAAATGGTTGGTTACCATATTAGTTCTCAAGAAATTGAGGGGTGGGCAGGAACCTGCTCTCTCTGAAGGCTCTAGGGGAGAAACTTTCCTTATTTATTCTAGCTGATGGTAGTTTCTGATGATCCTTGGGATTCATTGGCTTGTTGATGTATTAGTCCAATCTCTGCTTTTGTTTTCACATGGCATTCCCCCCATTTGTTTGTCCAAGTTCCCCTCTTGTTATAAGGACACTAATTAGGACCAGTCTTCATTCAACATGACCTCATCTGAACTTCATTACATCTGCAAAGACCCTATTTCCAAATAAGGTCACATTCACAAGTCCTGGGAGTTAGGATTTCAACATACCTTTCTTGAGAGGCACAATTCAACCCATAAGTTAGTAAATGTTGGCTATGAAGATGAGTATCTAGTAGCATTTTTCCAGATATCCCACAGATGTGGTCTGATTAGTGGATCAGGCTCAATTTAAGGCCATGAGATGATATGCCTTAGAGATGCACTTGGTGGGAAGAGGAAGAGTTGGTGAACTCACTTGGTCGTTCTGGGATGCCACTGTCATCTGAAGACACATTTGTTTATTTCTCTCAGTGTTACCTCCTGTTCCAGCTAAGACCCAGTGTGAAGGAGGGGCTAGTGATGGTGGAGGGAAGACATTATACTGACCTCTCCTTCCAGACCTATTTCTAATCATAGAACCTCAATTTATACATAGAGAGTGGAGCCCCTACATGAAAGTACTAAAACATCTGCACAAGTAGATGTGTGCTGCCTAGGTCTCCCTGGAGAAGGCCCTGTCTGGGACAGCCCGGACATGCCCCGGAGGTGCTTCTGGAGTTGTTCCCTTTGGGACCACCCTCTGGGCTCTTAATAATTTTCTGGATCAAAGAATAGAAACAGAAAGTGCAATTTAGACATGGTTGGCTACAACAGTGCATCTTAGTTTTGCTACTGCAACACTATCTGAAGTGCCTACAATGGTGCTGGGTACTAAGGACAGGGAAGAGCGAGTTCTGCCTCTAAAGGCTCCCAGTGAGTGAGGGAGCACACAGTTACAGGGGCACATTGTATCTGCTATGTGCAGGTGTACGCAGGGAGCTGGGAAAACCTAGAAAGGGGCCCTGGCCCAGCCTGGATGAGGGCAGGAGGAAGTGTCCCAGGGAAGGAACACCCAACACATGGCTGAGTGGGGTGATAAACAGGTGAAAACACAGCATAGCATTGCACATGATACGGAGGGAAGAACAAGCAGGGTGTGCTGTCAGCAAGGCGTGGCAAACCTTGGGAATGGCTGGAATCAGTTGGCAGTGCAGCTGGACAGGAGGGTTGCCTGGTCCCCAGATGCATTTACATTTCAGTGGGAGTTCACAGTTGTTCAGATTTCAAATGGCTTCTCATCAGAAACTGTAAGAGCAGCTAAGGTCCTGGAGGAAAGCCAGCCAGTAACTGGGGCCAGCTCCAATTTCGTGTGTTCCCTGTAAAAACACATAGTAATGTACTGTTTCCCCTAGGGTCACAGTGACTGTGGGTCTAATGACCTCTCCAAAGAACATCTCTTACTGTAGGACAAAATAACCTGTATTTTTGCTGCTCTTCTTGCCCTCTAACACCAGCATCCAATTGGATTCTATTGTATACGCCTTCCATTTTGTGGGGTTCCATAGAAGATTAGCCAGGGAATTCCCCTGGGTTCCAAGTGGCTTGAAATGTCTCATTAGGAATAACTGTGTGGGAAGAAACAATATTTTTCGTAGTGGGTAGGAAGTGTTACTGAAATATGACTTATTTGACATTACGGAACTTAGAATCAGTTCAAGTCTGATGGTATGATAGTAACTGTAACCACATTGGAGACCCCGAATCAAAAGAATGAGGAAATGGGATTCAACACTAGCCTATCTCTCTTCTTTGTGTATTATTAAATAGTGTGGAGCCTGTCTCAGGATACAACATTACCAGAAACAATTCTTTGCCTACTATTGCACAAATGATATACTGGGATTACATTTATGGACTCCTGATGAAGTTCTGGGGCTTTGGGAATTGATTGGGTCTCTGAATTTCTGATGGGGTGAGGTCCATAGTGGAGCCACCATGTGAGGTTTGCTTCACAAGGAGGCAAGTGTGAAGAAATACTCACCAACTGAGGGTTTTCCAGGAGATAGACCCTACAGAGTTAAGTGCTGGGGATGTTAGCTAAGGATGGCTCCGGGGACAGATGCTCAGGGAAGGGAGGAGCAGAAGCAGATTGGACAGCTGGGCTTTGGTGCAGATGCAGTAGTCTCAGCCAGCTTGTGAGGAGTTCTAGGGCTACAGAGGCCTGTCTGGGTTGTCCCATGCTGGGCTTTTCATCCTTGAATTCATCAGCTACTGGGTTCGGGCCACCCTGGGTAGGAGTGTGACCTTGGGTGAGACAGCTGTCCACAACAGAGGCCATTCCTGAAGGGGCAGACAGGTGAAGCCTGAACGCCAATTCCATTGCAGCAGTTAGGACAAGTTCTTCCTCAAAAGGGCATCTGCGCCACATGTGTCCCTGTCCGCCATAAGAAATTCCAAGTACTTACCTTGGTGTGGGTCCAGACCACTCCGTCAGTAAGCAAGTCACAGCCCATTGACTTGGGAGGATGGCCTATTACTTTTTGCATGGTGAGAAGTAGAAATTGCTGCTTCGGGTAAGAATTGCTAGGGCTCAGTTTTATGTGAAATCAGTACTGAAATTTACTTCCTGCTCCGACCCTAACATCTTCACATGTCACAGATCTCTGGGCTTTATCATTCTTGACGAAATGCTTGCCTGTAAAATCTGAGGATGTGGCAGAAGAAGTGAGCCTACCCTTACTCAGATGCTCCTCCTCATCTCAGCCCCTCTCCATGACCCTCCTGGGATCTGACCTGCAGATGGTTTTTGTTGAGTATCTCTCCATGACTGGCTCCCACTGGTCAAAGTCACAAATGTCTGGATTTACCCAGGTTTAAATGGTGTCTTTGATTTCCTCCTGGACCAAAATGATTCCTAAAGTAAGAGTGTAAATATTCTGGACCTGGCAGTAAGGTATGAGGAAATAATGTCATTTTAGGAGTTAGGTACCCCCATTTTGCCTTTGCCTTACAAGGAAAATATGATTAACTCCCATAATCTTCCTGGGTATCTTTTCTGAGTCTCTGTGCATGTGAAGGATGAGGTTAGGTGATCCTTAAGGCCCTTCCTAGTGCTGTGATTTCTTTATACACATCTCCATTGTGGGATGTGGACTCATCCCCTCTCTGGATCTACTCAGTTCTGGATTGCCTGAATTCCATGCCTCTTTACTTTTTTCCTGCCTCAACTTCTAGCTCCATCTGAAGTGTCCATGTTCCATGACACCGATCTGCAGTTGTGTTGAGCAGTCCCTTCCCACTCCCGGCAAGTAGGGCAGATAGGGAGGAGGGAGCAGGGGTGGTGGCATTGATTTAGGGTCAGTCTGGCTATCACAGAATAGCGAGGAGTGCTTTCAAAGGGCATCACCCAGCCTGTACTTGATATGCTTGCTCTTCTCCCTGAAGCCAGAAACTTCCCAGCCAGGTGATGAATCTATATCAATATGGTTTCTTTCATTACCTGGAAACTTCCCAATCTGTTCTCACCTCAGCTGAGAAGATGAGAAGAATTGATTTGGGGCAGGAATTTGGAAGGATGACCACATTAGGAGCTGGAGTGGTGTGATGGTGTGCTTCCTCCCAACATCAGGGCTGTTGCCAGACAGCCAAGCTGTCATTTCTGGCTAGGTGACAAGACCCCAATACTCTGATGTGAGGCACTTGCTCATTACCTGGCATCCCAGTGGTCATGACCATCTGCTCAGTTTGCCCCCTCACAAGATGGCAAAGCAGATTTTGCAAGACACCAGCACCAACATGCCAGGGGATGGGTAAGTGAAATATGCTCAAAACTAGAGAGAAATGGAGCAACCTTCCTAGAAGGTGCCACTGGTATTTGAAAAGGTACTCCTAGTTCAAATACCTAAAAAGGGGCTCCCAGTCAATGCATCAGCACAAAGGCCATGCCCTGAAATGATGTATGCTTTCTGATAAATCGCTTGGTTGTAGAGTCCCTGTTTTTACATCATATTCCCTTCAAATGAGGAATAGGTTGGTACTGTCCTGAATGAACATTCTCAGTGAGGTCTGGGCTGTTTAATGCCATGACCCGGGGCCCTGAGCAGAAGAGTCAGTGTTAAAATCTTATCCTTAAAATTTCTGAGCTTTGAAAGTCTTTGGCTTCTTCCAGCTGCCTCACAAAGAACGTGAGCTGTAACTAGGTGAAAAGTACACTTGTGTGTAATTGTTGTCCAGATAGTCAAGCTATTAATGTTTGGGTTGAGTTAGTGAAGGCAATGCTAGATAAACGCTGGAATCACTAACCCTGGCTTAGTGCACTAGATGTTTATTTCCCAGTCACATAAAGTCCCTTGCACACCAGGGCTTGGGGACGCGGGGCTCTACTCTGCTTAGTCATTCAAGAGCTCTGGCTTTCAGAGAGCCTGCCTTGTTTACATGGGGCTTCCCATGTTGACCAAGACACCAGTTATCTAACCCACAGAAGAGAGAGCAGTTAGAAGACCATGCAGCAGGCTTTTTTTTTTTTTTTACTTTTTTTTAAAAGTTTATTCTATTTATTGAGAGAGGGAGGGAGGGAGGGAGGGAGAGAGAGAGAGAGAGAGAGAGAATGAGAATATATGCGTGGGAGAGTCAGAGAGAATCCCAAGCAGGCTCTGCACTGCCAGTGTGGTCCCCGATGTGGATCTCGAGCTCACAAACCGTGAGATCATGACCTGAGCTGAAATTAACTGAGCTTAACTAACTGAGTCAGCCAGGCACTCCCCTCCTCTCCTGCCATGCCCCATGCAGCAGGCTCTTAAGGGCCAGGCCTAGATGTGTGCATAGCACGTTTGCCTATATTCCATTGGTCCGAACTCAGTGACCTGGTATACTAACTATAAGGGAAGATGAGAATCGCAGCCTAATGTTTTGGGGCTGGGGAAAAGGGGGAAAAAATGTCTCTGTTAGAGTGGAGGATTCGTTTCCAGAAAATCATCTCTCATCATTGGTGCATACTTGGTATCTATCTTTCTACCTACCTACCTACCTACCTATCCATCATCATCTATCTGGTTATCCTTTACCATCTTTAAAAACAGAATGAGTGCCCCTATGACATTTTCCAAAGCAAAGTTAAAATCTGGCAAGAACTTGTAGCTAGTCAAATGAATTTCTCTCATCCTGCCCTTCCGAGGTAATCATTATCCTGAATCCTGTCTATAAATATTATATATATGTGTGTGTGTGTGTGTGTGTGTGTGTATATATATATATATATATATATATATATATATATATATATATATATATATATTTGCCAAACATTTTTAGAGTTGTATCTTACCTACATGTGTCTCAAGATGTCTATATTTGTATTTTACTTGTTTTGATTTTGTGAAAAGGATTTGGTGTATGTGCTCTTTGACTTACTTTTCTCACGTAAACATTCAGTTGCTACAATTTATCCACATTCTGACGTGTTGCTCTGCTTCATTCCTGTTGTAACTCTACCTCCATCTATTTGTCTATGCTCCCGTAGATATGCATTTGGGCTTATGGCACCTTTTGCTATTTGAGCAATGCTACTATCATTATCCTTTACACGCCTGGTGTTGTATGTGAGCAACAGTTTTTTCTTGCCTGTAAACTAGGGACACAGTTGCTGGGTTGTTTAACTTGATGACAATAGTCTCTCTTGTCAAGAAATGTGTAAAAAAATCCTGTGTGTCCATGCCCTTCCTAACACTTGATACAGTAAGATATTTTAGTTTTTACTAATGCCTTTATTTTTTATTGAGCATAATACACATACTTTTAGATGCTTAGCTTCCCCTGACAGTTGAGTTTCCTAAGCTCTCATTGTTTCTACTACTTCTTGCTGCATCCCAATGCAAGAGATGGCACAAGATCTCAAGTATCTCTCTGATTGGAAAATAAATTCTGACCGAGAGATTTCAGGGAAGGGACAGTCCTGCATGCAGGCTTTTGTCAATTTATGGATGGGCAGTCCTTAACTTGGCAACATATGAATTCCTGTGTCTTCCCATCTTGGCCGCTCCAGACGCTTATATGTGGACTCTATAATTTTGCTGATTTTAGGAAAAGCAGCCGACAAATGGAGGCCAAACAGGATTCCTCAGAGAAGCCAAGTCAAGTCTGTATGCTGTAGTGGAGAATGGAGCTGAAAATGTCCGCTGGCTGACTGACAGCCAATGCAGCAGCCTCAAAGTACAGATTGCAATAAGACTAATAGTTTTCCCAGCAGCAGCTTGGTCTGTCTCATCTGTGCCCTCCTCTTAAGTTGGATACAGGTGCAGAACTGTGCCTCTGAGCCCTGGATGTGATAGCTGCATTTAAATCTGCCCTCAATCTGTCTGGCTCAGTAGGGGCAGCCTTGTGAAGATAAATCATGTAAACAAGTTATAGTAATGGAATACTTATTTATGAACGGTATTTTCGAAGGCTTGTAACCACCATTAAAAAGAAAGGCCTTGTTGTCTTTTAGCTTGTTAAGAAAATCAGCCCGTTTTGAGTATGCACCTTCTTCAAACAGGAAGCTAATGTATCAGAAAGTGAGCAATCCAGGTTGCTTTCCTCCTCTGAGTGGTGGGGGAGGGCAGGAGCCTAGTTTTTCAAATATGAGTGGCTTTTCCACACGGGTACACAACCCTTTAGTCTGATGGGATGAGCGACAGAGAACATAAGTGTGCTCTACTCCCTCGTGTTTTCTCCTCCCCTCCTCTCCTTCTCTCTTTGGGCTGGTGATCTTTTTTGTTTCTCTCTGCCTCTGACTTTCGTTCTCTGGTAGGGGTTCTGGTTTTACTTTGGCTTGAAGTGACAAACCAGCAGAAAATCTAAACTCTCCGTGCACAACCTATGTCTCCCCTCTGAAAGTATCAAAAAAAAAAAAAAATGCTTCTGACCCACTGACCGGCAGAGGTGCTCATGTTTCCCCATTAATATCCTATAAAAACAAATGATGTTTTCCCCGACGAGAGTGCCCTGTCATGCTGCCCAGACTTGTCGGCTGTGTGGAGTTATTGCCAGACACCTCAGGCCCTCCCCCAGAGGCCTTTGAAAGGGCCTTTTGGAAACCCAGATAGAATGGCTTTCATCATTTGGAATACCTGCTGGCCCCAGCTGCCTCTGTGCACATCCTCAGCCTCTACTGTTAGGTGGAAGCAAAGGTCCTACGCTGGAATCTTAGCAAGGACGTTGAGCCGTGCAGCGAGTGGAGATTCTAGGAGTGGGAGAGCAAGAGCCATTGTCTACCAGCAAGGGCATGAATATTTTATTTATGTGTAGATGGAGACAGATATCCTGTTTGTATTTATGTAGAATGGTGTATGCTGGATCTCAGGATGTGAGCCTTTTCCATAAGATCACCCTTGTGGGTGTTGTTCACTGCTGCAAACCTAGTGTCTAGACAGCACCATGCATAGTAAATGCTCTATAAAAATCTATGATGAATGAGGGAGGAATCCCAGGGGCCTGTATGATGTGCAGGACTTGGGTAGAGGCCACTTGGTGAGTAGCCTCACAAAATCTGAGGGGCTAGAGTGGGTCTGAAGCCTTGGACTCTTCATGGCCCTGGGAGCCTACTACTCAGACTTGCACATTCAGACAAAGGACAGGGGGCCATACGGGGAGAAGCGGCAAGGACCCAGGCATTCATGCCTCCTCAGATGCAGCAGAGGCACACGTGCATGCCCATAGGACTGGCCCAGGATGGAGACATTGCTGTTCTCCTTCCCAGATGTCATCGGGCTAGCCTGTGCCACATGTAAATGAGACCGACAGATTCAGTTCCCTGGCCCCCGGGGCTGAGGGTGACACTTGTGTGCCCAGCAGTGGCAGATGCCTCTGAGTCAGGAATCACAGAGCCTGGTTTTACAAGTGAAGAAAATGGTGCCATTAAAAGGCAATTATTCAAGTGATGTGAGTCAGCGATGCAGCTTCTGGCAATTCGAGGGAAGGGAAAGAAGTGGTGTGAGGAGTTTTCCCTCTCTCACTCTTTTTTAAACAAAGCTCAAGCTAGATAGCAGAGCTTGCACCTGCGTGTGGATGATGTACGGGAAGGGCTGGACTGCCAGATTCCTTTATGTGAACAACATCAGCAATCGACCAGAAAGGGCTCCATCCACAGAAAGGGGGGATCCAAAGATTCTTTGGGCTGGTTGTGTCTTTGACCTTTACTGGATCTCAGCTTCTCAGGAGGTTCCAGGTTCCCCTGTCTGGCCATCTGTAGGGTGTGTGGAAATTAAAGGAAAGGGTGTGATGGAGTCTGCAAGCCCTGTGAGCTGGGTTGGGGCATCTGTTTCTTTTGTGCTGCACTGTGCTTTTCCCTGCCCCCTTTCTCTAGTGTCATTTCACTGAAGACCAGTACACTTTTATTTCTGGAGTATGTTCATGTCTGTTTTCCTTCTAAGGCTGCTTGGTCTGCTGCCGTGGCAGCTAGCCCTGCATTACCCCCTTCTCATGGAGAGAGGTGTGAAGGGGACAGGACAGACCCTGCTCCCACCTCATCATCTGGGTTCCTGGGCCTGAGTGGGGGTGGTTGGTCACTGTAGAGATGTCGACTGAAGCCACAAGTTTGTCTCACAAATCTTTGTCCTTTTATTGTCAGGAAGGCTAGAGGGAAAGGACAGTGGCAGGTTCTGAAACAAGAACAGAGTAGAGACCAGGCTGCAGCCACAAGGTGGCTTCTGGTTCTGGGGCCCTTTTACAAGTGGAGTAAAAACTCAGAAAGATCACAAAGGCTTATCTGTTTCGCGCTGAAAATGGGCCGGCTCTCGTTCTCCTATCTTTCCCCTTTCTGAGCAGAGTGGAATCCCCTCCAGTATTGATAAAACAAAGCAGGAACAATTTTCATACCCTTTGGATATTAGTCATTTTAAAATATGGCTGCATTTAAATAGCAGTGGCATGGCTCATGTCTGTTTCACATTCCTAACCAGGGGAGGTTTCATTTTAATTGGTGGCATTTTGTCTACTGTTCAACTTAATGAAAGTTGAAAGAAGACAGGTCCAGTGTCTCTGCATTAGGCACAAGAAGCAGAGGGTCAGAGCTGCCAGAGTGGTGGCCTTGTGAGGGGTGGGCATGTGAGGATCTTGGACTGGGTGAAGAGGAGTCAGCCAGACTGGACAGAAGGGAGTGGTGTTTTTTTTTTTTTTTTTTTTCAGGGTATCAGGGTGAGAGGAAAGAAGCATGTACTAGATCTGTGGGTGAGTTGGGCTGCAGAGGCACAGACTCTCTGGATGTACAGACAGAAGCAGAGTAGAGTGTCTGGGAAGATGAGAAGGTTGATAATGCATCCCAGCTTGGTTCAGATAAACACAGGGAAGAGAGTTTGGGCCCTAAGGAGTTACAGTTTGCATGGCTCCACCTGGACAGTTGGGGATCTCTAGGCCACAGCATGTTAATTCTGAGGAGGATGTCTGCCCTCTATTTTCACGTTAAGTGCTTTTATGATGCTCCCTAGACTGGCAGTAAGGGAACCAACTGAAGGGCTCACTGCACTGAGTTCTGTCCCAGAGAGTCAGCAGAAGTTGAGGGTTAAGCCAGTGGGCTTGGTCAGCCCCGGCCTGGCAACCTGGTTGCCACTTAGGAGCCTTGCGACCTTTTGGTAATCACTCAACTCTTAAGCCTCAGCTTCCTCATCTAGAAAATGAGGCCAATGACTCTACCTGCCTCACTTGATGGGAATTAAATCAGGTGTTAAGGCCATTAACACTAAGCCTGGCTCAGGAGCAATCCTCCCTATGTTTACAATAGTAAAATAAAATATTTATGCCTTCTGGGGCCAGAGCTTTCATGAGGGTCAAGTGCTATTGGGAGCATCTTTAAAGGAGCCACAGTCCCTGATACTAAAGAGTCCACAAAGTCATATGGAGTGGCAGTTTGGAAATTCAGAACTCTGTCCCTATAGGCAAGAGTAGATCTTTGGTTGAAATTGCCACGGGTCTGAAATACTACTTTTAAAAAGGCTAGTGTGGTGAGAAAATGGGTGGAAAGTAGGTTGTTATAGATTAGTTTTCTTTTAATATTTTGTAAATGTTATTTTATTCTTGAGAGAGAGAGAGAGAGAGAGAGAGAGAGAATATGAGTGGGAGAGGGGCAGGGAAATGGGGGACAGAGGATTTGAAGCGGGTTTCTTACTGACAGCAGTGAGCCTGATACAGGACATGAACTCACAGACTATGGGATCATGACCTGAGCCAAAGTTGGATGCTCAACCACCTGAGTCACCCAGGCTCCCCCTTATGGATGAGTTTTATAGTTAAAATGCCAAAACCTATGGCAGGACACCCACTGGTGGTGATCACCAAGCCAAGGACTCCTCTCAACATGGGACTAGGGTGAAGGATGCCACATGGGCAGCAGGACTGCTGTGGCCACTTCAGAGCTACCACAGTCAGTGGCTGTGGGTCCAGAAAGCTGGTCTAATTCAGATTTTGGATGGCATGTGCTTTCCTTTGTGTCCCACAGGGGGCAAGTCACAGCCAGAAGAGCTCTGGGTGGGTGACAGAGAAGGTGGGAGAGTTCTCATCAAACTGCTCCATCTGCCAGTATCGACACCTACTGGCAACAAAAATGGATTTAAATGTTTATGAAGTATGGAGTCCTCATGGGCATATGGCCTGAGTATCAGCTGGCAGTGGAATTTAGTGGAAGTGAGCCATTTTTGTGGAGACTATTGTTAATACAAAAGAGGAGGCTGGTGATGACAATCAAAGTTATTATTTCCACACACCAATTCTCCCTTTAGTCTTTAATGTGGTTCTATTTATTTCTTTACTTAAATATTGACAGAATCCCTCCTGAAAATAAGAATGATGATAACACAAAATTAATAATATTCATTATAATGGTGGTAATATCCAGTTTTCAGTGTCTGCCATATACTGCAGTCTTTGTTAGATGCTCTCTAATCCTCACAATGAACCTGTGAGCATGTTTCCCTTGTTACACAAATGAGGAAATGGTGGCTCAGGGAGGATGTGTAACTTTGCACTCAAAAATCTAGTTGGCAAGCAACGAAACATGGATTTGAACTAATTTCTTTTTCCTCTGAAGAGCCCTGCATGGGTTTTAGGACCTTTGAGTCAGAAGCTATTTTAGCATGATTGGAAACAGAATGGAATGAAGAATATTACTCTTGGCCATGAAACCTCAGGTTTCTCTAGCTTTTCAGGCTGTGTCCCTGAAATCTGTGCTTGAGAAGCAGAAGGAAGCAGAGGGGAAGGCTTTATGTCTGCATCTAAAGATCCTAAAAAAGGCCATTCCTTGTACCTTGAGAAATGTTTTGGGACCTGCTGTTTTCCCTCAGTCTCTCCTCCTTCCATCTGGGTCTTGAGCTTTGTGTACCCTTCTTTCCCTTGAATTTCGCTGCCTCCTTCCCTTATGTTGCATTCCCAGGTAAGTTCCACTGAAGCCCCTTGTATATATCTTCTCATGCCAACTAGTAATATTTTTCTCCATGCCAGCAAAAAGAATTGCAACCTATTGGGTTTAACCCCATTTCCTACTCCTCTACTCTAATCCTATTCATTCTTAAATGTTTAACTCTTATAGAGCCTTCTTAAAGAGTTCCTTATAATCGCCTTGTCTTCTCCAATCCTCTATCGCTTTTTACCAGCCAAATTACGCTTGCTGCCTGTGCCTTAGATATTCTGTGTGCATCTATCTCTTCTCACTCAATAGCTCATAAAGATTTGGAAGACAGGAGTTGTGCCCTCTGTTATTCCTGTGCTTCACACATAGTGGATGCTCAGTAATAATTATTGAACAAACAAAAGCTCTCTCCCTCTATATTTCTTTTGTTTATACGCCTAGCTATACCTCTGAGCCTTACACTTGTCACTGCTACCAGATGTAAATAGATTTATTACTGTATAGAGACCTAGGACAGCAAATGAGAATCTGATCAGACTCCTGTTCTACTACTGCCTCCAACTTCCCTCTGGGCTTCTTTAGTAAAATAAAGGTAGCACTGTCCTCTGTGAATACTGAAGAGTGATAGGTTATTCAAATCATCAATGTTTGCTTTGGAACGTGCCTGGGTGGGGAACACTGAGGAAATTTTCATTCAGATCAGTTTCAAATCCAGGAAATCAAACCGCTTCCTTCCCCTGCTCTTCTATCCCTCCTCAGAATGTTCCAGGGCCTCAGAATGTAGTATAGTCAGCATGTCCTCAGGTTGGAGGTCACTACACCTTGGCTCTGATGAGACAGTGGGTCTGACTGGTTACTAACTGATCAACAGCCCAGCTGTCTCTGCTCTAGCTGCTGATTCAGGACCATGGACAAGGCTAAAGAAAGGTAGTCTGGTTTTCCCTCCTTGTCCTTAACAGTTCATCTGTACTTTTGAAGCCCAGAGAAGCTGAGAATTCTATTCTAAACAAGCCAGAGGAAGGAACAAATGGCAACCCTCTTCCTGGGGAATTCCACTCTTTGAATCGTAAATCAGGCTCTTTAGTTGTCTAAAGTGACCTACACAGAGAGAGTTCTCTTTTCTTAGGGAAAAGGCCTTATACACAAACCAGTCTGACACTTGCCTACTAATTGCTTCCCACTGGAATTTAACTTATTCAGGTTTTCCATTTGGACTTCCTATGTTTCAGAGGGGTCTTTATTGCCATTTTACTGCATATGGGCTTCTTCAAATCGATATTCTTATATAAAACAGTGGAAAAAGCCATGATATTCTCTTCTTCCTTTGAATTTTTTTTTTAGTATACACATTTTTATATTCTGCCTTTAAAGCTATTTCTGCTGCACAGCTGCTTTACCGAGACTCAGACTCCTACGGGCCCTACTCGGTCCGACACGTACCTTGAATATCCTTTCACAGTGTTTGATTTCTGCAGTCGGTTGTATAATGAGGAAGGAGTGTGCAGTGAGTTTGGAGATTCCTATTAACCAGGTCACCCATGAATCTATTTTTGTGCACTTCTTTATTAGAAATAGCAGGGAACATGATGATATTTAAACACAACTACTTATAGAAGCTTGGCTTAAAAAATACACCTTAGTAAGTTTTCTTTTCCCATTTGACATTTCAAAATGTTGTACTACATTTTCCCATCATCAAAATACCTCTTCTCCATTTGCATTCTGGGATGTGAATAGAGACCATTACACATGATGATGGATATTTTGGATGGTCATTTGGACTTGTGATCCTCTGCCTGATTTAGACCATCTTTGAAATGGTCATTCTGTTCTTGGCACTGCCTCTGAAGATGGACCATAAAGAAATAGACACAGACCAAGATGGTAAGTCAGGACGGGTTCAGAGTAGATAGAAGAGAGCTATCTTTAGGTACTTGAGAGAGGATATCTCATGAAAAAGGATAGTAGAATTTTTGTATGTTGTACCCAAAGACAGGATCAATGAGTGAAAGCTTCAGTGGGACAGATTTTGATTCAACCTGAAAAATACCTAACTGCTAGAGTTGCCAGACTCTTTGGAACAGGTTGCCATGTTAGGTAGTGAGTCTCCAGGCACTGCAGGTGCTAGACTCCAGGCTGACTGAGTTTTCTGCCAGGAATGAGCCTTCCAGAAATAACAATCCACTTCAACTATGAGAGTCTATAGTCCTTACTACCTGGCATTACTGTTGGTACTCAGGGCATTGAAAAAGCAGAGTCACCATCATCTCTTAGGAGCAAAATCTGTGAATCTTCTTGAATTTTGGAAATCAAATGCCCCGAATGGGCCACTACAGCCAAGGACAAGGATAGAAAGTGAGTTTGCAGTTGTTGAGGCAGGAAGCTTTTTATTCAGGCAGATACTTTATTTTGTAGTCCAGCTACAAAATTAGATGATTTCAAAAATCACTTAAACCACTGTCCTTTATTTTGTTGCATTGGTTAAGACCTGGCCAGCATCTTATTAACATTAGGATATTATTAAAAATGTACTGATGATCCCTTTCAAATGAAGAGAGTTTTACAGTTTATATAGTACCTTCTTCTATATTTCTCCTTCTAAGTTTCACCACGGTTCTCTAAAAAGGCATGGATAATATTTTATCTTAATTTGTGTAGGGGGAAACTAAGACTGGAAGGTTTAGTGACTCATCCAACATCACATGGTTGGCAAGTAGCATGAGACCTGGACTGGACCTGGCATGGATTTGTCATGCATGACTCCAATTTCCACACTACAAATTTCATTTTACCTCCTACCTGCCAGGTAAAATGTAAGGACTATGCCAGAGAGCAAGGTGTATGGAGAGGCAAGAGGATTTCAGACAACAGGGATGTGGTGAGCACCTTGGAGCTTATCTTGCTCCCATGCCCTCATTTGATATATGAGAGTGTTTGAAGTCACATAGTTGATCATTGGCATGGCCATATTTTCTGTCTGGAGGTAAAATGAAATGGAGTTTCTGTGTTGGAGGAAAGCATTCTGATGCACTGGCATGTGTCTCTACGGTGGTAACTTCACACTACAGCTGCTATGAGATACCTTTGTGACAGATCACTTTCACAAGTGTGAGACCCTTGGCTGCACTTTGATTCAGGATTGGGGATTCGACAATATGTTTATTTACCTTTGTGGGCTCAATTGTGGTGTGTAATGGCCTAGGTGGCTTTTATGAATATCAGTAACCCTAAATGTGGAAGAGTCAGCATGGATGATAAGAGCTTCTCGCTTTACAGGGTATAGGCTTGCAAGAAAAGTTACAGTTTATCCTGATTTTATTTTTTAATTCTGTAATATAGCTATCGAACTCAAAACTAAATTTTATATTGCCTATAAGTTTCTTGACAAAGCTAACTTTTTTCCATGACTACAAAAATAATATATGTTCATTGTAGGAAAAAAATAAAATTACATAAGTAATTACCTATAATCTCTGAAAGATAACTGCTGTTAACACTTTATTAAAACTTCCTGGGATGCTTTCCTATGCACTTATACATATTTTAAAACAAATTTAGTATAATACTGTACATACTGTGTTGTAAACGGTTTTGTTGTTAATGGTAAACTTTGTCCTATTTCATTAAACATTCCTTTAAAGAAGAATTTGATTTCAGGGTGCCTTGGTGGCTCAGTCAGTTGAGCGACCGACTTCAGCTCAGGTCATGATCTCACGGTTCATGGGTTTGAGCCCTGCGTAGGGCTCTGGGCTGACAGCTCAGAGCCTGGAACCTGCTTCAGATTTTGTGTCTCCCTCTCTCTCTGCCTCTTCCCCACTCGTGCTCTGTCTCTCTCTTTCTCAGAAATAAATAAACATTGAAAAATTAAAAAAAGAAGAATTTAATTTGCATTTGGATTTGGAAGGCACATCGTATTCTAGAATGTGGATGTCTCAGAATTCATTCAACTTCTTTCTTATGTTGCATGTATTGAATGCTTACAATGGTTTGTTAATATAAATCACATATGAAAATATCCTCTCACGTAAATCCTTGGCAGTGCACTAGATAGAAATCTGATTTGTCAGAAAGAGAAAATTAAAGGTGCATTTCTATTTTGTAGGGTACCAGCAGTCTTGCTGGGCATTTATGAGAAAATTATAAAGTCTACACTTATTGTGGTTAACTGACATGGTATCACCTAAGGTATAGGGTGGTCTCCCCAATGCTACGATTATGGGGTCTGTTACTGTGCTCCTAGCTTTTGCACACAGTTAATGTCCTGCATAAACATCAAGGCAGTGGACTCATTTTTCTTCTGTTGATTCTCCTTTAGCCTGATGAAGTCCTCCGATATCGATCAGGATTTATTTACAGACAGTTACTGCAAAGTGTGCAGTGCACAACTGATATCCGAATCTCAGCGCGTGGCTCATTACGAGGTAAGGACGGCTTTTCCCATTTGATGTTTTCAGTGGAAGAAAGAGTGGTGCAGACTTGGTGTGGGACTTGAGGACAGATCCTTTTCGTCTCAGGGCATGTTTCAAGAGCCACAGGGCTTGAGCCTTTACAGTCTGAGATCAGGCTGGGGCAAATGTGCATGTGTGGGGTGGGGACAGAGGCCTAGGGACATCAGTCTCAGACTCTGGCTGCTTCCCAGATTCTGTCTTTTTATTTTTACTTTTTTTTTGTGCCTCAGCCCCTGGAGACTCAGTGGGCTTTCTCTACTTGTTAAATCTGTCATTGCTCATCCCTGAAGTTCCTTTCAGGGACACAGGGCAGGATGCATTAGTGCCAGCTTCTCTTTCCTTCTATGACCCTAAAGATAAGCTCAGAGGCCTTTTGTTAATCACTGTCCAGAGAGATGGCAGCATCAGTGATTCAGCATCAAATTCCTTCCACACGATGGCTGCTGCCCTACATGTGTTTATCAGCATAAGGACTTTGCCTGTAAAGTTGTAGCAAAGTTTTAAAATCCAAATACTTTTGAAGGACATGATTCAGTGGCTTTGGCTTTTTAGGGTGGAAGAACAAATAGTTGCCTTTTAATCTTCTACTGAGAACAGAGAATGAGAGAAGAAGGGTTGGCCAATGTTCTGGGTGGGGACCAGGTGCCGCACATGGGGACAAGGGGACGCTGGGTGCCCCCAGATGCTGAGTGCTGCCCAGGGCATATTCACCTTCTGAGAGAACATATACCAGTGGGAACACGAGTTTTCAAGTGTAATAACTTGTGAGTAATTTTAGATTGGAGGGCTTAGCCAGCAATTTTCTTTTTGTCTGACAAGTCTGACAAATGCCAGTTGTCACTGTCACTCACCAGACTCCTCTGAGCCTCCGGTTCCTCTGTGCACGATAAAAAAATAAAATTAAATAAAAAATAAAATTAACATGCACATGCACACGCCCAGAAACACAATAAACTGACCCCATGTACTTCCTGGGGTTTTGTGGTGACCAAATGAGACCTATTGAAATAGTATTTGTGAAAATGCTTTGGAAGCTGTAAAGTGTGCTGAACATACAAAATTATATTGCTTTTCATTATTAACTCCATTGCAGCAATATTCTGATGCAGGCAAATAAAGCATGCTTTTCTGAGAAAACTTTTAAAAATCAGAATCTGTGAAAAAAAGTTAGCATATTCTTTTGTCAGTAGGCAATCAAGTGTTACAAGTAAATGTGAGCTCAAAAGAATGATCTAAAATGGAAGATATCCATCTTCTGATATTAAGAACTTTCTAATTTTGGTGGGTATTGCTTTATAAACACACATGGTTTTTATTAATATGATTTCCTCAGTTAAGGAAAATCAGGGAGTTCATTCCTACTCTCAAATTCCATAGCTTCCTATTAGCCCTTTATGTTCTCCCTTTATTAGACTTTTTGTGTTCAGTTTTAATATTCTTACTAGATTCTTGAGGGCAGAAGCAGAGTTTTATTCATTTGCTCTTCCATAATTCCTGGAATAGTGCCTGCACATCACAGATGTATAGTTAGTGCTTGTTAACAAAAATACCTTGGTGACACAGTCCAGCACTGCTTTATTGTTAACTGAACTAGAAAAGTAATGCCAGAAAATTGAAAAAAAAATTTTTTTAAAGAAAAAGATCTTAGCTGCTCAATTAAGGGTTTAGTTATTTGAACACAGGTTTTCCTGTTACCACTCTGTATCCTTGCTGTGGCACAATTTAATTGTTTAGAGAATGGGTTAATATTTGTTGCATGTAGCATAGATGAGATAGAGAAAAGAAAGCAATCAAAATAGATCTGCAATTAACAGTGTTACACATCATCAAAACAACATTCAACACACTTCCATTAAGCATGGATGGGGACTCTAAGTGATGGTTCACTCCCTGCTTCCAGGCAGAGGTGGGGTACTTCTTTCCAAGACAAACAGCACTACACATGGTTGTTGCAAAGCTGCTGGGGATGTGAACAGGGTTCACACCTCCTGAGCAATCCGGTCTTACCAGCTTCCGTTAGGAGGCTTCCCCAATTTTTCATCTCTAAGAGGATGATGGCTTCCATCCGATGATCTTGAAGGCCATTTGAGAATTGATAATCTGACCCTGTTCATCTTCCCCCTCCCACCACATACACTCTCTCTGCTGAAATTGCATGAAGAGTGGGTCTCTATGAGTGTGAAATCCCACTCAGGTCATTGAAAATGTTATCACACTGAGTCTCAATGCTCTATCACTGATGTATTGCTTTAGCTTGATTTTACTCAACTAGAAAATATTCCCAGCTTCCCTACGGGGCAAATCAAAAAGAATCCACTGTGTACTTTCTGCTGTGTCCAGCACTATTAGTATTTGTTATTACAGGGAATTCTGAAGCTCTATGAGAAACAGTCTCTGCCCCCAAGAAGCTCATAAACTTTGTTGGGTGGAAAAGCCATGGGTGGTTCAATGTGGTATAAATAGGTGTGTGATACTGAGGATGTGATCTGTAGAATTCTGCTGCCTGCTTTGAAGGAGCTGCTGATCTGATGTGATTTAAACAGAGTGTTAATTCTTCTGCCCCTTTGACTTTCTGATATATGCTATGTAGTGCTGTTAACTTTTTAGGTTTTTTCATATTCCAAATTCTAAAGAGCAGGTCACCACTAAGAGCTATTATGGCCAAGAAAGATTTGTTGGGAATGTCATGAATTATCTAGGCCTTGATGGATGGGTTAAGTTTAGGGGTTGCTAGAATGAGAGGCATCTCCAAGGAGCTATGAAGAGGATTTGTGTTAGGGAAGGGAGGTGCACTGTAGTATGTAAGGGTCACGTGGGGTCAGAAGGTAAAGGAAAGGGGACTTCGTACTTTCCTGTGGCTCTTAAGCATTTGGTAACTTGACAGCATTTCTGAACGACAGTCCATTGGTGGTGGTTAAGGTGTATTGTTAGGAAACAAACAGCTTTGGTATGACTTTTGCTATGGAACTAGTGTGCCAGCCTTTTGAAGTAAAAGAGAAAAACACAACAGATGGGTTAATGCTTAATAGCTGCATGCCCCATTTAAAAGGCTGAACCTTTGTATAGGAGGACAGAAAAACCCAATATATGTCTAATGGACCAAAAACACTTCCATGCTATACTTTTAAAATCTCTTTTTGCATATGAAATCCTGAAGTGGAAAAAATGGGAAATATAAAGACATTATTATTTTTCTTACTTGCTAAGCATTAATAACATGTTAATCTTTGGGTGGAAAATATAATTAGATGTTGTCTCTGCTCACTGAGTCAATAGAACAAGTAGGCACAGAAACAGAGGGGGAAGAGAAAGCTTTCACGTGTGCCTTTCAACATGCCTGGATGTTATAGAGGTTAGCAATAATTTTCTAGTGAGGCCACTTGAGCAGTTGGTTGTAGTTTTAAGTGGCTAAAGAATAATTTTCTGCAAAAGGAAAGAGTTGCTTGCATGAGTGAAGGAGTGAGTAGTTTTCTGGCGTGTAGGAAGAAGAGGATTTGTATACGGAAGGCCATGAGAAATGAACTAAAAAAGACAGGGATTTTTTTTTTTTCTTGAGTAAAGCTAAAGGAAAAATATGAATGAGTGATCTAGAAGGAAAGAGAGAACTCTTGTCAGGCAGAATCAATGAAGTCAGCATAAATGGGCCATTTCCTGCTGCTTGTCTCTTCCTGTGTAATTAATTGTTCCTTGCAAAATCAATGACTCAGGTATACTGGCACCTTCAAACAAGATTGTATGCTTCCTGAAGGCAGGCAAGAGTCATGCACTGAGTTTCTTCATTTACTTCTACAGTGTCAACCCTAGAGTTTGACCCATTGTGGCTCGTAGGCACTTGTAGGTTGATGAAGAGGCTGAAGTTGGGGACTGGTAGAGGGAAGCAGTGGGTTAAGTTTAATGGAAGCATTGATGGGTGTGCCAGAAGAGGCATTGGTATACATTGGGAGTCAAACTGTACTCAGGAGCTGGCCTCAAGGTATAGGTGATGGCTTTGTAGTTCTAAGAAAGACAATTCTCTAAATTGATGAAAAACCTTTCAAACATTTCTGAGTCTTGAAGTAATGTCAGTCTTGATAAATGAACCCCATTAAGCCACCCAGGAGTGGCAGAGTCCAGGACTGTTCTCTAGTCAGGGAAACAGCAGGCACATAGAGTCTACAGAGGCACACAAACCAATTTTTCTTATTTCACTTTTTTTCAGTGTCATCCAACAGAACTTTGGCCTTCCCTAACTTCTACTTAATCCAGGGGAATAACCAAAGGATGACCTTTTGGTCTCTGTAAATCTGGTAGTAGGTGGGATGTAAGTGCTTTGTGGTTAGTGATAGCAAGGTAAAAACTGAGGTTCTTCATATGTGCTGATTAAAGCAGCATGATTTTTTTCTACTACTAAGCCTTTAATGACTTTTCTCCCTTCATCTCTCATAGCTTCTCAACTTTGCTTTTTCCTTTTCTTTTTTTCTGAGTAAGCATGCAGGCTGGGCAACTCCTTTTCTATGTATGAGAGTAGTTGGTCAGTATCATGTTATGTTTCTGCAACCTGTCAGCCATACTAACTGGACTTGAGTTCTGTCTGGGTTCACTGGGTCAACAGCCATCCTGGGTATTGCAGGTGATATGCTCCTGGAGATGCAAATGCTACCTGGGTGAGGACAATAAAAGATCTTTATAGCAAGATTCCCTTGGAGATGCTTCTTTGCACTGTGCATTGAGAATCACTGCTTCAGTCTCTCCAAACCTCTTACAGTCATGACATGCTTAATTTCTCCCAGATGCTGTTAATACCATTATTGGCTCATTTGCCGAGGCTAACACTATTTTTGTTACCCTCTGTAATGTCAGAGGACTTCAATCTGTTCCCCATTGCCTAATGGTCTTTACCTCTGTTTCTTGACCATTTCATTGAAGACTCTTGAGCTTCTGTAAAGTTTCTAACTATTCTCATATTTTTCCATTGTTTTTATTCCAGCAAGTCCAGTCATTTTATCTTTTATCAATTATTACTAGTCAAAATAGTTCACTGGAACACAAAATAAATGGTTAATAGAGAGGCTACCATGAAGCAAACAACAGTAGACTGAAGAACACTCTCAACTCAGGGCAACACACACATTGGCTATGAAACGTTGTCAGATGGTGTGTGCTTAATGCTCATTGGTTAAGGGTTGGTAGAGTGTGCTCTGTAGCATGAGTGCTCATTTGCTGAGAGCATATGACATCGCTTGGTGGATTTTAGGAGCCAGGCTGTCTTCCACTGGCTAGAACTCAATCACATGGTCTCACCTAGCTACAGGGGAAGTTGGGAAAAAGAATTTAAATGTGTAAGAAAATGAAATGAGTTCAACAAACACATAGGATTATCTCTGTTACAGTCTACTCCTCTAGTCACCAGAAATCCATTCCATTTTTCTTTTAACACATAGAGTACATGTCCCTTCTCCATGGAAACACCCGCAAGCCCTACCTAGTCACTTTGTTCAGCTCAAATTTCAGAGTCTCCAGGGAGGGAGTAAATCTCTCCCTCAGATACGATGTGATTCCTCTGGGCTCAGCAGCCTGTGAGGAAAACAGGAAGGTCACCCCTCCTCCTCCTACTTTAGAGTGGTGAGGACAGTGGTAACATTTCTGATTCAGAAAAAGGAAGAAAAGAAGCCAGACTGATCACTGGCCCATAGCAGAGCTGGCATCCTGCAGGGAAGGCATTAAGAAGTGTCTTTTTTCAAGGAGTGGGGGGAGTTCCCTGAATAGATTCTGATCTTCCTCTGTGAGAAGGACTTTCTTGTCCATTTTTCTTAATGACCCCTATATCTACCCTCCACAGTTCTTTCACCATCCATTGTCATCACCACATCTGAAATGGATCCCGGGTCCTATACTATCTTTGGGAACTGCCAGCATTCATAGCCCACTTCCTTCCTGAGACTGATTTAAGGCATATGGAATATTCAAAGCTTTTCTAATTCAAGATAATAATTGCTTTAGTAATACAATTCTCTCAGTGATATAGAAGCCTTCTGATTTATTTTCTTTCAGAAAGTTTCATGTGTTGTCACCACACAGTTCTTTCCTAGACACAATTTCAAGGAGTCTTCTTTGTTTTATTCCTTCCTTGTCTCTGTGCCTGTTTCTATTCTTCAGTTTAATAGTGGCCATCTTGAGGTTATCTGAAAGTAGGTAGAAAGATCACATCCTCAGTCCAGTTTTTGCCAAAGCCCTGAGTCACAATGTGCGACTGAGAAGTCTCACTGGGTCTTCAGCACACAATGTCTTTTAATAGGAC
Organism: Panthera onca; assembly: GCF_046562875.1. Classification (NCBI taxonomy): domain Eukaryota; kingdom Metazoa; phylum Chordata; class Mammalia; order Carnivora; family Felidae; genus Panthera; species Panthera onca. The sequence goes on along the minus strand of NC_138342.1, from coordinate 163,099,436 downwards.
ATCTTTCATTTCTTGGTGACTGGAAGCAATTAGCAAATAAATGACTTTTCTAAGTAAGTCCATAATTTCTAGAATAACTCTTTTTTTATTTCTATCTGCTAATGTGCCAGTTACACATTACAGTTCTTATAATTTTATGATTCTTTCATAAAAAACCTGACCCGCAATCAATAACAGACAATTAGTAGCCAACAACATATATGCAAGCATTCTGTTTTTCCATCATCTTCTGGTTCTTTTAGAATTGTAACGATCTCCTAGCACAGAACCATCTAGTTCCCCAAGAACTGTAAGCTCAGTAAGCAGGTAGTCTACATTCCACAGTGTTGTAGTCAATAGTTTTTGCCAGTGTTTTGCCACTGAATAACCTGGATCTGCTATATCTTTACCCTCCCTACTTACCATCCATCTCATCTAAGTCAATGTCAAATATTTAAGTTTTTTGTTATGGGAGAGCCTCCATTTCTATGTTGGCCAAGGTAGGCTAATGGTAGTAATAAAGAAATAAAAATGATTTGTTGCTCACATTATAGCCCACTGTGGGTTGCCAGAGGGGGATTTTGTACTGTGTAATCATTTAAGACTCAAGCTAACAGAAGTTCCACCATCTTTGCTTCTGACATTGCCCTGAGTATCAAAATCCAGCTCGCACCTGAGGAAACGATGGGCAATGTCAGTGATTTGTGCAGGACATTTTTGGGGGCCAGGCCTGGAAGAGGCATCATGTCCACACACATTCCACTAGCCAGAACTTAATTGTGTTTTCTTCTGACTATATGGGAGCTGGCAAATGAGCTTAGCTATGTGCCCAGGAGGAAATGGGAGCCAGTTTGGTGAGCACATAGCATTGTCTCAGTGCACTATGTTATGTGTATGACACTACAGGGGATGTGGTGGTTAGCACCTGCTTTGGGGATATTGAGGATGATGTGGGGGTGGAGAAGAAAGAGGAAGAGAGGAAGTCCCATGCATCCCAAAGGGGGTAGGCTTGGCAAGGAAACAGGAATGATTCTGGAAATAAAGTGGCTGGGGGCTGCGATGAAGATGGTGCCTATTCATCACAGTGCTTTGTAGGAGACAGAAACAAACATGTTGTTTGTCTAAAAGACAAGGGAATATGGGGCACCTGGGTGGCTCAGTTGGTTAAGCATCCGACTTCGGCTCATGTCATGATGTCACAGTTAGTGGGTCTGAGCCCCACATAGGGCTCTGTGCTGACAGCTCAGCCTGGATCCTGCTTCGGAATCTGTGTCTCCCTCTCTCTGACCCTCCCCTGCTCGCACTCTGTCTCTCTCTCAAAAATAAATATTTAAAAAAAAGAATAAAAGACAGGGGCTAAAATGCTATCAGATAAGGATTTTCTCTCCAATTCCTCTGACTTAATTGGTCAAGCACAGAGATTTTCCATTTGGAATTTGGGGCCTGTGTACTGAGTGTCATGTCAGAAGAGTAGGATTTCTTTTCTGCTCTACCATTTTGGGCCTAGGGCACTGGTCCGCCAGGCCCTGAATTCTGCATCCCTCAGCTGTCTGAAGGCCTGCCCTCTCCACACACAGGTGATCCAGGAGCAGCCTCTGCAGGGGTCCAGTTGTGTGCTGAGGCTGAGGACATAATGCGTGGTATCTCAGTGTCTTCTAAAAGATGGATGTTTGAGAGAAATTTCCATGTTCTCTCTCTTGTAGGAAAGGTCATTCCTCTGCTCAGAGGCTAGTTTATTATTGGTACTGGACTCTTTGATCTTGTTTCCTGCTTTGCTTTCGTCACCAAATTCATGGCCATGTCCAGCAACTAGACAGGATTCTTTTTTTTTAAGTTTATTTATTTATTTTGAAAGAGAGAGAGAGAAAGCATTAACAGGGGACGAGCAGAGAGAGAGAGGGAGAGAGGATCCCAAGCAGACTATGCGCTGTTGGCAAGGAGTCTGATGTGGGGCTTGATCTTAGGAATTGGGAGGTCACGACCGAAGCCAAAAAATCAAGAGTCAGACGCTTAACCGACTGAATCACTCAGGTGCCTCTAGACAGTATTCTAGATAGGATTTTTCTGTCCTCACTTTACCTCTGGATTCTATTCTTTTCTTTTCCTTGTTTTACTTTAATCTGTATCTCTTAGTTATTTACTCTTTTGCATTAGATGTAGATGTTACTTGATCTGTATTCTTAAAGTCTTAATAAAGACAAAAATAGTGGGGTATAAACATATAAATATTTAATCTTTTTATTTTAGCATTTTATTCATTTTTTGAAGCGGCAATAAATTCACGAGATTCAAAATTGAAGAAGCATGAAAGAGTGTGTAATGTGAAAAGTCTCCCACCTGTTCCTTAGCTCCCCAATTATCCTTCTCAGTTGAAAAGTGTGCCAATTTTCTTTGAAATATTCTATGCATATAGATAAAACTTAATTTTTCCTTTGATATATTTTCTGCAAATGGCGACATGCTAGACCCTCCGTTTTTTTTTTTTTTTTTTTTTTTGTTTTAATTGGGGCATAGATATCCATTACATGAATGTGTCATAACTTGTACAGAAATATTTACTGAATTGACTGATGACTCCTTGGTAGCACTGATAAAACTGGTATAAAAAAGACTTTCTCCCTGTGAACGCTCTTTGAGTGAGGCACTTACATGTCTGTTGATTTTCAGATCCCAGTCTGTACTAGTTTGTTATTGACAGTGAGAGTTTTTCCTCCAGCTTTCCATCCCAGCATTCACTTGGAAACATACACATTCCTGACCTCCTCATCACCAAGCCATCTGGTCTTGTTAATTTTTTTTTTAAAGACATTAGCAGACAGAGGATTCTTAAAGGCTAATGACCTAAGTAAGTGGGCTTGAGTGTTGATCTAAGCCTTGTGTCTTTGTATTTCTTCTCATGATGGGAGAGGGTGTTGAGGACAGCATGCTTTCCTCCTTCTCTGTGATTTTGAGAATTTAATTAGTTTTCTTAGGCTTTTACTAAGATGACTTAATTTGGGGTAGAGTTTTTCTAACTTTGATTTCCATCACTTTCTCTGAGGATCGTATAAAGATGTAAATGCATCTCATCAGGAAATGCCCATGCCACCTCCAAATCGCTCCCTCCTGTGACTATGGCTCCTGTCTCCTTGCTCAATCCTTCAGGTATCCTTGGTCTCTGGGAGGCCTGGCTGCTGAAAGGGATCTTATGTCCACTCTCTACTGATTCAAATATAGAAACACTCCTTCCTTCACTGTGCAAAACCTACAGGCAGTTTTTAGATTTTACTAAGAAAATAGGAAAACTAGAACAAAACTCTTTTCTATCTGTGCTGCTCATCTTCCTCCGGGCCTCAAGAGGACCTCTTCCAGCCTTGCAGTCACAAACCTTACCCCTGACCTCAGATGTTGCCCTGCATTCTGATCCAAGAAATCCTACTCATTTCGTGTTTGTATCAATTCTTTGGGGCTCTGCGCTTAGTGTTAATAAGTCTATCTTCTGGAAACTAAGCTTCTCCAGTTTCTGCCTAAACAATACCTCTTGATATTACTCCCCGGTGTTCTATGGCCCTAAAGCCAGCCCCCACATTTAACCTCAGAGCCCTTTGGGGTGCCGCCACTTGCTTTAAGCCCCAGAGAAATACCTTCACCTTTTTTCAACTTTATGGAAAAGTTCACGCTCCTTTTTGGCTCACCTGCTACACTCTTTATTTTTTGCCTGTGGAGTAAATTCACTCTCAGCTTTTCCTCAGAGTAGGCAAAGCAGGGCTGAGTTATAAAAAGAGCTTCTGCTGTATTCAAGGTCAGAAGCCTACGTTGTAAGTACAATCTTGGCAAAGTAACTTAACCCTTCTAGAATATAGCTCCTTCTTCTGTAACATGAGAACGTTCAGTGTCTTCTCTCATTTTATCTCCATGCCTCATGCCCATCTCCACAGGTAACCCTTTTATTAGGATTGATGTGTTTTTTACTTATATGTGTTCTTTAAAATATGTATTGCTTTGTGGGCATGTATACTTTAATTTTCATTTTAGATTAGTTTTAGGTATACAGAAAAGTTGCAAACATAGTATGGAACATTCCTGTAAACCTTGACCCAGTGTCCCCTAAACATCTTGCATTACTATGTCATATTTGTCACAGCTATTAACATATGTAATGTATCATAATATTTATTATTACTATTATTATTATATAACCTACATTATAAAGTGTGAAGTTCATGCTTTATTTAGATTTCCCTAGTTTTTAGCAAATGTCCTTTTTCTGTTCCAGGATTCCACCCTACATGTGGGATCCCAGAGACTGACAGGTTCTCAAACTTTCCTTGTGTTTGATGGCCTTGATAATTTTGAAGACTACTGGTCAGGTAGTCGAATGACCCTCAGTGGAAATTTTTTCTCACTATTCGTATGGGGTTCTGTGTTCTTGGTGAGGAAGCTGTCAGAGGTGAAGTGCCATTCTCGTCACATCTCATCAAGGGTAGTATTATCAACATGACTTATCACTGTTGATGTTCACCTTGATCTTTTAGCTCAAGGTAGTGTTTGCCAGATTAATCCACTGTAAATTTACTCTTTTTTCTCTTTGGAAGCAAGTCATTATACACAGAGTAGGCATGTATTTTTAATGTATACAAAAGGCATTGTGATGTGAATCTCATTCTTACCTGGCTATTTCAGTCAATGGTGTGTTTCTGAGATGCCATGTTCCTACACGGTGTCAATCCTCTTGCTGTTAATTGCTGTACGACATTCCATTCATCATATTTTGATTTCTCATTCCTTCAGGGATGGACACTCAGATTGCTTCTGGTGCCCCCTTATAAAAACAATGCTGTGAAAAACATCCTTAAAAATGTTTCCAAAAGAACCTGTGTGGGAATTTATGTGAGATGGATGTGAGGCAAGAGTAGAACTTGTGCATCAAAAGCCATATTATTACTTGCTTGTCTAAGCCTTGTTTAGTAGTGGTAGGTCAGTACATAAGGGCTTCCATATCCTCGTCTCCGCCAGTAATTGGCTGTGTTCAGCTTTCTCATTTTTTTTCTAATCTGCTTGATATTTGATATCTTGTTATTTGAAATCACCATTCTCTAATTATTAGAAAGTTTGAACAGCTTTTGGTATACTTTCTAGTCCTTTTGTTTTCCTTTTCTTGTGATTTCTGTTCATATCTTGTATCAATTTTTCTATTGGTATTCTAGTATTTTTCTTTTTGATTTCCTCATATATTCCTTGTTGGGTTTAGGCATGGTAAATATCTTCTAGTCGGTCCTCTTATTAAAAGTGTTCATGATATCCTTTTTAAATTTTGTTTGTTTAGCTTGTTAATTAAAATATATATATATAAAATCTTTATTTATTTTAGAGAGAGAGACAGAGTGTGAGTGGGGGAGGAACAGAAAGAGAGGAAGACACAGTATCCGAAGCAGGCTCCAGGTTCTGAGCTGTCAGCATAAAGCCTGATGTGGGGCTCGAAGTCACGTACGGTAACCTGAGCTGAAGTTGGATGCTTAACTGACTGAGTCACCCAGGCACCCCAGCTTGGCAAGTTTTATGTGATAAATTTAACAAACTTTTTGCTTTACATGTTGTTTAAGAAGTTCTTCTCATCAATAGATCACAAAAACATTACATATTCTAGCTCCTATTAATTTGACACTTCTATTTATTATATTCACATCTTTAATTGTATTTGGAGCCTGCATTTATGTATCATATAAGGTAGAAATCTACTTTGATTCTTCTGTGTACAGTTCACCAGATTTCCTACCACCATCTACAACCCCTTCTTTCTCATAATTTGTGGTGTCAACTTTACCATATGTTAGTTTTCTTCACGTACTTGACCCCAAATCAGACCTTTCAATACTGTTCTGTGGTTCTATTTATCTTCATCTGGGCCCACCCATGCTATACTTAATTACCATCCCTTGGTGTTATGTCTTAATATCTGAGAGTGACAAGTCCTATCTTTCCTCTTATGTTGCAGAGTTGACTTAGCTTTTTACACAGTGTATAATTTTGTTGTTTGTATAGATGCTTGAACAAATTCACAAACTCAGTTGAAATTTGTATCAAAATTCCATCAAATGTAAGAATTAATTTGAAGAGAATTGGTATCTTTATAGTATTGGGTCATTTTGAAGCAGGGATATCTATCCATTTCATTTTAAGTCAATTTCCATATTAAATTTCAGAAAAAAATTTAACATCTAGCACATGAGCACATATATAATTGTGCAATTTAGTTCTTAATAATATATATATTCAGTCCTATTCTTTTGCTAAGGTTTGATCATCGCTCTTCAACTAAACTGTAATTATGTTGAAGACAAGCACCATGTTATTTATTTATTTATTTATTTACTTATTTTTGAGAGAGAGAGAGAACAAACAAGCAGGGGAGGGGACAGAGAGAGAGGGGGACAGAGGATCTGAAGTGGGCTCTGTGCTGACAGCAGAGAGCCCAGTGCAGGACTTGAACTCAGGAACTTGTGAGATCATCACCTGAGCTGAAGTCGGATGCTAAATCCTGACTGAGCTATCCAGGCACCCCACAGGGCCATGCTTTTAATTTCTTTTTTTTTTCTTCACTGTATTTCAACCTAAAGGGGTATAATGAATACTGGGGTTGTTTGTTTGTTTCCCCTCTGACTTTTTTTTTCCCTTCTTTCCCTTCCTCTTTACTGATTTGGTTGCCCCTTCCATCTGCTTCCCCTGGGTCAAAATGCCTAATGTGGCTGTGTAACAGTAGCTCATACCTACCTCCATTTATCGAGTGAGGCTAAGCACTTTTTTTTGCAGTGTGGTGCATTTCCTCTGGGGATGAGCAGTGTAAGTTAAAACTCTGCTGTGTCAATAAGTCAAGGTGAGTTTTCAGCTTTATACAACTGCATTCCCAACCATTAGAAAGATGTTAACATTTATTGCCAAGCTGTCTCTTAAATATCCTGTAATAAAAAGCCAAAATATGCTATCTTTTTTTTCCAATTTCACCCTTAAGCTGCATTTTCATTACCACATTTTCTTTGTAAAGTGCTCTAACATTCTTTATTGAAATTTTTATTGTTTCAGGTGATCCCTTAATAGTCTCCTTTGAACTAAAGGAAAAAAAATTATTTTCTTAAAGGAAAGTATCATAGTGGATCCTCTTTATTTTGCTAGTGACCTATCTAACCCCCACCCTTTTGACTATTACTGCCTTGTGTCTGCTTTTCAGTCTACATAAATCTCATGATCCAGAGACATGATTTGACCCGTACCCTATCCAAATGCATATAGGAATAAGCTATATGATAATGAGGTTTTCCTAGCTTAAAAGCTGTTTTAATCTGATTGTGTCACTGTGCAAGGAATTAATCAAGTCAGTGTGCTTTGAGACTTGTGTGCAGTGAGAAGGCAAGACTACGTTGGAAAGAAATCATTAAAAGTCTAATGCTGAATAAGTTGAAGCCACTAAAGAAGCATGAGATCCCTTAGCTCTGGTACTTGAAGAACGCAAATGTCTTTGGACTGGCTTGGCATGCCTGAGATAAGACACTGGTGGGTGATATTTATGGGCTAATCAATATTCTGATTCAGTTGAGGAGGAAACGCAGTTTTGAAGTTAATCTGATGTCGCTTGGTCTTTATGGCATTTAGAATTTTTCATGAAATGATTTCTGATAAAGGAATACAAAGTCATGTTTACTACACTAGCACTTTAAAGACCAAAGCATGTTTGCTCAGAAAAGCAATCTTCTAGCTAAATATTAATGTGGCAGAGATACACATGCCCTTTTTAATAAAGAGTAGCGCTGAGTCCTGAGGTCCAGGGCCATCCCCTGAATCTTTGAATGATAGGAAGCACCTGAGGTGACCCTGTTCCCCTCTTTCAGCACACTCAGACTTTTAGGTTCGACTCCGGAATTCAGAAGGGTCTTATCCTGCCCTCTGGGAATGTTCATGTGGGAAACTGCAAGGGTCTCCAGCTTGTGCTGTGACAGTGGTGTGTGCAGAAGGACATACTGGTTAATGTGCTTATATGTAGGTCAGCCAACTAGTGCCGGCTTCTGAGGTGCTGACTTGCAGCTATTTCTGAATGTTTTCTTCTGAGTTAGGAGCGGTGATGAACATCCCTGATGTTTGCCTGCGTTTATTCTCCCAACATATTTTCCTGAACACGTACACTCTGTGAATGCCCCATAATAGATCCCATTTTCTTCCTCTATGGGGATCCCCAGATGAAAAAGACAAAGAGATTGCACTTATTTCGGGTAGGGAGTTAAGGCAGGCACGGAAATGACAGCCATACAAATGAGAAGGGGGTGAGCTGCAAGAGAGAAGCATAGGTGTGTTATTCATCACAGAGATTTAAGATGACTTGGTTAGAAAGAAAAGACAACTTGACTTATTTGTCTCTATTTAATGAAATGTGAAAATAATAAAAATAACTGCCTGTGTCTTGTCTGTAGACTAGATAGGTATTATATTAAATAATTAAAACGGGCAAATGTGATTGCTTCGCATATAGAACAAACCCCTGGTTACAGCAGCACATCTCTAAAAGTTAAGGCTACCCAAGGTCACGCTTCAGGAAATCTTGCTTGCTTTTTTTTTTTTTTTTTAACTTGGACATTTGTCCTGTGTGTGATCATAAGGAACTACTTATCCATGTCTTTAGGAAATAAAGTCATTTCTAATGCCCTGAGTTAAAAAAAAAAGAAAGAAGGAAAGAAAGACAGAAAGAAAGAAAGAAAGAAAGAGAAAAAGAAAAAGAAAAAGAAACAAAACACAACCCTTACAGTGATAATCAGTGTTTGGAGTGTTTGATTCCCTAGAGTTTTAGGTTGTAGCTCCGAGGATCATCCATGTGTAAGACCTTGGGAGTGGTGTTTCTCAAACTGGGCATACACACACATGGATGTAATCTTGAGATTCTGCATATTCTTTTAGACTTCAAAAATTTTTAATGATATTTTTAATGCCTACATATGACCAGATATAAAGCTGAAACATTCCTCTTTTCTGGGATAACAATTAAAAGACGTTCTCATAAAATAGGACTTTAGATTGTGAAGTGATTGTTTCTCAGACAGGAGTCATCAGATCCTTGAGAATTTTATTCTTGTCCACACTTGAGAATTATCTTTTATTACTTATAGTTGAGAAAGATTGACTTAAATCATGTTGCATAGTGGAGTTCACTATTTGATCATTCCTTTTGGGGCTTAATATTTTTACATTGCTTCTGTGCCAATGATTGCCAAAGCTGGTCAGGCAATGATTTATATTATTAAAATGATTACTGGATTGATTCATTTTAATGATCACTATATTAATTTTCTATATATGTTGATGATGTTTTGAAAATTCTTATACTTAAAATTTTTGAATAGCTGCCCTTTTGTGTATTCAAACTGAAAATCATTTAGGAAAGCTCTCAGGAGAAAACTCCACTGTGAAGGGGACAAATCTGTATATTTGGAATAAAGGAAAAAACTGTTTCCCTTCTTGTCTGACTCTTTCTTTTTCTCTCTGTCCATATGTATTAGAGATGTAATATATACCTGTCTCTCTCCATATATTAGAGTAACAGAGTTTTTGATTATCTATCCATCAATCCATCCATCCATCTGTCCATCCATCTGTCCGTCCATCCGTCCATGCATACATCCATCCATCCATCCATGCATGCATCCATCCATCCATCTGTCCGTCTGTCCATCCATCCATCCATCCATCCTCTACTTTCTATCTATCTGAGAGACAGATGCAGACAGACAGACACAAGAAGAGATAAGCTGGAGTAGATGCTAAGGGAGACAGAGCAGGGGTATGTCCTATTCACATTCAGTTGAAGAGGCTTTGGTCTGAGAAAAAAAAAAAAAAAAAAACCCGCTCCATGGTAGAGAGTGTTCTGAAGCCTGGGCTGGAGGAGGGGGCAGGGGGTGGAGGAAGGTCCTTTCACTAAAACTGCCTATAATTTTAGTCACTGTTTGGTTCGTTGGTGAAACATTGTGTTGGCCCGGGATGAAGCCCTGGGAAGTAAAGTTGAGAAATTGCCACCACAGCAGTAAAGGTAAGAGGAGATTAATCTCCACCGAGTGCTGCTTTGGGAAAGCAAGTGTGCATTATCTCCTTTATCAGGGAAGTTTTCCCGTGTCAGAGTCCACTGAAGTTAGAGGTGATTAGGACTGTGAGGAGCATCTGCAGGGACCTCTGTGGCTCTAAAATAGGGTAGATTTATGCAGCATATGGAAAGTCAAGGCAGCTCTTCAAGTAGAATCGGTCAGAGGGTAGAGAGGTTTATTGGTTTCTAAGTGTTCTTTTCTGCTTTTCAGAACATCTTTTTTCATCTGGCTCACAAGCGGGGTTTGAAAAATAAGATGTCCTGCCCACTGCAGCTTGTCATACATTAACAGCCTGGTGTTAGGACCTTGGAACACAGCCACACAGGTTGGCAAGAACAGATCCCACTATGGGGTTTCATAAATATTTGCAAGGGGAGGAGGAAGAGAACACCAGAAAGTTCTTCCTGAGGAGTGAGGGGGTTGGCATTAACTTGCAGATCAGGTCTCTGGGCACAGCTGCTTTGGTTTATGCTTGGATTTAAAGTTCTTTGAAGACTTGCCCAGACCGAGTGGAGGCAGGAGACGAGCAGCCGATCCCTCAGCCTGTAGTAGAGGCTTATTTGGTGTGTACTGTGTCCTCCTGCAGCCCTGCTATGAAGCCAGGTGGCCATCAAGGCCATGACGCTGCCTCTCTTGGGACCTGCTAGTGCCCTTGATACCCTTGTGTTCGCCCATGGAGGGCTTTGGCCTGGACTTAGGGGTCTTACCCCATGTCCAAAGTGCCTGTTCTAGTGTATTTACCAACCAAGCAATCTCAACATGGAGGATGTTGCAGGTGAGGAGGAGTCTGTGACTGGCCAGCTGACTCTCTGCCAGGTGTGCTCTCCTCCTCAGACTTTATTTTATGGCAACAGTTTCATTTACCGGGAATCAGCCCTGTACCAGTCTTCATAGGCATCATGTCATGTCATTCTCTCACTGACTCTCAAGGTAGGTATGATTTTACACTTGCCCTTTGAAGAAATTGCAGTAAAAGTTACATGATTTGTGCAGCTGTGATACCCAGGCCCTACTATTTAGGCAGTTTCCCCAATACTACCTTGTCTGGTCCTGTCACACTCCCCCTTTCCTCTGTCTGAGAAGGGACAGGTGACAATGCAGTTGAATCCAGCAAACTTGTACTGTCCCTTCAGAATGTGCTAGGCCCTGAGCCCAGGGCCCAAGAACACAGAATGAATGGTGCTGTCTCCATCACTGCATGAGCTCCCTAGAGGGCTGGGGCGAGTGTGTGCCCAATGTCAGATACCTCAGGTCGCCGCCCAGTGTTAGGTCAGAGCCACCCTGGTGTCCCGACAGTTGGCTGGCACTATGTTTTGGTGGGGCTGGCAGCAGAGCGTGGGAGATCATCAGGCTGGATTCACAGAGGAGGGCTGAGCAAGGCTCTGAAGAGTGAGGAAAGTTCCAGCAGTGAGATGGGAAAAGGAGCCTCCACGCCGGTGGCACAGAGCTCCAAAAGCAGAGTTGCGTGGGAATGGTGTGCGTTGTGGCTCTGCTGGAGCCCAAAGTGAGAAGCGTGACCTAGCATGGCCCCAGTACCTGCCTGTCCCTGCCACGCAGGTGGAGGTCCTCTCCAGAGGAGATGGGACTTGGAGCTGGAAGGGTCTGCACTGAAGCTAATCCTGCCTGGGTATCGGTCAGCTCTCCAAACACGGCAAGTGGCTATGTGGCCTAGAACTTCATGAAGCTTGCCTGACACCCAAAAGGACGAGAGAAAACAAGGTGACTTGTGGCTGAAGGGGGAAAGAATTCCAGCTTGGATTTGATGTAGAGGCGGAAGGAAATGCTGTGAAAATTGCTTCAGGCTTGCAAACCCAGGCACCTTCACCTCTAGGTCTGTGTAGCAGCTGCATGGGGTGGGGCCCGGGAGGGAAGGAGATATTCTAATTAGCGCACGGAAGGCAGAACCATAGGTCTGCAGTTTTGAAAGTTTGTTTTGTTTTGTTTTTTAAATACCACAGAGACAATGATAAAGAGCCGGGTGAAATTCACGGGTTGTGGTTAGCGGACAACTGTGTGAATTGCTTTGTGAATTGCTGACTTAAGCACTTTTCTTTGACTTCCTTTCTTCCTCCTGTCCTCCTTGCCAAATGGTACAAAAAGAAACATCCTGAGATGGAATATCAATTTCTTACTTGCATTTTCAGTGCTGATAAGAGTAAACTCATGCAGGGAACATTTCTCTGAAGGGCAAGGTGGGGAGGATTGAGGCTGGTGTAACTTTGGGGCAGGACAGCAGTGGTCGGCCCCACATTTCTCTCAAGCACTGCACCCTGAAGCCTCTGTTAGGTATGTGTGCTCCCCTATAGATACATACCTTCTGCTCAGACCAAACTTCAAGGCAGGTTAAATATGGCCTAAGACTTCCATCTCCATACAGCCACCCCTACCCCTGACAGCCAGAGAGGGAGGGAGTGAGGTTGTTCTGATACACAGGGATCACAGCATAAACCTCCCCATCTCCTTGCACAGTTCCGGTTGCTATTTAAGACTGAGTGAAAAAGAGAGGTGGGGGGTGCAGGGACAGAGAAAAAGAAAATGTGGAAAATTCAAAAGTCACAGCTGTATTTTTAAGCACTTCTTTTGCTTTTCAGGTTCATTTTGTGATAGGAAGGGACAAAAATCTGTGTAAGTGCCATCTTGTATAAACCCTAAGATACTTGTAGTGATAGTGAATGGAATATCAAACATCACTTTGGGTGCTCAAGAATGCCATCGGTTGGCAATTTGCAGAATGGAAAATGTTTATTGTAAAGTATGGGGAAAGTTTTATATGCGGCATTAATGCAATGGGTTATATAAAATAAATCTGGGGGGGAAGGTTTATACCCTGAGTCCCAGAGCCTCAGACCTTTAAATCGATACTCCACTGATGAGAACAGTTTCCCAATTGATGTATCAGTGCAGCCAGTCAAAGCAAATACTGAGTCCCCGGGGAGGAAACAGGTGTGACACTAAATTCTCCCCTCAGCCTAGGGACAGCCGAGACTCTGAATCGAATTTCTGTAACTGTAAATTCTAGAGTTAACTATGTTGGCTAGAAATTGCACTAAAAAAGCAGTCTCATGGTTTGGTGATCATGGTATTTCATAAGGATACCTTGCAGCTTTCAGTTCCTGCCTTTGAATGCCAATAGGTCAGATGCAGTGGCACTTCTGTCTTTGTATTTGGGAATCAGGCGCATAAAGGCCTCTCTGCAGGAGGGCACAGTAGGGGTGTTCAAGTCATTAGCTCTGACTGCACATGGAGGTCCACCCCCAAGTCAGGTGGTGTGACAGGAGGCATGACCATAAATATAGGCTCAAGGTTAGGGCTTTCAAGGCCAAGTCCAGAGTAGATGTGTGATTGGACAAGGGTCTCAGAAGTGATGACCATTATGATAGGGCCATAAAATAAAATTGCAGATGAGACCTTAGTGAGCAGATTAGGAAGCAGAGGCCCAGAGGGGGCTTTGGATGGCTTTGTCTTGAGTTTCTAAGCTGAGACCAAGTATTTCTGCTTTTGTTACTCTTCTTCTGAGCTTCCACAGCCTTATTTCTGCTCTGCCATCAGGAGGATGAGGTTCCATTTGCCACTATCCCCCAGTTTCCCTCCTGCTCCATCTGTAGGTTCTTGACCCCCACTAATATAACCTTGTCACACAATAGCACCACACCTATGTGATAACTGCTGGCCATGGTACCCAGCTGAGACAGAGTCCCAAGGAGGAGGGGACTGAAGCTACAAGGTTGGGATATACCTGGTGCAGGAACACCTGTGTCCACAAGGTAAGGGAGTTGGAAGGGCAGGGTACAGCGAGTATCTGAACCCTGTCACCATGTGCCTTCCTGGTCCAAACCACACACCCTGCTGAAGGGCCTGTTGCTTCTCCCTTAGTTGTGTTTCTCCTGTCACTTAGCTGGTCCACAGTGAGGGAGTAAAAAGCCCAAGTAAACACCTCAAGAAGAAGCTTGAAGACAGCTTAACTATCGGACTTCCTTATAAACAGTGCCTGGGGTCGTTTGGTTGGTGAAATACTTTATGAAATGCAACACAGTCTGCGTGTATTTCCTCTCTAAGTGTTCCAGGTCTGAGTTAATATCCACAGTGTAGACATGTAGTGCTCTATATGTGTTGAACAAGAACGTTTGTTAAGCACTCAGTGTCTCAGGGCAGATCCCAGTGCCTCTCAATGCCAGTGAAGTTTCCTCAGGTGATGGTGCAGGCAAGCAAGCTAGTTCTCATCCATGCCGTGGATGATTCCCTCCTTAACGTATCCTGGTCTCTGGAGAAAGCTGGCCAGTTGCATTGCCCCAGTACTATGCCATGCTATATACCAATAGGAATAGACCAATGGGATTTATTTAATGATATTCATATTTTAGTTTGAATAATTCTCTTAAAGCTAAAAATAAAAATCCCCTTTTAACCTCTCCTAGATCAGCCCACAGATCATGAATTCCAAGGGAAATTCTTTTTTCAGTGAAAGTGGACATTCTGTTTAACTGAATGAGAACACAGGAGAATGGGGAGAAATAAACATGTTTTGTTTTCCATGGATGGAAGTTTGCAGATGTCCTTGCAGATCCGGAGCAGAACATACACAAATATGTGCTTCTACCAAGATAGCAAAGAGGAGGGGCAAATCTGTCACCCTTTTCCTAAAGAAAGTAACGAGAGGAATCTAGATGGATTGTAATTACAGATGTCACATCTCGGGGGACCCCTCAACCTTGAAAAACCTCGGGGCCAGAATAATGAGGTAGATAAAAATGAGCAGCTTCCGTCCCTGCAAGACTTGCAGGTTTAAAAACATTGAGACTCCGTTTGTCACGAGCTATTCATTTTACTTGGAAATGGTTGCAAGTGTTGGACTTTGAAGCATGACTTGGAGATAAGATGAAACATTGCCAGGGCTTTAGAAACACCCCCAAATGGAAAATTTGTAATGCTCGAAAGGAACCAGCAAATTCGCAAAAGGATTTTAAGGGGGTTGTTAAGTCCTCTTATTAGGAAAGAAAGGTCAGCCTTAGGCAGATTGGAAAATTGATGGAGCGTGTCTTTAGGACTTGCGTGAGCTCCTCGAGGGCCCCTTCTGCGGACACTGATAAACATGTACATTGAACAGAGAGTACAGACTATTCCTATATACTCCCTTACCTCCCGGCTTCTCCTATTATCATCTTGCATTGGTATGGTACACTTGTTACAATCGATGAACATGCATTGACACATCATTATCACCAGAAGCCCGTAGTTTCCTGTTTGTGTTGTACATTCTATGCGTTTTCACAAATGCTTAGAGCCATGTATCCACCGCTATAGAACTACACAGAATGGTTTCACTGCCCTGAACACCCCTTGTGCTCCACCTGTTTATCCCTCCCTCCACTTAAGCCCTGGGCATCCACTGGTCTTTTCACTGTGTCTTTTTCCAGAATGTCAGATAGTTGGAATTGTAGAGTATTTGGCCATTTCAGATTGGCTTCTTTCTCTTAGCAATATGCATTTAAGTTTCCTCCCTGTGTTTTCATGGCTTGGTAGCTCATTTCTTGTTTTCTTTGAATAATGTTCTGTTGTCTGGATGTACCATAGTATGTTTATCTGTTCACCTATGGAAGTGTATCTTGGTGGTTGATGGTGAGGTTTTTAATCCTTAGATTATATTAGAATGGCTAAAACTGATAGGAGAAAGTGATGAATTCAGGAAAAATATAAATGTTGCAGTCTGCTGTTTTTAATTTTTTTTTAATGTTTATTTATTTATTTATTATTAAAAAAAAATTTTTTTTTAACGTTTATTTATTTTTGAGACAGAGAGAGACAGAGCATGAACGGGGGAGGGGCAGAGAGAGAGGGAGACACAGAATTGGAAGCAGGCTCCAGGCTCTGAGCCATCAGCCCAGAGCCCGACGTGGGGCTCGAACTCACGGACCGTGAGATCGTGACCTGAGCTGAAGTCGGACGCTTAACCGACTGAGCCACCCAGGCGCCCCTTTAATGTTTGTTTTTGAGAGAGACAGAGACAGAGCATGTGTAGGGGAGGGGCAGAGAGAGAGGGAGACACAGAATCTGAAGCAGGTTCCAGGTTCTGAGCTATCAGCACAGAGGCTGATGCGGGGCTCAAACTCACAGACCGTGAGATCATGACCTGAGCCCAAAGTCAGTCACTTAACCGACTGAGCCACCCAGGCGCTCCAACAGTCTGCTGTTTTTAAAGACCGTTTTGAAGAATAGTTTTAGATTTACAACAAAATTGAGAGGAAGGTACAGAGATTTCCCACCTACCACTTTGCTCTCTACACGTGCGTACCTCCCCCATTATCAACATCATTCACCAGAACCGTACTTTTTGTTTTCAATGCCAGGATGAACCTACATTGACACATCAGAACCACCTAAAGTCCATAGTTCACGTTAGTAAACCTAGTTTTACCTCTCATGGTTTTACACATTCCATGGCTTGGGACAAATGTATAAGGACAAATATCCATCATTAGCATCCCATACAGAGTACTTTCACTGCCCTAAATATCCTGTGTGCTCTGCTCATTCATCCCTTCCTCCACCTCCACCCCTGGCCACCACTGAATTTTTTATTGTCTCCATTATGTCTTTTCCAGAATGATGATATGTCATCTTGGTGGGATCATACAGTATGTAGTCTTTTCTCATTGACTTTTTTCACTCAGTAATATGTATTTAAGTTTCCTGCATATCCTGTTTTTGCATACCTAGATAATTCACTTTTAGCACTAATACTCCATTGTCTGGTTGTATCATGGGCTATTTATCCACTTACCTACTGAAGGACATCTTGGTTGCCTCCAGATTTTGATAATTATGAATGCTGCTTTAAACATCTGTGTATAGATTTTTGTGTGGACATAAGTTTTCAGTTTTTTTTTAAATCAATATTTTTTTCCTGATCATCAAGTAAATATAAAATTGAACCATATGAAATTGCCAGTATTTGACCTTTCTCACTTACAGAGATGGCAGTTTAACATGGTTTCACATAATATATGCTCATAGGATATAGCTCAAATATGGAAGTGTAGACAATTGAAAGTAGAACAGGATTTTTATTACAGGTGAAGGGATATAAAATTACAGAAAGAGTATATTATGTCTCAGGGTCCATCTAGACTTGTCTCACACAGAGAAACCTCATTCAAGCCTGAACCTTCTCTCTAATCCCAGAAGAGGTGAACTCATTGAACATCTTGGCTGGGCAGGAACACTACTATGTTTTGAAGCCACTTCCTCCACATGGAGATGTCATCTCTCTGCTGTGCCATGACCCTCCCGCTAAGTCTGATGATGTTCACGGTGATCTCATAGGTGAGATGGACAGGAGGCACTAAGACACAGGCCTGGCCTTCTACAGTTTCTCTGTATATAGCATATGAAGCAGGGCATAGACTACTCAGGCTGAGACAAAACCTTGTGGGACATACTGTTCAGTGTCATGAAAGGTACACTGGCCTCAGAGTCAATCATTGGTCAACAAATATTAAAAGCCTTTATGTGCCAGGTGTCATTTTGAGTTCTAGAGAGTCAATGAATGACTCCGACTAGCTCTTACCCTCGAGGAGCTTACTCTGAGGAGGTCTGGATGTAGGAGAGGGGAGAGGGGAGCAGGTGTCCTGATTCAGCCTGAGCCACTATGAGGGGCCTATGTGACCTTGGCAGGCTACTTAGCCTCTCTGAGCCTCAGTGTTCTTAGAGGATCAGAGGAGATGGGCTAGTGTATTTGGAATTACTCTGTAAATTATGCGTTGCTCTCTCCAGGTCATTTCTGTGGTTATAGGCTTTTAAACTCTGTCTTCTGCTTTGGAAAGGCTGGGCTTTCCTAGGCCAAGGCCCATAGGAACTCCTAATGCCTTTTAGCTTCCATGCTACCTTTAATTCCGTTGTATGGTTTTAGAACCTATCAAATCTGTACTTCTTCCATGCTCTCTGGATATCATCCTGTATTCTTCCTCTCCCCTTCTTGTGCATCCATTTACTCACAGGGTTCTGGCAGGGTCCAGCCAGGCTGCAGACAGGGAACCCAGAAGGTTTGGCTGAAAAGATGATTCACAAAGGCTAGGTAAGAGTTTAGGAAAACCAGCAAGGAGCAGTGAACCTCCCTGGGGTTTACAACTTCAATTTACCACCCCAGGAGACAGAGGAACTGTGTGGTCCTTGGAACCTGGGGGATCTAGAGCTGGAGAGGGCCAGGTGGCAGGAGCTGTGGCCTTTAATGGCAGAACAAAGGAATGCCCTGGAAAAGCATGGCCTAGTAGGAAGATAGTGGGTAGTGAGGAATAGATACCCTGAATTCTTTCTCTCCTGCTCTTCCGTGTAGGACCAGCTACACAATACAATGTATGAGACATTATTAAAAAATTATTAAGAATTTCAAGATGGTGACAGCAGAGTATTAAACCAAGTGCAAGGCCTTTCTAAGTGCCATGGACTTTGTGACTGTGTGGGCTGCACTGTGCTAACTATGTTTCTAGTTTCTATAGACTTCATGCTTTAACATCTGCCCTGCATGTATAGGCTGGACATGCCTTGCTCTGGACAACCTAAGAATATGCCCGAGTCACCTTGTCTTGGCCCCCCGCCTCCCTCCTCTCCTCCCCTGACCTCAGGAGGGCTCCTCTTCCTGGGGCGCACTTTTCAAATACAAACCATCCAATTTGGAGTCCACATACCTGACACCTCCTGTATTGGGCTCTACCCCGGACTAGTATACACCTGTCCTAATCATCCCAGGGCTAGGTACTAGACAACTAGGGGTAGCTTCTGTGCCCCAGAGCATACTGAAATTAGTCAAACAAGCCAACTCTAAATTTGCTTACTCTGCCTCACCCATTCCTTCCTGTGGAAACCACAATCAAGTCTCTAGCCCCCAGTTGCCCTCCCTCTACATCATGACTGCCCAGGGGATTCCTTGTGTGGTTCCTGAAGGTTTCCTGCTCTAAGAGCTGCTGGCAGGAGAGGGCACAAAACCCTAGGCTTCAAGGCCTGCAGGCTTCCCTACATTTCTACCCAGAAGGACTCAGGAGGGCACTGAGAGAGCATGAGGGTGTAGATGTGGTTGGACCTCAAGCTATAATAAATTAAGACATTGCTCCCCAATCTGCAAAAAAAAAAAAAAAACAAAAAACAAAAAAAAAACCCTAAATACCCCTTTGGTGTACTGTGCCCTCTCCTCCTGGAAACTGTGAATAATAGACTATCTTTCAAAAGTAGTTGTCTCCTGATCTGTTGGCCTTACTATACTCACATCTTCTACTAATAGGCTATATTTAGAACACATACCCAGGAAGCTGGACTGCCTGCATGCTTCCCAGAGGCTGAACCTGACCAAAGGCCAGAGGGCAAGAAGCCTTTCAGGAGAAATTTGCACAGATCAGCATCTTGGGGCCCACAGAATAGTGGGGGTGAGGGGAAAGTGGATTTGGTGGGTAAAGTATGTCCAGCACATGCCTCATCTTTCCATGAGGTAGCATGGATTGACATTGGTTTAATAAATGAATAAAGGGTCTACACGTTTCTTATAGAATTTTTACTAGTAATCACTTGGGGACAATTCTGATAAAGGTGTGTCATTTCTTGCCTGACATGGAAATTTTTTTTCAACAGTTTTATTGACGTATAACTGACATACTGTAAAGTGTATATTTTTAACATGTATATTTTGATAAGCTTGGACATATGTATACACTTGTGAAACTATCAGCACAATTAAGGTAGAGGCACATATCTATCTGTCCCAAAAGTTTGCTGTGTCTCTTTAGAATTCCTTCTTCCCAACTATCACTACCCTCAGCTGCATCAGGAAATAATTGATCTGCTCTGTCATAATGCACTTGTTTACATTGTTGGAAATTTTATATAAATGGAATCAAATAATATATAATCTTTCTCCTCTTGTGTCTTTTACTTTAGAATCTTATGTATTGTTATGAATATCAAAAGTTCAGTCTTTTTTATTTCGGAATAGTATTCTATTTTGTGAATGTATTACAATCTGTTTACCTATTTACTTGCTGGTGGACATTTGGTTCGCTTCTAGTTTCTAGTTATTACACATAAAGCTGCTATGAACTTCATGTATACGTCTTTGTATGGACATATGCTCCAATACTGTTGGGTAAATACCTAGGAGTGGAATAGTTTGATTATATGGCAGGTGTTAAGGACTGAATTGTGTCTTCCTAAAATTTACAGATTGAAGTCTTAGCCCCTCGTGTTGTAGAATGTATTTGTAGATAGCGCCTTTAAGAGATCATTAAGTTAGAGTGGTTTCATTAGAGTGGGCCCTAATCTAATATGACTGGTGTCTTTTTTTTTTTTTTTTAAGAGAGAGCATGCACGAGTGGGGGAGAAGGGCAGAGGGACTCTTAAGTTCCATGCTCACTATGGAGACTGACACAAGGCTCGATTCCACGACCCTGGGAACAAGACCTGAGCCAAAATCGAGAGTCAGATGCTCAACCAACTGAGCCACCCAGGTGCCCAAACTGGTGTCCTTATAAGAATAGGAGATTAAGACACAGTATAGACAGAGGGATGACCATGTGGGACATGGGGAGAAGGCAGCCTTCTACAAGCCAAGGAGAGAGGCCTCAGAAGAACCAAAGCTGCCAACATGCCAGTCTTAGAGTTCTAGCCTCTGGATTGTGGGGAAATAAATGTATGGCCTTTAAGTCATCCAGTCTGGAATACTGGTTATGGCAGCCTTGATGAAGTAGCACAGTGGTACATGTTTAACTTTTTAAGAAATTCCCAAACTCTTTCCCCAAGTTGTTGTACCATTTTGCATTTCCATCAGCAGTATAGGAAAGTTCCAGTTGCTGTACATCCTTGTGAACACTGGTGTGGTCAATCACTATAATTTTAGCATCCCATTAGGTATGTGTAGTGGTGTCTTGTCATGGTTTAAGTTGACATTTTCCTTATGGTGTCAACTGAGCATCTTTTCCTGCCTTTTTTTGACATTTGGAGAAATGTCTGTTCAAATCCTTGGCTTCGTTTGAAAAATCAGATTGTTTTCTTATTGAGTTTTGAAAATTCTTTGCATATTTGTATACAAGTCTTTTATCAGATATGTGATTTGCAGATATTTTTTTTTTCTCAGCTGATGACTGCACTTTTAAATTTCTTAACTACATCTTTTGAAAGCAGTACTTCTTAATTCTAATTAAGTCCAACTTTAATTAATTAGTCAATTAACTAAGTCCATTTGTTCACATCCTATGGATTACACTTTTTGTGTCATATGTATAAAATCTTTGCCTCATCCATGGTTTCAAAATTTTCTCCTTGTTTTCCCCAGAAATTTTATTGTTTTAGGTTTCACAGTTAGATCTATGGTCCATTTTGAGTTAATGTTTTTAATATGGTGTTAAGTATGGATCAAAGTTCTCTTTGTTTCTTTCTTTCTTATTCCTTCCTTCCTTCACCTATGGATATCCAATTTTTCCAGTACCTTTTGTTGAAAAGATATCCTTTTTCTATTGATTGTTTTTGCATCTTTGTCAAGAATCAATTGCCCATGTGTATGTGAGTTTATTTCTTTCTACCACTCTATTCTGTCCCATTGAACTATTTTTTTATATTGCTACCAATGCCACACTCTCTTGATTACTGTAGCTTTATGATAAGTCTTGATAGGATAGTGTAAGTCCTCTAACTCTGCCCTTTGTTTTCAAAATTATTTTTGACTATTCTAAGTACATTGCAAATCATATGCATTATAATCAGTTCAACAGTATTTATAAATAAAAAGACTGCACAGAATTTGGCTGGAATTGCGCTGAATGTACAGATCACTTACAGGAGGACTGACATCTTAACAATGTTGAGTTTTATAACCTATGCACACAGTACATCTCTTGATTTATTTGTCTTCTTTAACTTCTCAGTGTGTTATAATTTTTAGTGTATGGGTCCTACACATATTTTGTCAGGTTTATCCCAGATATTTCATGCTTTTGATCTGTTATAGTGAATGAAAAAAAATCAATTCTTGATTTCTTAGTTGTAGTATATATACAAGTGACTTTTAAATATCAGTCTTCTATCCTGAAACATTCCTAACTTGGTTCTAAGAGCTTTTTAAAAAAGATTCTAGGGGCGCCTGGGTGGCTCAGTCGGTTAAGCGTCCAACTTCGGCTCAGGTCACGATCTCGCGGTTCATGGGTTCGAGCCCTGCGTCGGGCTCTGGGCTGATGGCTCAGAGCCTGGAGCCTGCTTCCGATTCTGTGTCTCCCTCTCTCTCTGCCCCTCCCCCGTTCATGCTCTGTCTCTCTCTGTCTCAAAAATAAATAAAAATTTAAAAAAAATAAAAAAGATTCTATAGTTTTTTCTACACATACAATCATGTTTTTTTTGTGAATAAAAACAGTTTTATTTCTTCATTATGCAGAAATAAATGAAGACCACTCAAATAAGAACAAGCAAAGCCTATTTATTCATAGCTTGCTATAATTAAGGAGTCAGCCACCATCACTTGCATTTGGCAGAGACTCAAAGGCAGGCAGAAGAGTGGGACAGCTTAATAGTTGAAAAATGGTAGGGATTCAGGTATGCCCTAATTGGAGGCTCGTGACAATGGGAAACTATAGGTGGGTTAACCAGAATTGGGCATTCTATTCTATGTGATTGGTTTGGGACACGTATTTGTCTTTCTCCAGTTGATCTTAAGCTGTAAACAGGGGAAACTATTAGGGAAGCTTCAGTTATTAATCATGTTCTGACAGTTTGGGGCTATTGCTACAGGAATTGCTGTTTGGCTTCTTATACTGGTTGCTACAAATAGAATTTTGACTTTGTGGACCAGTAATGGTGGGTAGTAGGTTGACTTTCAGAACTGGTTGCTACTCTTGTGTATTAGAGATCTATACTTAACATCCAGTCTGGCCATTGTCCATTTGTAGATTTAGTGTTTCACTTTATAATCTGGATTCATTTTATTTTTTTTTCCTCACTTTGTACTTTTTCTCACCTCTAGTACAATATTGCATAGAATAGGTGAGAGTGGACATCCTTGCCTAATCCATCTTGGGGAAACCATTCAGTTTTTCACATTAAGTATAATGGTAGCATTAGGGATTTTTTTATAGATGCTTTTTTTTTTTTTTATCAAATTGAAGAAGTTCCCTTCTATTCCTAGTTTGCTAAAAGTTTTTATCAGGAATTGATGTC
Organism: Panthera onca; assembly: GCF_046562875.1. Lineage (NCBI taxonomy): Eukaryota > Metazoa > Chordata > Mammalia > Carnivora > Felidae > Panthera > Panthera onca. Next base: position 163,076,178 of record NC_138342.1, on the reverse strand, counting down.
AGATTTTCTCAAATGCTTTTTCTGCTTCTCTTGTGATGTTCATATGAGTTTTCTTCTTTTTCTCTCTCTTTTTTTACTTACTGATTTTTTTTTTAAGGTGTGGTGATTCCATTGACTAATTTTCACATGTGAAACCTACTTTGCATTCCTGGTCATGATGTATTACCCATTTCATACATTGTTGGATTTGATTTGCTAAAAAATTGTTAAGAATTCTTACATCTATGTTTATGAGAAATACTAGTTGAGTTTTCTTTCCTTATAATATTTTTGGTTTTGGTGTCAGAATAATGCTGGCCTCATAGGATGAGTTGTAAAATATTCTCTCCTCTTCAATATTCTGGATATGTTTGTGTACAGTTGTGTGATTTTTTCTTAAATGTTTGGTAGAATTTACTACTACAACCATCTGCATGTGATGTTGCCTTTGTGGGAAGGTTTTTAACTACAAATTCAATGTCTTTAATGGATATAATATTTGGGTTATTTCTTCTTGAGTGAGCTTTGGCTGTTTGTATTTCTCAAGGATTTTTTTTTCGTTTTATGTAAGTTGTAGAATTAATTGGCATAACATTCTAATATTCTTTTATTATTTTAGTTATCTGTAGGCTCTGTAATGATGTTACCTCTCTCATTCTTGATATTGGTGATTTGTGTCTTTTATCTCTTTTTTGGCTGATCAGTCTGACTAGAGGCTTATCAATTTTACTGGTCACCTCAAAAAAACAGCCTTTGCTTTTATTTATTTTTCTCTCTTTTGTTTGTGTTTTCTATCTTCTTGATTTCCATTTTGATAGTTATCTTTTCCTGTGTTCTACTTTCATTAGGATTAATTTACTCTTACTTTTCTAGTTTTTTAAAGTAGAAGTTGAAGTCCTTGATTTGAGACCTTTCTTCTTCTTCTTCTTTTTTAATATAAGCATTTAGTGCTCTAAAGTTACAATGGCATTTTCAAATTCTCTATATCATGAATCACAGTGTTAGCGTTGATTGGGATATTAAAAATGGTCATGTTCTACCTTTGCATTTTATAGTTAAGGAATCATAAATTAACTAATGTTGGTGCCCTATTCACTTTCTAGTTTTCTTTTGCTAGATTAAATCAACTCTACACACACATACATACACACACACTCACTCACATACACAAAATCCTGTGGCATAAGGAAAAATAAAATCATAACCATCATCTCAAAGTCAATGTGTGTTGCTCCATTAGTGTTTAAACAATTCAAAAACATTCTCTTGTGAAACCAGTTTTGGAATGTTAACCTATCTTTATGCTCAGGAACAAACTTTAAATTTCTATTCCGTTTTAATCTTTATAAAAGATTTTAAAAGTACATTCTACCTACTCATTCTTGGACCTGGAGTAGCCTTTGCTAAAATGCAGCTCCAATTTTCTTCTGTTACCATGACCTGTGTTTGTATACATCCCTGCTGGGGCCTAGACCCTCGAGGAAGGGGAGTGCCATTAGACATACTAAAGCCAAAACAAGGACAAAAAACATCAGGCTGAAGAAGAGTGGCTGAGTGAATTCTGGCCAATAGGTTGAGAGGCACAAGGACTGAATGGGGAGGATAAATAAATGGATGTTCACGGAAGGTGATGTTGAGATTTCACAAGAGAATAACTAGATGGTGAGTGCTGGCTGTACTTTCATTTGGTAGCAATAACTCAACCAAAAATAATCCACATGACAGAAGACTTATGCTGATTTTTGACCCTTGTCTGAATATAATATGCATCAAGGTTTTGGAGAATAAATAAATGAATGGATGATTTTCATGTAATTGTACACACTATTTGCCTGTATCAGTCCATGGCCATTTAACTCCTCTCGTAGCCAAAATGCCACAGGATTTTGTGTATGTGAGTGAGTGTGTGTGTATGTATGTGTGTGTAGAGTTGATTTAATCTAGCAAAAGAAAACTAGAAAGTGAATAGGGCACCAACATTAGTTAATTTCCTCTCTCCTGTTGGCCCAATTTCATAAATGCACTCTAAGCTGAGAGGAATAATATTTGAAATACCAGGAATTGAATTTAAACATGACTTAGAATCAACATATCACCCCTTGTTGAATTCCAGAAGAAAGGACTACATGGAGGAGAAGAGATGGTTGTGTTTAAGGCATTAATTTCTGCTGTATTCCTAATTCAGCAAACAAGAAAGGAACCAGTAGTCACAGCCTCGCCTTGGCTGCTGTGCTTTGTCATATAAACCAGAAACAACTGCATTGGGCTGCTGAGGAGCTGAAGACAGCTGAACCCTCTACCCCTGCCTTTTACAAAATAATAGTCATAAAAATATATCCTTATTCATAAGTTCTCAAAATTTTGGTACATTTATATGAAAAAGCAATTCAGTTAGCAGGTGAAAAGAAGTGGGGCAGGCTTACTTGAAATCTAGTTAAGAGCAGGGGGCAGGAGGGAAGGGGCTATGATGGTGCTGCATAATCGTGTGGTACCCAATAACGTTACAATGAAGACACTGTTATTTTCCTTGGATGAGAATATGTCCAGCCTGAATGCATGATTACACTGGTTACACACTTCTCAGTAGTCTTGGTCTAGCTTTATATATGCATATTTATCTATGGGTTGACTTTTGAGAAGAGATTCTGGATCAAATTGGATTGTCAAGAATGATGAGGGTAAGGCAGAAATTATATACTAGTATCTGTTTGAGGAAGACAAGCAGAACTGAATTTGACAGTTCTGTTTGCTTTAATTTCAGCCTTAAGCCTGCAAGACTAATTAATACACTGTATTAATCAATTCAAATCAAGAAACATTGGACTGTATATCCTGCCTTGTGAGAATCTAGAAGATTCATATATTGCCCTTTGCAGGTGGTTGTGGTTTGGGGCCACATGAACTATGTGCGAGTTATTAGATAGGCATCAGATATACTGGGGAGTATTTTATGAATTGCTTAAATGAAAATAATAAAGAAGCTAAAATATATGATAAAGACAATGAGAGCTGTGAGGGGTTAGAATAGGATGCAATTAGTGTCTGGAGCAACTGGGAAGGAGTTCATAGAGGGATCGGTCTTGGGACAGGTATAAAAGGGTTGTTACATGTGAGTGTGCAGTGGGAGGTATTGTGTATCTCAGGAATTGGGAAGACAATCAACAAACACAGAAACAGGAATGTACATTTTGTGGTCTTACAATAAATAGTAAGGGGAAATTATCCTGGTGGTATGGCATTGTAGTTAAGACTTAGTCTCTGGAATCACAAAACCTAGTCTCAAATCCCTGCTCTCCAATGAATGTGCACTACCCACTAGTTGTGTGTAACCTTGTACTAGCTAAATTTAATTTAGCATCACGCACGGAGGGATAAGTGAATCAATCACATTTAACATTCTTAATGCATTCTCAAAATTGGTCTATGCAAGATGCCTCTCCTTTTTTTTTTTTTTTTTTTACTTATTTATGTACTTTTATGCCCATACACTGGGAAGGACTTAACCTTCAGCAAGGCAGTTCTCTGTTGCTGACATGATCACCAAAAGGATTGACAGCTGAGGGCTGTGTGCTGACAGCACTCCCGGTAGCAGGAGCAACAAATTCTCCATTGAAGGTGACCTGAGTGGCATCTCCATGTCCATCAACATGACTAAGCTCTCCTGTGAGTTCTAATGCTCTAATTGATTGCTTCACATTTTTTAAATAAATGTTTTTATTAATATTTTCAAACAATGAATTTTAGCTCTTTCCTTCATATTCTTAGATCTCTTTTTATTTCTTTCCTTCCTTTTTTTCCCCAGTGGTATTAGTAAGGACCTCCAGTGCTATGTTCATCAGCAACAGTGACAGTGATCATATTTTTTGTTGTTACTAGTCTTTAAAGGAATATAATCAGAATTTTTTTAAATTAAGTATAATGGCTGTTGTAGGTTCTTCATATAACCTATTGGAGAAAAGAATATTCCTATCTTTCCCAAGTTTAGTAAGCTTTTTATTTTTATTTTTTATTTATTTAAAATTTTTTTTAATGTTTTTATTTATTTTTGATACAGAGACAGAACGTGAGCGGGGGTGGGGGGGTAGAGAGAGAGGGAGACACAGAATCTGAAGCAGTGTCCTGGCTCTGAGCTGTCAGCACAGAGCCTGATGCAGGGCTTGAACTCACAGACTGTGAGATCATGACCTGAGCTGAAGTCAGACACTTAACTGGCTGAGCCACCCAGGTGCCCCAGTAAGCTTTTTAAAAAGTATAACTGGGTGTTGGATTTTATTACATGATTTTTCTGCATTGGTTGAGGTATGATTTTTTCTTCCTTCAGTCTATTAATGTGGTAAATAACATCGATTTTTTTTAAATGTTGTGCCATGCTTGCACTTCTTAGATAATCCATGATTGATCATGACACATTACCTTTTAAAAAACACAGTGTTGTACTCAGTTCATTAATTTTACCTAAAGGTTTAATAGACTTTGTCTTTTTGGAGCAGTTTTAGGTTCACAGCAAAACTGAGAGGGAGGTCCAGAATTCCCAATATGTACCCTGTCTCAAACAAGCATAGCCTCCCTCATTATCAACATCCCCCACAATATTGGTGCATCTGTTACAATTGATAAATCTACACTGATATACCATAATCACCCAAAAAGCATAGTTTACCTTAGTGTATCACCATTGGTGTTGTATATTCAACGGGTTTGGACAAATGTATAATGACATATATCCATTATTATAATATCACAGAGTTTTCTCACTGTCCTAAAAATCCTTTGTGCCTTGCCTATTCATTCCTCTCTCTCTCCCTAGCCTCTGGCAAGTGCTGATCTTTTTAGTTTCTCCATGGTTTTTCCTTCCCCAGAATGTCATATAGTTGGAATCATACAGTGTGTAGCCTTTTCAGATTGGCTTCTTTCATTTAGTAAAATGCATTTAAGTTTCCTCCCTGTCTTCATGGCTTGATAGCCCATTTCTTTCTAGAACTAAATAGTATTCCATTGTCTGGATGTACAACAATTTATCCATTTATCTACTAAAGGACATCTCAAAACTTGTTTCCAAATTTTGACAATTATGAATAAAGCTTCTATAAACATCTATATGCAGATTTTCGTGTGGACATAAGTTTTCAATTTTTTTTTTCTGATTAACAAAGGGAAAAAAAGTTGATCCATATGAAACCACCAATATTTGGTCATTAATATTTTTTTCATTTTATTTATTTTAAAGCTAGAGTGAGTGGGGGAGAGGGACAGAAGGGGGTCGGAGAGAGAGAGAGAGAAAGAAAGAGAGAAAGAGAAGGAAATCCCAAGCAGGCTCTACTCCCAGTGAGGAGCCTAATGCAGGTCTTGATCCCCTGACCCTGGGATAATGACCTGAGCTGAAATCAAGAATCAGTCGCTCAACTGACTCAGCCACCCAGGTACCCCTGGTCATTTTTTTTTTTACTTACAAGAACATCAGTTTCACATGGCTTAGTGTTTGTGAACAAGGTATATTAATTTGATGGATCTTCATTTGTTACACCAACATACTTCACATGGTCATGGTATATAATCCTCCTATCTCACAGTTCTGCTTTTTATTTTTTATGATTTTGTGTTTTTGTCTCATATTGGTAATATCTTCTCAACCCCTTAAAAATATTTATCATTCTTATTTAAAATTTTTGGTTTGTGTATTCCAATATTTTTTCTTCACTTTGTTTTGTGTCTGCCTGCAAGAGTGCTGGTGTTCCAGACAAAGATTGGAACTTGTAAAGGGAACTAGACCCAGGAGAAAAGTTGATGACTTCTCTTGGGAAGTATTGAGTTTGAGTAGGATAATAATGTAGCTAAGGAGAACATTCTGAATGCAGTTAGGAAGACAGTGGATGTTGGGAGAGAGAAGGAATGAGGAGATTATGAGAAATGAAAACTGGCAGTCAGAATCTGAGAGCTGAGAGATGTCAGAGCATTGCATCTGCCCCAAACAGCCTTCTTTCCAGCTCTTGAAAGAAGATTGGCCTTGAGACTGGTTCTTCTTGAATTTGTCACCCATAGAAGTGAAATCCAGCTGAAGCTGGAGATAGCTTTTCAGTCTGTTTTCTTTTTCTTTCAAGGTGGGCTTAGCAGCCATAGAAGGGGAGGAGAGAAGAGAAGATGAGAAATATGGAAAGTGAAGATGTGGGTTTCAAAAATCCACTTGCTTTCTAAGCATCTGGGGAGCAGATGAAAACCCTAATTTCAGGTTCCCACCCCTAGCAAATTCTTATAAGGTCTGAAACTTTCTTCAAAAACAAAACCGAAAACAAACTCTCTACAATTCTGAATCAGGTGACCCAAAGACCAAATTTTGAGAAAGATTGGAAGGGAAATGACTACTTCAGGCTTACTCCCTATGCAGATGGGAAGGCAATGAGGTGGGACCTAGGAATTCCTGCACTCTCCTCTTTGTTATCCCCAAGAGGGGGCACTCTGCATTCCACAATGTCTAGAAATGTAAACTCCTGCTGTGTGCCTCTCTTGCCCCTCTAGCTGAGGGCAAGGAGTGACAATAAGACTCTGGGAACATCTGGGGAGTATTTATTGAATAAAATGATCTTCAACTGAACACATGTATCTCTCTGAACCACCCACCTAGAGAGGATGGATTATCTGAGAAATTTCCAATTTTTCTTTAATCATGCTATCAGTTCAAAACAACCAGAAAACAGACTAAAATCAGGGATTTAGAATAAGCAAATTGAAAATCAGGTGGTGGTGGAGCAGCAGGTGAGAGCAGAGTTGCAGCTGGTGGACACGTGCATGTTTCCCCTTAGGGTCTGCAGAATGGTATTACACAAAACAACTTGCTGGAAAAATGAAATATGCTTCTGGTACTTGACTCTGTTTGTGGATTCTAACACAACTTCTGTTTCCTGGTCATTAGGTGAAACAAAGCTACCAGCCACTAGCTGCACAGCTGGACCCTTCCAAATTCAGCAGTAGTGAGGATTTCCACCCCTCCCCCACTTCAGTGGGCTAATTTCATGTGCAGAACTTTAGCCAAACATGGTGGGAAACACTAGGGTGGGGAGAAGTGGATATGCTATTCTGTGAATATTATGTTACTCTGAGAAATGTTCCTAATAAATTTGCTGATTACTTTTTTTGACATTATGTAAAGTCATATTTCAAGTGTACCAGAGGAACCTGACTTTGTTTATTGATTTAATGTATTTATTTTGAGAGAGAGAAAGAAAGAGAGAGAGAGGCAGAGAGAGGGAGAGAGAAAATCCCAAGCAGGTTCCTCACTGTAAGTGCAGAACCCAATATGGAGTTCCAGCTCAGGAACCATGAGATCATGACCTGAGCTGAAATAAAGAGTCAGAAGTTTAACTGACTGAGCCACCCAGGCGCCTCCCCACCCCCCGACTTTAAAATATAAAACTTTTGTAAGTTAAGGGATCTCTTAGGCAGATATTTTACTGTTTTGTTATTTGTTTGTTTATTTATTTTACTGTGTTTACATTGAGACCTAATTGAGTTCACGTTATATAGTCTGAGTCACCTATTTATTTCAGCTTGAGGTAAAATTGACAAATTTATAAGATACTTAAAGTGTATATCATGGTGTTTTGATATACATTGTGAAATGATTTTCCCCACCTAGTTAATAATCTAACACCTTACATATTATATATATAATTAATGCATTATATATAAATATAATATACAAAAGTATATTATGTGAATATACATATAAGTATAATATATACATATAATACATATGAAAACATTTAAATTCTACTCCATTATCAAATTTCAGTTATACCATACATTCTTATAAACTTTAGTCACAGTGCTTTAGTTTAGATAGATTCTTAGACCGTATTCATCTTATAGCTGAGCGTTTTTACCCTTTCTCTAACTTCTCACAATTTTCCCTACCAGCCCCCCCCCCCCCCCCCCCCCCCCCCCACCTACCCAGGCCCTAGCAACCACTCTTCTTTCTGTTTCTATGAGTTCGGGTTTTTATTTATGTATTTATTTTAGATTCCACATATAAGTGATACCATACAATAGTTATTTTCCTCTGTCTGGCTTTTCTCACTTAGCATAATACCCTCAAGGTCCATTAATGTGTCACAAATTGCAGAATTTCCTTCATTTTCATGGCTGAATAATATTCCATTATATACATATACCACATCTACTTTATCCATTCCTTCATTGATGGACATTTAAGTAGTTTCAGTATTTTGGCTATTGTGAATAAGGAGATTATATCACTAATCAAAAACCTCCCAACAAGGAACAACTCAGGGCCAGAGAGCTTCACTGGTGAATTCTACCAAATGTTTAGAGAAGAGTTAATACCAATTCTTCTCAAGTTCTTCTAAAAAATAAAAGAGAAGGAAACAATTCCAAACCTGTTTTATGAGGCCAGCATTTCCCTAATATTGAAACCACACAAGGACACTACAAGAAAATTACAGTCTAATATCCTTCATGAACACAGGTGCAAATATCCTCAACAAAATATTAGCAAACCTAACTTAACAGTACATTATAGAGATTACATATCATGATCAAGTGGAAATTATTCCAGGGATGCATGGATGGTTTAACATCTAAAAATCAATCAATGTGATACCATGTTAACAGAATGAATGATAAAAATCATATGATTATCTCAATAAATATAGAAAAAGCATTAGACAAATTCAACATTCATTTATGATAAAACCTCTCAACAAACTGAGTATTGAGGAAATGTATTTCAACATAATAAAGGCCATATATGACAAGCCCATAGCTTCAATGGTAAGAAACTGAAGTTTTTCTTTTAAGATCAGGAATAAGACAAAGATGCCCACTCTCAACACTTTTATTCAACATAGTACTGGAAGTCCTAGCCACAGCAATCAGACAAGAAAAATAAATAAAATACATCCAAATTGGAAAAGAAGAAATAAAATTGCCTTGATTTACAGATGACATGATATATGTAGAAAGCCCTAAAGACACTACCAAAAAAACTGGTAGAACTAATAAAGGTATTCAAAGTTGCAGGATGCAAAAATCAATATACAGAAATCTGTTGAATTTCTATACATTAATTACAAACTATCAAAAAGAAGTAAAAAAAAATATTTACAATTGCATTGAAAAAAACAAAATACCTAAGGATAAATTTAACCAACATATGAAAGATCTGCATACTGAAAACTACAAGACATTGATGAAAGAAATCAAAGAAGACACCAAAAAAAAAAAAATTAGAAAGGTATTCTGGGCTTGTGGATTGGAAAAACTAATATTGCTGAAATGTCCATGCTACACAAAGCAATCTACAGATTCAATGTGAATGCTATCAAAATTCCAATGGTATTTTTCACAGAAAAAAGAACAGTCCTAAAGTTTATATGGAACCACAAAAGACCCTGAATAGCTGAAGCAGTCTTGAGAAAGAAAAACAAATATGGAGGCATCACACTTCCTAATTCAAAAATATACTACAAAGCTGTAGTAATCAAAACAGTGTGATACAGGTATGAAAATAGACCCATAAATCAATAGAACAGAATAGAGAGCCCAGAAATAAACACACAACTGTATGATTATTTAATTTATGACAAAGAAGTGAAGAATATACAGTGAAGACAGGATAATCCCTTTAATAAATGGTGTTGGGTAAACTGGACAGCCACATGCAAGAGAATGAAACTGGATCTCTATCTTACACCATACACAAAAATCAACTCAAAATGGAGTAAAGGTTTGAACACAAGACATGATACCATAGAACTCCTAGAAGAAAACATAGGCAAAAATCTCCTTGATACTGGTCTTGGCAATGATTTTATTTTGGACAACAAAAAGAAAGGCAACAAAAGCACAAATAAGCAAGTGAGACTAAAGAACAAAAAAGCTTCTCTTTACCTGACTATGTAAATAGTTAATGAGCATTTGTAGAGGAACTCTTCTGTGCAGGATTTTTAAAGGTGCATTGTGGGGATGGATCAGAGCTATAAAAATAACAAGAAATTAAGGATTCAGTCATAAAAACAGAGTTCTATTTGAGAGTAATTATATGGTACATGCCTAGGAGTATAAAATAATAGGGTAAAAAGAGAATCTAATGTGAAAATGTTTGAGTAAAGAGGCCAGATGTGAGCCTTCCTGCTGCTGTCCTTATTGTGGTTGTCTGGGTGATTGTCCTGCCTTGCTCAGCTAGTCATCCCTTTCATGAGGGCAGGGACTCTAATTTAACTTGGTTAAGTTAAGGCTAAACCTCACTCCAAATAAATAGGTGGGGACTACACTAGTGTATGTCCATGGTAGTGGTAGGGTTAATCTTGGAAGACTTTTCACAGTGATGTTTATATAAAGTGCTAAATTTTTTCTTATTCCAGACATGAATTTTATATGAGAAACCAAAAGACCTTGGGAAATGATAGTCCAAGATCGGCTCATGTTGCTTAAGCTTTCACATTTCATAAGGATTTTATAGCTTTGTTGCTGCAAATCACCCAGTCTTCCTTGACTTTAATTACTGATCACACTGGCTTTATTTTTCTCCTTATCTCTAACTTTAATTTCTTTAAAAAGGGCTTGTGGGTAAATATCATTTTTTCCCCAAACAGCAAAAAAGAGGTCTAGATAAGGTATGCCGTATTATTTCTCCAGTGTTTTCTTACTTTTCATGCGATTCTGCTTAAAATGCGCAGACATAATGGAGACATATTTAGCTCTATCCTCACACTACAGAAAAATGGTTCCTGTGCACTTTGGTGGTAATATAATTTTTTGAGTTGCAAGACTTTGATTTAAAATTGTAATGCATTGATGTAGTCACTTGTGTAGGCAGATAAAAGTACAGATTTAATGCAAACATGTTTTTACAGTCATGTATATTGCACATCCGACTATATACATTTTTCTCCAACAAAAATTAATTTTTCCTAATACTGGTTTAAGATAAGCATTCTCATTTCAAATGCTTTCCAAAAAAATTTCAGAAAAATTGAAATTACCTAATTCTAGAAACTTTGCTTTTGAAAAATGGACTGATTACTGTATACAAGAAGAAAGACTCCAAGAGAACATCTGGTTGAAAGGGAGACACATGTCTTACCTCAGGTTACTATAACAAAATCTCACAGAATGGTGGCTTAAACAACAGGTATTTTTTTTTTCTCACAGTTCTAGAGACTAGAAGTTTGAGAGTGAGGTGCCAGCAGGGTTATTTTTTGGTGGTGTCTCTTCTTAGCCTGCAGAAAGGCTGCCCTCTTGGTGTGTCCTCACATGGCCTTTACTCTGTGCATATGGAAAGAAGAAGAGATCTCTGGTGTCTTTTCCTCATCTTAAAAGGATACCAGTTCTATTGAATTAGGGCCCCACCTTTTCTGAACCTGTTCAATCTTAATTAACTCTTTAAGGAGTCTATCTCCAACATAGAGTAACATTGAGGATTAGACCTTCAATATGAATTTCGGGAGAGACACAGTTCAGTCTATACAGCATAAATGCCCAAGATTCTATAATTAAAAATTAAGAGAAATATTATCCTAGATCATAACATCTTACATATCTGACCACAGGTTAAAGGAGACTTTACCAAGGCAGCATCTGGTGAGTGGGAAATTCTTAGAAATAGTGGAGAAATTGACTGTGTCCTGTCCCAAACCTCCTCTACCTGAACAAGCTGGGTCTATATGTGCCATGGTGTTGTTGGCAGTATGACTTACTCTGAATCTTGACTTTTTGACCAGTTGTAGCAATTCCTCAGTTGCTTTAGCATTTATGCTTCATGCACAATCTTCATCAATTCACCTGCTGAGAGTTTTTCCTCCAATGTGCACACTCTGCAAAATGCCTGCAGGAGTTGTTACTTAGAACGCTTTCTGGTCTGCAGGCTCCCTGCTTCTTTCTGACCTACACTGCAGCAGTGGGGTACAGAGATGGAAACAGATGAGTAATGGGTTTGATTTCATTTTAGAATAGAGGGAATCTATAACAATGATGTACACACCACTTTCAAACTATTGTTTTGATTAATCAAGGGTCTTTGGCTCTTGTTCTGGGATTGTCTCATTTTTTCATTCATGCCTTTAGTCACTCAGCTGACAAACCTTTTCTGAGCACTGACTATGTGTGATGGTTGATAAGAATACAACAATGAATAAAACACATATAATCCCTATTCTCTGAGAATTTATAAGTTGTCGGATCTTGAGCAAGTCCCTTGATCTTTTGAGACTTATTATACTTATCTTAAGGTAAGACTATTAGAATGATAAATCATCAATGCTGGACTGAATCTTTAAAACTGTGATTCCCCCCTCCCTCTAATTACTGGAATGATTGGGTTCCTTAAAGAATTTGGAAAATTAAAAAAAACACATATTAAAAAATTAACAAAATTAAAAGGCTACCTACTGAATGGGAGAAGATATTTGCAAATGATATACCCAATAAGGGATTAATATCCAAAATATATAAAGAAGTTCTACACGTCAACACACACAAAACCCCGCAAATAATCCAATTAAAAAATGGGCAGAAGACATATTTATGACATTATTCCAAAGAAGATGTACAGATAGCAGACACACAAAAAGATGGCTCAACATCACTTATCATCAGGGAAATGCAAATTAAAGTCACAATGAGATATCATTTTACACCTGTCAGAATGGGATAAAAAAAGACAAGAAATAACAAGACTTGGTAAAGATGTCTTGGGAATGTAAGTTGATGTAGTCACTGTGGAAAACAGTATAGAGTTTCCTCAAAAAATTAAAAATGGAAGTATCATACGATCCAGTAATTCCACTACTGGGTATTTATCCAAAGAAAATGAAATCACTAATTCAAAAAGATGTATGCCCCCTATGTTTATTGCAGCATCATTTATAACAGCCAACATATGGAAGCAACACAATTGTCTATCGATAGATAAATAGGTAAAGAAAATGTGGTATACTATAACAGATAGGCAAAAAATAAACAGAAAGGAATCCACATATGTCCTTAAAGCCATCAAGCTACAAGGGAAGAGAGCAAGAGAGGAAAGGAACAGAGAAGAACTACAAAAACAACCATAAAACAAGTAACAAAATGGCAATCAATAAATACTTTACCTATCTACCTACTTTACCTTTACCTACTTACCTACCAATAAATACTTTACATATAAGGGGCCTAAATGCTCCAATCAAGACATAGGGTGACTAAATGGATAAGAAAACAAGGCCTACTACTTTATGATAAGGAGAACAATCCAAAAGAGACAAAACAACAATTGTAAGTATTTTTGCACCCAACAAAGCAACACCTAAGTATATAAAACAATGATTAACAGAGGTAAAAAAGCAATTCAGTAATATTGGGGGGACTTTAACACCTCACTTATATCAATGGATAGATCATACAGACAGAAAATAAAAAAAGGAAACAATGGCTTTAAATGACACATTGGACCAGATAGACTTAATAGATATATTCAAAATATTTAATCCCAAAACAGCAGAATACACATTCTTTTCAAGTACACATGGAACATTCTCCAGAACAGATCACATGTTTGGCTGAAAATCAAGTCTCAATAAATTTAAAAAGATTGACATAATTTCATGCATCTTTTCTGACCATGATGGTATGAAACTAGAAATCAATCACAAGAAAAAGTCTGGAAAGAATACAACTACACGGAGGTTAAATAACATGCTACTAAACAATGAATGGGTCGACCAAGAAATTAAAGAGGAAATTAAATAATACATGCAGACAAATGGAAATGAAAACACAAGGATCCAAAATCTTTGGGATGCAGAAAAAGCTGTTGTAAGAATGAAGATTGTAGTAACACAGGACTACCTCAAGAAGCAAGAAAAAAGTCAAACAACCTAAACTTACACATAAAGGAGCTAGAAAAAGAACAAACAAGAGCAAGAGAAGAAAGGAAATAATAAGGATTAAGACAGAAATAAATGAAATAGAAATTAAGAAACAATAGAACAGATCAATGAAACCAGGCTTATTCTTTGAAAAGATCAGTGAAATTGATAAACTTTTAGCCAGACTCATCAAAAAAATAAGAGAGAAAATGCAAGTAAATAAAATCAGAAATGAAGGAGGAGAAATAACAACTGACACCACACAGATAAAAATGATTATGAGAATATAATGAAAATTATATGCCTACAAATTGGACAACCTAGAAGAAATGGACTAAATTCCTAGAAACATATAACTTTACAAAACTGAATTGAGAAGAAATAGGACAGTTGAACAGACCAATTACTAGCAATGAAATTGAATCAGTAATAAAATACTCAAAAAGTCCAGGACCAGATGGCTTCACAGGTGAATTCTACCAAACATTTAAAGAAGAGTTAATACCTATTCTTCTCAGATTATTCCAAAAAATAGAAGAGGAAAGATGGTTTATGAGTCCAGCATTACTGATACCAAAACCAGATAAAGACACTACACAAAAGGAAAACTATAGGCCAATAATCCTGTTGAACATTGGTGCAAAAATCCTCAACAAAATGTTAGCAAACACTAATTTGAACAATTACAAGCACCCCTGTTTATTGCAGTACTTTTTACAATAGTCAAGATAGGGGAGCAACCCAAGTGTCCACTGATAGATGAATAGATAAAGGAGGTGTGGCATTTATACACACACACACACACACACACACACACACACATAATAAAAAAGATAAAGAGGATTAGGAGTGCACTTATTTTGGTGAGCACTGAGAAATGTATACAACTTTTGAATTATTGTACATCTGAAACTAATATAATTTTCTATGTTAATTATATGTGAATTAAAAAATGGAAAATGTGGGGTGTGTGTGTGTGTGTGCATGTGTGTGTGTGTGTAATAGAATATTACTCAGCCAAAAAAAAGAATGAGAAGCTTGCCATTTCAACCACATAGATGGAAGTAGAGGATAAAATACTAAGTGAAATAAGAGAAAAACAAATATCATATGATTTCTTTATATGTGGGATCTAGAAAAACAAATGAACAAACAAAAAAGCAGAAACAGACACATAAATACAGAGAAGAAATTGGTGGTTTCCAGAGTGGAAGGGGACAGTGTGATGGGCAAGATGGATGAAGAGGAGTGGGAGATACAGGCTTCCAGGTATGGGATAAATAAGTCATGCAGATAAAAGGCATAGCATAGAGAATATAGTCAATTGTATTGTAATAGTGTTGTATGGTAAAAGGGAAAAAAAAGTGTGTATAAGAACAATTGAAATCACTTGTGATCCATGATAAACAATGTTAATCCTTTGGTATGTTTCTCCCTAGACTTTTCCTATGTCTATGCTAAATACACACACACACACACACACACACACACACATCTATCTATCTATCTATCTATCTATCGATCTATCTATCTCAATATGTATGTAGATAGATTCTATTGTTAAAAAACTTGGCATCATTTATATTCTGGTTTCAGAGGGACCTTTTTTCTTAGTATGATTTCATAGATTTTTTAAAAATGTCATCGATATTATTACAATAATTTCTTGATGGCAGTTTGGTAATCTATCACACAGATAAAATGTTTATCCCTCTCACTTAGGATACGTAATTTATTTTCCCGCTTTCACTTATAAATAAATGGCAAAACATAACTGCTTTCTTAAAATAAATTCATAGAAGTAGAATTGTTGGATTGAACAATTTTTTTCCCTTATGAGTACATATTGCAAAATTTCCATCCTGGAATCTTATATTAGTTTACATGCTTAATAACTCTATATAAGAAGTTTCATTTTTCTGTATCTTCATAAATATAGATATGTTTGTTTTGTAAATATTTGTCAATTTAATGGTGAAAAAGATATATTTTTTAGTTTAAAAGTTATAAGGTAGAATTTGGGTGAACTTTTTATAAGTCTTTTTTAGCTGTTTGCTTTTCTGCAATTCCTATCTTTTGCCTATTTTAAGCTATTTTTCTTATAAATTTGTTAGAGTGCTCTATCTTAGGTACTAAACCATTTTATTTTACTTTTGCAAATATTTTTCCTACTTTATGGTTTGCCTCTTACATGTATTTCAGATTAAAACACCTATTTTTTATGCTCCATCAGTCCTTCTTTTTCTTCATTGTTCACAAAACTTTCCAATTACAAAGTTTATATATATATATATATATATATATATATATATATATATATATGTATATATATATATATATATACACACACACACGTATACACATGTACATATACACACATGTGTATATATACATATATATGTATATATGTATATATGTATACATATATATATATATATATACATATATATATATTTCTAGTTTTCTTTTTGTTCCAAATTATTTGTTCTATTCTTGGACTTTTTATTCTATTTGTTCTGATCTTTCATATGTAAGATCTCCAGTATCGCTATTTTCCACTCCTTTATTCTATCCCTCTGCATTCTAAGAAGTGTCTCTATATTGAATAACACACTGATCTGCAGTGTTGATTCTGCTCCTGTTGCTGTGAAAAGACTTTCAAAATCAAGCCATGATATTTTTAATGTTCTTTCTTTATTAATGCAGGCAGTACATCTTTATTTCAATCAGCTGTCTTATCTCATCTTTTAGCTTTTACCCTCAGCATTAAACAGCACAAAGACTGTGCCATTTTTAAAATGTACTTCTATTTATTGTGGGAAATGTTTTGCAAATAATTTCTTGATGTCTTTTCCTTGGGAGTTTTTCCAAAGTCTTCTTTTTCCAATACAGAATTATTTCCTAGGTGCTACTGATCCTTGGTGAACAGAGGTTATGAGGGCCTGTCACTTGTCTCTAGTGTGTGAGGATTGGCCTTTGATCCTTTCATGGTATGTCTGAAAGCTTTCAGGATCTTCTGATCTGATTCCGTTTGTAGGACCATTTCAGTGGCCTGTGTAGGAGGTCTATAACCCGGGTCCTTGGGCAGTTCCAGCAGAGAACATTTATTTCTTATTTATTTCTTCTGAGAATTTTAGTTGGTTCACTCTAGGTACAGGGAGTTTCTGTATCCAGCCTCCTTTCTGTGATAATAAGGAAAGATGCATCACTCTAGGAAAGAGTCCCAGTCATCAGAGGGAATCTTGCACACTTGTGGTTTTCTCTGTACTGAACCTTGACTTCCCAGTGAAGTTGTGCTCCAGCTTTTCCAGGGCTCAGCCCTGGGGCCCTCAACCTGGGAATGTTAAGTGGGGTTCTGCCAGGGTTGCCTTCTCCTTTTTCCTGAGAGATGGAGCCCATCTCACATCAGCCAGTCATTCTTGGGTAGCTGGAGAGTTAGACCCTTGGTATTTGTCGTCCTTCCCTTAAGTGGCTCTTCTTCACCCTAGAATGAGTAGAAACAGCTTAAAATTGGTGGCATGTGAGTATCACTCCTCTGTAATTATCAGTCTGTTCCAGGTTTTCCCTTTTTCTTTTAGGAAAAGGCTTATTTTAGCTGGTTTTTGGAAGAGGTATAATTAGATACCTATGATGAAATAAAATGGTGAAGACTTAACTAGGGAATCAGGAATGGATCTTAAAGCTTATTTGAAATAACACCTCTCCTGCCAGCCTCACAACTGTGATTTGAGGATAAAATGAAATGGTAAATGTCAAAGGGCTTTGAAGGCTGTTTGGAGCATTATGCAAATACTAAGTTGCTTTGTTATCTTCACATTTTATGAGACCAGAAATCAGTAGCCTTGCTGGAAGCAAATTTGAGTTGTGAATTTTTTAAGGGTATGTGATAATGGGAGATGGCTTTTTAGGTGAAGCACAAAGCCATTCTATTTCCATGTGGTCCACCCCCTTCTTTCACACAATACATCGGAAATAGAGGTTTGTCTTGTTCTTTATCCCCCCAAAGAGAAGGCTGGCCTGAATTTCCACTTTAGATGATTTCTTTGAGTGCCAAGAGATTGTTTCAGCCAAAGAAACTAATCTGCAGATAGGTCTGCCCCCTGCACAATGCCCAGCATCAGGGGCAAAGGCTTTAATTAAAATGGAAGAGTTGGTAATTTCTGACCTCTCTGGGAAGCTTAAAGTTGATGTGGTTTGAATGAAAGTAATGACTTTTACTTAAAATGCAAATATTAATGCGAGAACCAGGGACTGACTTTTGGTGCAAGCAAAAGAGATTGTAATTTCGTTTTCATGTCTTTTCCCTTAAAGAAATGGCCCTTTTCTTCCCTGACACTCTGTCATATGTACATTTAACATGTAAGGTCCTTTTGTCTTCTTGCATTTCCTTGCAGTTGGCAATTTGTCTTTTTAAACTCTTAAAAGCAGTGCATGTATGAGGTATTAATAAATTTGAAAAGTCATAAGGATTTGCTTTTGTTGTTCATATTACTTGGATGACATAAATCTGTTTCAGAAGTCGCTTTCCTTCCAGGTTGGTTGTCTGGATGGCATTTGTGCCCTGTCTCCGTAGAGACTCCATTTGTACACAGGAAGTGGAAATGATCGCATTGTGAAAAGGACACATATTTACCATAACATTTGTATGTTCCCAGAGAAAGTTTTAATATTTAAAGTAATGCGTATTGCTCTTGGGCTAAGTAGTCTCATCTAATCAGCAAGTATTGCAGTGAAAAAAATCATGCATTTGAATGTTGATAAGATGTTAACAGGTAGCTGGAAATGTGGTCAATTATGCCAGTATATGAATATATGAGTATAAAAGCATTTCAGATCAGTGTGCTTTTTACTAATTACAATCATTGTGAGTAGAAAGTATACTTATTGAGAAATTACAATGGCTTGAGCATTGTGAAGTTATTACTTTTATGTTAAGGGAAAATTGGTTGTAAAAATAAAAAAATGAAAACCATCCATACTTTCTCTACCCATGCTTGGTTTTCCACCTCTTACTTATATACTTACAAATATTTATATCATCTTAATCACAGTACACAAACAATTTTCAGTTTAGCATTTTCCATTCAACATTCAGTATGTAGGAAGCACTTTTTCAATCTCCAACTGAACATAAGGGCATCCCGTGGCTACTTTAACCAGCCTCTTGTCCAACATGTAGCTACCTCCCTGAGTTGTTTCTAGCTCAATGCTGCAATGAACATCTTTGCTCAAATCTAAGTTTAACATTTTGTGGAAATATTTTTGTTTGCTTGGTTTTAGAATAAATTGAAAGGAGTGAGGTTACGATGTCAACTTTCAACCAATTTCTGTGGGTAAGGGGTTGAGAGGAGCCAAGTGGGGGAAGACGCTGTGGGTTACTCGGTATGCCCCACCTTGAGGTAGAGGTGAGTATGCCAGGAAAAAAGGAGAGGACTCACTAGCAGGGCTAGACCCTGAGCTGAGGCAGAGGAATTATAGGGGGCCTGAGAGCACTCTGGCAGCTGCCTCTTTCTCTTTCTCAACCAACATCATTTGGAAGTGGTGTTGGGTTTGAATCAGTCTAACTGGAAGGGTGGCTCCACACTCTTCTCACTGAGAAGTGGACTGCCTTTGGAGCTTTTACTGTCTGCCTGAAGCTAGGGTTGGCTTGTGGGTGGGAAAGGCATTGGACCCCTTTCAGGCAGCCCAGGAAAAGCTGCAGGAGGGCAGAGGCAATAAGGAAGACCAGGCAATAGAGAAACAGAGAAATGATGAACTAGGATGTCTCTGCCATCATTCCTGAATGAGGTGGGATTTTCCAAAACACTGTTTTTCTTCACCCATACACAAGGACAAAGACAGTACCTGGAGGGCAGTCAGTCCTTCTGTCAAAATTAGAGGCTGGCAGAGCTGAGGAGAAAAACTGGCCTTTAATGAAGAAAATTGCTAATAAGACTCAAATCCCAACATCTCTCATCACTAATGGCTTTACAGCAGACTTATCATTTGCTTCCCTTTTCTTTTTAGCTAATGGGTTCTTACTAGTTTTGTCAAGCTGCAATTAAATAATCCAGTGAGCTCTGCCTTTGCTGGGAAGAATCTTTTGGAAAGAAATATAGTATTTTAGCAAAGAGAAGAACTCCAACCATGAAACAGGCCACATTATGAGATTTCCAATTTGGCTGTGATTTTGTTGTCTGGGAATCCAGGGCTTTGAGTAGATTGATGGTGGTAGGTAATGTGATACATTCTTCTAAGGGAACAAATGAAACTTTGAAAGCCCACTTCCACTGGCTTTGAGCTCACACTGGTACTGCTTTGTCTTTTCACTAATTACCTGTCTGTTGTGCTTTTCTCCAGCCCAGGCTCTGTGTCCACATTCAGCATCCTGCAGGTGTTTAATTGTTCTTTTTTTCTCTTTTTGACTGTAGCAGTATTCTTAACTTTACCACTACTCCTTACCTCCAAAAAACTAACAAAACTGGAAACTGTATACAGATTTTAGTAATCAACATATTTATCTGCAAAAAACTGTACCAGTCTGCACTGCATCATTCTCAGAACCGTGCAGCAGCTGAACAATGCTGTTGAAATCATCTGGCACAGGTCCACATAGGTCTCTATTTCACTGTCCTACCAATCTCCCAGGCAAACAAGACTCCAGGTAACCCGTGATTAAAACTTATAATACAACCTGGAAATGGCTACAAATGTATTTCAAAATCACACTCCAGTACCTTTATATGTCTGTAATATCATTCATGTTCCATTAACAATTTTAAACCCATTTAAAGGCCTTGAAATTGTTCAAGGACTGTTTTAGAAGCATGGTTTTCTTGCTTTGGGCACAATAAGGGGATGAAAAATGTGATAAAGAAGGAAAATGAGACAGAGGGATTTATATCATATCCTGTAAACAAGTTGCAATTTGCCTTGCATTCTCCGAAAATCATTTTGCCTTTGTGGCTAATCCATGAAGGCAAACTATCATTGCAGGAGCTTGGCTGGGCCCCAACTGTAAGTAAAGGCAAAGCAGAACCAATGCCTGGAGAAGAAAGAAATCAGCCCTGAGCAAAGGAAAGGGATAGGTGATGGGAATTAGGTAGTGATAGATTCAAGGAGAATGCACATCAGATCGGTACAGATTCAGAGTTCAGGATTGGTGCACTTGCTGGTGAGACACGTTAAGCATTATACGGACTGCAGTTTTTCATAGGCGCTGCCTCATTTGATTCTCACAGCAACCCTAATAAATATCACGTTCATTTTGTACACCGAGAAAAAGAAACTCATTTTAGCTATAAACAAATTAGACTGACTTGCTCAATATCACACAGCCAGATGGTGGTGGAGCTGCACTTGGGATCTGAACTTGTGACTGGTGGTGCTCTTTTCACTCTACCATCCTGCCACAGGTAGCAACTTGGGAGTTAAAACTGTAGGGTTCTTTAAAGGTGTGGGAAGTTCAGGTGGGCTCCCTGTTGAGCAAAGTAGTAGAAGAAAGATAGAACGAAGACGAGCTCAATTCTCCACGCTGGGTGTGGACCATTCAATACAGGCAGAAACCCATAGTCCTGCTGATCCTACAGGATGTGGAGCTTTATTTGTTCAACTGCTTTGCCTGCTTGCATGCAACTTGGGCTCTGATCAGTCCTCAGGCTTGCATATGATATCTTTTGTTTGCTTATGATATCTGACTTGGGAAGATCTCTTTTGATAGCTTATTAAGGAGGCTCTATCTAGCATGGGAGAACCAGAGATAAAGCCTTCTGTTGGAGATACTATGAGTGCCAACTCCCAGGAGGGGGTGGGGGGGCACTGTCCCAAGATCCTCATGTCAGGGAAGTGGGAGGGTGAGACAAGGCAGGGGATCTAAGATTTCCATCACAGTTGATCCTTGTATTGTTCTCTCTGCTGACCCATTCTTATTTTGAGGACAATTAAATATATTACGCACCCTACGCTTCAAGATCCCAGCGTTTTAACTTTAACTTTCTTCTTTAACTGTGTTTTCTAATCCTGAAATTTTGTTGGCTTTGTAACTTTGGGCAAGTCACTAAACCTATGTGAAACTTCACCCCACGTAATTCTCAGGAGCGTGGGGAAGTGTTTTTAATGAAAGTACTACTTTGCACTTACGGTCACTGGCTAAGTTTCCAAGGGCTTAAAATGCTTTCTCTTTCATAGTATTTGCTTCTGCTTTTCCTTCCCAGAGTCGAAAACATGCAAGCAAAGTCCGACTGTATTATATGCTTCACCCCAGGGATGGCGGGTGTCCTGCCAAGAGGCTCCGGTCAGAAAATGTGAGTATCTGGCACTGTCCGATAACCTTAGATGATTTGTTCCATTTGCTAAGAACTTTGCAAGTCTAGGAAGTATAGTCATGTCCACCTTAGCAGAAAAGCTAAGTGAGTAGAAATTATTCTCATTAAATACTACAGAAAATGTTACACATAAGCAAGTGTTTTCCCTTTTTCCCGCCCAAACTTGCCAGTATGGTGTTGGAGAACTTTGTGATGATTCCACACTAGGGCAGAGCCAAGAAAGAATGTACAGAAGGAACAGAGAGCAGCTGGCTGAGGGAAGGCAGGAGCCATCAGAAGATAAACAAAAGTAGGAAGGATGGCCTAAGGAGAAAACCTGCCAGAAATATCAGATACTTTGCTATTAACATATTTTATTTTTTCTTTGGTGTCTAAAACTGAATGCCAATTTGTTCCTTTGTAAATACTGTGCATATCTTGCAAATAAAAATACTGAGGGTTTTGATCAGTGCCCCTCTCCCTGAGGGAACATTTACTTGGGAATAAAATGACAATTAGGAAGTTGCTTTGAGGATGTAAGGTCAGAGCAAAGGGTTTACTTCAGCCAGGCCAAAGCAGGGACTGATAAAATAAATATTCCTTCCTCCCAGTAGGGCTTACTTTTCCTAATGAGTGGAATATTCATATCCGTCCATTGCAGAGGTCCTCTGTGATAAACACTGCAGATGAAACAGAAATCGCTTGTCCTTTGAGCACTGAGGAAGCTGCAGGCATAGAATTTATGCCCTACACTCTTGCTTATGCTTGTGATTCCTTTCTCCTTCTGCTGCCTTATAGATGACAGTCTTCTTTTCTTATTAAAAATTAATATATGATCATTGAAGACACTTGACAAGAACCACACTTGTGTGTTCTTCACAAGAGAAAAAGAGAGAACAAGAGAACTGTGGATGACCATGAGTAGTGAGCATCAGGGCTAGTGTTAACGAATTCCAAGCACGCCTCTTACATCGCACACGAGCTATTCATGCGCAGGCTAATCTGGAACACTGTGGAGTTGTCTTTACTGCCTTGGTGAAGCAGCATTTAGAGCTTATTAGAGGGAAAAGATGTCACAAAAACTTTTCAAGCTGCTAAGAAGTGGGACAGAGACTGGTTCTGTCAGCTCTTAGCCTTATGACCTTGGGCAAATAATTGATCTCTCTCAACCTGTTTCCTCAATGAGACTATAATAATCACCCTTTCCTCACTGGGCTTCTGTGAGGTGTACTGTTATATGCAAAGTACTGAGGAAAGAGAGATGAATAAGGCCCAGATTTGCCTTAAAGAAACTCAGAGTGGAGTGAGGGAGATCAACATTGTATAAAAAAATTGCTGTAATTGCACAATGTAGGTGTTTAAGATTCTACACAAAATCCCATGGAGACAAAGGGCAAGTTATCCATGCCAGGACGAGTTGCTCAGGGATGGTGTTACTGAGAGTTGGCATTTGAGGTGGGGACCTTGGGCTTGAATGGATGGTACCAGTTGGAGGGGGGGGGGAGGAGACAGGTGCACTCTTGGGTGTATTCCTATCAAAATAACTTATTAAACCTCAGGAGAGTTGACCTGAGCCGGCTTTCATGTAGTCTAAGAATCTTGTAGCTACAGCAGAGTCCTGATTTCCATCTTTCCATTAGTGGAGAGGACAGAATTAGTTCCTTTCTCTGAAATTATTGAGCAATGATGCCCGTGTCACTTCATTCAGTAGCTTTTTCATGTCTTATCGTAATAGTCAAAAACAATAGGGTTCATATACATTTGACAATTAGCTCTTGGAACACAGATTATTTTCTATCTGCTCAAGTTCTAATCATGAATGTTGTACTTACTTATGTCTGAGCTCCTAGGGAGGGCTTGACTGGGCAGACAGAAGGGGGACACTGGGACTCAACTGGTGTTACTTGAGGACATGGTCTTTGCCATTCTGGTCAGACCCATGATTTACCCACTCAGGCACTGGTTCTTCCAGTAGCACTGGGAATGATTTATGGAGCGGAAGATGTTTGGGTTTTTAGAGCAGGAATTATTTGCAAAGATTCTTTACCAAAGACCCTTTGAGAACTTTTTCCTCTGGTGTATCCTGAGTTTTGAAAACTTGGATCTACTAATGGTCTATTTTTTTTAAATGTTTATTTATTTATTTTGCAAGAGTGGACGGAAGAGGCAGAGAGACCGTATGTGTGGGTGTAAGCAGGGGAGGGGAAGAAAGAGAAGGAGAGAAAGAATCTCAAGCAGGCTCTGTGCTGTCAGTGCAGAGCCCAACATGGAGCTCTAACTCACAAACCATGAGATCATGACCTGAGCTGAAATCAAGAGTCAGACACTTCATCAACTGAGCCACCCAGCCATTCCTGCCAACAATTTATTTATTAAATCATATTCTATAGCTTTCTGTAATCGTAGTATAAGACCAAATCAGTAAGCAGGAAAAGCAACATACTGACTCTACTTTTTGAAAGAGATTGTTGATGATTTTATGAGGGTGTGTTTGTGCCTACATTTCATACGTAAATACATCATTTACCTTAGGCATTTTGACATGCTGGATATAGCATGGAAGCCACCCCAGTCCCTCACTGGGGCTGTGAAAGTTGAAACTGGTAATTATTTGGCCAACTTTCTTTTGTACAGACTCATACCTTAGGGTTGAAAGGCTTAATATGCAAATAAACAATGGCCAGCCATATGGAAATAGAACTTTGATACACCTGAAACTAATATAACATTGGGTTTCAACTACACTTTAACTAAAATAAATAAACAAACAAACAAACAAATAAATAAATAAATAAATAAATGAAAATAGAACTTTGAACCATAACCTGTAGCAACCATCCTGGGAGTCCAACCCATTAGTATATAGAAACCAGCCCCGGAAGCCTGCCTAAGTTAAACTTATAGGAAGTCAAACCGTTATCTCTAGTAACAATCCAGGAAGCCAAACCATAACCCCTGTAACAATAGGCCCCAAATGGTCTGGACTTGATTAATACTTGATAGCTTTCCTAATTTTTGTCCCTGCTCCCGGTTTGGAACCAGCCAGAGAAAACCAAATAGGCACTCCTAAACAATCACATAGGATGTCCACCTCTAGTTCGCCTACCTACAGCTTCCGCACACAAGCAGTCTCCAATCAGGGCATACCTGAGTCCTCCCCTTTATTCCATTACAAAGCTTTCCCACTTATCCGTTTGCCTTGGAGTCTTCTCCAAGGCAAGTGATGGTGACTGACATCCTTGCTCTAGTAAGCTCTAAATAAATAGCCTTTCTTTTTCTCATTTGGTTGGTCTTGTTTATTTCCACAGGGCTATAAAATGGGGATAAAAATAGCATCAGTGTACAGGTTTAGCATAAGGCCCAAATAAGATAACTTATTTATTCAGCACTTTATTTTCAAAGCTCTTTCTACCTGCATTATTGTTATTGATTCCCTCTCCACAAATACCCTGTGTCTTAGAAGAATGTAACACTCTGTTCCACCTGCCTCTCCATCCTTGCACATCCTCCCCACTGCCCTGCTTCCTGGGGCTGTGACAGGTTTGTAGCCCAGTCTTGGCTGGAAATAGTTTCATGGCCACCCTGACTACCCAACAAAGTGAGTGACTTCCAAAAACAGAGAAAACTTGTTTCTGAGTCTCCAATCCCTGAATGCACCTGAACCTTGGCCCCACAGTGATCCCTAAAACTGATAGGGCTGATAAGTAATGGCAGCCATCCCTCCCTCCCTACTTCTTAGCCCTCTGGGAATATGCAGTAACTCCAAATCTACATACAGATGAACACAAGTGCCTATGATTATTCCCAGGGTCAATTGACATTTCTACTCCAGGTTATTTGACTTTGTTGTTGCTTTTCAAAAACTTAAAATTCATTTCTGCCTCCTAACCTGGTACTTCCAGCTTTTTAAATTCCCCCTTTGTGTGCTTCAAATGCTCATTCGGATCTTCTATGTTTTTTTTTTTTTTTTTCCCTGAAATCTTAGAGCAAGACATTTTCCTCCTGAGGCCACAGAGTAAAATTAAATGCGAAATAAATTGTTATAGTTGATTGCCTTAGAGAAATTTTCTGTAATCCTGTGAGCATTAGAGCCAAAAAGGAACGTAGAGCACATCTAGTTCATTGAGAGTCTCAGGTTTTCAAGATACTTTTTAGTATCTTCTCACTTGCTTTGGAAAAAAAAAATGTCTACTTAAGAAACAACATTTTTAAGTAAAAGGATGATTTCATTTTACCTTTAATTTTATTCTGTAAGGATAAGTAACTGCCAACAAAAACCACCAGTCAGTATTAAGAACATAGTGTTTTTACATCGAGTTAATAGAATTCCTCCTAAGTGGAAAAACTTGACATTTGGTTGGTGTAATCAAGCTTCTCACTTTTAAACACTTACATGATTTCCTATAGGTCTGGAATATTCAGCAGAGCTGGAACACCTCCAGGATCAGTTTCATGGGTCCCTAAAATCCTGGGTTCCAGGTCAGGAGGACTATCTAATCCGACTGTTTTGTGATGAAGGTGAAAAAAAGGTCCAAAGAAGTACCATGACTTGCCCAAATTGGTCAGGCCTGAGGCTGAGACCCTCCCTGCTTCCCTAAGTTCTATTCCTAGGCTTCTCCCACATATCTTGAAATTCTGTCTTATATTTAGACATTGAAGCCATTGCTGGGTCCAGAGCCAGAGAGCACTGCTGTTCTGGGGCAAAGTAATAATAGCTGGTGCTTAGCAGGTACCTCCTACTTATATTCTAAATGCTTTACATACATTAACACATTTAATCCTCACTCCTGTATAGGGTGGAAACTATCATTATCCCCACTTTACAGAAAAGTAAACTGAAATAGAGAAATTAAGTCACTTGACTCTGGTCATACTGCTGGCAAGTGGCAAAGACAAGGCTGGGGAAACACAAAACAAAATGAAAGAAAATTCCTCTGGTTCTGCAAACTAGCTCACCATGCCACTTCCTGAGATAGGTGGTAATCAGCTAGTAAGGACATGGGCCCTTCCCCAGGAGAGATCAGGATCTAGTTCAGGTTGGGGGTGATCCAATGTGTGGTCATGTTTTGTAAGACAGTGTGGTGGCTGTGCAGGTGCTCCCATGGATACGGGTGCTCCCACAGACCTATCCCAGGGTGTCATCTAGCACACTGGAGGGGTCCCCAACCTTTCCTGGTGGGATGGGGCAGGACAGAGTTGCCTGGAAAAAGTGACGCTGAACTGATTCTTGAGGGATACACGTGGGTGAGCCCAGTGAATGGGGGGGCAAAGTGCTCTTCTGAGTGTGGAGCCAAAATGAGTAATGTCTTCAGCGAAGCAAAATTCAAAGGTATTTCTAGAGTATAAAATGCCGGTGGGAGGCTGTGTTACTTTCCCAGGATGGCTGTAACAAATTACCACAAACTGGGTGGCTAAAAACAACAGAAATTTATTTTCTCACAGTCCTTGAGGCTCCAAGTCTGAATCAAGGTGTAGGCAGGGCCTCTCTCTGGAGGGTCTGATTGAAAATCGGTTCTGTGCTTCTCAGAACCTGCTGGTGGTTGCTGGCAGCCTTCAGTGTTCCTTGGCTTGAGCTGCAACATGTCTGCCCACTTTTGTCATCACCTGGTCTCCTTCTTGCATGTATCTTCATGTGTTCTCTTCTCTTCTTATAAGAACGACAGTCATCCGAGTGACAGCTGCTATAATAATCCAGTGTGACCTCATTGTAATTAATCTGCAAAGACCCTATTTTCAAATGTCTCCTGTTGGAGGTGGACAAGAATTTGGGGGACACAGAATGCACTCAGTAGAGCCATGGAGACCAAAGTGAAGCGTGGGGTGGTGGGGAAAGGCCCGCACATCTGCTGTGTACAATATTAACATTTACTTTGTCAACATTTTCTGCTTTGTCAAGTGGTCTGCAGCTAAATTCATGAGCAGTTCACAAAGATAGGTGCATTTACCCATCAAAGCTGTGTGCTTTGGCCTCCAGCTGTGTGTTTAGAGCTACAAGTGGGGATTTTGTCCCTGGCTCAGCTACATCTATTAGTTTTACAACTTTGTTTTGGACTTTCTAAACCTTAATTGCCGTGGTTATAATCAGGGCCTATAAACGCTGCCATGCCTACCTCTCAGAGTTGTTCAGGGACTCAAATAAAAGCTTCCTGTTTGTGGAGCCGCATGATAAATGGTAAAGTGTGTGTGTGTGTGTGTGTGTGTGTGTGTGTGTGTGTGTGTGTGTAGCATTCATTAATAGAGTTTTACATTTTTTGTCTATTGGTTCTGATCATTAGTCTCTTGTGCGATATACAACTTCTCTAGTCCAGTTAGGGGCAGGCCTGCTGTGTTCATGGAGAACACCTGAGGAAAGATTAGGGCACCAATAAGTGTGAGGTGGTGTTTATTGATGTGTCTTAAAACAAGGGTCAGAAAATAGCTGCTGGCCAAAGGTAGCCATGGCCTATTCTTGTAAAGTTTGTGAACTAAGAATGGTTTTTACATTCTTAAATGTTTGGGGGAAAAACCAAAAGAAGAATATACTGTCAAGTGAAAAATACATGAACTTCACCTTTTAATGTCCATAGACATAATCTTAGGAACATGACCACGCTCAGTCCTTTACAGCTTTATGCACAGGGCAGCGGCAGAGCTGGGCGGTTGCGATAGACTGTATGTCCCACAAGCCTAAACTGTTTCCCCTGTGTCCCTTCACAGAAAGTGTTTGCTGGCCCCCATATGAAGTGGACAGATTTGGTGAAGGAAGGGGGGCATTATCACTCCTCTTTTTGTGCATCTGTCTACTCACAGGGATGACACATTTTGGTCATTCCTTACTCTTTTTTTTTTAATAATTTTTTTTAATGTTTATTTTTCAGAGAGAGGGCAGCGGGGGTGGGGGGGCGGTGGGCAGAGAGAGAGGGAGACACAGAATCTGAAGCAGGCTTCAGGCTCCGAGCTGTCAGCACAGAACATGATGCGGGGCTCAGACCCACAAACTGCAAGATCATGACCTGAGCTGAACACAGATGGTCAACTGACCGAGCCACCTAGGCTCGGAATGACCTATGTCATTCCAGACTCTTCAAGCTGCCTTGCCCTCTGTTCCTTTTGAGTTTTGGTTTATTAGGCGCCAGAAAGTTGAAGGTTTTGGCCAGTAGGAAGTATCATTCCAAACTCCTGAGCGAGAACTGACACTCTTGCTGTTTTGCTTTGTTTTTTTTCAGTGCAGATCGCTTGAAATTTAGGAAGGGGTTACGTTATAAGAATTTGTTTGAAGTCTGCAACACTGTGGACACAATGAGGACACCTGGTTTTTTATGCCATCGGCACAGCAGCACCAGCTTATGGTAACCCAAGACTCTGGACTTTTTTGAGATAACCCTGATTTAGAATACTTGTTCTTGTCACTACAAATCAGTGGTATGTCCTGGAAAGTCCAATAATTCCTCTCCAAACTGTACCCAAAAGTGGAATCGAGATTCCAAATACACAGATAATAATTTAAAGGAAAAAAACAACAACCCAGAACTGCTCATTAATGTGAATGTGCAGTATGGCACTTGGCTCTACATGACTCTCTGGGCCCCATACTAGGTCTCCAGCTTGGCACTGTGCTTCTGAAACTCATTTATGCTAAAATATATACATAGTTACTACTTCTATCTAAAATCTGATCCAGAGGGGAGGAAAAAAAGGATTCCCCCAAAGGCAGCTATGAAAATAATTTTTCCCCCACAACAGAGGTAGTGTAGTCGGTCTTTGATTTTACTGTTAACACATCATTGGATATATTCTCTTGTTAGCTGGCCACGAATGAAGCCCTCTTTATGTGTCAAGCCTGATACTAAATACTTGATAGATATTTCATTTGAACTTTACAAATGCAAGTAGGAATCTTTACTGCCTCTATTTTAAAAGGGTGAAGCCTGAAGCTTAGGTCAAATATCTTACGTAAACTCACAGACCTTGTTGTGAATGATACAGCCAAGGTTCGAACACAATACGATTTGGCTCTAGAACTCCATATTACTATGTATTCTTCATTTATTCCCTTTTTAAAAGAAATGTTAATTGACTTCCTACTAAGAGTCAGGTACTTTGTTGATTGCGAGAATTTAATGGTGAAGGAAACACATGCAGTTGGTATTGACAGAATTTACAGGGTAGTGGGGGAAACGGCCATTATTTTTTTTTTAAAATCATACAAATACACAAATACACAAAAGCACAAAATGGGGAGATCATAGGTCTTTGGGATCAGAGAAACCCTCCCTGAACAAATGATGCTTCAGCTGTGTCTGAAAGGTGAGGATGGTTTAACTAGTCAAAGAGGCAACGGGAGGCCGAAGAATGCCAGGCAGAGGGGACGGCATGGTCAAAGGCCCTGCAGTCAAAGAAATCACGGCACACTTAAGGAAGAAAATGAAAGCCAGCGTTGCTGGTGTTCAGAGATGGAAGCAGGCAGTGATGTCAGATGCAGAGAATGGATTAATGGAAAAAGGAGCAGAGGTGAATGGTTGAGCATCAGGCTTTCAATAGGCCACGAGAGTATGGCTGAGGATGAGGCTAATGACAGCAGCAAACAATGAGAAATACATAAATTCGAGGGATAATTAAGTCAGTAAAAATGGATAATTGGATAATAGATGTGAAGCAGAAGAAGGTTTCCAAATGGCTTCCAGTTCAGAACTTGCACTGGGTGGCTGTTGCCTCTCCTGCAGCCACAGTAGTCTTCTTCCTCCTTAAGGGCCAGAGAGCAGGGAGACCTGAGCATGGGGAAAAGATGTGAGGAAAACCCCTTCTCGAGGTTGTTCCATATTAATCCAGGCTGAGCGGAACTGAAGTTGCATAGAGGTAAATTTGCCTCCAGTGCAGGGGTAGAGGACAGCAAGTGACTGGTGGACTTTTGTCTTCAGAGTTTCTTCCCAGTGGAGGTTTTCTACATTTCTAATGGGGAGGGTGAAGCCATGCCAGTGGCCAGGCCAGGAGTTGGATCCCACAGAGGCACAGGCTAGAGGTTCTCTACAGGTGGTTCTCTACAGGTGTTGTCCAGTGTCAGGACAGTGTGCTGAATGAATTCAAGGCTGTCACCAAGTGCCAGGGCTGGGGAGAGGATAGTATCAGTACCCTGGAGGACTTCTAGAGAGAGATGCCGAAGTTGTCGGTGGTTAAACCATGTGCATCCAGTAGGAAGACCGGGGCTATTTAAGGAGATGGAACAGCTCAGATGTGGTCTTAAGACCTAGATCCAGTGACTCCCAGTGGGTCCATCCTATTCCTCCTTAGTTGGAAAGGCAGAGATGGTAAGACCCACAGTTTTAGACTTTATGAGGGCAGGGGCCTTAACTTATTAATCTTTATACCCCTTCCCACAGGGGCATTCCATAAATTACTGTTCATATTTTCATGATAAGATATTATCTTATTTTTTTCTTTAAAATCATTATGATTAAAAAATAGTTTTAATTAAAAAAAACTATCATTTGTATGGAAAATCATACAGAGTATTACCATGAAATTATATTTTGGTTATATCCGTATAAAAGTGCCTTTGTTAAAAGAAGATTTTGTGAAATTGGGTTTAAGAAAATCTGAGAACTAGGGACACTGTTTCAATGAGAATCTTCTCCAGGTTCTTGGTCTCATGTGGGTGATCTTCAAACAGGAAACACGTAAGGAAAGGGGGAGGATTTGGGAGATCATGCTGTCATAGCACAGGCTGGTCTCCCCAGCAGGTGCTTCTGGTGGGGACCCACATGTTCAGGCTCCATCTGGCCAGTCTGTAACCACCCTGCCCTGGCAGACCTGCTCACTTATTTAGCTTCCTTCTCACTGGCTGCTCTGAGATGAGCGGTTGTCTGTCTTTTCTTGTCTGCCCTTGAGGCTTGACCCTATTTTACCACATATCAAGGCTGTTTGTGCAGAAGTTGAGGTGTAGCTAATGGAGGTAAATGTCCTTCCCGGATCCCCACCCAATTTCAGCCATAAGAAAAAAGGAAACTGATAGGAAGTTCTTCTCTGTAGGATATTTTGGTGTTGCCTCCAGAGTAAACAGGTGGATCATACTTACTGGATGATGCAAAACATGGAAGAGTAGAGGTCAAATGCCTTAACATGTCTTTCACTTTGCACACCAAATGGGCTCTTGAACACAAATCAAAGTATGTTTTTGTTTAGGGTAGTTAATAAAGGAATTCTGGGGATGACAGACCTCTCTAATGTCAGCTCTGAGATGTCAGCCTATATGTTGGGTTTCCTTTCAGAGGGCCAGCAGGGGTTTCCAGAAGCCTCTACCCAGCTTAATGCAGCTTGATGCCTCACGAACATGTGGCAGCTGGGTTCTTGGGCTCTTTGCCCTGTCTGCTGTGTTTCCTCTTTTCAGGTGTCTGCCTCTCAAGCTATCTTTCCTGTGTCAGTATTTTCCCCCGATACATAGATTTCCTTGATTCACATCCTAGAGTCTCACAAAACCTAAGTTTGTTCTTCTCTGAAATCCCAACTCTTTCCTGAAAACTTTTACCACCCACTTTTAATCATTTTAAAATGGGGCCCATTTATCTCCATCTCTTCCCTGGCTACAGGGAGGGGTGTGAGAGGGTGTTCCCTCCCTTCTTTCCTTTGTCCTACACAGCACAGTGAGTCTTTACTCTCTAAGGCTATGTCATAAATCATGCCTGCTGTCTTCCCATTAGGCGACCCCACGTGCCCTCTCTGTTTCTCCTTAGTCACCTATGGGCATTCCTCATGCTCAGAATATTATTCTTGCAGAACAAAGAAGTCTGTTTCCTTCACTACATTCTGGTTTGTGACTGTTTGGCTTTGTTTGGGTTGATATGTTCTTTTAGAAATATATATTTTTTCTTCTTGCCCTAGAAGCAGCCAAGGGTTGTGCCGTTAGAATACAAGATACATTTATAACTTCATGTGACCTGGATTTGGTGCAGGTAATGCTGAGACAATGATGAACGTCCCCTGATACACACCAGAAAGCCTAGAGAAAATACATTTGAAAAATAGGGATGATGCCCTGAGTTCTACTAATTTGAAGTAAAATGTCTTTTTGGACTTGGATCCGGCAAATCTTTCTCATGTACCTGCCCCCGATCACAGACGATATTGGGAGCTCTGCCTATGTGGTCTTAGGTAATTCTCAGAGAATTTTATTGTGTGAGCATTACCAATGCCCACTTTGTAAATGAGATAAAGAACGTTCAGAGAGGTATAGAAGCATACAAAACTAGAGATCATCTAACTCTAGGGCCTTTTCCACCCAGCCACATCTCTGTGGCTGCCTTTGGTGCATTTCACTTCTGGCTCAGCCATTTCACATATCAGTGACATTAGTAGTTCTAGGTTCCTATAGGACACTCTTTATGGGAGTGGCTCAATGAATTCTTCTGCTCAGGGCTCCAGTGAGCTAGGACAATATTCACTGGGCCATCCTAATCCTGTTCATTTCTTCTCAGGTTCCTACTGAGGGCTGATGGCCTTACAGACATATTGAAAATCTGAGAGGTGGTTACTATGGTGCCACCCAATTCAGTGTCATGTAAAGGAATAGTGCAGGCGTTGGGGACTGCCCTGGGATTGAATATGGCCTCCAATTCCTGCTAGTGGGGTAGGCTTTGTCAAGTTCCTTGATCTTTCTAAGACTTAGTTTTGTCATCTGAAAAATGGTGGCAATAGCCCGTTTATCCATGACTACTGTGAAGGATGAAAGTGATCATGTAAATGCAAAGCAGGGAGCACAGGGCCTGGGAGGTGGGTGCCCAACAACTGTCACTCGTTCCTCCTTTCCTTTTTTTATGTTTGTTTATTTTTGAGAGAGAGAGAGAGAGAGACAGAGAGAGAGGGAGACATAGAATCTGAAGCAGGCTCCAGACTTTGACCTGTCAGCACAGAGCCTCATGTGGGGCTTGAACTCACAAAACGTGAGATCATGACCTGAGTCAAAGTCGGACACTTCATTGAGCCACCCAGGCACCCTACACTCCTTCCTCCTTTCTAATGCACTGGGTAAGGGTTGTATTTCCTTCTGATACTATATTTGACTGGGAGAAAACACAACAAGCTGATTAGAGTGAGCTGGCGGGGGAAATTCATAGGTCTGTATTCTAGGACTAAATAAATGCTGTTGAAAGAGATGTTTTCAATAGAAGCCCTAAGTAATTGCCAAGGAACCAGAGAAACTGAAAATATTACAGTGTTCAATAACATTCTTGTTTTAAAGAACCTAAACAAATACAAAGAGGGAAAAATATGGTGTTGGCATTAGCACATTGGAGTGTTGCTTGGAGGAACGCGTACGTCTTGTCATTACTTGGCTGTTATCCAATGCCAATATTTCAGTCTGGCTGGAAGAGAGTCAGATATTTGGAGCAGCTCCGGGTGATAGAACGTACTCCCCTCGGCCACATGCACGGTGCTGTTGCTCATATTCCCCTCCCTCCTGCTCACAGGTGGCATCATGCAGTCATGGCACAGTGACTTTAATAGATATTAAAAATGTGGCTGTTTGAGCGTGTCATTCTCTAAACCCTATCGAAACTCTCTATGGAGCATATGTGAGTGACTGTGGACCAGGGCTATTACTTGCTTGCAACAGGAACCGTTCCTCTTGATCTGTGACATTGAATAGCCAAATAGTCTTGTAATCATGTCTAATTTGTCTATTAGTTTTGTCTTTTTGCCAAGTGTAGTTAAAATTGTGTAGAGAAGGAGATGATTTTTATTGTGAATTCCTGGTGGGAAAAAGGCATTTTTCTTCAGAGTTATTAACTCGGTTTTACAGCTGACCTTTAAAGGAATGTCTATGACTTTAGATACTCAAGAGCTCAGCAAATGTTATCATCCATATAGTCATTATAGTTTGGGCTATAAGCACTGAATGTATATCATAAGATACGATGTTGGTTTTCTTTTTTAATTTTTGAGATTTTATTGTAAAGGAAAAAAATCTTGTTTTATTGGTGTACTGAGTGATGGTTGACCTTTTTTAATTAAATTTCCTCTTCACATTTCAGCTGTACATAACCCTAGAAGGTCACTGGTTGGCATTAGCAACCCCAGAAATGAATGGTCATGATGTCATGTCCTAGAATTGACAAATTAGTTTGTTTGATTTCTCATTATCCATTGTATCCATTGTTGTAATGGGGGATGGAAACATTCAAGATGGATTTATGACCTGAAATTTCCTGGAGACTAAGAAATAAGGGTCTTTAATGTATTTTTCCTGCCCATCCCTTTCTCCATACAGATTTTTTATTTTTATATATTTTTTGCATTGTGACATAGTGTCCTGGACAGCAGTTCTCTGCTTTCATAGCTAATTATGCAAAAAGGAGAGAAGGAGAAGGAAAGGGAAGAGAAAAAGAAGAAAAAAAGGGCTATCAAGGCAAAAGTAAATTGTAACCAAAATATCTGAGCTTGGAAGGGATTTTAAGTCTTCTCAATGCAAGTCTTGTCACCTAGAAATAAAACAGAAAACTGTTAGTCCTGTCTGCATTTCACTTGGACTTCAAGAAAGTGAAATCCAAGAAAGTTAGTCCTCCTCTGGACTAAGTGATCACTTGCTGCTTTCCAATTTTAATTAACTGTGATTTAAATATTTTCTGGGAACCGATATTTATGATTCATAAATGAGATGAGTGGATTGTTTATAATTTCAAATATTTCTTTTATTTTTTAATGTAGTAATATTTTAGGCATGTAATCCATTAATAATTGCTTTGTGTATATTCCAGACATAGAGTAAGTGGTGAGCAAAGCCAGACCCAGAGTCCTTGCCTTCAGTTGAAATGGCAATTCTGATAAATACTATGGTCAAGTGGGTAAGGAGCTGAGAGAGATTGTTCAGAAGAGGTGACTTGTATGGGAATTGAGGGAGGATTTCTCTGGGCAGTGATTCCTAAGTAGCATCTGAAGGGTGCACAGGCATTAACTGGACAAAGAGGTAAGGGAAGACTATTCCAGGGAGAGGGAACAGCCTTTGGGGATAGACAGAAGGTGAGCAGGACTCGTGCAGAACACAGCAAGTGTGATGGTAGAAGAGGCTAGAAGGGTCCTGAAGTAAGGGCAGACCCCTTTTTAGGGGGAGGGTGACAGTGTAATTTATCATCCAAACCAGGGCGTAACAGTGAAAGGGCACTTTCACAGTAATGAAACTGAACAACAGGTGAACTCAATATGTAGGGTGGAAGATTATTTACAAGCC
This sequence comes from Panthera onca, assembly GCF_046562875.1. Classification (NCBI taxonomy): domain Eukaryota; kingdom Metazoa; phylum Chordata; class Mammalia; order Carnivora; family Felidae; genus Panthera; species Panthera onca. The sequence goes on along the minus strand of NC_138342.1, from coordinate 163,039,858 downwards.
ATTTTAAGAAGTTTGGGTTTTTATTTTAAGTGCAACCAAAGTCTATTGAAAGGTTTTAAGCCAGAAGACTAAAATAATCAGATTTGGCTTTCAATAATTATTCTGACCCCTATGTTCTTGCGTATTATTTACAGTAGCCAAAATATGGATGCAATCTAAGTGTCCATCAATGATGGATGAAGGGATAAAGATGTCACACACACACACACACACACACACACAAAACCATAAAAAAGAATAAAATCTTACCATTTTTGATAATACGGATGGACCTTGAGGCCAGACAGAAAAGACAAATATTGCATGATTTCACTTCTATGTGAAATCTAAACAAACAAAGCAAAACCCTGACTGATAGATACAGAGAATAAACTGGTGATTACCAGAAGGGAGGGGTGGGAGTGGGCAAAATGATTGAAAGTGATCAAGAGGTACGGAGTTCCACAGTTTAGAAATAAATAAGTCATGCAGCTGTAAGTACAGCATGGGGAATACAGTCAATAATATTGTATTAACTTTGTATGGTGACAGATGGTCACTAGACTTACTGTGGTGATCAGTTTGTAGTATATGCAAATGTTGAATCACTGTTCTGTACACCTGAAACTCATATTAAATTATATGTTAGTTTTTCTTCAATGAAAATAAATATGAAAATAAAAAGTACTCTGTTGCCATGTATAGAAAAGTCTAAAGGAAGCCCCAGAATGGAGTGGGTGGACCTGTTAGGTGTCTGTTGTAGAGATTTAGGGAAATAAGAAGTTAGCAGAGATCAGAAGGGAGCAGACATGAGAGAATTTAAAGTTAACATCATCAATGGAGAACTGATTGCACTACAGGCCCTAATCTGTTTCCACCTCTTTTGGGTTTAATTTTTTTTAACGTTTATTCATTTTTGAGAGAGAGAGAGAGAGACAGAGCATGGGTGGGGGAGGGGCAGAGAAAGAGAGACAGAGACACAGAGTCTGAAGTAGGCTCCAGGCTCTGAGCTGTCAGCACAGAGCCCGATGCAGGGCTTAAACCCAAGGACCGCGAGATCATGACCTGAGCTGAAGTCAGATGCTTGACCAACTGAGCCACCCAGGTGCCCCTGTTTTCACCTCTGTGTCCAGACCCTTTAGTATTATCCTCCTAGCCTGACTCAGGGCTTAGCCAGGCACTTTGCTTTCACTGGTGGGCTAGCAGTAAACCCATCACAAGCAGAGCTTTGAAAAACATGTGGGCCTTGCACTTAGGCTCTTGATACACTTGGACTCTTGCAACCAGTCTGGGCTAGCTGAGAGAACATGTGGAGAGAGTAAGCATCATAAATCTCGAAACCTAGCCAGCGTCAGCCAAGTGAACAGCTGACTGCAAACGTGGAGAGCAGGCGAGCCTGGCTCGGACCTGGAGAACCACTCAGCTGAGCCCTGCCTGCCTTGCCGACCTGCTGAGTCATGGAGTTAAACAAACAGTTGTGGTTTTAGACCATTAAGTTTTGGCATGGTTTGTTACATAGCAGTAGATACAAGAGCTGTTCATTGAGAGGAGACTGTGGAAGAGAGCCTGTTTAGTTTAGACATGTTGACTTGGAGAAGCAGTTAGGACAGTTAGGAGATGACATGAAACAGGAGTGTGTTATGTAAGGGAAGCGTAGTTGATTATTATCAAAGTAATGAATGAGGATAAAACTAGCTATAAAACAAAATTTTGCACATTTTACTATATTATGTTCAATACCACAATAATGAATGGTCTATTTTTGTTTCCCAAGAGGGGAGTTGAGTGATGAGAACTAACAAATATCAAATGTCCCTTGGCTTTCTTACTTTCTGACACATGGGGTTGAGGGAGAGTGGTTCCGGTGACCTTAGAGACAGCATAGGATAAACCCATTCTCTAGCTGGAAGTGGGGCAATGTTGTCTAGCAGCTCATGCTCTGGGCTCAGTTGGGTAGTCAGAAGTCTTTTTTCAGTACCTTTATTTCCTCTCAGGGACACTGCGTTTGACTCTTAGACACTCTCTTCACCTCTCCTCCAAAGCCTTTGTTTGGGAAAGGACCTTATAAGCTAATTCATACTAAGGTGTGAATGACTGATAAGCCTAAGTCTTTTGTTTTGCTCAGAACACTAAATATTTTTTTGTACTTTTTAAAAATTGGGGTATAATAGACATAGACTATTGTATTAGTTTCAGATGTATAATGATAATTCAAAATTTATTACAAAATAACCACTATAATAAATCTGGTTAACATCTGTCACTGCACACATAGTTACAATTTTTTTTCTCTTGTGGTAACAACTTTAAAGATTTATTGTTTTAGCAACTTTTAAATATACAATACAGTATTATTAACTATGATCACCACACTGTACCTTGTATCCCCATGATTTTATTTTATAACTGGAAGTTTGCACTTCTTCACAACCTTTACCCCTTTCATCTATCTCCCCCACTCCCTCCACCTCTGGAAACCACCAATCTGTTCTGTGTATCTACAATCATGTTTTGTATGTTTTTGTTTTTTAGATTCACAAGTGAGATCATATAGTGTTTGTCCTTCTTTAATTTGTTTCACTTAGCATAATGCCTTCAGTGTTCACCCATGTTGTCACAAACAGCAAAATTTATTCCTTTATGGCAAAGTAATATTCCTCTGAGTGTTTGTGTGTGTGTGTGTGTGTGTGTGTGTGTGTGTGTGTGTGTGTGTGTATGCATCTTAATCTTAAGCAAGAAATCTTAAACATTAAATCTTAAATGAGAAATCTCTCTCTGTTCTGGAAAATGCAATTGTTTTTAAGTGTATTTATTTTGATAGAGCACAAGCAGGGGATGGGCAGAGAGAGGGAGAGAGAGAGGGTGGAAAATACAATTATATGAGTGTAGGGAGGATGTTTTCGTATGCCACTTAGTTGGATTACTACTCTGCAGTTTGCTCTTATATATTGAAAATAGAGCCTATGGACCCAGAATTGTGGACTTTTAGGTGTTTTCAATCCAGAATAACCACACTTCAGTGGACTTATCTTTTATCCCCACAAAAACTTGTTTCCCTTCTTATATGTCCTTTTAAGATTTCATAATACCAAACTTCCTCCATTTCCTCAGGCTGAAAACTATTGAATTACATTTGGCTCTGCTCACCTGCTACATCCTGATCCTGGGATTCTGCCCTGTCTGACCCTGTTCACCTCATCTTTGTCCCTTCTTGCTATTTCAGAAGTAGATCAAGCCTTCATCAACTCCCACTTGGCTTGAGGCCTCTGCCTCCTGACCCTTGTTCTAAATCTCTCTTGTCTTCTATCTAGCCTAGAAGTTTTGTTACCGGAATTACCTTTCTTGTATCTAGATCTGATCTTGTCCCCATCCTCTTTATACAGCTTTGATGATGCACTTTCTTATAAGATAAAACCCAAACTTCATGACAGAGCACCCATGGCCTCTTCTGAGGGCTTGCCTTACTTGTTATTTTTGCTTAAGTTAGATTGGAATTGCAGGATACCGAGGGCAAAGACTGGCCCAAGGATTTCCCAGCCGCGTGTGGTGTCCGTAGTTTTTTGTGTCTGTCTGAAGATGCAGTTCTGGAACTGTGCAGGGGACCTATATCCAGGGCTGGTGTTGCTCAGTAACTCAATTTGAGGGACGCTTGTGAGTTAGAATGAAGCAGTTCTAGGTGACTACACAACAGAGGGTGTTGGAAGTGGCAGAGAACCCATGTATTCTTTTACTTAGGACAGAAATGGCAGACCCTTGGATATATCTGATCACATTGATTTTACCTCCCTTGGGACACTGATGAGCAGGGTGTCCCTGTGTTTTACAGAAACATAAAAGAAATCAAGCATTATGATTCAACCAGCTGGGAGCTACAGATAGGTCATGCCCCATGGCCTTTCCTCTATGTCTCTACCCCACTACCCAGTTCCCACCCTTGGGCAGGGCTGTCTTCTATGTCTGCTGGCCAGGGGCCCAGAGTTCTTGGAGAATCTGGGCAAAGAACCCAGGACGATAGACACAATCTGTGAATCAATCCCTTTGACTTCCCTCAAGAGACATCTAATATGCAGTGCCAGGGAACCTTCGGTCCCAGGTATGTGATTTTCTCCAAAGACTCCCTTTATAGGCCTTCATTATTCCATCCCAGTGAACCTTGTGGACTCCATTCCTGGCATTTACTCAGATGGGCCCTAAGATCATGTCAAATCAGATACTCCCCATCCCTGGAAAGATTCACCATTAACCTTGTTTCATTTTGTTAAAGCTCTTCACCCTCCCACAATGAATGCCTGTTTTTCCCTTTCTATACCTTGAGAAGCCCACCTCTCATTCATGGTCCGGCTTGAATAGCACCTGCATCATGAAGACCACCATGACCTATGACCCCTTCTCAGCGTTCTGTTTTGCATTATGTATGTATGTGTGCTTCCTGTATACCAAGGGCTCCCCTCTCTCCATGATAAGATCCAGAGGGCAAGGATTGTATTAGTCCTTTTTCGTGGAGGTACTTAGTGCATGCAGGGTGGGTGAATCTATGAACGACAGAATGGCCCTTGAGTTGCAGCCAGACATCTGTCGGTGTAGAATGTCATTACTTTTAAAGTGGACTTTTTGGTTCTTAGGAAATGCATAGCGGGCAACCTCGAATCAGCTGTCTGGGGTTCCTGCCTGACATCGTGGGACTGTTAGGAAATAATCAGGATGAAAGCTCCCTGCTCAGCTGTCATCTTGGGTTACTGCTTTCAGGTGTTAACTGAAATGACCCAATTAAGCAAGTGTTTTAAAGCCCTGAATTTTTGTGGAATAGAGAAAAAGCTCAATTATTCAAAGGCTCCTTTCAAACAAGTCTCCCTTTTGCAGACGCAGAAACCAGGTTACCATTTTGTCAAACAGAACTATTTAGTTATTTCCATTTCTGATTACAAAATGATATACAATGATTATTATTTCCTATATTGTTTTATTTTAGTTAAAAATGAAAATCTCTTTCTTGAGAGATATCATTGTTAACAGTGTGGTAGAGATCCTTTCTGGTTTTTTTACTTGGGTCATACCTGCATATATATGTATATGTTGCATATATATAACATTTTGATCATTATGTTTCTATACGTATGTATACATATATAACATTTAGATATAAGTTATATATAATATTTATATATTAACTATATACATATATATGTATTGGCAGAAATGGGATCACACCATAATAATGTTCTGAGTAATAAAACAGTTTAGTCAAGTTCTATACCAACACTTAATATGTACATCTTATCATTTTTAATCCTTTATCTTTTTTAAATTTTTTAAATTTTTTTATTTTTTTTTTATTTTTAACATTTATTTATTTTTGAGACAGAGAGAGACAGAGCATGAACGGGAGAGGGTGAGAGAGAGAGGGAGACACAGAATCTGAAACAGGCTACGGGCTCTGAGCTGTCAGCACAGAGCCCGACGCGGGGCTCGAACTCACAGACTGTGAGATCATGACCCGAGCTGAAGTCGGACACTCAACCGACTGAGCCACCCAGGCGCCCCAATCCTTTATCTTTTTAATACCATATTGAATGAATATTCTGCAACTTACTTGACCAATCTCTTATTAATAGTTATGTATGTTATGTGAACTTTTTAATTATGTTTTCATCCACTTGTACAGGTATTTATTTAGAATAAAGTCCTACTGGTGGTATTGTTATGTTAAAGTGTATGAACATTTTGCCTTTTGATATATATATATATATAATCATATTGCCTTTGATATATATATAATCATTGCCTTGTGATATATATATGTAAATCATATAATATAATAAATATATATAATAGATAATATATACAAATTATAATATATATAAATATATATATATATATATAAATAATATGTATAAATAATATAATAAATATGATATAATAAAATCATATTGCCCACCAAAAAGATTGTACTGATATCTCACTATCAATGTATGAAAATGTCCATTTTAACTCATCCTCAAAAATACTAGATATTATTAACATTTATTTTTTAAAGTTTTAAAAAATGTTTATGGATTTATTTTGAGAGACAGAGAGAGCACGCACACGTAAGTACACGTGAAGGGGGGAGGGGCAGAGAGAGCTTCAGAAAGAGAATCCCAGGCAGGCTCTGCACTGTCAGCACAGGGCTCAGTCCCAGGACCCTGGGATCATGACCTGAACTGAAATCAAGAGTTGGATGCTGAACTGACTGAGTCACCCAGGCGCCCCTAGATATTAATCTTTTTAATCTTTGCTAATTTGGTAGGTATTAATTAATAAGATTTCATTATTTTGTGGATCCAGCTTTAAATAGTAGCAGGGTTGATTATCATGTGCTGTGCATGTTTATCTTTTCTAAAAATTCATCCTTTTCCAATTTTTATATTATATCATTTATCCTTAATTACTGACTTACTTTTGTTCTTTGTCTCCCTCCCTCCCCACCATTTAGGAAATTATCTTCTAACTTTGAGGGGTGTGTGTGTGTGTGCATGTGTATGTGTATTTGTCAAAGGCCAGTACAGTTTGGATGAGGCTGTGCTAAAATAGATGAAACCAAAACCAACTGAAACAGACTTTGCCAGAATGTACGAAGTAGATGAGAAAGAGGAAATGGAAGTTTCAGGGAGTGCCTTTGAGTTTGAGGTCCCTGTGAGTCAGCTGGCATGTTTCTGCTCCTGCTCCTCATTTGCTCTGTTCATTTGATTTACAGAAGGGCTAAAGTGTTTTCTTTTTTTTTTTTTTTGTTTTAATTTTTTAATGTTTATTTTTGAGAGAGAGAGAGACAGAGACAGAACATGAGCAGGGGAGGGGCAGAGAGAGAGGGAAACATAGAATCAGAGGCTCAGAGCTGACAGCACAGAGCCTGACACAGGGCTGAACCCACAAACCGTGAGATCATGACCTGAGCTGAAGTCAGACACTTAACCGACTGAGCCACCCAGGTGCCCCAAGGGCTAAAGTTTTTAACCTGGGTTCCATGAACTTCCAAGGGATTTACAGGTGGAATTATAGAGATTTGTAAACTTAGATAGAAAAAAATTATGACTTTATGTGCAGTGATGTCTTGAAATTTAGTATTTCTTTCAACTATAAATGTGAGCAACAAACCGTAGTAATTTTAGCAGCTCCTGACAGCTGACAGCAGTAAAAACCACCACTACTTTAAAATTACATGCTATTATTGAATGTGGGAGGGAGGGGAAAGTGGGTGATGGGCACTGAGGAGGGCACCTGTTGGGATGAGCACTGGGTGTCGTATGGAAACCAATTTGACAATACATTTCATATTAAAAAAATAAATTAAAATCACACGCTGTTATTGAAGAGATCCTGCAATATCGTTTATGCAGATCACTATTATGAAATGAAACCCGTCTTGTTATTTTATAAAAAAGCATATATATTACTCTTTTTTTAATCACAAACACATTAAATATTTTGCTAGTTGTGTTTTACTGCAGTTGGTTTCCTTTGTAATCCTGTGTGTTTTGTTTTATACACTTAAAAACATAATTTTGAGAAGGGGTCTCTAGGCTTCATCAGACTATTGAAGGCATCCAAGGCACATATAGTTTAAGAATCTCTGAGCTGGAGAGAGTGGTAAAGTTACTAGAAAATTCTAACTTATTCCTTGATGAATATTTAGGGTTCCTGACTCCTGCTTTCTGGCATCCTTCCTCTCTCTCCGGGGTACCTGTTGTGGGCCCCTGGAAGCTTTTCAAATGTTCTATCAAATATATTAGCATCCACCCATATTCCACATTAAATTCATTTTTGTTATAAACATTCGAAAGAATTATAGTAATTTTACTTTTTAAATTACTTGATTATAAGAAGCTAATTTAATTTACAACTGACTGCGATTTCTTGACAGCCATTGTGCTTACTCAGGGGTTCTTGCAAAGCAGGAAAATCCAACATACAAATTGTTTTCTACACGCAATGAAATTTTTATGAGCACTAAATTTAACAATTAATGAAGTTGACATAATGATACGTTTTATGTACATTTAATTAAACATTTAGTAATATCAATTTTGCCCTTTTGTTTTCCTATTTCAGAGCCGATTTTTTCAAGTCTGTTTTGTAAGTGGTGGAAGGACCTAGGCCCTGAGGCCTGCCTGTACAGCCAGTGGGGTCCTGTGCTGCCCCAAGCGAGCCTTCAGCCTTTACACTCAGCCTTTGCAGAGAACACTTCCTCCACTGCCTTCGCTCAACTGAAAACTCCCTCTCCATGTGGAAGGCACTTTCTGGCCACTGTCCGAAGGAGCAGATGCTTCTGGTTCCCCCATCTGGGGGCCTACAAGCAGTTCAGCCCATTCCTAGCACCTAACTTCTTCCGTTTATCCTGCAAAACCCCTTCCTCCCTCCAAGTTCTTTCCAGCCACACACCATCAGCCTCTAGCTCTCCTTTAGCCATCCTGTAAGGTCTTCTCAATGAATGATCTTGGTCTCCATTCCAGTTCAGCCCCCCATTGCCTTCCTCACCACTCCTTTGTTATTATCCAGCACAGAACCTCTTCTGAAGTGTTAAAAATGCAACATGGGAACTTCTAGTCACAACTTCCCATTCCTCTCACTCTCCAGCTCCTAACTGCAGAGTCACCTTCTCTTACCTTCTCTTTACCTCACCCAGATTTCCAGCCCCTTCGCTCTTTCCTTTCCAACCCATCCAGCACTTACCCTTAGCTTTGTTTTTTTCAGTGTTCTCCCAGACCTGCAGTGTCCTAGCTACAGTAGTGACAGTGGTAGTGACATTGTGACCAGCTTTACCGAGTGCAGCCAGGGTGCCAGACTCTCAACTGAATGTTTTACATGCATTCTTTCTTGTGACTTTTTGAAGTGGGTACTATTATTCTGTCCATTAAAAAAGTTAACCTGAGGATAAAATAGATGAAATAAAAAGTTAAAGAGTTGACATTTTGTCATTCTCCATAATCTGTATCTAGATAGAGATTTCTAGAGAAATCTATGCGTATCCATAGCTATGCTTATAAATATATAGATAACAATCAGATCTCCCCTCGACTTCACTTCCTTCCCTAGAGCAAGTTTACAATGGCTTCTCACCTCATTTACCTCCCACCCATGCGTGGACAACAGGCAATGTTGGCCAAGGTTAGCAGTGGCCTGTTAATGGCCACTGCCAGTGGGACTTCTTAGTTCTTTTCTCACCCGATTTGAGCATATGACAGCAATGACTTCTAATATTACTAAAACAAACTTGTTCCCAGATTCTGTGACTTTTCTTTCATTTCCTATTTCTTTTCTTTCTTTTTCTTTTTTCATTCTCCTCTGATGACTTGCCTTTCATGAAGTTGTTGAATTCTGATATACTTAGAGGTCCCAGCCTCGGCTCCCATGTCTTCTCTTTCTGAACATTCTATCTGTGTTCTTTCACTTGCTTCCATGAATTCAGTCACTACCCTGCCTACTCATGTTCAGCCCTCCCTCCTACTTCCAGATCTCTATATCCACACGCTTCATGGATTTCTCCATATGGGACATCTGGAAGTCCCAGAGCCATGGCTTATGTTCAGTCAGAAATAAACCCATTCCCTGCATTTCCAGTCTTGGTAAATGAGGCTCCAAGCTTGATAACCTGGGGTCATTGTTTTCATCTGCTGCTTTCAGTGCATAAGTAAGTCCCATCTGTGTACCCCGTAAGCCTCTCTGACCTGTTTCCTCCAACCGCTGTAATTCTGGTTTCCGCATCCCTCCTTGCTTCACCCCTACTCACCTTTCACATAGCTGGTAGAGGACCTTTCCAAATTCAAAACCCATTCCTTCATGACCTTTTCCTTTGTCCTACTATTTCCTCCAGTCTTACCCTGTTCTCCTCCTTGGGGACTGCTTCCTTTTCCTCTTCAATAACTTGTCATGTACTTACAAAATATTTCAAGCACTTTGGTGGCTCTTTGTTCTTACTGTTTTTCTCTAGTTTTGACTACATTCCTCCTAAGCAGCTGCTATGCCTTTTTGCTCTGTATCCCTAGTGCTTGTACTCTACTTCTCTCATAGTTGGTGCTCAATAAATATTTACTGAATGAATATCACAGGATGCTACTTTGAGATTGTTAGCTAACACTTAGTGCTGGAAGATATAAACATAGCAATGCCAGGAAAGCAAAGCCTTCTGGGTAATATCCAAATTTAAGGGAAAGTGCCTGCCATTTTCTGACTGATGTTGGCTCCTTGTTATTGGTATAACATGGTCCAGAGGGTCCCTCCCTCTATGCATTTTCACTGTGGGCCCCTTGCAATAGACCAGAAAAGGTTAGAGGAGCCATCATCATTTTTACGAGTAGGCTTTATATGTGTTCTTAGACTCAGGCCCCCAGCCCACAAATGAACTCCTCTGATGGCATTCTTCCCCCATATTACTGAGACCGTTGTGCAGCCCTAGCACACAGGTGGATGAGTCAGGCTCTTCCTCATTCCACCCGGTGGGCTGTAGGTTTGAACAGTCAGAAGGTGCACAGCTTGTTGTGTTTCTCCTGCTCTGCATTGAACTTTCTCTTTTTTGTTTTTATCAACTTTCTCTTTTTTGTTCTCTGTAATTCATCTGGGATTCTTAGCTATTATGAAGAGCTGACTCCTAGTCTCATCTCGGCTACCAACTTACTATGTGGCCTGGAACAAGTCCCTCAGACTCTCTGTGCCTGTTTCTTTTTCTGTAAAAGAAAGATGCCTTCCAAGCTTGTATCCTGGCACACTGTTCTGGGATTTTAGATACTTTGGTGGTTCCTGTAGTTAAACGCCCATATGCCTTTGTTTGCAGTGTCTTAACAGAGAGATGCTTAGCTCACTGCTTTAAGAGCACTGTTGCCTGCACTGAGCATCACACTTTGCCAGTGATGGTAGCTGGCTTCTCAAATGTCCATTCTCTGTGAGGAGAGTTTGAAAAGTGGCTGAAATAAAAATATATTTCCTCAGGCTTTAGAGTGAGTTAACTCCTTAAAACCAGTTCTAAACATTTTTATCAAGTTTCTCACTCATATCCTGTATTTTAGTAATTAAAAAAAAATCTGACACTCTCCTGTAGCCACTTCTGTCTAAATATGTCTCCTGAGGCAAGGGAAACAAAAACAAAAATAAACTATTGGGATTGCATCAAAGTAAAAACTTCTGTACAGCAAAGGAAACAGTCAACAAAACTAAAAGACAACCTTCAGAAGGGGAGAAGATATTTGCAAATGATATAGCTGATAAAGGTCTAGTATCCAAAATTTAGAAAAAAAAACTTATAAAACTTAACACCCCCAAAATGAAGAAACTAATTAAAAATAGGCAGAAGACATGAACAGACATTTTTCCAAGGAAGGCATATGGATGACCAACAGACATATGAAAAGATGCTCAACATCACTCATCATCAGAGAAATGCAAAGCAAAACCTGCAATGAGATACCACCTCACACCTGTCAGAATGGCAAAATCAACAAACATGAAACAACAGGTGTTGGCAAGGATGTGGAGAAAGGGTAACCCTCATGCACTGTTGGTGAGAATACAAACTGGTGCAGTCACTCTGGGAAACAGTATGGAGGTTCCTCAAAAAGTTAAAAATAGAACTACCCTATGACCCAGCAAGAGCACTACTAGGTATTTATCCAAAGGATACAAAAATACAGATTCGAAAGGGTACATACACCCTGATGTTTATAGCAGCATTATCCACTATAGCTAAATCATGGAAACAGCCCGAGTGTCCATTGACTGATGAATGGAAAAGAAGTGGTATACACATACAATGGAATAATACTCAACCATCAAAAAGAATGAAATCTTGCCATTTTCAATGGCATAGATGGAGCTAGAGTGCATTATGGTAAGCAAAATAAGTCAGAGAAAGACGAATACCATATGATTTCACTCATTTAACTGGAATTTAAGAAACAAAACAAATGAGCAAAGGGAAAAAAAGAGAGACAAACTAAGAAACAGACTTTTTTAATGTTTATTTTTGAGAGAGACAGAGAGACAGAGTGTGAGTGGGGGAGGGGCAGAGAGAGAGGGAGACAGAATGTGAAACAGGTCCATGCTCTGAGCTGTCAGCACAGAGCCCGACGCGAGGCTTGAACCCACAAACTGCGAGATCAGGACCTGAGCTGAAATCAGATGCTTAACTGACCGAGCCAGCCAGGGGCACCTAGGAAACAGACTCTTAAGTGTAGAGAATAAATTGATGGTTATCAGAGGGGTGGTGGTGGTGGGGGGAATGGGGGAAATAGATGAAGGGGATTAAGGAGTGCAGTTGTTATGATGAGCACTGGGTGTTGTATGTAAGTGTTGCGTCACTGGATTGTACACCTGAAATGAATATTACACTGTATATTCACTAACTGGGATTTAAATAGAATCTTTAAAAAATCTGGCACTGTCTAGAAATGGACTATGCTAGATGAAAGTCATTTTCAGATAATTGAGTATTATCCTTGTGAGCACTAGAAATATTTAACCATGTTGGTGGAAATCCTTATAAAATGTATGTAATATTATCTTATCCTCTATAAACAGAAAATGTTGATTAGAACTTAAATTTCCTGTGTGACTAAGGTCATCTCTTTCATTCCCTTATTTGGCAAATATTTATTGAACTCCAAATATGTGCCAAGCACAGTGCTAAGTGTCAGGGATTTAGTATCTTCATGCACAGATTTATCGCCACCAGGGGTTCCTTGCTATTATGGCTCCACTTATACATCTTGACTATTGTGCTGTGATATATGAAATCTGGAGTTTTGAGTAATGATAAGGTAGAGTCTCTGCCTAGAACATCCAATTTGGCGAGCAGTTCAGATTGTCACATGCTCCATCAGTTAAAAGTGGAGTCAGCGGTGCCTCAGACCAGTCTTTTCAGGCATCTAGTCGTGGGCGTTCTCCCAAGAAAGAGCTAGAAATAGTTTATGTTGTTAAAAACCCAAACTCAACCAGCCCTGTAATTATTAGCTCAATATAGATACTGATTTTATTGTATTATTTGCAATAAAAAGTGATATAGAGCCCATATGATACATTTAGGGTATTTTTCCTTTTTAAAAAAGTTTTAAAATGTTTTTATATTATTTGTTTATTTTGAGAGAGAGAGAGAGGGAGAGAGAGAGAGAGAGAGAGCGAGCAGGGGAGGGACAGAGAAAAAGAGAGTGAGTGAGAGAGAATCCCAAGCAGGATCTGTGCTGTCAGCCCAGAGCCTGATGTGGGGCTCAAACCCCTGAACTATGAGATCATGATCTGAGCTGACATCAAGAGTCCAGCACTTAGCCAAGTGAGCCACCCAGGTACCCCAGGGTATTTTTCAAATCCTTGTACATTTATTTAATTCTAAAGCCAAAAATATTTGTTGCAAAATTCAAATAAGAAGGCATTATTGCAAAAACATAATTTCTGTGTTAATGTCTTTAGAGACATTAATGTTTTAAATTTTGGACAATTTAGATTCCTTTTGATAGGGGACTTTCAAGGTTGGCCTCTGGAGTAGCTATCTGTAGTCCTATGGAATTGTGTTCTGGAAAAGTTGCTGAATGATGTAAAGTGAATCCTACTTCCCCTTTGACTTTAATTATAAACCTCAAAATGCTTTTCCATAGATAGTGAGGAGTAGATGAATGAATATTTTCTTCTGAGATAGGGTGCTTGCCAGGGTCTTCCTGAATGTAAGACATGCTATCATGCTAGCAGGTCACTCCTGCTTTTTTGTATCTCCACTTGGTAGTACCTTTCTAATTCAGAATCTGGGATGCTGGGTGCTTTCTTAGCAGGAGGTATTTTTCTTTCATATGGAAATCATCAAAGTCTACTCCCAAATGTTCCATATTTTGTTTCCTTTAATTTTTCAGAGTCTCATGAAATTGGTTGTGGTTCATAGACAGATGCCAGTCATTAATTACACATTTCACATATTGGATCTTAAATTGGAACCAGTACCTCCTAGCAAGAGTCAGTTGAAAATGTGGGAGGGTGTTTTGGGTTGTCACAGTGGAGTCTAATGGCATTGAAAGGGAGATGGCCAGTGATCCTGTGTCTTGCGATGTGCAACGCACTATTCGCAGGTGAGAACAATCCCATCTAAGATGACAGAAATGTGTCTGCTAAGAAATAAAAATTTAACTTTGATATTTATTTATTGATTGATTCAGCAAATATTTACTGAACACCTACTGTATGCCAGACAGTGTTGTAGCCATTGAGGATACAATAAATAAAGTGTCTGTCCTTGTGAAATGGAGTAATTTAGTAATCTAGTGGCCTGGTGTTCCCTTGGTTTCAAGAGTTTGTTTAGGTGTGTTTTATTTTATTTTTGAATGCAGAGGTGAAAAACAATTGCACAGATGGCCTTAAGTTCAAGGGACATGGGTGGGCTGCCTTGCAGTATGAAGCACTTTATAAATTGTTTCTAGAGGGACTTAATGTCATTAACTCCAATGGTCAGCACATCTAGGGGACAATGGGGGTGAAAAATCCATAAGACAGAAAAACAAAACATGTCTTAATCCTTAGAATTAGAATTTAGTTCTGTGTTTTCAAATATCATAAACACCAACAATGTTTCGCAAATTATGGATTCTTAATTTGTGATCAAAAGCACACCTGAAGCTCAGAATGTCTTAAGACATCCCACCTCTATTAAAGATTAAGTTGCTAGCAATTGTTGCATCCAAAAATTTGTGTCATAATGATAGTATTATCTCAAGAAAAGTATTGACTAATCCAAGAGTGAGGAACATACAAGAACAATACAATTCCTTAAAAATAGTTGGTTTTTTACTTACTACTCTAAGATGTATAAAAGGAATTTAAATTTAATATCAAATATGCTATTAAGGTAATTAAAGGTGTGTCTCATTTTAAACTTTTGAGAAAGTTCTAGAAAGTTATACATGTGAATAATTTGCTCCAAGAGTATCTTTTTATTGGTTTGTAATTTATTTTGAGAAATGTTTGATCTTGTGTCCTAAACTTTCTGCTGGTCTTTCATCCTGTCTTCCCAGTGCCTGCATCTTGCTCTGGATTACCCACCCCAACTCAGCATGTTCTCAACTGAAATGATCATCTTAACCAAATAATTTCCCCTTCTTGCCTGTCATCTGACTGAGAGTATCACTGTTCTCCCAGTCACCCAAGCTCAAACATCCAGTCATACTCGCTCCTCTCCCTCATGTATCCAAGCCTCAAGCCATAACTTCTTGTTCTCCCCTCCAAACATATGTTCTCTGACACAGGAATCCTGGCTTTAAATTTGAGAAGGGTCCTAGTGTGGTCATTCCTCTTGGTACTCTGCAGCCCTGACAAGAGGGTGCCATCTATACACCCAAGAGGAGTAATATTTGGTTTTCTGGATAGCTTTACATGCAACAAAGCATAAGAGTAGACAGTGGATTTTCAGACCAGTCTGCAGTTCCTCCTTCCTAAAGAATTGATGAGTAACCTTCACTGGCAAATCCAAGGAAATCGTTTCCAAGCTGATCTTCTCTGAGGCTCCCACTGCTCTTGCCCCAAAGAGTCTGGTCTGCTCTGGAATGTTCAGTACTTGCTTCAGACCCTCATCAATAAGTTGGTCATGGTTTGGTCCGGTGCATCTGCACTACAGTTCTATCTCTCTAACCTGGTGTGTGAGTGTATGTGTGTGTGTGTATGTGTGTGCGCACGCACAGAATCTTCTCAAGGGTAGTTGATGATGGGGCCACTGAAAAACTCTTCTGGCAGGAAGAGCCTTCTTCTCTTTGAAGTCTCAACTAAAAATCTGTACTCAGTACTCAATTTTGTCAGCTCTGTGACATGTCTTGTGTAGCACAATGGAACATCCTCCAGGCAGCAGTTCATGTGACATTACTGCTTAAACACACTGAGTGGATAACACTATGAGAGCTCGGGCCCCTATCACTTCTCTACCAAACTCTCGTGACATATTTTTATCTGATATTGCTGCTCTCAATCTTCTGTCCCTATAGAAGATGCACAGCATCTCAGAAGCAAATGTTGTTCTCATTAAAGAAGCATTAATTCTGTTCTTTCTCTTCACAAAAAGCTTAGCGGCTTTTGATTGCTGAACAGAATCCATCACACATTCCTTTCCCTGGCATTTATGGCTCTTCTTGATTCAGCTTCAACTTACCTTTACAATTCTAATTCCCACTCTTGGTCAAAGTCCACGCTCAAATAGATCTCTTTGCCATGCTTCACACATGCCTTATAGCTTCCGGTTCTCATTCTTTGCTCACTCCTTTATGCATGTTTAACTTGCTCATCTTTTCTACCTGCAATCGCTAACAGTTAATATCCTGCTATCTTTGAGTCTCTCCCATCTTCTTTGCAAAGCCTTCCTTGAATTTCCTGCTGGAAATGGCCTCTCTTATTTTTTTTTAACGTTTTTTTAATGTTTTTTTTTTTTAACGTTTATTTATTTTTGAGACAGAGAGCATGAATGGGGGACGGTCAGAGAGAGGGAGACACAGAATCCCAAACAGGCTCCAGGCTCTGAGCTGTCAGCACAGAGCCCGACGCAGGGCTCGAACCCACGGACCACGAGATCATGACCTGAGCCGAAGTCGACCGCTTAACCGACTGAGCCACCCAGGGGCCCCTGGCTTCTCTTATTTTAATGTTCAGACCATCTTGTTTATACCTGGTACCTCCTGGATGTAGCTAATTGTTAATATCTGCCTTCAGGGGTGAGAGCTTCTTCAGGGCAGGGATCATGTCTTACTCATAGCATATCATTCACGGGAAGGCTCTGCATTTATTGGATGAACGAACAAATGGATGGATGGTTTTTGCTGATTAAATAGAAACTCCTTTATTGAAGCAAATAACTTCTTGCTAATTTAGACATTTTATAAGGCTGCCTTTCATAACTAGTATTTCTTAAGATGAAGCCCACCTATAATAGTTATCTGGAATCCATGGATATGTCCTTCTTAATGAAATTCAAAAGCAGTGCCTAAGGCTTTGCAGAGAGTAGCAATTCTTTTTTGCCTGCCCCTGGAGTTGGCTTGACACAACTTGTAATAGGCTGTGACTTCCCAACAAACCCATAAGCTTCTGAATTTCAGTAACTTGTTAACAGGCGCCTGAACCACTCCAGTTAATGCTGTAGAATATACAGGATTCACTTTGAAGTGTATAATATTATTAATACTAGTCCTGCGAATTAACATTATGACTAGGCATGCATTACAAATTAGACACAGTTACCATCTTTCTGGCAAAGACTTTTGAAAATGTAGAACATAAGAGAGTTCCAAGGCATTTTGGAACTGAAATATACCAGAGCTTCTGATGTTTGGAAAGACATTAGCAGCGCTAATGGAGGTCCAAGGATGGAGTCTATTCTGTCCACTGAACTCCTGTGATAACTTTCTTCCTGCAAAGGTAGACTCGGGCTCCTATGAAAGAATGTCAATTTCTTTCAACTGTGTTAAGATGTTTTAAAACATTTTTTAATGTTTATTTTTGAGAGAGAGAGAGAGAGAGAGAGAGAGAGAGTGAGAGTGGGAGGAGGGGCAGAGAGAGAGAGGGAGACACAGAATCTGAAGCAGGCTCCAAGCTCTAAGCTATTAGTATAGAGCCTGACGCAGTGCTTGAACTCACGAATGGGGAGATCATGACCTGAGCCAAAGTCCGGCACTTAACCGACTGAGCCACAAAGGTGCCCCAAGATTTTTATTTTTTCTTTTTTTTTTTATCTTTATTTATTTTTGAGAGAGAGAGAGAGAGAGAGAGAGAGAGCGCGCGCGCGCACGCGCGCGCGCATGGGGGAGGGGCAGAGAGAGAGGGAGACACAGAATCCAAAGCAGGCTCCAGGCTCTGAGCTATCAGCACAGAGCCCAAAGCAGGGCTTGAACTCACAAACTGGGAGATCATGACCTGAGCTGAAGTCAGATGTTTAACCGACTGAGCCACCCAGGTGCCCCATGATTTTTCTTTTTTAAAACAAAAGGTCACGCCCAGCTTGTGGCTTCTGGGTGTCCCTGGTTCCCAAATTCTACATTCCTTTCCTTCCCACAGCTGGGGTGACTGAGTGAGGCATGCAAGCCTCAGAACCCTTTTGGGGAAGGGATGATGAATGTCTGTCCCATGACTCTTGAAATCAGCATCAGTCATGCCTGCTCCAAGATTTATCCTGATCTCATGGGCCACTTGGATACTTTAGATAGGTGTTACGTTGTCCTTCCTCCTTTACTTGAGTCCTGTCTTGGTGGCTTAGCTGCTATTCTGAGGCAGGAACCCATTCCTGTCAGTATCCATGCCTCCTGGGCAAAAGGATTTCTGGACACAAATCCAGCCCAATGGCTTGGACCTTGCTTCCACTGATCTACCGTCTTAATGGCAGGTGCCTCTCTGCCACCCAGGCCTCTGAGCGCTGCATCCCCCCATATCTTTGTTGTGTGTGCTGCAGCTCTCTAAAGCCGACTGATGCCTAAGCCTGCTCTCCCTTGCGTGCTGGGCCTTCCTGCCTCCCAGTGCCTGCCACTGGCTGACCTTCCTCCT
Source organism: Panthera onca (assembly GCF_046562875.1). Taxonomy (NCBI): domain Eukaryota; kingdom Metazoa; phylum Chordata; class Mammalia; order Carnivora; family Felidae; genus Panthera; species Panthera onca. The sequence continues at coordinate 163,021,366 of NC_138342.1, read as the reverse complement.
TCAGACACACTTATCAGGACTCTTCATCTTTGATCCAGACCCTTCCTTCAGCGGGCGCTATTTCCCCAGGACTTCCTAGATCCTTATGAGACTCTTGCCAGGCCTACGCCCATCGGACCTTCTATGTACATACTTAGGTCTGAACTATTTTATGGCGCACAGGTTGGAGACATTTAAAAAAATCACTTACACGGAAATATACAATGTGTACAAATCAACTATCTGAAAGTCAATAAAGGATGAAATGTTGTGAATAGGTTAGGGTAGGTAACTCAAAAGTGATCACCATATGATGGCATATTCATGCAAATATGTAAAAAAAATGTCTATTTTTATATGATGCGATAGATATGCTCATTTTTTGAAATGAGGGATATATTTATATCGAGTCATCTTTAATCACAGTTTTATGTACTTTTATTTTTTGTGTATGTTATTCATTAGTAAAAATAAAGCAGAGAATGCTGGTCTGTTTTACTTTTCAGCATTCCTCAAGCAGAAAAGACTACTGTGTTTTCTCACTGTTTTTAGGGTCCCAGCCCTTTTGGTCTGGGAAAGATTTTGTTCTGAAAATATTTATGAATTCATGAATATGTGCTTCCATTCATAGTTAACTATGATAAATATTCAATTTACATTTCTATTATTATGGACATCTTTTTTCTTTTAATTTAAAACAAATATATGAAATTCAAGTTGAGGCTTCTGTGTATCACAGGTCTGTAGATTTTAAACGTAATATGGTTATTCAAATATACTACTATTTATACTTTGTCAATCATGTTCTATTCAAGAACAATTTATTTTTAAAATATTGAGCCTTCAAGAAAAAAAAGTACAAGAAAGCATTCATATGCATTAGCTGAAAGTTCTCTGTTGCTTTGGATATTGATTGGTTATTTAGTATTTGGTTAGAACTGGTGAATAATTAACTACAATATGAGTTTATCTTGTTACTTAGCATGGTTGACTAGTAAAATGTTTCCAGAGCCGATAGTTTTTTAGAGTGTATTTCAAAACTTACTATCTATGTCATGCTAGAACTTCTAGTAGGTTTTACCTCTTCTAGCCTAAAGGCCAGAAAGCCATACACAGATCTCCCATTTGGATGCTAGATATGACAGAGATAATTAACTGTCCTACAAGATTTATGTTCCAGCTTTCAGAGGACAGAATTGTCACTGACAAGTGTCTGCCCAGTAAAGACGTCGCTTCCCAGGATTTGTTACATTCAGATAGGTTATAATACTATTTCTCACCAATGAATTGTGAACAGAAGTGACACACATCACTTTTAGGAAAAAATTGTTTAAAAAAGAAAGTGTGCAGCAGTTAAGAGATTAAACACATTTGTGGCATTGCCATACAGTAGAAGACTACTTAGCAGTATGAAGGAAAGAACTCTTGATTCATGCAATAACATGCGTGAGTTTCAGAATACTGTTTTGAGCAAAAGAAGCCAAACACAAAAGAATGCATA